>NC_045569.1:0-1435000 GCF_009819795.1 Aythya fuligula | reverse complement strand
ACAGCATTAACTGATTGCAATGTATATGCAACATCAATTACATTTGGAATGTTTGAAGAGATTCTGTCAAATCAGCCTCAGCTTTCAAGGACAGCAAAAATGCAAATATCCATGGTTTTTGCCTGGGATAGTCACAAATTAAAAAATAAATAAATCAGGAAACGCCGTCATTTCCTCATTCAGGGAAGCAGGCAGGCACTATCACTTTGCTAAGAGGGTGCATACTTGGCCATGCCTGCTGGCAGCAAGTTAGTGCCGCTTCAGAAGTTGCTGCTCCCAGTGGTGGTTTGTCTCTGGCAGCAACCGCTCCATCAATTTTCCAGTATGTTAACTTAAACCATAGTCCACATGTCCGCTGTGGGCCTGATAGACTCCATCCCTGGCCCGCAAACAATTCTCTAAATGGTATGTGTCTCTATCCTGAGTTTGCATTCAAAGCTCTCCAGGGTTGCAAGGAATTACCCTGCAACATGTAATTGCAATTGCCTTCTTTCCATGGGGTGTTAATTTTTTCTTCTCAGTTCCCTTCAGTTCTTTCAGTGCTGCTTAGACAACTTGGTGACTGTTTCACTCACACCAGGTTGTCTGTAGTTTTTCTTCCTTGTTTTTTTTTTTTTTTTATTGCAAGGAACAGTTATAGGGAAATAGGAACTTTACCTAGGAGTTAATCTGTTCCTGCTGCATGTTCTTTATACGTCACCATCATATTTCAGTTTATGACTTCAAAACTATCTCCCTTGAAACTGTTACTTTTGTGACTTTGATTAAAAAAAAAGTTCCTCCAGCTCAATCAGACCTGGTATCAGAGCAAGTCAGAGTTCACCCTCATGATAACATCTGTAGAAATGACAGTGAAAAAATTAGTTATCCATCAAAGAAGAATTAGGACTCAGTTCAGCTGCTGAAACCTACACCTGGTGCATCTGCACAGGACCGACAGTTAGGGCATAGGATTTAGGTACATTAAGCCTTAGGTACATTACTGGGCAGTTAACAGTCTCAGTGGGGGTTGGAGTATGTCCAGATGTGATATCCTGGAGAAAGTATCATCATGAAATATTGAGGAGATAGGATTTTTTTTGTGAAGATTTGTTAAGTTACCCGGATCACAGTTAACTAGTGCATGGATGTTATAGTTATCGGAGGTTTCCAAGGGACTATTGTATGTGACTCTTTTTATGATTTCTGTGCAGACAGGCAGCCCGACATTCATCAATTTATATGAAAATTGCCCAGAAGGAAACAAAACTGTGGGTATGTACTCTATTTTCCTTCACTTCTGTATGCATAAAATAACCAAGGCAATCTGACTGGAAGGGCTGTGCCTTTGCTTTCCATACAATGGTGAAAAGTGTCCTGCTTAGTGGGTCATTTTTGATTCCCTAGATGAAGGGCAGACAACAAAGCCTTACAGCTTTTCAAAAGGGCACTACTCTGTCTTCATGTCTTTTGGCAGACTTATTCATTTTACTTGTCATGATACTGTACAGTAGCTCTTTGTTGTTTTATTCTTTCCTACTCTTTGAAGAAGAAAGATATTTCTCTGCTTTAACAGTCTCTGAAAATACCCCTACACCCTACAAATACATTAGGAGACCCAGCTGTCAACATTGGGTTGCTGTTCCAGTGGAGTCTATGGCCTTGATTCCAGTGTCAGTAGTTTCTGCGTTTAACTGTGTCCTTCCCTTCCCTTGGGGAGCTTTGTGCCCCCAATCCTGCTTTAGCAAAATCTGCTCTCTGGGTCCCCAAGGGATTACCACCCTACATCCCCTTCTGGACTTTGCCTGCCACAGCTGATGCCCTAAGGACGTTTCCTCAGCTCATCTCTTTCACTGAAAAATGACATCCTTTTTGAATTCCCACTTCCACTATTATAAGGAGATCAATTACTGTCTACAGGGGATACTGCAATTTCTTATGTTATTTCTGATTTAAGGAAAGGAAAAATCAAATGGTTTCTACAAAGAGAGGGTGAAAAAATAATGAATGAATGAATAGATCTATGACTAAAATGTTTGCTAAAGAGCAAAAGTATGTGTGTATTTGGCTAGCTGAAGTGGCATTATTTTCATACCCTGCAGGGGATATTCTGTTAGCCTCTTCCTAGGCTTGGATCCTAACCTGACAGATGTGGCTCTGGCTCTGTAGACAGAGCCACAAAGCACCAAACTCCTCCATCTCCATGCTCCACCAGAACAGCAAGGGAGAGAATTGTTCAGCTTCCCACAAAGCTTGTGGTGCAGAGGAGAAGGAAGGGGTTTTGCAACAAACAATGCATACAGCTTGTGTTTCTGTAGAGTCATATGTAGTAATTTATTTTCAATCAGTGTGGGTTTTACTGCTGACATTAAATGAAGCAGGACTGAACCAGTGTGGCACATTTTTGAAAACATTTTAACTGATTCTGAATAGTGTACCTTGTGCCTTGTAGCCATAAGGGGGGAAAAAAGGAAAGAAAAAAAGTTCATCCGCCAATTTCTGTTTTCCTTCTGAGTGATTTTAATAGGATATACAAGAACAACAATATTTGTATTTTAGCTTTTGCAGTTATTTTAACTTGAGTTTTTTTCTTTAAACAAAAATAAAAATAATGATCTATGCATACTGTTTATTAATTGCAGGCCATTGTGGTGAAAGATCACAGAAGACAAAGAGAGATGTGACATTACTGAAGCCTGCCTACAAAACAGATCTTTTTGATGATCCGTGTTACATCAACACACAGGCCCTGCAGTCTGCAGCCTGTACAGCCCGTGCTACAGCAGCAGCACAGGGTCACGGCAGCCCACTGCATCATGCAAGTAGGTGCTTGTTGCTATATGGTATCTTCCTATGCTTTGAAAAGAGGGGACTTCTCAGCCATGGGCAAAGAGAAAGCTTTTGGTTTCCCCATAAGAAATACAGAGTTTGTGTGTGTTTTCAAATTCAAGAACGATTTTCAAATTCAAGACAAAGATGAAAAGTGCTGACAGTGAGTGTGAGCACATAGAGTAACCTTTCATCTTCTGTAGTTGCTTGATGACAACAAATAGTGTCCCGTATTCCACAGGTGGTAATAAGCAAGTATTTAAGATATTATGGAAGCTTAGGACTGCACTTTGCTTTAAGGAAGAGGGCTCTCCTCTGTGCTTATCTCACTTGTAAGCTAGAAATGACCTCAGATTCTTTTGTTTCCCAGGCAATAGCATGCAAGGTCAACATGGGATCGTTATGAACACTTCCTCATTTCTTGCATAAGTGACCATTGAATCTCAACCAATAACTTCTAAATCAAATTGTTTGATCAATGGTATCTATTAAATATATGTCCAATTAAGTCTTGATTAAAAGACTCCAAGTGGTGGATATCCATGACTATACAGTTGCTACTGATTTTTCTTATTACTGAAAACACTTTATGAAAGAGCTTTACCTTTTATAGTTTCTCACTGAGTGTTTTCTCTGTCAGAGTTGGCTCCATACAAAACAGTGGGCTAAGGACTGGATAGATCTTTCTACAGCAAAGGAAATCTGTGACCATTGAGGCATTTCCAACCCAGGGCTGTATTATGCTCTAAAAGGAACTGGCTATATCCTGAGGAGCCTTATGTTGCACAATTTCATTGAAGAAGTGGTATCCTCTTATTTTTCTTAGAAAAATCCTGCCTGTGAATCATTTGCAGTCTGACTGGCTATATCCCAAACCACCCAGTTGCTAGTACATTCAGTAATTGTTCGTTTTTTCACAGCAGATGCATCATGCTGTAATCCTTCCCTTCTGGCTACACTGGCCATGTTGTCTTACATTCCTGCACATAGCTGGAGCCACTCAACACGACTCTCCCAACAAGACGTGACAATCTCTTCAGAGCTTGTTAAGGAAAAAGGAAAAACTAGATCTTAGAGGCTAAAAACAACAGCAGTCTTTTTTTCTTTTCTTTTTTTTTTTTTTTAATGGGGAAGATTTGACTTTTTAATTAAACCAAAGAAATACAAAACAAAAGCATGAGAGCATCAGAAAAAAAAATCCAGTTTCCAATCCCTGTTGCCTAGCGACACAAGGTTTACCCATATAAGGTACGGGAGGAGATCTCATGATAACATTACCTAATGCTCTGGAGGGTTATGAGCATTCATGTATGCATGTTATTACAGGCTGTAAGGTTAGCCTGATCATAGCCTCAAGACTGAATTATTTGAATTTTTAAAAGCCATAGAACGACCCTCTTACTTCCTTTTAGAGTGAAGTTCTAGGTGAAGTATCCAGTATGTTCCCTTTCATTTCAGAGTTACCAGAAGCTGTTCAGCAGAGTGCCACAAGCAACACAGCTGGTGTCTGTGTTCTGCCACAAATAAAAAAACAGCTAAAGAATGAAGATTGTTACCATGGCAAATTAAACAGGAAAGCAGCAGAGAGTCTCTTAGTCAACGATGGGGATTTTTTGGTGCGAGAGAGTGCAACATCACCTGGGCAGTACGTCCTCAGTGGGCTTCAGGGAGGGCAAGCAAAGCATCTTCTCTTGGTGGATCCTGAGGGCAAGGTATGAACATTTCATACATGGAAATTTCAAGGCTGCTCAGGTATTTCAGTCAGAATGCACGGATGCATTCCTGGACGTGGAAATGATCTGATTCCCTTCAGGTTAATTTAAATTGAGCCAGTGACTAAAGTAGGTTTAAAAGTTCAGTTCAGGAACTTACAAGCACCTAAACACCATGGAAATAGAAGTGAGGTGCTTAAATATAATTGTTAGTCCAGGTGCTGATAATTAGTGTACAAACTTAATACATCCTTTGATTCATTATTAAATTTCTGGAAAAATAGCCCTAATGCTAAATAATGAAGTTGATTTACTAACATGCTTCTGGATACAGAAAAGGTAGAGGTGGTTTGATGTCGGTTCTATTCTACCTGCTTCTGCTCAGGACTAGAAGAGTGCTCTGAAGTGACATTTCTCAGAGGAGACAGTAAATCAGAAAGCAAAATTCTTAGTAGGATTTAGGAAAAAAGATCTCTCTTCTGTGGAGGAAGAAAAAAAAAAGATTTTGTTTCCTTTAACTCAGTCCTCCAATTTTCACGTCAGTTAATGGTAAGTCAAAGGATAAATCTGAATTACTGCTATAGCCTAATGATCCTGCTCCATTGAATTCAGTAGCTTAAATGTTTTTTTGACTTCAGTGGGCTAGGGTCATGTTTAACCACTTACAAGCACAATATAATCTTAAATTCTTTTGCTTCTTTCATTAGGTGAGAACCAAAGACCATATATTTGATAGTGTGAGTCATCTTATTCAGTATCACATGGAAAATAATTTGCCAATCATCTCTTCTGGAAGTGAAGTGAGCTTGAAACAGCCTGTAAGGAAAGAGAATAACATGGGACACATGCAATATCACATATGATCCCCTTGGATTTCACAAATCCCAAGACAATTTGTATCTGAAAATTGCATTGACTATTATAAAACTTTATATTATGAAGCCAATTCAAAAAGTATAGACTGCACTTTTTGCTGCTGTTCCAGAAGATATTCTTTTGTGTATGTATGTATGAATATATGTATATGTGTATATCTATGTAGATCTATAGAGATCAATAAGCATAGTTATGTAGATATATATAATCTTAGCAAAATTACACCTTCAGAATGTGAGATTCATTTGTGAGAAGGTTTTTTAAACATGCACAAATGTCACTTTCAAGGTCATACTGAATCAGTAACGTTTTAAAAGCACAATTAAACCTCTACATGCAAAAGCTCACTTGAATGAACTACTGGAACATTAGTATGTGCCTTTTCGCATAGAATTATTGGAAACCAATATTATTTATACTGAATTAATTTTAGGTGGTTAAACAAACATGTCAAAGCTTTTAACTGTTTGCCAAAACAAATACAATTTGAATATTACTAAAATGTCATCTGCTTTCGATAGACACTAACAATTTCACTTTGCTTGTAACAGCACTTTACTAGCAAGTAATATTTGAAATGAATGGCATTCACAATACAGAAAGGTTTGTCTGGTTTCTTAATTGTTTTTTTTATCACTGTCTGACTACTCAAAAAATTGAGATTATGCAACATTTACAAAGTTGAAATTAATATATGTAATATAATTTTGGAATAGAACTTGTTACAAGGACAGGCATGCTAGATCCTAATATTTTTGTCTTGCATATGATTTTAGTATTACTACTAATCAATACTGGAGACATCCCTTTTTAAAGGTAGGCTAAAATATATTTTCACTGCTTAAATAGTTGTTTACAAACTAGAAAAGCTGAACAAAACTAATGATACATTTTGAGAGAGAGCTATTTAAAGGACTGTTTGAATTTTGCATGTGCCCTTATTCAGTGTTCTTTCCAAAACAATATATGATTTTACTTGTAATCATGTGGAGTCCATTTGTTCCCAAAAAGCCTTTTAAAGGAAACATATGAATTGTTTGGTCACAATAAATACTCTCAATATGAACAATCCTATATTCAGAGTTAACAGAGGTTTCTTGGGTTTCCTGTTGAAGAAACAGTGATTTAGTAAGCAGCTTAAGAAAGGGAAGGAGAATCTAAAGAATGAGACTGGTAGCCTGGGTGATACCCTGAGAAAGTTATCCCAATAAGTGATGTCTTCTGGCACCAGCGGGGACATTCTCTCTGTCTCCCAGCCCACCAACTTAGTTCACAGAATCACAGAATCACAGAATATCTAGGTTGGAAGAGACCTCAAGATCATCGAGTCCAACCTCTGACCTAACGCTAGCAGTCCCCACTAAACCACATCCCTAAGCTCTACATCTAAACGTCTTTTGAAGACTTCCAGGGATGGTGACTCCACCACTTCCCTGGGCAGCCTGTTCCAATGCCTCACAACCCTTTCAGTAAAGAAGTTCTTCCTAATATCTAACCTAAAACTCCCCTGGCGCAACTTTAGCCCATTCCCCCTCGTCCTGTCACCAGGCGCGTGGGAGAACAGACCAACCCCCACCTCGCTACAGCCTCCCTTGAAATAAGGCAGACAATAAGGCAGACAATTGTGTCTGCCATAAGGCAGACAATTGTGGATAGTCACCAATTGCTGGAAGAAAAGATTTGACTATAAAAGAATAAATTCTGTTATTTTGCCTGTGTTCATGTTATATGGGATAGTATAGTAAGAGCTCTTTCCTCTGGAAAACAAAAGGGGTCATACAGATAAAATAAAATAATTTAAGACACACTTTCTTAGAGGGGAGAATATGATGTAAAGAGCCACATTTAGAGCAGTCTAAAACCAGCTTTATTCCATTCCTCAACTAGTAGGCACAAAATATATTTCATTCTTTGATAACAATGTGATTAAAAAAAATTATTTGCATATACTGAAGTGGTGAGAAGCTTTAAAATGTTGGTAACTCATTTCTTTGATAATAGTCTGGCATTACTGATATTTCAAGGCTTTAGAACATATCAAGTTTATGCCTGTTCCATCATGTCCAAGGTTCCCACCTGCAAAAAAGGCCCCTATAGCAATTCATGTTCAAATTTTGTGCCACAGCAAGGACAGGTGGCAAGAAACTGTGAGTGGGATACAGAGTTCCTGCATAGTATACATTTTCATACATCTTACCAAACTAGTGTACAATGCTTGACATGACTTCATTGAGCAAACTACAAAACAAAGATAGCTATTTCTGTGGCATGTCATGAGAAGAGAATGACTTGCATAAGGTAATTTTGATATTTTTCATCAAAGCTGAATTTTATGACAGGTCATAGAAAGCAAATGTGTGAAGCTCCATCTCTATTTTTAGTATAAATCAAAGCTACTGACAACTAGAAAAATAGTGTTTGCATTTCACCATTTTCAGTTTACCAATGGGCAAAAACAGCCACAGCGATTATATGATGTTTGGATCACAGTACAATACAGTCCAAGTCTCTCTCTTTGAATATCACTAACTTTAACAGAAGCAAGACAGGAATCTTTGTTTTGTTCCCAATTCTTTTGTATGTGAAATAAAACTCTGAAGGAAAAAGGGAAGAAAAATTAATTAACTGGGTGCTAATGTAATAATGTGGTGATTTAACTGATAGGCAGCTAAACAGCATCTTGCTGCTCTCTCACTCCTCCTCAACAGAATGAGGGAAAAATCAACGGAAAAAAAAAGCTCATGGATTGAGATAAGGAGAGGGAAATTGCTCACCAATTATTGTCATGGGCAAAACAGACTCAACATAAGGGAGATTAATGTAATTTATTGCCTGTTTATAACAGGCTACAGCAGTGAGAACTAAAAGCAAACTAAAAATGCCTTCCTTCCATCTGCCCTTTCCTACATCCCTGACTGATGTTGGGAAATGGTGGTTACAGTCAGTCCATAACACTTTGTCTGTGCTGCTCCTTTGTGGTCACTCTTGGCACCTGTTCCAGCATGAACTTCCTCCCATGGGATGCTGTCCTTCATGAACTAATCCTACGGAGGCTTCCCACAGGCAGCAGCTCTTCAAGAGCTGCTCCCACATGGGTCCACACCACAGGGTCCATCCTTCGGGAGCAAACTGCTCCGGCATGACTCCCCCATGGACTGCAACTCCCCCCAGCTTCCCTGCCTGTGTGTGGGCTCTTCTCCACGGGCTGCAGCTATGACCTGGGGCCTGCTCCTACAGAGGCTCTCCATGGGCCGCAACCTCCTCCAGGCCACATCCACCTGCTACACCGGGGGCTCCTCCACAGGCTGCAGCATGGAGATCTGCTTCATGTGAGACCCATGGGCTGCAGGGGGACTTCTGCTTCAACATCTGCAGCACCTCCTGCCCTCCTTGGTGACTGCAGGGTTGTTTCTCTACAGTTTCTGACTCCTCTCTCCTAGCTGCTGTTGCACAGTGCCATTTCCCTTTCTTAAATCTGCTCTCACAGAGGCGTAAACAGCAATGCTCATAGGCTCAACTTTGGCTAGTGGTGGGGTCCCTTCTGGAGCCGGCTGTAGCTGGCTCTGGTCTGACATGGGGCAGCTTCTGGACTCTTCTCACAGAGGCAACCTGTGCAGCCTCCTGCTACCAGAACCTTACCACATAAACCCAATACAAATAAACAAGTAACTCAAAATCTCTTGATGCAAAACAGAGAAAACAAAAAATCAAAACAAATACAGGCATTCTCCTAGAATGAATTCCATCCATATTTTTTTTTCTGGAATGGAACTAGGAACTTGATTCAGAGTTCCTAACTTTTATGTGCCTTTGATTTGCTGAAGAACTCTACAACTCAAAGCAAATGAGTTATAAAGTAGATATGTGGTTTGTTTCAGCGCTGGGTACATGCGGGATAGCTCCCAAAGGCATGCACACCCTAACGCGGCAACTTGCGTTAGTTACATGCAGTAAAGAGTTACATATCCATGAAGTTTCCCAATACGCCTATACATATGCATAACCTATCCCTGCTTTGTATTAAAATTAGCTCCAACAAGTAATTTCCATAAAGTCCTCCATCTGCGCTTGGTGGTGGTCGTCAGAGGGTTGTGGGAATGAAGGCTAATAATGCTTCTTCATCACCACTAGCTGACCCCCTGCCAGACTCAACTGCTCCTAGCTCTTGTCCAAACTACAAGGTCGATCTCAGCTGATTTTGAGACAGGTTCCCCATTTTTGTCAGGAAACATCCTCTGTGAGGAGCCCTGTGACTCCTTGTTTTGGTTAATTTGCACAGTAGTAAGCAAAGACACTCAGCAACATCTATTTTAATGTGATTAAGCAAGCCCCCATTCTTCCATTCCTGGCTTTCATAATAACAATTCTTTTATTTATAAATCATTAATGTGGTTAAACAAGCCCCCATTCTTCTATTGCTGGCTTCACCTTTACTCAGCTTCTTCTCCATGGACCAGCCATCTCATGTAAACTACACTATCTCCCATGTAGAAGTCTTAGAATTAATTATGCTATATTAAAATAATTTGATTTCTGGAAAGTTTAAAAAAGTATTGGTTTTGAAAAGGTTAATATAACCTCCAGGCACATGCAGTCTTCTTTTAAAAACAACTTAATTTAAACTTCATTTAAAAATGCTTGTGAAGATGTTGAGGAAATAGTAAGAACTGGTTAATCTCTGTTGTAATGGTTACTAGTACACCCTGAGAATAATAACTAGTTTCACAGAATCACAAAATCATCTAGGTTGGAAGAGACCTTCGAGATCACCTAGTCCAACCTCTGACCTAACTCTAACCAGTCCTCCACTAAACCGTATCACTAAGCTCTACATCTAAACATCTTTTAAAGACCTCTAGGGATGGTGACTCCACCACTTCCCTGGGCAGCCTGTTCCAATGTCTAACAACCCTTTCAGTAAAGAAGATCTTCCTAATATCCAACCTAAAACTCCCCTGGCGCAACTTTAGCTCATTCCCCCTCATCCTGTCACCAGGCACATGGGAGAACAGAACAACCTCCACCTCGCTACAGCCTCCTTTAAGGTACCTATAGAGAGCAATAAAGTCACCCCTGAGCCTCCTTTTCTCCAGGCTGAACAATCCCAGCTCCCTCAGCTGCTCCTCATAGGACTTGTTCTCCAGACCCCTCACCAGCTTCGTTGCCCTTCTCTATTCTCTCTCAAGCACTTCCATATCCTTCTTGTAGCGAGGGGCCCAAAACTGAACACAGTACTCGAGGTGCGGCCTCACCAGAGCCGAGTACAGGGGGACGATCACTTCCCTAGCCCTGCTGGCCACACTGCTTCTTATACAAGCCAGGATGCTGTTGGCTTTCTTGGCCACCTGAGCACACTGCTGGCTCATATTCAGCTGACTATCCACCATCACTCCCAGGTCCTTCTCTGCCAGGCAGCTTTCCAACCACTCATCTCCCAGCC
Source organism: Aythya fuligula (assembly GCF_009819795.1). Taxonomy (NCBI): domain Eukaryota; kingdom Metazoa; phylum Chordata; class Aves; order Anseriformes; family Anatidae; genus Aythya; species Aythya fuligula. The sequence continues at coordinate 1,424,164 of NC_045569.1, read as the reverse complement.
TGTAGGTCTGCTTGGGGTTGTTGTGCCCCAGGGGCAGGTCCCGGCACTTGGCCTTGTTGAACCTCATACAGTTGGCCTCAGCCCATCGGTCCAGCCTATCCAGATCCTCCTGCAGAGCCTTCCTACCCTTGAGCAGATCGACACACGCACCTAACTTGGTGTCATCTGCAAACTTACTGAGGGTGCACTCGATGCCCTCATCCATATTGTCGATAAAGATGTTAAAGAGGACTGGCCCCAGTACTGAGCCCTGGGGGACTCCACTAGCGACTGGCCTCCAACTGGATTTAACTCCTTTCACCACAACTCTTTGGGCCCAGCTACCCAGCCAGTTTCTAACCCAACAAAGTGCACACCAGTCCATGCCAAGAGCAGCCAGTTTCTTGAGGAGAATGCTGTGGGAAAATTTGCCTTAGCATATTAATTCTTTTACAAGGGGTCTATACATTTCACTGAAACACATTAACATACGTATCTGTTTGCACCCATCAATAAAAACATTATAACAAATGATTCAATCACTAGGGCAGGAAGCACTTTTACAGATGAGGGTGTCACCAGATGGAGATGTTATATATCTTCTTAATCATCGAACACTCATTGAGAAACCTTCCTGATTTTTTTTTTTTTTGGAACGTTTGCTACAGGCTATTCTGTGGAAGGAGTTTGGGAGTCCAGAAGCTTTACTTTTATTATTATTATTATTATTATTTATTTTTATTGTATTTAAGCAGATTACAATACTGGGAGACCTGGGAGCCCACACAGGCCCTCCCGACTGGAGCTTGGCGGGGCAGAGGCTACCTCCCCCTGCCCGGCGCCGCCGCCATCTTGTGCCAGCCGCGCTCTGTGGGCGTGGGCACGGCCAGCGGACGAGGGGCGGCGGCTTTGGCACACCCGTCGGAGGAGCGGGACGACGACAGGCCCTCCAGATCCCCCCTTAGGGCTGCGCTGCCAGCTGCCGTCACGACATAAGTCGCGATAGCGAGCCGCCGCCCCGTTGGGCCTGCCTGGAAGCCCCGGGAGCTGCGCTCCGGCGACGCCATGGCGCGTTGCCTAGCAACCGCCCCGGCTTGCTGCGAGATGGCGCCCGGCCCCCTCCCGCCAAGCTCCGCACCGCGCGCGTGCGCACTGCAGAATCCCCGCCCCCTCCGCAAACCGCACACGAGCCATTGGCCGACTGCTTAGCCAATCGGCGCGCCGTCCTCCTTCCCGCCTCCTTCCGCGCCTGCTTTCGAACGGGCGGGACGGGAGCTCTGCGGCGCAGCCCAACTCTACTGGGGGCGGGAGCGCGTGCCCGTCATCCCGCCTCCTTCTCGCGCAGCCCGGCGGTGATTGGCCCTCTCGTCTGTCAGTCGAGGCGGCGGGCGCAGGGTCGGTTGTCACGCGGAAAAGCGGCGGTGCCGGCGGAGGCTGCGGCTGCGGGGTCCGGCGGGTATCGGCGGCGGGGCCGCGCTGAGGGCACGGGCTTGAGGCTGCCGCCGCCCCGCGCTGCTCCCGGTGCCGTGAGGAGGGCGCTGCCGGCGAGTCCCCGGGCGGCCGAGGCTCGTCGTCACGCAGCTCGGTGGGGAGCCGGCCCGGCGGCTGTGTGCCCACAGCTCCGTGCGGGGCGGGGCAGGGCGGGAAGGGGCCGTGGTCGTCACCGCAGGGCTTCTGTAACGCAGCGTCAGGGCACCGAGCGAGGCACCGCGCCGCACGCGGTTTGGGGTCGTTTCATGGCGTCACCTAGGAGGTGCTCAGAAACGAAAAATACCCCTCTCACCTAGAAACAAAAAGCCACTCAAGCGAGCCACACAGATAACTTGCAGTGTTTGTGCCAAAAATATTTGTGTTTGGATCCTTAATTTAGGAGGGGAGTGTGGTACTTTTCAGTATATAACTTTTTCCTCCCTACTTTTTTACTCGTGTATGATATTGTTTTGTCTTGTGATAGGCTTTGCTGGATACCCAAAAACACTGCTAGACCACGATGTCCCTTGACTTTGATAGTGGAGCTCTACAAACTCAACATGATGATGAAGACTATGACCAAGAGGACTACGCAAGAGAACAAGAGGTTTCAAAAAAAAGCTTATGTGATGGTTTTCATAACGAGCCGTTTTGGTTTAGATTTATATTCTCTTTGATATGAGCAAAATACAGGGTACAGACTTTTGCAAAAGGGGCATATAAAGTATGAGATAACGAGATGGTGCATCTTAAGCAATGGCATATGTAGAGACTGGAAGGCTGTAATCTGTTGCTGAGGCAGTAGATAGAGCGCTAAAAGGTGCAGTTGCTCTACTTCTTCTGGTCTTCTTTTTTTTTTCCCCACAGATTTTATGCTTACTGTAATTACTTATGAAAGAAAAGTGTTGCTCTCTGTGAAAATCTACTTAGCCCAGAAAAAAACGAGTAACCACTTTTATAAGCTACTGACTATAAATTAGATCCTCCAATACCTAGAAAAATATATTCTTTTTTTTTATTTACTGGAAATATTTTAGGTGTTTCTATTCTGTTTGTTTCATAAAGGAAATTAGCAAAAATATGCATTTGATATGAATGTGAAGTGGTTTTGTATGGGTTGGTAAACCATGTTCACATGAGGTAGCTTCCCTGAGATGGTGTCCCGTTCTTTAGCATAGGTAATGTAAAGACAAATTCACAAAAACATGTACAAGAACAATAGATGCATGACTTCTAAAGATGTTACTGCAAACATGGTAGAGAACCTTACTTCAGACCCAAAACTTTCTACTCTGATAAAGAATATTGTTCAGGGAGTTGAGAGAAGCAGCTCTCCTACAAGGAAATGCTGGGAGCAGAGTCTGTTCAGCCTGGAGAGGAGAAAGTTTGGGGGTGATCTTATTGTACATAAATATCTGAAGGGAAGGTGTAAAGAAGACATAGCTGCGCTCTTAGTGCTGCCCAGAGATAGAACAAGAGGCAATGAGCACAAACTGAAACATAGGAGTTTCTAAGAGTAAGGAAACACTTTTTTACACGTGTATTTCTCTCAGTAAGAGCAGGTTTTGAATATCCAGTACCTCTTACCCGGCGTAAAGGGAGGAGATATCTCAGCATGATCACTAACAGATTATCCTAGGACACATCTCTCTGGTAGCCTCTCCCTTAACTGTTCTGGGTGTGATTCTTTTTGTCACAGGACTTTGCCAGAAAAATTTCTAGGTTGGTAACTGTAGTCTCTTAAGCATTGTGTGGTGCAAATCTCTGTGAATTCCAGTGTTGTCAAAGAATGATGTCCTTTTCAATGGAGGAAGAAAGTCAGGGTTTTGTGCAAGTGGCCTCTTTCATCTGTGTATGCCTGTCTTTTCATGAAGTCGTATATGATCTTTTGAAATGCATATGGTTTGTTCTGCTTCAGCTGCAACAACTCTTGACAGACCTTCCCCATGATATGCTGGAGGACAGTGGAGACCAGCTCTCCAGCTATTCAGACAGTAGCACTCATGAGAGTGAGGAGCAGTAAGTCCCTTTGTACTTTATTTTTGTTATTCTTAAGTTGTGCTTTTAAGAGCAGAACCAAGTCTCAGCTGATGGGGTAAATGAGAGCACTGCACGTAAAAGGAGTGCTGTAGTGCAGTTATGGCAGGGGCTCTTTGAGAAATAAAGTAGATGCCATTTACTTTAATGAAGTAGTTTTTTGTTTGTTTGTTTTGCTTCATTGAGGTTGTGAGTACCCTAGGTAAGTGTCTTGTCTTTCTCTAGGTCAGTTGAGCCTCAGAAGCCTGATGGACGGTGGAATGATCATCCATTGGTCGTTGATCCTCAAAATGTAAGTTTGTCTAAGCAGAGATGTAATGAGTAGGAACTGCTTGTTAGTAGTAACACACTAAATATTCTCTGAATTCACTAGAGGAGTTCTTCTTGTGTTGGTGGCTTACTTTGCTATTTATCTGAAGTATTTTGACCTTGAGGGCTGGTAACTCCACAAAGAAAAACCTGAGTTTTCAGAGAGCAAATTCTAAACCTCTTATCCGTTTATAGAATTATGAGGAAGGACAAAATCTGTATCCTGAAAAATATCTGTGTGACCAGCAAGATGATCATGCTGAAAAACATGCCAAGAATTGGAATGGCCTACATAATGAAGAGAAAAAATGTTTATATGATGCTAAAGAAGATTACTGTAACCAGAACATTCAAGAGGATCCAGATAATGTCTTTCTTGGTAGAGATGGATTTAATGGTCCAAGGTGCTACCAACAGAACAATTTGTATCATCTTCCTGAAAACTTTAGACCATATACAAATGGCCATATACCAGAATTTAACTGTCAACAAAGTAAAATAATAAACTTCCCAGATGCTTCAAAGGAACATCTTAAGGTATTTCAGAATCTTACGTATTTTTCTGTCCTTGTGAAAATTTTCATAGGTCTTTAGCTGCTGGTAAGTAATATTTCCAAATGTTTTCAGTCTGTTATTACCAGGTAAAACAGCAATGGGAGGCTTCTGTGATCAATTTTGTGTATGAAAACAAGAAAGCATTAGATATCTAGATTTTAGCATGTGTGTGTTATTTATTTCTTGCTCTTTTAGGCTAGCTAAAAGTCCATGAGGTAGAATGAATGTGATGCACATAAATGTGTGATGACTTTGTTGAAGTTGATGCCTCACCAATCTGCTAAAGCAGAAACCTTCATTGAAATTTCCATCTCAGTTAAACGATGTGTGCTGAATTTCCTTTCTGTAAAGCAGAAAGGAAAAATATTTTAATTGATGGAAAACTACAGTTGTAGCTTTCATTTATTTGTTCTTATATATTGTCAAAACAGCAGTTTGTTGCATCTGAAGTTGTTAGTGGCCAGTCAGTGGAAACTTACAAAGTGACATATAAACCATACCAAAATGGAGTTCACCAAAAAATTCCAGTAACCCCAGAAGGAATGAGAAGAAATGGAATGTTTGAAGATTTGCAGAATGAATTCTTGGGCAATGATGAAAGTAAGTGCTTCTTATTTAGACTTGAAATAAGATTGTGTGAAAAGTCCATTGGAAATCATCAACAGAAAACCTATTGGTTTCAGTAAGTTTTAGAGAACAGTTAACAGTATTTTGAGATATGTGTGTATATATGATCTTTTATTTTGTTCTGAACTTATATTGGGATAGCCTATTTTTATTTGATTTTTTTCTCTTTATTTAGAAATCAGCTTTTCTTTGGGGTATTTGAATTTCAGACTACTTAAATGTAGTATTGACTGGTGAGACTGAACAACAAGAACAAAAAAACCCCAACACATTTTATCCTTCTGATGGCTTGATCTCAAGTTGTGCTGTTGCTCTATGTCTCGATAGAAAACATAATATATTCTGGAAAATAATAAGGTGTTGTACTGGATGAGTCATGCGCTGATCCATGCCAGATTGAGGCTTTTCTGTTAAGTCCACTTAAAATGACAGAACTGCTTTGCTCGTTGGCCATCTTGAAAATTTACAGTTGCCACTAAACTGGGCCTGAATTCACATCATGCAAATATTTCTCTGGGTTTGTTATTATTGATGGCTGGAGAATTGAGGTGCTAACAATGAAATTCAAACCTAACAGAGCAATTCAGGTGATGTGAATCAAACATGGATAAAACATCATATACTGCTGTGGATTAATATTGAATTTGGCACTATGTGGAAGAAATGCCTTGGGGCAGTAATTACTTACGAGCCAACCAAGTTGTGACCATTGACTGTGCTGACTTGTCAGAATACTGTATTTGAAATTTGGCAGATTCTTCAGAGAATATTCAGATTCTTCAGCTTCAAGCTCTAAATAAAGCAAGAGAAAGACAACTGGAAGAATTTAATGAAAAGCTAGAAAAGAGTGCGCAGCAGATTAGGTATCTGAGTCATCAGCTTTCAATTGTCAAAGGTAAAATATTATACTGATCTCTGATTTTTAGATTTTATCCATATCTAGCAACTTTTTTATAGCAAACTTATTTATAATATTTAGCAACTATGATTTATGTAGTGTCTCTGCAAGTATCGATCATGTTTACAAGCTCAACTCAGGATTATGGAGATCTAACCCTCTCTCACAACACTATTTTAAAGAAAATTCCCTTCATTAGTGCTTGGCTGCATAACTGTCTGAACTTACAATGCGTTGTTTCTCAAGACTACCATTGTATTTCAGGGTTCCCATGTGTTTGGCATCAGAAATGCTCAGAAAAATGAGAAGTTTTCAAAAGTAGTGTGCTTAAAGTACAAACAACAAAGAACAGGAGAAATGTGCCTTCCAAAGTGATCAGAGCTGTAGTGGAGATTAGTGGTTGTCTTGTTCTCTTGTTTTCTTACAGAAACATGCTAAGAACTTACAGAATTAAGAATGTAATTTTTAGAGTGTCAGAGAGAGAAGACTTTGTCAACCACTTTGATGCCTTGACTGTTTCTGTGGGGGAATTACTTTATTTCTCCCTTAAGAAGTGTTAAGGGATGATGATAGTTCTGAGTGCTAACAGGATGGTTTCCACCTGACTTCTGAGGGTACAACATAGAGTGCTTCCAGCTATCAGAGGAAGAAAGTGTTTGCCAGATGGAGACTAACTGAACTTCTTTGTTCTGAATTCTGCTTGTTGCCTGTAGTATCAGATGGAGGGCTCACAGAATAGTTCTGTAGAGCTAGGGTACCGAACAGCCACATTCCGTGTTGTGGCTGCGTTTCTCATGCAATGTTTCTCTCTTCAGATGAAAAGGATGGTTTGGCTGTTAGCCTTCATGAATCTCAAAAACTCTATCAGAATGGAAAAGAACGGGAAGTGCATCTTGAAGGTCAAATAAAGGCACTTGAAACTCAAATTCAGACTCTTACTGCCAAGGAAGAGCAGGTACTATAAATATTTTTAAACTGTTTATTGTAGAAGATCTATACAGGATATTTGTAGTGCATTTGCATTAAATACATACATAATTGCTGATCTCGCAGCACACTGTTCATAATCCTTGCAGAAGCATGAATATATGGTGAATGAATGGAATGTATTGGTGGAAAAATAACTTGTATTAAAATCTAGGCAATATCTGAGGATTTTCAGCAACTCTTGCATGAAAAACTGATTTGACATACAGAATATTGGAGCAAAGGCAAAATAAATGTAATTGGGAGCTACTCTAATACTCTTCCTACAGATAGTGAAGCAATCCAAAGTGGCAGAGGTAGCCATGGAAAGCATGCAGAAGCAGCTGCTAGAACTTCAGCGGTCAGATGCCCTTCAACGAGCCAGAGAACAGCATGATGCTATTATTTCAGCACTCAAGCAGAAGCATGAAAATCAAGTATTGTCCTTAGAGCAGAACCTTGATGCTACAAAATCTGCACTCCGAGAGCAGGTGAGAAATTATTATAGGATGCTGAGTGCTTTGCGGCAGAAGCTGCAGAACTCCACATCTCCAAAACCGTACTTCTTGGCCTATAATCCAAACATCTCCTTATGGAAGGTGTTTGCTGAATGGGAAGAAGATTCTGTGTAAGTCTCAATATTATGAAGCCTGTGTGGTATGTGTTTGTAAACATTTCCAGGCAGTTGTAATTTGAAACTGTTAGTAGCAGATGCAGAAGAGGCTCTGTTTTACTGGGGGAAGCAAGAATTCAGTGTCTTAGCGTCCCTCTTGAGCTTTCATTCTGTGAGCAATCTTTTCTTAAATTGACTACCTAGGAATCTATCCGGGAAAGAAAAGAATTAACCTTGTGTCACATAGTTATACAACTTACTCTACCTCTTATGTCATAAGAGTCCATCATGCTATTTAATATATTCAAACAATGTACTGTGAGCAGACCTTGATAAATTGTCATCTTCTTTCCCATGAAAGAAGGCCTTTCTTTCCCCTTAGGACTGATATTTTTTTCCAATGTCTTTTATGTGTTACCTCTTTTTTTTTTTCTGTATCTGGAGCTGTCCTGGATTGGTAGATGTTTAACATGAATAAAAATAATATTTTTTCCTAGAAAGAACTCTGCAAAAATCTAGGAGAGCATGTTAACCAACTGGAGAAAATACTTGAAGAAACCAAATGTGAAAAAACTGAAATAATAAATAGATTGACAAGAAGTCTAGAAGAAAGTCAAAAGCAGTGTGCAAACTTACTGCAAACAGGTCAGCCTTGTACTCATACCTTATCTTTTCTTGCAGATACGACTCAAATTTTCTGAAGTATGAAACTGCAAATCTGCGTTCCTATTGAAATGGAATCAACAACTTAAATACAGCAGTAGCAGAATTAAAGCTCCTAATTTTGAGAAGTTTCAGTATAAACAGACAAAGTGGTTTTCAACAGATAAGTCTTTGAGAAGCAAAGATTTGCTGTTTTCTTGTACAGTAAAAGAACAACCCTGAATTGCCATTCAAAATTCAAATCTGAGAGATTTTAATTTGAAAATAATTGTTTTTGTAGTTGGAGGCTGGTTCTTGAGAATTTATATTAGTAGCAATAGTGTGTGGGATTTTTTGCTGATTTTGTGTGTGACTTGTGCCTACGTTTAGACACTGAAGTCTTCTAATTAGGTATGTCCTTTCTTAGGATCCAAACATCTTAAGTAAATAAAATGTCTTTCTTAATGGATTACCACAGAATCATAGAGTATCCTGAGTTGGAAGGGACCCACAAGGATCACTGAGCCCAACTCCTGGCTCCACACAGGACCACCCAAAAAAGAAATCCTATGTCTGAAAGTACTGTCCAAATATTTAATAAACTCCAGCATGTTCTGCTTGAGAACTGTGTTAGTCTAGAAGAAAAGTCTCTAGAGAGAGCCTGGTAGTGAGGATGGAGGGGAAAAAACATATTAGATCTGTACTATGTAGCATAAGTAATACATATGATAATTGGCCAATCACCATGACTTTTCTCCATGCTATGTTTATCAAATGCCTTAGACCAATAATAAATTTGCAAGCTCATAAGCTAAACTCCTTGCCTGTGGAGGAGGTGAAAGAGGCCTGTTTTCTAAGATGGTCCTGTTTTTGCTAACTTCTGGCACAGCAAATATTTGGCAAATCTTGTTCCTGATGTCATTAATTTTAAAGTGACTATAAAATTTTTGAAAAAAACAGTCACCATAGTTCTCAAAGTTTAAAACAAATTGGTATTTAAATTGGAGAACTGTAGTAATGCAAGTTCACCTGTTTGATATAGTGAGAGGTATTCTTGCCTTTGTTCTTTGTATTTTGTATTAGCAAGCTCAGGGAAAGAGAAAGAGTAACACTTATTACCAGAGTCAACATGGCTATTTTTAACAGTGATCTTTTTTCAGATTGCATAATCTTTCTTGCAAGTTTTTGATTTACCTTTTCTCTCCTTTTTTTTTTTTTCCCCCCCTTGCAATAGGCTCAATACAGGAGACAAATCAGTTACGGTTTCAGTTGCAACAAGCTCAGTCTGCACATATGATAAGCAATAAAATGAACAAGGCTTTGCAGGTTAATTTATTTTATAAAATATCTAATGTTTAGTTTGATTTTAATTTGGTTTGGATTTTAAAGGGAAGGGTGTTATAGCTAACAGGTTGGTGGTTGAAATTCTTATTCATTTGTTGGGGAAGCTAGCACTCCCTACTACTACTTTATCTTCCAGTATTGTGTCTGGAACTTTATTTTTTATTTTTGTAATTAAAACCATGGTGGGGGAGTATAACAGCACAAATCATATCATACATCTGTCTAACTTGCTTCTGAAAAAAGAATGTAATTTCAGTGCCCTGATATAGGGGGCCTATAAGGATGTTTGGAGGTATTATCTTCTGAAACTTACCTTTTGCCAACAAGAGGGAATGCTAAGGAGTCCTCTAAAATATCAATGCAAATCTGTTTTTCCAGTTCAGCTCAGGTATTTGACATCTCTAAACCTATCATCTTGAAGTAATGAATCCTAGTAGGTGCTAGAGTAATACATGTAAGCTTAATAGTCTTAATGTTTACTTGTAGTTTCTTTGAGTATTATTTTTTCTGTCTCTTACTTTAAGGAAGAATTAATGGAACTGAAAGAAGAAATAACTTTGTATGAATCTGCTGCCAAATTTGGAGTATTCTTGAATGATGCAGATGGAGAGCAGCATACAAACCTCAGTGATTCCTATGTAGATTTGGGAATTAAAAAAATCACCCAGAAAAACTCAGGGTTCTGCAGGTATTAAATGATTCTTACTGAAAGAAAAATCTAAAATCCCCAAGAAATTATACAAGTAACGTGAACTTCTGTGTTTTTGGTACTGTTAGTTCTTCTGCTAGCACTACCTTTCAGGTAAGTGTGTTTTGTCTTTTAAATGCTGATCTGGTTATGTCTTCCCTAACAGTATAATACAGACCAGAGGCATGGATGAAGAACTCTCTAAAGATGAAATTATTGTAAAATTAAAAGCTGAATTGGAACGCTTATTGAGCAGTAATAAAATGAAGAGAAACCAGATTACTCAATTACAAAATGATCTTAAGGATTGCCAGAAGACATTAGAGGAACTCAAACAGTTGTTGAAAGCAGAAAAAGCATCAAAAGAGTCAGAGGTTTGTTCTTTTTACATGTTTTTAAGTCCTTGTAAAGATGTACTGGGTTTTAGCAAGCCAAATCATTTAAACTTACTATGAAAACAGGTCAAAGAATTTAATGAGAGCTATGGTCACAGCAATTAAGCAAATCTGTCTTTGATCTTAAGGAAAATAGTCATTTTCATGATTACTTCTTTTGTATCTTTGAAAAAGAATTGAATAGCAGAACTTCAGCAGAATATATCTTATTAGGTCAGTTCTGATATGATGGATTACTTGCTTGGTAACACTTAATAACCACTTTGCTTTTCGAGAAGAACTTTATTTCACTGGAGAAAGTAGGTTTTCTTTATCTCAAAAGACTTGTAAATTCTGTGAGAAAGCTGATGGTATCGTTGATGAGACATTAAATAGATTGCCTTCTCATTGCATTCACTCTGTAATTTGATCAATCGTATTCTGGGCTGCATAAAAAGTGTGGCTAGCAGGTCCCAGGAGGTGATTCTTCCCCTCTGCTCCACTACTGGATGAAGTACTGCATCCAGCTTTGGGGCCCGCAGCATGAGAAAGATGCAAACCTGTTAGAATGGGCCACAAAAATGCTCAGAGGGCTGGAGCACTTCTCCTATGAAGAAGGGCTGAGAAAGCTGGCGATTCCTAGCCCAGAGCAGAGAAGGCTCCAGGGAAACCTTACTGGACCCTTCCAAATATGTACAAAGGGAGCTCATAAGAAAGATAGAGAGACTTTTTACAAGGGTATGTAGTGATAAGACAAGGGGTAACTGTTTTGAATTGGAAAGAGGGTCGATTGAGGTTAGATGTAATGAAGAAATTCTCTGTTTATGAAGGTGTAGAGGTACGGGAACAGCTTGCCCCAGAAAGTTGTGGATGTCTCATCCTTGCAAGTCATAGAATCATAGAATATCCTGAGTTGGAAGGGACCCACAAGGATCATGAAATCCAACTCTGAACAAGTCCATCCCAAAATCAAACTATATGTCTGAGAGTGCTGTGATTTGAGCAGCCTGGTCTAATGGAAGATGTCCCTGCTCGTGGCAGCGGGTTGGACTAGATGATTTTAAAGGTCCCTTCTAATGCAAACCATTCTGTGATCCGTGAAAAATCACTGATACTATGCCTCTCTTGACTGCTTAATTAACTTCCAACTATATGATTGGATTTATAATTTCTGCTTTTGTAATCTGTACATTGTGACCGGGATGTGGGACAGGAATATAGTATGTATGCTTCATAAGCATACTCTCTTGATCGGATAGTAACACTTGTTAAACTCAATGTTGAGTACATGCTTTTTAAAAAATTTGTACTGCTGTTTCTCAAGGATAACAGTGATATTGCAATGATGCACTGCAATAATTTACTTCGGGCTTTTTGTTTTTTAGTTTCTATAAGTAAAATATTCAACATATTCAACAGCTGTAACTGTTTTTAAAGTACCGGTTTTCATAGCATATAAATCTTGAAAGTTATCATAAATTATTATTTTTTTTATTTATTTGTAGGCAGTGAAGAATATAAATGATCCTTTGGTGGCCAATCTGTTAGTTCCTGATAATCTTAAAGAAGAAGTTTGGAGACTCAGAAAGGAAAATGAAACTTTGCTGCAAGAAGTTCAGGTGAGACAAAAATGTTGTGTATTTCATTTAAATAAAAAAAAGTGCCAAAGCCTGCATTATAAAAGGTTCCTTAAAACTGGCCTGTTACTTGACTTCTCTTTGTCCAGAAACATACTTTGACTATTGAAGAACTGAAAGAAAATGAGGAAAAACTGAAAAACTCAAACCAGGATCTCTGCTGTCAGATGAGAAAGATGGTTCAAGATTTTGATGAGGATAAGCAAGAAGCACTTGACAGGTAGGTCTGTTAACTCTGTCTTGTTTTTTTTTGTGATATTTTTATCCTGCATGTGTGTACCAGCTGTTTGTATGGAGGGGTCTGCACTGGAAATCTATTTTCTTAAAGAAGAAACCTTTCTTCTGCTTTCTTAAAGAAGAGCAGAACTCCATTTACAAGGGGGACTAAAGAGTGTTTTCCTTTCCTTTCCTGGAACTGTAGGTGTGAAAGAACTTATCAGCGACATCATGAGGATATGAAAGCCCAGTTTGAGAAAGAGTTGACCGAGAAGTATGCTGCAGAAAAACAGCAGCTTCTACGAAGTCACGAAGAGAGGGTCTTGCAGCTGAAGTAAGGCTTTTCTTTCCCCTCTTCTTTATTGTCATTGTTCCCGAAGCATTCCCACTCCTGTCTGGCCCTTGGTGCTAGTTAAACTTCTTATAAAACAGACTGAGTGTCCTGTGAGTGTAAAGACTGTTTGCTAATGAGTAATCTGTGCTGTGAAGGGCTACCATAGAGGAGCTGAACAGAGAGATGACTGCGGTGAAGGAATGTTACATAGCAGTCTGTGGTGAGAAGGACACCTTGGAAGCTACTTTAAGGCAGAAATTTGAGCAAGAGCAGCAGCTGAAAGAAGACAAGGTACTACTGGACATACCTACACACCACTCTCAGTTCATCCTGTTTTAAAAATGTAATGTGCAGGAGTGGCTTGAACTTTGTTTGGAGTGGAGCCTTGGAAGAGATGCAGCCATATTAGCAAGATAAGCAGTGTGACCTATTGGTTGTTAAGTTAGCCTACTGCTGTGTTGTGTGGTTTAACATACAGTGGCAGTAACCCTTTCCAGTGGCAATGCCTTTTCCCGCAGGTGTCCTTCTTATAAAGTGGACTCCTGGACACCATTCAGCCAGCAGCGTGAGCTACTGCAATCTCGAGCTTGTTTCCAAAAGACCTTAGTGACAGTGCAAGTTTTCTTCTCTGTGTAGAAACGTGATGTGCAAATGCTGTGGGTTTTTCTTTCTTTGTAAGTAATAGCGAATGGAGTCTGCAGCATTGGTTAAGAGTGTTGCTTTTCTGAAGCTATGAGTGCAGAATGACTGAAGGGAGGCCAGCTGTCTTGCTTGTCCAGCATAGCAAAGAGATGCAGCTGAAGAAGTGCTGAAAGATGCAGATGCTAGATAAGAGAATATTGCTTTAGAGCAATAGCCTGTAGTAACCTCTGATCTTGTGCCTTACTATACCTCTTTCTGAGAGCTGCCAGATCTCCTGTCCTAGGGGTTGTTGCTAAAGTCAGGCTCTAGAGAGTGTATAGTGCATCTCATGCATTCTCATTGCCTTGTACCAGAGCAATTTGGCAATTTGCTATATGTTGGAGAATGCTTCATCTGTGGTGTGTTTTTATTATTTATTGCCTTTTTTTTTTTTTTTTTTTTTTTGGCCAAGCTCAAGAAACATCTTCTAGAAGAAAAAGAAGAGTCTCTTAGCCTTCTGAGAAGCAAGCTTGAAGAGAAATACAGTGATTCTATGAGAGCAGCAAAGCAGCAGTGGCTGAAAGAAAAAGGAGAGCAGGTTGAAAAGGAGGTTGCATTAGCCAAAGCCCACTGGGAGAAAGAAGAAAAAAAGGTGTGGAGCTTTTACCTGGGGATTTCAAATGAACCAAATGAAGCAACCAATTTATTTTGAGAAGGAGGACTTGTATGTATGTACGCTAGACTTACTCATTGTGCTTCTGCCATTTGAGGTGGGTGTTAAGGGTCTGCTGTTTCAGGCGCTTCTGATGAAGTCAGTAGGTATGATGTATGCTTTGCAGAATTAGACCTTGTAAAGCAGCATGCAGACCGTAATCACAACTATAACATGCTGGAGTTTTCCACACTAATTGGGTGATGAATGTTTATGCTTTGTATTCTGTTTGATTTGGTTATCCTGAGAAAGTGCTTTTTTGTCTCCTTCCCCACAGAATAAAGCTGGGAGGAGGAAGAAAAGTCATCTCCTTTACCAAACAGATAGTGGGAAGTGTGTATTTGGAGGGCACAGGGGAGTGGGAGAGCGTGATGGGACCCACTGACTAAGAAGCACCACAAAGCGTTAGGTTTTGATGCTTTTCAGATTTTTCAGAAATATAGAGACATGGCTTGGAAGAACCTCGGTGCTCTCAGAGCATGGTTTTGGTGTTCCACTGTCAGGGAAGCTTACTAGTGTAAGCTGACTGTTGCTTGTTAAATGCCAGTGTAGGTGTGTTTATATTTGAATAATGGGCAGATTGTCTTAAAAATATGTTTTGTTTTGTTTGTTTGTTTCCTTAGATTATAGAACAAGTCATTGGAGAGATAGAAGGAGAATGGCAAAATAAGCTGGAAGAAGTGAGAAGAACTGTAGCTGACTGCAATGATTGTGGCAGTCAAACTGACAGAGTGACAGTAGTGGATGATGCTTCATTTAAAGAGTTAGCAAGGATCATTGCAGATCAGAAGCTGCAGATCAAGAAGGTTCTGAAAGAAAATATGTCCTCTGAAGAGCCCTTAAGAGAACTTGAAATAGAATTGGAAAATAAATACTGTAAACACCTTGCCATCCAGGTAACAAAAAAATAATAATTAAATTTGCCTGGATCCTTTGTAACTGCCATGCACAACTTTCACTGCTGTGTGAAGTAATAATAAAAACGTTCCTGGAGTGGTGACTGAAGCAGGCTCTTTACCCGCTTACAGGTAGAGGAGGCTTTAACCCAAGCTCATGACAAGTGGCTGCAAGTATTAAGAGACCTCAGAGAGTACAAAGTAAATCTGAAGACAGAACAAGAAAAGTGTGAAAAGGAACACAAAGGGACTGCAGCAAAGCAGGTAGCTGAAAACACTTTCATATGGGTGATGATATTCAGCTATTCCTTTACTTGAGGTACACTTAATAATTTACTCAGTTATGCTTTGATATGAATGCTGTGCATGTTGATTGGGTCTGTTTTATGTGTTGATCAGTTAGCCCTGATTCTCTCAGCTGCCGAAGAGAAGTGGAAGAAAGAACACGAGAATTCAGAGAGATCTGGAGCAAGAATGAAAGAACTGGAGGAAAAGGTGGTTTCTCTCAGGAAGGAGCTGGAGCTAAAGAAAGAAGAAATGCCTGTGGCTATCAAAGCAGAACTAGCCAGAGCCCGTGCTCAGTGGAACAAAGAAAAGCAAGAAGAAATCTTGCAGATACAAGAGCAGAATGAGAGAGACTATCGTTTGTTCTTGGATGACCACAGAAACAAGATTAACGAGGTACTTGCCACTGCAAAGGAGGATCTTGCAAAGCAGAAGAACAATCTCTCCGCTCAGAAAGAGGCGGAAATTAAGATGATACTGGACAAGAAGCAGCGGGAGTGGGAAGCTCAGGAAACAAAGAGACTTCAGGATGAGCTCAGTCGTTGTGAGGAGAAGATTCTGATTGAGCTTGAGCACTTATTGCAAGAAGTCCATGAAGAGCTAGTTGAGTGCGCAGCTAGTAAGTGTTCCTGGGAGGACAGGTGTTCTGATGCTCCTGATCAATTAAATAATCAGTGCAAAGGCAAACTGAAAGCATGCTTACAGAAGGCCTACAGAAGAACAGTTCACACAATTCTGGAAAAGGACAAGCGAGAATGGAAAGAGGTAATTTTTCTGTAAGTGAGAAGTGCCACCCAGAAGAGGGTTTTGAGAAGTCAGATGACTTGTACCTACATTTACTGGTAGGAAGAGTCCTTTAGACCTGTGAGGGAGGGCTAAGGCATGGCTAGCAAGTGAAAAGGAAGAGGCTAAGCATATCTGTTAACACTCTCAGTGTTTGAAGAAGAGGAATAGTAGGTTAGGAGCATTCCTTTTTAGTACTGAGACAGATAAATTAAGGAGGTGCACGTGCCATCTTAAGTCTGGGAGCCTGTTCAAAACTCATGTCCTGATCTGAGCTGCTGTCTTCAGTTCTTCTGCAGGGCTAAAGCATCAAGGATGCAATTATTTGGTCTACTAGTCTCCTTTGGATTGCTTGCTTTTATTCCTGTTAAGTTAAAGCAGTTAAGCAGTATGCTGTAGCACGCCTTTAGTTCTTCTTTGTGTGGCTCTGTGCTGGGTTTTCAAAGAGTGTTTTTCAATTGCAGAAACATGGAGAGCTACTGAGTAATGTCAGTAAAAATGCATACCCTAGCATGCCCCGAGGCACAGGAGAAACTGGAGACCTGGTGACACCTCCTTTGTATGGCATTGGTCAGCAAGCAGAAACGCAAAGAAAGCTGAGAAGATGTCTGCCCCTGCAGAGGACTGGAACAGATGGAGGTATTGGGCTTGTTTTCGCTCTGGCAGACTATGCCATCCAACTAAGCGTGTTAGTAGCAGTCTTGGCTGGTGAGCCACTGGCTGGTAGAGGGAATGGTAGCTGTTCTGACTAACATTATAGATGGAGGAATGCGACTACCTTTGGTGTGTGACAGTTCTGTAAGCAAGCAGGTGTTGAGCCTGCTGAGCAGGGTATGGTCTAGATGCTGTTTTGAAATGAGTAAGTACTCAGCAAGAGCTTTGAAGACCAAATCGTACTTCTTGATGCTGCTGCTGTTAGACAAGACAGGGAATTCTGCTGTCATGTCAAGGACATGGTTGTATTGGGAATGGTACTTCACCTGGCCTGGTAGTTTTTCCGTGTGTTTTGATGAAGAGTTTAGTTGAGGAAATGTGACTCCCCTGGGCAATGCTTCTCCCTTTCACCTTCTCCTGTTCCCTCCTCTTTTGTAATCTGTGCATGGTTGAGCATTGTAGCTGTTCCCAAAGCTGTCACATGTGCTACGGCTAAGCCAGAGAGTGTGTAGCTGTGGCAAAACTTCATGGGAGGCATGCAAATCTCTCGGGCTTTCTGCTTAGCTTGAGTTCTTGTGCAACCAAAAAGCATAGAGTGAGAAAGCCCAAGAGCCTTTGGCTTTATGCCTGTAATGTGGCTTGAAATTCCTTCAACACCAAAATAACAAACCATCTATTAAACACCAAACAATGCAAGCAGTGCAGCCCTTCTGTCTCTTGAGCTCCCTGTCCTGGCTATGGAAAGCAGCCGTTGCTCTCCTGGAAGAGGCCCAGTCTTTGTGAGTTTCTTAACTTAAGTCAGCCGCATGTGAGTCTTCCCAGCTGGGAGAGTTTCCTCCAGCTGACTCCAGAAGCCCCTGTTTGGATGTTGGTTTGGAAAATAAATAAATAAGTGAACAGTTGAGAATTCAGCCTAGGAGTCTCCTGCTGCTGCCTGTTTGGAGATCTCTGTGAAGACTCAGATGATCATGGACAGGAGTTTGCTGAGACTGCGAGGGCTCAGTGACTCGATCGGTGCTGCCACCCCATTCTGTAATGGGGTTCCAACCTCATGTGTTTATTTTAATTAGCCGAAGACAGTGCGTGCATGCTTTCTCATCAAAAGGAGATTGCAGTAGAGCTCTGGAAGTAGCTGGGTTGGGTTAGATTCATTTTGGGCACGTTTAGGAATTGCTGTTGAAGATCAGCACGGTGCAAAGGTTCGCACTGGGAGTCAGCTAAGGGAAGTTCAGAACGGCTTGGCCATGTTGGCTGTGTGCTGAGGGCCAGTGACAATTAGTCTGAGATGATTTTGTATTGAGGCTTTACTAAAATGTGTGATGTTTGATTTCTGCATGGTAGTTACTGCCACAGCTGAATGTTGTCTGGTGAAGCTTTGTGACCTGGAGCTCTTCTACCAGAGGCAGCAGTTTTTGTGATGTCTGATGTTGAACTTGACTGGAGTGTAGGCAAGTACAGTGTTTTATGGTTTGTTACTTGCTTTTTTAGGAAACGAGAAGTTTCTTGAAGCTCTGACTGCCGAAAACTGTGAGGTGAAGGCTAAACTGAGAGACCTGGGAACACCGCCAAGGTCTTTAAAAAAAGATCTTTTTAGAAGATTTAATAGCTGATGCTCACCAGGTCTAAGCTACTTTTTGAATGCTGTGTGACTTGTATGCTTTTCAGGTCACTGTCAGATGGAGGTGTCTCAAAACCCTGTACGTCCTGCTGCTCTGTGAAAGGGCTGGAAGAAATGCGTGCTCTGTACATTACAACTGTGAGCAAGATTAAGAGTAAGTCCTGGAGTCTTATTTTGCTCTCCTACCATTTTAGTTAAGTAACTCCCTCAGTTGCCTCCTTGTCCTTGAGCCAGCTTGCACAGGAGTCTGACAGACAAGTCACCTAAGAACTACTGTCTGCTTTCTTGTTGGAGTGAATGTAAGAAATGAAGTTGTTGGCATGATGCTGGGCAAGCTTCATTTTGAGGGGCAAAGCCTCGTTATGCCTTCATTTCTTTGCACTACGTTATGTGTTGTTAAATGGTAAAGGCAATTTGGAGTGCTGATCTTTTTTCTCTCGCAAAGCAGCTGCCAGCCCAGCAACTTGTTGTGAGGGGGCGTCTGCTTTTCTCTGGTTCTGTGTCCTGCTTTCTGGCCCTTCTGGCTTAGTCAGCAGGCATCTGGCTGAGGAGAGGGTTCAAGTGCAGCCCCAAGCCTTACTGGAGGACAGTGGGTCCCTGAGTGCCAGCTGTACCTCTGTGGAAGAATACCTGGTGCTGGATATGCCAGCCAACATTCTTCTCTGGTCCCTGCCCCTTCTGCTGGTGAAATTGTGCTGAAGATGCAGAGTGAGCCAATTTAATTTCTGTGTCTGATATTTGGTACTGGTTGGCTTTGGGTCTTCCAGTGGCATAGAGCCAATCAATGGCAGTAGGTGCAGAGACTTGGGAAGAAGGTTGGCAGGTAAATGTGGGCCATTGCTGCCTTGCTCCAAGTGTGCTCAAAAATCCTTCTGTTTGCTTTTTGTTCTCCTCCCCATCCCAGTTAAAACTAGCGCTAATCAAGTATGTTTGTGTAGGTGATATGCTTAATTATATCCGTGGAAGTAAGGAGAGGGCTGCTGCTATGATTAGAGCAGAGGTTTTAAGAGAGCGCCAAGAGACGGCACGGAAAATGCGGAAATACTATTTGACATGTCTTCAGCAACTTCTTACTGATAATGGGAACTATGAAAGGTAAGCTCAAGCACGTTTGGAAATTTATATTTGAAAGAGCTACGTAAATTTTAGCTTAGCATTGTTTGTCTGCTGGCAGTTCAGGCTGTGTTGGAGCAACAGTGGTGCAGCCTGAAGTGCTGCCAGTCTGATAAGGCTGTCACGGGGTCACTGCCGAGCTTGATGCCTGAGCATTGCTGAGCAGTCAGACATATTGTCTTCTCAGTGTTTGTTGGCTCTTGCTAGCAATACTTTCAAGTACAATCTGAAAGGAATTGTTTTTTAATTTTTTCTCATGTTCTGTGGTTCTTGTCAGAGCTGAGAAGAAAATAATGAATGCTGCCATCAAGCTTGTTAAAATGGCTAAAGGGCTTGAAACCCCTCTTCGACACACGTCCCAGTGCAAAACTACCCACTCAGGTTAGTTGTGTTTTATAGCTGTTTTCTTCTTAGCAATACAGATTTAATGGATGCAGTAATGAAAAGGCAGGCGTATGGTGATGTACTAGTTCTCGATAAGTTCTGAACAGATATGTAAATATACGCTGCTCATTCTGACAGTGCTAATATTGACAAATTTTTATTTAAAAAGGCATACAAACAAATAACCCCCTGCCCTTTTCTTCTTCCAGTGTTAACATTTCCTTCTATTAATCTGTTTCCTTCCCTGGCCTTGTAGCTTTGCTGCTAAATTCTGATCTGCCAACCAGAGGAGAGTACTCAAAAAGTGATGGCCTATCTCAAAGTCGGCTAAACTACATGGAAAGCAAATCTTGTGGCGAAAGTATTACTGAAAAAGCTAATGATAGAGTTGTTCATAAGTGTGTTCCACGTGACTTGAGACAGCAATTTGATGCAACGCAGACTGAAACACAACATATGCTTCCTGAAACAGATGCTTCAAATATTCAGAATGGGAATAATACCAAAAATCTGGTTGACTTTACTAGAGATCATCTGTTAGAATTCTATCCAAATGAAGATGGAAGAAGAGAAAAATACAGCCCTATCATAAATGTGAATAAACCACTCCTGTGTGCAACTAGTAATTTAGGACATCAGAATGCCTCTCCATCTGCCTTTTGTGTCAAGTTAGATAATATGCATGCACCCAGCCTTACAGATGGCCTTGGTGTCTCAGAGCCATCTCATCAAGTGCTGAAGAATCAAAATGAAAGATTAGTTTTGAAAGAAGATGAATGTATACCACTGTGTGGAAACTGGAAAACTACAACTGGAAGAACAAAAAACTCAGATTTTCACAAAATCCCTAGAAGGGATGAAAGTAGCTGCAGTGAATGGAATTCTGTGAATGGAAGTCAGTGTCTGGGTAGTAGTAATATGCCTGTGGTGCATCCTGAACAAAAACCCAATGCAAACATCCAGGCAAAGTTTGTATCCTGTGAAGAATCTTTTTGCACTGCCGATGAAAGTGTTGGTGGTACTTGGAGAGAACTCACCACTGGCCATGTCAAGAATCTCAAAGTGAAAAACAGTAGTAAGTTTTACAGTAGAGGCCAGATGAAAACAAATCCAGAGTGTACTTCATTCCTCAGATCTGACAAATCAAACTCTGCTGTCACACAGCTCAGTGCGTTGCCAAACTCAAATGCACAAAAATGCTGCGAGAAAGACTTGGAAAAGAATGTCATGGGATCCCCAGTCTCTTCAGTAAGATAGTGGTTTTGATTTTTTTTTTTTTTTAACTTGAACCAATAACAATGATTCCTCATTTGAAGGAAAAAATATATATGTAAGTATGAGGAGAGGGGAAAAAAACTGTTTCGTGATCAATGTTACAGAATTTGTGTTGCATGAACTAATTCTATGTAATTGCTTGAAATACAAATGCAGACTTCTGTTTACTCTTGGAATAACACTTTCACAGCTGTTTATAGTGTATTATGTATGTTTATTAAATATAATTTATTTTTTATATTAAGTGTGCAGTGTTTATTTAAAGCAAACCTACTTTAACTTGTGGTAAACTTTTTAAATGCTTGTGAAAATTCCTTCAGAGCTCAATGAGAAATGTTTGAAACAAGTTTTTCAATTGAGCTGAATGAAATTGAAATGAAATTTCTATTTCATTTTGGAGAACCCCCCCTTATTTCCTCTGTATGTGTCTTCATAATAAAAGTGTAAATACTTACCTTAATTATTAAAACAAATCAACCATCAAGTCAACTATCATGTAATCTTCTCTTGGATACAACAAAAACAAAGCTTCTACTGGATGAAAGAAAGTATAGGTTAAATTAACCACAAGCAGGTGTTTCTTAAATAGCTATCACTTTAAACTGAAAATGTAGTAATTTTTCTTTTGATGGTTTCAAAAATTCCCTTTAAAAGCCTGTTCATAGTTGAAAGAAATACATGTTTTAGATGTTTCACCTGTGTCTAATACTATTTTAATATTTTTCTTGGAGTGGGATTTCATTTCTAGGGATACAGTAATGAAAACAAACATTTTTCTGCTTTCTTTATTGACTCCATCTGTGTTGCGTGTGCAAGGTGTGGTTAATGCTTGTTGCAATTAATTAGATGATTATGGCTCAGCAACTCATATTGCTGGTAATAAAAAAAACACAGACAAAAAACAAAAACACAAAACAATATCCTGCTATTTTGGCCTGTTATGCTTGTGTGTTATTAGAAGAAACAAAACCAAGGTTAAATATTCTCCTCCATGATACATAAGCATTTTATGTGCGACAACACTCATCTCTTACAAGGCTGGTCTGTCGCAGTCAAACAGCAACACTTAATCAGAGAATCTCCTCAGTGTTTAAGAGGAAAACAGAACAAGACTGAGGAGAGATCATATGGAGAAAAACGTATTTAACTTCCTTTACCAAACTGCCTTGCCTATTTATATTTCAGGCCAGCTGGCAAGGCAGAATGTGTTACAGCTCTTGGTCTTCAAGACTGGTTTGTGTCTGGAGACTGAGGTGATCAAGTGAGAAAGCTCTGCATTTCTTGGTGGCCTTTAATGTTGCCCATAAATGCAACCCCACTTCCTCTTTAGTGAAGGTTTGGGGTTTGTCATTGTCAGTGGAAGCAAAACAAAGCCACGAGAGACTGCTCGTGCCTAAAGAAACACGAGCAGTGGTTAAGTTCAAGGGCCTTATTCCTAGCTCTAAACTGAGGAAATAGCTGTGGCCTTGTGTGCAGGGGAAAGCTTTTGCTGGTTGTCCTCTAATCCCTGAGTGGAGGCTTCTTTTTCCAACGTGGAGTGGCTTTTCTGGTTTGCTCAAGCATTTTCCTGAGTAAGGAAAAGAGATGTATTTATTGCTGTTTGAGGTGCTTGAACAGGTGCTTGAACCAACTGATCAGACAGACTCATTCCTTGGCCTTGTCCAGAAACCTTTGCCGGGTGAAGAAAGCTTACAGAAGAAACCATGCAGTCATCCTGTCGGACATCACCGATGGCTCAGATAGAGCAGCTGAGGCCCCCAGATCTCTCAAGTGTGTACAGAGCACACTTTTCCATGTAATCTTTCATTCCGGATAGGTTCTGTAGCTTCTCTGTAGCTGCTCTGCAGTGCTGGGTCCTCCACCTGGGATGGGGCAACCCTGGCTTTATGTACAGGCTGGGTGACGAGACACTGGAGAGCAGCCCCGCAGAGAGGGATCTGGGGGTTGTGGTTGGCAGCAAGTTGAATATGAGCCAGCAGTGTGCCCTGGCAGCCAGGAGGGCCAACCACATCCTGGGGTGCGTCAAGCACGGCATCGCTAGTCAGTCAAGGGAGGTGACTGTCCCGCTCTACTCTGCGCTGGTGCAGCCTCACCTTGAGCACTGTGTGCAGTTCTGGGCACCACAAGTACAAGGACATTAAACTGTTGGAAAGTGTCCAGAGGAGGGTGACAAAGATGGTGAAGGGCCTAGACGGGAAGACACATGAGCAGCGTCTGAGGTCACTTGGCCCGTTCAGCCTGGAAAAGAGGAGGCTGAGGGGGGACCTCATTGCAGTCTACAACTTCCTCGCGAGGCGGAGTGGAGAGGCAGGTGACCTATTCTCCTTAATCACCAGTGATAGGACCCGAGGGAATGGTGTCAAGCTGAAGCAGGGGAGGTTTAGGCTGGACATCAGGAAGAGGTTCTTCACCGAGAGGGTGATCACACACTGGAACAGGCTCCCCAGTGAGGTAGTCACTGCACCAAGCCTGTCTGAATTTAAGAAGCGATGGGACTCTTACTTAGTCACATGGTCTAAACTTTTGGGTAGACCTGTGCGGTACCAGGAGTTGGACTTGATGATCCTTATGAGTCCCTTCCAACTTGGGGTATTCAATGATTCCATGATTC
Organism: Aythya fuligula; assembly: GCF_009819795.1. NCBI lineage: Eukaryota > Metazoa > Chordata > Aves > Anseriformes > Anatidae > Aythya > Aythya fuligula. The sequence goes on along the minus strand of NC_045569.1, from coordinate 1,400,523 downwards.
TGTGCTCCGAAATGTGCTGAGCTTTGTGCCTATACATGAACTGCTCTTAAAATTTTTCTGGAATGTAACCTTTTACGGCACGTTTTCCTTCATATGTTTTCCTTCTGTTGTGTTGCTCAGCGTTCTTTGTAAGTGTAACTTTATTTTGTTGTTTCTCTGTAGCTTTTAAAAAACTTGCTGGGTTTGCACTCCCTTTCTCTCCTGTGGGACAGGTAGAAGATATTAAACAGACAGGTGAAGGAGGGAGGAGGGGTGGAGTCTTTCCAATCCCACCTAGTAAAAGGGATAATATTTAAATCTAGACACTTGCTGTTTTATTTGTATCACAACACAGTACCAGACAACATCAGTGACCAGTGCTTCAATGCATGTGAGAATGTGAATGTAGATTGCAAAAAACAGTTAAATCCTTGCTCACCTAATATTTATTGTGTGTCTGTGGAGAGCTCTGAAGTTGCAGAGGGAATTTCAAAATGAAAATCATCTCCAGATGCCTGATGGGAAGATCCATACCCAAATTTTGTCAGTCTTTCTCTGGTGAGTTAAGTTTTAGCTACTTAGCCCAAGAATCAACAACTTGGTCAACAGCATTTCTCAACCCTCCTTCTTCTAACATCAGCAGGAGAGAATGAAGCTAGGACAAGGTAGCATAAAGGGTGGCAACTCCTGAAATCGGATAGCTGACATTAGGAATGGGGGATGTGTACTGTCACAATCTATGTGGTTAGACTTGTGTAGTTGACCCAGGACTGTAACATAGCCACTAAATAATTTTTTTAAAATAAATTTGCCATTTATTTTCACAAACTCAGTCATACTCTAAAAGAACTTACCTGTTTTGTTCAAGAATTCATCACATACTATTATGACTTTTTCATTCAGATGGTTCCTTGTTTTAATATTGTATTTATGCTGCATTAGCTTGAATTCTGTTTTTATTCTAATGATGTTGCAGTTTAATACCATTTTACTCAAGTTTTAACACCCCCATACGTGCACAACTGAAACCTTGTCTCCTACCACAGCAAGTTTCTGTGTACAAGAGTAGTTATGAGTAGGACCTGAGGCCAGGAGAAATTAGTTAGCTTGTTCAGAAAGTTAGGAAGCCTGAACAGGGAATTAAAAACAGGTATTTTAAATTGTAGGTTAGTGCTTTAACCACTAAATTACCTTCATTTTTTAATTTCTTCAACACTTTACTATGCTTTTATATTTCTTTGATTCATATTCTATTCTATTTGAGTTTATCTTCTTTACTTTTTATTAATTCTTAGACTTTAATTCTGCCGTTTTTATTTAGCTCTTTTTCTTACCCTCTTTTTTTTTTTTTTCCTAGTTTTAATCTTAGCCTGTGTTTGGCTTTGTATGGACTCTTTTTTTTTTTTTTAAGTTTGCTTGAACGTCGTGTAATTTCTGAAATTCCTTGCCCCCTGCTTCTCCTCCCCTGACCCCCTCCTCATCCCCTTGTTCCACCTTCTGTTGTGGGAAATACATTTATCATTATAAACTTCTTCACCAGAGTGATAGATACCATTTTTTCTTGTCTTAAATGATTCGTGATTTGTCATATTCATGAATTACTGTTACATATCACAGATTTCTACCTTTAGCATTCTGAAAGAGTTGTCCAGTCCTTTTTCCTGCCACAATACTTAATCAGCTGTTATTATGTTGGTCCTAATGGATGTTTGTCCAATATGGTGTTCTAGTTTTCCAGTAACGGAGACTCTACAACTGCCCTGACAAATGCTTTTCAGTATCTTGTTTTCCTTAATGCTGGAAGGCTGCCTCTGCTTCCCCTTTCCCTTTGTGTCTTACCTGAGCTCTTACACTGCAGTTTAAGCCTGTTACTACTTCTGCAATGTACCAAGTACGTGGAATAGGGATTTCTTTTATCTGTCAGTATGTCATGTGTTTAAAAACTGCTGTTACTCTCCTCAGTTTTCTTTCACTTAAGTAACACCAATCTTTCTTGCATAAGTCAGCTTTTAAGATGTATTATAGGTCTATTGTTGCATGCAAATGTGGAAAGAGTCCAAATGACAGCAAATAGTAGATGGAAAAAAAATAGACCCAACAATATTGATCCAGCCATGATTGATAATTTTCAGACTGGTTCAACTGATGGTCAGTTCTTCTGCAGAATTACTACAATGTTAGAAAAACAACCATCTGTGATGATGAAAGTCTTTCAAGATTGCTATGATTAAATCAAGGTTCAGTAAGTATTATCTGTGGGTATGTGACTAAGAAGAACTCCAGCTTGCATTTACAGGCTTTTCTTAGCACCTTTGGAATTTTGTATCTCATTGCCCCCTCATCTCTTATTTTACCTTTGTATTGATAAGTTGGTACTTTCCAGTGAAGTTTGGAGATCTACTTACTGCCATATAGCATCTCTTTTCCCATAAAAATCTCAAGCTGGGTATACTTCCCAGCAGTAGTAAGATACACAGTCACATATATATATATTTCAGTCATTCATGCTTAAAATTTGCTGTCAAAGCCATTCTTCTGCTTTTGGAACTCTGTTCTCATGTTTCACTTTGTTCTGTGGCAGTTGCTAAGATTTCTCATTGACATTTATTTTAAACATTTGCTCTTTTGTGCAGATTCACTGCACAGTCTTTTCTCCCATGGTGTAGATGGGTTACAATGGAGACAGACTATGGTAACCTGGCAGTGATACAGGAGCACATTACTTGCAGCTGCAGTGAGATTTCATCCAGCATTCTGATGCAGAATACTTCACACTTCAAAATTAATCATACTTCTCTCTCTGTTCCTTTTGCTCGGGCAAATATTTCAGTGTTGTGTAGATTTGGGGCAGTGATCAATGTGAGAACCAAGGTTCTTGTTTTCCTGCCTCTTGTACATGCTTACCTACCAAGACAGCTTTTAAGCCCAGTGCCTTTTTAACACTTGATAAATATGAGTCTGTTTCCATCATGTAATGATGCTCCTTTGTAAATCTGAATACAAATAAAGAAATTCATGTCTACTGCCAAATGTTCTGGCTCAATGCCATCCCTGGTGTTTTGGCTTCATCCAGATGATGAATGTTCCCTGTCAGCCCGCAGCCTAGTGAGAAGGGACAAAGGTACAGAAATACTGTATTTATCTAATCAACTTTGCTTTAAAATGTTAAGCAAATGCAATTCTTTAATACCCTGGTTTTACTATAGCTGTTAATTAACATGCAAATGCAGTTTATACAACAAAACCGAGTAGAGGAAATACTCACTTTTAAGTTACTTTACTCCCATCTAGTGGTCTTTTGCCATATGTACTTTTATATAACACATCACAATAGATTTAAGGACGGTGGTAATAATCTGTTAAGGAAAAAAAAAAAAAAAGTCTTCTGGTAACTTCTTCCTTCTACTCATCTTCTCTTCCAATAGAGAAACCAGTTCATAGTGACTGGATTTCTTGCCACTGTAAATCACTGTTCTTTATATGTTGACTTTAGTTAAAGGCCAAACTATACCCACAGCCTTTTTTTCTGTGCCCTGAAACCTGGTCCAAAGGAGTGTTCGTGTCCATGTTAGTTACTCAAACTGCAGCCAAGGATTTACATCAGCTGAAACTAATTGCATGTGTAGTGCTATATGGTTGTTCTGAGGGACATGACAGTTCTGTGGTGCACTCAACACTGTTTGGGCCTATGCAAGTTGTGGGACATATAGAGGCTGTTGAAGGAGTGGGATCTGCCTTCACAGAATCACAGAATCGTCTAGGTTGGAAGAGACCTTAAAGATCACCTAGTCCAACCTCTGACCTAACTCTAACCAATTCTCCACTAAACCATATCACTAAGCTCTACATCTAAACATCTTTTAAAGACCTCCAGGGATGGTGACTCAACCACTTCCCTGGGCAGCCCATTCCAATGCCTAACAACCCTTTCAGTAAAGATCTTCCTAATATCCAACCTAAAACTCCCCTGGCGCAACTTAAGCCCATTCCCCCTTGTCCTGTCACCAGGCACGTGGGAGAACAGACCAACCCCCACCTCACTACAGCTTCCTTTGAGGTACCTGTAGAAAGCAATAAGGTCACCCCTGAGCCTCCTCTTCTCCAGGCTGAACAAGCCCAGCTCCCTCAGCCGCTCCTCGTAGGACTTGTTCTCCAGACCCCTCACCAGCTTTGTTGCCCTTCTCTATTCTCTCTCAAGCACTTCCATGTCCTTCTTGTAGCGAGGGGCACAAAACTGAACACAGTACTCGAGGTGCGGCCTCACCAGAGCCGAGTACAGGAGAACGATCACTTCCCTAGCCCTGCTGGCCACACTGCTTCTTATGCAAGCCAAGATGCTGTTGGCCTTCTTGGCCACCTGAGCACACTGCTGGCTCATATTCAGCCGACTATCAACCAATACTCCCAGGTCCTTCTCTGCCTGGCAGCTCTCCAACCACTCATCTCCCAGCCTGTAGCTCTGCTTGGGGTTGTTGTGCCCCAGGTGCACGCCCCAGCACTTGGCCTTGTTGAACCTCATACAGTTGGCCTCAGCCCATCGGTGCAGCCTGTCCAGATCCTCCTGCAGAGCCTTCTTACCCTTGAGCAGATCGACACACACACCTAACTTGGTGTCATCTGCAAACTTACTGAGGATGCACTTGATGCCCTCACCCATATTGTCAATAAAGATGTTAATGAGGACTGGCCCCAGTACTGAGCCCTGGGGGACTCCACTAGTGACTGGCCTCCAACTGGATTTGACTCCATTCACCACGACTCATGGTGGATCTGGCTATCCAGCCAGTTTTTAACCCAATGAAGCGTACACCAAATGAAGCGCCGGTATAGGCGGGAGTAACTGACTCTCTTCATGTAGCCAAATGCCTCGTCATCTAATTAGTGATGTGCATGAATGGATGAACAAGATTCCCACTGTCCCTACCTACCATCCAGGAAAACCACAGCCAAGGGAATGGGCTTGGCAGAATCAGTGGGGAAAGATCACCCTGTTGAGTTTATCTCTAGTCTGGCGTTGTGAAGAAACATGAGAGGTGTAGGATAAGTGGGAGGCTCTGTGCTCACATGACTGCACCGCGGCTCTGGCTGGCAGTGAAATACCACTACTCTGATCATGTTTTCACTTACCTGGTGAGGTGGGGGGGGTGAGCCCCGAGGGGCTCTCGCTTCTGGCGCCAAGTGTCCAGCACATGCCGGGCACAACCCGCTCCGGGGACAGCATCATGTGGGGAGTTTGACTGGGGTGGTACACCTGTCAAAGCGTAACGTAGGTGTCCTAAGGTGAGCTCAGGTAGGCCAGAAACCTCTCGTGGAGCAGAAGGGCAAAAGCTCGCTTGATCTTGATTTTCAGTATGAATACAGACTGTGAAAGCGGGGCCTCGTGATCCTTCTGACTTTTTGGGTTTTAAGCAGGAGCTGTCAGAAAAGTTACCACAGGGATAACTGGCTTGTGGTGGCCACATGTTCATAGCGACATCACTTTTTGATCCTTCAATGTCAGCTCTTTCTATCATTGTGAAGCAGAATTCACCAAGCATTGGATTGTTCACCCATTAATAGGGAACATGAGCTGGGATTAGACTGTCCGTCGTGAGACAGGTTAGTTTTTATCTGCCTTTAAGCTAGCCAATAGCCATTTTCATGTAGGATGTCGCTTCTACTAGCTAGGAAACAGCTGAGATCAGAATGGAAACTGCTGCTCTTTGTTCAAGTTGTTGAGGTTGTAATCAACACAATGGAGTTGTTCAGCACAGACTTAATTAAGCAATAGTTAATGGTTAAGTGCTTTGCATTCTAGGGTCTGTTTTTAAAGGCTTTGAAATGGCTTGCTATTACAGGATAGGTTATGTCATTAAACATTTGTCTCTTTTCTTCTTTTTCTGATCAGGAATATACTAAAAATGTATGTAGAGGATTTGGTTTTCAGAAGCTAGCTGCTCTTTTCAAACTATTCGGAACTTTTTTCAAACATTTGGAACTTTTACATTTTTTTTTCTAGAATGTCTTGAACTATTTGGAAGAAAATATGGGGGAATCAAAAGGGCATTGTGTCAATAAAGAAAATGTTGTCAATTTATTAATAGAAAATACAGTTCTCTTAAAATACTTCACAAAATTGTTTGTCTTCATATTTAGTTATGGAAAAAATAGAAACATTCCAAGTATCAAAACATTTTAACGTGATCTGAGTGAAACCTTTTGTTTTAAAATGAGTCGCAACTTGTAAACCTTTGCAAATTTAAAAAAGTAAAAATTGAAATGAGTCAGTTTAAGAGACCCACAGCCGTCTTCTTTTCCTTCATGATTTTTCTTTTGTGGAAAACTTAAATACCTCAGTTTCCTTCCAAGCTGGAAGGAAATCAAATGTAGAAAGTAAAATTCGTCATAAAACATAACTTCTGTCTTCCTGCCCTGCTCTTGCAAGAGATGTTTTGCCTATCAGTGATGTATGTTATAATAACCAATAGCTGGTGAAGCTATTTCCTACATTTCTCAACATTGTTGCCTTTAGGTCATTAGCAGATAGTACTCATAAACATCAGCTTAGCCAGTAAAGGCTTTGACTCTATTTATTATTGTGGATGCCTGAGCAGTCTCTGGGGGAAGTTGTGACCAATTCATCAGCCAGGGACTTTAACTTGTTCTCAACTCTTCTTCAAACAAAACAAAAATCATTCACGTTTGCAAGTGGAAAGGAGGTAAGATATTCCTAGAGCTTCTGGAATATGAACAACCCTATAAATTAAATCTCCACATTGCCTGCTAAATGTTTTCTTGCGGAAGTGCTGGCAACTGTGGAATGTATTTTGCTGATCACCTGAAGAACAGCAATTTACACACCTGGCAACTGTTTTTCTTGAAACAAGGCTATTTGCTGATGGCTTAGCGGTAGGGTTGAACAAAGCAGACTCAACAGGTTTATAGCTGGGATTTGCAGATTAACACATTGTTGCACTTCCTAGCATCTTCCTGGGCTAAATCTCACATGTACATGTATTTGTGTGTCGATTTGCTTGAGGGTAGGAAAGCTCTGCAGGAGGATCTGGATAGGCTGCACCGATGGGCTGAGGTCAACTGCATGAGGTTCAACAAGGCCAAGTGCCGGGTCCTGCACCTGGGGTGCAATAACCCCAATCAGAGCTACAGGCTGGGAGATGAGTGGCTGGAGAGCTGCCAGGCAGAGAAGGACCTGGGAGTGATGGTGGATAGTCGGCTGAATATGAGCCAGCAGTGTGCTCAGGTGGCCAAGAAGGCCAACAGCATCCTGGCTTGCATAAGAAGCAGTGTGGCCAGCAGGGCTAGGGAAGTGATCGTCCCCCTGTACTCGGCTCTGGTGAGGCCGCACCTCAAGTACTGTGTTCAGTTTTGTGTCCCTCGCTACAAGAAGGACATCGAGGTGCTTGAGCGGGTCCAGAGAAGGGCGACGAAGCTGGTGAGGGGTCTGGAGAACAAGTCCTACGAGGAGCGGCTGAGGGAGCTGGGCTTGTTCAGCCTGGAGAAAAGGAGGCTCAGGGGTGACCTTATTGCTTTCTACAGGTACCTCAAAGGAAGCTGTAGTGAGGTGGGGGTTGGTCTGTTCTCCCACGTGCCTGGTGACAGGACAAGGGGGAATGGGCTTAAGTTGCGCCAGGGGAGTTTTAGGTTGGATATTAGGAAGATCTTTACTGAAAGGGTTGTTAGGCATTGGAATGGGCTGCCCAGGGAAGTGGTGGAGTCACCATCCCTGGAAGTCTTTAAAAGACGTTTAGATGATAGGGATATGGTTTATTGGGGACTGTTAGTGTCAGGTCAGAGGTTGGACTCGATGATCTTGAGGTCTCTTCCAACCTAGAAATTCTGTGATTCTGTGATTTGTTGCTATTTTGCTATTAGTGACAAAAAGTCAGGTAGGTAAAGAGTCTCATCTGTAGACCAAAGAATGTAGAAAAGGAAGAAAGATTTTGTAGCCAATTGTGTGAAGGGAATTTTTTCCAGTTCTCCATAATGCATCAGAATCCATGTAATGCTGTTTTCAGAAACTTCACTGCTGTATTTTAGCTTAACTGGATGGAATGGCATTCACCACACTGAAGTCAGAGCATGCTCTGTAGACCACTGAAATAAATGGAGGGAAAAAAATGATCTCAGGCTTTGGACTAGGTTTATACTGTCAACGGAAGTTTCTCCAGATCATTGCAGTGCAGGGAAACTGTTTTCCCAATAGTTTATCATAAAATGCGTCCAGACTGGAGCCTCTGAAAGATTTTCTTATCTTGAAAAGGCAGCACGAATCTCTTTATTTACATCACCTACTGTTTCATCCATAAAATTAGACTTCCTTCCTCTTACTGATGAACAGGAGTGGAAAAAGTCAGTCTTACTATATATCCATATATCTCTAGATAGATAGATATAGATACCATTTTTTCCTAACCATCTCCTGGCTATGAGTATTTTTCCTTGTCTCTCCCTTATGGGTGTCAGATGACATTTCCTCTACTTGACTGTGTGCCTGTTCAACCTCTGTTCTTATTTGTCTGTAGCTGTGCGGATTTTTTTTTTTGTGTGTGTGTGGAAAGGAGTTCACACAGCTAAAAATGGTTTTCAACATTTTTATTTAAAATTTGTAGTGTCAAAAGCTTGTATCTTATTAAAAAAAAAAAAAAAAAAAAAGTAGCAAAGCAATCTTTTCTGAACTCCACCCCATTCACCACAGTAACAATTTTGGGTGGACTGGTGTTGATAACTTGCAAACAAACAAAAGAAGCTTTAAAGATTTTTTTTTTTTAATATTAGAATTTCTTCCCCCTTTTAAACTGTAGTCTATTGTAATTGATACTAGAAACACAAGTAAACATTCACATTTCAAGTGTTGTAAATAATGAATTTTAAGCTATCCTTCTATCTTAATCCTCCTTGTAGGGAAGAAAAAAATTATTTCAAAAACATATAGAGCTTTCCTCCTGTCCCTTCTTGTTTCCAATTTGAGCTGCAGTATTTGGAATTTATTGCAATTTCCTACTCAAATGGCTTCCTTAACTTCTTTGGTTACTTGTAAAATGGTTTTGGGTTAACTGAAATTATTATTTCCTGTGTTTCCTTACAAAGAAAGGCAACTAGATTATTTGTATTATTTAAGTGCTTTATAGCTGCTTGCTTAGGACATGATCAGCTTGTTGCCCACTGAGTCAGTACATAAATGAGAAGGGGCTTATAATGAAACAATTTAAAAGGTAATAGGACATTTCCTATTGACTTTTGTGAGCTGAATATACCCAAGTAATAGTGCTGGAACTGTGGCATGCAGTATATTAAAGAAGTATACACTAATAAATGGATTGTGTTCTATACAGTGTGGTGTATAAAAGACTTTACAGCTGATGGGCATTTTGAAGCAATGAAGACTGGCTGCTGATAGTAGTGAGCCTGATAAAGCAGCCCCCTCAGTGATTCTCAGTAAGTAAATCTTAGTACTTTGAACAGACGGGGTGGAAAAAAAAGGAATTCCTGAATGATATTATACCCTGTAAGGAGTCACAGACTCCAGATGAGGTTGTCTCATTTAGTTTACTGGTATCTAGAAAACCTGAGGAAATGAAGTCAGCCTTTTGGAAAGTTATTGAATAAAGGAAAGTGCAGAGCAGAGCTGTACTGAACTTTTCACTGGCTGGAGTCACTCATACATGAGTCAGCAGTGTGCCCTTGCAGTGAAGAAGGCCAACTGCAGACAGGGCTGTGTTAGTGCGAACATAACCAGGTGGTGGAGAGAATTGATTCTTCCACTCCTTTGGCTTTTGGGAAACCGTATCTGCAGTAGTGCACTCAGTGCTGGGCACCCCAATAGTACAAAACAAAGCAACAGCATTGGCACCTGAAGTGAGCCTTGCAGAGGGCCACCAGGATGTTTAGGAGCTAAAGCAAGGACCTCTTAGGGGAGGGCCCATTCAATATTAAGAAGCGAAGGTTAAAAAGGATCTTAGTGACGCCTTTAGAGGAGACAGAGCCTGACTGCTGGGTGCTTGTGAGCAGTGATAGAATGAGAGGCAACAGGCACAAGTTATAATGAGGGAAATTCATCACGATAAGAGCTGTCAAACACTGTAATAGGTTCTGCCAGAGGGGCTGTGGAGTCTCCATCCTTGGAAATGCTCAGAACTTGGCTGGATTGGGCCTGAATGGCCTGCTCTTTGCAGGGATCTGGACCAGGTAACCTCCACAAGTCACTACCATCTAAATTCATATTTGGTTCTATGAGAAGTCCATAAGTGATGCTACGATAGTGTTATTTCTCAATGGAAGGGCTTTGTAAATGGAATGTGGTGGGTTAAGTCTAATCCCTGGTCTCTTATTACCTATTTTATTATTTCAACTGCATCATGGGGGAACTCCCTGTCAACTGAGACATCTCATAGCTAGAGGAACACTGGGATGGAAAACAGAGGCAGAGCCACCCAATCCCTTGCTGACACAATGTCTGAAGGAATGTAGGGCCTGATTCAGCTGTCTTTGTTCAAGTCAGTAGGGAGTTGTGCATAAATGAGAACTACAAGAAGAGGCTCCTAGTTACTGATTTCCACCCACTTGGAATGTACTAATTCTCATAAAAAGTTGTATCCGTTTTGCTTAATGTCTTGGCCCCAGAATACACCCAGCAGTTGGCATATCATGCTAAACCATGAAATTTCTTCCACTTTGCTTCTGAGTTTACAGGTGGGATTTAAAAGGTCATTAGGGACAAACGTAAGATTGAAGAAACTAGTCTTGCAATCATTACTCTCTGGCAGAATTCCCATTAAATTTGACAGGATTATAGCTGACAGAACAAGAATGTGTATTTCCTCTTCTTGCAGAGTTGGATTTTTTTTTTTTGGTTTTTAATATTTAAATCAAAGAAAAAATGCTATTTTAAACTGAAAATTTTCGAGCTGTATGTATAGAATTAAATATAAGTCATGTATGTATTGTATTACGCTGGTATTTTTATTTTATTAAAAATTTCCATTCCATTTTAATTTAGTTGTATTGCTATTCAGCACTAGTCTTACAAAAATAAGTTGTGCTTCCCCTTCCTGGAGGACAGAATAGAAGCCACAGGTTTTCTTATAGTTAACTTAGCTGTTTGTATGTGTCCTAAAGAAAAGATACATGTTAATATTATCTCATATACTTTTAGCAAATGGAGATATAGTGTAAAAGGGTCACTCATATGAGATATTAAGATTGATTTAAAATAAAATACAGTTCTAGAAAAGAAAAGAGCTATGAGTATGGTACAGAACTATCCTTAAGTTAGTACTAAGAAAGGGGTGTCTGAGTTAGGGCATCTCTACGGTTTCCTTGTGATTTCTTTGTCACTAATACTTAAAAATCTAGGTGTTTTAGAGAATTAAGAACATTCCTTTCATTCAGACCTCATGGAGGACAAATCCAGTTATTGTTTGAATTATTCTCCAAACTAGTGGGGTGATACCAAAATTTTGCTTTATTCTTATAGATTACAGGAATTGTCTTGTTTAAGGTGACAAATTCTGTACTAAAACTGTTCTATGCTTGCATAAATCGGAGAGAGATGTACCGAATATATATGAAATGAGTAGCTTTCTGGTCATCTAGGATGCAACTGCGATAAAATGCTGGAATTTCCCCAGGAGCACATAGGCCCCTAGTGGCTGAGCCAAAAGAGTCTTTCATTTAATTCTTATTGTATTACAGAAATATTACCCCAACACTGCACACAGTCTCACAAATTATGGATTTACATTCTAATGTAGATTAGATTTCTTCCTCCTCCCTTACATGTATAAACTCAGTTTACAGAGTAAATATATTTCATTTATAAAAATAAAATAAAAGTCTTAAGTGAAATTTGTCCCCCAAAATCTATCATTAATATCATTAATAGATTTTGTAGCTAGCTATCACAGCTTATCTGACCAAACAGCATTTAAAAAAAAAAAAAGTGATAGTTTGTTTTGTTACTTTTTTTTTTTTTTTTTTTTTTTTAATATATTTAAACCAGCTAATTGGTCTCAGCTTTTGTCTGGATGCAATTACTGTTTGTGCTTGTAAGGTACTTAAAAAAATATGCACGCCAAAATTTTCCCACACTATTTCTTTTCATTGGCATAATTAAGACTTTATTAAGAAAAATGTAAGATGGGCATATTTTTTCCTCACGTGGGTTGGAGTAAATTTACAGATCTAAAAATTACAATTACTGCAAAAGTTCATATAATTGAAATAAACTCTAATTGAAATAAACTCCCAGCTCTATCTTAGTACTTCATTATGGTAAGATATTTTGTTTGCAAAAGTTCAAAACAATTTAAATGTCTAATGAATATGAAAATTCTGATCAGCATCCTACAGAACAAGAGGGAGGAGTATTTGCCTAACAGAAAAAGGATCAGGTTGGTAAAAGCCAGGAAAAGGTAAGAACCGTCATATCACTGCTACTGAACATAGAGCATCAGCATTGAAAACTTCAGTTCTGTGGTTTTATGAAAATCAAACAGCAGGATAAACAGGTATTCCTCTGAAAATCAATTAAATTGTAATAATTCCCATATTGTATAAAATTAACTAACGTATTTGTCTTTAATGTTGATAAGCACAGGGCGGTGCTCTATGGCATGGCTAGCTATACAAGCCTGCTTTCTGGACTTGTCTTTTATTAGAGGAATGTACCTGATTTGTTTTAAAGGGTATGTGCACCTATGGAAAATCTTAGGATCATTGCTTCCAAGTTGATACCCAACTGCAAAAAGTGGTCTGTCTATGTTTGCTAATGTAATTCATTGAACTGTAATTAGCTTCCACTGATTTTGGGCCTTGCCACCCTGCCATACCATTCATATCTTCCAAGATATGCCATACCATACATATCTTCTTACTCTTCAAATAAAATCCTCTGGGACTCTCACTGAAAACAGTTGCTTTTATGTTATGTCAAACTCCTCTAGGCACATAAATGAAGAATATAACATTATTGCTTCAGTATCTTTTATTTCTGGATTTGATTCCCGATATTTGACCAAGGAGCTATAATATCACTGAACTTCTGATTCTCAGTTAATCCAAGAGTTCAGCTTTTTCTCATTAGAAATGGTTATCAACTGGATGAAAAGAATTACTCTTTTGTCTTCTTGAATGAAACTTCTGAATGGCTGACCAATCTTTTGGAGGCCATATAGGAATCTGTTTGTCCAGATGTTTTTCAGAGTCCAAACATTTGAAAACACTCGAGTGCCTGTGGGAACTTTTGTGGATGACCCTTAGTAGTAGTTCTGTTTAGCAGCAGAGAGCAGAAGTTTTAAATCCTTTGCTTGTGACAGTATATTTTTAGTGGTTTGAGAACCCAGGTGGGCATATTTTAAAGATGTGAACAATTTAAATACTTCTAGTATATAAACATGTTCTTTAGAATGACACACCAGAAGTCGATGAAGTGCTGCATAGTTCACTAGATTAATTAGTGGACAGCCCACATATGATGTAGCATTACTTCACATAGTGTAATCCATATTTCTGCAACCATGCAAGATACCAAATAATACATCATAAAATGTCCTAGAAGATATGAGAAAATCACCCTATTAACCTGTTACATAGAGTGGATATTTTTTTCTGGTACTTTATCTAGAAAATTCAAGCAATTGAAAAAGAAAATGTTGAAAACAAAAGAATGTTTAAATAAATAGTAGACGAGAATTCCCTTCATAACTTACACTTGCTTACAGGTAAATTCTATAATTCTATTTTGCATGCAAAATCAACTTTAATTCCATTGTTTCCTTTTGTACAAGCTACAAAACAGGGGTATAAGTTTTGGGTTGCTACTGGCTTGGGCCTTGTTCACATGAACTGAAGAGCCACACTCTGAATCCCATTACTTATTTCTTTTGTCAATATCCCATATTATTTCACTGTGTATCTACATTTTACCTGTATTGTCACATTAAAATGTTAAGTGGTGACACTGGAATGGCCAAAATCAAATAACCATTTTACAATTTACAGCATCTGCCAATTTTCTTGATGATAAAAATCAGCCTAAATACTCAGAATGCTGTTACTGGGTCGAGTATACACGTTGCATTTCCTGTGCTAGCTTAAATACTATGTACATTTATATAGATAGATAGATATGCGTTATCCTTTTAAAACAAAAAGTTGCTAAAAAAAAAAGAGATTTAAACTACTTATTTCAAATAGCATCAAAATCTGGCACACTGTATATACTCTCCATTTCCCTTTGGCAAGTGCTTTGGCAGCTGCTGTGGGTGAATGGTCAGCTACTCTGTAAATCATACAGCTAAGCTTTTGCAACATCGGCTCACTAATACAGAACCATTCACAATCAATACCTACCTGAAATTAACAAAAGCTGAAAATACATGTAAGTTAAGAAATCCAGCATTTCTGCCAAAATACTTCTAAGTGAAGAGTAGCTGAATGCATAAATATAATTTACCGTCAGTCCACAATGCTTGCTTTCCTTGTTTTGTATTTTCTGTATACATTGAAATAGGATAATTCTCCTATGTGTCTACCCGTAGGTAGACTACTACCCGTGTAGGTAGTCTGGGATTGAATTCTATTAACCACTCACTAATTTCAATATTACAGTTTTTTGTTTCCAGGGTCATAGTGGGGTTTGTTCTTCAGAATTTCAAAAAACACCACAAAAGTACAAGTAAAAACTGCATGACCTTTCCTTTCCTTTCCTTTCCTTTCCTTTCCTTTCCTTTCCTTTCCTTTCCTTTCCTTTCCTTTCCTTTCCTTTCCTTTCCTTTCCTTTCCTTTCCTTTCCTTTCCTTTCCTTTCCTTTCCTTTCCTTTCCTTTCCTTTCCTTTCCTTTCCTTTCCTTTCCTTTCCTTTCCTTTCCTTTCCTTTCCTTTCCTGATGAGACATGCAGTTGTTCTGGAACTGGCTGTATAGAATTAGGTGCATGTACAGGCTCTCCATGAGAATGCTACCAATCTGTTATTTATTAAGGCTGGATTATGGCTCAAGCTTCCTTAGTCCTGTAAGAATTGATCTGAAGTTCAGTGAGTTTGAGGAGAGTTTTTCATTGACTTAAGTAAGTTTTGGTCTAGAAGATGATGTTAGCAACAGGCAAGTTATTAGCTATGTTATCATGAATTTTGTGTACTTTTGTAGTTTTGAAAGCAGAAAAGCACCTCCTGCTGAAATCTGGAAGTTGATTCCTGGAGCTTCCTTGTACCCCTACTATCTAGCAGGTATTTTAGTTTCAACTGGGTATTCCTTGGTGTAGATCTTGTTGTTCCACTGGATTTCCGCTAACAGTTTGGACTTATTTGTGTTGATTCTAGAAGTATCCCCATTTACTGTTTTTGTTTTTCTGTAATGAAGGATGAGCTGTTATCCTAGTGACTGAATTTCCCTTGCAAGGGGTGGAGTGCATAACTTCCACTCCACTCCACACAGGATTTACAATTTCTTGTCAATGACAAAGAGTTCCCAGAGATCAAAAAAAAAAAAAAAAAAAAAAGAAAAAAAAAAGAGAGAGAGAGAAATTCAGAATTATAAGACACAAAGCAGCAATTATTCACAAAATATTCACTATGCCTCTTTTACTCCAAAATCAATTTCCTTGTGATAGGGGCTAACAAAAAATAATCTATCAAATCTATGCTTATGCTGCTTCCTAGAGTGGGATAAAGCAATAATGGAACTATGAAATTAAGGGCTTCCAGTTAATAACTGAATTCTCCCCTTTAAATGAGGCCTCTTTCTTAGCCCACCACTGCAGGCGTTGCAAGTTTGGTCTGTCACTGCTTCCAGGCTCAGGTCTTGCCCTAGGGTTTTTGAATCCCTGCAGCAGTCGCTGCCCTGCTAATTGCTAGAAAGCATATTATTCCTCCTGCAGCAGCCTTTAAGGTGAAGCTAGCATCGCTGCAATTTTTCCTTATAAGGGAAACCGAGATGTTCTGCATTACTTTTTTAAAGCCGCTAAGTCGCCGCAGCTATGCTGTAGCTCTCTGACGCCTACATAGGTTCAGATGGAGGACTCCGTCCCTGTCCCTGCGCTTTGGGGGTACACCCTGAGCTGCTGCCCCCTGCTCCAAGCCCGGGGGCTCCCCGGGAGCCCGGGCAGGCACCGGAGGTCTGGGGGGTCCGGGCAGAGCCCCCGGCCCAGGGGTAGCGGGGCGGCTGGCCGCAGGTGCCCTGCCCGAATCACTCCCACCTCGGGGAAGGGGAGGCACCTCCGGCCCCAGCCCCGGAGCCCCCCGGGGTGGCGTTTTGGGGGTGGGGGGGGGAACATTTTCTGTCACCTCTCTCGCGAGAAAGCGGTGCGCGGGCGGTCCTTGAAGAGGACGGGGAGGGGGGGGGGAGTGAGAGGAGGGGAAAAAGGAGGAGGAGGACGAGGAGGAGGAGGGAGGGGGCAGCTGGAGCCGCAGCTGGAACCGCGGTGGGTGCAGCGGCCGCAGCTGGAACAGCAGCGGGAACGGCGGCCGGCGGCGGCTCCAGCGGGTGCGGGCGCCGAGCGGGGCGGGCGGGCTGGCCGGGAGGCTCCTGCCCGCGGGGCTCCCCCCCGGGCTGCCGGCGAGCCCCGGCGCTCCCAGCCGCCGGTACCCGCTCGGCGGAGCCGGGAAAAGGAAAGGGGTCGCGGCCGGGGGAGGCTCCCAGCGGGTCCCGGTGGCAGGGAGGTGGAAGCAGCGCCGGCGGGCGCGGGGCGGCCGTGCCCGCTCTCGCCCTGCCCCTGACGCCCCTTCCTCCCTTCTCTCTCACAGCTCGCCTCGCAGACGTTTCTGCGGAGGCAGGGCGGCGGGCATCGGCGGACTTCGGCGGCGGCGGAGAGAAGAAGGAGAAGGAGGAGGAGAAGGAGGAGGAGGAAGAGGAGGAGGAGGCGACGGCCGCTCGCAGCCCGAGGGCTCTGGGGACGCGATGTGGCGGGGGCGGCTGCTGGGGATCGCCCTGGGAGTTGCCGTGCTGTGGGCGTCCCAGGGGGGCGCCGCCGCCGCCGGGCACGCCGAGGGGGCGAGCGGCAAGGAGCTGCGGGCCAGCAGGGCCAAGAGGCGAGGGCAGGGCGGCGGCGGGCACGACGCGCTCAAAGGGTAGGTGCGGGCCGGGCCCCCCGGGGCACCGCGGAGGTGGCTGAGAGAAGGGGAGAAAGGGGAGGCCCCCAGGAGGCTCGGGGATGCCCCCAACACAGGGCCGGGGCACCGCCCGCAGCATCACCGGGGAGCCGTGCTTCGTGCGGGGGGATGAGGGCTTCGCTGGGCTGCGGCTGGGCTTTGCTCGGGTGGCTCGAGGGAAGGGCGCAGATAAAGGCTCGCTGCAGGCTCCTGCATTCCTCGCGCGTCCCCTCTGCAGAAAGCAGGGCAGCGGGGAGGCCCGCTGCTTGCTGCCGGCTCTCGTCACCCCCCTAAACCTTGTGCGCTGCGCCTCTGCTTTCTGGACTTGTGCTGCTTCTCCGCTGCTGCTCCTGGCCCCGGCACTGCTGCTTGTGTCAGAGCTATCCGGTACCTAGAGCGAGCGAGCGAGCAATGCATACAAGAGTGAAAACTCATGATCGGGCATCATGGCACACGCTTAGCAGGGTGTTTTTTTTGAGGGGCAAATCCGATCCGGCAAAATGCTTTCCAAATCCTAATAGAACACCTTTCCTGAGCAAAAATAATTGTTAAGACAGCTGAAAGGCATTGCATGTGTGCGCAGTTGGAAGCATAGTTCACGGTAAAGGTGAAAGGTTGCAACGTTGGAAGGAAAAAGGAGGTTTCCTTCCTGAGGGGTTCCGGTGCCCTGTTTCAGCCCATAGCAAGATTTTTTCACTCATCAGGCAGAGAGCAAATGTAGCAAAAATTACACAGAGATAGTTACGTTTCAGTAAGGGATGCAAGACTTTTTCTCTGTTTTCCTGACTTCCCCAAGAGGAGCTATTACAGCTTTATTTTTAGAGGCCTTGATGGATATGCTTTAATTTCTTGCTAACTTCCTCACACTTACGTAGTACATTTTATTTATATACAGATTGGAAATCTTGGCCTTTTTAATATTTGCCTAATTGGAGAAGGTTTAAGTTTTAGGGTCCTTGTTCTGCAAAAATGGATGCAAGCTGTCAGTATTGTTTTTCAAGGATCTGATTTTGTAGGGTCAGACTCTCTTATTTCATTTCCTCAAACCTTGTCACCAGAGGAACAATTGGACAGAGTAGGTCTTTTCTTTGACAAAAGCTGTTCTTGAAGTCGGGGGCTATTGGGGTTGTTGGGTTGTGCTAGTTGGGGACTAATTGTAAGTAATAAAAAATTATAAGGAAAAGTATTTTCTAGAACGAACCTTTTTTTTCTTCATGATGTTTTGAAAAACTTTCTCATTTTAGAACTCTGAATTAACATCAGGCTGAAAAGCATCACTTTCTGATCAATGGGATAAAGTATGCCACCTAGAACATGTGTGCTGCCTTGATGGACTTAGTGGGAGTTAGAGGCAAGCAGCTGAGGATAAAATTTCTTTGTTGAATATGACTGTGCTGTTTAGATAGTAATAGTACTGCTTCATAGATGGTATTTCAATTTTAATAATTTTTGAAGTCCAGGATGGGTTAGGATAAGTATTCAGTCTTATGGGTTGATTTGTATATTTAACTGAAACCTTCAGCTTGTGTACTTTGCAGTGATTCATTCCCATCCTTTTATTGTATATTATCTGTGAGTTCTATATCAACTTAGTGATCTGAAAATCTACAGTTAATGCTAATATCAATTTTAGGTATTTTATGTCTTGGTCAAATATTTGGAATTTTAGAGTTCTGAATGAGTGCCCTTGGAAGGCAAGTTCTTAAATAAAATATGATTGCCAGATGTTCTGAGATACAGTAAATACAAAACAAACCATTAGTTTGATTGATAACTTTTTTTGTAACTCTCATTCGAGGCTTAGAGTAGAGTGCATAAGCTGCTTGGAGGAGATGGAAATCCCTTTGTTAACATCCAGTCATCTTTATCTTTGTTGGGAGAACCCTGCAGGACATTTCCAATTCAGAAATTGCGAGTGCTTCCTTAGGTGTGGTAGTGTACTGTACAGTATGAATAAAAAGAATTGTCATTTTGTCAGACAAGGTTGGAACTAATTCTTTGGAAACCCAGATGGAAAATGTATTTTGAATGTACAGGAACTGTACATATGTTAGACAGGGAAAATTCATTGCTATTGAATGGACTAAAACACTAAAAATATGATTTTACAAGTTTTTTTTTTTATTTTTTTTTAACTTGTTCATCAGTACAAATACACTTGGGAATCTGAGAGTTGTAATGCAAATCATAACAGATGCTGGGAAACTTTATTTTGATGTTATTGTAGTTGACTAAGACTGCTTTTCTTTTTCTTCTTTTTTTGAAATGAACTCTTGCCCTGATTGTAGGAGCATGGAGCTACATTTTTAGACAAATTCTTTTAAGTTTAGACTTTTTATTTGCTTGATTGTAATTACTGTTGAAAGGGTCTTAGCATTTTAATATATCAGGGAAAGCCTGTATGTGAATACTGGTCTTTTATGTAAAAATGAAGAAGTCTAAGATCTGATTTGATTCTGGTGATTTTTCACACTTAACATTTTTTACTGCAAGCTGTTGATTACAGGAGATGTTTGCTTTCTTCCCTGTGACCTTTGCCTCATTGTTTATACTTGTTAGCTGTCTGAGCACATAATATGGTTCTATAAGTATTTTTAGCTTTAATAATTATGAATTATGTGGGAAAGCCTTTTATGTACTCACTTTAAGGCTTGGAGCTTGCTGCTTCTGTAGTTAGAACTGATCCAACTATGAAGGCATTAGCACTGAAGTCTTTGTAGTGCCCGGTACATTTGGTCTGAGGCAGTGTGTGTTTATGTGCGGGTACCTGCTGCCTCTAAGTGAACAGAAAGCAATCAAAAGAAGGCAGTAATTAATTTCAGCATGTAACTAGATATATCATTTGCATATTCCCCATTCACAGAAATGTTGCTGGAATCTGGTGTGGTTCAGCAAGTTAAAATAATAAGCATCTTATTGAGACATTTTTATCCACAGAACCCCCAAGGCTTTAACACAAACATTAATGTGGCATCAAACTGTTATCCCCCTATTCCTTAAACACCGAAAAATATAGCATCAATTTTTGAAGAGATAAAAACTACAAAACTGGGCCATGAATGGGAAGTTCTTTCTAAGCAATACATTCTTGAAGTAAACCACTTATATACATTTCAATCATTTGAATATAAACCAAAAGTAATTTACTGGTGATTTGATTGATGCTTTACTGCATACAAGAAATATTGTGCTTGAATATCTTAGAATTAATTAGGATTTCCCTTTTTCTGATGACACTAGACAAAGACCTCAAATTTAATGATGATCAATCAGTTCTTAATAATATTTTAAGCACATTCATCTGCCTTTTTATTTGTATAATGACCAAAGAAAGCAATTATTTGTCTAACAGATAGCTCAGCAGAAATTTTGAGAGACCTAAAATTTCTTCAAGATATCCAAATTTTGGCACGACTCTAATTAAGACACCATTAAATACATATGTGTAAAAGTGATTTAATTTAATTGTTATGAAGTTGAAATGATAGTGAATATTGCAGAACATAATAGTTGGCTTCAGTGAGATTCATAACACACTTGGATTAAAGCTATTCAACAGGGGATTGGGCTTTTGGAACAATTTCTGTTGGTTGTACTCACAAAACAAAGTTCACAGGTTTACTGATAGGCTTGCTTGAGTAAACTCGGTTGGATTTGATCCTTTTTATGCATGACTGCTCCCTGAAATAAAATAAATCTTCTAAATCTATAATATAATTCCAGTATTCAACTATATAATTAAGGCTTCTGGTTTTCGTTTTAAACCAATATTTACCACTAAAAGCTTGCTGAAGAAAAGCAGACTTTCCATACCGGTAAATATTGGTTTATACTGAAAAACCTCAAACATTTTTTCTTGCCACTCTGACTGGCTGCTGGTGCCACACCTTGTCCGTGTCATGCGGGAGCAGGAGGGAACCTGGATACTTGGGGATAAAAAGTAATTAAAAATGCACTAGAAACAGAGCCCTTTGGATTGCCACCTGCCAGCCCTGTGAATTTTCAGATATAAAAGCAATGCCAATAACTTTTAATATAGGGCAATTAAGAATACATGTAAATTACTGTAATAGCTGGCTTCCAGGTGGAATGGCAGACTTCCTTCCAGTTTTCGGCACCTTACGGCATAAAGCCTCTGTGGAGGTCTTCTTGGCAGCTACACGCAGCGTAAGGTTCTGCACCTTTCTGGTTTATTTTCCAATGGCCATGATTTTATTTTTTTATCATTATTGTTACATTATCCTGTACATAAATGGAAATCTAATTCAAAAGTTAAATGAGTTCATAGATCTTGG
The DNA here is from genome assembly GCF_009819795.1 of Aythya fuligula. Classification (NCBI taxonomy): domain Eukaryota; kingdom Metazoa; phylum Chordata; class Aves; order Anseriformes; family Anatidae; genus Aythya; species Aythya fuligula. The sequence goes on along the minus strand of NC_045569.1, from coordinate 1,379,168 downwards.
CATTGTGTCTCGTGTACATGTTTCCTGTCTCCCAGTAGGACCATATGATGTGATTTGATGTAGGTGTGACTTTCTCTGGGGAGTGGGATGTATGGACTAGGACTAGCAAGAAGCCAGCACACAATTTATTCTGCAGGTGGTACTAGCTGTTATCAATGCTTGCTGAAGGGCTAATGCTTAAAGAAGGAATAATGTATGATTTTCAATTCTGGTTGTATAGATAGATGTCTTCCTGAATGCCATGATGTGTTTTAATTGTTTTTAAATATACTAGTTTAACCACTACATGTAAATTCTTATTTACATTTGATACTTTTAATGAAAGCTGTCTGGCAGTAGTCATCAGAAAAGTGTACTTTTGATGTACTCAGTATTTATTTCCCATTTGATGATAGCAAGTCCCTGCTAGAGCAGACAGTGGAAAAGGCTACAGTAAATGATATAGCAATGTTCTTGACATGCTGTATAAAACATGGTTGTGTTGGAACATGGTTTGTGTTGTAAAACTGGCTTAGGGGGCTCGGATGAAACAAGTTTCCTGTCACCAAGCCCCACTTTGCCAAGACGACATGTTGGAAATCGGGAGTTGGATATAGTTCTTTTCCTTTCTTTCCTTCTTTTATTTATTCATGTATTTATTTAGATATTTTGGCCTGCATAGTCCTTAGCTATACCAGCTTGGCCTGATACACCACCCAGGTGCTGCAGGGTAAGTCACAGCTGGGGTGTAATCGGTTTGTACTTTGTGTCCAGAGGGGAGAAGAATTTCCCATTGGGTTTGCCACTTTGTGTCTCATCATAGGAGGGTGCATTGCTGTTCTCCATTCTGGAGATGTCCAGTGCAAGGCTGTTTGTGGCTATGACTACCTGGCTGGCCAGTTAGAAGGAGATTTATGCTACAGCTCTTACTCAGAAAACAAGAGATGCTGTGGATAGCACAGTTTCTTCCCACATGTTCCAGGTAATCATTTTCTTCCACAGTTATAAGATGGGATTATCTAACATTTTGTGTGGTGTTATCTGTCTGGAGCTTTTGGAGCCTCTCAGTTTGTAGTTGTTCTGTTGAACTTATGTTGAGGGAGACAGGTGGTATTCACTCTTTAGAAACCGGATACTTAAAGGACTGGGGGGAAGAAGAGCACCTGCAGAGAGCGCACCTGATTGCAGCACAGTGCAGAGAAGTAATCCTCAGGTTGCAGCACAGGTTTCCAAAAAGAATTGTTTGGAGGAGACCAAAGAAGCCAAGCTGTGGCCCTGAAAATACTTTCTTCAGTAAAGGGCCAGTTTAAGGCTTGCAAAACTAAACTTCTTGTTAGCCAACACAAGATACATTTTGTGTTCAGTGGCAGTTCTGCAAGTTGTTCGCCAGGTTCAGTCTGATCTGGGTGTGTTTGCCGTGTTACCTGGATAAGCTCCTCTACGTGCAACTGCACAGTACTGCAGTGACAGAACATTTGGGACTGTGCTGGGCTTGACAATGCAGACTTTGAAGCAGGCACAGGGCTTCTCTCAGTTCTTTGGGAGCAATGGGAGGATCACTTGGTTAGGGTTTGGCAGGAACAGTCTATCTGTCTGCTTCGTTTACAGTGATTCTTATTGAATAAAATTGCAGCTTCTGTTTTCCTGGATGCCTGTTTTCCTTTCCTGCAATGTGTCGTTCAGCAGTGCTGCTCACTTAGGACAGTCTTATTTATTGTCATTCATCTTCCATCCTGCAAATGTTGACTTTGAAGCCTCTGACTATTAGAATAGTAGTACCCAAGACCTACACGATTTAGCTACATGGATCACCAGAAAAACTTCCTCTTGATAGATGTGTAGTAGACAATGGCTCACTGGAGGCCCTCTCTCCTTAAACAAAGCTTGGGAGCAAGGGATCTTTGCCTGTGTATGTATGGAAATAGTAAGCGATTAATCATTAGTTTTTTTGCTTGCAGTAAGATCACCTTCCATCTCGTTCCTCTTCTTTATCTCCCTCCTGATCCTTAAAGATGAACAGGACATAGATGCATGTGTGTCACTTTGGTCTTTCTCCCCAGACTCAGTAAATATTTTTGTAAAATGAAACAATTGTGGCCTGGAGTGTTTCTGATTATCCATCACACTGGGCTGGAAAATATGTTTGTATCTCTTCAGTCTTGTATTGTGGACGTCTCTTTTGATTGTTTTCACATCAATTCTGACTATCCCATTTCAGTGTTGTTTTATTATTTTTAGGATTTCAGACCTGCAGAACAACCTCATTCATGTTAAGGCTGATGTGTAAATAGAGACATGAGAAGAATCATTTTCTGGTTTTGTGACAGTTCTGTAATATTTGGGCTCTTCTCTGGAAGGTACATTGGAAGGTTAAAACGAAGCCTGTTAAATCAAAAACCCATGCCTTCTCTTTATGCACGTATATCTTCACTGAGGTATGAAGTAGTTCTAGCTTTATCTGGAACAATACTTTGAATGTTGACTTGCTGGAGAATCTGTTGTTTCCTTTCTACTTCTCATTTTGTGAAATGATTCATGACCATTAAAGCCTCAGAACTACCAAATGAAAGCCACAGTTCTTTTTGTCTACAGTCTTAATCATTTTCATCCCCTTTTTCAAGCTTCCCTCTCATGTTTTTGCTGGAGGACATCAGAGTATCCAGTGATGTTCAGCTGGGGTTTCAAAATAAGAATTTATTTCCTTTCAGGAACATTTTCTTTTTCACTTGTCTCTCTTTCTCCTTCTTTGTTTTTTCTCTCTGATGCTTCATCTTTTTCTCCTCTCCCTGTATACAGAGTAAATTACGAGTGACTGCTAGGGACCAGGTGAGCTATAACAGTGGGATCAGTTTTTCCTGTTGCATGACAGAGACATACAGTTCTAAATGACCCTTTTGAAATAAACAGCGTTGCTGTCCAGGCAAGGAAAGAGTCAGAGGGTAGGAGACAGAATGATGTGGAGGGAGGAGGAGGAACACTTCTGTCTTAGCTAAAATAAATCTTCCAGTAGCCTAAAGGAGAGCATTTTAAAAGACAAGTTAGAGGCATTGCTTAACACCTGAGGATATTTTGCTGACAAGCAACTGATACAGCTGTCGGGTTCATGAGGACTCTCCATAAGTGTTGGGTATGTGCTCCAAGGTGGGGATGCGGGTAGCACAGTAGCAGTACCTGCTGGATCCCTCCTGCTGACTAGCATCCCTCTTGTCTGGCCCAGCAGATAGTTTTTTATGGTGGTGTACTCATGCCGTTATACTTGTTGTCTTACGCAGCCATGGGAATTGGGTGTCAAACTGGACCCACTGACATTCTCATGCAGAACAAGGATGGGAGTACGTGCCAGAAGCACGTCTGTCACTGGCTATGATTGAGAACAATGCCTGGCTGTCAAGTTAGATGGGTCTTTCCCTGGAAAAGACACAGGCAGATCTTCAGAGCAAGTGCAGAAGAATTCACTTAATGTCAAATATTGTTGTCAGGTTGTGACAGTTTTAAAATGCTGTATTTAGCTGTCACAGGGTGATGGAAGTTAGGGTTAGAAAAGCGCTCAGTGTTGCTGCAGAAAACTTGCATGTCATTCTGAACTCTTGACATGCACATAGGCCAGAGCCAAAGACACTCGTAGAGCTCCTCAGCATGTTATTTTTTTTAGTTGAACTGAGCCAGGATTCTGGGACAGTGGTATCCTGTCTGTCAGAGTAAGAAATAGTTATCATATTAGGCTCTCTGCGTGGCACAAACATCCAGCCTCATTTATTGCATGGCAAAAATGCAATCAGAAGCAATCCCTTCTATATAAAAAGCATATTTTGCTTAAAAATGTGTACTTATCCTTTGTAGGATAAAAGGAATGATTTTTTTTGTTTGTTTACTCTGAGTCTTGCATTGTTTCCTAGAGTTTCCTTTTAGGCAGATGAAATAAGTAGCTTCCAGACTCCTCCTCCTAGCAGTCAGGCAGCAAGAAGATTTCTAATTTGTGCACCAAATATCTGGCTTCTAGGTTGTTTAGGTGCGATTGGACCTCTGAAGATTGTGCAGTTCAACCCTTGCTCAGGGCAGGTGAACTTAGGCTGGGTCCAGTCAAGGACATCTCTAAGGACTTGACTGGACACTTAACTCTGTCCAGTCAAGGACATCTCTAAGGATGGAAATTCTTGAGTCTTGTGTTAGCTCCAGTGGAGTCAACGGAGTGGGGCCATTTTGTGCTGTCAGCATTTTCTCTGAAGTGCTGAGGAGTTTAGGGAGGTATGGAAAGCTGCTTTATGACAAAAGGTATAGATCTGATGGTTTCTCTGGAAAAAAGCTTGTGAAAGTTACTCCTTTTCACATTCTGGAGCCTTAGCTACTATTTCTTGGTATGTTGGTTATCTCCAGACTTAGAGGACCACGTGTTTCAGACTACACTACCATTTCTTCAGGTACTGTTTCTCATTCTTTTGAACTCCTGGTCCAAGCTTGGAAACACCACCCAAATTCTAGGTGGGAATCATCAGCAAATAGTTCTGGGTACAGTTGTAGCCACATAAGAAGAAAAGTAGGCAAAGCCTTTGAAAATAACAGATGGCTGATGATATTGCTTTAAATTGTCTATCTCATGACAGAAAACTGTGACCCTATGTTATGTTAAACATAGGCCAGCTGCTGCAGCCAAGGAGTTAACTGAAGTCCTTCATTAGGAATTTTCTTTGCAGTGAAGAATCCCTGCACGTTTTCTACAGGGAGAGGAAAAGTGGGCTGAGGGAGTGATGAGAAAACCTTCCTCTGTGTCCCTGCACCTCCAACTCAGCTGTATCTGGAGATCAGCTGTCTCCTGCCCACGCTGTCTCCTCTCTCCGCCTAATTTGAGACCCATGCTTTGGGTTTGTTTCAGCCTGGGTTACGCCAGCGTTGGTCAGTACATGGCAGTGCTGCTGACGGAATTTTGGCCAGAAACCTTGCTCGCAGCAATGCTGGAAACTCTTCCCGCCGTGGGAGCAGCTGGGGGGTGATGCTTTCTTCAGGAGTGGGTTGTCATTTCTTCGAGAGGTCACAGGCAGGGTTGAAGAGGGATGCACAGCATTAGCACAGCCCAGGCAGGCTACAGCTTGGACTCTGGCTGTGTGTCTGTCGGGGCCTTGCAGAGGACAGCCGTGATGGTGGAGGTGTCCCCGCTGCTCCTGTGCTGGGTGGTTTCTTCTTAACAGGGGTAGAGGTTCCCTGTAGTAGTTCCTGAAGAAATCTACTTTGATGCATGCAGATGCTGTCAGCCAAAACCTGTCATTCTCAAGCATTTAATTACTGGAATTTCTGGATGAATGTTTTTCCTTTTCACTGTTGCAGTCATTTTCTAGTTGATGACTAACACCCTTTGATAATTATTTAACTCATTTTGCTACTGAATTTGTACTTGCATGTCATCAAAGATATAATATCTTGTTTATTTTGGAAGCCTTTGATGAAACTGGATCAGTCAGTGTCTCTCAGCACTGTACCATTACAGAAATCCTTTATGGTTTACAACTTCAGAAGTGACTCCAAATAAAGGGAAAGCCTTCCTCCTTTCCCTCTCCCTACCCTCAACCTACCCCCCCCCCAAAAAAAAAAAAAAAAAAAAAATTGAGAGCATGTTGAACCTGTATTTTCAGTGTTTTGTCTCCTTGTCTCCTAAAACTTCTACAATGGTCAGGACCCCATGAGCTTTAATAAACACCCAGTGAGACATAGTGAATTTGCTCCCCCTTGCCATCCCTGTCTCCATGACGGGCACCATGTTGAGAGCTCGCTGTGTTATGGGAAATGTGTTCTACTCTGCAAAGAGGAGCGAGGCTGGGGTTTAGGAAGTGGGTGTAGGGCTGCTGCCTCCTTTGGTCCTGAGAGGATCTCAGGATCCCTCAGCTCTCCTCATCCCTCTTCTGGCTTGGGAGTGACAGGAAGTGCTGTGGGTGCGTTTTTACCTATTTTACCATTACAAATCAGGTTTTATTTTATTACTGAGCTCTGTAGTGCTGTTCAGGAAATCAGTTTTATAACAATATAAAATGCTTCTTTTTTATTCATAGCCTATAATATCAGCAGGAAAATATGTTCTATTAAACCCAGTGGTGGTTAACTGTTTAAATTAAATACTATGATAGAACCTTTTGAAATATGATTGGTAGTGTCCATGATTTTACATGAGGTAAATTGTTATCCTTTCAAATACTTTATTTACAGGCTTTTATTGCTATAGTGTTTGATCACCTCAGAAATATCAATGAATTTAACCTTCAAACTTAATTCCTTTTGAAGACATTTTACAAGTAGACACAAGTAAAGAACAACCCTTTCCTTCTCAAAGGAGCCTACAGTAGAGCTTAGAATTTAATACAGGTTTCTTTTATGAGCTAGACAGCAGCTTTCTGACGAAAAACTGTTCCACTGGAAAATGCACTTGTCAGACTCAAACTGTTCCATGGAAGTACAGTTTGATGACTTTTTTTCTTCCTTTTTTTTTTTTTTTTTTTTTTTTTTTTTTTCATTTTCTTTTTTGAAAGCTAAGCAGGCTGCCCCAGAGTTGGAGCTTTTGGCATATATGGTGTAGTCTACCATGTGGACAGCCTCAAGGCTCTCAGGGTCTCTGACTTCACGGTTGCTGGCACATCTAGGTTTTCCAGAACCCCATTTTGGAAACAGATTTTAAAAGTTGTGTTTCTTCATGGCACAGATGTCTGCTCCTGATTCTTAACTTGGTCCAGATGGTCCCCAAAACCATGTGCTTGCTGAGACAGAAATTTGACAGAGTGTCTGTGTATCATTTTATGGTCAGCTGGTTATAGATTATTACCAACTTGGATCAGAAATGGGTGGTTTATACCTGTGGTTGTAACAGGTAGCAACAAACCCATTCTGTCTGTCTTAGTAAGTTCCATTATTTCTTCTGACCGGAGAAGGTGAAAAGCAATCTCACTTGTCTGCTTGCCAGTCTTACTTGGCAGATGATCATGGAGCAACATTTGGCATTGATGAACAGGGAACTCTAGGAAAGTTACATGGTTATAGCCCTGCAGGGAAGTAGCTGACATTACTAAAACTGAATACATTGGAATAATATGAATAAGAAGAGTGCAGGAAGGAAAAAGGGCCCTGCAACATGCCCAGTTGTGTTGCTCACGGCCTCAGTTACCACTTAGCTATTATACAAATCTCGTGAAAGATAATGGTAGTTTGCTTTGACTTGAGTAGTTTCTGGCCAAGCACTTAATGAGAGGACTAGGTGTCACTGAAGTTGCTGTAATCAGAATACCTGAAATTATATTAACAATGCAAATCCCTAAATAAATACAGTATAAAAATCTTGTTATTTAGAAAATGTGCATAAATAAATGTTTGTGTACACTAAGACTGTTTTTCTTAAGTTGCCTCACCATATGAGGTAACTGTTGTTTACTTAGCAGTTGCAATACTAGGGATGAAAAACTTTCTGAACGACCAAGGACAAAACAATAATAAAACTCCTTCCTAAAACAATAAACACTTTAAATCTGTCTCTAATCTGTGTATAATATTTTAATAAAGCAGTTTCTAGGAAGTACTAGTTTATAGATAGCTTTAGTTGCATTAATCTACTGAGTAATTGCTCACAATAGTAATATATTGTAAAATTTTCATCTGATAAGATTGAGACATACAACAAAAGGAGGCGTATTTTTTCATTTTTTGTTGCTATGCCTTACTAGCTTTACATGCGTGGATGCGTTTTATGCATTAAGTAAATGGGACAACTTACATTAAAAAAAAAAGTTATTAGTGAGGGGCATAGAACAGTTTAAACTTTTCGATTTTTACCAATGAAATCATAGGAATACTGCCACATCCTTTCAGCTTTTGTTGTAAACTCTTTTTGTATACTTTTAAAAAAAGGAAATATGGGTGAGAGGGATGGGATGGAAAGAAAAATTCCTATGGATCCATAATTTAAGAACTGCAAGAAATACTCATTGCAGTAGCCCTTCATTTTTATTTCATGTGGCACTATCTGTCTACATACACCCACATCCTTGATTTTTTTTGACAGTAAGTCAGTTTTGCTAATGAAGCGTTTGCATATTTTGGCTCATTTGGCTAATGTCATGATTGGCATGTCTCACTCATACATAGACATGTAGTTTTGCTCAGGGATAAAACAGGAAACAGTGACAGTGCTTTAGACTAAAGCAGAGAAGACAACAATAAGCTTAAAAGTTATTGTTCAAAAGGCACTGGATTTCTCTGTATTCATTAATGATGATGGTTATGATCCCTCATTTTGTATTTAAGTGGGTGTTTTGCTAGAAAACTCTGAGTTACTTTTTCAGATATGGATTGATAGGAGGCAAGTTTTGTCCATTCTGTTCCTGTTATTCAGTTGTTACTGATTTGATTTCATGCTTTATAATGTCATCTTCAATTTGTAACAGTGTGTCACATAAAAAAAGCACAACAATCTAAGGCATACAGTCCTGCTAAAAACAATGCTTTTAATTATTGAAATGTATATTACAATGATTTACTTTTTCCATGTTTATAACTCTACTACAGAGCATACTTCTGTGTAAAAATAAGTTATATATATATTTTTTTTTTCCAGACCAAATGTGTGTGGATCACGTTACAATGCTTACTGTTGCCCTGGATGGAAAACTTTACCTGGTGGGAACCAATGCATAGTCCGTAAGTTAATCTAGTTATATGTTATGACTGAGGGTTTATCTTTGTCCCTGTGTATCAGGATATTTTTTAATTGTATACTAGAATGGAAATGTGTTTCTGTATGGTTTCAATAACAGCTGCACATCATTTCTTTACCATTTCAAATATATTAAACTAATATACAGAGTTCTGTGGGCTACAATATAGTGATGTGATACCAATATTTCACAAAGGATTAATGTCATCCACATGTTCTGTTTAAGTCTGTGGTAGAGGGATTCAAGGGGTGTGTGGACTCTCAGGAGTGAGTAGCTGTGGAATACGTTAATCTATTTAAGTAAATGGAAGGAGGCAACAGCACTGGGCCAGCAAGTAGATTTGCTCTGCTTGTTTGGACCATATCCCTGAAATATATATGTAGAAACGTAAGTGTATACATAGGTACATCATGTTGCTGTATACATATCACTTGTAATATTACACTGTCCCAGGGATAATTCCATAAGCCTGATAAGACCCTCTCAAGAGATACTGAGGCAATGTGCTCTCAGATGGTAATTATTACACTGCTGTGTCTGTGGTGCAGCAATAAAGAGAGCATTGTAATGCTGCATAAGAGCCATCCTTCCTCCAGGAGTCATTTGGTAAAATGGACCACGGTTTTCCTTTTCCAAGGAAATCTCCCTACATATCTAGCACAGCCTGTGGCATGTTCCCAGGCTTTTTCATAAGAGACTGGATGTTTAAATTTTAGTTGTTTTAGAGTTGGAGATGAATGGCAGGAACGCTTTTGGATTCTGTTGTACACAATTTAATGAGTTTATAACTGGGTGTCATGGAACTGAATGAATATTTTCTATGAGTTTTGTTTTTTTTTTTTTTTTTTTTTTTAATGTGTCTGGGCTTTTTTTAAGCATGTTTTAAAGGCATATATGTTTTGTTTATAGCAATTTGCAGACATTCCTGTGGGGATGGATTTTGCTCTAGACCAAACATGTGCACGTGCCCAAATGGTCAGATAGCCCCCTCCTGTGGTTCAAAATCTAGTAAGTATTTCTTCTGTGTCTTTGATACTGTTTTGTGTCTGTGAAACTAGTAAGGTATGTAAGATAGTTCAGTGCTCAATATTTAGGACAAATTACTTCTGAGTTACCAGATGTACTTGATCACAGGAAAGAAAGTATAGCCTCCTATGACGAAACTGAATAATGACTCGGAAACTAGCTATTGGAGATGCTCTTCTTTGCCAAATTAGTTTTATTAGATGTTATATTTTTTTGCCATTTTGTAACACTAATTCCAGTCTTTGTTTGCTTTCTGGAAAATCTCTTATCTTTATTCAACACTAGATATGCATAGATACACCATTTAGAAGTTGTAATAATAGAGAGGTCACTGTTGGCAATTGGCTAAATTTATCTTGCTTTGTAATTCTTCTATAATTTTGGGGGTTACTAAGCCAGACACTATGCCGTCTTTTACAGACATAGGCCTACTAATTTGCAATGAATTAATCGAGTATTATAGCATTTCCTTGCCAGGCTCAGTATGCATCTTCTGAATCTAATGTTGCTGAACTTACTGAAGTGATGGTTTTGTAGATGCTGGAGGTACAGAACTGGGCAAAGTTTTTGAGTGGAACAACTTTTCATTGACAAAAAAAACAGATATGTTGAAAATGAGAATTTTCAGAGGTGACTTTGTCTAGAAGTGTTTGAATTTCAGTTTTTCAAGGAAGGTTTCCTAGATCCATAATAAAATAAGTTAAATGCAATTAATACAATGAAACAAAGAGCTCAATGGTTAATCATGGGTAGAGTATCTGATATGAAGTAGGATCTTGGGTGGGATAGTGTCTCAGTTTGTATCTGAGATGCCAGCTGTAATCTCAATTGTATTCTCATATAAATATGGTGTTTATCTGTTAGATATAGAAGTCTTTGATCTTTGTACAAACTAGGTAGTTTTGAGGATGAAAAGTGAGGGAATTTTTTTTGGTGCAAATGTCCATAAGTATCTGAACAAGATATCGACTAAAGTCAGTGAGGAATGCACTCAACTGACATCTGTAATATTATGAAAAGCTGTCATCCTTTTCATTTTGAATATCTTTTCAGACTCAGTGTGTAGTCTGCTTTGTCCCCATATTTTACTTTGCCATTTTTCTGCTTTCCTGGTTGAAAAGCTTTCCTATATAACTGACCACTTCAGTTTGAGGCTTTAACATCCTTTTCATGCAGTTAACAGTGGAAAAACTATAACAATTGTGGAATGTAATGGAATGGCATGTACTAAAATGGTAAATATTGTTCATAGTTCAACCCCTTTCTCATGCTCCTGTGATGTGTGTTAGTAAGAGGCTGGCATGAGGAGGGTATGGAGCTGTGAAGCTCCCATAGAGTACTGGAAGGAGAAAGAGTACAAAATGCTGAAGAAACGTCTATGTTGTTCATTCCTGCCTGGGTTTGCAGCTACTGTTTTACCAGGTGCACAATCCTTAGGCCTGTAATCTAGTAAAGGAAAGCATGACTTTCTCCCAAGTCCCATTCAGAGTACAGAAGAGATATATCCCTTCTACTATGTTTATTTTGTGTTTTGGCACCTTTGTAAAAGGTTGGAATAAGTGGGCCTTAGTATTACCTCATTTTGTTTTAGGTCACAATGAAGTATTTTATGAGTCAAGACTTAAAAAGAAAAATAGAGTATGAGTAAAGATAAAGTTGTTCTTGTGGTTCTTCTTCTGGCTTATTCTACCATTGACTTCTTTAGTTTTAGCTTTTATTGGAGTTGCGTGCATAGATAAATGGTCCCAAAATGACTTCACTACAGTTCTTAATGAAGCAGCTTCTAAAGATTATACCTGTTAGCTATTTCGGTAATTGTTAATTACTTCTAAGTATAGATGTTCTACCAATGAAATGCTTTAATCAGTGCTAAGATCATCTTCCTTATACTGCTGCCTAGGTCTATAAGGCCTACATTAAGATGTTGCTTTTCTGTACACTATACCAATACATTCAGCAGTTGGTGTAAAAAATACATTGTTTATTTCTCATTTATATATGCAATAGCTTAAGATATTTTTGTGTGTGTGGTCACATCCTTTATTTAGTAAAGCAAACCAATTCTAAAAAGAAAAGTGTCTTCAGTTGTTGTAGACAGAAATGACTGTACTGCCTCTGTGCACTATTGTGTAATAACTTTTATTACCCAACACCTCATTAGGACTTACAGAACGTACACTTTTTGAAAGTCATTTGCTCTGTTGGCACTGTAGACAAAACCCATGAATACATATTTACACAACAGACCACAATGGCTTAGATATGGTATTAGGAAACAAAAGAAACATAAACATAAAAAAATTCTGTTTGACATCAAAGGGTTACTGTCAGCTTGCATTGGCCACAACTCATATTTTGTCAGAATATGCATTCATAAACCAATTTATTAATTATGTTTTAACAAATGGGAAAAAGTTCTTCTAAAGTAATACAAAAAATTAAAGTGAATGATACCAAATATGTTAGTGTGATTACCAGATTGAATGAATCACGTCAAATGATCTATCAGTTCCTTTTATCCAGCATAAAAATCTGGGTAGTGCCATAGATACTTTTTTTCTTTTTCTTTCAGACCTGAAGGTGACACTATGGAAAGAGTGCTGTTACATGTGTTGTCCTGAATACTGGCAGATAGATGAATGCCAATTGTCTTTTTCTGTGTGCAGACATTACATTACAGCACAGGTTTCAACAAGTTTGTTACATTTAAAATAGAAATAACAGGTACAAGTGAAAATAATGGGACTTGACACAATTAAAAATAATGGGTCCTGATAGGTGAGACGTGTTTGAGTCTTCTTTTGGATATTTTAAGCTACGTCTGTGTTCATTACTTAAGGAATTAGTAATGGTCACAGGTTTTAAATTGTGTACAATTGCAAGCAGACACCAGATGCACGATAGCTCTGACAGCCTGCTGAACTCAAATAATTAATGCAGACTGGAAAGCAAAACATAGCCTCCAACTTTGATGCCTACACAGGTCAACTGTTGGGACTTCCCTGTTACTAATCAGCTTTAGGAATTTGATTAATGGTTGAAAAGATCAATGCATGGTTTTCTCAGCATAGATTTTCATGACATCAGTGAACTTGCTGGCTGGGCAGTGGTTATCTCTGGGTAATTCTTGATATTTTGGGTATGTTTACAGTAGGCATGGAGATAAAATTGCCATGTGTAGAGGCATCCCCCAACCTGCTGTGTGTGGCACTGATGCGGCAGCGATGGAGGAAGTCATCTGCCCTGTTTGGTGCTGGCTCTGTGATGGATACTACTGTCTCCCAAACCACCCAGGGCGTGGCTGCTTTGGCACCTCCTTGTGCTGCAGACACATGCCAAGATCCTGCCCTGTTGTTAGAGTAGTTGCTCTGTTCCTGTGGAAGCTGGGTGGGGGGGGGAGGGGAGAAGTGAGGAACAGAATGGTCTCTCCTTTGGCTGCAGGCCTTCTGCTGCTCACAGGGTTATGGGTCAGGTCAGACTGGTCTTGCTTCCAAATGTATTCCAAGTTAGAATGGCCTGGGTTGGCCAAGGCAGAGCAGACTTTTGCTGACACGGCTGCCTCGGAAGGTGGAAGCCATGGCAGAGGCAGTGAGGGCTGCAGTGGACACTGAGGGTAGCAGCTGAGGGGAGCTGCCTCCTGTCAGGCCAGTTACACCGCTTGAATGTAAAATGGGGCCTGCCCCACTCCCCCTGCCAGTGGCTTCAGAGGCACCAGCTGAGAACAGAGCCAATTTGGGTGGTCAGTCCATGAGCGCTGGTGGAGCCATAGTACTGAGGTTTTCCTCAGAAAATGCCTGCTGTGAATGGGAATGCCCAGCATTTCTGGGGGCCCCAAGCCCAGGCCATAAGGTTTGTACCCCCAGGAGGCCACTCTCTGGGATGGGATGTAAGACATCTGATCAAAACCCCAGAGTGCAGCCCCTTCACTTATACTGCTGCTCTCAGAGGTGGTAAAAGGTCTTGAATTTTGAACATTTCCAGAGTTTTCAAGACTGCTGTGGGTTTACACAGCCCCCTGGGCAGTGAGGCAGCTGCTGTCTCACAGGGACGCAGCTCAGCATCCCAGCCTGCTGCTAGCTGCCATCTCCTGAGTCAGTTACTCGACAGGGAAAGCACGCTGAGCATCTGGGATGTGATGAGGCCATCATTCCTTGTTTACAGCTCCTGGCAGGCAAAGCTCTGTGTCATGCACGACCAGACTTGGGAGCATTTCCTCTTCAGTGGCACAGAGAGACAAGTGGCGGCCGCTCCTGCCAGTACCCTCTGCTGCAGAGTGCCCTGGGCCCCAGGTGCCAGAGTGCTGCTCCATTATGTTTCTTCATGTCATGATCACAGACCCTTGTATTTTTTAGTTTGGGACTGCTGAGCTGACAGTGTGCAGCTTACCTGTTGGCTGCTTAGTGAGCTCATGAATGTTTCATGAGTGGTTGTCATGTGGTACATTCCGTATGATGAAGTTTTTACTCAATTTTGCTGAGAATTTACTAAGAAAGTCAGAAACCGTTATGTTTAAGTGTGCAGCTTGTAGTTTGTTTCACTTTGGATAGTCAGTACAAACATCGCCCACACACCAAGTGTATGTGTATGTTAGATCTTGCTGGATCTTTTTGCAGGTTTATAAAGTTACATTCCTGCAGTTACCTCTGTTTTGACTTCAGAAATTTCCAGTGCAGGCTGTTTACAAGTTGGACCTGAAAGAGAACGAAAATTTATTAAGAGCAATAATGTATTAATGTTGTTAATATTTCCTATATGTGCAAAGCTGTATGAATTGACTTACCAGCCTTATGGTGATTCCTGTGATTTTTCCTTGAGTCTCGGTCAATGTGATACCTTGGAATAGGTTATTTCATTTAATGGAATATCTCCACTGCCATTAATGGAGTTGTTCATATAACTGAGAATAGACTTTGCACCTGCATTCATATGATACTTGTCAAAAATGCAATCTTAAAATCCTCATCTAAGCTCCAGACAGCCTTCGCATGTGTTTCTATAAACTTCTGGAAGGCTAATATTTCAGAATAGTCAGTATGATTTTGGAAATACTATTTTCAACATTCCCATGAAAGAGGACAGAAAATAAATAGCTTACTGATTTTATGTCACTGATTTTATTACATAGTTATAAGGTAGAAAGCTCACTGATTTGAATGGTTCATTTTAATAATTATGATTGGGTATCCCAGCAATCTCCCATAATGATTTTAGTTTAAAAAGGAGGAAGAAGTATTTTACCTTGGAAAAATTCCTTTGAGAAGCAGTAAGACAAATTATGGAAACGTGCGTGTGTGTTATGTGCAAAACCTTTCCTTATCCCAAAATGGGGAAATATACTTTACTGTTACTTGAACAAATAATATGAAAATCATCATATAAGCTACTGTTAACCTTTTTATCTCAAATGTAGTTCTAAGTATTTAAATGGCTTTGGTCTTCATGTGGGAATGGAAATTAGCTCTTGGCATAGCTTGCTCTAATTGAAATCAGTTTGTGGTTTTCAAGTTCCTTCCCTGCTTCACAGATGATATCATTTCCTATGCTTTTTGTAATCCCCTCTGTTTTTCTAAGATTGTATAAAGCTAAGTTGAACTACACATTTTAAAGTAACTATATACCTTTTTCTGACCTACTTAGGACATTGTCCAAAAATCTTCACCAGATACTTACTCTGTATTTGCAGACAATTCTACTTTTTTTTAAGGAATGTTAGCACATTTTTGTTTCCTGAAGTACATCCAAAGCAGAACAAAGGTGTATCATAAATATGAGACACATAAGAAATGATAGTCTTACTTTTATAACTGAAGAATCAAGTGTACTAGTGTTTTAAATGCTAGAGATTATTTAAAATCATTTCTACAATTGCATGTTCATGTTATATTTTGTGGATTCATATTGCTATAGATGGCAATACTGCTAAAATTATTAATTCTGCTTAAAAATTAAAATTAAATTCCATGCACGTACTTTTGAACTGTAAAAAGCCAAATGATGCTTAAGGGCTTTGTGCAACAGGAAAAATTCAGTGGCTGGCACAGCACCTGTTAACAACAGGCTCTGGCAGTACATGTGATTTGTATTTTTCAGTCCTGAACATTTCAGACAGCATGGTGTAGGTATCCAGCACTCCATCACAACCTACCAAAATGCCGATCTGCCTGTAATCCTGTCTGGGGAGGAGCCTTTCATGTGGTTCCTGTTAAGAGGGAAACCATTTCCCAGCTGTGTACTGAGTGTCTGCCCCTGTTAGCAGCTGTGTCAGGCAGCAGGAGCTGTGAGGAGGACTTCATCAGGAGACCTGTGTGTTTCTCTGTGCCTGATGAAAAGTCTGACATACTTTAAGTTGTTCCTGACCTCCGGTTGAAAAATATGTTTGTCCTTGTTATTAGAAAAACACAGCACGTGCTTTTATGTTTTATTGGCTTGGGACTTGGGCTGTTTGTTAATCATAACAAATGGTGGGGCTGCTGCTGAGGAGAGTGAGCTGTGTCGCACCCTGGTCTCTCCTCTTTGCAGGAAGGACTTAGGGGAAGCGCTATCTGTAAGCTCCTCAGGCCACGGGCACTGACCTGGTGGCAGCATTATGTGGTGATGGGGTAAGCCCACAGAAAGAAAGTGCCCTGTTACTTTTCCTTTCTGTGCAAGAAGTCCTACCTGGGCAGATCCATTTCTTGTGTTATGTGTCCTGGCAGAGCCAGGCTGTCCTCAGGAGCTTTCTTATTTCCTTCCCTTTAATGCTTCCTTTTTCCATTGCTCAGATGATAAGTTTCTCTGCTTGGTGGTATCTGCCAGAAGTTTAATACTTTCCCCTTGCTGATGGTCTTTTTTTTACCATTGGAAACTAGAAGATGAGTTCTGTGCATCTATGCTCATATGAAATGCTGCTGACTTCAATGGATAAGGGTGGTTTCAAATTCTTGCACAATGACCTGTATTCCTGAGGAACTGTAAATTCTTATTGTTTTCTGTACTGCCATTTTAAATATCTGTTTTAAAATATGCATCTTCTGTTTCTAGCACTGCTTTCTAGTTCATATAATCAATCCCTAAAAATCCTTTAGCAGATAGTTAAGTGTTTCTTCCTGTCTTGGCTTAACTGAGGAAAATCTCTTTTCCTTTCAAGTACAACACTGTAACATCCGGTGCATGAATGGAGGTAGCTGCAGTGATGACCATTGCCTCTGTCAGAAGGGATATACAGGAACACACTGTGGACAGCGTAAGTATATTTTATTTGTATAGATACTTCATACAGTTAAATAATTTAGGGATGTGTGAACTGGGCACCCTTTAACGCTAAATTTCAACTGATGTTGAGCTTGTTTTTGATCGGGTGCAGTGGAATTTTACAGGAAAACACATGACTTTGTAATGAGTGCCGAGTGAATTCTTTCTGATCAGGACTATTAAAATAAACATCATTTGAATTCATAATAATGGGATATAACTTGATCCTATAGTTCTCACTCTACATTAATTCCCATTGATCTACAGGGCCTTACATTCTCTAGGGCAATAGGCCATGAATAAAGAATTTATATAGGATTCAGTTTTTGTCTTATAGACAAAATTGAGCTCCTTAATACAAATCCTTGTTTTTGTTTCAAGGGTTTGCCTCAGAGTTAGCTATTACATTTTAGGAATCTTGCTTATTTTGATGTTATCTTGATGGAGTTATCAAGACTCTCAAATTGATCTACTTCGTCAATGAATCCTGAGCCAAGAGCATTCTTGGATCCATTGCATAAACCCTCTACCAGCCTGATTCTGGTAGTGTTGTTCTTCTTGGCTGGAATGCTGTGAAGAAACTCAAATAAGGATGCAGGCGCTGCTTTTAACCAAGGCTGTCATGTTGCTATCTAGTGCACTATTGGTCTGACAGGGAAAATGTGTTTAGCCTATTTAATGAAAACCTTTTGTGCTCTGCTCTGTCAAAGTCAATGGCACACTTAAAATGAACTTCACTGAGACCATGAATTTACGCTAATAATCTGGAAGAGGATCACATGGTGAAAGGATTAAGAATTGTATTTCTGCCTTCTCTGTGAAATATCAAGTGGATAAAAGAGGACAAATGGAAACGTTCTTTCTACTAAAGTGAAATGTGAAATGGAACAAAGAATAACATTACTCAAAGAGCATCAAATTGTATTAAAAAACCCTTTTTTCATGTGAATGTTCCTTTTTCTGATTATCTTTGAGAGCAATTGCTTTTGAAGTTCATTATGAGAAAAAATTGTACTTTATCACAGTGTAGTACAAGGAAGAATATCTTGGATTAACTAAATCAAAATAGATATTGTTTTGCAGTTGTAGTTGATATCATGAATTATTAAGCATCAGCAACAAGCCTTTTAACACTGGATTGTTATTTTTTTTTATTATGGTAGAGGAGCAAATACATTTTTTTAATCACAGAATCACAGAATTTCTAGGTTGGAAGAGACCTCAAGATCATTGAGTCCAACCTCTGACCTAACAGTCCCCACTAAACCATATCCCTAAGCTCTACATCTAAACGTCTTTTAAAGACCTCCAGGGATGGTGACTCCACCACTTCCCTGGGCAGCCCATTCCAATGCCTAACAACCCTTTCAGTAAAGATCATCCTAATATCCAACCTAAAACTCCCCTGGCGCAACTTTAGCCCATTCCCCCACATCCTGTCACCAGGCATGTGGGAGAACAGGCCAACCCCCACCTCACTACAGCCTCCTTTAAGGTATCTGTAGAGAGCAATAAGGTCGCCCCTGAGCCTCCTCTTCTCCAGGCTGAACAAGCCCAGCTCCCTCAGCTGCTCCTCGTAGGACTTGTTCTCCAGGCCCCTCACCAGCTTCATCGCCCTTCTCTTAATGTGTTTGAATAGGCAACAATTTAGAGGATTCAGAAATTAAGTTCGTATCTGCAATCTCTACATTTTCAGTGTTGTTTCATTGAAAGTTTGAAAGATGTTATTTTGCAGTTACGGTATTGTCTAGTCATCAAAGAGGCTCTGAGAGGTTGGAGAAGCTGTGCTTGTTAGTATGTTTATGTTATGCTCCCTTGAAAAGATGAATTCATTATACTAATGAGACCAGGAAATAGCAAAAGATCAGAAGCAGATTCTGGAAAAAATGTATCCTGGCCTGTTATGTTTACAGTGTTTGCTAGTTTACCTGAGCTGGTCAAGTATGTAGTTTCCTGTCTTTCTGGAAATAACTCAATAAAGACTACTCTTACCTCCCCTCTGATACAGCTGTCTGTGAAAGTGGATGTCTAAATGGAGGGAGATGTGTGGCTCCGAACCGATGTGCTTGCACCTATGGCTTTACAGGACCCCAGTGTGAAAGAGGTATGTGCCCTAAAACAGTGGAAAAAATTTTGATTTTCAAACTTGCTTAATAATAGTTTGAAAATACCAGTGCCACCACACATTTAGGTAGTAATGTTGTATTGCTGTCTATCAGTAAGGTAAAATAGGACTGGCATTCTTGTAGAATGTGAAGTACAGATGTAATACACTGGGATGAAACAAACATGCTACTGCTTAGGGTCTTTGTTTTGTTTATTTTTTGCTATGAAAACATTTCAGTGGGAGAGCTGTGAAATAAATATATATATATATATATATATTGATAAGTGTTTTTGTACAAACTTTGAATAATTTTTAAGTCATCAGAAAAGCTCATATCTCTCTGATACATTTACTTACCAGTGGTAAGCAGCATGTTGCCTCTGTGTTTGGCATGTCTTTTGGCAGAGTTCATTCAATCCTTATTTCCATCTTGTACAGTTTTATTGTTATTGTTGTTGTTGGTTTTTTTTGTGTGTATGTATCCATAGTGATAACAGCTGACAGATATACCAACTACCTCACCTGGTATATTGTTTTCTTTTTTTTTTTTTTTTTTTTTTCCATGGAATTAAAACCAATTTAAGGGATCATTTGAGAGAGATACAGCAATCAAGGTTTAGGTATAAGCTTTCTGTTGAGTTTTGCAATCTTAAAAATAACACTTAATTTGATAGAGTTATTGATTGATTTGTTTCTTTGGAAATTCATACATACTACCCATACAAGAGGTTGTGTTACATATCTGCAAACCTGGGACAGTATGGGTAGTACTGACCTGATTTTGGGCTTGCATGTACAGGATGTGTTTAGCACACAAAGTTTTTGGCAGTGAGTATGCCAGGTGCTCACTGCTGTTGGTACTGCAGCTGGAGTGATGGCTGGCATTTCTAAAAGGGCAGCGTAGGTGGTGATGCAGAATAACAAATAGTGGGGGACAGAAATGTTTCGCTCTGAGCTGGAGCAGACAGTAGGATGAAGCAGGTATTTGCTGCACTCCCTACAGCAGATAAAATTGTTTTGTTGGCATTGTCTGAAGTCTTGCCAGTTGTCCACTCAGATGTTGTAGTAGTTCAAACTAGTGCTGAAGTTTTTCTGAAGACCGAGGAGCAGCTGTGTTCTGAGCCTCGTGATCTCATCAGTGGAGAGAGGAGTAAGAGGAATGGAAAATGTTGTGTCTTTGGTTAGAAGTCTGAAATTTGCATAGAATAAAATCTTTATAGGTAATGATTGTACTGAATATTATTGCAAAGGCTTTGAAATTCAAGCAGTGAGTGCTTGTTTGTTCTCCGTGGGTGAAGGGTTTGAGCCTTCAGTCTGGTGAGGAGCTACAGTGTGCAAGTTCTAAAAAGGATTGTTTAAAGCTGCTTTTACATTGCCTGAATTCGGGCTGATTTCACTCAACCCACTTAGGGCAAGTTTCAAGGCTGAAGCCTGCTATCAGCTTCAGTCCTGTCCCTCAGGGCTCCTGCTTTGTGTCAGGTGGAACAAGAAACTGATGGCACAAAGCAATTTGAGCCAAATCATACCACCATGGAATGAGGTGGAAATCTGTATTTTAAATGCATCATCCATAAGCAGATTTTACTTAGAACACATTTTTTTATTCTATATTTTCTCTTTTACTGATAACTAGGCATTAATGAGCTGTAGTATTTCTGGTTAAAGCTCATTGCAGTATTGAAGCCAAATGATAGTAAACCTCTTTGCCTTCTTCATGTATGATGGCATCACCAGCTGGGTTGATGAGGGAAGAGCAGTGGATGTCACCTACTTTGACTTTAGCAAGGCTTTCGATACTGTCTCCTGTGACATCCTGCTAGCAAAGATGAGAAAGTGTGGGATAGAGGAGTGGACAGTAAGGTGGGTTGAGAATTGGCTGACTGGCTGAGCTCAGAGGGTGGTGATTGGTGGTGCAGAGTCCAGCTGGAGACCTGTGACTAGCGGTGTTCCCCAGGAGTTGGTGCTGGGTCCGGTCTTGTTCAACATCTTCATCAATGACCTTGATAAGGGAATAGTGTCTGCCCTCAGCAAGCAGGCTGATGACACAAAGCTGGGAGGAGTGGCTGACACGCCAGAAGGCTGTAATGCCATTCAGTGAGTCCTCGACAGGCTGCAGAGATGGGCAGGAGGAAACCAAATGAGGTTTAATAAGAGCAAGTGTAGAGTCCTGCACCTGGGAAGAAACGACTGCATGTATCAGTACAGGCTGGGGGATGACCTGCTGGAAAGGAGCTCTGAGGAGAAGGACCTGGGGGTCCTGGTGGACGACAGGTTGACCATGCGTCAGCAGTGTGTCCTGGTGGCCAACAGGGCCAATGGGATCCTGGCGTGCATTAAAAGGAGTGTGGCCAGCAGGTCAAGGGAGGTGATCCTCCCCCTCTACTCTGCCCTGGTCAGGCCTCACCTGGAGTACTGTGTCCAGTTCTGGGCTCCCCAGTACAAGAAAGACAGGGATCTCTTGGAAAGAGTCCAACAGAGGGCCACAAAGATGATATGGGGCCTGAAGCATCTTCCCTATGAAGAAAGGCTGAGAGACCTGGGTCTGTTCAGCCTGGAGAAAAGAAGACTGAGAGGGGATCTCATCAATGTGTATAAATACCCGAGGTGTGGAGACAGAGGGATTTGGCCAACCTCTGTTCAGTGGTTTGCGGGGACAGAACAAGGGGTAATGGCCACAAGATGAAGCACAGGAAGTTCGGCACCAGCATGTGAAAGAACTTCTTCATGGTGAGGGTGACAGAGCACTGGGACAGGCTGCCCAGGGAGTTTGTGGAGTCTCCTTCTCTGGAGATATTCAAGGCCCATCTGGACGCCTACCTGGGCAGCCTGCTCTAAGGAACCTACTTTGGCAGGGGGGTTGGACCCAATGATCTTCCGAGGTCCCTTCCAACCCCTACAATTCTGTGATTCTGTGATATCTTCCCAGAAAACCTCTGAAAGTTGGCTTCTTTCACAGAGATTTCCTCCGGCCTCTCTACCTAGCTGAGCTAATATGTTCCCCTCCTCTAAAAAGGGTGTGGTGGTTTTTGGTTGCAGAATCACATTATGCCATCAGAAAAATGTTTTCTGAAGATAACTTCAAGTATAAACTAATGTTGATTTTAGTAGGAATAACTTGCATTGTTAAGCACATGCACCTGTGTAGTCATTAGGGCTTTGTCTGGCTGCGTATGATTTTACACATCTGTCAGCTAAAAAAGAGGTCCGTATTTTGAATCTAGCTCTGGAATGTTATGTGGATTTGTGACATTCCCTAGTGGGCTTCTGATGTATGTGTATATGGATGTTATCCAGTAAATAGATAATAGAAAAAAAGTAACAAAACAAAACTAAAGCTTCTCTGAATGTGGAGCGGGGAAAAAATAGAAAATAAATAAAAGAATTAGTCTCTTAAGTTATCCCATTTCTGGGAGAAGTAGGAGAGGCAGATTATTGTGAAAATACCATTTCTGGATATAAATGTAATGTGAAGTGATACGCTTTTGTGGCATACACATTCCCCATGTGTTTGGCTGTGGTTTGACTTCTAGGCTGTGCCATGCCACATGCTAACAGTGATGTAAGTAATTTACTACTGCATATCACGCAGTGCTTTTCTCTGTGAACATTGACTAATAGTAACAGTCACAGGGTGTTTGTGGCACGTATGTCACAGACCAAGGAATATTCCAGCCATTGCTGCATGTGTCATAGCTTAGAACTGTCTTGAATAAAACAATGTTGAGACAACCAAATTCATAGGAATTATTCTAATAATCCAATACAGAAAACAATGAAAATGTTCCAGTTGCTTGTATCAAAGTTTGAGCCAGCTTCTTAAGTCCAGCAGCATGTTGCAGTGTTCTGTCTACTGTTTTAACTAGTTTTTCCATATGTTTGGCCCATATTTGTAATACAAATTAGCTTAATTGGTATTACCTCAGTAAATGCTGACCATATGGTTGTTGATGAAGATTTGCAGGACTTCTGTGTAGGTCAGTAGCTTCAAATACATGTGTAATGAAAGAGCTTGTCTGGTAAAAGACCTGCTTCTTTCACAGTGCTGCGAGTGACATCAAATCTGTGGCCTGAGTACTTTTATGTATCTATTCAGTCATTCTTTCAGAGGGTAGCATGGTACAATTTCAGCGTACAAATTACTTTTTGTGTGGCTTAGAAGTGTTAATGATGGCATAAAACACTATTTACATGAGCAAAATGAATATTTAGAGTCGTTAGTATCAGTGGAACTCCTCTTCAAGTTCTGGGAGACTGCGTACTGTGTTACCAGTGATACATGGTATCAGAGCTGGATCCCTAGCTGTGCTATTGTCAAGTCTTACACATGTATCAGTAATTCCTACACTGTCACGAATGGTGTTTGGTGCCTTTCCAGAGTAGGGGAAGCTTCTTGGGCATACCATCAAGTATGTGCAGGCGTATTATAAATACAATAGACCTTTTTTTTTTTTTTCTTTTTTTTTTTCTTTTTTTTCTGTGGGATAGTGTTCATCAAAAAGGTGAACTTGATGTAAACTATACAGTAAGAATATAGTGGAGTTGGAAATGCTTCCTACAGCAATTTAAGACACATTTAATATGCCTAGTACAGAAAGGAAAATATTTCATGGATATTGACTCAGTTAAAATTTGAACTTCAACTATTCATTCTGGAAGGTGCTGAGTTCTCTGGCTGTGATCCAATGACGGGCTTTGACATGCATTTAAATGCAAAACTGAGATGTCAGTATTCTTAAAATAACGCAAATGCTTAAGGGTCTTGATGGCTTTTGGCCAAAGCTTTCAGAGTCAGTTAAATTTCAAGAGGTGCACTCAGGTTTAAGCATATCATTTAGTCATATTGTTAATGAAAAGAAATCAGGTAATAGAAAAACTAAGATGCAAGCAAAGCACAATTTCTTCTGCTGGTTAAAAAAAAAAAAAAGGATGTCTTCTTTACACCATTTGTCTTTTAACACAGAATAACATGCGTTACTTATGGATTTTGCAGTCCCTTTTAGAGTCTCTGAAGAGAATGAGGGCAGAGGCTTAGCTTAGGTTCCCATGAGGATAATTCAGAACATTGACAGCACTTTTTATTGTCTGTAAAAAGAGTCTGGGGGATTTTGCTAGCCATATTCAAATGACCCCAAAGTGGGCATCTAAAACATTGCTATATCATGCATTTGATAAAAGTCCAGAGGCAGAATTGATATTACCAACCTCAGAGAGATCGGAAATCCCTATTGGATTTGATAGAACAATGTCTTTCAAATGAGTGCATAAAAACTTGACTTCTTCAAATCTGTTTTTCTTTGGGCATTTGGATAATTATAGTATAATAGGGTCACTTCCATAGAATATAAAATTGTATATTGTTGTTGTTCTGGTATTGAAAAAATGCAATGAAATGTGCTTTTCTTTTTCTGTCTGGATCCAGTTAGAGGAACACAGTGGAAGCTTAGAATGTGTTGCAGCCCTGTTTGTTTATCTGAATGCTTGTGACAACATCAGGGGCTCAATCCTGCTGCATTTTGGAGTTTTGCCACTCGCTTCACATAGGAGTTGAATTGGGCCTGATGCATTTCAAATATTAAAAATGTACCACGTGTGTTTTGTTTTTTTTCTGGACTCAGAATATGAGCAAATGATTGCTTTTTCTTCAAACAGAGTTGTTTCTGTACTGCTCTCTCCATGGCAGGAATTTTTGCCTAATTTTTAATTATATTTGGCCATTATTAAAAGTTCCCAGAATTAATGCCATATGTAAAAATATCTTTCCCAGAGCCTCACTATGAAAGTGCAGCCGCTGAAAGTGGTCGAGAGCAGTGTAGAGCCGTGTATATTTTTTTTCTTTCTAAATACTACAACGGGTAGAATGTTTTTACAAAGAGGACACTGCACCCCTTAGTGTGCCCCGTCTCTGGTATTTAGTCTAAATGGAAAGTAAATAACAAAGTGTAGATAGCAGTAAAAGTATGTTCCCAAAGCCTTATGTTGCATTTAAAGTAGTATTGCAGCATATGGTAGCTGGCAAACATTTGAATAAACTTGATTTTTGTAGATGTCTTCCAAGAAACACATCTGTTGACACAGACATGTAGTTTCTGCAGCCCTGTAACATGAATACAGTGTGTACAGTATTATAACAGCAAACTAAAAGATGCGTAAGCTTGAAGGCCTGGAATAAGTATTCTTGCACACTATTTTCACCCTGATTTTATAACCTGATTATGAAACATGGCTTCAGGCTGAAGTTAAATATGTTTAGTCACAGTCATGTTTTACTTTCTTTAACACAATTTTTATACATGTTGCCACCCTTGATATCTTTGAGTTTTAAAACAAAAAAGTCAGTATCAGCACCTAGGATTATCTTTCCTATAAAAGAAGTTGAGTTAAATGGATGAGGAGTTTTTCTTCGTCTTAAAACTGAAGCTGCAGCTTAATGCTGTGGAAGTCAGTCTTTACAGAATTACTGTGTGTGATTTAAGGACGTTTATAATGCTTAGCAATATAATCAATAGATCTTTGGATCAGAACTCAGTGCTAAGCTCAGTCTGTTATTTAAGACCAAAAAGCATTTTTAGGGTCTTTTGTATGTGAAGGCTTTTATTCATTGTTCTGCTCCTTGTAAATACACTATCTAACCAGCTGTATGTTATGATCCTTTGTGCATCTGAAAATACCACATAGCATGTTTTAAAACGTTCCTTTGGATATATGCTTAAAACTTAATCAAGATCCATAAATGATTCAGTACATATGGGCTTAGGTCTCTTGTGAGATGTAAGGACTCCAACTTTTGTACACGAAGCTGAACATTTACATTTTGTTCCAAATTGAGTTTTGATTTTAGTCAAACAAATCCAAATCCAAAGTTTTCATTCAACTATTTGGCAGCCCTCTCTGTATTTCCATGCCTTCTTGATTGGCTGCTAAGGGCACTGACCTTTAGATGTGCAGTAAGGTATTACTTGGACTTTGTGTTTTGTTTTGATTTGATTTTAGCTGTAACAATGGAGATGCATACAAATTTAATGACAAATTGAGGAGCCCATGCTTTGATTGAGGTAGAACTAAAAGCGTTTTTCAAGTAGTAATGGCATATGTTAATACAAACACTGCATAACTAACACTGCAAATGCTTGATTGAAATAGTTGCATTGTTTTAATCTGTGAGATGTGAGTCTTGCGTGTAGGTCCTGAAGGGACTCACATGAGAATCACTGAGATCATTCTCCCGGTCCTGTAGACAGCTGGGTTGCTGCAACCAACGCCTACCTCCAGGTGTGCTGGCAGCCTGCGGGCACATGTTTGCTGCACAAGAAATTCAGTTCTGCTTCCTGCAGTCAGAGATAGAACCTTGCATTGGCTTTGCTCATGCATGGTGCTTGCAAGCTGCCTTGTGGTGTCTTAAGAAATAAAGAGTGGAGGCCCGTGCTTTCATCAGAAGGCTTTGTTGAAGTTACATACACAAAGAGATGTCTATGTTTGTTTGATTATGGGATGTTACACTAATACATATATGACTTTTATATACACAGTGTAGGCAGTTGAAAGATGTAACTTCCCTGAATGGCCTGCACTGCCAGATTTGCACTCTGCAGAGCTCCAAGGAGAAATGGGAAGAATCTGTCTGATGTATCATGAAAGTGAGATTTTTTTTCTGTGCTGAAAGACTGAGTCAGCTTTTATTGATTTTAGTTATCATTGCTGCATAACGTTGCATTTAAAGCCTTCAGAACAAGTGTCTTCAAACCATTCTTGATCTTAGTGCCATTGAAGCATTCCCATTTTTCAAATTTCAGCCATTTCCCAATTTGTGGGTGTCCTCGTTTCAGTTAGGACAGAGTTAATTTTCTTCCTAGTAGCTGGTAGAATGCTATGTTTTGGCTTAGGATGAGAAGAGTGCTGATAACATGCTGATGTTTTAATTGTTGCAGAGCAGTGCTCACACCAAGCCAAGGACGTTTCAGCTTCTTGCTCTGTCCTGCCAACGGACAGGCTGGGGGTGCAGCAAGAGCTGGGAGGGGACAGACCCAGAGCAGCTGACCCAAACTGGCCAAAGGGGTATTCCATCCCATCCGATGTCATGCTAAACAATAGGGTGGCTAGCCGGGGGAGGAGGGCCGGACTGCATCGGTCAGTGGGTGGTGAGCAATTGCATTGTGCATCACTTGTTTTGTACACATTATTATTAGTAGTACTATTATCATCATTATCGTTATTATTATTGTTATTATTATTTTCCTGTCTTATTAAACTGTCTTTATCTCAACTCTTTCTTATCTTTCTTATCTCTTTCCCATTTCTCTCCCCCATCCAAGAGAGGGAGGGGTGAGGGTGAGCGAATGGCTGTGTGGTGTTTAGCTGCCAGCCAGGTTAAACCACAACAGTGGGTCACTACAAAACTTTTAGAACATAAAGTAGTGAGCACAAACAATTTCTCATGGAGCTTTCGATAGAGGAGGTACTGCCTAAATGGTGACCCTGGAGCTGAACATGATACAAAGAATGAGTAAATGAAGTTGAGAACTCATTCTTACAGTGCTGACTTAGCCATTTATGGAGAAAAGTGTTCCTTTTTGTCTGGACCACAATATATTTTGATACAAGAAAGCAGAGCTAGCTAAAATTCTTTGATTTGTTAAAGTGAAAACAAATGTTTTCCTTGTGAATCACCCTGAAAATTTCTATGAATATTTTCCATTCATACCCTTTTTCAGCTGGTAAGCTGAAAAAATTTGTTACAATTGCAACAGCAAAAATGAAATATCAGTACATAGGATTCCTTAAGTCAAGTTTGTGTTGGGAGTTTGTTTTTCCTCTGTTTGTTTTTAAGCCTTCATGATGCTCAGTGCTAAAGCCTTCATGATGCTCAGTGCTAACAAAGAAAAGAAAACTTCTTCTAAAACATCATAGATCATACATAATGTAAGGATAAACTGACAAGGGCATTTCCAAGAAAAACAATTCTTTTATGTAGGTCAGGTACAAAATGCTAATGAAAATACATCTTAAGCAGAGGTGCTCAAAATGGTCAGTGTAACTGTTTTGTCACACATACTTTTTCTTGCAACGTGTTCTTAACAGAATTGTTGAAATTTCTGTTACATTTATAAAGGTATCTTATATTCTATCTCAGCATGAAAGTGGCAAAAAGTTATAGGAAATAACTACCTAAGAGCAGTTGTAAGGACAGTCACATTCACGCTTCCAATTGGCCTTAAGAAGTTCAGGAATAATGACTGAGTGGTTTTCATAATTTTTTTTCTGTGACAGCTTGTACGGTTTGGCACTCTGGAGAAACGCTGTAGGAAAAGAAAAGAGGCCTAAATAAGGTTTGAAAAGAAAGGAGCCTTAAGAGAAAGAATCACTTTCCAAACTCTGCTCTGCTGTAAAACGGAGTCTAGCTTTGCACTCCTTATCCAGAAAATCTCTTTTGGAAAAGGGGGGAATTTCTTTATGTAAGAAACAAAGATTCAACATTTCTCTTTGTAAAAAAGATATGTAAAGGCTATGGAGAAGCAATTTTTTAAAAAGCATGAAAGTTATTAAAAGTGTGTGGGTATATATACACATATACGTACTTATATATTCAGGTATGTTAAGAACAGAAATATGAAACCTGTGGGCACCTGGTTTTTGGTTGTGATCTTACACATTTACTATGTGTCTGTTGCTGGTATTAACCATGCTATACTAGCACAGGTAGGTTAACATAACTGCAGCCTCACCTTCACTTTGCTCTGCCATAGTCTTAATTTTCTTTCATGGCGATGTAATTCAGGTCCCATTAAGAAGGAGGAGCCTCGCACTGCTTTTCTGAATGTTTAATTTAGTGAGTGACTTTTTAAAGAGCATTTCACTCGAGTAGGCCTGCCTTACTGAATGGTGCTGCTCTTGTTTTATAATGGCCCTGTCTTCATCACCTAAGTTTTGCCAAGTTTACCTGGTGATCCCCAGGAGTTTCAGTACTGCTGTTATTTCCTCCTTACTCCATGGGCTGGATGGAGAAGAATTACTAAGAAGTACTGGAGACAGAAGGGATAATTTCTAAGATTTTTTCACCTTACTGATTCACTTTAGGGTGGAAGGGACCTCTTGAGATCACCCCTGCTCGAGTAGGATCAGCTAGAGCAGGTTGCCTAGGCCTATATCCAATCACCTTGTGGAAAATGTGTTAAAATGTGTGTTAAGCTGTGATTTGTAGCACCTCCAATTGTGTCATTCAAACCTGTTAGCCATTTAGAATCATAGAATCATAGAATATCCCGAGTTGGAAGGGACCCATAAGGATCATCAAGTCCAACTCCTGGTACCACACAGGTCTGCTCAAAATTTAGACTGTGTGACTAAGTGCACAGTCCAATCGCTTCTTATATTTAGACAGGCTTGGTGCAGTGACTACCTCACTGGGGAGCCTGTTCCGGTGTGTGATCACCTTCTCGGTGAAGAACCTCTTCCTGATGTCCAGCCTAAACTTCCCCTGCCTCAGCTTAACACCATTCCCGTGGGTCCTATCACTGATGTTTACAGAGAACAGGTCACCTGCCTCTCCGCTCCCCCTCGCAAGGAAGTTGTAGACTGCAATGAGGTCTCCCCTCAGCCTCCTCTTCTCTAGGCTGAACAGGCCCAGTGACCTCAGACGCTGCTCATGTGTCTTCCCCTCTAGGCCCTTCACCATCTTTGTCACCCTCCTCTGGACACTCTCCAACAGTTTAATGTCCTTGTACTTGTGGTGCCCAGAACTGCACACAGTCCTCAAGGTGAGGCCACACCAGAGCAGAGTAGAGCGGGACAGTCACCTCCCTTGACTGACTAGCGATGCCGTGCTTGATGCACCCCAGGATGTGGTTGGCCTCCTGGCTGCCAGGGATTTAAGGAAGATCCAGGGCTAACAGCGTCAAAGCACTCATAATCCTGGATCTTTTGCATGTTTTGTTTGTTTCTGTTTGTCTGTTTTATTTATTTGTGCTTTCTGCTGTCTGGAAGTGTTTGTCCTGTGGCAATGATTAACTGAGAGCTATCAAATGAAAGCACATGTTACGCTGATAATTTCTAGTGGACTTGCCTACTAAAATTCTAAAAATGGAACAGTTTATTTAAAAATATAAGCTGACAAAATTGCACTGGTTTATGGGGTGTGGGATAGGGAATGGTTTTAATTTCTAGTAGCATTAGTAACTACAGAGAAACTAGCAGGGGGATTTTCCTCTTTTCATTTGATACTCGCTATACGTCTGTCACTTAGAAGATGGGAAGATTCTAGAGTCCAATCTAGAATCAAACCTATGTAAGACTTCATACTGACGCTGCTGCAATCTAGTCATATATGCTTAAAGAATAATTTCTTTTGTGCTTTAGACACTTCCAAAAAAACTTCTTCATGTTTATTCTCTTCAAAAATGAGAGGAGAATAAGGAAAATAAAGTCTTCTGTCCAACGTTTTTTTCAGTGATTTTAGATCTGTTATGCTAACTCAGTGGTGCTTTGTAAGAGCTTTGATGTTACTTCCGGTCCTAGCCCTAAGAATAGAGAGACCAAACCTAATTCACAGGCCTTTAGTAATGCACTACCTTTGCCTGTTACACAAGAAAACCTATCACAAATCAGAAAAGATGAAATGTTGCACAAAGGAATATGACTAGTTACTTTCTTCAGCTTTTCTCAAGTTCTAAAGAAGTTAAAATTAGAAGCCAACAAGAAAGTGAGGAAAATATTCTTTGTTCTTGCTTATTGATTGACTTGTTTGATTAGTTGAAATCCCCAGAGGTAATTTACTCAGTCATAATTCTTCATGCTTGTCATGTTATGCCTACTGCGCTTGCAGTATTACATTGTTAATGCTGCATTTAAATAATTCACCATCATGATTTCTTTTTCACTATAAGGTTTTAATTAGAAATCTTATATGTTGTAACTGATACAGCTAAATAACATGCAAATAAGCAGAACCAAAGATATGCTTTGAGACTTTTTCCCAACTTCACTGACAATTTCATTGGATTTAGGGGGAAACTGGGTCCCTTAGTAAGAGGGGATTTTAAGATCTCAAAACCTCCTTTGTCTGTGTAACTTTCTGAGAACTAGGACAAAAAATGAAGTGGTAAACATTTGCTGTGAAGAGCACACTAAAATTTATTTAAAGTGCAATTAAAATGGATCTTAAAGTGAGACACCTTCTTCAACGGTGTTCAAATGAGAACTGCTTCTTCAAGGGCCATTGAACTAGTCTCTTCTGGAATAGTATGTCCAGACATCTTAGTTCAGCTGAGCAGTACAGTGACAGAGTCCTACTTGAGCTTGAAATGTTTATAAGAGGTAACAGTAAAACCAGCAAGCAATGCATTATAATTGTCCTGCTGGGATATGATGAAAGTCTTTATGAGAACCTCCACATCCCGGTGGGACAGTATGGGTGGTAACTTGGAGAGATTCACAAAATGGTAGTGTGACAGCTTTACAGTCGGATTAATACAGGCTTCAAAAGAAACCACAGGGTCAAAAATGACTTCCAGACTGCAGGCTTTAAAGGCAAAAAGACCTACCATTGAAATGGTCAGTTAAAAAAGAGAGAACTGATATGTAGCTGTGAAAGGAGAGTCAATGTTAGATCACTTTCACTCCAGTAACCTTTAAGGTATAATTTAATGATGCAGATATTGTGTCTGGAATTGAATTGCACCACGCAGTGTGAACTATCCCAGTTACTTGTTCCTTGAGGTGAAAAGAAAAGGAATAATAAGAGGACAATTTATTGTGAGCTTTTTGAGGGGCTGAAATAAGAAAAGGTATTTCTTAATACATAAATTTATGAGGAGTTACAAAGAAAAACAAGAGAAGCAGGTGAGGGAAGAAGATAGGAGAGAGGAAGGTGGCAGAGGGGGTCCAGCCCCTCTGCCACCTCAAATGCTTTCACTCAGGAAGAGAGCATTGAAGGCAGGTTGAGAAGTGTAGACTGCTTCTTAGGCAGGGGAAACCCAGCAGAGATGTGCATTCCATTCATCTGAATGGCTTTTCTAGTAAAAACATTGCTAGACGCAAGCACAGTCCAGGAATGGCAAATGATGAATGACTTAGCAAGCTACCTTGCTGGGTATTTAATCTGTGTGGTTATCTAAATAATTTGAAATGCTTCTCTTGGCTTGAGCCAGGCTGGGCAAAATGAAGTGCCATGCATTAAACCTTTTGCTATTTCAGCTCTCAGGTCCCAGCAGGAACCCAACAAGATATGGCTTCATGAAAGGTGATACTATATTAAACTAACAGTACAAGTTGTATCAGACTCAGTTCCAAATTCAATACAAAAAGTCATGTTTTTAGAAGACATTTTAAATCTAGCACTAGCACTTAAGTCATTTGCTGATGCCAGTATTAAAAAATTTCTTTGTACAGCTGCTGACTCCAAGGAAGATGAGAGGTTAAATTGGGTTAGCGGAATGGAAAGACGTGCAGTGGAATAAGTATTGGTATTAGAATGTTTATGGAATTTGTCATTAAGTAACAAGTGTTTAAATTGGAGGGCTAATTTAAAGCATTCCTCTTTTTTTTTTTAAGAAGCTTTTTTTTTTAAAAAAAAAAAAAAATTAAAATTATTTACTAGGGTATATAAGAAAACATTAATTTCTTTCCCAATTTCAAAAAAATAAAAAGATTGGAAATCAATCTTAGTCTCTCACTGTTCAAGCCTTCCTCAGCTAGGGCCTGAGCCACCAATGTGTATTAGAATAATTCTGCTATTCTTACTAGAGTTGATTACAGTTCTCTGTTATAAAGGGTGGAGGCACTTGGTTGTTCTCCAAAGAAAGTGAGTAATAATTGACCTAATGTACAGAGCACATGAATAACATATTATTTTGCTAAGAAATTTATGTTTTACAGGGTGTGCTAGAGTTCACATCCCTTTTTCACATCTTCCAAAAGATTTTAAAATACTCAGCTGCTCTATTAAATTTCTAATTCAACAAATACTCAAATACAAAGTATGCATTAGATAAAGCTCTTGAGTTGAATCCAAACATTGAAAAATCTTTTAATTTGTCTTGAAAACAGCTGTTTAGAATTTTGAATAGAAATAACAACTTCCTTCAGCTTATATCGTTGATGTCTGGTTCAGTCTCAAGCTGGGAGGAATTTCTTTTTGTTACTCCTATGCAAAGTCTTGCTGCTGTTCCAATGATTCAACTAACCTTGAAATATACCAGGAGTGTGCCAGTCCTGTTGAAATCAGTGGAAACACTTCCTTTGAATTCAATGTGATGGAGGACAGATTTAGGACAGATTTAGAAGACTGGAGATAGTTTTGATTTGTTACTTACAGTTGCCTAGAGGGTGGTTGCAGGAGCCATTATTGACATCTGCCGCTGCTGAGAGACTGCCATTGTTCTTTGTGTTTGTCTTCTGAAGGAAGTCTTGACATGAGAATAGTGCTTTTTAGTGTCTGAGATCATCCAAACAAACAGGATGTTTGTTGTGCATACGCATGTGTGACTTTTGTTCCCTGTTCATAATTACTTGGGTAATCTTATAAAATGTTATGTAATGACTCTGCATTAAAGAGCACAAAAAAAATTTCTATGAAACTGCCATTGCATCCAAAAAATATCAGCAGAGGTCAAGATGGTTAACCTCACAGGGAATGTCAAAACCAGTAATGATTTGCCACTTACTGTAAAATGTTGCCAAAACCCTGCAGGCGATGCATTTATTACATTTATTCCACAACTTTGCATTTTGTTATGACCAGAGGGTAGATTATGCATGTATTTCACATATAACAACAATAACAAGAAAAGCATATTGGTTTTACATCCAAATATATGGGCAGTATTTTAGATTCGGGGGTGAAAATTTTATATTGTTCAGGGAAGCAAAGCCTGGATTAAACTTCTCAGTAACTATGGAAGTGATCCAAACCCTACTGAAGTCAAAGAAAGGGACACCCAAAGACTTGGGTGGGTGTCTTGGTTTTGGCTGGGATAGAGTTAATATTCTTCCTAGTAGCTGGTATGGTGCTGTGTTTTGCATTTAGGACAAGAATAATGCTGAGAACACACCAATGCTCTGGTTGTTGCTGGGCAGTGCTTACACTGAGTCAAGGACTCAGCTTCTTGTGCTGCCCTTGCTAGTGAGGAGGCTGGGGGTGCTTCACAAGGAGCTGGGAGGGGACACAACCAGGACAGCTGACCCACACTGGCCACAGGGATGTTCCATACTGTATGGCGTCCTGCTGAACAATAAAACTGGTGGGGGGTTGCCACTGCTCAGGGTCTGGCTGGGCATCAGTCAGCGGGTAGTGAGCGGTTGCATTGTGCATCACTTTGTGTATTCATTTATCATTCTTCTTTTTCTCTTCCTTTTCCTCAGAATTGACACAGGCAGGCTTTTTTCAGACAGGTTTCAAGAGAGAGCAAGAGGTTTTTGAGAAAGTGGCTAGCTCTGTGCTGTAGTACCATGCATTACTATCAATCAGTAATTTTGGATAGAAGTGCTCAAAGACATAAGCCACAAATATGAACAAGGTCTAGCAAAGAAGGCTATTATCTCTGGCTGTAGGGTACAGAAATACTGTTATTTGGAATAGTATTTATTTAACAGCAATTTTGAATTTCAAGGTGATGAATATGGGAGGTTCTAATAGAGTAAGAAACAAAATATATTATGTCTCTTTATATTTAAAAATGCAGTGTGCCTAAGTTGGGCTTATGTGCTGTATGCACAATCTTTCTTTGATATTCTCATTTCTACAATGTTTCTTGAATGCAAGATGTGTCAATATACATTGGTTAATGCATGGATAAATACATGTGTACATGTCCTCCAATAGCCTCTTTCAAATCCAAAGGGGCTCTTCATTTGCTTCAGCTGGATTTAGGTTGTACCCAAATTTGAGTAGATGGGGAAGAGTTTTGGGCCATCCTTTCTTTTTCCATGGAATGACATCCTGTGCAGATGGAGTGCACAGGATGCCAGCAGCTCTCTGCACCTCGTTCTAAGCAGAATCAGATCCCAGGTGGGCAGCAGGCACTCTGCCCTGCAGGGCATTAGCTTGATGCTCGTGTGAAAAAATGAACAATATCGCTTTTATGAACAGGGCTTTTAATCAGCTGTTTAAAAGATGCGGATCCAATTTGCAGTTCTTAATTAAATGAGATGGAGGAAAGTAGGAGACCAGTGTGCTGCCAGGCAAGAGTTCCTTCCAGTGGTTATCTCATTTGAAATATGAGGGCTACCTTACATTATCTTTATAATTTAGGTTTATAGTATATTCACACACTAATAAAACATTCATGTGTAAGGCAGCTTAACCACTACAGTCTTATTTTATTTTATAAGACTAAACTATTTGGTGCTTTAAAAACATTTTTTTAATTCAAATTTTATTTATTGTAAGTGTAGCTGAAACTTGAAGCTTAATTATTAAAACAAATATTTCCTTACAAGGGTGATGTGGATGAAAGACATTATTTCTGGAAACAATCTTACTTACCTTTTGGATATAGTGCACAATACCTCTGATAATTGTGAGGAAGTTTTCACTCCCACTAACGTGTCTTAAATTATGAGCTTTCTACTGTTTTATGGGAATTTTTTTAAAGCCACCTAAAAGTTTTCCACAATTCTGGTTTGCAAGCAGCTGAAGCTTTAGTCACCTCTCAGAACAGTTTGCTGTTCCTTTAACATTGCTGGGAGTGATGCTTATGTGTATCTGTGACAACCTAGATTTTTAAATACACCCATTCTATCAAATATTAAAAGAAAATATTTCCTATATTTTTAGGTACAGCTTAAAATTGGCACTGGAATTGCTAAACCGTGCAGTTCAGATACATGCAGGAGCTCCCACAGAGGAACTTCAAACTGCATTGTGCTGTACTGCGTATGCTTGCCCATCTTAACTCCCAGCAGCAGACAGGAGGTCCATCCTGCTTCCCTTCTTCTCTCCCCTCTTAGCAGTTGAGGGAAACCCTGAGGTGCTCTCCATTCTGTACTGTTCTCTTCTCCCAAGGAGAAGGTGACTGTTGGTTTGAAATATGAGTTTTAAAACGTATGATTAGGTCTTGCCATGGTTTATTCAGCTCCAACTCAGTTATACAATTATTCTTTCGGTATAAAAATGTTTCAGAAAACAGCACAAGTATTGGCAATCCATTAGCTACAGCTTTTAATTTTGCCTCAATTTTATTCTTTGAGATGGATACATAAGAGCTGCCTAATTTAACAGCTAAGCAGTATGTTGTCAGTGCAGCTGGATTAGGCCATCCTTGACATGGTTTCTAACCTTTTTTAAATCTAATATCCTCATTTATCACTGGCCTGGTATTTGTTTTGCTTGATCTAGGGTTATGACATTGATGTATATAAATAATGTTGGGGTACATACTTCTTACCTTAGCAGCTTGAAAATATCAAAGCAAAAAAGAATATGGAAATCAACTGGAAATATGGAATATGAAAAAGATGCAGGGAGAAAAAGCCATTTGGGAAAAAAATGAGGATAATATCTGTAATTTATGTAATCATTGTTTATTCATGTAGTCACCCAGTGGTAGCTAATACATAATATTTCAGAGTTTATTGCCAGATGGGAGGCTGTTGTGTACTGCATCAGCGGTACTCTTATCACACAGCTATGAAATTCCCAGGCATCTTTTTGCATCTCAGAGTGTGAAGGTGAGCGCCGCTCACACCTGCCGCTCCCTGCAAGTCACGGTGCTGGTGGCAGGTTGCCCACATCCTGGGTGGAGCCGGGACTGCTCCCATCCTACTCGATAGACATTGCTCTCCTGGATGTCTTTGCCTGGCTGGCTGCTCTTTACTAGTTGGCTCCCTGGACCTCCTTTTTAACTAGTTAGTTGGCTGGCCTGTCCTGGCAAACCTCCCTCTCCTGGTTGGCTGATGAAACTCTCTGCCGGCCGGCCTTTTCCCTCCCTTCCTTTCCAACCCTTTTCACACGTGGTGTCTGCTGATTCCCACTGTTTATCTCTCTGTGTCTCTGTGCCTCCCACTCATGTGTTAGATTTGCTTTATTCCATCCTGTCTTTGCTGCCTTCCTGTTTTTCTTCCCTCTTCTCTTTTTGCTGTTTTGATTTGCTGGATCCTTGTTCCCTTCACACTTGTTCCCTAAAAGTTTTCTGCACTGGCTCTCCCTTTCCTACTGGCAGTGTGCATCTTTTCCAGAGCTTGCTGTTTCTTATTCTTGTCCACTTGTCTGATGTAGGAGCCGCTTCATTTGAAACAGAGGACATTGTAGAGTCACTAACTGAAAACTGATTAGTGTTACAGTTTGGAGAGATGGTTAGGGTTATTGCTTTTTATTTGCTATAGGATATTTAAGTTCATTTATAAACCTAGTGCATGTTTACACAGAAATGCCCATGATAAAACCATGATTGATGTGTCTTGCTGCGCTTCTGTGCCACCTTTCCTATAATTATGGATTACCAAGTATATGTGTATAACTTACGTTGTTTCCTTTAGGACTCTAGAAATACCACAACTCACATTTCTAACCCAGACTTCACAGTTATAACTGTAGTCTCACGCTTTATTCTGTTAGTGGGGAAGAAGTATTTTGGGGTAATCACAATGATGGGAGAAGCAGTGCAGGAGAAACACACAGCAGTTAAAATTTTGCTGCTGAAGACCCTGTGAGAAAAGACATAAAATTCTGTGGCCACTCTTCTTCAACTTGTTTCAGACTTTGTTCTGCAGTCCTTATTCAGACACAGTTCCTGCTGATGTTAATTGAAGGTTTGTCTGCATTAGGACTGGATAAACAGATCTCTGTTGTTAGATGCTGTAGCCTCATGTCATCTCAGCTTAAAAATCCCATAAACATCCATACATTTTGTCCCTGTTGTATTTAGACATATTTTCTAAGCACATCTTTTGCTTTTTCTTTCCACGTGGCCAGTGTTTTCATTCTCCCTACTTATGGGGTACATAACATCATAAATCATTCTAAATAGTGATTAACAAGTCAGTCTGTAATGCTAAATACACAACCTTGTCAATTGGAAAATACTGTTATTCCCCGTATGTGTTTTCTCCTCTCATGTCAGAAATATGAATCCCATGTGAGAGGGCATTGTTACCTTCAAGCGAATAGCATCTATCCTTCTCCTCTAAGATTTTAAAAGTTTTTGGATTGATTTTACATGTGTGTCCCGTAAAGACATATTTCTGCATAAAAAATAGTTCATAGCATCTATTGAGTTGGAAAATTAATTAGACGACCTAATTGATTGTGCATGAGTTCCTCTGTGGAATTTGTTCTGCTGCTGTTGCGCTTGCCCAGCACAGAAAATCTCAGGAGCTAATTCCTCTGGTCTTTTACTATAAACAGACAATTAATTTTTATATATATATATATATATATATATATATATATATATATATATAAAATAACTTGAAGGGTCATAGTACAAAAAACGTTATGTGAAAAATCTTTTCTCATCTTATTACAGTAATGCCAAGAGGCCTGAACTTGGCTTGAGGCTCCCTTTATCATTCACAAAACACACAGTCTGTGTCCCAAAGGCTGTGTAGTCTGAAGAGGAAAAAACCCAACAGCGTCCAGAAGTATTGGCAGCCCCATGTTACATGTGGGGAGCTAATATACAGGGAGATTAAGTCACTTGTGTAAGGGTATACAGGGAGTCTGTAGCAGAGTCTGAAACTGAACCCAGGTCATCTCAATCCCAGCCAAGTGTCTCAACCACAAGACTATCCCTCCTCTTCTGTATGTCAGTGTAGAAAGTAGGCCAAAAAGCAATTTCCATCCTTTTATACACAGCATTTTGTAAGGCTGTGAGGTATTATGTACTAGACAGGCATCTGGATCAACAGCAGTTTCTACAGATACTTTTATCTGTAAACAGAAGCAAAGCCTGTAAGGGCTTTGTAAATTTAACATAAATTATTATTTTATCTATAAATTGCGTAGTTAAATCTGTAAATAGTATCCTTAATTACAAGGCATTTCAGTGATTTTTAAGAATGAGAAACATATTTAAAGGACTTCTGCATTCCTTGGCTCTCTTAATTTTCATATGTTTTAGGTTCTGGTCCTACTCGTTTATCACGATGTGTTGGCAGTGATGTGCAGCGCCAGGCTGTGGGGTGTTACACCGTGCAGCGTAAACTGAGAGGGGGGGGTACAGGGGCATAACAGGCTAACGCACCCCTGTTCCTCAGAAGTTAAGGACTCCTGTGTTGGGAGCTGGTGAGGCTAGCAGTTAGCTGACCTACATCTGGGAGATTCCTATTATATTGAGTATATTCTTATCTTTTGGAGAATCTCTGTGTAGCCAGAGTATTATAAAACTTCTTTTGTACCTCAGATGGAAGTGCAAGTATGTGAGGGGGCAACTCCATGGACATGCATCATCCTTATCATCCTTATTCAACAGGGATATTCCTCCCACCCTCTTTTTTTTTTTTTTTTTTTTTAATGAAATCAGCAGTGCTCTGCTGAAGCACACAAAGAAGAGGCCAGAGCTGTTCATTCCCCTATGTGCCATAATTAGGTATTCACAGACACCTGGTTTATTTGCTGAACCCCTGATTCCTTTCTCCCATAGCACCCAAATAAAAATTACTTATCTGATTCTCACTGACATATGTTCTGGAGCACCACTGTTATGCACTCAGATAATTGAAACTATTAATTCCAGATGTTCTGTGCATTTACATTGATAAATTTCAGTGACTGTCAAGTCAAAAAATAAAAATCACTGGGATTTATGCAGAATGGAGGTGAGAGAAACCTTGTTTTTCAACACAATCTCTAAAATAAGTAGTGAGAAATCACCCCAAATGGAACAATGATTGGTTCAGTGCAAACTGAAGTTTCCAAGAGTTTGATGCTATTCCCTGTGAGCATATTGTTAGTGAAATACAACTGGAGTGTGTCACTTTTGGTTGAGCCAGTATCGACTAGCTTTTGGAAAGAGGCCTTTGATGCTGGGTGGATCTCTCTCTTACTGTCACCTCCCAGTGATGGCTGTTTTCCGTGTGTGGGTTTGCATGTGCAATCACAGGCAATGGGATTCCCCACAGAGTTGCAAGATTGTTTAGGTTGGAAGGAATCTCTGGAGGTCATCTTGCCCAAAACCCTGCTGAAGCAGGGACAGCTAGAGCAGGTTGACCATCTCCAGACAGCTTTTGAAGATCTCCAAGGAGTGAGACTCCACATCCTCTCTGGGCAGTCTGTGCCAGTGCTCCATTACCTGGACAGTACAGAAGAGGTTCCTGATGCTCAGACTTCCAGCTTGTGCTCACCACCTTTTGTCCTGGCACCGGGCCCCACTGAAAACAGCCTGGCTCTGTGTTCTTTGCACCCTCCCTTCAGGTATTTATGCACATTGATAAGATCGCCCCTGAGCCTCCTCTTCTCCAAGCTGAACATGTCAGCCTTTCCTGATAGGAGAGGTACTTCAGTCCCTTGATCATCTTGGTGTCCCTCTGCTACGCTCTTTCCAGAATTGTCAGTCTCACCAAAGTCAGTGAGTCTAACCATTTACTTGTATTTGAGACCTGGACTTCCTTCTGGATGTCCACATTTGGGTACCTACAAAGCCATCATGTCCTTTCTAATAGGGAGGAAACAGAAACCTGGATTTAAGCTTTCAGAGCTTGAATGTTAAATGTTCAAGACCACTGGCTGTTTCCCAAGTTTTCATGCTATGCCACATATTGGAGGGCAAATGAAATCTTAGTCAGTAAAGACCTTTTGCTCTTCCTACCTGCAGCATACATGCAAGAAAAAAATCTGACCCTAAGTGTGCTAATGGTCTATTTCTTTTTTATTTCTCTCCTTTAGGATACTTAATTATAATTAGCATTGTATTTTGTTACTTCTTGGGAAAAACAGACTTTTGATATGGTTTTGGCAAAGGCTATTTAATGGAGAATTGCCATAAATAGTTTTTCTGATCTTTAGATTAAAAACGTAGTATATGCAGAAAGTCCTCAGTCATTTGAGGCCAGTCATTCATTGACTGGAGGCGATATTCACCTCCTAGTTAGTGCCATGCAAGAACACTTCTCCAACCAAGCTGTCAATGAAGAAGGGAATGACTTTACTTCTTTTCATTAAATACTAGTATAACTGATGTTCATTGTCTCTTTCCAATAAATATAGAAGCCTATAAGCTGTCTGAATATATTAGATTTTCTGCAGTTCATTCACAGATAGCAACTATTTAATGCTTTAGTAGATAATACAGGAAAGCAGTAAAGAAGAGAGAACCATAGGCTCTCTGAAAACCTGATAAATCAAAAGACCAGAAGAATGGCAACTGAGAAGTAGAGTTCATAGTGATATCTACAGGATTATACAAAAAAAAAAAATAAAATGTATTTTGGTAGGTGTTATATATAGATAGATAGATATGTATACACACACACCCATTTACATACACACAAACACTTAAAATTATACTTGCATAGCTGAAAATACTTGTCAGTCAAGATTAGATCATTTGCTTTCTTGGAGAGCGACGCTTTCTACTTCTAGAAATAGGTATTAAGTACATGTGATAATTGCAGAGTTATGGCATGTACTCTATAACATTTCAACAGAGATACTATCAGACTTACTCAGAGTTAACTAGTGCATGCTATTACCGTGTTTATTTTTGGAACCATGGTCTTAATGTGAATCCCATATATGTGGTTATGCAAAATGAGACAGATTCTTGTCATGATTATATTGGTGTAAACACAGAGTGATGCCACAGTTTAGTTGAGGAAGGAATCAGATCCTTTAACACAAAGGGTTGCATGGTATTTCAATTAAGTAGTTGATGTGTTTCGCTGCAGAGTTCGAGGTGAGTCATTCGTATCTGAAGTTATTTTGGTAATTATCAGTTTAAATTTGTAACACTTTATGAGATTTGAGGGGAGTATAGTGCAATGATGAAAGAAAATCATAGTTAAAATATTTCTGTGAAAATCAAAGTACTGTATATTATCACTGTTCTTCAGATACTTCAAATGCTTTAAGCTGGTTATTTGCAATATAAAACTCCATATTATAAACTTATTCAAAAAAGAAAAGTGCAAGTTATTTGAAAGTCTTCAGACTAGTAAAATAAATAAATCAATATTTACATTATATCAAATCTGTCATAACTAAAATCATAACTCTAAAACTACACTTACCCAAGAAGTACTGAAAATACAAAAAGCCAGGCCAGTGGCTGCCTGAAGACCCTTTGGTCAGGGAGCTGGCAGCCATTTGGAGACGAGTATCTTCACAAGAACATGATCCTTGCTTGTGTTGGGTGGAAGCTTTTCCACTGCCATAATTTCTCAGGAGTGCTGGTCCCTTTCAGTTATGGAAAAGAGAGAGCTTTCTTAGGACAAGCTAGATGATTCCTGGCAGCTGTTACAACCAAGTCAGGAGAAATTGTCGTTTGCTCTAATTACCTCGTTAAAGAGCTGCCAGGACTCTAGAAGTTCTGCATTCTGTTAGGACCACAAACATTTGTCCATGTGTCATTATGATAATATATACTTACTGACACCCAAAACACCATTATTACATTTACTGCTTTCCCTTTAAGTTATCCACACTGAAACAGAGTCGACTTCTTGCCATTCCTGCTGTATGTTTACTCTTTGTATTTCACTTAGCTTGAACAGTGAAATTGGCTCTCTTCCTTCCTCTCACCTCCCCTTTTTATTTATAACCCGTCTTCGGTCCTGGACTGAGTTTCATTCCAGTGCTCTGCAATTGTATTTTGTTTCATGACACTGCAGAGAAACATTTACATTAAAAA
This sequence comes from Aythya fuligula, assembly GCF_009819795.1. Taxonomy (NCBI): domain Eukaryota; kingdom Metazoa; phylum Chordata; class Aves; order Anseriformes; family Anatidae; genus Aythya; species Aythya fuligula. The sequence goes on along the minus strand of NC_045569.1, from coordinate 1,336,368 downwards.
AAAAACACACACACAGTTATTCCTAATATATTGTACCACTCCTTGTTTTAAAATATGAGCAGTATGTCTTTAAATGCTGCATGTTGCATTGTCTGAAAGCATTTGCCCTGTCTTTGGATGTCACTCTATTTAATATACTATAACTCATTAGCATCTATTTTTCTTACGCAGTTTGCTCTACTTTTGGATAGTCTTAGTTATTTTATAGTCAGTGTCTTCTGGAACCAAAGAGAAAAAATTTACAGAGCCCATCTACTAGCTTTGTCCTTACCTTGTTATTTAATGGTTAATACTTTGTGGTATGTTAAGACTGTTATTATAACGTGGCACTTCTTAAGAGCTCTACTTTTAAAAAAGTAGTAATAAACTTCAGCCAACTTGTGCTTTTTAAGTGAAACTTCCAGAGTTCTTCAATTGAATCCATTCTCCTTAATAATCATCCGGTCTTGACAATAAATATGTCACCAACGTTAGTTACTTTTTTGCAAAAAGAGAGATGGAAATCAATTCAGAATTTTATTTCATTTTTGTTAGCCTGTGAAAGAAATTGGAAAAATTAAAATCTGTGAAGAAATGTTCCTTTGTAGCTTACATAGCAAAGTAGGGTGGGTAAGAGTTTGTCAGGTAACTGATTATTCAGAAATGAGAAGTTATTCTGCATTTAGCTGCATTGCTTACTGTTTTCTTCATCATGGAGAAGAATAAAATGTGGTAACAATTTTCTGTATTTGGACTGCTGCCGCACATAATTGGGAACAACAGAGCTAAAGCCTTGATTTTGGTGAAATGCTTAGTCTGCGTGTTGGATTAAAATGTGTGCAACAAATCACTCCAATTCTATAATATTTTTTTGAACATTATTATTTTTTATTTTATTACTGTAATGTTATTACTTTTCAGTCACAGACTTCAAGAACTGGGTCAGTTGCAAGAACAAAATTGGCATGAAAAAGTTGTATATTTGTTCTTGAAAATGAATTGCCAAAATACTTTTTTAAATGGCCAGCCTGAATTGTTCTTTACATCCAGTGCAACTGATAATGTTAGTCTGATGTGGTTAGCAAACTGTTATTTAAAAGTCCCGTTCTTTAACCAGTATCCTAGGAAGACTAGATAATATTTGCTAGATAGACATGTTAAACAGATTATCTGTGCAGAAAGTGATTTGTGAAGAAGCTTACGGAATGGAAAATAAATTTGGGCTGAAGTGTGCCAGCAAGTCAATATATGAGAACAATTTGCAACAACCAAAGGTGAGGAAGACATGCAGAAATGGGGTCATCAGATTCATGAATGAGGGGATAGTATTCCTAGGTCTGGAATATATGAGGCTGGAACTAACTTTTGTGGTTGACTAATACAGAATAAAGAGTTATGATACCAGTGGAAGTTATTTATTGCAAGTGTTGGATATGCCTCCATGGATGTTTTTTACTCTCGTTAAAATAATGAGAGGCAACTTGGAGCACTGATCTGTCCACAGCACAGCTGTGGTATTTTGAGCCCTTTCTGCTGCCAGATTTATACCCCTGCCAGACACAGTGCTGACTGAGTGCACTCTGAGTCCCCAGATCCAGTGACATTGCAGTACTAACCAGTGTTAAATCTCAGCAGTTCAAGTTCTGGGCTTGACTGTGCACTGAAGCAACCAAGAAACAGTCTTGTTAATATGTGAAACCACCTCTGGCACTGGAAAGCAGCAGACAGAAGTGACATGGTGATAATTTCTTCACATACCACAGCTAAATCCACCAAGCCTCATTAGTAAGAAGTTTTGGACATTGTAGGAAGTAGTGTTTAAAATGTTTACAAAATTTTGTTTTCTTTCCTTCTGAACACCCTCAGATATCTTTGCCATGTACTTTCCAGTGATGACACATTGTGATCTGACTGGGATGAGTAATAGTGTCTGACTGGAGGGAGGAGGGGACAGGGGAGAGCTTAACAGTGAGTAATTATTTGAGGAAATGGCCCATGTGGAAAAAAAGTGTTGGGATTGAATGCATTTATCAACTGGCATTTCCGTCTCACCTGTGAACTGAGACTTACGGTGTCTGAGTTTTTAAATGGTTGGAAGTCAGTGCATCAAGCTAACATGGGAACGTGATGCTGTATGTCTGGTCTCAATTCAGTCTGTGAAGTGAGATATGTGGCCTGTCCCCTATTAAGAAAAATAGAGGTAAATAATTGTTATCCCATGGGTTCCTGACAGTGGTCATTCACTTTTCTGCCTGGTGCTTAAAAGCCATGAAATCCTGTATAAATGCAAAACATGATTTCATGATAGCCTACACACAATGGAAAGGGAACGTTGGACAAGTGCAAATAGAGTCCAAGCACATTGGCCTTTCCTATGCCTCTGGTAAAGTGGCACACGTGAGTTTGCATTAGCGTCTTGGGAGTCGTATGTGTATAAAGCAGTCTGTTTATTCCCTCTGTCCTTATGAGGAGATTTTTGCATAGAAATACTAGAATTCCTTGGAAGGACGTTTGGAAATTGAGCCTGAAATGCTGAACCTCTGTTTTCAGTAACTCCCTGTGTTATGGTGGTGCTGACTGCTGCAGTGAGCGTGGCCTTGTTGTGGTCTGGTGCCACTTTGGAGTCTCCCTGTAATTCTTGGAACTTTACTGCAAAAAAAACTCATTTTGGGCACAATGCATCCTGCCTCCTGAGATGAGGCAGAATGTGTGATATTTTTCCCCATCATCTTTAACTGCATTTCACACTCTGAAGAGTGTGAAACGATGGAAGTACATTGAAACATACAGTGAATGAAGCAGGTTTTTTTGTTGTTGTTGTTGTTTTTTGTTTTTTGTTTGTTTGTTTGTTTCTTTTCTTTAACTGTCAGCAGTGTAGTTGTTAGTGTACTGAAGTGGAGGTATTGTATGGTTTCTGATCCTGTCAAGGAACATGGCTTCCTCAAAGAACTAAGACTTTCAGATTTGGTGCTTCTCATTATATCCCTACTGCTGTGAGGTCACCATTTATTTCAAATTTTATATCAGAGTAGCAGACATACATTTATTCAATTCCTAGCTTTTAGACTTGGGAAAATGATAGGAGCTCTGTTTGTGCAAGCACAGCTGGATCAGCCTAGAATCTCTGATGTGGGTAAATAAGATTATGTGCGCATACTTTTAGGATTCATTTAAGATTCTTCATTCATGGTTCAGTGAAAGCTAATTTTATAAAATACTGTCTTTATGTCTCAAAACCATAATTTGCTTGATGTGATTTTCATACCTTTCTTACTGGTGACGCTAGAGTTGATGCATTCAGAGTTCCTTTCTCCCCCATTAATTTTTGCTATATGCAAGTGTCCCGTCATGGGACATTTTTGGAAACTCCTTTGGAACTCCCATCATCTGTTTTCCTGATCCTAATTTTTGTTAATCTGAAATTTGTGCTTCCCTCTTGTACTTTAGGAATGCCATTGAGAAACAGAATCACTGTAAAATTCATTTTCCCCATTAGAAATATGTGTTTTGTACAACTGAAATAAAATAAAGTTGAAATTTACCTCTTAAATAGTTGAAGACGCTCCCTTCAGTTGTTTTTTTCCTTTCACCTTCTTCTGTCTTTTCTGTTCAGTCTGTTACATTTTACAGAGCTTTTGGTGACACCATTACATGGGAGTCTATAAGTGTGGTATCTTCCTTACTGAATTGGATAATGATAGAAAACTCGCGGTCCAGGTTACAAAAGGTGTTGTTAAATAAATCGTAATGTAGACCTGCATTTCCTTCTGAAAAAAATTGGTTGATGATCTGGTGAGCAGTTGCTTTTGGCCAGTCTTACAATTAAGTGACCTGTTTCGCTTCTGCTTCAATTTTTCTTTCTTTTTCTTCCTTGCAATACAGCACTAGGCAGGTTATATGGTGCAGTCTCCTCTGTCTATCTTGTTTCTCAGTAGACCATAGTAATCCCTTTCTTGTAGTCTCTCCATTCAGTTAGACTGGTGTATTTAGTTTCATTTGCTACTAAAATATGAAGATAATTTTCCAAATACCTTCTTGGGTGTAGAAGCACAAACTTGTATCATGGTATCCATAACTCTGGAGATACCTGAAACTTTATTTACCTGTGAAGTTGTGTACTGTCGAAAGGATTCTGCTACTTGAAAATCAGACTGGCAATCTTTTAGCTAGCATTATTCTTTGGTTGTTTGAAATCAGGTTCCAAATGAGCATCACAGTAAGGTAAATGCTGACTTGCATTTCCGATCCGATCCTGCTCTCTCTGCACTTACTCAGTTGCAGTTCATTCTAACAGGGCTGGAAGAGTCTCCTCTACAATAGGTGGTTATCAGTTTGTGAAATCAGCCTGTTAATTTAACCATCAAGAACTCTTTCTAGGATGTTTCTATGGAATGAATATTGAGGAGAGAGTGACTGTAATTTCATCCAGCATCCTTGCACTATCATAATTCTTTAATCTGTATTCCCTTAGTTCAAAATTATGTTTAAACTGTATCTTAACATTAAAAAATGTATTGTTCTTGAAAACAGGGGTTAGCGGGAGCTAAAGGTTTAAGGGTTTTCTGAGTTGAGGACTTAAGAAGCGTGCATGCTGTAGAAAGTCTTGCACTGACCAAGTGTTTGAGTCTCCTTGGTGCTGTCCAGCATTACTTGGAACAATTACCATTATTTATTGCTGTACTTGGTTTTGATCAAAGCCTTCCTGTGCTACATATTTCAGCAGCCTCTCTGATGGATTTAGGAATATAAGGGATCTTTTGAAAGGATAACTAAAATTATCCGATCATTATTGCTAAAACAGGAACAAGTTGCGGATCAAAATGCACCTTGCTTCTTTCCCTTGGACTTAATAAACAGGATTTTATGTGGTATACACCAGCTTCATTCCATTGCCCTTGTTTTCTTTTTGACGTATATGAACTTAAAGTGCTTTCAGTTTGTGCTGTTTTCTCAGTTGTCTGAGGACCCCTGAGGAATTATTCCTTGTAGAAATGGCTAAAAAGTATGTGAAGAAGCAGATAAAATTGTTAGATAACCGTGATTAATGTCTTATTGAAGGCTGCTTGCACATGCTGAAAATTGCATTAGAAATTATGTGGAACATTGGAACCATCAGTTGCACATCTTTAAAAAATAATTTTACTAAATTAATTTCAAACCTCAACTTTTTTTTTTAGTTAAAGTAAAATTACTCTGGAAAAGTGCAAATTTTTCTGGTAGTATCCATGCCTCTTTTTTCAGCTCCTTACTGATCACTTGGAATCTTGATTGAGCTTTACTCATAAAGTAGTTTGAGTAATCATGAATGCATAAGGGAATGTTATTGTAACAAAATAGAAACGATTTTTTAAGCTCATATTCCACATCAGTGCTTTGTAACATAGGCCTTATGGGTTACAGTGTCTTCTAAAATCAACATAATTCATAAATCCGAACAGTTTTAAAGAAGATGGTGTAAATCCAAGGGTACCTCATTACTAGCTATACTATTATATTTTTATTCTGCCATCATTTTAACGGAAACACATTTCCTTGTTGTATGCCTTATTCTTTTAATATGTAAAAGATATTAAACACAACATTAGGAATACTTTAATTTTAGAGCTCTTTTGATCGGATAATAACAAATAGGAGATGGATTTGCTTGGTTTTGAGTCCATATTTGTCCTACTTCTTGTTACTCAAACCTCAGGGAAATTTGCATGATTATGAAGTGATCTTCATTGGGTTCACAATATTTCTAAGTCATTTTAGCCACTGATAAGCCATTTATAATTTGAAATTAAACAATTGTAAATGCTGATCCATTCATAACATAACATAAAATACAAGATGGGCTGTCTGACGTTTGCTTTCCACTGTGACAGAGAACAAAATGCCTCCTTTTTTAACTGTCTATATTTAAACTGTATAGGGGCAATCTACAATAAGGGATTTCATTCTTAGGAGGTGCGCTGGAGGTTTCATGTTGCCAACACAAAACTGTGGTGTTTCTAAATAAATTGTCATCTCTTGTTTTAATATTAGGAGTTCTAGTATCAGAAGTTTTGCATACAGTAAAGTAGATTACCTGTCGTAGACCTTGGTTTGTGTTAGGTTGAAGGAATGATCTCAGAACTAAAATTTTTTGATTGGTTAGGTGTAATTTGTTCTGACTCACTTGTATTCATTGTGGGCTGAAGAAATATGATAAAGCTAGTAATACTGTGTGATTCCAAAGCTTCATGTCTACTATGAGAAATGAGAAAGAAAGCTGTGTTAGTTTTGACAAACGCAAAACAAAGCCATCTAACTAGGAAAATGAAGGTAGCTACAAAAATGCTTAAAAACAGGAAAAGAACTGGAGAGAAGTTGTAGAGCAGAAAAATATGGGAATTGAAGGGGTAGAAAGAGAAATGCCAACCCAAAAAAAAGTTAGGGTGATGAAATGGAATTTAGTAATCAGAGGTAAGAGAGATTCTGACCCATTTCAAGATGAGTCTTACAGAATTGCTGGGGAAGGCGATGGAGAAGTGTTCAATAAATGTAGCCGCACTGTTTGGAGGGGATAGGACAGAAATTTTGTGTTAGCAATCCAATAGCATATAAGGATGACATTAAATCAGTGTCTCCCCTAATATAAAGTCAGGCAGGCAACTCAGGAGGACTCTAGAGCTGTTGGCAAGCTGTGCAGTTACAGAATCATAAAGGCCAAAGCTCAGGAGCTCCATTTGGCTAGTGCAGTGAAAGACGATGAAAAATGCTTTTATAAATACACCAAGAGCAAAATGAAGATTAAGGAGGATCTCCATCCTTTACTGAATGTGAGGTCACTGATAGTGAGTGGCATTTAGTACACGTTTATCAGAAATAATTCTTTCAGATTAATTTGCTATCCTTCCTGAGAGGATCATGTTTAATTGTTGAAGATAGCAGTAGTAATACAGCACTGTTTTATGGCATATAGGACTTGTGGTCAGTTTCAAGGTGCACCTGGTTCGGGGAGCAATCCTGGAGTACTTGTCTGACAAGAGTACTGGGGGACAGATGGAAAAAGTGTCCATTCTTACTTCTGCCCTATTTAACACTTTTTATCAGTGGTTTAATGGAAACATCTTACTGTTAACGACGTTTGGAAGTGGCATGAAAATTGAAGGCATTTATAATGTCATCTCTACAAGGCAGTGTGGATTGCTTAGTGACCTTGGCTTATGCAGCTGGTAACTATTTCAGTACAGATGAACGTCAGGCTTAGAATTTGCTGGCTGTGCTTACAGGATGATGGACTCTGTCCTGGTGCACCATAACAGAAAAGCATTTTAGGGTCACTTGTGAAGAATTAGCTGGAGTGCGCACCCCGGATGTGCAGGAGACAGCTGAATTGGCAGTACCACTGTTTGGTTGTTGCCCTTGGAGAAAGGAACAAAATAAAGTCTACCAGTATTTTATTAACATCTTAGTTTAATTCTTTCTGTTGGATAAGTGGCCTGTCCTACCATAAACAAATCAAAGCAGATGTGTTCCACATGCCCTCCATTCAGCTGTAGGCAAAGCTTACCCATGTATCTGGTACGGCATATGCCTCAATAACAGTGAAAGCTGTCCTTGAAAAACTTCCTGCAGTCTGTATTCTTGTCCCTTGAGACTCATTTGAGAATAACACTTGTGGAAATAAACATATCCTAACTTTTTATCAGTATTATTTTAATTAATGTGTTGAATATTTAAAACAAAGTAGTGTAAAGACCTCCCAAATAGTGTTACTAGAGATTAAACCAAGCTGCAAAGGGGATGTGGAGAATCTTAAATATATAATACCCCTGGTAAAATAGTCACAGTGTATTTGTGGAGCTGCGTATTTTCCTTGGATTTGAATAAGAAGTAAATCTGAGAAAAACCTGTAGCAGAGCACTGCTAAGTGAAATCATTGGGGTAGTAGGGAATTTATGTGCAGAAGTCTTCCTTAAATCTTGTTGCTTTATTGTAAGTTATTATAAGTTTTGTTATGTATTTTTACTGTGATGCTGATTACGTTTCCTGTCTTTGGCACAGATTACAGGACCGGCCCTTGCTTCACTTTGGTAACCAACCAGATGTGCCAGGGACAGCTCAGTGGAATAGTCTGCACAAAAACCCTTTGCTGTGCAACTGTTGGAAGAGCGTGGGGCCACCCCTGTGAAATGTGTCCTGCCCAGCCGCATCCCTGTCGCCGAGGCTTCATTCCAAACATTCGAACGGGGGCCTGTCAAGGTAAGTTAGCAGCAAAGCTTACCCGAAAGCTGCTGAAATTGTTACTGGATTAATCTTAATTGAGTTGCACTGCTGTGAATAACCTGTCCTAAGTCATTCTCGGCTATATGTGTGAAGTATGGAAAAACGTTGTCAAATGCATTACTTCATGATTCAGTGAGTGTCTGATGTTCAAGTGAGTACACTAGTAACTTAGGTCATGTGAGAGCAGCTAGCATCTTAACGAATTTCTCACTGCCAGGAGCCCTTTCCCTTGGTTCTGTAGCATGTTTCTCAGAGTATACCACTCAGCCATTCCACGGAGGATTTTATTGTGTTTCAAGAAGTGCTCAAAACATACATCAATCTGTGGTGATACTGTTCCATTTATCTGGTGTGGGATTTTTTTAGGTAAAATTTGTTGGGTTTGGATTCATCTTAGGTGTCTTATCTCTTGAGCTACACTGCTTCAACCTGGAGAAAAGTGCACATCATGACATTTTCAAATGCCTTATTATACTTATTGTAAATTTTATACAATTTTGGAAATGCATTTGCATTTGTTTCAAATCGTAAAATCCACCCAGATGTTGCTTACTTCTTTCTAAGCATGCCTTACCATAGAAAGTCCTTACTCTGCTTTTGGCTTTTATTCTAGTACTTCCAGCTGTATAAATTCTTTTATTGTCTGGATGTCTGGCAGGAAACAGGAGAAAGTTAACAGGGGCAGCTATGTATTAAACTGATGTGGATTATAAATTCCCAGGGCCGTATCTTTGGGACTAGTTTATTTCGATCTGTCTAACATTTTCTAATAAGTTACAGTATTTTTTAAAATAGGGAAGATAAAGATTATAAATCTACAAGTAATTTTATTTAATCATCAAATTCTTGTGAAGGACTTCAAGACATTCCATTGTATTAAAAAATGTAGATATCTGTCACAGGCTAAGTCCTGGTTGGTGCCTGCAGACAGGCATGGTGAACTTCAACATGGGCATGTTTGCGTATGCTGCATAACGTGTACATATTCTGACCTCAGCCAATCTGTTCTCCTCTCACTGTTAAAAGTCAGAACTAAATTGTGCAGAAATCTGTAAATTAACATTCTGGACAGTTCTGTGATTGTATGTGCATAAATATGTGGCCCACACCCCTGACCTCATGCCACACCTAGTTATAGCCCACTTGTTTGTGTCATGGAAAAGTTGCGGTGACCTCTCTGATGGTTTTGTGCAGTTCACAATAAGGCTACCTCCGCTTGCTGCACATTTCTTTGCATGCAGCTACATTTATGCTAATCCGTATGCAGTGCCAGCACAGTTTTGGCCATGTATATTTGACCTGTACTTTCCAGTTTTCTTTTCTCTTGTAATGTGTTCATAATTTCAACAGATCTGCTATGGAACCACATATTAACTTTATTTTTCATACAATTGTACTAAATCCAATCCTTTTGAAATCAGATAACATCCATTCAGACTGAAGACATTTCAGGGCTTTCACATCCATATTCAATCTAAGTAAATAAAAGCAGGTTAAATAAAATCCAGGTTCTCTGAAGAGAAAAGAAACCATTATTATTGTGTGGAGAAATCAGAAGAAATAAAATGGAGGGGAGGACAAGTTTATTTTAAAAAATAAATAGAATATCACTGCCTACAGTTTGACTTTGTCTGACTAAAAGTTAAATTAGTATTACAGATGAGATTTCTTAAAGATACAAACTATGAAAATGAAAGCCAAAACGTGGGATTTTGAAACAGACATTGTGACTCAGGAGCATAAGTTCTATTTTTTTATTTTAAATTCAGGGCAATGCCATGAAGTCTGGCTTGACTGTTGTTACTGTAGCGCAGCATTTGGGTTTAGCTCAGGTTCCAGCAGCAGTATGACAGTGTCAGTGGGTGCTGTGCTGATTGTCTGTGCCTCCTAGCACCTGGGTTAGCTCAGGCACAGCACTGCTGTGGCTCTGCTGTGGCACTCTGTGACCCAGTTCATCACTGGGGGATCTTTACATAATGCTCTGCAATGTGGTACAGATATGCCCCATGGCGTTGCTGAAACTTCCTACTTGTGGCTCCCAGGGAAATTGCCTCTTGGCCTTTTGTACAGACATAATACTTTGCTTTTCAGACTGCAAGACACATTGCAGCTGACTCTCTGGGATTTATACAGGGAGATTTGAAGGCGTCATCTCCTTCAGCCTGTGGTCCTGTGTAGAAACTGATCCTAGCTTGAAGCCCAAGATTTCAAGAAATGGGGTTTTGCCAGCAGCAGCTAGTACCCCTTGGGAAGCTGTGTGTAAGCACAGGTGTTTGGGGTGCAGAGTGGTGACTGCTCTGCTTGCTCCCAAAGGACTAGGGAGCCACAGACACAGGGCAGCCCTCAGGGGACTGGGAGCCAGACCTCCCTTGTCTCCTATGGCAACGTTAGTCCTCGTCCTTTAATCTCTTTTCTCTAGCTATTACTAAGCCATTGCAATACTTCTGCAGCTTAGTGATGACACACGTTGTTGTGCTAAAATAGCTGTCAGGCCAGAAAGTGGGGCTTCTTGAAAATGTTTGTCTTGTGTTTCCTACCTACCCTGTGGTACTATCTTTGTCATTTTTTTCTTAAGTGACAAATTAAAAGGAAGAGAAAAGTAAAGGAAAAAGCTATAAAGAAAGAAAGAAACAACAAAAAATAGACAAAGCTATGAATGTCTAAGTAGGTGATTAATAATGCCTCTGGAGACATTAATTATGGCTATGGAACTCCTTGAGTCAAATCCTAACCACAGCTTAAGGTCATTGATGCTGAACTTACTGGAGTGTGAGGAGTTAATCATTTCCACCAATAATGACCATGCAATTCCCTCTGTAAGGCCTCTCCATGCACATCACACACTGCTCCTCCACTGATTTGGGGCTCCTGCATCTCAGCACTCAGGTATATGCTATATGGAGTTGCCAAGTTTTTCAAAGTTGCAAGTGATTTTGGGTGCCCAGCTTCAGACACGCAAAGGAACCTGGGTTGTGGCAGGCTGTGTTCTCTGCATCACCATTCCCCAGATGTTTTGGAAAAACAAAGCAATAACAGTTAGATGTTTAATGTCTGTAACAATAATAACCATGTAATTTCTTGCAGAAAATATTTAGATTACTGTACTTAATCATACTTTGCATAGAGTAATTACAAAATTAGTGTCTGACTTCACAAGCAAGTATCATAATATTATCATGGGTGAATGATGGATGTAGGCATATTTACTTTAATTTCTATCTAGACAAATTATTATGGCTATTCTTGAGAAATGAATTTAAAGTGGGTGTTTTTTCCTTTTTTATATGATAGACGTGGATGAATGCCAAGCCATCCCTGGGATCTGTCAAGGGGGAAATTGCATTAATACTGTTGGATCTTTTGAGTGCAAATGCCCAGCTGGACACAAGTTTAATGAAGTGACACAAAAATGTGATGGTAAGAACTTTCAGAACTTTCTTCTGCAACTAAAGGGGGGAAGTCTTCTTTTTGGGGCCAACTTTGTTTAGGAGTTTGTTACAAACTTTCCAGTCTCTTCTGCCATGAACATGCAAACAGCATTCTTCACAGCAAATATGAATAACAGTCATTTCTCCTTCTAAAACAGAGAATCTTAAATATTGGCCCTGCAGCTTTTTCCAGCCTTTTATTCATGTAACATTTTGCAGACTTAAAGGTACATCTGAAACGAGTTAAACATTAAAGCTGAAAATGTTTTTAACTGATATGTTACTTTAAAAATGCTTGAGGCACATGTCTCTCTGTGGATCTTTTAACCAAAAAGTATATATGACTGGAAGGTTCAACACATCCCCACCTACTCAGTTAAACTGTATGTGACATTAATGAGAATTTTACACTGCTGAGTGAAGACCACAGGACTATGGTCTAAACTCATCCTTATGGTTGCAGATATTAAAGAAGGGCAAACATTTTGTCTTTCCTTATTGGTAATCCTAATTTGGAAGTTTAGCAGGTGCTAGATATTAGCATTGAGATTTGCACTGCATGATTATTGAATCTTGAGAATTTTTAACTGTGATTTGATAATGGTTTTTCTTCTCTGTAGTATAATAATCAGGCATAGATACTGCAATTCTAATTTTTGAAGGGAAAATCTGAGTAATAATCACTGGCTTCTTTACTGTTCCACTGACTTTGGTGGCAGAGGGTCTGTCCCCAGAGTATTTTCTGAATGTCCTGCTTTTCTGTTACTTGACAAGCATTTAGCACCTTGCAGATTAAGCCTTCAGAAAGATGAAATGATGAAGAATGACCTCTACAGCTTAAGGTGATTGTGTAAGGGAGGTGTGCATCCACCACCCTTTCTTATGTCAGGTGCCTTTAAGGAAGTACTCAAAATTTTGTAGTCATTTTGGAAGAATTATGACAGTCTTTCAAAAGGAAAATCCGTATTTCAAGAAAAAAATCATAATTCAATTACGTGTTAGGGAAAGCAATTTCAGAAGAGTGTGTACATAGCATGGCTTTCATATTGACTGCCAATGGTTTTGGCAGAAAGTAGCCCAGCTTCATGGTAGAACAACATTACAAGTATTTCCTTCAGTGGATGAAGTATCAAGAACAGGATGAATAGGAAAGACTGAACATGTGCCTTGTTAAGTATTAATACTGAGTTCTTTTACATCTAGTGTTAATACTGTTAAGTATTAAAACTGAGAACCTCAGGCTTGCTGCATTGTATAAACATTGCTATGGTGTTTTTTGATTGTGAAATCATATTTAAAAAAAAAATAAAAAGAAAAGAACACCTTCAGAGCCTGCAATTCTTCTAACAGTTGAGAATGATTGACTGTCCCAAGAACCTGGGATAACTTGGTTCATTTCCAAGCCTTGCCACAAATTTTGTGCACCATCATGTGAAATCTCTTTGTGAAATTTCTTAGCTGCAAAGATGGGATAGACTTTCTTTTATTTTATACCTGTGCATTGTTGAACTTCAGCAGACAGAGATTTACCTCCAGTACATTTTCATATAAAATGTACCATGCAATTTTCGTGAAAGCCTTGTAGGTATTAATAAAATTGAAAGAATTGAAAGTAGCAGCCCTATACCAGCATCATGAAATAGGACAGTGATTCGATAGTTAAGAACATAGTCATGTAACAGCTGAATATCCATTCTGCTTTCCTGAATTATCCCTTTAAGTTGAAATTTCCACTATAAGACAAGGTGTTTGGCTTATTGCAATTAATTATAATTAATTCTATCACATAATAATAAACATATGATCATGTACTTGGTTTAACTTCTTGTCCAGCAGATAGGATTTCTGGCAGGTGTAACATCTCCTTGGTCCCTGGTTTCATAGACCTGGGAGCTACCTGCTGAATTAGTAGCACCATTTTATTGTGGGTCCCAGCTCAAGTAAGATCATGACAGAAATCATAAGGTATAGTGAGACATCAGAGCAAGATGGGAAAAAGAGAAGTGTCAGACAAAGTCCTCTTTATTATCAAAGCTGGTGGAAAATTAGATTTTAGGTGTTATGTTATTTCACTGCTTCAAATCAGTATTCCTCTTGCAGTAGTTGCATTAAAGCTGAGATAGATATATTTTTGTGGCGATTGAAGGGAGTAATTTTTCCTAGAGTGACATTCATGTCTGTGAGTACATTGAGTATACTTACCTTGCATGCTTAATAATGACAATATTGCTTATATGAATGTCAACACTAATATAAATAGTGAAATACTGTTTGGATTAGGCTCAACCCTAAAATAAAGAGTGGTGATTTTGCTTTTAAAAAGGTCAGACTCTATATAAACAGTGGCAACACTGACTTTTAGATAAACATTGGTGAATTTGAGTCAGAAGATGCTTGAATCTGATCCATTTACAACTGCATTTTTCTCTGTTAATTAAGGGCTCTATTCAGACCGAAATTCAATTTCCACATTTTTTGTCACTGAGACTTTTGGGACTCCTGCAGAGTATAATCCTGGATCAGAAGCCAGAAGTCTCTTAGCAGTGCTCCCAGGGCAGTAAGGCTGGAGGCTCTGGCAACACCCTTGAAGTAGCACTGAACAAAAAGTCACACCCCTCTCACACACCCAAGCAAGGAATGTGACCCACATCATGACAGCTAGCAAGATGCTAGGGAGGAATGTGTGCACAGGGGGTCCAGGGCCCCGCATAGTTTGGGATGGGACAATCTGCAAAGTTTGGCCATCTGTATGCCACCCCAGTCCCTTTACTCCTTTCCCGGAAAGGCAAGGGGCCACAAAGATAGCAGACCATCCAATTCTTTACCTAGGGAAAAAAGAATTGATCATTTTTATATTACTATCTTCCCAGGAAAAGGAAAAGAGAAATCCTCTCTACTTGATACAAAGCACATTAATGGGCCTGTGGGACTTCGGGTGTTCCCCCATCTGTTGGGGCCAAATTCCAATTTAGGCGTTACATTTAAATTCTTCAAATCATTTATAATGACTACAATATTATTCATTCCTTGCCTTGGTGTGTTGGGTGGTGTTGCAGTATTTCATCTCAGAAATTTTTGTGGTTGGTGAAATCATTATTTTAGCCATGTGTCTATCTGTTTGTACATCTCTGGAGAAGAGGTTGTATAGAGAGAGTCCTGTGATACCATGATTTCTGGCAGGATTCTCCCTTTCAGGAGAGCTAGCTGCTCAGTGATCTTAGATGGCTGTGACAGCGAGTTGTCACTGATCACTCTAAAAGTAACCTGCCTTTCTGGTTTGCTTTACTGATTCTTCTTGTAGGTACCAGAGAAAAAAGTGAGTTATTTTCAAGCTCAGCTGGACTCCAGGTTCCTAGATGAGAGCAGTGCTAAGTAGATACAGCTGTAATGTTAAGACAGTCACTGAAAACCAGGGGGGAAGTAACAACACAGCACAGGCGGGCTATTGATGGTAATTAAGGAGCAGCTGAGACTGGCATAGGCTGTTTTTTGCAGGACTGTAAATAACATGAACTCCTAAGCATGGAAGAAACCTTCCCTCTGTTCCTGTATGCAGCAATGATCAGGTATAAGATGTGTGTTATTTTCTCCAACAGAAATTGAAAAAATTTCTGTGTTAGATATATGCTGATGATTTAGTATATGGTTTAAAAATTGTTAGTGATGGTACGGTATGGTTGTTTTTGTTTTTGTTTTTTTTAATTACTGACAAAATCTGGAGAGAAAAAAATCTGACGTGCTTTCTGTGGTAGATATTTCAGTTTCTAGAAATCTGTAGTGTCAAGCAATTTGTTGAAATTTCAGTACATTCACTTAGTGGCTTTTTATTGCCAGAGAAACAGGTGAGGAACAGAAAGGTAGTTTTTGTTGCTTGTAGTCATTGTGCTTTGTGCTACAATCCTGTTGGATTGCATTAGTTAACTAGTACCTATCTGGTCAGTTTTGTATGGGGGATTTTTAAGGAAAAAACAAACACAGTAAGGGTAGGCAATTTAGTAGGTGCCACAGATCCCTTTAAATCAGGGTTGCCTGTCTGGTGCCAGAAGATGCTGTGCTGCTGGAGATACCAAAAGACGTAACAGTTATGTTCCCGATCACTACCAATTTTCTTAATCCTAGTGTGCAGAATTCAAATTGGCAGTTATTGCTTACTTACAGTTAGTAAATCCTTTCTGCAGCTTTAGATTTTCATTCATCATTATTAAGCAGCAAAACAAACTGACCTTTTGCAGTTTATAGATATAATATGACCTTAGATTCTGTGTCACTTGCATTTATAAGATAGCTAACAAAAGATCCTGATCCTGGTTTGAAACTGCTGATTGTGTCCCTAGTACATAAGTTGAGAGGGGTATCAGACTTGAATTTGATCATCAATGATCAATTTGATCATGAATTTGATCATTAATGTTAATTATAAAACAACTTTTCTCATGCCTAATACAGCTAATCTGACCCTGCTTCTCTTTTTTGCTTTAAGATATTGATGAATGCAGCACCATTCCTGGAATCTGTGATGGAGGAGAGTGTTCAAACACAGTCAGCAGTTATTTCTGCAAGTGTCCTCCAGGGTTTTATACAGCTCCTGATGGCTTAAAATGCATAGGTGAGTAAAATACTGTATATCATAATACAGTAGGTGTCATGAGCATTCATGAATCTCAGAAATGGGTAACATTGTACCAGAAATATATTTCACCTTGTGATCTTTAAATCCTTCTTTTATATAAAAGTACATAATGTGCCTATATTTGTATTACAAAATGAGGCTTTCATTTACAAGATGTTTCCTCTTTCCTTCTTTGTTGTGACCTTCTGTTTAATTTTTTGTATTAGAATTTTTCTGTCATGTCACATTTGTTCTCTTTAAGTAGGCAGAACATATTTAACAATTATACTTGATATTCTTGCTCTTATGTTTGTACTTGGTTTAGTCCATTTAGTTATATTAGAGTGAGTCCAGAATGGGCAGAGGATTATCCAGAGGATTATCTAAGGGCTGGAGCACCTCTCCTGTGAAACCAGGCTGAGGGAGCTGGGGTAGTTCAGCCTGGAGAAGAGAAGGCTTCAGGGAGACCTTATAGTGGCCTTCCAGTACCTAAAAGGGGGCTAGAGAAAGGCTGGGGAGGGACTCTGTCAGGGAGTGTAGTGATAGGACAAGAAGTAGTGGCTTGATACTCAAAAAGGGTAATTTAGATTAGATATTCAGAAGAAATTCTTTACTATGAGGGTGGTGAGGCATTGGAACAGGTTGAGCTCTTTGTTGTTTAGTACCTTTGGTATATAATGATTTGGGAAAAATTTGAACAAAAATAACTTCACAGAGAAAAGTACCAAATGATATTAATTTTCCCAAGAGTTCTGGAAGTAGTTTGGGTTATGATTCATTTTGAATCATTCTATGTGAGTGCCATTCTATTTCTGCGGGTTGTGAGAAATAGACTGTTTCTTGCATTATCAAGAACAGAATTTTAGTAGATTAGACGTGTACTATATACGCTTAAAATGCTGGTTGAGCATTACTCATTGGTTCAGATGAATAGCTCCTAAATGACAATCATTAAATCATTGATTACCATTTGTAGTTAATATTTATGAAGGATATTTTTGCACTTTTATGTAGCAAAAAACTTCTGTGGAGATGCTCAACTGCTATTTGCGTTTTACTTTTTATATTCATTGCTCAGTCAGGTTTGCCCAACATTCCCCTCCATTCCTGCAGTTTTCCAGCCTTTTTTACCCACTGTATTTGCAGTCTGAAATAGTTTAGCTAAAGAATGGGGTACTTAAATGATGACAGGCTATGTTAAGTAATATGCCAGACCATGAACCATCATTGAAATTTTGGCTTCGTGTCCAAGGCAAAACGTGCTAAATGGGAAGCATTGTTAATTAGCTGCAGATATTTTGGATTTTGTCTAATACGCAGACTGTTTACTTGCTATATTAACAGGGATGGAACCCAAATCTGTATTAGAGATGGGCAAAACATGTAATCTTGATTTAATTACAACATGCCTGTCTTAAGTGAAAAGTGTTAGCTGAACGTGTCTATTCTGTTAGAGATGAGGAAATGCTTCTGAGAAATGTATCCCTTATGGGACTCAAATGGAGCAGCACTGAAGCCAAATATCCAAAGGGAGAACTGGGAGTTCCATTATGACAAATCTTAAAAATTAGAATAGATGAAGCAAATGGAGCTGGAGAGTAGAAATAAAAGCGAAACATCTCAACCAAAGTACATCGAGAGTGCTATTAAGAAAGCTTATAAACCTGGTTCTGGCTTTCATAAATTTGTTTGCTCTGTGTTACTTTTAGATTACTTTTTTTTTTTTCCTTCCAAAAATTCCTGAAAGCTATATTCAGTGATTATTTTTTTTTTTAAATTTCGAAATAGTTTTTAGTGAAAAATATTATAATTGTTAAATCTGAAAATGTATTTGTGAATAGAAAAATGTTTTTCCCTCTATTTTTGACCTTACGCGTGTTTTCCCTTTTGCAACAGAAAATAAAAGAGAAAAAAGAACTAAATAAGGAAAGAATTATGGAAATTTAATATTAATATTGATATAATATTATAAATTTAATATTAATATTAATAAATTTATTATTTCCATAATTCAGAATTATTTCCAGAATATGGAAAATACTCCTAATAAGTAAAAACTCACAAATTTACCTTCATTTTCTGAAAGTGTTGTAGCTTTTGGATAAGCTCGTATGCCTGTAGGCAGACAAAGATGTTTGCTCTTTGTTTATCTTTGTTTATCTTTTTATGGCACGTTGCGTGCTTGCACAGAACCCACATAGACACTTTTCCCACTTCTGTCCATTACTGCATTCACTTGTTTCAGAACTTCGTACTGACCAAAACTGATAAGACTGAATTACAGGGGTTAGGGATGGTTACAGTCCTCCCTTCCTGCCCATGCACCCCACCATCACGCCAAACATCTGAATGTACCTCTCCTTTGTGTGAAGAGGAGACTGTGTAACAAATGCAGTGGAGAACAGTTTGCATCAGAGCTTTCTTTGATTTCAAAATGGTAGATCAAGGACTACGTGTGCTTGGCAGTTCAGTTCGGTACCAGGAGGCCAGTAACAGAACTGAATAGATTTTTTTTTTTTTTTGGTCTATTTCAGAATTCCGTTGTATCATAACAAGAGTAAACTGAAGTTTGAAAACAAAGACCAACTGTTTTTGTTTTTGTTTTAGCTGTACTGCCAGTAATATCCGTGTTCATGGTTCCAGCTAATAAAACAAAGAACCATCACAGGCTCTCCCAACATATCACTATATATCAATTTCCTCAAAATAATAAGAAACTTCCCTGCTTCTTTTTTATTTATTTATTTATTTTTTTTACTTGTCCACTAGAATATCTAGTAAACTCTGGAAAGCACTGGTTAGACAGATGAATGCCTTGCCTTGTATAACTGAGATACTGTTTCTTTTGTGCATGGTGTCTGCTGTTGTAAGGTTTTATCTGTAACTTTTTCCACTACATTTTGACAGCAAATGTTTGTGCATTTTAAAAACAAATTTGATCTGGTTTATCATGCAGCATCAAATCACTCTACAGTTTTTATTGAATTTGACGTGGTATGACGTATTGTGAAACAATTGCTCAGAGCTTTGTATTTATCACAAGATTACTTTATTCTATTTTTTTGCTCCCATATACATTTTCTTTCCCATTTCTAAGGTAGGGTATCTTCTGTACAATGTTGTTAGAGCTGAGTGTACGAAATCTGGGTATGGGATGTTCATTGTACAGCACATGCTTACCCTTTTCAGATAAGAAGACAGTATGTTTCCCTAAACAATGTGACGGTACTAGTTAAAGCTGTGCTGCTCTCTCTTGCCTGCAAGCCTATATCTTGTCAAATCACTACCTACTTCAGCTGGGGAAGGCGTGACAAATGAAATATAAATTACTCCTTTGAGATCTGCAATGCTGTGAATTTTTGCTATGTATCAGTGGCTTTGAAATAAAGCTTAAACTGAACTGATCTAGTACTATCTATCTATCTATAGTACTAACTATAGAGTTGACACTGGAATTTTTCTTTGGAGGCCCTGCATATTTTGTATACTGAATACCCATTTCCATTCTGTTTTTCCTCCTCTAATTCATTGCTACCACGTTTCACTTTGGCTTTCACACAGGAGGTATTTCACCTGTGTTGAATCCCACATAGACCAAATTTTATCCAGATTTTTGTGGGTTTCTGCCTTTGGTTTTCTTTTTCTTTTTTAATGTTGAAAACGCTGTATCATTGATCATGTAATCAAAGAAGAAAAATGGGACCTGTCTTTTTTGTTAAAGTCACATTCCTCATTGAACTGATGATTATGTATCCATTTTTTTCTCTTGGTAGATGTGCGTCCTGGATACTGCTTCTCTTCCCTGACGAATGGGCGCTGCAGCAATCAGCTCCCCCAGCCTTTGTCCAAAATGCAGTGTTGCTGTGACAGTGGCCGATGCTGGTCTTCTGGTGCAGCTGGTGCTCCTGAAATGTGTCCGATCAGATCCACTGGTATGAATCCACCTGTATTCTGAGTGTGATTGAACATTGAATTAGGCAGCCATTTTCTTTCATCAGTAATATTTTTGTCACAGGATCACACACAACAGTTGAGGCTAGAAGACACATTGAGAGATGGTTTTATCCAGCCCCGCTGCTCAGAGCATGGTCTCCTATGGCAGGAATGCCAATAGGCTAGGGCATGCAAACATTATCAGAGGATTTTATCAGTAGCTAGTTGATGTTTTGTAGCCTGGATATTCTGACCCTACCTGACTGAGGTGTTGTTTTCAACATCCTCTTTAGGCTCAAGTTAGTCCAGAGCTTTCTAATAGATCCATCTACAATTTCATTCTCATTGGAAAACTGGTTTTCTTTCTCGTATGTCTAGCTGTTCGAGGTGCCATTCTCGAATTTGACACAGAACATGGTTTCTGTCTGACACCAAAACGTGTTGTGCTTTAGTGCCTCACTGCTTATTGAGATCCCCAGATAACATGAATCTGGAATTTACAGAAGATGGTGAGCAGATTGTGAAACTAAGTGTGAGGGGGTAGAGGAAAGATGTTTTGAGTTTGTTCAGGAGTGGAGACTTAATGAAATGCTTTAGAAATGAAGAACACAAGAAGCTTAAGGATTGCTAGGAGGAGCTCAAGGGAGGTGCAGGGTTTAGGGAGAATTTGGGGTCATAACACTACTGCAGTATAACTGAAGAAATTGTCAAAGAATACATATGGGAGTGCTTATTATTCTTGTTTTTAACCCTTTGACTGAAACTGTAATACTGAAGCAGAGAGATAAGATCAAAACTGTGGGAGGTATCTTCCTGGTTCTGTCACTATCTCGTTAATAATATTTAAACATCTTAAATATCCACGATTGACTAGAATAATGCTAAGAACATAGTATAATCTATCGACGATCACCTGAAATTGGAAGAGGATGAGACAACTCTCAATCTTAACATAGTCCCTGTTTTCTTTACATACTTTCTAATTATTCATATCTAACTGCTGAATAAGCTGGGTGGAAAAGTGAAGTAATTTGGCACAGGCCACAGACTGAGACATATCGTGGAAAAAGAGCTAGAACTCAGACTTCCTGATCCAACAATCTATACAAGGTCTCCCAAGATCATGGCTATATTCCACTTTTTTCTTCTAACTTGGGATATAGATTGAGACTGAACTTTCTCTTTTCAAAGATGCTTTGAAATATTTGAAAAGCCTTACCTGTATGCAAGGTATTGCTGTCATTATTTAATCATGTTCATTTATTCCTCAATATAGCCTGAGAAAGCAAGATGCAGAATTTAGAGCTATCAGCGAAGAGTACCAATGGCCCAAAGTCTCTCTAATTCTGAAATGGAAGCACACAGCGATATGAAGTGGAGTACTGGTTGCATAATGTAACCAAGTAGCTGCATTTTCAATGTGGGCAGCAGACCAGATGGTACTATAAAATAGGCTGTTTATTGCTGGAAATTATACATGGAGATTAAAGTTGCAATAAAAAAGGCTTGCACTGTATTTCTTTGCATAACACAGCAATAATTGTTAATATGGAGTGACACTTCGCATTGACACTGCAAATAATTCAAAAGTGGTGTGTCAGGCACCCAGCCACATGTGTGTTCAGTTCTCACCTAAACCATTTGCTCATGTGTGCTGATTGCATTCGTGGGCAGCCCCAATGCTGTGACTTCTTTTTGTGTGGAAATTCTCAGCTCTTGGTCAATTGCCTTTGGGTACTTGAGCATTACCAATCTGGAGTGAAAAAGAAATAAAGTATTTCCTTTCACAGAAACTAATCACTAGGTTGTAGAAAATGGATGATTAGAAAATTGACTATTAAAACTACTGTTGTTAGAAAGAAATTGCACGCTGTTGTTTGTGAACGTACTTAAGTGGACACTTCCTTCTGAATGTCTCTGTGTCTATTTTATCACAGATCACTGACAGAATGGATTCAGCTTACTTATGAATAGGCAAAATAGAAAACTAGAACAAAACAAGCAAAATACAATACAGTCTTACGAATGATTTAAAGATTAAGTCACATTAAAACAGTAGAGGGGAATGCAGTGATGTATGAAACAAACTGATCACCTAAGAGTATGAAAATAAACACAAAGACAAAACACAAACACAATCAGGAAAAGCAGAATTTGGGGCTACCATATTTATTTAACAAAACCTCCGTGATTCAGGAAGAATTTCTAATATGTTTTACAGGTGAAAATAAAAGCAGGATGAAAGTGTTGAAGGCTGAAATACTCAACCTAGATCTTCCAACACTGGATTTGTTTTTCAGTTCTCATTTTTTTATATTGGTTCAGAAATTCATGCATCATTAGCATTTTGTTTTCATTATATAATTCCTCCCTCCAGTTCTGCCATAAACTCTACAATTTTGAAGTTCAAATATACTGGCTGCACAAGTAATTATTTGTGTACACATGAATTGTGGGTGTGAATCAGATCAGCTGGAAATGTGGTCTTTAATTGTGCGCATTTTTTGCAGCACATCTTCCAAACCCACACTTCCCAAGGACAAAAGGGCTGGGGGCACAAGGAAAAGTGAGTCAGTAGGGCAGATGCCACTAATAAAGATAAACAATAGAAGAATGTGTAAGGCTCAGTATAGATAACGTTTACAGCAAAACAAATCATTTTCCCCTTAAGGGAAGGATGAATTTGGTGTGGATCTGACTCAGTTTCTCTTTTACTACATTCCTTAGATTGCACCTCATTTGATTTCTGCTTTTAAGGGCAAACTTCATTTTCACAATGAAATAGCGCTAGTGTATTCATTCTCTAATTGCTTTTGCCTCATGGTTTATGTTTATATTTCTTTGTTTTAGGGGACTAACTTTTAAGAAATATAGTAGAAACTGTTGTTTGTTTGTTTGTTTTTTCCCAGTGCAGTATTATTCTAGCTTTATGGGAGGTTTTGTGTTAAATTAACTTGGGATCAAGTCCAAAAGTCCTTCTTTTGGTAAATTTTTCACTGAGTTCATCAAAGATTTGATGATTGAAATCAGATTAAGATGAAATTAAGATCAGGTCCCAGTTTGACCATTCAATTTCATATCCAGAAAGTCAGTTATGTTAGCTTTGTACGAGCAGTCTTTTGACAAGCAGCATTAATACCCTCCTTTGGATTAATGACGTGATTCACAGAACAAAGCTTGTTGTTATGAAGAAAATTGTAGGCTCAGAGTTTCCAAATTATTTAGAGTTTGGTATTACTAATCTGACATGCTGTGAAAAGGGGGGAGTTGGATTAAATGGAAAAGCTACAAGAGTCTAAAACAGCAGTCGTGTTTTTCACATTTTAGATGAGTATCGCAAATTGTGCACAGTAGCCGCTCTGCTGCCAGCAAGACCTGACCTTCCTCCGGGTCGTCCTGAAGTCATGCCTCCACCAATCCCTCCTGGTG
This sequence comes from Aythya fuligula, assembly GCF_009819795.1. NCBI lineage: Eukaryota > Metazoa > Chordata > Aves > Anseriformes > Anatidae > Aythya > Aythya fuligula. Next base: position 1,312,737 of record NC_045569.1, on the reverse strand, counting down.
TTTATCCTCCTCTGGTCCCTCAACAGCCAGAAATTGTCTATCCATCTCGGGCTCCACCACCTCATGGTAAGAAGGAAGTATTGACTTTTTCCTATACCATTTGCATTTAGTTTATATACAAACATGCATTTCTGAGGAGCAGTTTGTTCTCTTCAGCTGTTATCGCTTATTTTATGTGGCCATATAGTTTCTAGATATCCTTCTAATTGTAGCCTGGTTAACATGTATCTTACAGCAAGTGTACCTCATTGGTAGTGTCTTCCTCCTTTCTATAGGATTCCAACATCATATCTTTACTGTCTGTACTGAGATGTATGTATCATAATAGTTACATTACTGTCATTTTAAGGCTATTGTGAGCTTTGCTGCATGTCAACATCATGTAACATGAATAGCTTTTGAACTAAGTTGTGATAGTTACTTTAAAGAGTTTGTCTATGAGAAAGCAGCTTCTTTCAGGTTGTGTTCCTCGCTCTCACTTGGCCAGGTGATATACAGGTAAAAATACTAGTCTGGTGGGCACTGAGGCTGACCCAATGTAAAGAAAGAACTGTTCCAGTGATACACATGAGATAGGTACGGTTTCACTAGAACAACATAGAAGCCAGAGCTGAATAATGACATATTCCTTATTCTGCCCTTTCTCAGGGAATTTACTGAGTACCCAGATAGTTTGCAGTAGGCATGTACCACCTAAAATCACTTGGCCTAACCACATTTTCTTTTGCAAGTAAACACAAGTTCGTTTGACCCATGCTCTGTGCAGATGCAGGCAGGCTCCCTTTGCACTTACACCAGCTGAAACTATTTAGTCTTGGTTCAGCACCAAGCTGAGCTAATAAGCCTAAGAGGCAAAGTATACTAACTCAGGCCTGACACTGCACTGATGTAGCTGCACAGCTTCTGGTCAGCTGGGAGCATGGATAGAACCCGCTCATGTCTGTCTGCCAAAGTCCGTATAGGCATACCTTCCAAGGTTATTCCTGCCCTCTGTCATTGTGTTGTGTTTGAAAATGAAGATAACTGAACCAGTCTTCCTGCTCCTTGTTACAGCTGGCCTTTGATAGAGTCCCTGCAATTCCACACACCTGCTTTTCCCCTGGGTCCAAGCAGTTTTAGGCCATTTTTGTCCTGCAAAAGAGGAAAACTGTATCAGATTTGCCACAATGAAAAAGGCAGTGGTTGTTAGCTGGTTTCAGACAGATCTCTTAGAGACAAAGTGCTGTCTTCTCTCTTCCAGTGCTGATTGTACTATGTAATTCATGTTGTGATGGAAGGTAAATGTTTATTTTTAACGGAAAATGCTGTCCAAGTTGCAGATTACCAAAAATGATTATGATGAGCTATTAAAATATTTTTCCAACTTTTTTCAGTGATCTTGCCGGTGAACTTCACTGACTATTGCCAGTTGTTCCGACATCTCTGCCTTAATGGGCGCTGTATTCCCACTCCTGGGAGCTACCGCTGCGAGTGCAACAAAGGATTCCAATTGGATGTTAGAGGGGAATGCATTGGTATGTGATTTTTTTTTGCTGTAAATCACAGAAGGGAATTTTATTAAACTTTTTTTCTTTTCTAGACAATGTAATAACTCTGAGTTCTTATATAAAATAACCCCCTGCCAAACAAACAAACAACAACAACACACCAAAATAACTTCATATTTAAAAAGACAGCAAAACTTCTTTCAACAGCAGAGTTACTTTTACAGCAGTTTTATCCTTAAGACAGCATATAACAAATCTTGTAACTTGTCACGAAATTATACCAAATTAAGGATTTCTTATTAATCTGTGATTGTAATGTGTTTCTTAGTGATTTAAAATGATACCTTTAAAAAGTTACGATCTCTTTGAGTATGCAAAAGAATTATTGTAAACAAATAAATGAAATAAAATAAATAAAAGCAGACATGATCTTAAACTCAGTGAAATTAACAAGTCCTCTTTCAGCTGATCAGGAGTACCTTGTTGGACTCTTGAGGCCTTTGATTTTGGAACTCAGCTGGAGTTAGATGAAAGGAGCAAGGATTAGCTGTCTTACAAGATTTTGCTTCTGTCAAAATCCGTCATGTGGTGCTGGGAATACAGACATGTGGGATAAAGAACTCTACCACAATATCTTGTCTTGAGTACTCCAGTTTCCCAGGTCCTGCTTAGCTTAGAACATGGGATCCTGTTAGTGGGAATTCAGTGGTATCCCCTCTCGTTTTAGATTGCAGCACACTGTTTCTCCAACTACAAAACAGTAAAATAACCCTATGGACCTGAATGTCTTTCAACCAATGTCTTAATAAAAATATACTGTCTGTGTCTTGCAGATGTTGATGAATGTGAGAAGAATCCATGTATCAGTGGAGACTGTGTGAACACCCAGGGATCCTACATATGCCAGTGTCGTATAGGATATCAGAGCACACCAACGAGAACAGAGTGCCGAGGTAAATCACAGTTTTACAGACATATCTGTTTTATTGTATACATATCAGGAGGGAAAACAGTTTTTAAGCAACATTTAACACTTGTTATGTATGATTTAAAAAAATCTAAAAGAAAATAAATACAGCAGTAAAAAGAGCTCTTCCAAAATGATTAACCTGCCTTCCTCAGACAGGGTTATGAAAACAGACGTTTTGTCCTGTGCTGAAGGTATATTGGCACCATTTGTGGCTTTGAATTGGAAGACTTTTTTAAAAAATAAAAACAAAACAAAACAACAACAACAACAACAAAAAAACGTGTTCAGCTGTTTCTTCTTTTGCTCCATCTCAAGGATCTCAAGGACAAATAAACGTACCTTATTTGAAACAGCACTTTTACCTACTGCTAAAAGACTAACACAGGTAGGAGATAAAATAAGCACTGACAGAGGAAGAAATCAGCATAAATTTCAGCTCACTAAGGTGTGAAGAAGTGGCAGAGCATACAAAAGGCTAGGTGGGGAAGCTGTAGAATCCCCATTTGTGTTTTTGAAGAACAAGGGCAACAAAAGTCCTGATGGTCTTCACCCTGTCTTCAGAAGTGGGGAAGGTGTAGCTCCTCAGTTTTCAGCCCTCTGTCAAGGCTCTGTGACTTCCAAACTGCCCTGAGGTGGTAATTAGGCAACACAGGTGGATGCAGTCCTTTATGGTTAAGTCAAAATGAGAGACTTTGGGCAGGAGAATTAATGACTACTTTGATATTCCACAAGAAAGGAGGCATCTAAATGGAGTAGGATAAATTTGAATGCTCGAAGTCCTAGCTTGTTATAATATTTTGCTTTCTGGAGTAAAAGAAGGATTCCCTGAACATGCAGTCATCATGAAGCAGAGTTTCTTAAAGAGCCAGAAGAAAGCTATCTATATTAATGTGTGATTTTTATTTATTTTTTCCTTTGTGAATCTGAAAGGTATTTGTGGTACAGAAGCTTATTCCAATCCAGGAGGACATGCAGAGCCAGCACCTCTGCTGCATGTTGCCGGGAATATTTGACTTAGTTGCTGCCAAACAGCCAAGTTGTGGAAGCATCTTCATAGTTCAGCTGACTAGTGGTGAAGGAGTGCTGAAGTGGAGTCTCAGTGGTGATGAATTCACTCATGAGTCATTTTTGTCACACGCTTTTAATATGACTGATTCATTACACAAACACATGGTTGTCAGAAGCCCAGTAGCTTAATGGCATTAACGTGTGGTCACTTAGCAGTTCCTTTGCAGTCTATGGGAACTGTACTTGCTTGACAGACAGTTCATGAAGTGCTAAGATATGCAGAATCTTTGTTTTCTGAAGGAATTTTTAGGACCAGTCTAGGGAAAAGAAAAGGGCTAGTGGGGTACATTTGGCAAAATATGCATATAGCACTGGAGCCTGCCAAAATCAGCATTTACTGTAGAATTACTTTGTGTGACTACTTTGTAAATTGTTCTATTTTTTGCGTATACAAATGTGTCTGTGGTGATACACTTTTGCAAATGTATTCCTTACATCCGTTCTTGAAAAATGAAACCTCTTTAATGACCAGATGTTTATCTATTCCTTGCTCTGAGGTTCCATGGAAGGTTTTCTGCATGATAAGTTTGATAGGTGTCTGATTAAACATTGCTGTCCGTAACACAAGCTACTAATATAAATGCTAATAGCATTCCTTTTAATTTTAGTAGGAGTTCCACTAAATGAATATGTTAATTGGGAACTTAGATAAATAAGGCTACTAGAGCTATGATTAATGATCAAAATGAACAATGCTTTCCAATTGCAGAAGAGTAGATGTAAAATAGACCTCCATAAAAATGAAATTTTATGGTGATTAACTATGAATTTTCAGGAATCAAAGCTTTAATAGCTAAGTGCTTTTTATAATCTACCTGATATTTTCAAGAGGAAGAGATCATACCTCACACAGAGGTGGCAGCAATTTCAGGCATTTCAGTGAGAGGGGAACTTTGAGTTTTAGAAGTTTCCCTGAGGAAAAAGAAAAATCCATAATGATATTTTGCAACTTGAAAATTCTAAAGGTAACAGAAACAAGTGATGGGTCTCCAGTCAGCTTTCTGAATGTAAAGAACACCAAAATTCTGTGTTAATTTCCTGTACCATGATTTAGATGGAAACATAGAAAGGTTTGGATCAGAAGGGAGCTTTAAAATCATCTAGTTCCAATTCCCCTGCCATGGGCAGGGACACCTCCCACCAGACCAGGGCACCCAAAGCTCCATCCAAAACTGGCCTTGAACACTTGCAGGGAATGGGGCATCCACAGCTTCTCTGGGCAACCTGCTCCAGTGTTCGTTACCCTCACAGTAAAGAAATTTTTCTTACTGTCTAACCCATACCTACTACCTACTCTCTTTTAGTGTAAAACTGTTACCTTATCAGATCCATGAAGGTAGAGATCCTAACAAACTCTAAAAACTAAAAGGCCAGAAAAATCTTGATTTAGCATTCAGCCTACCCCGAAGAAGAAAGCTGGCAGAGTAACTAAAGTCAGGCTCAGGTACAACTGAGTGTCACAAAAGTGGGGAAAAGGGACTGAGCACAGAGAAAACTTGCTTTCTGCATTACTGATCAATGATGCTTGTTTATCAATTGCGAAGAGGTTTATCAAGCCTGTACGCTTTTGCTGGTTGTCAAGAGGGATGCTAGCTGCCACTGCCACTTAAGCAGCTCTTGCCTCTGCTGGTCTGGTTGCATGCTGGCAAAACAGGTATTTTAAGGGCTTTCTTATTAGCTTCCTAGAAGTACCATGCTGCTGGGAAGGCAAATCTAGGTTCACAATTTCATGAGACATAAGTTTCCCCTCAGATACCTGTCTAGAGAGCAGGGGCACTGTTCAGGAGGACTCCTTGTCCTCTGTTCCTTCTTCAAGCACAGCAATGTTCTTCTGTGGAGAGGGCTTGGGGAAGGGCACCTCCAGAATATTTGGGAAGATGATGTGATTGTACTATAGATGCATTTGCATAGGCTGGTTGAAATCTCTGTGAACAGAGTCCCCTGTGTGCAGGAATCTCTGGGAGATGGTCCAGGCCTTGATGGAGAACACTGAGCAATCTGAAAAATGTCTAGACAGTCTGTCTCAGCATCTCCTCTCCCCTCGTTTGGAGGCAAGGGAGAGCTGCCAGCCTTGTGTGATATCACTGTTCAGGTCCTCCAAAGCACTTGCCAAGCACCTCCTGAAGAGAGAGGGAAATGAGGAGCTGATGTTTCAAATATAAAGTAAGCATGAGAAATACCTTCTGAGGTGGAAAAGTCTCAAACTCTCCTCTTACTTTACAAAGCAGCATCAAAAAACAAACTTGTCTTTCCTTCAGTAGTTAGCTATTCTTAAGTTAAATTTCAGTAAAAGCATTTTAATGATGAATGAAAATGGAAAAATAAACAAACAAACAAAACAGACAAACAAAACCAAACAACAACAGTTAAATGGGTCTGATTCTTGTTTGAGCAAGCTGCTGGGTAATGTTCACTGAAATTCTTTCACAGAACTTAAAATTTCAAGCTGACAGAACATTTTCCATACCTATAGCATTTGGTTGTGGAAATCAAATTAAATTATTTCTCAGGTGAATATTGTTTCCATGTAGGGTTAAAAATCTTGGGGGAACGAAAATGGGAAAAAATCCTCTTGAGTATAAAACAGAAAAGTCCTAAAACGTTATTTTTCTTTTTGTTTGGCTTTCAGACATTGATGAATGTTTACAGAATGGTCGTATCTGCAATAATGGACGATGCATAAATACAGATGGCAGTTTTCACTGTGTGTGCAATGCTGGATTTCAAGTGGCAGCTGATGGGAAAAACTGTGAAGGTAAGATTTTTCTGAAGTTACTCCATATTAGTTGCAATAATATACAGTTGCAAGAGGTTATTCACATCAATAAAAAAGAAAAGAACCTTTGATGAGAGGGAAAGGAAAGGAGCAAGGAATCAAATTTCTATATACCTTTTGCTGTATCTGGGAGGGCAAGTAAACTGTCTTTTGCAGCCAGTTCTGGAGCCTTGGCTTGGCAATCCTCAACAGAATGTCTGTCCAGCAGGAGAAATAGCACATACCACTATGGCAAAATGCAGTTTCTTTGATGGGAGTGGTACATTTTAAAATGGAGTACAAGTCACATGCTGCCTAATTTTACTGTATGTTTAACAGCATACTTTATGGGATCTAACTGGGTGACTAGCAGTGTGTTTTATGCAGATGCAATCTGGGCTGACCCATAAAGTCTGTTTTTAAGAAAAATTTGTAAACATAATTGATGTGTTCCTACCTCCCAGACCTTTAGCAAAGTTGGGGGGGGAGGAGGAAAATGTTCTTTATCATGCTTCTCAAGGTCCTTGGGAGGGTTCCCAATGATCTATTCATACATTAAAGGAATTTCAAGCACTGTTCTTAGAAACATTTTTGGCAGAATATTATCTCAGTGATTCAGCTCAAAGACTTAATGCCAAAATTCCTGGTTGGGATAGATACATGATTTTTTTTTTTTTTTAATCATAAATTATTTTTGTCTGACTTAGCCTGTAAGTAAAAAGAAAACACGCCATGTCTAGAAGTGTAATTTCTGTCCAAGACAGCTGCAATATTAAGGAAAATAGCACGATTCCGAATATATTGTAATGTCATTATGATCCAGTGATTTTATGTGCTTGTAGTGATTCTGTTAATCCTTGGTAGAGACAGACATTTTAAGACTGTTTTACCTGACTCTTTTTTTAGACACAGTTTAGCACTATAGGTTAGTTTTTAAATATCTAATTATGGATCTGTATCGACTAAAGGTACTTGAAAATGAATATATTTTGGAAAAAAAAACAAACACTTGATTCTGATTTCTTCCTTTCCCACCAAATACCATGTGCTAATAGTAATAAGAACCAGGACATCGGCAGTCTGGTAAAACATTTTTAATTCCATTGCACATGTTGCCAGAATGTCTGTTGCATCCGCTTATGAAACAGTTTCATCTCTGGCATTGTAATGCATTGAGTTTTGTTCTTAGGAATACGTACGCCCACACTTACCGGTAAAGACCGTGTGCCATCCCTCAATGTAACTGTGTATAGTCCTTTATACGAAATTGCTAAGTAGTACTGATTTTCTTGTATGTGATGTCCAAAATTTATTTCATTTGCACCAGCATGAAGTAAAGACTAAGAGCACATAATATATTACTCAAATCAAGCACAGAAATTTCTTGTCTTTGCATGAGAGAGAGACTGACTGACTGTGCAGGGTTCAGAATAGCAGTATATGCTATTCTTATTTGAATTCTTATTCTATGCCATTAGGTCAGAGAGTGAATAATACCAGCATGAAGCTAGTAAGTACCTCTACTATGTGACCTGTCATGCCAAATCCAGGAAGGTGCGAGTTTTATTTTAAATGGAAATTGGTGATGAAAATGCAGCAGAGTTCAATGTGCTTCTGCATGCTTGAATGCAGTGGTGGGAAGTCTCCCACACTGGAAATCTTAAACTCATCAAACAGAGGTTACAGAAGTTTTTACTTCTAACACAGGTATCCACTCCTGCCCATTCAGGTGTTCTTAGTAATATAAAAATATGTTTGCCATTCCAAATGCAATCTGCTTCTAACCTAGCTTCCATTTTCATCAAGATTGCAGTCTCTCTTCAATTGCATCCCACCCCACCCCCTTTTTTTCTAAAAAATCTTTTAAAAGTTTTTACCAACAGGCAGTTCTCAAACTGTTCAGTCTCTCATCTATTTTGTCATTCTCTTTACTTCTTTTGTATGCATACCTTTGTATGCTAACTATTCATTATGAAAAACTGGAGTTACTGCTTTCATGAATAACCTAAGGCAGCGCACTGTGTCCCACTGTATGTTCCCATTTATCATGTACTCCTGACAACCAAGAAGGAAATTAAGGTTTACCGTTTGGATATAATTAGTAGGAGTTCTTTTACGTAAACAGTATAAGGATTACATCTGTTATGTGCATTTTCAGATATGGATGAATGCAGCATAAGAAATATGTGCCTGAATGGGATGTGCATCAATGAGGACGGCAGTTTTAAATGCATTTGTAAACCAGGGTTCCAGTTAGCATCTGATGGACGTTATTGCAGAGGTAAGCACTATAAGTAATGGATTCCCAAAGCATGAGAGTTATATTCCTCTTGTAGCTTCAATTTCCTTACAGTGATCCTTGGCGACAAGAAACACGGGGCAGAGTTCTCATCAGATATGCTTTTTTAATTAGCTAGAATGATTTGTTATTGTGGAAGACAGCACTCAGTCTTCTTCAAACTGCTGAGCAGCAGCCCTGACCAACCAGTGGGAAATATTTTTTGATCAACAACTGTGTGATCTGACCTAGTTCAACTCTTTTTTTTTTTTTTTTTTTTTTTTTGCCTATGAGGTCTTCTGCAGTTTGGCTCCAGCACTTCAGCACTTCTTGTGCTTGGCATTTTCAAGTTTTCTGCCTTTGACCACGCAAACACCCTGGCTCACTGCCTTCCTGGGGTCTGTCTCCCATTCCTGACTGGGTGTCTCCAGTCAATACAGTATCTCCAAGGAGTGTGCAGTACCCCTTGTGACCGAGATGCAGACATGAGCACCACAGCGAGATTGTCTTTCCTGTTTGCTGCACTAGCTCAGCAAAAGCTCCCGTGGGAGACACTGCAGTCTTCTTGTTGCTAGTTATGTCATTGGAGTTCCTGTTCTGTCCCGTCAGGAACTGCAAGTTTTGTGTGTATAAATCTTTGTGTTTCAGTGCATTTTATAGGCGCAAACCAGAAGTTGAAATAAGGAACAAACAAGTGCTGTGCCAACTTACTTACAGAAGCTGAAATAAGGAATAAGCAAATGCTGTGCCAAGTTACATAGGATTTTTCTTTTGAAAAATTTAAAATCTTTCAGCTGAACTGAAAGTTTTTACGCTTCAGTAAATTAAAAAACAAACAAACAAAAAACAAAACCAAAAAAAGAACACTGCATTATACATCAGCGTCTTGTGGACCAGTTACAAAATTAAATGTTTGAATTAATTTGTTTTTGAGAGTTACTGACATTAAAGGTGAATTTCTCTGGATCCTTTTGCTTCTTGAACACTGTATGGGTCTTAGATCTGAGCTGCATGGTACCTAGACTTAGACTTTGGATCCAAACTAGGACAGTGATTTATTGGTAAAACATCCAGAAATTTTCTTGCATTTGTTACCTTTTGCACTAAATGTGCAAGCCAGGGCTACCCAGCTTTCAGGCAGGGGATTCATATACTATAGCAAGAGGAGACCCCATTCTTGCTTCATAATAGGATAGTTTTGATTGGGAGAATAAGTTGTCTTTTAATTTCTCAGACAAACAAATGCATGGATCTGTACATGTGTCCAATTAGTTTACGAGCTACTGTCTGCATTGGCAGCAACTTTCACACACTTAACAGCAATCAGCTGTATTTACATTCTTACCTGTTTTCCAAATAGTGGGTGTATGTCTGCGCTTTGCCAAGGCTTATTTTCAAGCTGATCTGTGTGTGGGAAGGCAATGAGACTTGGCCTCAGACTTGGCAGGGAAGAGTTCAATGCCTATCAGGCCTTGGCACATCAGACAGTCTTGTTCCCAAAGACCACTCACTGGCTGCTCTCTGTGTTGTTAGCAGGGATGTGACTAACTCATGAAAACTCAGCCGAAAACCTTGTTTTGTGCCTTTATCACCTTTCGGTGTGGCCTTTTGTTGTTGATGGGTTGTGTTGGTTGGTTGGTTGGTTTTATTTTATTTTATTTTTTTTACATCAGTCTGTTCACTGAAATGCCATCCAAGAAACTGGTACATAAATTGCTTCGACTCTTTCAAAATCAAATTTGGGATACTTGACTTCATAGCCTCTCTTACATGCCTCCTGGCCAAACAGGACTATGGATACAGCCAAAAAGGGGTTTCTGGCCCTAGAGAAATGTTACTTCTGTGCTTCAAAGGGAGAATATTTGAAAGTTATCCAAAATTGCAGGCAACTCAACTGATTTCTACTGGAAGTTGGAACAGATGTTATAGTAAAATAAAGGATTTCTCCCACTGCTTTTCAACACTTACAGTAAGCCTTGTTCTCTATGAACGAGCATGCAAACATTCATTAAGTATGAAATTGCTATTGGGTGAAAATCAAACCAGATTTTGAGACATTGACACCCAAAGTGCACATATTCCCAAATTCCCATATGTGCCTCCTTCTTCCACTCGCCCAAAGCATCATGAAATTCCCAGGAGAAAGTACTGGCTAGAATGAGCACAACTCTCTGGTAAATGTCTCTAGTCACATTAATAAAAGTTTAAAATTGATCCTTAATAATGTTTTTTCCTTTTACATGTTAGTGTTTCTCCCTGTAGAGTCCTCCCTGTATATACCACATGTGCAGAGTAAATAATTCCTGTCTTACAGAACATTTAGGTTCTGAAACACTCATCTTTCACACTGTGTATCCTGAATTTGTTTGTGAAGTGAATGCATTAAGATCTTACACAAGCTTAAACATGCAGTTAGTGCTCACGCATTTTGGGAACATGTGTATGCACAAACTGACGTTTCTGCAACAAATTGGCTACCTGCCTGAGCAATTTTGATATGGAATTGACAAGTATTTTTGCCAAATTCTTCAGGAGATCAACAAAAGAATGCAAGAATTGCAGTGTGAAACATGTTACTCATATAAACATCTCATTTGATGCACTGTAAGCTGAATTTGGAAATGTTAAGAATTTCTAACTCAAAGTTAGGAATACTGTAATTGACAGTTCCATAAAACTGGAATTTAAGTACAGGGCATATGCTTGGCTGTCTGGTAAAAATTCCACTCAGTCTTTATGAAGTAACATGCCAAAAAAGAATGTTACACCACAGTCTTGTGTATTCCCTGTAATACAAGACGCATTAAACTTTTTCACCATTAGGTTCTTCCACTGATGATTTGCTGAAGCTTTTTCAGAAATACTTATATCAGGCAGGCAGAGGTTTAAAGCATTATTGAAAGCTCTTGCAAGGCAACTGGAAGTGGGAGCTTTAGTAGTCTGAGTAAATTTTTCCTGGTTAAAATTAGAGGACTTAGTGTACCCAGCTGGCACTACTGAGCAAGCTAAGCAGAAAAGGCAAAAACTGATTGGACATGGAGAATTAATATATTAGGTCGTTTTCCAGAACTAGGTTGAGGTACACTGGCAAAAGTCAGAAAAGTGAGTGTTTCTGAAGTTGTCAAAATGGTGGCTTTTACCACAGAGGACGGTGGACCCTTGTCAGGGTTAGAAATTTGGACTTTATGCCTGCATGTGCAGTTGACTTACTGGGTGGAATCCAGGCCCTGGTAAAAGCAGAGGATTTTTGCCTCTTTTTCACTGGAGCCAGGATTTCAGCTACCCCTGCAATGCTGAGTGACCAAGTGTATATTTCTATAAAACACCAATGATGGTATTTTAGACACATTTTTAAATGAGTATAAAACAAAACACATTGACGTTTCATCCCTTACTACTTTACAATGTATCTGTCCAAGGAGTTCATTATTGTTTAGCAAAAACTGTCTGCACCTTTAAATAATATGGACATACTTTGAGTTCCTGAGTCAGTTTTACTTAGACTGAGTAAAGACTACATTTGAAGAGGGAAAAGCATTTAAAATTTGCCTGAAACAGAACGAAAGATTGCAGGATGAAGTTGAAATGAATTGAGCCCATATACTCAACTATAACTTCTATTTTAAAATGCAGTTTGAAAAAGGAATCTTGGATCATACAAGTCATGTTTTATGCCAAACAACACAAACTAAGTAAAACATAGAGGTGTTTCACTCTCAGTTTGCCCTTTTAAGGTCAGAAAAAAGGAAATTGTCACACACACACTGTCTTTTGTATGTGTTATGGAGAGTTGTTATGAAGTGATTATTTTATAAAGGTTATACATACTTCCAAACAATATTTTAAACACTCCTTTTCTTAATCACCTATAAAATAATGCCATGATCTCTGTGTCTAGAGAATGATCTTACTATTAGGACAGGAAGCCTGTAATTTTTTTTTTTTTTGCTAATTTGACATCCCTTTGTGATAGTCCAATATTGTGAGGTTTTACTCTTATATTTCACTGCTAAGGGCCTTATTGTTTAGTGTACTGTTGTTGGGCAAAGATGATAGCTTGTACTTGGCAATTGCTTGGTGCTCAGATCATTAGGAAATTCCTTTCAAGACTGGAGTATAGTCCACCCATTAAAAGTTTATAAAATGGGCTGTAATGAGCATCTGATAGGAAAAAGTAATTGTCATGCAGATAACCAGAGAGATGCTGTGTGCAGGAAGGGTCTGCCTGTGAACATTCATATGAGCTTGCAAAAACTGAACCCACAGCAGGAGGAAGGGAAATTCTTTGGTGTCCCTATGAAGGCATTCCTGATAGAGGGGAGCACAGTGATGGTGTGAGAGATCCAATTTGCAATCTGGGCTGATTTCTTACAGTGCAAACCAACTGTTAACACAGAAAGGGAATATGCAGTTGCACACTACAGAAGTCCTTTGTCTTAGCAGTCACAGTTTCCTCATTTCTCTGTTATGTTTTTGCTTGAATGACCCTTATTTTGGAATATGTACCCCTTGGGAACAAGTTGGGAAAGTGTAGACCTCTGAGCAGCAGAAAAATCCTAAGAGAGTCAAATTGTTCTGGTTTGTTGTCATTTCTCCTGAATTTTAAATTTTCTTCTTTTATTTTACAGAATTAATTAATCGATAATCTTAATAAGACCTTTATTTGAACTAGTTTCCATTTTCATTCGATATTTTTCTATAAGATGCATTGAAAGCAGCTGTGAATGCGTTTCAGCTGAAAATAGGCTGCACAAATGCAAGTTTCAGCCAAGCATTGAACTCTATGTAACTTAGTTTCTAATAAAGCTCATTCTATTCTCTAACAGACATCGATGAGTGTGAGACAGCTGGAATATGCATGAACGGGCGCTGTGTGAACACTGATGGCTCTTTCAGATGTGAATGCTTCCCTGGCCTTGCAGTAGGACTGGATGGACGTGTGTGTGTTGGTAAGACAAGCTCAATGTGAGGCGAGTCACAACCAATGTTAAGGCATTAAAGTTAAAGTGATAGATTGGAATTTGAACGTAGAATTTACTGTATTTTCATGGATTAGTGGTTTCTGGAATATTTATATTGATGACCCATTTTACTTTTTTTTCTTTCTGTTTGTGTTTAAAGGTAAAAAATGTATGGGCCAAATTACAAGATCAGGTAGACTATATAGAATAGTGCTGTTGGGGATGAAAATTGTATCAGTTTTGAGCAGGTGAGAATCTGCCCCGTTTTTGTCAGTCTAGATTACTTCATTTTTTCACCAAGCTTAAAGATTTAGTTAGGCTTTCATCTCTTAAAGTTGGACATACCAATTTTCCTACTTTCATCTATTTCTTATTAAATGAAGGAGGTTTGAGATCTTTGATTTTAAAATTATAATACATGTATGTCTGATGGCCATTATCAGCCAGGTTTTAAAAAGTGAGAAATGTCAACCATGATCCTGAAAAGGTAAACAACAACAGAAAACTAATGGTACACTCAGAAATTGTAAGGTTTCATCTCTGAGTATTCTGAAAGGCAGTAATGCAAAAAATGCAGAAAAATAAGGTGTTCTGATATTTTAATATTTGCCCCCAGTCCCTCAGTCTACAACTTGCCTTTAAAAAGCCATCTCGGTAATGTGCCACAAGTATTCTCATTAGGGAAACCTCTTTTGACATTCAGAAGCCATGAAAATATGGATTTTTCACTAAATTTTGCTCAGATATGTAGTTGATTTATCCCGGTTGACAGAGTAGCTGTGGTCAGCAGAGCTATAGTAATTGTTTCTTTACTTTTGTTGCAAAGGAAGTGGGAATTTAAAATGCATTATAGGGTCAATAAAAGAGTTCTAAGCTAATGCATTACACATTTGCATTTTCTGCATGTTAGAGCCCATAGTAACAGTTTCTGTAGTTCATTTGTTAAGTCATTAAATGTGGTAACTAGTTCGTGTGTCTGAACTCGAAGGAGCATGAGGAAGAAGAATTTCCTGTCCTGAGTATAGTAAGGGTATAGGTCGTTGAGAAACATAGGGAAATGGTGAAAAATATTTTGTTTTGACAGCTTTGACACTATTTATGACAACCAAGCTATATTTAATAGCTGTTGTAACTTACGGCACTATAGTTGATAATGATAGGATTAAGAGGGATTTCTTTCTTCAGATACACATATGCGAAGCACGTGCTATGGTGGCTACAAGAGAGGGCAATGTGTAAGACCATTAACCGGTGCAGTTACAAAATCGGAATGTTGTTGTGCCAGCACTGACTATGCCTTTGGGGAGCCTTGCCAACCCTGTCCAGCACAAAATTCAGGTATGGAATATTAACTGGTACTTACTCTAATGTAAGCTTTATGTCAATAAGCTGTTTTTAGGAAGGTAAAATACAGCTTTGTGTTTACATCGCATCTAAAAACTGGAGAATTATGTTGTCATACAACATGTTAAGTATTTTGAGCAATCTGCTATTTTGAGTATTGAAATAGCATAGGAGAGAATTTTTTGAGGTAACAGTAAATGCCAATATCTGATTGAAAGTCATTACACACATGAAAACAGATTGTCACATACAAAACTCTACTTTGGTAGATGTGGATTACTAAAAGTATAATTTTGATCTCAAATTATTAATGGAACCATGTTGAGTAATTCATGCATTCATGCAAATCCTTTTGTACACCTGTCAGTCACATGTTGGCTGTCTGAATTCTGTATCACCCCAGTGTTCTGAAATTGTTAATACAGTAAGTAGACTTTGGATAGTCAGTGCAAAACAAAAGCCCGATTAAGACAGTTGAGAATATTTGAGTCTCTCACCAAAATCCCCACCAAGCAATGTCTGGAACATAGTTGCACTTTGGCAAAACAGCAATCCTAATCATTCTCATGGGCAGAATCTGCTTTTAGGCAAGCACTTCTTTCAAGAAGAATATGTTGATGCAGTCCTTGTCCTGAAGCCAATAAATAAAGAGACGCTGGTTTTGTGGAGGTGACTGCAGGGGGATAGTTTGAAGCACAACTTTGTCAAGTGATTCTTTGCACTCAGCAAATTTGTTGTTGCATATGAACCAAATAAGCCATTTGATAAGTAGTTCTAAACCATCTCACACTAACTTGGTACCTGCTTTGTAGGCCAAAAATGTATTTTAAATCTCAGTTTTAACTGATAGCTTTATGAAAAGCATTAGAGACACGAGCAATTGGAACAGATTAGGCTTGTTGAGCTGATTAGAGCTCTTCAGCAAGAGCTTGCTGCCACCATTTTATAATGTGCCATGTTATTTAGAATAGCAAAACACCACGGAAATGTTAGCAGAATAGGAAAGAGCCTTTCCAACAGCCTCTGTTCATATCAATAGGCCCTTCTTTCTGTACAGTAGAGTTGAAATCTTTCGATCTAAATGTTGGAGTCTGTATCATTGACTTCTGTTTATTTTAATTACTTTAACAGAACATTTACACATGTGAAAGCTATTTTTTTTTGTGTTGTTTTGCCCACCTTCTCAGCTGTTTAAAATGAAAAAAAATCCATCTCACAAAGGGTGAAGTGCAGCATTTCTTTGGGAATTGACTTGGAGAGGAAAGGAGAAAATTTTTTACAGAGGAGCATTGCATCAGAGAAATTTAAAAGAATTCCTGAAAGGAAGACGCTTGTTGCTCTGTTCTCCTCAGAAACTCTCTGCAGAAGTTCCTACTGAGTATGAGAATAATAGTTTTGCTGATGCATGTCTAGAGCAGGTCTGCTTTCACATAAGTTGGCAGTGATTAATTGATTCAAGTAGCAGTATGTGCTCTGTGTGTGTATCTACATGGATATTGAATCACTTTGGGCACAATGTAGACATATATGGTTTGCCCTGGTTTAGGTCCTTTCTCTTGAAAAGTCCTGTTGTAAACTGTATAATGCAGAATATATTTGTAACAGATGATTTTGGGTCAATTGATTCCACTTATCTGTTTGTTTTACAAGTCAGAAAATCTGTTAAGTGTACAGCCTTCTGAATTTGTATTAACCTGCTGATTATGATAAGACTGGGAGGTGTTTTGCATATGATTTTCTTGATGAGAAAACAGCTGTTCAATAAATATATTTTTAATAGTAGTGTAATTATTTTACAAGGAGTAATGTTTTTAAACTAAAAGAGGGTAGATTTAGATTAGATAGAAGAAATTCCTTACTATGAGGGTGGTGAGGCACTGGAACAGGTTGCCCAGAGACACTGTGGATTCCCCATCCTTGGGAAGTGTTTAAGACCAGGTTGGTTGTGGCTTTGAGCAACCTGGTCTAGTGGGAGGTGTCCCCTCCCATGGCAGGGGAGTTGGAATTAGATGATCTTTAAGGTCCCTTCCAACCTAAACCATTCTATGATTCTAAGATTCTATTTTGACTGTTCATAAAGTGCAACTGTATTGAAAAACACTGACCTATCTGTTTACAGGTAGTCCTGATGTAGATGTGATTGTTCAGCTTACTCTGTCAAATGGTCTGAACTCAAAAGGACTTGAACCCACCATTCACTGAAACATTTGAGAAAATTTGATATTTTATTTTTATTTTTTTTTAAGGATAGCAGATTCTTGATTTGCAGACACTCCTACTAAATGGAGTTAAATATGGCCTAGATTTATGGAAAACTTTTTCTGTTTTTCAATCACTTTGAGTGTGCACTTCAAGCAAGGACTGGGACATATGAATACTGGAGGATTTTGCTGTGAAGATGTTATGATTTATTTATGTAGGAAGGCCATGATGAAGCCCATGCCTATTCCTGAATGCCTCGGTTCAGCATTTGAAGTTTTTACTCATTCATCTTCATCAGCAGATGAATGCTAAAATGTTTCACAGATTCAGAACATTGGGAGAATATTCGTGTGTTTGGAATTGAAAGGCATGTTATTTAATTGGAGTAATTAATTAGCATGTTGTAAATGAAGCTGAAAGCAATGAACTGAAAAAGAGTATGCCAGTAAGTATTTTCATATTTTTTCCAGCTGAATATCAGGCTCTGTGCAGTAGTGGAACTGGCATGACAGCAGGAGGAAATGGTAAGATCACCTTATGTAGTTTCAAACTGTGGAAGTTCTGGCTGAAAGCATGACCTTGATATCCTTAATTAGTTAGACATGCTGGATGGGATGATGGCTGGAAAGAGTGGGAGGAAGGCTTATCTAGGTGGGTGTTTGCAACAGAAGAATAGATGAATTTAGGATAAAATAAGTGGAGCATGCTATTTCATCAGTGTGCCCTCTCTTTTTATGCCATTCAATGTATGTGAGTGCTGTTATAGAATAGTGGCAAATCTGTGAATAGTGTCATTACCTACGTGACCTAGAAATCTTATCTGTAAGTCGTATTTACATTTTTTAATTGAAATTGACCTGAAGAATAAAGCCATGTTGAACACTGAGCTTGCTCGTGTATTTTCATCTCAGTCACAAGTACCTGGCTAACAGAGCTTGGTTGATAATTACAAAGAAGGAACAAATGATTACAATAAAAGCTTTGTAGTTGTACAACTGAAATTGCAAACCTTAAGTAAGTCAATACTCACTAATAGAATTGCTGCCAGTAGAGAGGGAAGAGCATTCAGAAAGGAAGGATGTTCATGCTCTTGGGAGTGATAACATCTGGAAATGCTGTGAATCAGAGCAAATGAATACGGGGTGCTATTAGTACCTGTGCATCTATAAACATAAGAGCCCAGTTTAATATCCCAGTTTGTATCTACAGTTGCAAGTTTTTTAAATGTTTGTGGGCTAGAAATGGTCTTAAATCAGTGTGAAAAGGATATATTTTGTCTTGAATGTGAATATTTAGGTGTGAATTTGCTAATCAGAACTACATAATTAAAAATATGGAATGTCCAATGTTAGTGATATTGAAAATATATCTTATTCTAGTTTGGAGAATGAAAAGGGGGAACCCCCACAGTTCTCAACAATTGACTTTTGTTTTTATTTATTTATTTAACATTTATGTAGATATTAATGAGTGCTTACTGGATACTGATCTCTGTCCCAATGGAAGGTGTGAGAATCTGCATGGAACATACAAATGTATTTGTAACCCTGGGTATGAAGTGGATTCAACTGGAAAAAACTGCATTGGTATGAAATGTCCTATTTTTCATTTTGAAGTTTGCTCGTGTTTATCCTCCTTTGCCATTTTCTTCAGTGTTTCATCAGATCCAGTAGTTCCTCTTCTGGATGTTTTTGCTAAATTTTATTGGTTTAATTTTGGTGCTTTACATTGCTTATAAAGTCCTCCAGCGTAAGAGTGTAAGTGACCATTGCTACCAATGACCTGAATCGCTGGCAGTTCAGATAAGTCCCCTAAATATGTGCTCCATGGCATCACTGTTTCTCCAAATAAGAAACAGCCAGATCCTGCTATTGCAGTGCACCATGGGAGAGATCTAGGATCACCAGCGTGGTAAGTACCTCCAAGAGGGACTTTATGTAAAAAAATGTGTTTATGTAAAACATATAATAGATCCTAAGAAGATGAGTATACCCTATACTACAGAAAACTTCTGTGATTTCCACCAGTTCTGACTTTAGGGAAAATTCCTTTTCAACTTTCTGACAGGGCTAAGTTTACTGGTCAGATGTAGGAAAATTGATGAAAGCACTAGCAGACTCTGCCTGTATGCTCTCTCTAGCTATGGCTTATTTCCTGTGCTGTACAAGTGAAAAAAAAAAAAAAAAAAAAGCCAATTTTTTTCATCACAGAAAAAGTGAAATAAATTGGTCACTTCTAGAGGAACAACAAGAGAAGCACTGCACTTTTTAAAAGAATTAGATTAAAAGAATTGAAATAAGTAGTAGTTCAGCTTCTTCTCATCCTGTCAAGGATGTTTAAAAAAAAAAAAAAAAAAAGCTCAGATATCTACAGACTCCTATTAGAAATTTTAGTTCTGGTAATTCTCTTGTTCCACTTAACAGAACCATCAAAAGCACATTACTTAAACACTTTCAAAAAGCACATTACTTAAAAACTTTCAAATTCCTTTCTTCCACTACTGCATTGGCTCATGTTTCCAGTATGTCTTTATACAATTGGTTACAAATTTCTTCTAGTTTCCTGTTAAAATTTGTGACCATTTTATGACCAGTTGATGTTGTACTAATATTATCATTTGACATAGCACCATGTCAGCACTTATCCCCAAAGTATTTCTATAAGAATCTTTGTAACCTTTCTCAAACTCTGTTGCCTAAGTGACTATCCAAATTAATGATTTTGGTAGTTTCATAAAAGCAAAGGCTACAGCTTTGTATTGCATACAACTGATCCAACCATTATGTGGTCTTCTGATGAGGTCCAACCAGTGTCTTAAACAGTGGTGCCAGCACTTCTCCATCGCCCCTATAAAAGTCCTGCCTGAACTGATTTTGGAGTGAATTACTCTTTTCTCAAACACATTATACTTGGGGATTAAAGTCAGCCTCTAACTGGGAGGTACACTCAGAGCTCTCTCTCCTCTATTGCCTTCAATTTATGTGTTCTGTTTTAAAGCATGTTATTGTTACTTGCCCCTAAGTTTTCAAACATTGGTGATTGTGTTTTATTTTTCTTACTCACATTGTCAAGCTTAATTGAATTGCACAATTGAAAGAATTGCATGATTGTCTGTGTTAGCAATAACTTCCAGTGTAGTGTTGTCCATAATTTTTGATGCAATTCATTTTTTATTTCTATATGGCAATGAATAGAACCATGACTTATCCTTGAAAAACATTGCTAATATCATCTCTCCTATGTGATGACTCTCTTTTTTAATGTAACCTACTGTAATCTCTCCTTCAGCCAGATCTGAATCTACCTTAAAGTTCATAAGTTCCTTCCTGTTATCTTCAGCTTACATAATAATTTTATTTTGGTTCTGTATTCTCTATTTAAATCTAAATAGCTTAAGTCATCTGTGTTATTCCAGTCTAAACTATCCACTATCTTGTTAAAAATAAAAAGTCTGAGTTGATCTTTGATAAAAGTCATGATGTAATTCATCCCATTTTCCCATTTGCTTCTTTGGCTTTGATTATCCATGTCCCATTTCAGAGTCTGCCTCTAGCTTATGGCATCCCTTCTCTTCTCCCCATCCATCTGTGACTTTTCCAGCTGCTCCCCAGCCCACCCTGCTGCAGCCCACATCCATGCTCTATCGCAGCTGTTTCCCATTCCTCTATAATGTTCTACCTGGCCCTCTCTCAATTTTTCTGAACTCCTGTGAAGCTTCCCACATGGTCTGATTTATTCTGCAAATCTCCCTGCTTTTCCTAGCACTTCTGCTGTTCCCAGCTGCTGAGCTGACCCTCTGAGTTTTCCCAACTTCTCTCAACACTTTCTGAGGCCTCTCTGACTTAGCCAATTGTTCTTGTCTGCTCTTGAAGTCTCTCCTGATCTTCACCTGCCATTCATGGCCCATTGCCACCTTCTTGCAACTTCTCTCTCATGACCACAGCTCTTCCAAAGATTTCCTAAGGGCTCCTGAAATTTCGCACTGGCATTTCTATTGAAAATTTTCAACTCTGAAACAAAGTAGACTCACATTGGCCTTATTAACCATAACATCTAAGACAGTCAGAGCAGATTTGGAAAAATGGTGATTTAAGGACCAGGATGACCAGCAAATCTTTCCAAACCAATCATCTATTTTTTTTTTTTTTCCCATGAGTGAGGGCTGTTGTTCAGGGAATCAGAGACTGCATAGAGCTATTCTACAATAAAGGCAAGACAAAAGTGTGATTCCCAGCTTTATTTTAAACAGTGCTGTGGCTGCCACATATTGTGAATTCATGTAGAAGGAAAGTATGAGCACTTACAAATGCAAAATAGCCTCCTAAATAGTAAAGCACGGGAAAAGATGAACAAATATTTTTGGGGCATTTTCCCCATTTAAAAGCAAAACAAAGCCATTAATTTTTCTCCAGGTAATATTTGTGTGATTTGAATTCATATAACTTATTGTTTCCACTATGTTAACAAGTTTTCATGAAGAAGGAAGATGAAGGAAGTGGGGTCTTAAGTATTGGAGTGGTCATTTCCATTTGAAATAATTCCAAGTCTGTTGTTTACTAAAAAGTCTAGAAATCTATTTAGTGTTTTCGGAAAGCAGTGCAAGGCATGTGTATGAGTATTCTCTATCTCCCTTTTATTTCCTTGTCTCACATACGCAAAATGTAATAAAATGTGGCTGTGAGGAGGGGAATTTTGTCTTGGCTTCTAGTCCAGGAATGTTTCCTTTCTTAAAAAAAAATGTTAATTTTCATTACAGACATTGATGAATGTGCACTGAACATGCTGCTTTGTGACAACGGACAATGCAGAAATACGCCTGGGAGTTTCACCTGCACTTGTCCCAAAGGATTTGTATACACTCCAGACCTAAAAACATGTGAAGGTAATTGTGAAGACACTTCATTTTATTTTAGTTTGATTCACAGAGATTGTTTTGGGGTTGTGTCAGAAATACTTTGAATCTTGATAAGGATATAACATGTAGAACTTGAGAGGAAAAAAAATGCAAAAAAAACACAAAACAATCATAGGGAAATAATATGGGAAAGTTGGGGAAAGAGGAGAGACAAAACCAAAGTTTTATGTAACCTTGTGGAATAGCTTATATCAGGTCTGCTCTAGCATTCTCCTTATTGGCTACCACCAGTGGGCCTGCACTGTGCCAGGAGTGAAAAAATTGTGAAAACTGACAGGTTTTACAAATCTTTTCTCTCACGTGGAGAGCAAAAAGCTAGATGGGTCCTTGTGTGAATCCTTTTTGAGCTGCAGACAGTGTATCAAATCACTTAATCAACACAGTCTACCAACTCAAAACAGGATAGTAGCTGGATGTCACAGAAAAATTAGATGTTTCTGCTGAGTTCAGTGTTTTAATGCTCTCATGTGTTAGTGTGTCCTTAGGGCACATGCATCATTAGCCTGCTGTGAAGAACTATATAACTGTAACACAGAATATGAGGAAAACCTATCATGAGGAAAGCTGCTTCCATTTTTACCCACGCTGCAAAAGGCTATGTGTATTTTTGTTAATGTCTCCTGGCACTAACAGCAGTGTGTTTCTCTTCTAGATATTGACGAGTGTGAATCTAACCCCTGCGTTAATGGGGTATGCAAAAACACACCAGGCTCTTTTGCTTGTGAATGTTCTCCTGAAAGTACTTTGGATACAACAAGAACTATCTGCATAGGTATTTATTTTTCTGAAAAATTTATGTTTGCTGGTAGAAAATGTCCAATGACATAAAAGCAGTGTACACCAAGTATCGAAAAAAACTCTAAAATTACTTTTGTAGATATGTTTAGTAGAAAATATTCCAGAAACAACATTAAAGTATTTGTTTTCACCATTACTATGGGTACATAAAGTGTGACTAGCATGTAGTAGCATGGTATGCTTTCATGTCAAATTTGAAGGAGATGAAAATTTTTCTAACATATAAGGGAATGATCAGACTGGTTCTTCAGGAATGTGCTCACCCACTTCAACCTTCCTGCAAGATCTTAAAATCTTCTCCTTAAGATCTTCTCTCTAGAAAGGCCCCTTTTTGATTTGAGATGGAGCATAGGTCTAATATAGTCTAGACTAACTCTAGAGCAGACACAGACAATGCTGTGACTCATATACTATGTGGGCTCATAATTTATCCCTGAGTTGTTCTGGAGTGACAATAATTTATAGCTGTTGCCTAGTCAGCAAGGAAAATTATGGAGCTATGGTTCTGGGTGGTCCTCAGCTGTCTCCTGTCACTGGAGATGGGAGGGTCAGATATCCAGACTGGAGTATCTTAGAGATTAATGGAGGATCTAGAAGAGGTTCATATCTGCCCCATTCTACATGGGCCTCAGATCTGAATCATAAAAAAAATGATGGCGACTCAGGTCTTGAATGGTGTTGAGATATTCCCTGTTAAGGTTAATAAGTATAAATTAGGACTTGCAAGGGCTCTTTGCTGGGATGATTACAGGCTGTACTTCAGCACAGAGAAGGATAAATTAAGATCTTTTAATCTAAATTCAGATCTGATGTGGTGAGTTAGAATGAAAGGACGATTCTTTTTCATGGTTAAATTGAGATGTATTTTCAAATATATTCATGTATAATTCTAAACAATCTGCATGACAATACCTTGTTTTCTTCCTAACAGAAACTGTTAAGGGTACCTGTTGGCAGAACATAGTTGATGGAAGATGTGAAATAAATATCAATGGAGCAACTCTAAAGTCCCAGTGCTGTTCCTCACTAGGTGCTGCTTGGGGTAGTCCATGTACACCGTGTGAACGAGGTAACACTCTTCATTTATTCTCTTAAAATTCCCATTCAAAGCTCTTGTACCTCACAGCTGTGACATTACAAGAGCCTTCCCATCTTACTTGAATTCATGAATAAAGTAACATTCCAAGCAAGGGAAAAAGCTTAAAAAGGCAAGCTTGTTTAAACCATTTAGCTATGAAATCCTTGGCATAACCCTTTAGTGCCTAGAACAAGGATGATGGCCATCTAGGCACCGGTGCCACATTAAATAAATAAATAAAATAAGGTAGTAAGACTGGTTTTATTCTCAATCGATCCATAAAGTTTTAGAAGACAGGGAAACTGTTCTTTGTCTTCTATAGCCTTGCTTTATTTTGAGAAGGTGGCATAGTGTAACAAATGGTATGTATCCTCAGGAACCTTGGATTTTTCCTTGTTCTGAGGCTGGTCCACATTATTGTCACAGAACTTTGACCACAGGCCAGATAAATAAGTTTACTGTTTCTCTTGTACAACACTCATTCCTTATTTAGTCTGAAAAAAAGATGACTTAATATTGAGAGGTGGCATGTAACTATAGAAAGCTCTGACATTGGCTTTTATAGTAAACATTTTACAAAATTAAATTCTGAAAGGAAGGGACCACACCTACAGTCTGTAACTTGCTTACTTTAGCAT
Source organism: Aythya fuligula (assembly GCF_009819795.1). Classification (NCBI taxonomy): domain Eukaryota; kingdom Metazoa; phylum Chordata; class Aves; order Anseriformes; family Anatidae; genus Aythya; species Aythya fuligula. Next base: position 1,288,243 of record NC_045569.1, on the reverse strand, counting down.
GGTTTGTCATAATAAGTGATCTAAAGTTCTTAACGATGTAGCAATTGATGCACGTTCCCCAGAGCTTCCAAGAAAATGTTTGCAACAAATGGATCTTTGGTGTGGTAATGGAGGGAGGAGAGGGAGTAGCCCTTGTTATTATACTCTGTAGATTAACTGACAATCTAGAGAATCATATGGTTGATCAAGCAGTGAGTTGAGGTGCCTGCGTATTCACTTTATCACAATTTGCCTGACTGAACTGTGGAATGAGCTGGGAACCTAAGGATGAGATGATGACTGCACAAATGTGTATGGGTTGATACTTACACACACTGAAAGCTGCTAGTTTGCTCAAGTCATCAATTAATTCATCCTTTATAACTCAGCAGAATTCATCCTCATCTGTCAGTGATAAATAGAGCTGTAATATGCTGAGACCAGATTAAATGAATTAATTGATTTGAATAAAGCAGGAATAATATAACCACTTTGTGGTTAGCTAGCTAAGACGCGTTGGAGGTAAAAGAGGACAATGGCTGACACTTTACACAGTTTATGTAGTAGCCCCATCTTGTCTCCTTATTTTTCAGAAAATACTGAGATATTGTCTATGTACTCAGACCTCTCACAGCAATAAACTCGAGATAATATTTCACATGATCATTTTTGCACAAGAGGTTAACAGTGAGTTTTGTACTGTACCATTCTAAAATTTCTTTTTTGTTTGTTTTACAGACCCAATATGCCAAAAGGGATATTCAAGAATAAGAGGAACATTATGTGAAGGTATTTATTGTTGCCTTAACATAAATCAGAGCTTGAATGAAAAAAACGCCAGTGTTTTGAGTTAAGCAGTTAATTTAGCATAGAGGAACATTATGCCAAATTCTTACCTCGTATGATTCCATTAACTTCATTAAATTTATGTCAGGATTGAATTTTTATATATATATTTTTAACATTCCTACATATAGTTTATCTCAAAGTACACACTTGAAAATACAGTATCTATGAGTATAAGAAGATGGTTCTCTCTTCAAATACTATTAACTGAGTAACCTATTCAGGCAAAATATGCCATAAAGCATGGCATTATTAATACAATGGTATGCAAAGCCATTACCATGCTGTAGAATAAGAATGTTTAAAGACTGTATTTGAAATGAAAGCTTTTTTTCTTAACTTTGACTTTCTTCCATGTAACATATTAAATCAGAAATGTTCCAAAGCATAGTTATTGTCTTATAAAAAATGGGCATCAGGACACAGTTAAACTTTGGTTAAAGAACAGGCTGAACATTTTTTAAATGTGTAGCTTTTTGCTCAGTATGAGATGACTCTATACTATTCTGTGAGAATTGAAGGTCCCACCCTATTTCATCTTCATCTGAATTGATTTGAACCCCTGGCAAAGTACTGCATATTTCCATAATAAGCAGAAGCTCAGAGAGTCTCAAACCGCTGTGGGTCATCCTGACTGACAACATCTGACATGACACTGCAGTTAAAATATTTTTTAAAAATTACTCCCATATGTAGCTTCCATAAAGAAATATTTTTTTCCTTAACAAAAAAGAAAATAAAACAACAACAAAAAGGGAAGAGGAACACCCTCACACATATTCTTCGCTTTCCAAATGATGACTGAATACTTTGGCACGTCCGTGCTGCAGACCCACTGTACATAACTTATCTGACCTCAGCAACACTTTTTGGAGTGTGTAAGTGAAAGAAAAGGGGAAAAAAAAAAAAAAAAAAAAAAAAAAAAAGCAGCCCCACCTTTCTCTATTCACAAGGAAAGTCTTAGAACATTTTCAACACTGCTGGGATGGAAAGTTTATCCTTCCAAGATGTAGACATAACTGTTTTCAGCATTTCCTTTACCAGCACTTTGGATTACATCTACTACATGCTTTAATCTTTCTGATTTCAATGGGACCTGGATGGTCCCAGATTCTTCTGAGTGCTTTCCCCTGGTTTTAACATACTAAAGTGGTATTTGGGTTTCAACCAATGTAAGCATTTTTCAAGACAGGGGAAGAGCTCAGGGAAATTTACTGGCAAGTGAGAGACAGGGAAAGAGAGTAAGTTTTGTTCATAAAAGGTGATACTCAGTTCTCCCATACATAGTCCATGTAAAATTAGTAACGGGCCTTGTGCAAGGAAATAAGCAAACTAAATTAGCAGTGTTCCTCGAGTTTATGGGTGAGCCCTGGAGTTGTCAGCTGAAATATGGTTCACAGGCTGTGATCTGTGTTTCAGTGGTTACAGATAGTCTGTTGGCTTTACTTCATGCCTCCTAGTCGATGTGGGCTTTTTATCTATAATATCTAGTCAAGGGCAGATGCCACTGATGCCCCTTACACATGCATCCTCTACCCTGCGCTATGCAGTCAGAGTGTTGCACAGACTCTGTTCACACTAGATTTGTCTGTAAGATGAATGAGTCCAACCCACCCACTTCTTGATTACACTCTGTACATGAATGTTGAGCTATAGACCAGTCATTCCTTTCTGATTCCTTGTTCTTATCCCCTACTGTCTTAAAAATTGTTATACTTCATCTTGGGTCATCTTTAACGTTGGAGGCTTTTTTATAGAGGCAGTTGTGTAGCATGTGGTTTTCACAAAGGACACAGGTGGGAGGACCCCATGCTTAGATTGCTAAACATTTGTTTGTGCTTAGGCCATGCTAACACAGATAATAAAATTATCCTTTCCAGAAAGTGCCAAATAACAATAGATATGAAAATTGGTAATATTTGAAAATATTTTTCTTCTTTTTTGGAAATTTTGTATGTTTTTTAGTTATTTTAGAATTGGATTTCAGTATTCATAGGAACAACAAATAACAACATGTAATATTCCTAATCATCAACATTTGTCTGTAATTAATTGATTCTGGCTGACTTGCATAGGAAATCCTAAATATTTGCGGTTTTGTCAGGCCATATAAACTGTTGTGGCTTTGTATTTTATCCTAAAACACAAACATTAGAATGTTAGTATTTTTTCTGACCTGTTAATGCTTAGCATGCTAGTGATTACATTTATTCACACTTTCATTGGAAATAGATGTAAATGAATGTGAGGTGTTCCCTGGAGTCTGTACCAATGGGCAGTGTGTCAATACCTTGGGATCGTTTGTTTGCCAGTGCCCCAGTGGAATGACTTTAGATGCTTCTGGACGGACGTGTCTTGGTAAGTATTAATTCCATTTACAGGTCTACTAGGGAATAGCAAATCTATGTAATGAGAAAATAGATTTGTGCTGCATGTTTTCTTACAAATAAGGAAAATTATTTTTGTCCACATGTGTTATTTTCAGGTGGAATCAATCAAGGACATAAACTCTGTTCAACTGGAATATGAACAGATTCCAGTGGTAGTGTCTAAAGCCCATCACCATCTGCTGGCTGGTGAATGGCATAGATTTGGTTCCAAATTGTTCATCTGACAAATCCCTACAGCTCATCCATGCCCTCAGTACTCTTCATCATCAGTCCCACCGAGGTTGGAAGGGTGGTGTTGGGACCACTGTTGCCAGGACCAAGGCTTCTGATGAGAGCTGTGGTGTTGGTAGCCACAGTGTACGCATTAATGGGGAGTGCAACAGAATATCAAAGTTTTGTATGCAGTTCATACAAAGCACCTTCGTCCCTTTATAACAGTAAATGCCTAAGATTTGTCTCAGAATGAGGAATAGCTTGTATTGATTAAAGGTTTACCATACCTTACATAAGCTGAAATGCTTAAAACCCTTTTCTGAGCCTAAATGTATTTCAAGTGTTGAGCATCATTTTAGAGAAAACATTTAAACTTTATTCAGTTGTTAATTTTCAAATTTAATGTTCATATTTTGCTGTTAGGAGCTGTGCAGTGGGGTTGGTATGCCCCATGAATCCTCAAAAGCACAGAGCAAACTGTCTTGAGAAGGGATTCTGGAGATTCCTCTGCAGTGAACTAAATTTTCTTTTTCTCTCTCAACATATTGTTCAATTGGCCAACAGACATTCGCTTGGAGAGTTGCTACCTGCAGCATGAAGATGAGCAATGCACTTTACAAATACCAGGCCGACACCGAATGGATGCTTGCTGCTGTTCTGTGGGGGCAGCATGGGGCTTTGAGTGTGAGGAATGTCCTCTGAAGGGATCACCAGAATTTGAAGCTCTTTGTCCCAGAGGATCTGGATTCTCTACAAAGATAGAGATTACTGGGAAACCTTTTTCTAAAGGTATCTGATGTGTTTGCAGTTCTTTGCTACCAAGTTCTGCTGCCTTTTCCTTTTTCTCTTGGTCAGTTCCTGGGGGTTTGAAAATTTCAGTGGTGGTTAGGCACTTCAGTTGCCTTAAGGCACATTTGCAAATCCCATTAGATTTCATGGAAAGTAAGGCCAGAATAAAACATAAGATCGTTTAGTCTGTGTCACAGACCATTAAATACTATATTATACTGCAGCCTCAAAATACTAAATCCCTGTCTCTACTAGAGAAGTTAAATTGTGCATGACCGTGCCTCCTGTGATGCATCTAATGGCATCTCTGGCTGATGGAATAGTTTTGAAAACTTGGCACCTCATAATAAAAGAAACCAGAACTAACGGCGCAGTTAGCTTTGGACATATTCTAAGAGCAGAGTCTTTCTTACCTGCACAGGGTATGGGAACTTCAATTTTTCAGTGGAGCAAGCAAGGGAGGATGAAAAATTTTGGTAATTTCTTGTGGACCCACTAGAAATTGAGAAAAATGTTTCCAGCATGATAACTTAAGTGAGCAGAATTGAATTTACTGTAAACTTAGTCTTGTTATGACTGTGCTTGGTAAACTACCAGCATTAGTGGGCATCACACAGTGACACCCTGGTGTCATGTGTTGAAAGCCATCTTTGCAGGGTTACCAGTGGGATTAAGCTAGATAATATCAGAAGCACAACTGAACGTGAATTTGTTTTTTAAAAGCCAGTTACCAAAACCTAAATATTTTGAAGTTTTAAAGGATAGGGAAATATATATGAATGATAATTGTTGTAAATAGTTTCAGTCTTAGCTTTATAAACATTTGCTAAGCCATTAATTATCCATAAAGAAGTGAGACATGCTGTTATTTATGCTCATATTTTCTGTGACTCATGAAAGACACATTTTTTCTCAGAAACTAGCAGATAGAACCACTAGCACTGGTTCTTTTGGAAGCTTCCTTTGCCCTTGTAGGTTTGATCCTCCATCCATTCAAATCAATGTCTCCTTCAGTGAGCTGCAATTAGATCCTGTAGGACAAAGGAAGGATAAGACCTTTTGCCCTTTTATGGCAAAAAGTGCTGTATGCAGTTCCACTACATAGTGTCTGTATTGGTGGTTAGGTGGAAGGCACTATCAGTTTATGTAGTGTGGCCAAGTTTCCCAAAAGGAGAGTTAATTATCACATGAAAGAATGATCTCTGAAGTCAATGTTGTTCTTTTGTGTGCAGTTCTTGTATGAAGGGATAATATCATATATCCTTATCATTAAATCCATACACAGGGAGCTAAGAAGAGTGAGAAATGTGGCTTTTTTAAGAGAATATATCATCAAGATCTTGCATGACCTGTCCCCTCTTTCTCAGGCATTCCCTCTTTGAGGACAAGAAACATGAAGTCTATGCAGTGCTTGAATACCTTTGCACTGAACAGAGGTCTTCCTTAGCACCTTAGTTACACTCTAGATTCTGTGAAATAAAGGATACTTACCTCTCTGTAAAACTCTTCCAAAGTCTGTGTTAAAGATAATATATTTGCTTATGAATGCTTGTTATTACATTGAGGGAAGTGATGAAAGTTTGCGTGTATAAATTGCGGTTGGCTTCTTATTGCAGAATTTACATTTTTACTAATCTGTCCTTCTTGAAGTTTTTGGATGTTCTGCTAGCTCACTTGACAATCAAATGCCTAATCTGTTTCATTTTTAGATATCAATGAATGTAAAATGGTCCCCAGCCTTTGTACCCATGGAAAATGCAGAAACACCATTGGCAGTTTCAAGTGTAGATGTGATAGTGGATTTGCCCTTGATTCTGAAGAGAGGAACTGCACAGGTAAACTGCGTAGACATCTCTCATAACTTTGATTTGGAAAAGGAAAAGCTGGACTACTTTGAAAATACTGTGAATGTTTTTTTCTGTTACAGATATCGATGAATGCCGCATCTCTCCTGATCTTTGTGGTCAAGGGATCTGTGTCAATACTCCTGGGGACTTCGAATGTGAATGTTTTGAAGGCTATGAAAGTGGATTTATGATGATGAAAAACTGCATGGGTATGTTTTTAAATACCGTAGATGTGCAGTAGTATTTTACGTATGTTTTATTTTTGTGAAGCAATCAGGTTATTTTAAAGGCCTGATTGTGCCTTGATTTAGATCCCTCTCATTTTTGAGTCTTATTAAAGCTTGCTTTAATTTGGTTTCCACCACAAACATTAATTTCCTATTTCTGTAGGATGCCAAAGCATAAATGTGCAAGGGTCAGGATTTTAGGAGGTTAAATTTATCCCCACAATCTGTTGAGAGGGATACAATCCTCAACTCTGAAGTTAAAGCAGTTTTAAGGAATGACTAGCTGTAGCAAAGGCTCCAGCATCAATCTGGGCTGATGGAACTGGGAGTGGGAGAAGACTAAGGGGACAGATGGACTCGGTCAGGACAGAGGAAAGTTTTTCTTGGTCTGCAGTGATCACTTCCCCTGGTACGCATGTCAGTGAGGGGAGTAGGATGTGGCATACAGGGGCTGTGTGAGTACGGTGTGTGGAGCAGTCCCGTGCCTTGTTTTAACACGTGTTTTGGAACCCTGGGGAGATTAGCATGGTCAGCACCTGGAAAGGCATTGGATGAGGAGATGCATAGGTATGCTCATGAGAGGAACAGTGCTGGGGCATTGTTAGGGCTGCTGCTGGGGCATTGCCAGGGCTGGTGCTTTGGCAGTGCTGATCCTGGTGGTGATGTTGTGTTGGGTCTGTCTGAGCTGGAGTCACCTTTTCCCTGCAGCAGCCCACACAGTGCTGTGCTCTGCACTTGTAGCTGGAACAGCACTGATATCACTCAAGCGTTGTGTCTATTGCTGCATAGTGCTGGCACGGCATCAGTACTCCTTCCAAGCCCCCAAGAGCCAGCACACTGGGGGTGGGCAAGTGGTGGGGAGGGGACATTGCCAGGGCAGCTGACCTAAACCAACCAAAGGGATATTCCATAACACCTGATGTCACACTCAGCAATAAAAAGGGGGGCTCTCGTGGGGGAGGGGGCTGTTCCTCCTGAACAACCACTACACGTTTTGAGGCCCTGCTTCCCAGTACGTGGCCGAACATCACTTGTTGATGGGAAGTAGAGAATTTTTTTTTTTTCCCCTCTCTCTGTGCTTCCACACGGACTTATTGTTTCTTTTGTTTCTTTTTTTTCTCCCCATTCCCTTTCCCTTTAATTAAACCTTTCTCATCTCAGACCTCGAGTTCTCTGTGTTGTATTTTCTCCCCCTACCTCTTTGAGGAGAAGGGGAGTGAGAGAGCAGTTGTGGTGGAGCTCGGCTGCCCGCCTGAGTAAAACCACCACAGATGTGCTTTCCCTTCTTCTCACAGACATCGATGAGTGTCAGCGCAACCCCCTTCTCTGCCGAGGTGGAACCTGCCTCAACACAGAGGGAAGTTTTCGGTGTGATTGTCCTCCAGGCCATCAGATATCACCAAATATTTCTGCATGTATAGGTGAGATATGGAGATAAAATTGATACTGTGCACAGATCTTTATACTAATCTTTTACTGTGCTAGCATGTATTATGTTTGCAATAGTTTCATTTCCATACAGATATAAAAATGTGTTTGTCTTTTTCTTTTGCAACAGACATTAATGAATGTGATCTAAGCACCAACTTGTGCCGAAACGGACATTGTGTCAACCTGATTGGAAAGTATCAGTGTTCTTGTAACCCTGGATATCAGTCTACACCTGACAAGTTACACTGTGTTGGTAAGGACAAAGCCTACACAAGATGCCTAGTGAGTAGGGAAGATTCTTTTCCTTCCTGGTTTGCCTGACATTCTTCCTAATGCCTGTATTTGCAAACGCTTGTATCTTCGAGGAGCATGCAAAAGCAAGTGTAGAGGCTGGATTGATGCTGTTCTGGAAAACTAACTCCAAGTATGTCTGTGAAATGAGTTTTAAAGTAAAAGATACTGTGGGTATTAACTGTAATTTTCTCCATTTTAGATATTGACGAGTGCAGCATAATGAATGGTGGCTGTGAGAACTTCTGTACAAACTCCGAGGGCAGCTATGAATGTAGCTGTAAACAAGGCTTTGCACTCATGCCAGACCATAGGACGTGTACTGGTAAGGGAGATTTTTGGAACTCTTCAGCTGAAATGGTTGATTTCAGTATTTTAAAAATGTAACTTCTTCTTAATATTAATATTTGGTAGCAAAAGGCAGTGATATTTTAGTAGCAGATAAATTTTCTCCCTTAAGGTATAATAGGTCCAAATCCAAAATGTGTTGAAGTTAATGGAAAGAATCATCATAAACATATGTCAGAATGCCATACGTGTATACGATATGATTATATTGGAGAACAAATAGAGATGCAGTGTTGTCTGCTTTTAAACAACCAAAAAAAAAATAAATAATCCTATTTTTAGTTCTTCGTTTAGTGAAATGCAAGTGTCCTGCATTCATTCAAAACGGAATGACTTTCAGCCAAACTGAAATTTGAATAGTGCAAATCTTTCTTAGGAAACATTGCTCTTGCACTCTAAACAGAGTTTGTGAGAAAATTGTCATCAGATCTCTGTAATGGTTGGGTGTTCTCCTTTGGGATTCTGGTAGTCATAATCCCAGTATGTGGATTGTACTCAGTGATTTCCACATAGGTTAGTGGAAAGATAATTATTCTCTGCTCTTTTCTTATTTCTTCCTGCACAACCACTGAACTGCTGAGGCATGTGAATATTTGCCAGCTGTTTGCCAATTCCATCCAAGAACTTGAAGAGCATGAGAAATATAGCAGGGTTAATCCCTTGGAATAGAATTGCCTTTATAGTAGAACAAATTGAGAGTTTTCTATGCTAAATTAGTAGAGAGGACTCACATTTAGAATTGGTAAATATTTATGGACCTCTGAACAAGATCTCATTTACCCTGAGGCCATTCACTACCATTCCAAAGGATAAAAGAGCCTTAAAGCATGGTTCAATTCAGCTTGCCCCCCATTGAAAGATTACACTGTCACAATGCTGTGAAGTAGCCAATCTTCATCAAGCATCTGACCCTTTTACAAAGACAGAAGTCAACTAGAAAAGTGCAAATTTGACCCTGAAATTAAATATTTCAAAACCTCAAATACTTAAATTAGAAATGTTTTACTTTAGTGAGCAGGGATAGGTCAACTTTCTTGTGAAGGCAAAAACTTGCCAACATGCAAAAACTTGCCAACAGTGCTGTTTTGGGCACTTTTTGAATGCAAAAATAAAAACCATTTGATCAAAATTGTGACTCAACCAGAATCTAAACCTGACAGGATTAGCAGATACATGAGAGGGAGGGGAGGAGCAGGGGGTCTGTTGTCCACTTTTGTGTTTTCATCTTGGCTTGACTTGGGTACAAATAACACAAGTGCATATTCAGGCAGTCTTAGGGATTTCAAGTCTGATGGCTAGCAACAGTTCTCCTCTGTTTTAGCCCTTCTTGCCCTTAGCCAGAGGAATCTCTAAAACCAAGAACAGAGCGGATTGTTTAGAGCATCTTCCTGCCTATTAAACAAAAACCTTTGGAATAGAAAACTATCATCTTTCCCTTTTCAGGTTTAAAAAGGGAAGGAGCAATTGTCCTTGCTGTGTGGAGGGCATGGGTTCTCAATGTCTTTGACCACTCAAGCATAAAAAAGTCCTTAGAGGTTTGTAGTCAGATCTGGGTGAGGAACCATCTGATCTTAGTTAATTTTTGAATATTTATATCCAGCCTTGACTCTGAAAAATAAAATTTCATTTACAGGACAGCCATTAATAGCTGCTAGCTATTCATTTTCATATTCTCCCCTAAGAAAGACTTGGATGCAATAACTAATGTGTAAGGAGGTTTCCATAAGTATGCTGATTTCTCTAGGCCTATCCATGTACTTAACACAAAATACCATACTGAATAGATGCCTCACACTCCAACAAATGACTGCAGCTTTGGGGAGCTACTGATGTCATGCTAGAACAGGTTGCTATCCCAAATCTAAAAGATAATTTATATCCTCACTTCAAAAACCATTTGATATTATTATAATTCTATGTTTATAGAGGAACTCTGGTATTTCCTGCATCTGTATTAGTTTTTTTTTAAATATAAAATATGAGAATGAATGAAATTCCATTAAGGATTATTGCCAATAGGTGGGATTTGAAGGATGACATACCAGATTTTTGTTATTATTACAGATCTATGTGAGCATATCCAGGAAAGATTGTAGATACAATTAATTGTGAACACAAATAACAGTGATCAAATTTTAGTCGGATGCTTTTTCCTACAGTCTGTGTAGAAAGATATCAGCTATGTCTGCACATGTGTCATGTACGGATAGCAGAAATACTAGAGACTTTTGGATATCTAGTCAAACTCTACCCAAGAAAATACCCAGACCACCTTCACCATGCTTTTAGTATCTGAAAATGCTGCATTCTTCTTATGAAGATAAGTTAATTACATATATAAGTGTATGGTGAATATTCAAAGTCTGCATGCTGAAATTTTGACTTCTACCCAAACTTAGTGACAAATAAGAAAAATTTTTTTTTTGCAACATATTCTACTTTTTGCACATAATGACTGATTGTACTGTGTTGTATGTTTGTGCAAGGTACATGATTTAGTAGCATTTTGACCTAAGTATGTGAAACACCTATTTTACATTTTCAGTTTGCTCTCTTTGTGAACATGTCTTTTAATTTTAACATCATACAGAGCTAGAAGCTATTATGGAATATATTTCTTGATAATTGAGCTATTGAGAATGCTGTTCAGTTCAGTAGTAGGTCAGATTTGAATTGGTGAGGTTATGCATAAATAATCACCTCAGTTAGGAGAAACAACAGGTTCTTTGTCAGATGATTTTCCCCCAACTGTGAAATCAGTACAGTGACAGGTTAATAAATAAAGCTCTTCATTTCTGTCATTATCCCAATTTATAGAGCTTAATTTTGCATGTTAATTCAAATTTCATTCCAAATTAACATTTCCAGGCTAATGTCCATGCCAATGTTATTTGCTCATTAAGATGAACAAGGGTGAGTCAGCCTTCTTCCTTGCAGAAGCTGTGTGTATCCACACAAACATTTGCTGCTAGAAATACAGAAGAATAATGAACATAATATTTTTAGTTAAAGTGCGTTCATTTTCTGCAGCTGCATAATTACTGCAATCCACAATAGACCAGTCTGATAATGAGTTACACCCTTGTTCTCAGAAGGGGGTTCCTGAATCTTGTCCTTTTTGTACTGACTTTTTTCCCATGGAATCACTAAGCAGAGTTTCTGATTTTTATCCTTGCTGGTCTATGTTGGTGCTGATACAGGGAAATTCTAGGGATTTTTACAAGAAACAATAACGTAACCCCAGGGAATTTGAAAGATTCCAGACCTTAGCATGGCTGCAATAATATAATAAAGTGTCCGCTTCTGCAGTTGCCCCAAATCGGTGATGGCCGATTCATGAATTGAAAAAGCATCTTATATGCTGGAGAATGTAAGTATGTGTCTGAGTTAGCCAGTCTGCTGAAATGCTAAAACAAACAAACAAAAAAACAAACCAGCCCACAAAAAAACCCACCCCACCCAAAAACCACCATAAAATCTCTTAGTGACATAAATGTATGTGCTATAATTATTCACATCATGAGCTTGACTGGATCAAGTCCCTGTATTTGAATTTGGAGCTTCCATTGACTTCAACAATGATGGATGGTATCTAAAAAGATACAATTATATGTGGCCATGCGGTGTGACAAAGGTTCTGTATTTTTTTCTTAGTGACTTTTTTTACCTACAAAGCTGGTTCCTGCTCCTGTTGGAGCACGAGTGGAATGTTTTCCACAGACTTTACCAGGAGATGGCAAGTTTAATCATCAAGACAGTTTTGCAATATACTGTTCAAGGATTCAATCTTGAGTGTGATTACCAATGTTTGCTTGCTGTGGTTACGGTTAGTTGCACTGCATAAAGATAACATATCTAAAGCATATGATTTTTCCCTGTAGATATTGACGAGTGTGAAGACAATCCTAACATCTGTGATGGAGGCCAGTGCACAAACATCCCAGGAGAATACAGGTGTCTTTGCTATGATGGATTCATGGCATCAGAGGACATGAAGACTTGTGTAGGTAAGTGAAAATATATCTTTTCCTCTTTGCTTTAACTAAGGAAAAAAATATTCATTAAGGCACTATTTCCAAGTAGGTAGACAATGGTATTTAAAAGGTATTGCTCTTATGCTGCAATTTTGGCCACCTGACCACAGGAATAGTCCTAGTGCACAAGCTATGTTTACCAAACGCAGATGTAATTTCTGTGTGTTCCAGTATACCCCCAGATCAAGTTGGGATGCAGACGTGGTGATCTATAATAGTGTATCTCTGGGTCCTCTTCCAATAAGCTCTTATGCAGCTCAGATCAAAGAGGGCTTATAGAAAGGAACTGCTGATGGGTGACACTGGAAAATTTCTGGCAAGGTAAATCATCAGTGCTGATTAAACTTGTCACTAAACCAAACTGTGTGCAAGTACTGTGCTTTGGTAGAACAAAGTCAGGAAACAGTTTGAATCCGGAACAAATTTTCACATGTAAATTAAAAATCTGGAGAATATTTGAGAACTGTTTGAGCAAAACTAGATAGTGTCTGTGTGTGTATGCATATATAACTATACAGACACACGCATACATATACATAGAAAGCTTCAATAAATAGTCATAGTCATTCTTTGGACAATACTGCTGATTTTGAGTCTTTAAGGAACCATATCTCAGAGATTTTGCTAGTTACTTTCTAAGAATTTTATTTAATAAATCTTAAATTATGTGGTGGTTGTTTGTTTTTTTTTAGATGTTAATGAGTGTGATCTGCATCCAAACATTTGTCTGAGTGGAACCTGTGAGAACACAAAAGGCTCGTTTATCTGTCATTGTGATATGGGATATTCAGGCAAGAAAGGCACAACTGGTTGCACAGGTATGTTACAAAGTTAATAGTTAATCTTCAGTTGAACTTGTGATTCTATATGCCTTTTTAGTTTTTCTAGTGTTCAAAACCTCCTCACTGTGATTCTTTTCACTCGTGTTAAATATTGTAATCCTTACCCAAACTTGCTTCCATTCTGTGGCACAACTTTCAGCTTAATGCAGGTTCTGCTGAAATGAGTGATAAAATATGCACTGGGAGCAAAATTGGGCTTACTGTATCGTTGTTAGTCTAAGAGAACAGAAAATGCCATTGGCTGTAATTTGACAGACTGTTGAGGGCCACAGTGGTTTAGGATTAGTTAATTGTATGCTGTGCATGCAAATAACGGGTCTTGTTTCCAAGTGTTATTTTGGCAAACATAATGGCTTGAAATATGTGCCAAAATATATTCTCAGTTCTTGCAAAGTGGCAACAATACACCTACCCAACTACATTATATCAGCAAAATCAGAATTTGCATTAGTTCATATATTGCAAGCTAACAGAAACGAGGTTCAAATATACAGACTTAAAGGGCATGATCCTAATGCTGTTGTCTCAAGCCAAGGTGTTGAGAATCTTAGGCTTTGCCCAAAATATGAAAGCAAACATATGTTTAATATAATTTTTGATGTAGACTTAAGGTAAACACATTTTTGGCAATGTTTTTGAGACTTTTATTCTTTGTCTGCTCTTATTGTACTGAGTTATTAATATACTGTAAGTGCCCCAAATATATGAGGCTGGTTTTTAACAGCTCTCATAGAACAATCTGAGAACTTAAGTTGTACTTTGCATATTGGATTGCGGACGAATAGTTATGCATTAGTAACAGCTGCCTTTGACTTACATATGAACTGATCTAAATCCAAGAAAACTCTAATTGTACCCTGTAGACCAATATTTCGTTGTTCTTTGTTTCTGTCCTAAATTATGTAAATATCTTCAGTTCTCTAGACCTGAAATCCCTCATGCTGATCAGTTAGACATGGTACAGCTATCACACCGTGTAATGAGTGACAGTAAGGAGCTTTCAGGGAAGATGAAACGACTAGTAGAAGGGAAAAGGCAGAGAAAGGTCCTGGAGGCAAGGGAGGAATCTGAGGTATGGCTTCTGGGGAAGTGCCTGGAAACAGACACCATTTTGGCAGCATGTGACACAAGGTAGTGGCAATTGTCCCAATAAATACTCTTTTGTTAACAGAGGCGGGGAAATCCCTGCCTCCTGGTTCCAGCCAAGCCCAGCCCTCTGGATGGATGCTATCTGCCATGTAGGCTCTTCTCACCGCCTCAAATGTACTTACCTTTCTCTCAGCCTGTTCTTTCTTTATCCTGGCTATGTGTCAGTGTCCCAGGGAGGACGCTACTCACCAGGACACCTAACTTACAGCAGATGCTATAGAAACCCTCTGTGATTTGAAAGAGGCCAGTGGCCTAAGGAACAAAATGATGTAGTATCAGTTGTGCTGGTACAGCTGTGATGGGACCATACTCAACTCACCAAAATTGTTTGGATTTAAGTAAGTCTTCGGGGAAGGGAGAAAGCAGAGCAGGACCTTCATAGCCTGGTTTCATGATGAGGAGACTGTTTGTAGGAACCAAAGCATAGGAAACAGGTCCCATTGTGCAGATTCTCACATTCTGACAGAAAAAGTCTGATTTACTGGTGGAGTCTTTTGAATTCCACACCTCATGCTTGCATAGCCTAAGTGCCAGAGCTGAATTTTCTAGACCCAGGTACTAAAACCCATGAGAGCATCTTTCAAGACTTCTTCAGTAGGGACCCTACTAACAGCACCTTGACACAAGGGCCCGATTCTTGTCATGCAGACAGTTCAAAAGCATTCACAGTAATTAGGAACTCCCGTGGAAAAAAATTACAAAAATGTCTACAATACTTTGAATGGGAGGTTCTTTGTTTCATGAGAACAATTAAATAACGTCCTCTGGGTTCCATTACAGTTTTGTCTAAATATTTCAGCTCCCTTGTCATTACTGATTGTTTCCATTTTAACAAATAAACATGTATTTCACCAATCATGTAACAGTATTCAGAATCCACCCACTGACTTGCATTCCCATCCCACACAGATGTTAGCCTCCCCTTCCCCTCCTCCCCCCTGCCTTGGTTCTCAGTAGAATGTGTACAGAGCTTAGTAACAAAAATAAAATTAAAAATGTTTTATACACAAATATACACTGTGAATGCAGGTTTCTGAGGCAAAATGTTACAAATGATGTAATTTCCATTCACAAAGCAAACTGTGGCAAGACTGACCAAGAGCAGTTCATTTTAGATTTTTCTAGGCAAGTAGTGGTTCATAGCCACTAGAGGAAAGATTGCAAAGCTTTCCCCTATCTCTGTTCCAGATTGCTGAGCTTTATAACAAATTTATCTGCTTTTTCTCTCAATAAAGTATTCGTGTATTTGCGCAGAGATGGAATCCTGTATTGGCACTTGCATTTGGAGATTCATCGGTGCTTTGGATGCAGTATTTCACTGTTGATGCAGAGCCTCAGCTTTACTTGCTCTGATACTTTCTTAGAGGAACAAATTCTTCTCTGACTCTCTTACACCCATCCTGGCTAGTTATGGCTGTGTGCTCCTGGTGAAGCTGTGCTTGGACAGGGTTAGGCTGCTCTTCACAAAGTCAAACTGCGTGAGGTGACCCTGGGGCAGAAGTCACCTGAGATGGTCAGCAGATAAAAAGTAGTGCTCAAATGGTCTAGGCTTCTCCACAGCAAGCTTGGGGAATTGGAGGACTGGGGTCAGTTTCTGCTTGCTGACTTTGTGAGGGCCACTCTGTTTGGAGAAAGGCTGGTGGAAGGTGTTCAGCCATGGCCTTTGGGCGAGATTAGAGGGTTTGGTCCTGAATGCTACTTGCTGTCACTCAGTAGTGATGATATTAACAGCTAAAGGAGAAGTGTGTGCATGCTGCTAAATACTTGCATGGCTGAGAATAACACAGCTAAAAAGAGAAAGACAACTGATACTGTGAAAGGAAGAGGTGAGCCTTGTCATTTGCCCTCAGAAGTAGGTCCATAACACTTTGTGGCATGTACAATCTGTTTTGACTTTCTCTCCCCTGCCTTTGGCTTCTGGCCATTAATAATACATTGTGCTTCAGTCTGATGGCACAAGAGAATTGTGGTATCAGTGAAACAAATACATTTCCCGTTATGAATTTGGGAGCTGGCTGTGTCAGGCCAAATACCAAAAGATAATAATATTATGAGGTTACCCGCCAAATGGGAGTATTACAGAAGGAGTGCATTGTGAGTAGGTGCCTGTCCATCAACAACATGCTGTACCCCGGGCTGATTATGTAAGGATCAATAGCAGGCTAGACCTGGCCCATGGGAAAAAACTCCAGGAGGGGCTTACACTGCAGTATGCGAAACAGAATCCGAGAGTGAATCCCAAAGAAGAAAACAGTTACACCAAGTACAGAGCTCAGACTAAGGGAATTTTTCCATATATATTTCCACTCATATGTTGAAACGAGTGCTAAGTTGAAATAGAAGACAGAAGTCACTGTCTTCTCCCTTCTGAGAAGCATTCCTTCTTAATAGCTCCTTTTCCTCACCTGATTACATGGGCAGCATCCCAGGAGGAGGAAATGCCTTGTGACTTCCACCAGACGACCGGTCTGGTGGGAATCAGTGCCAGGCTCGAAATACCAGTGGAACGTCAGTGCAATAAAATGCACAGATTATATATATATATATATTTATATATATATTAAAAGTGCCAAAAATTTAAAAAAAAAAAAGAAGTCAGAAAATGCTTGAGGGATTTGCATTATTCTTGAAAAACTGTACTAATTTATAGGTGAAGACTGAATTAAATTCACGCTTTGCTAAGAGTCTTTATAGGCTATTGAATCCCCAGTGAAACTTAACAGTAAATGTACATGGCATACTTTGATGCTTTCATGCCCTGTGATGGATATATGAATTGTCATGGGTTAGTGTTTCTTTGTTCAAATGCAGAGATTCCTCTGCATTTGGATGTTTCCAGAGTATAGGCAAGAATAAAGTGACTTCTCCCTGTGCTTCTCTCTGGCTGATTTTTAATGATGCACTTATAAACTGTGTGGGGACTCTGTGCAGGTGCTGGCTAGCTGTTTCTTGCATTTGGCTGACATGTTTGCAGGCACAGTGCCAACACAACAGGTATATGTGAGGCATATATTTTTGCTGTACATTCACAGCCCTAAATACTTGTGTCTCTTTGATCAGTGAGAGAGATGCTTTATTAATTGCCAAGGACTTGAGGGAAAAAAAACATTGGTCCAGAGAACTGAAAGAGCCAACAAAATAGGGTGACTGACTTTTTTTTTTCCCCATAGTGCTTGGGATTGTTATGATGTCAGATCTGCATTTTATTTATCATGCATATTCTCATCTGTTGTAGCAGACAACTCCCTTAGTATTAATGGGAGTTGTGCAATTACAGAGCTGAGAGCATGTGTACAGCAGGACTGGGACACAGTGGGACCAGCTGAGGATGCAGTGTCAGTCTTGGATTGGAATGTCTTTATTTTCCTTGGCTTGTCACAGACTCATACTGGAGGCAGAAAGAGAAGGTTGATATAAATCAGTGACTCACTCCTTTACTCTTTAATGAAAATCCCACTGAAGTCAATGGGAATAGGCCATCATTCTGTGAAACATTGACTTGAGCAGCATTCTCCTGTGTGCTCTTTGGGTCGTGATACCTTTACTCAGTCTGAGTAATGCCTTGCTCTTCAAACAATTGCATGAAAATAGTTGGAGCTATTTGAAGAGTGTAGTACTGTTTGTACTGCCATGCAGGCAGCACAATCTGGACTCTTTTATTAAAGATATTTATGTTGAATTAATTTTCCCCTACAGAGCTCAACTTCTCCTTTTTGATTCATTCTGTGAAGTCATAATTCAGTACTTATGGTAACATAAATCCATGTTAAGCTCCAGTATAAGCAGGCATAAATTCCATTGATTTCACTGCCCCATTTACACAGGACCCTGTTTGGTCTGAGATCTCTGCCTTGGAAATAATTGCAGTGCAATAAATTTAGGCTTATACCTCAGCTGTGCAGTGAAAGGAGAGAATAGGGATTACAACAAAGCAATGTGTAAGTTAAATGCAGATAGCTTTGAAAATAAGTATAATTTGGGAAGAAGCTGGTAAAGGAATTTTATACGCCTCAATGAGCTTTCATCTAAGTATGTGAAAGATTTTCCATGCATCAATGAAATAAGCCCAGCAACATCACTGTGAAGGTAGATATAGGTAGATAAGGTAGAATACATTAGAAAATGTGTTTTGCATTCCCTATTTGATATTTACCCAGGTAAAAAGTAGTGAAATCTATTATTTATTTGTTTATTTATTGGTGGATAAAAGCTGAAAAGGATTTTAAGATTTTGATCAAAGCAAGTAAAATGGCATTTTAGTGGATGATATCTGATAAAGTTGATCCCATTATGAATACCCCTGTTTGGATATAGATTTGTGCTCACAACTTTCATCCTGCAGAAGATTCCAATCTCTTTAGTGTTTGTGGCAAATAGCTGATGGGGGAACAGGATGGCTGGCACCGGGGAAGGTGCTCAGCTCACAAGCTGTGAGAAAGTGCAGCAATTGCTTTCTCTTCCACTGAGAGATAGTAATGGGGTGCAAACTCTTAGTGGGCCAGCACAAAATGAGATGGAGTCCACAGTCAGTTTATGTAGAACTAAAAATTGCTTTTAGATTGCCTTAAAATTGAGCCTGAACATGACTTCATTGCGGTGGAGCTGTTGCATGCAAGTTTCTGTTTGTGTTTGCTGGTGGTTTAGAAGAATTCTTGGCAGAAATATCTCAACTGATGATGGTCTTTGTGTTGTTTTGTTGTGCTCCAGAGGGTATAAGGAAGATATTGGTTGTTTCAAAGCATCAAATAATCAAATACAGGACAATCTTAATGCTGGCTAAAGTCTAACAGTTTGGTTTTAAAAAATCACATGAAGGTTAAAATATAGAGTGTTTGCCTCAGCTTTTTTATGTCAATGTATACTGTAACTGACCTCTAGAAATTCCTTTTAGTCTTTCCCTTCAGTCCAAGCCAAAATGAGTTTGTTTGTTTTTTGGTTGTTTGTTTTTTTTTGTTGTTTGTTTTTTTTTCCTGACCACCCTTAAGATTTTTAACAGACACTAGTTTCCTGTTTAGGGTGATGTTATCTTCACATGAGTTTCTGCACATACTGAAGGCAAATATTCTTTGAGATCATCTGCACCCTTCCCCTCCCTCCCTCCCCCCCCCCCCCCCCCCCCCCCCCCCCCCTTAAGTTCTAAAAAGTAAGTGTCCATTTGCATGTTTTCAGGCTTTGTGGTGCAGTCTGCCTTCATTAACAGTAAATTCCAGCTGCCAGACTTAGATCTGTATCTGGACTTCAGTATTTAGATTGTGAGGATACTCACGTCTGGAGTTTTGATTCAGAGCAATGCCTCATTTAGAAAAACTCAGAAAAACAAGACTGGATGCAATTTCACTACAGAGTTATAAAAAAAAAAAAATAATAATCTTGAGTCAAGAATTTAGTTGTAGGATGCAAGACATTTGTTATCTACTTCTCAGAGTTGCCTGTAGCCTTTGTGAAAAGGCAGGGTATATGTACAGGTTATACAGAAAGGACGTAGAGCCTTATGCCTAAAGAAGGGTGGGCAGAAAACCTAAGAAATGTTTATAAAGGAAATGGTGAAGGTCTTACCTGGACACTCTCCCTGGTGGCTCCACTCTTTTGCTCTCTTGAAAGAGGTAGTTGCTTTTAGGTACAATGGTAGATGAGGTCTGAGGGTTTGGGGCTGAGAACCCCACTGACTGTTAACTGGTTGATGGATAATACCTTCTCTTAATCATCTTCTCAAAAGGGGTCTGAGGTGGGTTTTTGTGTATGGAATCATGTGGAGTTCATGAGCTTGATTTCCATTTCCATCAGCTTTTAGCAGGATGGCATGATTTGACTTATTGCAACAGCAAAAAGTATCTGGGAGGGTGAAAAAAAGGATATAAATATTAAGTGGTTTGATATGAAGTCAAAATAATTTACATCCTGTGTGGATGTAAAGCACAGTTAGAGAGAGCTTGATTACAGAAAGCAATGTAAAATCCATAGCTCAGATGTGTAAGAAAATTGCTGACCACTTTGTTTTAGTTACCAGTAGTAATTCCTAAGAACTTTGTCTTCAAGCTTACACATTCTCCAAGTACTTATATGGAGTATTAATATTGTTTTGTGATGAGTCAGAATGAAGTTCAGTTGTTTGTATTTTTAATGTCTATACTTTTCAACATTGCTGGAGAACACCCGGGAATCAAAATAAGGTGAAAATAGAAAATATTGAAATAGAATGTGCTGGCATGAATGCATATGTTAAAGTTTGGATGACTTGCTGTCTGGTGTCTCCAAGGATGCTGACTTTTTCCATTCTGATAGGTTTCCTGAGCTCCTATTAAACTGCATGCCTGATGAGCTTTGGGTCCATCAGCTGTCCCATTATATGCAGTTTTACAGCCCATCCTTCACCTCCCACCGTCTCTGGCAAAGCAGAACCTGGCTTCATTAACTGCCTGGGGATAATGCTAGGAGGAGTTTGCAGGTGGTACCGTACCCAGTTGGTGTTCATCAGCATCCTTGCAGATACTGTGGGGGATGTGCTGCATTCCAAGAGTCCATGGGCAGCAGAGACTCCTCTGATCTTTTAGCAAACCATGCAGTGCAGAGCCACTCGAGTACCTTCAGGATGGGCAGACGGGGAAGCTGTCATCTTTCCCTCACTTATGTTAAGGTACACTCCGGATATGCCAATAGATTGTAGTGGTGTCTTGTAGCTGTGAAGGCAGCACAGGTCCACATGTCACGTCTTAGTCACTAGATTTGAACCACAACCTATTTGAAAGCCGCTTGACAGGCATATATCCCAGGATGCTGAACACCTGCAGTGTTACCACTCTTTATGGGCTCTAGTCCTCTTCCCAAGGGCTGTGTCCTCACGTTCTTTGTGAATGTACCGGATAGCAAAAGAAGAAGAACCTCAGTTACTGGTTTCCTCCTTAGTTATAAAAAGATTTTGGAGTGGACTGCAGAAGTACTGCTTTATATGTCTCCCAGAAAAACAGGTAGTAGGCCAGCATGTTTGAAATATTCTACATGCTTCTCTGCTTTTCTTTGCTTTTATTTCTTTTCTGTGTCATTTTAAAATCTCATGTTGTAAAGAAATGCTGACTTGCTTTCATGTTCACATTGTCTGTCTTGAAAAATTCCTATATCAGTAGGCTGACTCTGAGAAAGTTTGATCCATGAGCTCTTCAAATGTCTCTGTTTTTACAGATATCAACGAGTGTGAAATTGGAGCCCATAACTGTGATAGGCATGCCATATGTACGAACACAGCAGGAAGTTTCAAATGTAGCTGCAGCCCTGGCTGGGTTGGGAATGGTATCAAGTGCACAGGTGAGTGTTGTATGCATTTATTTGTAAGGTCTGATCAACACGGGGTCTGTGTGACCCTGGAAAAAACAATACCACACCTACAAATAGAGAAGACAAATGTTTATCATCCTCATTAGGTCAATTTGACACTATCCATTGGAGAGTGAATTCTCTGCCATGGTAACTGTGAAATCGGCATTATCTCATATTTGGTGAGTGAGATGATGGAAGTGAACTGGACCATGGAGAGAGACTGTGTACTTCAGGAAAGTTTGTGGCTCATGGGAGACAGTGAGAGGTCTCTCAGTACTCCTTGTGAAAACAAGATATATCCTAGAAGATCTTAGCCTGGAGGGTGCCCTGCAGCCTCCTCATTCACAATTACCTTGTCACCATTCTTTGTTGGGCTGTAAATAAGCTGTGACTACTTTTCCCGTCAGATGACCACATATGTGGGGGTTTTATTACAGAAGATTATTTGAAGTAGAGGTTTGGTCATGTCATATACTGCCTAAAGTGTGTATTCATGTTTGTTTGGTTGTTTTTTTTTTTAATTAAAAAAAAAATCTTTTTCTTCTTATTATTTTAAAGATCTGGATGAGTGCTCAAATGGAACCCACATGTGCAGTCCACATGCTGACTGCAAGAACACAATGGGTTCTTATCGTTGCCTGTGTAAAGAAGGTTATACTGGGGATGGCTTCACTTGTACAGGTAAGCTTTCTTAAGAATGAGACAAGTACCATGCTTGCATACTCACCTGGCATTTAGGCTTATTAGTGTTATAATTTAAACACAAATACTCTGAATCCCATTCAACTAGAATATAAAGTGTGGATCAGCTACAGGATTGTGTTACGTTAGGTCTGGTGCTCCCCAAATTAGGTTGCTGATTCAGCAGATAGCACTTAAGCTCTGCAGCAGATGTCAAAAGATATTGTAAGATCTCCATCTTTGGAATTATTAAGAACTCAGCTGGGTAAGGCTGTGAATAACCTGATATAATTTTGAAATTAGCCTTTTGTATAGCAGAGGCTGGACAAGATGATCTCCAGTGATGTCTTGCAACCTAAGTTAGTCTGTGATTCAATACAGAAAAAAAAAGCTTTTAAAGATTTGAAGTTATTCTCGAATGTCATCTTCCATTGTTTTCTACTTCATTTAAGTTGTGACAACTTTAAAGATACTGTGTATTATACCTAAAGCAGTCAATTTTTTCTTTTGATAAAATATAAGTTTTCATTGAGCTTTTCTTGTTAGTAGGAGTGGGTGGCAAACTTACTAAAACAATGTTTCATCATATAATTTATCCAATTAGTAACCCAATCCACTGGCTGCCAACATTAATATTTAAATAGTAGGGTACGTTATTAAAATTGTTTTATAAAACTACCAAAAAATGTTTTTGTTTTGTTTTTTTCACAACCTTGCTATTACGTTAAGGAATTCAGCATTGCTGATAATGCAGGGGGATCATGTTGAGGATAAAGCAATGGGAAGACAGTTGGTGGGCCAGATTTTCAGCTGCTGCAGATTAGTAGTGCTTTATCAACAACAGTAGTTTTCATTGCATCTGAGAATCTGGCTCAGTAGGTTTAAGGCAGAATTTGAATAATTCCAATTTATAAATGAGCCCTGGGATTCCATTTAATGGAGTGTGTATAATTTAGTCTTGAATCTGATTCAGCTTCCTTAGTGGCCTTCATAACCTGCAGGGCTTTTTGTTAATTTCCTAGATGATGATTTCTAGGAGTCTATAAACTACATCTTTCAGAGCACTTAGAGAGATTCTGTGTTCAGTTGAACACCTTAAAAAAAAAAAAAAAGGAAAGCTTACTGTTCGTGGATGCAAGAGGTGGCTGGGGCTCCAACTAGGGTATGCAAATATTCTGTAAGCTCTCTTCCAAAATATACAGCATTCACTGTGATAGGTACTACCTTTGCTTTGCCAGCCACGGACTTGCAACAAACTCACACTGACAGCTAGACTCTGTTGCAGCAAGTAGGCTCTTTTGTTAATGTATAAAATGTCAGCTAGAAAATAGGGGCCACAATCTATCTGAAGGGCAGCGTAGCCCAGTAGCAAGGCCGTTTTTCTTATCAGCTGTTAAACTGCAGTTTGGTTTTGATCGAGTTATTTTCACTTCAGTGCCACTTTTGTTAGTGTTTTCTATTTGGCATGGAGACCGTCTACTACCATATGTTTGCTCATTACACAGTAAACCTCTTATTTCAATTGCTGTATCTAGGCTTTGCTGTAATAGAAATGATAACGATAACAAGATTCATGTTCTTATTCTGAGTTTAAATTTGACTGTGTGTATGGCTTCCAACCATTGTTAGCTGTAGCTACTTTAGCAGCCTGTACCTGTTGCTAATTTTTCTTTTGATTATAAGTAGGGTGTAGTTTCTTCTGCAAGTGTTCAGAGCTAAGAGAATAGTTAAAATCCTTGGAACACTGCATAGTTAGCTGAAATAAATGTTGTTGAGAAAACCATGTTTACTGTAAACCTCCAATTTCTTTTCCTTTTACAGACCTAGATGAATGCTCAGAAAACTTAAATCTCTGTGAAAATGGGCAGTGCCTCAATGCCCCGGGAGGATATCGCTGTGAATGTGATATGGGATTTTTGCCAAGTCCGGATGGGAAAGCATGTGAAGGTAATTCTCTGTAAGCTTTAAACAACACTCAACAAATTCAGCCTTAATAATAATTTATGTTTGAAAAGTCTTACAATTGGTTGCAGTTGCGGTTTTATTGAGAACTGCATGAAAACTGTCAATAGTTGTTTTTTTTTTTTTCTGTTTATGTGCTTGGATGCTAGTATTTATTATGGACCTCCGGGTCTTCATTTACCTATTGTATAGAGAAAGGACAGCTTTTTGGAAACTGTTTTTCCACGTATTATTAGTAGACATGATTGCTGATCCAAATGGCATTGTCAACTGCCATTTCATCTTGGTCAGTATGCACACAGTTCTTCATTTTATTTGTAACAGTTAAACAGAAACAGTTACTTTGCCTTAGTGCATATGAAGCTGAAAAACACTGGTTTGGTAGCTAATATAGCCTGCTTTGAGGGTTTCTGCCAAATGCCAAATCAGAGATTGAAGCCTTACAGAAAATTTATATGACCATGGAAAAATAAAAATTAAAAAAATAAAAAATCCCGAGAGTATTTGTTCTTTTTGATCTGGTTACCACTCTTCAGTAAGAGCTTTTTATATGAAAAGATTTACAAAACCCAAGGAATACCTATTTTACCAATGTGTGTAAAGGCATATATTTGGTAATGATATATGAAAGCCAGTTTGTATAGCACTTATCACTTCAGTCAGTCCAGAAGCAGCAGCTGTATCATCTGACATACTAATGACTTGTAAGAACTAGTATGTGAGGGAGTTCATAATTACATCACTATAAATAGGATTTTTCCCCTGAAAAGTATTCTGTGTATTTTTTTTTAGTAATCTACCAAGAGAATTAATTTACGAGAGTGAATTTGTGCATAAACTAAAAGAATATTACATTTCATAGTGTTTCATGCAATAATTTACTTTGAGACCTTTTAGCTAACTTTAAATATCTTACATAGAGCTTAGCTTCCGTTGTGAAAACAGACTTCCCTTGATGTCTCGGATGTGTACACAAAACACAGTATTTTAAGGTCCTTTGTAAACACACACTTTTTTTTTTATTTTTTCATTTAGTTGTTCTTTGTCTAATACATAAAGCATTCAGTAAATAATGAATCAGATACAATGATTTAGACAAACAGCACATAGAAGTGAGCTTAAGGTGCTAACCTCAAGATCTGTCAAGTGCAGAAACCTGAAGATGAGCATCAAATTCACCTCTGTGCACAAGCATGGGGGGGGGGGTTGCCTATTATTATTATTAATTTATTTTGCTGAAGTTCAGCTTTCTGGAGATGGCTGCTGATTTAGGATGAACTTCATTTTTAAAGCATATTTCCTGCCATGTTTAATTTTGCTACTTGTCAGGTTAGCCCATGAGTAAATTCAGATTGTTTCTATATGGTCTCTAGTGACATTGGAAAGAGTATTTTGCATTAAAAAAAAAAAAAAGGCCATAGATTAGATTAGTTAGGCTTCAAGCGTAAATCTTGCATGTTATTCTTGTCTGGTCTCATATAGTGCACAGGAGCAGTCGGTTTCCAGATTCATGTTTTCTGAACTTTTTTGTAGTTTTCTGTATCTATATTAAAAAAGATAAAGAAATCTTATATTTTTCCATTCCTCTTTCTCTATCAGATATTGATGAGTGCTCCCTTCCTAACATCTGTGTCTACGGTACTTGTCATAACCTTCCTGGACTTTTCCGATGTGAGTGCGAAGTGGGCTATGAACTGGACAGAAGTGGTGGTAACTGCACAGGTAAAGATGATTTCAAACAACACGCTTTTTAATTTTCTATTAGTGTTATAATCTGCTCCTTAGGAAATTATTTTAAAATGCTATACAGATCAGTCTGAATATAAAGAAAATCTGCTGAATAGCACAGAGAGAAATGTCAGTGGAAATTATACTCAAATGGAGACTGGCAGCCTTCTCCACATTCCTCTTTCACCTTTTTTGTCAACTTCTGATTTCCCAGTGGCTTCAGAGAAGAAAGGGAGAAATACAGCAGAGATAACATCTTTGTCTACATCTTCAAGGCAGAGATGTGTTGCACCCTGTAGTTTCCATTCACAGTACTGGATGGCAAGCTGATGTCATGTATTTTTCCCTTAAGTATTTTTGAATATTTTATGTGAATTGATAGATTGGTTTTCTAGGGAAAATACTTTTTTCCTAGTGCAATGATGAATTAATCTCAGGCTAGTGTTCTACTTCTAAGACGTGTATTTACTTTGAGAACTTCCTGGAGATCAGTACTTGGTAACTAATGGATTTGTGGTGGTCAGCATATTATACCTGATATATCTATGGTATGCACTGTCCTGGAGTATTTGCTTAC
This sequence comes from Aythya fuligula, assembly GCF_009819795.1. Lineage (NCBI taxonomy): Eukaryota > Metazoa > Chordata > Aves > Anseriformes > Anatidae > Aythya > Aythya fuligula. The sequence continues at coordinate 1,261,598 of NC_045569.1, read as the reverse complement.
CACCTGCTGTTTTTTTTTGCAGATGTTAATGAATGTGCAGATCCCACAACCTGCATCAGTGGCACATGTGTCAATACTGCTGGTAGTTACACCTGTGAGTGCCCTCCAGATTTTGAGCTGAATCCTACCCGTGTTGGCTGTGTTGGTAAGGGACCACTCATATTTATTTACAAGTGAAGTTGCACAGAGGCTGCAAGGCTAACCGTTTAGAACCTGATCTCCTTCTAAGACAAAGTGATGCGCTTGGTGGATGAGGGAAAGGCTGTGGATGTGGTCTACCTTGACTTCAGTAAGGCTTTTGACACCATTTCCCACAGCATTCTCCTCAAGAAACTGGCTGCTCTTGGCTTGGACTGGTGTACACTTCGTTGGGTTACAAACTGGCTGGATAGCCAGGACCAAAGAGTTGTGGTGAATGGAGTCAAATCCAGTTGGAGGCCGGTCACTAGGGGCATCCCCCAGGGCTCGGTACTGGGGCCAGTTCTCTTTAATATCTTTATTGATTATCTGGATGAGGGTATCAAGTGCACCCTCAGTAAGTTTGCAGATGACACCAAGTTAGGTGCGTGTGTCGATCTGCTCGAGGGTGAGAAGGCTTTGCAGGAGGATCTGGATAGGCTGGACCGATGGGCTGAGGCCAACTGTATGAGGTTCAACAAGGCCAAGTGCCGGGACCTGCACCTGGGGCACAAAAACCCCAAGAAGGGGGTTGAAGCCATCAAGGTGCTTGAGTGAGTCCAGAGAAGGGCAATGAAGCTGGTGAGGGGTCTGGAGAACAAGTCTTATGAGGAGCGGCTGAGGGAGCTGGGATTGTTCAGTCTAGAAAAGAGGAGGCTCAGGGGCGACCTTATCACACTCTACAGGTACCTTAAAGGAGGCTGTAGCAAGATGGGGGTTGGTCTGTTCTCCCACATACCTGGTGACAGGACAAGGGAGAATGAGCTAAAGTTGCACCAGGGGAGTTTTAGGTTGGATGTTAGGAAGAACTTCTTTACCGAAAGAGTTGTTAGGCATTGGAATAGGCTGCCCAGGGAAGTGGTAGATATCCCTGAAGGTCTTTAAAAGATGTTTAGATGTAGAGCTTAGTGATATGGTTTAGTGGAGGACTTGTTAGTGTTAGGTCATCTGTGTGATTCTGTGAAAGTCCTAGGTCATGGAAGAGGGCTGGAACAGACTCACCAACTCCCAGCCCACTGCCCCTGGCCTGTTTTAATAGTTTTGCAACTTGTAATAGTGCAGTGAGAACACGCCTGAAGTGATGCAGCATGCCAGCAATGCCCTGCTGCCAGAACCAAGCCCTTGGGGCTTGTTAGAGCTGTCCACAATTTACAGCAGGCATGAGATGATTTTAAATTTCAGCAAGCTTAAACCAACATCCAGCTTGCCCCAAGATGGCAGGCAAATGAAGTTATGGCATAAAGCCACCTTACACTCTTTGAGCAATTGAGTGCAGCTTGGATAGGTACAGCTTTCATGACCAATGGAAATGCTGTTTTATTAGGCTCTGACTACTCGTTACTCTGATATTTTTTTGCTTTTGTTTGTTTAAGAGGGCATAGGGATGCTCCTCAAATTCAAATGTATTTGAAAATCCTAACAAGTAGATGCTTTCATGCATGTTAATCTCATAGAGAGGAGAAAGCAGTGTATTTCTGAAATTGGAAGGGTGTACAAATGTGGATGACAATGTAAATCAAAATGAGAAAAGGCCTGGCTGAAGAGATGTGGCACCACTGTCCTACCCATGCAGGAAGAGATGGGTTCTCTTGGACAACACAAGTCACTTTCTTTAGCTGTTACACAAGAAATTAGAGTTGTCTGAGGCTATCCCTCATCCTGAGATATTGTTTGTGATTTCCCCTCTCCTAAAATGTTTGTTGCTAATGTGTGTTCTGAATAGATACACGATCTGGCAACTGTTACTTGGACATTAAAACACGTGGAGATAATGGTGGCACCTTCTGCAGCAATGAGATTGGAGTGGGTGTTTCTAAGGCCTCCTGTTGCTGCTCTCTGGGCAGAGCTTGGGGAGTTCCCTGTGAACAGTGCCCACCTGTGAACACAAGTAAGTCAGCTTTCCTGGGTTAGACACAACAATACAATGTGATCATTTACTGGATACCTGCAGGAAAGAGGTCTTTGAAGAACCTCATCAGTCTTAATCAAAAACTTTAATAGTCTTTCAGTTATCTAGACAGAATATTATCACTTTTGAGCAAGTTTGCTGTTACACAAAAAAATTAACATTATGAAATGAAATAGCAGTTGATGTTATAGAGTAAAATTTAATGTTGATGTCTGGTTATTTTACATTTATATTATCTGTAACAATTTGACTAATTTTCAAAGATAATTGTGCTGAAAATGTTTCTGCTATCTTAAGTTCATAAATCTATTTTGTTTTCAGCTGAATATAAGGTTCTTTGCCCTGGAGGAGAAGGATTCCGACCAAACCCTATTACAGTTATATTAGAGGGTAATATTTACATTGTCCTATTTTTACATGCCTAAAATTATTAAACTCTTGAGTGAGTGTTGTTTTTAATAGAAAAGTGTAAATGAGATAATGTCTCTGAATTTGTTTGAACAGATATTGATGAATGTCAAGAACTGCCTGGGCTCTGCCAAGGAGGAAAATGTATTAATACATTTGGTAGCTTCCAGTGTCAGTGTCCATCAGGGTACTATTTGAATGAAGAGACTCGAGTATGTGATGGTACGTAGCCTTCACTTAACTAGTCTTCAGCTTTTATTGATATAAAATGACGACAAATCAACATGTAGCAGAACTGATCTGTCTTTGAAAATGAAAATAAGCAGACCAATGCAGCTTTACAGTGGAAAGTTGAAACAGATTGAAGTCTTACATTGAGAGAGAGAATTCTTTCTTGACCATGTTGAAATATATACAAATTTATATTCAAAATAATAATATTTTTGTCAAAGACAGAAAAAACAACCATTTATATGTAAAATATAGTTTAATAACCAGTTATAAAAAAAAATAGCTGTCCTTTAATGGGTAATAGAATGGTTTATGGGTAGCCAGATAAAGAGCTAACTTGCCCCTTGGTTTCCTGGGTTGGTTACAATGTCTTTGTGCTTTTTATCCACTGCTTATTTTTGCTCCTATTGATTTCAATGTCCAACTGAAAATATCTGTTGGACTGCACAACATTTTTCTTCCCCCAGCACTGTCCGTAGTATATATTCATCACATTGCTTGAAACTATCAGGTTTTACTGGATACAAAACTTCAGGCAACCTCTTAAATCCTTAAATTTCCCAAAGCCCATGCTGTCTTCAGCCTTCCAGACTGTTAATAATGTTAATACAGTACTTATGATATTCCAGGGACTGCAGAAGTATAAAAGGTCCAGGTTCTAAATTAAGTCTGAAGCAAAGCGCTTCATGCATATTGTGCTTATGTAGCTCAACAAATGGTTTCCTGTTAAAGAGGAGATCTACCTTTTTATTTTTCCTTAGTGATGTGTCAAAGATCGTTTAAAATGTTAAGGTTAGTGAACTACTGTTGAATTTTTAGGAACCAAGTTGGACTTTTTCTGTTGTTATTTTAGCAAATGTTGATGAAATCTACGTGATGATGAATCACGTAAGATGTCATGTGATCTTGATCTCTTGATGAAATTAAGGTGACATCTTGAGTTGGGAAAGTTACTCACTTTTCCCAGTCAAAACAGACTTGAACCCTCCAATCAGTCTGTTTTAGCATCATTACTTACTGAGATGGGCACTCCACAGTAAACAGCTTTGGTTCTTGTCTGGATTTGGGAATTCGGAATGAATGAGATCTTTAAATGCTACTTTTGTGTGGCAATTGCAGAAACCAAATTACTGTCTTTGATCTGCCTAGACACATTAGAGTCCCCATCTTCACATCACAGCTGGACTCTCTGTGGCCACATGTGCCACAAACTCCTCCACTGTGTGGGCATTGCTCCACCATGATCTTGTTCAGCGATCCTTCAGCTGTCCTCTGTTAGTACCTTCCAACCTCAGGTGTTACTGAGACATTTTCGTTCTTGAAAGCACAATGAGAAAACTGCTATGGCCACTCACTGCCTTTTTATTCTCTTCTAGATGTGAATGAGTGTGATACACCTGGCATATGTGGACCTGGCACATGTTACAATACTGTTGGGAACTACACCTGCATCTGTCCTCCTGATTACATGCAAGTCAACGGAGGGAACAACTGTATGGGTATGTGTTGTGGGTTTTTTTAAGCTTTATATTCATGCTTTGGGCCAGGGCTTTAGCTGGCACAAATCAGAATTATTCCTCTAAATTTAGTTAAACAAGAGTTAACTAAATAAAAGATCTACCTTCTTTTATTCATCTTATTACATAAACCAAGGTAGATCACTTTTATTACAGACTTTTTAGTATCTCATCAGAATTTCTATTTTGATTTGATAATTTGTGTGTTCATCCTTTCCAGTTATCATTTCAGCTTTTCATTTAAAAGCTTCTGCAGGTGATACGCTACTAAAATGACTCAGGCTTCACAGAATGAAATCACAACCTGTGCACAGTTTTTAGGAAGAACCACAAACAAACTCGTGTTTTTCAATTTTAGGCAAAACGCCAATACTGAATCCTTTAATGATTCTGATCAGTGTTACAGCAGTGTTTATGACTCTTAAATGTTTGTATTGCAGACAAGTTTTCATACTTTTAAAGTAATCTTGTAGGGATAAATTTTTATGTAGTATTCTACAGTACCACAACATCTACTAGACAGGCATCTAAAAAGTATGTATGTGAAGAATAGTTCTTAAACCCTTCAGGTTCACCATCTTTTGTAAAAGTTGCTGATGTGTTGGCCTTTTTTTCTTCATTTTCACAGATATGAGAAGAAGTCTGTGCTACAGAAATTACTATGCTGATAACCAAACCTGTGATGGCGAGCTACTCTTTAATATGACCAAGAAAATGTGCTGCTGTTCCTACAACATTGGACGTGCATGGAATAAGCCTTGTGAACAGTGTCCTATACCTAGCACCGGTACTTTTTTGAATTGGGAAGCAATTTGAAAGCCTTGGTAACAGGAATACTATTAGCAGGTGTAACATTGTTAGAGAAAGAGATGCTATGACTTTGTCTGCTCTTGTGTATCTAAAATGAAGAGATCACTTACCTCTTTTGGCCTGGATGTGATCAGTCCTAGTCACAATGAAAGCATATGTTTAAATCCTTTTGGAGTGGTATGTGTACAGACTGCTGGGCCATGCCTCTTTTGTGACAGTTTCATTTTCTGGGAGACTTCATGCTGTATAATTTGATCCATCTCTTGGCAAATGCCTATTATTGATCAAGTACTGAGGCACTGACCGGATTTTTATTGCCATTGCTTCAACAAATGTGTGTGCTGTGCTGTGCCTTGACTGCTGAGGTACCTTTGTCTCTTCTGAGAACGATCCATGTCAAGCAGCTACAATAAGATGTAGCAGTTTCTGGGCTAATTGTATGGGCATACAGGAAGCCTCCACATTGACTTAAGACTCTGCAAAGTTGAGCCCAGGATATCCCACTCTGGTTTGAGGTGGTTAGCTATAAGAATAAACTTCCTAGACAATTATTTGGATAAGTTCCAACTTATGGTTCAGACTTTTTTAAATTCAGATCTGGACTTGTGTGCAGAAACTGTAATGCACAGAGATAAACATATGCACAGCAAAGCCAGGATGTGAGCCCAAACCTTCCTCATCTTTTTATGTGCTAATTTCAGTGGCCTTTGAATGAGAACCCAAGTACATACTAAGCACGTCACACAGTGAGCCTTAGGGAAGCATCTGCATACTTCTACATACCCTGCAGATGTTGAAAGGGTAAAAGTAGAAATTTCTTTGGGCAAAGGATGTAGTGAATTTGTGACTGTTGATTAATTCAAAATACTGTAATTGCTGCTTTGGTCTCCTATTGTAGATGAATTCTCTACGCTCTGTGGAAGTCAGAGGCCTGGCTTCTTCATTGATATATATACAGGACTACCAGTTGGTGAGTTGTGATTTCTGTTTTGAACTAAATTCCATACTACCTCTGTCCAAGGAAGGGAGGATGTTTCTTTTCCCAATTATTTCTTTTATGGGAGGAAGAAAAGCCAAACAGTGTAATGGAGATCAACCTTCTGTTGAATTTTGAGCCTGCAAGCTTTCCGTATAGCTCCTCCTAGCTAGCAGCAATGTTTATTGCTGCTTGTTATTAAGGCAATATAAAGCTCTAAATAAATTATCATCAGTCCTGCATGAGCAGGGCACAGATACCAAGCCTACAAAGTCTGGGAGTAAGGCCAATCAGCATTTGTTCTGAGTAGAATTAGGAGTCTTTCCTTGGGACTAAACCAGAGATTTATTCTGACATTTCATACCAGTTCCCCTGTGTATTGGTTTGACAGAAAAATCCTTTTTTCTGTTCAACTAGAATATTTCTCACATATGTTATTGTGTATAACTTTTGAATGGTGAGTAACGAATTGCAAAACAAAAAGAGGGAGAGAATGAGAAATTCAAAGACTGAAGTCTGAGTAAACCCTACTGGGACTCTATTTTGTTTTTATTCACACAAGAATGCAAATAAGAAGCAGATAATGTGCCATGTAACAAACGGAGGCAGTATACGGGCAGTAATCAGGTGCTTTAGGATTAATCTGTTGCTCTGATGCAGTGTTTGGCTAGTTAAATCGTAATATTTCTAGTGAAGTGGGGAATATCATTTTCAAAGCAGTTAAACTCTCTCCATTTGGCTCTTCCAAATAACTTCATTGTAACACTCAGAATGACAAGCAGGTTCGCCAGTGCTATGGATGGGAGAAATGAGGAGGGGTGTGTGCTGCGCTCTGCCTTCCCATGTGGCAGGATATGTCTTCGCTACAGAGAAGAGTCAGGATCTGAGGAAACAGGAAACATTTACATTTTCATAGTTTGGAACGACTTGCAATCTATTGCAGTTGGAAAAGTTCTGATGATCACATGCGCTTGATGATTCTATTAAGGATAAATGCAAGAGGACATGTTCTTCAGCAAAGGATTTTATGAAGTGCTGTTTACAAGAATTAAAAAAAAAAAATCTTCTTGCAGATATTGATGAATGTAGAGAGATTCCTGGAGTGTGTGAAAATGGCATCTGTATAAACATGGTTGGCAGCTTCCGATGCGAGTGTCCTGTGGGTTTCTTCTACAATGACAAGCTACTGATCTGCGAAGGTAGAGTGTTGATATCATTCAGAGAAATGGTATTTCACCAGCTGACAATTCAGACAGTGGCAAATTTGAGATACTTGCAAGTCATTCTTAGCAAAGGAAATTACTGGTGTCAGTGTAGTAAGTCTGTGTTAATTAAGACTTTTATAATATTTTTTTTGCATAGAAAATACCAGATTTTCTATCAGACGTCTTAGGCTTTGGAGGAGCATGAGTCAGCAGTCATGGGAAGAAACATTGTTTTTCATATTTGACAGAAAAGCCAAGACAAGAGTAGTCATCCTGAGTCAAATCACAATAATATTTTTTTATTCCAAGATATTTTTTCTTATGGGACAAAGATTTCTGTTTGTTTTTTGTTGTTGTTGTTGTTGTTGTTTTTTTTGTTTGTTTTTTTGTGTTTTTTTTTTTTTTTTTTTTTTCCTGGGGGGGGCTGGGGGGGGGGGAGGGCAATTTAAACATTTCCTAATGTTTTATTAGTCATTTTTATGGTGAAACCAAAGACAGTAGTATGAGTTGCTTCATTCCCTGGTGTGGTTTATGACTGCTGACAAAATGGATACTAAAAGCAAGGTATTGAGGAGCTTCAAGTACAAGCATGTTCTGTAGGCAGCTTCTATTTGAAATGTTACATTTCTAGGGAAATAATGTTCTCTGTTAGCAGCAGCTTTGAGAAACCCAAGTGACAATGAGGGTTGTGTTGACTTTGACCCAAGCTTGAATGGATTCAGAGGATAGCCTCTGCTCTGCCATCCAGTGCTGTGAATGCTGTTTAATGAGAATAAAATTGCATTTAAGAGCCCTGCTTCTCTCCCCGCTCACCTGCCTTTTTTTTTTCCAGAATAATATTGATTTATTATAGTCAATATCTATTGTTAGAACATGATTGTGAGAATCACCTCTCTTAGACTGTGTATTTCTCTAAGAGGGCTATTATACATCTATCTCTTGGTTATACCATCTAACCTATAAAACAGCTCTCTCCCTTCCATATTCTGAGAACGAGGGGGCTAGCAGCAATCCATCCACAGTAAAATTCTACTTCTGTGATTCCATCTTCAAAGCTTAAAAAACATAATCAAATCCAGTGCTAATGCTTTATTTTCACACCTCGTTGCCTCTGACCATGAATTTAACTTGTTCTGTCAGATTCTTACTCATACTGTCTTAGGCTGGGTAACTAGTAAATGATTCTATGACTATGTTTCTCAGATTTAGAATGGTGCATGTATTTATGTCATTGCACTGGTCTCTGAGGTGCTGCTGCTGGTAGAAATTGCATGTGGTAGTACAGCTCTCCCAAGTGAGTGTGCTGCCTTCAATATGCAGCCATCCACAGGAAATAATCCAAAACTGATCTTCCCAAATTGTAAGTACAGGCGAATATCACAAAAGAAAAAATTGTCATTCATGTCCATCTACTTTTCACATTCTTAAATAAGGAAAACTGGTTTTTTTCCTTGCCTGAAGTTTTATGTTGCTGTTTATATTTATATTGTAAGCTGCTAACGTCCAACATGGATCTTGTTTCTGTGTTACGACTGGGGGGATGCTTATAATTTCCACCTGCAGATCTACGTGGGCATAGCAACTTCCTTATTCTGATCGCAGTCTGACAGAAGTCTATCCAAGTGGAAGGTTGCAACAGTCCTTTCCTGTGCACTCCAATAGTTTCAGAAAACCATTATATCAGTCTTCTAAGCAGGAATAAGTTTTACAAATGGAACATACAGATTAGGGACCATTTCAAGGAGACATCTAAATTTAACCAAGTACCTAATTTAATGAGTATATTGATGTTTTCAGAATTAAAAGAAATACCTATACTTAATAAAACAGTACTCCTTTACACTAAAAACAATGTGGTTTTCTTATCTTTCTAGTACCAATTTACCATAACAGTCAAATTCCTTCTTGTATAACAGATATTGATGAATGCCAAAATGGACCAGTATGTCAGCAAAATGCTGAGTGTGTCAACACAGCTGGTAGCTACCGTTGTGACTGTAAACCTGGCTATAGATTCACATCAACCGGACGCTGCACTGGTGAGTATTTCTGCCTTGCATGAATGAATGTCTGCAGAAAGTAGTACCTTTTAAAAGAAGTTTAAAAAAGCATATCTCCTTTTCAGTAAGATGTATTTTTTATACTAGGAGGTGATCTAGGCTCCAAGAACCCTCCTCTTAAAGACTTTTAGGAAATCCCATAAACATTCTGCTAATTCCCGGAAGAGTAATGGGCCCATCCTGCAAAGGCATAAATGATAGTTAATCACCTGAGTAGGTATTTGACCTCCACTTTATACCACCAACTGCAAAGATCTGCTGTTAGTGTTAGGTCAGAGGTTGGACTCAATGATCTTGAGGTCTCTTCCAGCCTAGAAATTCTGTGATTCTGTGTGTGATTCTTTAGTCCATGTCATGTCTGGCTTCACTACTTTGTGACTAGCTGTTTTCTGACACTAAAAATTTAGTTGCTGACAGAGAATGTGATATTTTCCCCTTCATCTGAATAAAGTCATTTATTTTTATTTTCTGGATGTGTTTTAGCACTTTTTTTGCCACATGTTTTTTCACGAATAAATCACTGCTTGCTGGGATCTCTGCTGATAAGGTGGACTTACCTAAGCCATATGCAACAACTAACTTAAAAAGCTTTCTGTTAAACTTCCTAACTTTTCCGTGGGTTTAAACTGGCCCCTGAACATTATTTTTAGATACTCCCTGACTGGGACTGTAGTTCTCTAATCTAGTTGGTCTTTCTTCTAATATCATAGTCCAGAGAGGCATTGGTGTTATCTTGATTACTTGAAGAATTGCAGAGATTTTAGAGTGCTATGAGCTAAAGAGCTGTAAATATTATATACGTTTCTGAACAATATAATAATTACAAAGGAAATTGGTAACATTTTCCTTCTGTTTGCGCTTCTGAGTACTTGAGTTTTTAGGAAGTGCACTTTTTCCTGCAGTGCAGTTTTTCATTGTTTCATGAGACCCTTGAGGGAAAAGGGTGTAGGGGCAACCTGAACTCTACTATGAGAACTAAAACTTTGTTTTGTAAAGCTATGCAGTGGCATATGTAAATATGCAATACATTACCAATGTAATTGTTGTTTTTACGTGTTCGACCGTAGTACAGGAAGAGCCAGGGAAGGTTCTGATACGGGTTACAATAACCCAGCATGAATTGGCACAAAAGTAATACTTCCCTGTATTTTGCTCTTATTTTATACTTAGTGAAAATAAAGTGTAACAATTAGAGTCAAAGGTGGTTGATAAAATACTTGATCCAGCAAAGAAAGGAAAATCCTAACTGCTCTGCTGAGAGCATAGTGATAAGCACCTTGCAATGCTGGATCAGTCATGCTTCTGCATTAAATAGTATTACACCCCAGTAGCTTGTATGTTATTGTACGTAACTAGGTTGTATCATGGTCAACAATACTATGACTATTTAATTTATCTTATAAAAATAGCACTCTTCTGGTGCTATCTATCGTGGTATAATGAGTATTTTTTCTTATAAACAATTAAGACAATTCTGCCTCCCAGTTTTTAAACAATTCTAATGTTCTTTACTGTGAGGGTGGTCAAACACTGGAACAGGCTTCTTAGAGTGATAGTTGATGCCCATGCCTGTGAGTGTTAAAGAGTCAATTGGATAACGCCCTCATTAATCTGCTTTATCTTCTGGTTCATCCTGAAGTGCTCAGGCAGTTGGACTAGATGACCTTTGAAAGGTCCCTTCCAACTGAACTATTCCATTCTGTTCTGTTCTATTGTCTGTTTATCCCAAAAGAAGTGATTTTTCCCTGGGACTTTGAATTCACTGTTCACGGAGCACTAAAGAGAGTCATAGTTTTTCTTTCCCCTCTACATTTCTGAGATGAGAAAATTAGGAATTCTTATATCAGCATGCTATCCAGCATTGGTTTCCTTTCTCCTTCCTTAGATTCTAGTTAGCAGCAGTATCCTTAATAGCATTGGCAGAGCTTAGTAGTCAGTAAATGTTCATCCAAAGTTACTAATGGAGCTGATTGATGTACAGTAATCCTAGGGATGAGAGCTATCAGGATGGTCTGTGTGCTTAGCAGAGTGTGGAGAACAGACAAAGGAAAACAAGATTTAGTACACGCAATTCTTTGCAGTTAGGAACAATTTCACTCTTGCACTTTTGCAATGCAGTTTGTTATGAAACTGCATCTTAGATGTTTTGCTTAGATTGTATTTGAAATAAAATTACAGAACACTAAAATCAACTAGACTCCAATACAGGCTAATGGGAGCATATCAGTTGCAGTATTTTGGAGATGCAGCAGACAAAATGCCAGGAAGCATACTGAATCAAACCAGCTTTTGTTGGTGGATGAGGTCAACAAAAAGACCTCATTTTATTCATGTTTCTGATTTGTTATGGAAAAATTCTGCTAGACAGCAAACATTTTGTTCTTTGACATTTTGTTTCGCTTACTATTGATAAAACCCTGCATTCTGCCTGGAAGTATTCATAACAAGAGTAGCAGGAAACGGGTAGCTGTTGAACTAGTGTAATAGATGCCCTGCTATTGTAAGGCAGCAAATCCCATGCTAGCAGGATAGTTTTCCCCATCTCTTTCTGCAGAACTATACAGGTGATTGTATGCTTCTGTTGGCAAAATATTTTCTGGCTACATACAGCATAACTCTTCTTGCTGTTTGAGCTTTTGTTGTGATTTATCCCGACAGGCAGCTAAGCACCATGCAGCCATTTGCTCACTCCCTGCCCTTGGACAGATGGGGGAGAGAATTGGAAGAAAAAAAAAAAGAGGGGGGGGAGGAGGAACAGGGAGACTTACAGGTTGAGATACAGGCCGTTTAATGTGACAGAAAAATAACAATGATAAAAAAAATGTACAAAGCAAGTGATGCACAATGTAATTGCTCACCACCCACTGACTGATGCCCAGCCAGACCCTGAGCAGTGGCCTCCCCACTCCCACTCCTGCCTCCCCCAGCCAACCCCCCACCAGTTTTATTGTTCAGCAGGATGCCATACAGTATGGAATATCCCTGTGGCCACTTTGGGTCAGCTGTCCTGGTTGTGTCCCCTCCCAGCTCCTTGTGAGGCACCCCCAGCCTCTCTCCTGGCAAAGGCAGTGTAAGAAGTTGAGTCCTTGACTCAGTGTAAGCACTGCTCAGCAACAACCAGAGCATTGGCATGTTCTCAGCATTATTCTCATCCTAAATCCAAAACACAGCACCATACCAGCTACTAGGAAGAATATTAACTCTGTTCCAGCTGAATCCAGGACAGCTTATCGTGCCTTGTTTGTCTGATTTTCAGGACCATCACATTGCATAAGACACAGGTGCTACTTGTGCTCATTTTATCTCTGCAGAGTGCCTAATATTTTAATGCATTTTTATCTTTTTGTAAGCTCAGTGAAAAGAGCGTAGGATTTATTTCAATCTCAGTTTTGTATGATTTCAGTAAGTCAGTTAAGCAGCATTGCGCTTAACATGGCTAAAAGCAATAAGCTGCTTTCACGAGAAGGATACAAACTGTGATATAAATATATATATGTGAGGCTTTCACATCTGCTGTGAAATCAATGTAGAACACTCAGAAATCTCCTGACACAATTTCATGTCATTAAATCTGCTTTTCAAATCCAGTGATTTGAAAATCACAATTTAGTGACATGATTCCCTTTCAGCAAGAATTCGTGTTTCAGCAATATCATTTTTACACTAGACTTTTTCTAGCTCCACAAATGTTGTAAAGGTAGTTTACAAGCAAATTACCCATTTCCAGAGATTTATTTAGTAATGTTTCTCTTATTAATAAATTAAAAATACTACTTTAAATTAGAGACCTGCACTGAATTCTAAATATCATGGTTGATGCTAATACATCTTTCTAGCCTTGTAGTTTAGAGGCCTTAACTTTCAATGTGCCTCTTTGTTTTCAGATCGGAATGAATGTCAAGAAATTCCCAATATCTGCAGCCATGGGCAGTGTATTGACACTGTCGGAAGTTTTTACTGTATTTGTCACAACGGATTCAAGACCAACGATGACAGAACAATGTGTATAGGCAAGTATATCCAATTAAGTTGTACTTAGACTAATGACTATCTTAATGGAAGCCGATCCTCTGTATCATAAGGAGTGGCCCTTTAAGAACTGATTGTGAGCCATCTACCACTGGCAATGGTGTGAAAACACCATACCTGGTAAATGGAGATGATAAGCTGATAATGAAAGAAGAACATCTCGTTACTGTAGATAGAACCTTTAAAAATATATATCCTGTCTAATGAACTGTTGATGCTTTCATTCCTCAGGAAAATATTCCTTCCTTGTTAGAATTTTCTGAAGCATTTTGTCTCATTTATTCCTTAGACAAGAAATCTAATAGATGAATATTGCAATACAGAAATTGTATACAGCCTACTCGTTAATAGAATAAGCGAAGGGTAGATTTCCTGCCAGAAAAGTGCCCTTTTCAGAAACAGAGGCATCTTCATAAAGAAGGAAATTCTGTACTTAACCCATTTGTAGCTGTTAGTTTAGATCTGTTGTGGATAGGATGAGATTTCAGGATGTTTATGATCAAAGATAAATTAGAAATCCCTTGGGGAGGGTGAGATAGATACAAAATAGATTTAGGAGAATAAATTATCATTGGACACTTGATCTATTTTTACATATGTTGCTATCAAATACGTAAACCCATGTAAAATCTTCCTTTTGGAAGACAGGAAAATCTTTTTTACTTCTATTTGCTCTGTGTTGGCAGTAGATTATTTCTCATGCCAGTGGGATAGCTCCAGGCCTTCCTTTCCCCATTAGAGATTAAAATTCTTGCTGCTTGTTTTTTCTCCTTTGTAGATATCAATGAGTGTGAGAGAGATGCCTGTGGCAATGGAACCTGCAGAAACACCATTGGCTCTTTCAATTGCCGCTGCAATTTGGGGTTCATCCTCTCACATAACAATGACTGTATAGGTAAGGAGTGCTGAGACCAGTTAAGTGTTTCTAAGACTTTCTGCTTCTAATAAAATTAACATTAGTACCATCATTTCTATGGTGTTAAAATTGCACTTTGAATGGTCTATGTGATTAAAGACAAAAAGCTATTTCTTTGGTCTGAAAAGGCTTCTGATTGTAAACTTCTTGCTTTTCTATAAGCACTTAAATGTTTTCTTGTGAAATATGCCATTCTCTTTTTAACTCTCACTTTGACAATTTTATAACGTAGACCAATAGGAGTATTTTTCCCTCACTTGCATTTGAAACAAGGGTTTATTGATGAATTCTCAGTTACTGTGCGATGTAGTGTAAACAGAAATCTTATCTATGCAATTGTACTTGGTGCAAGTATTTCTCATGTATCTTTCAATGTTATTTTAGATGTGGATGAATGTGCAAGTGGAAATGGGATGCTCTGCAGGAATGGTCAGTGTGTGAACACGATTGGATCTTTCCAGTGTCTTTGCAATGATGGCTATGAGGTGGCTCTGGATGGAAGGACTTGTGTTGGTAAGTACTTTCTTTTAGGGTCAAAAAAAGAAAGTGCAACAAACCTTGAAATGACAGTGTTGAGTGAAAAGTGAAGGAGGTCAGAGAGAACTGTCAAACTGATGTCATTATAGCTAGCTGAAGAAAAGCAAGTGGATGAAGACACTTCTGCTCCTGGAAAGTTCCACCGTTAGTTTGATGGAATCAAAAGTAAAGCATCCTCTACAGCAGATTTGTGGAGATAACATATTTGAAATAATTGCTGTTGTCTCTCTTTTCTTTCAGATGTGAATGAGTGTGCACTGGATCCTGGAAAATGCTCACCGGGCACGTGCCAGAACTTGGATGGGTCATTCAGATGCATTTGTCCTCCTGGATATGTCCTGCAAAATGACAAATGTGAAGGTGTGTATAGACCAATCCTTTATCTGTTTGTTTTTCTAGCTACTCACTGTTGTTACCACTGTTCTCTGCATCTAAACATACGTAATGTTTATTCTTTTGTGGCAGTATGCAGTTCTGAACTGTAGCAACTGATAAGTCACTTGCTTCTCAGAAAATCTCACACAGTTTTATTTGAACCTGAGCTACCCTATCAGATCCCAAGAAAAATCTGATCCCAGGCTGTTTGGCTGATGGTACATTGCTGAGGCGTGCCCACCACATGAGGTTTTGAAAACTAACTGTAGATTTTGTGCCTGGATTTCTCATCCCTCTTTCTGTCTGTTCTTCTATTGGCATTAGTGTTTTCAAATCTGTTAGATATCACTGTTGATGTAAGGTTGTATTTTATGTTGTACATCTGCCAGTGCAGACATTTTTATTTCTCATCTCTGTAATTACTTTTCTTACAGATATTGATGAGTGTGTAGAACAGCCAGAAATTTGTGCCCTGGGCACATGCAGCAACACACCAGGCAGTTTCAAATGCTTGTGTCCAGAAGGTTTTGTGTTGTCTTCCACAGGAAGGCGATGCCAAGGTAATTTTATTCTTTTTTTTTTGGCATTTCAGAATTTGTTTTCTGTTTTATAAAAGCCTTGTTAGCTGCCTGTTTCTAATATAATAAGGAGACTCTGGACTCAAACAATGTTTTTCACAAGAAAAACATGGTAATTCTTCAGCTGTGGCCAGGTTCTGTCTTGCTCTAACATCTGTTTGTCATCAAAGAGAACATTTCAATAAAAGAGGTGAAGATTATGTTAAATGCACCAGGTTAAGTGAGAAAATTATGTTGCCCTGTAGCCCTTTCTTGCACCCCTGGAAGAAATGTTGAGGCTACCTAGATTCTGTATAGACTGTGACATGTTTGACATGGTGTAGAAGCATGAACATGGGAGACTACTGCAGTGCAGTGCTACAAACAGCATTTCCAGGAATAAGGCTGTTCTTAGCACTTATCAAATTCTATATAGCATTTGTTATACACTATTCCTCTACGCAAATGTGTGGATGGAAAAAAGATGGAAAACATTTGCAAGTGGTGTGGCATGGCTGATAAGCACCCATCTACTTAAAAAAGTCTGAAGCTCCTTTTGGCTTCAGGCATTAGTACATACACTGTTCAGAGGCACTGAGACAGGTCAAATGCTGAGAACTGAACATCTAGTAATGAAAAGCCACAGGTTAGTTTATTCTGTGGATAAAGAATAAGCACAGCAAATTAGGGAGTGAGTTATTTTAAATACTTTGGAAATTATTAAATAGATATATCATTAAATGTCCCATACACAGTGTGCACATCGGTAACTGCTGATGAGTAAGACCTCTATAAGGACCTCTGTAGTTATGCTTGGCACATAATGGTGATGCTTATTGACACCATAGTGAGTTCTTCACTTCACAATGGGCTAAATGAATCTGTGGAACCTGCAGTAAACATTCATCCAGGTCTCCAAACCACCATGCAGTTTGGCATAGTTACTTGCCTCAACTTCAAGAAAGTAGCATGGCTGTTTTAGCTGTGTTTTTGTAGCTTGTATAAATGAGATTTCTTTACCCTGAGGTTATTGTTCTCTCCAGGTAGGGAAAAACACTAAAAAACAAAAACACAACAAGAAACAAAATCACAAAAAAAGTATGCAGCTTTATCTTCTTCTTTATAAAAGCCAACCATTGTTTCACATGGAATAGTAGAGGAAAATGCATACTTGTGTGAACAAACCTTAAGAACTGTGTTTTTCCCCATCCACTGAAGAAGACTGTTTTTTTCAAGTATCTCGGGCAAAACAAACTTTTGTTTAAAACTTCCCATTACCTAGGAGTTTTGTAAAGTCTGGACATTGCCCAGCATTGATGCTGCAGCCAGAAAACTGGATGAGCAGCTGCTTCCACAATTGGCCTGTTGCTGTTCCCCTGCCAAGCCAGGGAGCTGCCAGCTTTCTGCCTGCTGGATGCTTGTGGTCTCTGATCTCAGCCCTACTCCAGCATCCTTGTTACCCAGCTTAAAGCAGTAAAATGTAGTGCCACAGGGCCAGTTTTCTTTGTTCCATGTACCTCTGGGAAGAATTATACAGAAAGCACTATTGTACATTGCCCCTCAGTTTAATACTACACAGCATTATCATTGCAAGTTTACTCAAATCTTTTGACTTAAGTGATTCTTACTCATAATGAAATATAAATAAGTCAATGTTTGTTTTTTACAAAAAGGAGTGAAGATAGGAAGGGAGTACAGCCCTTTCGTCTCTGCTGGAAATATGAGAAAATCTTTTCCTTTTCCCTGACTGAGATAGGACACTCTATCCCATAGCTTTCCTTTACTGGGATGGAAGGAGTCTCTCCCTCATCAGAGCGTTCCCATCAGAGCCTCTCCTGTCAGAGGCAATAATGGTCCTTTTTAAAATCAGATGGAATTTGGGTGCTTTGCTGGGGGGGCTGTAGGGAGACCTCATGTAATTTTGCAACTAACTTCTCTAAGTGAAAACTGCCAAAGTTAGACTAACAACTTTTTCTCTATGCAGATCTGAGAGTGAGTTACTGCTTTACCAAATTTGAAGATGGAAAATGTTCTGTGCCGAAGTCCCGAAACCACTCCAAACAAGAGTGTTGCTGTGCCTTGAAAGGACAAGGGTGGGGAGATCCCTGTGAACTCTGCCCAGAGGAAGCAGATGGTGTGTTCTTGACTAGGTGACCTTAGTATCATGATAGCCTTTCAGAACTGAAAGAAGATTGTGATTCTTATAAGAAGGAATTAAGAAAAATATTTTTCCAGAGGTTGCCATTGCTATCTCTAAAGTAGATGCCTTTGAGGTCTCAAAAAGCATCTCTCAACCATATTCCATGTTTCCTTATAGGTTTGTTAGTATAATTAGTTGGTGAGTATTTTGCTCTGGAGGTGTCACATACTGCAGTAGGAAGGTAGGAGGCTGTATGTGGAAATACCTGCAAGATGCAAATGGAATTCATCTAATTACAAGTACAGGAAGGGGTGCCATAAAGATGAAATCTAAATTGCAAACAAACAATACAAACAAACAAACAAAAAACACAATAGAATTAGCTCCTCATCTGAACCACCATGTTAAATTTTGTGACTTCATGTTATTATTTAAAAAAAAAAAAAAAATCTGTTTGGCAATCTTTTCAATGTGAATGACTTGCAAAAATAGCAGAGAATGACAAAACGGAGGCCCTTATGAAGGAAAGCCTTCCTGGACTGTTGCTAAAGAAATACTTTCTTTTGTGAGTATCCTCTGTAAGACTGTGAGTAACTAAGCGTCAAACAACTCAACAGGCCTTTGTACCATCGTAGTGCAATTTGCTGAACGCACTTTAATTCATACTGACAAATGCGGTTAACAGCATTACTAGTTTCAGGAATACATTAATACAGTTCATTTCATTAATATGTCATGTAGATGTTTTGCAGACAATCCACACAAAAACCAAGAGAAGAAAAGAGAAAACAAATGTGCCAGTTGCAATACTCCTTCTAGGCATAATGCCTGTGCAAATCTAATTCAGTTGCCCCAGGAGCATTTGAACCAGTCAGCTGGAAAAGCATGATATACATCACAACATTTCCTTGAAGTGTCAGCACATAACGTTTTTTGCAGTCCAGGCTGCTCTCAAATGACGAGATCAAGGGCATTTTTCTTATCTTTTGAAAGAGAAATGGTATTGACATATCAGAGTGAGGGAAATTTATGTCTTGACATATTGTGGACACTGGAATTAGTTGTGTTTCCATTGTTTTGTTTTGTTTTGTTTTTAAATAAGTACTTGGTTGTTATCTTTACGTGTTCTCCACTGCATGCCATCTTATACAGGCTAGTAAACTCAAGCATATAGACAAGTCTCTTTCTGAAGGCTTGGGCAGTAGGTGGGTTTTGAGTAGCACAGGGATAAGTTTCCCAATCAGAGAGCAACAGCATGCCAGTCACTTTGTTATTTTCAGCGCAAGTGTGCTCAGCACAATTTTAGCTCAGTTTTGTTCAACCTCAGCAACAGTATGCTAATGTATTTCAACGAAAGAAAATATAACATCTGTTGTGGCTAAGATTGGATTTTACTGCTGAACTTTTTTTTTACTGCCTCTTTGCAGCCTACTGCAATTTCAAATAAAAGTTGTATCTTATGAAGAGTTCTGAGCATGGTTAGTAGTGAATAGATGCTCAGCAGTGTATTGAGATGATTTGAATTACAGGCATGTGTCCATCCATCTGCTGAAGATACAGTTTAGAGAAGAGAGGTAGAAAGCTAGTTTCAATTTGAAAGACTTGTTGTTTTTTTTTGTGTGTGTGCATGTCTGGCCCAAAAGTAGTTTATGAATCTGAAGAGCCTTTGTGATTACAAAATCCTCATTGTAATTTGGTCCAAAAGAGTGGAAATGTATGATTTCTTGTTTACTGTAAGGCCCAGAATATATTAGGCGATTTGCATAGGTAAGGAACTACATGCCATATGCAACAAAAAAATTGGGAACAACTCATTCTCTAAAGATTTACATCATCTTTAAATCTTCAAAAACTGCACAGAAAACCTTGTGGATTTAGAAACTGGGTGGTAACTTCACTCTAAGCTGAACCCAGAAATTATACTCTTAGCCTACTTATAAAAAAGACTATTGCTACTAACTAGTGACTACAAATGAGATTGTATTTTGTTCAGAAAATGTAGGAAGTCTTCAATTTACAATAAAAATGAATGCAGTCACTGTTATTGATACTTTTAAAGTGGAAATATTGCGTTACTTTACTCCTTAAAGCAAGTTGAACGATGCTGATTATTCACAGAATTTTACATATATACATACTGGAGATCAGGTGGAATGTAAAGTAAGCATACAGTTTTCACATTAATATAAGACTAAAGTAAATTATGCATTTTAAATTGTACATACTAAATTTCTGGATCTGACCATGAGAAGGATGACTTGGTATGAGTGATTGCATAGCTTATGGCTAATGCTGATCTCCAAGACAGAATTTATCATGTGCTTTGAACTTTTTTTTTTTTTCTTTCCATTGCACAGAGGCATTCAGACAGATTTGTCCATTTGGAATAGGCATCCTTGTTGGACCTGGTGATGCAAGACTGGGTAAGTGCCTGAACTGCTAATGCTGTTGTATCAATATGACATTTTATACCCAAAATCCGTTCTCAGTTTAAATTGAGAATAACATCTCTGCAACTATTTCCAAATACACAAATTTTGGAAACTTCTATAATTCTTCTCATTTATTTATACTAATTTTAAATTCAAGCCTGAATATGTCCTATGTCAGAAATTTAACTTTTAACTTTTTTTTTTTTTTTTTTTTTTTAACTAGAGTTAAAAAACCTTTGGCTTTTTAATTTAAGCTGAGCAAATTTACTAGGAAACTTCTGTGAATGATTCTAGATTCTGTGAATCTAGAGAATGGATCACATAGCATACCTGCCTTTTCTTAAAGAATATGGGTAGCCTGTTCAGAGGCCCCAGAAGTACAAACCACAGTTTCCCAAATGCCATCAGTACATTCTGTTCTCACCCAACACATTTCAGCCTCCCTGGCAAAAATTTTCATTTAAGGAGCAGTGGATGACCACTATTTTTCATATGTACTCCTCTCCCTATGCCTTTCCTCCCCAGACAATTTTTTTATATGATGTTTAGAATGAATTTCTTTTTTGTACTCTGAAAGCCAGCCTGTAAGTTGAATTCTTTGCTCTCATCCTAGTAAATCAAAATTCAAATATTTGTATTTTTGTTGTGATCTCAGGAATATTTCTTGCCAAAACAACATTGTTCTTTGGGAGAAGTCTAAAACCACATGAAGTAAACTGCTCTTAATGTGTTGTTTGTATTTCTGGTTCAGATGTGGATGAGTGCCTTGATCCAGATAACTGTAAATTTGGGCAGTGTATCAACACAGATGGGTCTTTCCGCTGTGAATGTCCATATGGTTACATCCTACAGGAAACTCAATGTGTGGGTAAGTACAGCTGGTTCATCTTCCATTTTAAAGAATCTGCTGAGTTGTTAAGCATTAAAGACATAACGGAGATACATTATTCTAACATAGAGTTTCCATCCCTGCTGATGTTCAAAACCTGACTAGGCAGGGGCTGTGCAACCTGTTCCAAGTAGGTCTTCCACTGGATGGGGGTTTGGCCAAGAAAACCTCCAGTGTTCTCAAATTATGACAGAATTCTGTGACTGTAATGCAGTAACTTAAGTGAGTTCTTGGATTTTGTATTTTTTTTTGGTTGCATATTGATGACATAGAGTTTTATACCTTATACTTGAGAATAACTGTGTATTCTTGCCTGGATTTAATTGCTTGCAGATACTGATGAATGTGCTGTTGGAAATCCGTGCGGAAATGGAACTTGCAGGAATGTAGTGGGAGGTTTTGAATGCACCTGTGTTGATGGATTTGAGCCTGGACCAATGATGACGTGTGAAGGTGAGACTCCTACATGTTAAGGACAGTCATTGCAGTTGTGTGCTGAAACAGTTTCCTGATTTCAGAAACAACTGACGAGAGTAAAGCAGCTTAAAAAGTAAAATACAGCCGTTTGGAGCAATGTGTCTTTATCTGAAAAGGGAAAGCAAGTTCCTCCTTCCCGTACTCACCTTGAACTGAACCTTTTTCTTATTGGAGATTGGGTGAACAGGCTTTCAGGTGTTATCTACTAAACGATCACCCAGAAGGGAGCATCTGGGAGTATGGTCTCTCCAGAACAGTCCCCAGAAATGCTGTTTACTGTTTCTATGGGTTTTGCTCACCTCCCAGGTGGCCCTTGAGTAAAGAGAGACTGTCAGTGACTTCTGAAATGTTAAGCAAAAGTGAAAGTAGAAAATGGACTGCTTGTTTGTTGTTGTTGTTTGTTTGTTTTTAAGGAAAGAAAGGGAGCAAACAGACAGTGTAAACACAGTACCATATAAAATTACTATGGTACCCCTACATTGAATATTTTTTGTACTTTGGTCTCTCATTTCAGACATAAAAAAGTGAAAGTGCACAAAGAAGGGAGGAATAAGGAAGATCAGGGTTATAGAAGGAGCACACAGAAAATTAGTTAGACTAGAATATTTCAGTGTGGTAAATATGATTAAATGATTTATAATTGTAAAGCCACAACTGGTGAAGGTACCAGAACTAGAAGGAACATGTTAGACAAACCAAAGAAAACATTTTTGTATGCATAGTACTTATTTAAGTAGTGGAACTCTGCTGCAGAGCATTAGTGAAGCCTCAAGTATAAATTGATCCTGAAAGAGTTTGCACAAATTTGTGTGGTAATCCATCAATGGAAATTAAACTTGATAGTATGGATGTGGATTTTGGCTGTGGAAGTCCTTAAACTGGGAGGCTGTATCAGGGGAAAGATCTCTGCATACATGGTATGAGTTTTATTTTCAATACTCTTCCCCTCCCATTATAGTCAGAGAGAAGAATGTCCTAGGACATTCTGACACTGTCATCTGACCTGACACAGCTGTTCTTAAATTATCTGCCACAATCTAGTTGTTTGCAAGCTCATACAAAAGAACGCTTCTATCTTTATGTCAGCTCATGTTAGTTTTATATACAGTTAGAGCTTCATTCACTTCCCTGTGGAACTTGGTTCAAAGCTCAAATTGCAGAGGAGGAGTTAGCAAGTGCATAAACATTGTTATGTAGCAGTAATTAGTAGCCCAGAGCATATGTAAATGCACTTCAAAATCATGTTTCTAGTGAGAATATTGTTTTATGGAATTCAGTGTATGAAGAATTTGAAATAGTGAATCTAGAATTTAAAAATAACCAGTCATAAAAATTGAGCCTAGAAGCGGAAAAGATGCAATTTTAAGTTAGATGGTATTTTGGCAGCAGAGATCTGGAAATTATTTCTATAGGCTGCTTGCTATTGAAGATATTGAAACTTCAGGTATCTTTTAAACATCCTAGCATGTCTGGTGCCTGCTTCTCTACAGAAATGAGTAGAAATGTGGGTCCTCAACAATTAAAATTTAGCCCTTGCTAAACGGAGTTCTGTGGTATTGCCGATAAATAAAGCCTACATGTTCAAGTCTGCTGCATATTGCAAAAGCATGTTTTCACTTCATGTGGCCTTTGCTGCTCTGAATCTAGATGTCAACGAGTGCATTCAGAACCCTCTGCTCTGTGCTTTCCGCTGTGTGAACACTTACGGATCCTATGAGTGCAAGTGCCCTGCGGGGTACGTTCTGCGAGAAGACCGGAGAATGTGCAGAGGTAAAACTCCTACCAGATTCTCACAGTTGCAAGATAATGATTTTAAGTTCCTGCAGGGGTAGGGCCCTGACTCACTGCAGTAGTGGTACAGAGTTTTAACCTCAGGAACTAACTAAGTCAGAAGGAATTTGGGATGAAGTTCTATGGCTTGCAGTTTGCATTACACAGTTGATTGTATCAGCCCTATCCTGCCTGAAATCTTATACATCTACATAAAGTGAGGTCACTTCAGATGATATGGATTTGTCTTGCCCCAGTAAAAAGGGCATGTGGGAGAACTGAATTTGGTCTGTACTACATCTTGTATATAGTTTTGCATAATAAAAGTGTGTGTAGAATTTGATTAGAATTAAAATTCCAAAGTCAGTATTTACTATTGTGAATTTTCAGGAGCATCTATTTATACTATAATGTCTAAACCTTGTGTTTTAGATCAGGATGAGTGTGAAGAAGGCATTCATGACTGTGACTCAAAACAGATGGAGTGCAAAAACCTAATAGGTACCTATATGTGTATCTGTGGACCAGGTTATCAGCGCAGACCAGATGGGGAAGGCTGTGTAGGTAAGTGTGAAGCATTGAAGCTCTTGATACAGACAGTTCCTCAGCAGAGCAGATGATTTTGGATTTAACAAAGTATTAAAGAACCCAAGAGAAGAATTATGAAACTACTTGCGTAGTGGATCCACCAGTAGTGGATTGCGTAGTGGATCCACCAGTGCCATATGTGTCCCTTTACTGTTCAGGTGTTCACACATCTGGGCAGTAAGTAGGAAATTTGGATTTCCTACTTACTGCTGTGAGCTTGTTTATCTCTGTTAATGAGTGTAGATCCTGAATTAGTTTAAAACTTTGGATAGCATTAAGAAGTACAGCTATAACTGGGAACAGTTTTGAAAACCAGTGAGAAATATGTTGCAGAGAAAATTTAGTAACAAAATATATAACGTTGTGAGCTGGTCAGCTCTTTTTCCTCTGAAAATTAAATAAAGAGAATTTTTATTTAAAAAAAAATATTTATGCAAGTTTAACAATGCAGAATGCCCAGCTTAAAAACTCCATGTAAACTTCTATAACCTGCTTCAATCCAGTAATAGACATGATTTTTCTCATATCATTTTGAAAACACAGATGAGAATGAATGTCAGACCAAACTTGGGATCTGTGAGAATGGCCGGTGTGTAAACACAGTGGGAGGTTACAGATGTGAATGCAATGAGGGATTCAGCGTCAGTGACAGCCAGAAAGAATGCCTTGGTAAGTCTAACAGTAACACCCTTATGAACAATCACTTCGATTGCAGAAATTCTGTTTTCTGGGAGTCACTTTATCTGTGGTTGTAAGGTGTTTTTTTTTGGCACTCAGAGGCGACCATTGGTTGAGGCTGTTTCACAGCTTAATGAGTTACTACATTTTGTGGAAGTACTCAGGAGCTTATACTTAGAAATGTAACAGTTAATAAACCTGTGTTTCAATTTACATTCCTTCTAGAAGGGGCCTTTTTAAGTAGGTGTCCTCTTGCAACTTCTTTGTTCACTTGCTAACTGCTTTGATTAGTCAGGTTGGGTTGGCTTGCTGTGCAAGCTGACTGTTCGGTGGTGTCAGTCAGCTTGGAATTGCTCTGCCTTTTCTTTAGTTCTGATTTTCAGCCAGCCCTTCTTGTCTGGGATCAAACTGAAGTGTATCTTTTTATGAGCATAATGTAACTTGTCTTCCACCTTTTGCTAAATTTCCTGTCTTCTTTGTTTCCCTTAGACATCGTGCTCTCTTTCTTACTGCTGGTAGTTTTTCACTCTCAGTTCCACAGTCCCAGGGTGAAGTATGCCCTTTCTTTTATATTTCTAACTAAATTCCTAATATCTCATGACCCTATGGAGGTCATCACCATTAGTATTCTCTGTGATGCATAATTTGTCTTCCAGACAACAGGGAAGGCTACTGCTTCACTGAAGTCTTACAAAGTATGTGTCAAATCGGATCAAGCAACAGGAACTCTGTCACCAAGTCTGAATGCTGCTGTGATGGTGGCCGAGGCTGGGGGCCAAACTGTGAGGTCTGCCCCTTCCCAGGCACTGTGGCCTTTAAGAAGCTTTGTCCTCATGGTCGAGGATATATGTCTAATGGAGCAGGTACCAATTTACCTATTAAACACCGTCTTATGCAATTTATTGAGTAGTATGTTAGAAAATCTTGCTTTTTGCATAGTTAAACATTGATTGACACACACTCAAATGGGAATTTGCATGCTCACATTTGTTTGTGCTGTAGGTACAGATTAAGAACTACTTGTGTACATGTAAGTAAAGTGATGTTTGATTTACGGAGGCTAATGTAGATCAATTCCAGTTGTTTTACTTACACTTAAAACTTGTTCATAGTGCTTGAAAGTTAGATTAATGATCCATTCCATATTTTTCTACTTAATATTTCTCCTTAATCTGGGCAATATTTCATTATTTTATGTGTTGTTTTTTTTGTGTGTTTTTTTTTTTTTTTTAATGTAGGGACTTTTTTATGTCAGATTGCAAGAATCTACTAGAACTTTACAAACTTTACAAAATCAGCTCTTCATGGTGTTCTCTTGTGAACTAACCTTCATTTAACTGCAGATATTGATGAGTGCAAGGTTATTCATGATGTCTGCCGTAATGGGGAATGCATTAATGAAAGGGGATCTTACCGTTGTCATTGCAACCTGGGCTACACTACAGACATAACTGGCACTCTTTGCATAGGTGGGTTTTTCATTATGCGGTATGTATATAAAATTTATTATGCTGTATACATATAAAGTTTATATACAAGGCATGGCTTGTGGAAGGAAATACAAAAACTTTGAAAAAATGAGGAAATTAAAATGTCTTTCCTTATGAGGTTTGGAGCATTTCAAAAAGCATCATGAATGTTGTTTGTCACAGTGGAGATATGTTTTTGCTTATTTCAGACCTGAATGAATGTAACGAGTCCCCCAAACCTTGCAATTTCATCTGCAAAAACACAGAGGGGAGCTTCCAGTGTTCATGTCCAAAAGGGTACATCCTTCAAGAAGATGGGAGAAGCTGCAAAGGTATATAAAAAACAAAACAAAAAAAAAAAAACACAAAACCTGCAGAAATTCATACCAATCCAAAAAAAAAATAAATAGTGTAAATAGCTTGTGCAGAATGGAGCTGGTGTTTCAGGTACTTTTTGTTAACTTGGATGAACATTGGAACCACAGGCATTTTGCAGGTTGGTAGTAGTCAATCTTTAAAGACTTCTGAACCAATGATATAAATGATTGGTCTTATGTTGGTAAGCATATTGATTTAAGCCATGTTTTTCAATGATAAATATATCTTTATGACTGCTAATTATAATAATTCTAATGATCTGCAGTTCAAAGATGGATGTGGTTTGTAGTGCATTGTCTAGCATCAACAGAGTTTTAACCAACCACCTCTGCAGCAGGCTGAATAGGGGACAATGTTGCAGGAGAGATTTTGAAATGCTCATTATATTTTAATTTATTTCTGTATCTTGTTACCAAAGCTCTGACTGAAACCACACAAGTTTGAGCAGCAATTCTAAACTTGGCGTGGGAAATGACAGTATACTTTGTCATTAGTATTTAAATATTTCTTTTGGAGTTATAGCAGGCTTCAGTGCAATACTTTTGTGCAATCATTTTGCAATCTGCCACTGCTTTTGATCAAGACTGTGACTTTGCATTTGTTGACTGTATCTAGAGCAGGCATTTAACATATAATAGCACCTTTCAGGCAGATGAGAGTGGTGTCTGTAGTCCTGCATTATCGCAAATATTAGCATAGCTCTGAAATCCCATCATAACATGTGGGGTTCCGCGTAAGAGGTACTGGAAGCCAGCTTGAAAAGTGAGGTGTGGATTCAAAAGCCTTTATTTGATACTTTATTTATTTGCAATCTCTTCTAAGTCCAACTGAACTGTCACATCCTTGCCAGGGAACATAAATGAAAGATATTTGCTTGTTTTTTAGATCTTGATGAATGTGCTACAAAGCAGCACAACTGCCAGTTCCTTTGTGTCAACACTATTGGGGGTTTTACTTGTAAATGTCCTCCTGGATTCACTCAGCACCATACAGCCTGCATTGGTAAGTGATGTGAGAATGTAGACACAGATTTGGGATTTCTTACTGTTTCTTATTCCAGAAGCAAAGTAGCAAGAAGACGAAATAAGCTTCCTGGGAAACCAAATGGAAACAGGCCAGATTCTGATCCCAGGCCCACAGAACAGAGGTGGAGGTCCTCCCTACCTTCCTTTGTTTTCTTAAACCATGTCTTTGAATTTTGCACTTGTGGGAGAACTAGACAGTAAGACCACTGATTTGTAATTTTTGCCTTAGCCTTTCTTACCCAAGGAGCAATAAAAATTAAAAATCAGTTCTTTTCCTGTAGTTAATTGCAGGCCCACATTAGACATCACGTTGAGGCTCCTTTAAAAAATAAGCATGAAACATTTGTTTCTATAGTCCTCCTTTAAATAGTTACACGTTAGGTCCGTGGAAATGCCTCATGTCAAAGTAACATTTAGGCTTTGTTTTCCTTCAGATAATAATGAATGTGCTACTGAAATCAACCTGTGTGGGGCGAAGGGTATTTGCCAGAATACACCAGGAAGTTTTGTTTGTGAATGTCAACGTGGCTTCTCACTAGATCAAACTGGGCTTAGCTGTGAAGGTAGGTACAACACATTTAACTTGATCTTGTCTTGTTTTCCTTCATCTTCTTTTATCCTACTATTATCCAAGGAGGGACATACAGAGTAAGCACCAAAACCTACAGGGTAAGCATGTGCAGACTGAAGAGAGGGTGGGGTATCCAAGTTTATAACAATTTCCCCTAATGGGCCTGAATAAATAGATATATTGCAGGATGCTAGAGAGCTGATATCTTCTGAGGAGACTTCAATTTAGTCTGGAATGTTTTAGTTTAAGAACCATAAGTTCAGTGAACTTCTGTTGAATCCTGCCTGGATTTCTGAGGGGCTCACCAAGGACAGGAAGTCTTGCATCTCCAAGGTGACCTGCTGAGAAGAGTTCAAGGGCTGGTGGCTATATTTTTCTGGGTCCCTCGAGCCTTTTACAGGAACAGGGTTTTGTTTGCTTTGAAAAAAGATATCCTGGGATTCCTGGGTTTGCTTAGGGAAAAGCAAGGAATTCTTTGCTGTGGAGATTAGGACCCTTAGGAAGGCCTTGTTGGTCTCACATACAAATGGCTTTCTTCTCTCTGCTCAACAGCAGAATGCAGTAGCTATGAAAATTGTGGCTGTATTTAATCTTTGGGTGGTTTTCTGCCCTAATTTACTTGATGTGGAGCTACAAACCCAAACCTGAAAGGCCTGAAGTGAGTTCGTGTGCTGGTCAGGGTTTTTGGAAGATCCTTGAATATACCTATACATATACACAATTATTTGTAACATACTTTTCAAATATAGAATAATTTGAGCTTTTCTCCCATAATTCAGAATGTATCTCACCTTTTTAGATGTTGATGAATGTGATGGAAACCACCGGTGTCAGCATGGCTGCCAAAATATAATTGGAGGATACAGGTGTAGCTGTCCGCAAGGATATCTCCAGCATTACCAATGGAACCAATGTGTTGGCAAGTCACTTTTTAAAATTCATACATAGAAATACATGTTACCTTTGTTAGCAGCATGTGAAGGGCAGTAGGACATTGAATGGGCCTCATACAAGTTCATCTTATGTAGGTAGCTGGAGATGTGTTTGACCTCTTTGAGAACAAAGAGCTCTGTAACTCTTTGTTTGGCTTTCTTTGCTTTCAGAAACATAAAAATGCCGTAGCTTGTTAGCACTGTGGTGCTCTAGGGAGGTCTCTGCTTCTCATTATGCTTACCAAAATTCCTGACATTTTATGCAGCCCTTGCTGTGATGTTTGCTTGCTTGTGCTCCAGCACTTAATGCCTATTACATACAAAAGAACAAGCGGGGAGTACAAACATAGGGTGGCCTTGAATAATAATTAAATTAGCAGAGCTTAGGGTCAAATTAGAATCTAATAATTGTCATGAGAAAAAAAAATATCAAATAAGCCTGTAATAAAGAACCTGCATTTTTAGTACTACTGATTCTGACTGTTGGAGGACATTGTGTAATGTGAAAAAGTGCAGCTTTTTAGTTTTGCAAGTCATCTTTGCTGTTTCGACGTCTTCTTGGGTGACAGCATTTAACTACGTGTATTTCCAGCCTGGTTTCCAGACCAGGCCCACGCTTTTATTCTGTTTTTTGAGACTATTGACTACTGTTTAGATTTCATACAAGGATTATCGGTTTCAAAATGCAAAGACAGAAGGGCTTCAACCTTTGTGCAACAAATACTAATCACCAGACTTCACTAGGGAAAGTTAGGTTGGGTGCCACAAATGGGGACAGACTTGGCTAGTACTTCCACCTTCTTGGACACAGGGTAGTCCAGGCAGAAACCCAGCATTGTAGGGCAAGAGGTTTGGTTTCCTTGTGTGCTCATGGCACCTCTCCTTCCTGCTGGAGCTGAGCGTGACAGAGCTGCATGTGTTGGAGCACAGAGCACCAGAGAGGAAGGCTGGCACCTGATGGCACAGCTAGCACAGAGTCCAAGGCTCCTGTACATTTTTTTTTTCCTTTTTACATGTTTTTTTTCTTCCACCGGTCACCCAAAATACTGGAACTAGAGTTGGTAGTGTCCACACTCCAGCTGTTGTAGAGTATGTCTTTTGGTGCAGCAACACTCTGGCACAAACAAGTGCTTATGGTGTGCTTCATTGCCATGGATTCAGCTGTGTTAGGTATGATATTGAGACATCACTCTACCTTAATGTCAAAGCTCCTCTGGGCTTTGGTGATACAGAATGCAGCCCCAGGTTGCAATATATTGAGTTTTCCACATGTTCAAATCATAACATCTGTAATTTTATGTGCTTAAAATACTTATCAAGATCTCCTGCGCATATCACAGGGGAAAAATTCATGTAATAGGTTTTTCTGTGACACTTCTTTCCTATTACTTGGCAATCCCACTTCTGCAGACAGTTTGTGTCTTTTTAAATTTATTTAATAAAGTATTCAGGGACTTCTGATGTTGCTGCAACACAGACTTAGATAATCACTGAAGAATGCTTTGGTTCCTCCCATGCCTCGTGCTGTGTGTGACTGCATTCTCTGCTCAGGCAGTTCTGTAATCACACTGCAAAAAGTAAAGGCACTGCTTTTAAACAAAGAAAGAACAGCCACATTGTTTGGGAAGAGACAATGATGCTCTGAATTAGTACTTCCATCTCATGTGGATGCTCAGGTCAGAAATGCTGCTCTGGGCTTGATGTTTTTATCTATGCAGTGTCCAGATGACATTTCTTATGCATGTGTACACGCACCCAAGCATGTGCAGTTGCTTTATCACAGAAAATGGAGAACAATAGCATTCAGAACATTTCAAAGCGATTTTGCCACATCAGAGACCAACTGCATTTAACAAATCATCCATTTACAGTAAGCAAGCCTGAGCCGACCTCAAACTCCTACAGTGCCACACTTGGAAAGTTTGGAAAAGTGTTGTCTCACTGTGGCAGTCCTTTGTATCTTCAGCTGCTTTTATTTTTACTTTACTACTAGTTCCTGCACTTCACCTGTACTTAACTGCATGTAGGGAGGGATTTTCAGTGCCTGGAAAAGGTGTCAGAGCCCAGTTCCCTACTCTTCCCTTTAATGCTGAATAGAATTATCAGCATGTGATTACTAGACCAGAGTGTCACCTGTACAATGTTTTATCCTTCTCAATTGTTTCTGGAACAAAAAAGTTCCCTCCTCTGCTTCTCCACTCAGCACCAGCAGACGTGGCATGACGCATCTAGAGCAGCCCAGCTGTTGGGTTGTGTGGCTGTAGTCAGGGTGAGGCCGAGCCCTGTCCTCCCTTCCTTTCTGCACATCTCACGGGGCAGCAGGTTTAGCAAGTCGAGCACAGCCTTTCTGAAGGGGTAGCTTGGGCTGGGCCTGAGAAACAGTTAACATAGTATGTTCTGCTTCCTTTCCAGATGAAAATGAATGTCTCAGTGCACACATTTGTGGAGGAGCATCTTGCCACAATACTTTGGGAAGCTATAAATGTATGTGCCCTACCGGATTTCAGTATGAACAGTTTAGTGGAGGTTGCCAAGATATCAATGAATGCGGTTCTGCACAAGCCCCATGCAGTTATGGTTGTTCAAATACTGAAGGTGGCTATGTCTGTGGATGTCCACCTGGTTACTTCAGAATAGGACAAGGGTAAGGGATTCTCATTTTAACCTAACAGACATAAAGGAGACATAACTCTCTCCCTTCTCTGTGGTGTGGCGCAGCAGAACCAGCGGGTTGTCACCACTGAAAGGTCGACAAGGTCGTGGAGGTGTTCAGGAGACGGATCCACCTGCCTGTTTTAGAGATGGGGGAGGGGAGAGCTAACAGAGAGAAGGGAGCTGTATGGGTTTAGTGTTTAAGGAAATTTCTCACAATTACAAAGTTCAATAATCTCTTTTAAACTACTGTTTTCACCTCTCTCCTACGTAGCCCAGCAGCTAGACAAGCTACCTGAGCTTGCCCCTTGGAAGCTCACACCTCTCACCATGATTTGTGGTGTACACTTGTCTCTTTAAAAACAAACAAGCCCACCCCATCCCCCTCCAAATCCAAAGACAAATGATGTTATACAGGAGGTTTCACCTACTGATTGGAACAACAATTTTGTATGCTCTTATATTCCTGCATGTTCCATATTCTTATCTGTGTTCCATATTAATTATTTTTTAAATAAATGTTTCCCTTATCAAGGAAACCAATTTTCACTTGCCCCAGTGGGAGTGTTAGGGCTGTGCATCATGTAGGACCAAGCACTCAAATGCAGAAAGACTGTGGCTTAAATTTTAGAGGTGACTCAAAGTTTGGGATACTCAGTTGGCCTGGAAGACCCCAATTCTCAGATTTTTCAGCACTTTCTGAAAATTGGTCTGTTTTAATGTGTTTCAGGTTGGGTGACAGAAATAACTAAGAACTTCTCAGAGCCTAAACCTGAGTTTTTAAAACTGTTTAATATTGGCAGGTCTCTCTTAGGCAAAGCCTCTTGGAGACAGAGTCTTGAAATCAAAGAGGCAGTTGCACTGTGATTCATTGAGATTTTTGCCTGTTGAATTCAGCAGAAAATTTTTCTGGGAAATGAGTGCAACATAATTGCTTATTATTTGCATTCGCAGTCCCCAAATTTAGCTTTTGATAAGATATGTCTCTCACTATAATTAATTTTGGATTTCTTCCTTCCTCAGACACTGTGTTTCTGGAGTGGGTCTAGGCAAAGGTCAAGGGCAAGAACTTTCACTCAGTGGAGAAGTAGATGACA
This sequence comes from Aythya fuligula, assembly GCF_009819795.1. Lineage (NCBI taxonomy): Eukaryota > Metazoa > Chordata > Aves > Anseriformes > Anatidae > Aythya > Aythya fuligula. Next base: position 1,228,793 of record NC_045569.1, on the reverse strand, counting down.
ACTCTCTCTCTCCAGAAGCTTGCTATGAATGTAAAATCAATGGCTATCCCAAGAGAGGAAGGAAGCGCAGAAGCACTAATGAAACTGCAAATGAAGCAGAGGTAATTGACCCTTTTCAGGGGGAAGGGGTTTGGTGTTATCTCGTGAAAAGCAATCTTAGAAGGACTTGGGCCAAGAAACAATCCCACAAGAAAAAAATATACCCCAAAGTAGACCAAAGAGCTGGTTTTGGACTACAGGTGTCTGGGGGGGGAGGCTGTTCTGAAATTGTTCACTGTCACTAGACTAAGGTCATCTTCTGCAACCCTCATCTTTACCTGTCACGTCAAACAGTAAAACAACCCACCCAGCTATCTATAGAGGTTAATGCACTCCCCAGCAAAGCAGGCTCTTGATGTTAGAGGATGGCAGATAGGTAAAAAAAAATAAATAAATAAAAATAATAATAAAAAAATAAAAAAAATGTGTGTGACCTTGTGGCCAGGAAGGCAGCACTGTTGTTCAGGGTGAGGACCCCACCTAGCAGGACCTGTCACCACAGGCCTTCCTGGGGCTTGTCCACACCCTTGCAGTCACTCAGGCTGGGCTGCCAGCCCACGAATGAAGCTGTCAACGGGGTCACTCGTGGTGCTCACTGCTTGTCCCAGTGGAAAGACAGGAGGCTGAGCTTCAACTGCCATCACTAGGAAGTCCCTGGGGACAGTGGCAGTTTCCATTTGCCTCTGAGTGGGTAACTGTGTGTCAGTAAAATGCTTAAAATCTATTGTGCTCACCCAGCTGTACTCTTTCCTATCTGTTTTCATTGTTTTTTTTTTTTTTAGCAACCAAAAGTTAGTGAGTGGTTTCAATGCCCACACTTATATCTGGGTGAAAACTGGTCTGCTGTGTGACAAGTGACGTGTGTTGTCTTTATATGAAGAACAAGCACCCTTTTTCATTCATCCTGTATGGAGATATTTTTCTTTAGTTCTTAGAAAACATTTCTCAAAACGGGATTAAAGTAACTCCCCCAGCTGGGGTTTGTTCTGAATTGATCACAGCAGTGAAACAATATGGCGGAGGTGGTTGTAATGCTGTTTGTTCTTCAGCTGTGCTTGCGGCACAAGTGTCCAAAGTCTGCCTGCTCCCAGCACCACCCCTCCCACTGTGAGTGCAGAAGTTGTGGCAGAGGCATGGTCCTACAATGTGTCATGTTACTGTAATCTCTCTTGAGCAAAACTCCCTGCATTACCTAAGGAGTGCCACGTTGGCTTATTTTAACTTCTTGTAATATAACGTCAGAAATTTCTGCTTGAGTCATACAGTGCAGTGTCCCACTCAGGTCACTAGACTTAAACCTTGTTCACACTAATTATACTTAGACTTTACAAACAGTAAACAGCTTGCAGAAATGTTCACAGTCATTGGACGTCCCAGTTCTTCATCCTTTCTGTGGTGACAATGACGTTAAAGGTGATGGGACCTGCCCTGATCTGGCCAGAGAAGCAGCAGGTCATGGCAGGTCTTAACTGTGTAGGAAAAAGTATGTGTCTGTGTATGCAAATGCGTGCATTCCATTCAAAATATAACCAAGAGACTCTGCACACTCTTGTAAAATGATGTCACACCATCACTACCCTGAGCTGTTGTGTGTACTCTGTTCGTGTGTGTATGCCGAAGAGCATATTTTCCACATGTGAATACAGAGGATTTGGGAGCCAGCGAGCCATTTCCATTAAGTGCTCAGTGAGTGGCTCTCTGCTAACATGGGAAGGCAGGAGAGTGCTTTTGCCCTGAAGAGTGGATACGTGACTGTACGTTATTCTGACCACTCCAAGAGTGGTTTAGACAGATGATGTTACAGAATGTCCTTTTAAAAGTTATTTCAGTAGTAACAGATGCACTGGACAAGAACTACGCACACAGGCACCTGTGAAACATTGACAAAGCCGACTAACATTGTTTGTTCTTGTGCAGGATCAGCAAGAGCCGGAGCCCCCAATCAGCCTTGCCAGCTGGGATATTGAGAAAGCAGCAGTCTTTTCTATCAACATCTCTGATCTCAGTAACAAAGATCGCATCCTGAAACTGCTTCCTGCCCTCACAACACTGACAAACCATAACCGATATTTAATTGACTCCGGAAATGAAGATGGTTTCTTTAGAATCAATAAGAAGGACGGGATAAGTTACCTTCATTTCACAAAGAAGAAGCCAGTGCCTGGAAACTATTCATTACAAATCACTAGTATTCCACTCTATAAAAAGAAGGAACTTAACCAGCTTGAAGAGAAACATGACAAAGACTACCTCAGTGGTGAGCTGGGAGATAATCTGAAAATGAAAATTCAGATATTGCTTCATTAATTCATCAACCAAAGACCAAATAATTAAACCAAAGATAGATAGGTAGGAATGAATATTCCTCCCAATCAGATTCTCCATATCATAGGTACATGAGTACATTTGTATGAATGAGCACTATTATATTATTACATAAACAAGGTACAGGATGAATACCCTAGCTCAAAACAACCACTTTCTCAGGCTTTTAACTGTAGCTGAGCTACCTTGATATGTTGAATCTTGAAAACTGGGACTTTAACCATTGGAAGTTGGCCACTGATGCTGAGACACATCATCATTTCAGCAGAGGTACAAGAATGTGCTTTCAACTGATGGACAGCTCTATTTTTGTAATTCTTAAACTTTGCTTCTCCAACTACAACTTACTAGGTCAGCCATTTATGATATCCATTTGGTGCTAGTAAATTTTCAACCTAGATTTATAAATGCACTGTAATATTTACACAACTTAGAAGCCAAAATTGCCATTATTCAGTCTAAATACTTCAATCAACCAAAGTTAGCTCAGTAGTTTATTTCAGTTATGCCTATAATACATTACATGTAAATTAAGTGTGTGTATACTGTAATCATGTTATTTTTATCAATGAAGCATTTGTAAACTAGATTAATAATACCCTTAATGTGAGGGTTTGTAATGGTGCTTATAAGACCAACTACTTGTTAACTGTATACACAAACCTGATGATAAAGTTTCTGTGACTTGCCAAAATGCACTGAGGTCAGTAGGGACCATTAAACATTCTCAAAAGTCAGATGACAATCAGTGCCATCCTACACCATGACATTATGTAATGTGTTAAGAGTACCCATAGTCATTCATATCAACAAGGGTTCAATGTCATAAATGTCACAATAAAACAGTTTTTTTTTTTAGTTTATTCTGTGGCCTTGTGTTCTTGCTAAAAGTATGATAAATTGAGTTCTTATGTTTCAGACATTTTTGGTAGGGTTGGTTGTGTATCTGTGCACAGGTGATTTCTTCTTGAAGGCATGGTGCTATCATTTGTTCATTCTTCATGCAAACGAAGAACTGAAGAAATACAGAAACCTTCACAAATCTAAGCAGCAGTGGAACTCTGTAAAATAATTGTGTGGCTCCAAAAAGTGTGTTAGAACACTTCCAATGACTTGATGTGAATAATCCTGTCAATCAGTAACTTGATTGCCAAAACGTGCAGAAGTGGATGTTAAATCATTATACAAAATAAAATAAAATAAAATAAAATAAATAAATAAATAAATAAAAAAACAAAGTTGTTTGCTAAAACTGCTTTAACTTGTTTAAAATATTCCATTCTTTTACCCCCACTTCAACAGCTGTTGTCAAATGATCCAAGACTGATTGCAAAAGGGATAATCCAATACCAAAAGCAACCACTAGTTGTAGGTGGGCTTTAATAACAAAGGAATTTTTCAGTGATGCCCATGTTCTTGTATATGCAAGTGCTGTGATGCATCTTTTAACAGCAGCAGGATGTTCTACTGAGGTTTGATGCTACAAAATCTAGGGGGGGGGAAATGAAAGTGACTGGATAGCATTGTAGTTGACAGAGGGAACATACATTAAGCTATAACAACTTTGAAAGGGACATGTACTGTAACAATTTACCCTGAGTTGTATTATTTTCTGTAATTAGATTTCAGCTGCCTTGGATTTCTTCTATAACAGATATAACTATATGGAAAGGAGCTGGTGCACAGGGTTACTTTGATATTTGTAATGGACTATGTCTGGATTTTATTTGTTAGTGTGCCAAAATCTTGAACAGTGTACTTTTTCCAAATATTGCATAACTATGGCAAAGTATAACCAGAGCTTTACAGTTGTACATGCCACTTCAGTTTCAGCAGGTTGGGAGTGTTTTCTTATGCCAGTGGCAGCGTGCAAGATTGTATGGTTTCTGGTTAAGGTTTGGGTATTTTCTCTCCAGCCCATGAACATTAAGAGGAAGCGAGAAGAGTAGTTTTAGAAAGAACTGTCAGGACTGTGTCAAGCAGAGTTAGTTTGGCATTGAAGCTACTGTATAGCACCTTATTGTGCTGAAGCCTTCAGTTGTGTTGTGTTCCAGCAGTCCCAGTGTTGTTGTCTGTGCAGTGGATCACCTTTGTTACGCTGCAGAAACAAGGGAGAATCGGAGTATCATTATTTTGTGCTCCAGGGAGGAGACCAATTTGAAGTAGTTCTATTTTTCTATCAACTAAAAGTCAATTTTCAAGTAATTCCAATATTGTGCTATAAAATATTGACAGCATCTCTTTTAGTGGTTTAAAAATGGAAGGCACACTCTTGCCTACCTGTTTTAGTTGTCATATATGTATAATTATTTACAATAGCTTGAATTTCTGCAGTTTTCTTAAATTCCCAGTGAAGCACAAAGCTTGCATGATAACATTGAGTGAGACCTGCAATTAAAAAGTGGTTTGTAAGCTACAAGTGTGATTTAAAATATTTTCTTGTATTTGATTTGGCAGTGGGATCCCGGAGAGACTCTAAGTACTAGGTAGACTAAAGCAGAGGTCTTTTCCAATGTGTATGCTTTTGCAATTAAAGGCTATTTTTCAACTTTGAGGAAATAAATATTTGAAATAACCATGTGCTCTGTTGCGATTGTGCATATGACTTGGCATGGATATATCCATGCATGAATGCATGGATAATAAATAGAGGTTTTGGTTAACTGTTTAACTAAGATGGTTTCTTACTGTACATATCAAATCATTCTTGTTGTGTATTGTAACTGTATCTTGTAAATTTGACAGCTAACGTGTATTTTGGCAGAACATGACTATTTCTACAGTCTCCCTTTTAACACTGACTTTCAAAGGACCCAAAGTGTTTGCTTTCTTACAGCAGGTCCCAGCGGGTCACACTCAGGTTTTCTCTGAGATAAGTTATCTGCATGGTGATTCAAGTTCAGCTTTGTGCTTTGGAAGAGCTAATCTGGGCAAGACTCCTGAGCACAGACAGGTGTCAGCTGTTTGGGGAGCAAGGCACTATGACTGTCACCTAACAGCTGCCTACAACTCCTGGGACCCTGTTGGGGCACCTCTGGTCTCTGCCCGCAGCACTGCGACAGGTAAGTGCAGCACAAGGCAGCCTGCAGCTGCTCTAAACCAAGCTGGAGGGGGAGGCGTTGGCATTCTAAAAGCCTTCTCACCACCTTTAAAAATTCATGTTAGCTGCGAAAGAATCATTAGGATTCCCCATTTAAACTAATCCTGTACTGGAATCATCAAAACCTCACAGTACTCTTATGGGTCTGATGGCTTCTGCCAAAATGAGTCTGGTTATGAATGGTTATAAATGAGCAAGGTTAACAGCTTATGTTGCAGTGTGGTACTGCTACTTCCTGAGTAGGTATGGGAGGGGAAGGAGAAAGCTTCCCTCCTCTGAACTTCACCATTGTGACAAGATAATCCTGCATTTTGAGTTGCAAAGAAGGAAGCCAGAGTTCAGCAGCTGTTGAGGCCGCGGCTGCCTGTGGAGCCACAGGAGCTGCGTACCCATTTTGCAGTGGTCCTGCAGCTGACCTGCATAAGGTAGCACAGGAGGTAACAGGACAGACACACGTCTCAAAGCTGGGACGTCTGAGCCCAGGATCTTGCCTACTTCACCCTCTCTCTGGAGCAAGTCTTTAAGCTCAGTCTGCTTTGGTTGGCTTCATGCTTGTGGGAGTGGCCAGCAGCTAAGGCCAAGATAGAATGTACAGTGGGCTAATCCAGTAAATCCAGGTTGGCAGTGTCCTACTGGAACATTTGCCCAGAATAAGCCCTCATTTTTTCATGATGTTGGAGGATAATGCTTAGCTAAAACCGTTCAGAAAAACCCCAGGGATTCTAATTGTTGACAGTGGCCTGTGTTGGATGGCTGCAGAAACCCATGCAGCCCCTCTGGGAGCTCCTGCAGTTACACATTGTTGTGGAGGGGGCTCTGCCTACAAGCCTGTGTGTTGACATCACTGGTCTGGGCATCATGATTGATTCCAAGTGCCCACAGTCACACTTGCTCTGGGTGCTGTGAGAGCTAAAGAGGGAAACTTTCAGAGAGGGTGAGCGTACAGCTCTATTTGGGGGAAGAATAACGCATCACTTATGCTAACGTAAATAGCAAATGATTGCAGTGAGTGCATTAGTAACAAGAGGGAGGAGAATGCAGCAGTTATTCAGTTGCCCAAAACACCCCAATGCACGTGGCTTTTGCTTCCCCCACAGACTGGACCTGTGCTGTCCCTGTTACCTTGGAGGTGTTCAGAGGCAGGACCTCACAGTGCTGCTGCTGTGTTCAGGGAATGCCTTGCTGAGACCCTGGTGCCCCCAGAGAGACCGAGAACAAAGGCTGGTCTCTCTCAAGTGGGTCATGCAGTTTGGTTTGCCTAAAGATGAGACCATCTCTTTTGCAGCAAAATCTTGAAGACGTTGATGACTTCAGCTCTGACAAATTCCAGCCATCTACTTCTGCTGTCCTTAAAACTTGCCAAATACTTCACACCCTTGTAACAAATGCTTTTGAGGAATACTGTGCCCAAGCCAACTCCTCAGTTCAGAGCTTCCCCCAGAGTTCAGTGGAGCAGCATTTAGGCCGGAGAGGTCACTGCAGTGTTGTTTAATGTCAGGCTCCCCCTTCCATTTCTAACGGAGCAGAGGCTGAGGCTGCTCGGGCACTGGGAGCGTGCTGGTGAAGCTGGGTCAAAGCCTTGCACTGGTGCAGGCAGGCCCACTGGGTGCTCTTGCTGCTTGTTAGCACATAGCCAAGTCTTAAACCTGCTCAGACACATGCTTACAGGAGTATGTAAAAATGTATATTTTTATTTCTAAAGAGTCTAGAGGGAAAACTTTCTCTCAGTGCTTCCAGTCTGAATTCACACTTGGGCTAACCTTTTGTTAAGTACCCAGGAAAGGGTTTTTCTCCTTCCCTCTCTTGGGCTGGACCCTTCCCTCCTGCGTGGCAGCAGCACGGGCCCAGCCCTCGCCCTGGCTTGGTGCTCACATCTGTGGGTTTGTTTGTTTATGAGCTTCTCTATGGCTCCCAAGGCTCTAGGATATGAGTGCCTCAGACATGCGTGTTGATCCTCACTACACTCTTGTGAGGTTAGGATGTGTTTGTCATCGTCTTTTACAGGGCAGAAACCAAGAACCAGATGTTTCAGTTTGGAAGAGCCTATAGGCCGTGGCTGTCCTGCCTGGAGCAGCTCTGAAGTGCTGGAGCGTCCTCAGAGCAGAGAACATGGAGCTACATGGGCTCATCTTCTGTGACAGCCCTGGCATGCATGAAGCCATGGGAACTGTCCAGCTGCAAAAAATGTCCCAGCACCAGTCCTCTGGGTTGGCCATTACCCCACAGAGCTCCACATGGGATGCTGCCATTGCAGGTGCTGCAGCACTGGTTAGAAAAAATCAGAATGGTGGTTCCTGGTAGTCTTCTGCTGGAAAAAGGATTCTGGGTGAGCATCCAGGTCATCAGAGTGCATAGAGGTAATCAGAAGTGACACTGTTGGTGAGCAGGGCCTGGCTCTGCCAGCTTCCCCTTTTCGTCGCTAAAGCTGCTGGATGAACCAGCCAGGAAAACAGGGCTACTGCTGAGTTTTCTTTGGAGGTTGATTCTTTATTCCTATCATTCCTATGTGAGGTGCTTCAGGGTGATTTTTTTTTTGCCTGTGACAACCAAGAAGAATTTTAGTCTATTTTTTTAAGCGTCTGTGTGGAGCTTGATTTGATTATAGATGTAGCACACTGTGTTATTCAGCTCAGACAGGTAGGAAAGCTGTCTGAACTCTTCCTTTTTAATGTTGTATGTATGCTTGCAGTTTTGTATAAATGCATTGTTATGTTAATCATACTAAATATTAGAGCCGTGAGAAACATCTATAACCAAACACAAAACAGGTGAAACTCCCCTGGTTTTGGGTTTCATTACATACTCAAGGCTCAGGCCAGGTTTGTTGAGGTTCATGAACCTCTCTGAAGCTGGGCTCAATTTCAAGCAATCCTGGGCCGAGTTTCAGGCAAATCTGGTCCAAGCTTTGAGTAAATTTGGAACAAATTTTAGGTGAATAAGAGATGATTTATGATTTTAGGTTGAAACCATACAAACTGTGAAGTCTTTGCTTCGTTTCAATCTGTAACCAGGAAACCTTGGCATTTTGGCTGAGTTTCACTTTGATTTTGAATTTTGACCCTAAAAGCAAAACAGCTGGGACAAGGAGGTGCGTCCTGCGAATAAACAATGCAGAAATGGGTTCACTGGGTGGGACCCCAAAGCCCTGCACCACGCTGAGCACACACCTGTGATGCTCCACCAGCCACGGGGCTGTTCCCATCCTGAAGGTGCTTGTCCCTGTGCATGTCCACTGTGCATGTCCATCCAGCAGTCTGACACAGCCAGTCCTGCTCATGTATGTCCTCCAAATAACTTAGCCTTCCCCAGCCTCTGAACGTGAGGTTGTATGTACAACTCCTAAGTCTGGAGTGTACTGACTTCAGGTTTGACTTGTGCAACAATGATCCAATCTATACTGCATGTTTGTGTCTTAAGGGGTAAATTCGGCTAAGAAATCTATACAGGGGAACAAGGCCCAGGGTCATCATCCCCATGCTGTGTTAAAACATGGCTTGCAACCAAGCTTATGGGGAAATAGACTTTCTATCTGTTGCTTCAATGAGCTCCTGAGATTCAGAGCACTGCAGCACTGGTTCTCCAGCCTGGAGATGTCCAGAGGGTCTAAGAAGTCTCAGCTTGCCAGTCCTGCCAGGTGGTCCACAGCACAGATACCTTTAACAAGAAAAAGAGATGAAAATTCTCTTATGCAGTTTTCTTCAGATTCATTCAGGCATTTTAAAGGGATCTCCAGACATAAACTTGTCTTTTTAAATAAAAAAGTATGTATCATCATTAAACCCCTTGATCATGAGATCCTTTTTGCGCCAAACATAAACTGTAGCTGGAAAATATTTGCGCAGGACCTGGCTTCAACTGTCAGGCAAAATATGAACAGCTGAACTGGGAATGTAAGTGCTGAGTCCAGAGTAGAAGGTGATAGCACAACTTGCTGCTTTGAGAAACACATGACTGGAGGGATGGGCAGGAAGGGAGAAAGAAAGTGCCAGTGCGGAGCAGACAAGGAACCGCACTGTCAGTCTATATCCATCCACATCAGTGCAAAGCTGAAACAACAGGGAACTGGGAGAAGGGAGAAAGGGAAAGAGCGACTCAGCAGCGCTGGCTCTGCCAGCTGAGGGCCAGCTCTTTAAAGGATTTTTTGAGATGAATCCGCAGCCACCTGCCCTTGTGGTAGCCAGCTCCACAAGGCTACCAGCTTTAATGTAAAGCCCTCCCCATTGTTTGGCACTCTGAAACCAACGAGCACTTGGAAGGACTGTAGAGCTGGCCACAGGGCTTTTCGTACCATGTCTGCACTAAAATGGATCCAGTGAGGAGAGCAGGGGCGCTGTCCCATCAGTGACTGGAGGTGGAGCCTAGTGGGGAGCTCTGGAACTGCCTGGCTGTGGGCCCCTGGCAGTGACAGGGATGTCACTGGCCTAGGTTGTCCACTGGCAAAAGGGCGATGAGGATACTTCTCAAGCAAAAAGCATACTAAGGAAGATGGTTGAAATGCCCAGAGAAGAACGTGGCTTTCTTTGCCGTGTTGTTTGAATAACTGTATATGGCCAGGTTTCTTTTTGTGCTCAGTCCTGAAAACAATTAATTTTCCTTCTTTGCTGCCTTCCTGCTGTGCTCATTCTTTTATCGATGAGGAAAGACTCAGGCTCACCCACCTAATCTGAATCCTGAAGCAGAGGTCATTGCTCTGGGACAGAAATCTCTTGCCTACTTACCAACTCCTCTCTGCACTATCAAAGACACTGGAGAAGATAGAAGTAAAAATACATAGTCTCTTACTTAGCTGGGAAAGTTACAGATATTTCAGCTTGTCCAAGCACAGAGATGTAATCCAGGCATGACTGGGTTGATGTGTAAGGCAAAGTCCTTAAGAAGAGCTAAACTTGGTGCGCATCCTTCCAGTGCAAAATTTGTCCTTCTGGGGGTAGTTATATTTGTGATATTGTGAGAAGAACTGGAAAATGTATTCTAGAAAGCATTTTCATATCAAGCAACTGCTTATGTGCAATAGCAGGAAAAAGGCCTTTTTTTTTTTTTTTTTTTTTTTTTTTTTTAATCTGCCTGTTGTGGTTTTGGGGCTGTGGGACTGTGGCTCCCCTTTGGAGGGTGTAGTCCATCTGTGGGGTGGTAAGAATTTACCAAATGAGCCAGACAGAAAAATCCCCAAAGCCTGTCAGGATCAGATCACTATGTGACCTTCCCAAGTACTGAGTATAGATTATTAAGTCCTTAAATACAATTTCTCATTTACTGAATTCAAAAGAAGGGTAACCAAGCAAGAAAGAATTTAACAGATTTCCCATTCCCCTTGTTGAAATGGTACTTGCCAAAGGCATAAATCCCCTTCACTGAAAGCTTTTCACTATCATTATTTTAACTGCAGTTTTCAAATCTGCCACTGTAAAAGATGTCTCAATACTTTTTCAAGTGTTCTCACAGCACTTGGAAGAAGTAGCTGCAATAAAAGATGTGAAGCGCTTTCCCTAAAGCTCTAATGTCAAATCACCATGGAGGCAAGAGGTTGCCACGTGTTCAACCAGTAACTGTTTCTACTCCTGGGGTGCAGCTGTGGAGTGAGACAATCTGAGGCCAGAGCTGGAGAATCCCGACTGGAGACTCAGGCTGAGAAAGCTGCTGTACAACACAGCACACTTTGGGTGAGGGATGGACAGGAGTGTGAGAAAAGACTCCTGGGGTGACATGTTCTTTATTTTCAAGCACCGTATCACGTCCACCTTGCATGGATTAAGACTGAAAGAGGCACCCAGCAATGAAGGGGAAGAGAGGGGGAAAAAAAGGCTGAAAAATATCCATGGTGCATGTTCTCAGAGCAAGGACAAGATGCTTCCTATTAGGAAATAGAACTGTATTAGAGCTAAGTCAGATCTGCGTGAACTTGCCCATTGTTTGTCCCTGTAATTTGATTACATAATTTATGAGGCTGAATTCACCAAAGATCATACTGTGATCTATACATAGGCCTACTACATACTCCTATATCCCTAAATATGCTGGGAACGAGAACATTTTATTCTCCACAATGACAGCACAGATAAAACCATGGAAGGAAATTGTGGGGTCTCAACATGACCGCTGGGCCCAGGTTGAAGGCCAAGTCTGGCAGGAGTTGCATAACCCTCTGGTGATAAAGATCAATTAATTGTGTTGGGCTCATTCATGCTAACAAATAGCACAGTTCTGGGTTCCCCACAGACCAGCCTAGAATTCATTTAAAAAATAGAGAATTGGTAAAGGCTTTACTCAAGGGAACCTCTCCAGCAGGCCCCTAAGCATTAAACACCTCATGTCCCTTATGGTCTCTAACCAGTCCTGTGAGAGAAGCAGCTCATTGCTTTGAGTAGCAGACAGGAAGGCGGGATGAAAGAGAGAAATCCTGGCTTTAATGGTAACAGAGCCAAACCTCCAGCCCTGCAAAATCTGCAAGAAACTGAGCACTCCATTTGCTGTGGGTTTTAGCGATGCCATCAGCTTGTCTCAGCCAGGCAGTAGGACACTGTTCAAACCTAATTCAAGAACAAAGTCCAGAAAAAATAATTGTTATCCGATTTGCTGTGGTTGTGCTAGAGTTGCAGCTTTATAGCACAGGCTGGTTCAGCATGGTCACATGCTGATACCTGCCTGCTACTTGTGCAGGAGCGATGTACCATGAGGCTCTCGTGCATCCACTCCAGAGGTAGAGCTCACATGGCAGAGATAAGCTATGGGTGCAGAGACAGCTGTTTCATTAATGCAGCAATGGCATTTTCAAGGCATCGTTAGTCTAAAGGCAAGTGAGGTGCCTCCACCTGCTATAAAGAAAATGCATGTGAATGCACAGAATTCTGTTATATGTGGATGTGGATCCTGATACTAGTTGTTCCCCTTTTTTGTTTCCTTGGAAAGGAGAATAAAAGTGAAGGGCAACAGTTATTTTGGGTACTCTTAGCATAGGTTTGTCCAGATCTGCTCTTCTTGGGTAGATTCCTGTAATGGCAGGTAGGTTTGATTGTGGGTCACTCTGTGCATGCTTCACAGCTCCAAAAATGTGTCAGCAAACAGATCACTTGTGACCCAGTGTCCTGTTCAGAATAGCTGGATTATGTTTATAAAGTGAGTAAGAAAGATGATGGTTGATCAGTGTAACATAAACTATGGTATGGAAAATGAATTTTGAATGAAATGCACAGATAAATCACTTATCCTCACCAATACCCTCTCTATCCTGGTAATTGAGACCATGTGTTGTGCTGCAAACAATAACTATGGGAAATTACTCATGATTCTTCTTTCATAAACTTGGGAAATGAAAGTGATGGGAAGTATGATCATCTTTTTTTTTTTTTTTTTTTTTTTTTTTATGTTAACAGCTCTAAATTATTGGGGTGGGAAGAAAATGTCAATAGAACATAAAAGTGCTTTGTATAATGTTCATATTTGCTCATACTTTCAAATCCACTGTGGCTTATTAGTTCATGGGAAAAATGACAAAAAGGAATAAAACCCAGAAAATGAATCCAGTATCAACATCTTGCCTCTATAGTAACAGAGAAATTGTAACTTTGGGGTAAAAAGTGACAATATTAGGAAATGTTTGTTGGGCAATTGTGGTGATTAACCCTCTGCATCCCCTGGCAGCTCCAGCTTCCTGCCAGCCTGACACATTGCTGTGGATTAAAGAGTGCACATTGCTCTGTGCTGCTCCTTGTGTTAGAAGCCTGGAGCTAGTGAGGCCCTTAACCTCTGTTTCAAGAGTTTATTGCTCAGCTGTAAAAATTCTCCCAAGGCTGAAACTTGACAGAAAAAATGTCTCCGCCTGGGAGGAGTTTCTGTTCTGAGTTTGGTTTGAATTAATTCAGCTCTTTTCCACTTGCAGAAGGACAATAGAGCAGGATTCCCTCTCTCTGCTTTTTTCTTTTTAAATCCTGCCAGGGCAGTATATGACAGGCGACTCAGACCACAGTCCTCTCTGCAGCTGTGGCGCAGGGTCAGTGCTGGCCACTGCAGCAGTTTCCCTGCCCTGTAACAGGCCAGACTCCATCCCTTTGCTTGCACTGATGCTGGCTCATACGGTGACTTATGCCTTCTCTGAGCCAAGGTTGCTGAAGGCCATCTTGGCTATGGTGCAAGCTGAGGAAGTCCACCCTTGCTGCTATTCCTCGAGGGACTGTCTTGCTGCAATGCAGAACCACTGGGGCCACACCTCCATGGGGCTTCTGACTTCTCCCACAGCAGGCTGGTGTGCCAGCAGGAGCCTGTCCTCCTGTGGTGGAGGTGCCCTGGTCAGTTCTGGGCTTTCTGTGGGGTACTCGGTGGTCAATTTCCTGGATAAAGGGCTTGGCCCAGAGGAAGCAGCTCTCTGCAGACCTCTGTCCAAGCCAGGGGATTTGTTTTGAGAAGCAAGAGTGCTAAATCTATTACCCTTCTTGCACGAGCTGCCTGTGGGGTTGATAAATCTATCATAACAGTCAACTCTCTATGAATGAAGTCAGGCCCCACCAAAGTCAGTAGCTGAACTACCACTGATTTCACTGGAACAAGGTTTTACCCCGATCCTTGAAGTGCCCCTGGAGCTCACCCATGCTCAGTGCAGCCATCCACAGCTCCAGCGAGGGAAAAGATGGCAGAGAGCAGAGAAGGGTCCTGGTGCTGGCTCAGCTGAGCCTGGGTCCTGCTCAGCCAGCTGTGCTGAGAATACTACTTTGGTAATACCGATGGGCCTGGGTGTGAGATAGGTGTCATGCATCTGAAGTTGCTGACGGAGACACCTTGGCACATAAGAAGAATTTTATAGGTTAGTGGAGTTCTGCCCTGAGCTCTCAGAGGGCCAGAGCATAAGTAACAAACAAATAAAAATTTCTATGGATGGAGAGATATCACACCCTCAGCTCTGTTCCAGTAACCCAGCATCCATAGAGACTTTTCTGTGTTTGACTGACTGAACAGCTACTTGATATCCAAAACAGCTTATAAATGTTATTAAACATAAGGGCAGACCCATAATACTTGCCAACACTTATTTTAATAATGATGCTATGTTTGCCACTTCACAGATCTGACCTGTCACTTGAGAACTCAAATGACCTATAACTTTAGCTTTATCCTCCTATAAACCCAGGCAGGTGTGTTTGCTGGACTTGGTGCATTATGTCATATTGTATACAACTTTTTTACAACCATTTGCTTCTTGCTCATACACTTTCTCATCACCTCAGCACGTGTGACCCCTCGTGACAATATTTTCCCACCTACACAAGTAAATGTCCAAGCAAGGACAACATCTTATTGCAGAAAATGGAGCTAAGGTAGTTAATTGCTATTATTTAAGTTATTTCACTGGTTTCTTTTTGGTTTGCTGACTTTCTCATACCTTTTCATTTGCTAAGCTGACCATAAGGTTTTCTCCATATTGTATTCAAGTGACGTTTTTTCTTTGACAGATGCTTCAGAGTTGCCCTCCCACTGATCACAGGTGAGCTCATATATAAATTGTGCTGTGAGATTTCTGATAAGTGGAGGTCTTTCAACACTGATACTGGGTGGAGATTTCAAATCTGAAATAAAAGCAGCCTATTCTCATAAAGGCATGGCTTATACATGAACTTTTGATGTCTAGTAAGACCCAAGGTTCAGTCAAGTTCAGTCCCCGCACAGGCAGAGCATCAGTAGCAGCTCCTTCCCAATTGCTGAGGTCTAATAAAGGTAAAGCTCACACCACATCCTTTCATTTGGGTGGCTACTAGTCCAGCTTGTCATTCACTGCCTGCTTTCCTAAAAGGCTTATTATATGAGTGTAGCAGATGTTACATTTACCACTTGGTTCAGTTTGGCTCAATTTGACCAGTGGCTTTGCACTTTTACAAGGAAACATTTAGGCACTAATACAGAGAAAGCAACTCTGAGTACTGAACTTGGCTCATGGATTATAGTCACCTTGAAAGAGTTCAACTGTCCAGCATTTGCCACAGTTTTGATCACTATCCTAGAAGGGGTTCCTTTCCACTCCTCCTCCTCATTATAGAGGCTAATCAGGAAAGTGTTTCTTGCTCTTTTTTCTTTGAATCTAAAGTGCTGCAAATGCCTTTTTTTAGGGGAAAAAAAAAAAAAAAAAAGAGTCCTTTGACCACCTTGTGATGGGATACCACAGAGGTTTTTACTTAAAGCTAAATACATATCAGGATGGACTATGAAAATCCTCCCATTGTTTTTATTTCCCCTTTTGCTCTTTTGAATGCACTGTTTCTTTCCACTTTTTATGGTCACTTCAAATGTTGTTTTCCAGTGTTGTATGGCTTCAGAATCACTGTTCATGGAATGAAAGTGTCCAAAAGCACAACATCTAGTCTAACACAAGAACTCTTTCAGCCTTTTCAGTGGAATCTATGGTATCTGGCCCCTTCCGGTCAGAAGAAGCAGGTGGCATAAAATCATATTTATTTTTAGGAAGAATAGAAACAAGTAAAAACTGATCTTTAACAACTCTTAATACACTGTGGTCTAATATAAGTAGCAAACAAGAGGTACCTCCTTCTCCTTTGCAGAGCTGGCAGGAAGAGACCCTGTGTCTGCAGTTTGCTCTGGGACCTGATACATGTATGACTTTTTAGTTCCACCTGATCTTCATGACATTAATGTAGAAAACAGTCAGCATCTATGGATGCCACATGCATGAATGGATAAGGATGGCCTGTGCTTACTGCACTTAGAGCTTAAGATGCTCAAATAACTAAGCAGTCTATTTTAAGCAGCTGTTTGAAATGGCTCCTGCTCTGAAGTCTGGAGGTAAATGCAAAGTAGGAGAGCATGAAGGTTAAGCAAAAGGAAACATATTCTTTGTAGTCTAGAGGGAGTACATACAACTCTTGTGGCCCTGTCATCTATGCCTGATTTGAGAAACCGAATATACTTACTTGGCCATCTTGAGCAATGAAATTCCCTTTGACCCACAGAGTGGTCCACAATCCAGTGGTATTAAAAATTACCTTTTCCAAAATTAATTCCTTTTCTTACGGATGCCCCTAGAGTGAGTTGTAGTTATAGACTGAATAAAGTCACTCTAGAAGGACTTCATTGATTAATATGTAAATCAAATGCTAAGGAAAACTTGCTGGTATTGCAATATCCAGAGAACGATCTACTTCAAAATAACTTGCTCAGATTTTATGGTTCAACATTTGGAAAAAATCTTTCAGGCAGTAGATTGTTATAGAGATGATTAGCAGCCCTAACAGAGAGGTAGGCACACATTTAATGAACCTGCCCTGCAATTTTCTATCAATGAGCTTAGGTGGTCATTTATTTTGCAGAAGTTTGAGAAGTTTGTTTTGTATATTCAGCATGATACCTAAAGATTGTGGTTTTTAAAATTTTTGTAGAGTGAATCTTTCCTGCTTGGTACAAATATATATATATATAAAGAATATATATATATATATAGCCTTGGGAACATGCATAAGCAAGAAATGGCTGTTAACAGCTGCAAATGTTTATGAAGCTCTCCTGTGCTGGAGGATGCTGGCAATTAAAGGTAGCTAGCAGGACACTACCTGGTGTAAATATCTGCAGCCAATAATTGTAGCTTGTTCTCTCCCATTTGCTTTCTGAAGACTTGTAGGATTGTTGAGCTGATCTGGTGAAGAAAGCACTATCAGTACTACCAGGATTTTGCACTGGTGAATATGTAAGTAGGTCTTGTTTCCTTCAAATGTAAGGTGTTGTTATAGCTGGAGCAAACTCTTTTGCTCCAGCAGATTATAAATTGCAGATTATAAATCAGTTTGGTTACCAAAGACTGAGACATCACAATGAATGATGTGAAGCCTTGGTTCAAGGAGCACTTCAAAAGACTATCCTAGATTAGGAAAAGATTTATTTGATTTTCTAGGACTGATATCCTTTTTTAGGGAAAACTTTTCTTTACTGGTGAAGCATGCAAGGGGAAAATGAATTGCTCTTGATAGCTATCACTGTCTAGTTTGTGGGCTGAAAACACCAAGTGAGAAGGCATGGTAGCCAACCTGAGAATTATATTTCCCAGTCACAGTAAGGCAAACAATGCTCTGCAGTGCTAAGTCCCAGCTGCTTTCCTGTCCTTGGCCTGTTCCCCACAGCTGAGGTGGCACTAGCATTACAAATCTTGCTAAGAGATTTCAGAAGACCCTAATGTCTAGGTACATCAGAGCAAGATAAAGGTTGTGAATCCCCACCAGTAGATTCCCTTTTTGTATTGTGCCTGGCTGCTAGATAGAGACTTAGTGTGCATTTGTGTGTTAATAATTAAAGTGTTTATGATGTTAAAGGACAAATCACCCTCTCCTGGAAATTAAAGACTCATGCTACAACCTCCTGATCCTCAGTGAGTATTGCATTAGTCAATTTGTGGCCAACCCAGTAACTCGATAGCAGCAAATTATGTAGTTATGTGGGAATTCTGGTTTTTGGAACAGGCTGAGGTTCCCAAGCTCAGGCCCAGCACTGCTAGGGTGTGTCATCTGTATGAGGCACTTAGTGGGAAGAAAAAGCTGCGATGCCACACTCTCTAGTGCTTTCTGGAGGACAAAATATAGTAGCAATATTACATTAAGGTAAGAATGGGAACAGACAGACCTATTTCTCCACCGATAACTTTTCTCTACAGTGAGGGACAAGTTGGCTAAACAGGTTTTCAGCTGATATGTTCAGTTACCTGTTTTACTTATGACTATTTTAGGCTTCAAGATGATGAATCTGAGAGTGGATTTGGGCCAATTAAATGTCCTGTCTGTACCTTCAATTCCATGCTTAAAAGTTTTAGGGGACCCACAGTATAGGTCGCTGGAAAAGACTGCTGTGAGATGATGAGTGAAAGAAACTAATCCTGATTTGTGGTAGAAGCAAGTCTTACTCCTCGTGTCCACTTACACTTGTGCTGTATTTAGTCTACAGCTAGATTAAGAGTAACTACCAGAATTTTAGCCCAACATCCCCACCTCAATCCAGACTGAAGGAAGAAGGATAACAGGTGAGGGCTTAAGACTCAAAATATTTCTCTTTATTCATTCATTTTAAAAATAGTTCTGTGGTTAAATCCCAGCCTAAATGCCACTGATTTCAGCAAAGTCGGGATTTCTCCTACTGAAAATAATCAAGGCTACCATCAATACTATCGTAATGTCTAGTCCTTCTTCGTGCTTTCTAATGCACTCCAGACTTCAAATTTATTCTGCCATTAGCAGGAACTTAAGAGAACTGGATTATGATAGAGCCAACTAATAATTTACTGAAGTTATAAAACATTCAAAAAAATACTGATATAGCTTTTAAAAATAGCATTTTTTTTATTTTATTATTATTATTTTTTGTTACCAAGTGGCAGATTCCACTCTCCCTCAACTATCTGCACAGCTTGCTTTGCTAAGTACTGGGGATGCCTTTGTGGACCACCCCCTGCTTTCAGCTCTGGAGAAGGCTTCTCAACACAGCTGTTCTGCAGCAGATGGGAAGGTGTAAAATCTAAGATACCTTCTTAAATCACACAGTGGAGTGTGTTTGTGTGTGGTGGGGTTGAGTGGGGAATTCCAAGAGATATAACTCCTGAATTCTAGAAGAGATATCAGTACGTTGTGGGGCTTTTTATTATTTTATACAATAGCAAAAGAGATGGCTTTCATTTTATGCTTAATGATGTAACTAAATATATACAGTATTTCAGACATTTCTTACAAAAGAGCAGTATGGCTGTTTCCAAGGCTGTCATAGCAAATGTTTTTTTGGAGCCAAGATTGTTATCCAAGAACCCACCCAAAAATTTACTGTATGAGGTATGAAGCAATAATGGAACCCACTGATTCATCATTTGATGAAACCAGGAGTGCCCAGTATTGCCCAACAGAAGGTTACACAGGGTCCTAATGAAGCTTTTCTCTTGCATAAAAGGGAACAGATGTAGCCAACCTCATGAGAAACAGGGCTGTGACCTGCTGTGAGCTCCCATTGGGCAAGATTTCTTTCAGATCTGAGAAACTGTTCTAGCTGAGTCAGAATATTACTCTGGTACCACCATGCTTCTGCAGGCTACATTTCCAGATTCAGATCTGGGTTGCGGTAGGCTATGTTCTACCATTTTTCACTCAGTTTCTGTATTGGCAGACTATCTTTAGACCTTGCCAGGCTATTGGATAGCTGACTGCTGGCTGAGGAGCTCTGCTCTATGTGCAGAAACACTGCACAAAGTTGTCTTGCTCTAGAGGCTAGAGGTGTATTTCACACTGAGAATCAAGCCTTGTCACCTTCCCAAGTTCTCAGCGACAAGAGAGATCACGAATCTTCCTGCTATACTTTGAGATATAACTGTAATAGTGTTGGGCCCAGAAGTAACTCCCATGGCAACAGGGTAGACTATAAAGTCTTGTCTTTCAACTAAGGAATAAACGTGATAAAATGGCTCTTGTAAGCTTGTACCAGTTTTTACATAAGGATGTGCTATAGTGAAAAGGAGGTAAGGCCTCTTATATTAACTTAGGTGGGCAGAGAACAGGAAAGAAATACCAACACTGCTGCTGGATTGAGGAGTTGTAGATGGATACCTGCATCTCCTAATGAACTGAGTACTTCAGTCTAGACTAGAAATGCTTATAAATTCAAACAAAATCTTGGTTAAATAGTACAATAAGTGATTGCATGCTGCATTTCTTCTGCACTGAAGTAAGCAGAACACTGACATTACAATTACTATACACTGATACAAGTGTTTCAGGGCATCCTGGTATTAAGGCCCAGGATAAACCCAACTACCACGACAAGGCATGTTTCCATTGGCATTCTTGTTGCCTGTCACTTCATACTAGAGTTAGTTGCTCAGTGATGTTAGCTATTCCAAGTTCAAAACCAGATCTTGATTGAAGCTTCCAGGAAAGCACTGTGGATGTCAACAGGGCCTTCAGCATCAAAAGCACAGAATAAAATTATAGATGAAAAAGACCCGTTAGGTCATCTATGCAGCCCATCTGCCAAAGCAGGATTGTTTTCTGCAATGTGCTTTTTCCCTTCTTTGTCTGTATCAAGCCAAAGGGGTTTCCACAGCTTCCCTTGGGAGACTATGGCATAGCAGATTAGCTCTTGCCCTTAGGAGTAACTTTGAGTTTGTGAAATAACAGAGGCATTCTAAGTTTCATTTTGATGGAGGAAAGGAACTCTGAGAGAAGGTCCCTGAGTCTTAATGACTATAGCGTATCTCAAATGTAATCCTATATTAATCACTACTTGTGTACAGATCATATGAGGCTAACAGTGTCCCACCCTACAGCTGTCTCTTTCGGTAATTATTCCTTAGACAGATTTTTGTCATCTTTCAGTAGTAACTAGTGCACAAACCCTAACAATTGCATTTCTCTTGGCAAAAGTTCACAATTTGCCCTAACTAGTGTTTGAAGTGTTCTGTCTGCCTCTTGCTCCTTTCAATTGTGCCAAAGTTCTTTGGCAATTAGTGATGTGATGTTCCAGAAACCCATGAAGTTATTCCAGCATATTTTCTTTAGGTGAATTAAAACCACTCAATAGATACTTACTAAAAACAACTACATTTATAGATAGAGGACTTTTGACAGCTATTGGTTTAAGACTCCTAAATGTTTTCATTCAAATTCCCTGGGTGCCTGCTGTTGATCAATCATAACTTTCTGACATCTTGATCTCTTCCTAGGAAATGCTTCTGCCCAAATATATGAACGTGCTTTTTGACCTTGGGTATTGGGCATTAAGAAAACATGAATCAATTCTTTTTCTAAGGGAATAAAATACTTCCATGACTATTAAAACAAGCAACGGTCTGACTTTTTTTGAAGATCTATGTACATATAGACTATTGAAGTTGACTATGGACATAGCTCTAAAGGAATGCCACTGCCCTTAACATTTTGATGAGGGCTGTATTTTGGCAGTTCGTAGCCACTGAAAATCCTATTCAGTATGCAGGACAGCTATCAGAGTATAGCTGCAAAGCTACAGAAGGCTCTGATTAGTATCCTTTTGTGATTGTTTGAGTTGAACTCTGCAAAATGAACAAGGATTCAGAAGAAGCGTTTGTCTGACTGGCACTTTGGGTATGAAGGAGGGGAAAAAATTTGAATACCCAAAATGTCTTTGTTAGCAGTTGGATATAATTTCTTTTTGTTTAGCGTTTGCAGATGGCTTTGTGTAATGCAGTAATATAATAAGAAAGCTTTGTCAGCAACAGACCAGGAACATGCGCAGGCTAGTGAGACTACATAATGTACTTCACTGTAGAGCAGCTCTAGAAGAGGCAGTAACGAAAGGTTGTAACGAAAAGGTTTTCCTTGGGCTGTTGGCACATTCTTTAGAGTACTAAACCAGGAGTTTGCTCTTAGACCTAATTTTATTTCTAATGCCTAATTTGTGTGCACTCTTCCTTTGCATTGGTTAAATAGAACTTCCTCTACTGTTCATTAGAAGTGAGTCTCACATGAATCTTTCAATGAACTATTCAAACACCCCTTATACTGCTTGCTAGCTAATAGTACACCTGGAAACTCAAAGTTTGCCAAACCAGAACATAGAAACCAATGAGCAAAGAGATAAGGGGGAAAGCTGCTATCCAGGGAGACCCAAGGAATCATGTCATGCTGAGCAATCTTACCACAGCCAGACAGCTCTGGTTTCAGCATTGCATCAGGTTTTGCTGACCTGTAGCTCTAGTGGCACTTGGTATTCCCTTACAGTTCAAATATAAGGGAAGCTGGTGGAATACCTTATTTGTCAGGCAGATATTGCTAGCAAACAGCTTTATCAGTGTGCATTGTTTTGTACTAGCCCAACGCTGTGATAAAGGTAACAGACAACTATGGGTATTGCTTCGTATGAATTTGAGCGCCAGCTTAGGCGGACCCTATTCTTCTCCTCATCCAGCTGTTTTAGTATTTTGGCAGCTACTCAAAATTTCTTGGAGTAATTGTAAATAAGTAATAATTTTTAATTAGCTTGTATGCAATCCTGGTACCACTGATCATTTGCATGCTTTCTTAATACATACACAGCTATGGCTTCAGTATGTGTTCTGAACTTCTGAAGGGTAAACTTTAAGAGTTGGAGTCCAATTCATTATTATTATTAAAGTCCATTAATTTAATTTATAGTAATTATTAAATAATATTTAATCAAACAATTTAATGTGAAGTCCAATTCATTATTATTATTAATGTGGGCTGGTAACTTTTAAAGTCAACTTTATTAGTGGGAAATGGTGATGAAAAAATGAATAGGTCCTGTTGGTAAGCAGGTGCCCAGAATCCTCTTGTAGGAACCAAGCAAGAACATGAGATGTGTTTTTCTGCTTGGTCTGGGCTGTTCCATAAAAGGCCTTCCAAATAAAACCAGATGGCTAACTCTCCCACGCATCAGACTTCCAGCCTGCTCAAAATACAGTGGTGAAAGGTTGCCTAGATTTGCCTGTTGCATAAGTCAGTCTTACTCAGCTGGCATTTGGGAAAGCTATGAACAGGAGGCTGAAAGCTCTGTGCAGGTGGCCTGGGGGCAGGACACAATCTATGTTATGGTTCCAGAAATAATAGAAATGTGAAGACCTCTGCAGCTTCTCTTAGCAAGAAACTGAGAAAAAGATGCAGAGGGCTGCACTTGGGTGAGGACTAACACCCTGACAAAAGTCCCAGTACCTTGTTGCCTCCCCTGAGCAGTGTTTTGGTTTTTCATTTGGCAGCACTCTTCCAGGCAGTGGGTTTTATCCACTTTTATAAGTGACATTAATATGGTTAATATTAAACAAAGAGTCTCACCAAGCTGACAAATGGGAGCCTTTACTCCATTCTTACACAGCTGTTTCTTCCTCTTCACATCACGAGTGCAATGAATTCTTTGTTGCTGGATCCATGATTTCCCGGCTTTGTCACAACTCCTTTTTCAGTTTTCCCACATTGTTAATGTTTTAAGGCAAGTTGAGAAGAAAGGTAAGAATATGATTATTTCTTATTTTTTCCCCCAAACATAATACCTTCTTTTCTTTGACCACTGCCAGCCTATATTGCTATGATACACTGTTATAGGATAGGATGGACAAAAAAAAAGCCATATTGCAGATTGTGAATGGCCTGAATTAGCTGTAATAGCCCTGAAAGTTTGGACTCACTGCCAGCAATAACTTCTATGTGGAAGTATAGGAAAGTGATGCTTACATTTTGTGTTTGCTGCTGTGAAAACCTGACATGTGGGCTTCCCTGATGCTGTCCTGTATCCTAAGGGAATGTACCTGTAATTTATCAGCAACTGAAGTGCAAGCTGGCACAAGCAGGAACATTATGGTTATGACTGAGGGGTTTTAGCAAGGCAGCACTAGATACATGCTGCCTTGCTCTCTAGACATGGTACGCACAATCAGGCTTAGTTGCAAATGAAAGGGAGAAGTTTTCTTCCAACTAGGACACATAGTTATTTTGTCTTGTCGACTTGAGACAACCTCTTGGACTAGCTAGGAATCCATAAACCACAAAATACTCACGCTAAAAAAATCTGGCTAAAGACAATACTTTCATGACTATTTGTTTTTTCTTTTTCCTTTTACAAAACAAATTCCTTTGCAGTAATCAGTAGTGATCAAAAGAACTTTCTTCAGTTCAAGGACACCAGCTTTAAATGTTAAGGCTACAAGCAATATTAATTGATACAAAACTCTAGTATCTGTTACAAAATTTACTATACAAATATCTTCTAAAAAGTCATCATTTTTTTGATGTCACAGAACAGTAATATTAAAGTCTATGGTGAAACAAGCAAATGTGCATACACAGCTCACATTTGTTTAACTAAGCATAGTTTTGTATATTAAAAACAGTAGTTGCTTTCTGGATGAGGGCTCTTGAATTATAAAATTAATTTGTCAGGTTTTCAGACTTGGCAGGGCAAAAGGTTTTCTTGCTGTGTTCTAATAGAGAAGGGGAAAAACACCACTTCAGTAGTAAAGGGCCAAATAGCCACACAGTTAATGGAGGGAAAAATTAGGAAAATAATTACGTTAATTCACTTCAGACCTGATCCTGCAACCTTTAAACATGGAATGACATTCTTTGCCCAGCAGCAGATCCAAATTTACACTTTTACACTTTACAGAATAACATCCTTACTGAGGTAGAGATTGCCAAATAGCTGTTAGTGAGGGAAGTGCCCTGTGTGCCAATTCTAGAAATCAGTAAGTCAGTACAGTCTGCCCTATATTTCCAGACTTTTGGTACCTTACATAACTAGGTACAAAATACTCATTTTTATTGCAGATTCTTTTCTTTGGAAGTGCAGTCATGTGCAATCAGGTGGAATAAGTGTGCTGATAATTTTCCTTCAGAAACTGTAATGATTAGCGATGTGGACACTTTTTCTCTTCAGGCAGAAACCATGAGGCACTGAAGCAAGCATTCACTTTTCTTGCACTTGAGGTCACAAATTTATGCAAGTCAAAAATGTTGGACCTGCCAAAAACATCATGCTACACTCCACCAAATAAAAGGACACTGTTATTCTTACAAGGAAAGGTTTGACAGGACAGGAAATAGGCAGGGTCATAGAAGTTTACTTAATACTGAAACTTATTTAACCATCTTTAAGCCAAAATACAATGATAGTTATAAAAATATATATGGGGGGGGAATACAAGAGTAGTGGACTGAGCTATTGTAAGAGTAGCAACCTAGTTTGTCTAGGGAATTTTAATAAAATTTCCCTTAATTCACATTACTGTATGTCACTTGCCTTTACTGGGTTAACATGCATTAACTAAGTTTTAATTTGTCCTGAAGTTGCGGCAATAAGCATCTGATTTGGAGAATCCCAATACAGTTTATCAAGCTATACACTACTTCTATTACAATGCAATCCTTAAGTAAACTGCATTCTACTTAAAGGAATGGAGGAAGGGGGAATAAGAGCAGAATGAACATTAAAGATAGGAAAAATGTTGCTGTTCATTACAATTTTCCATTTTTGTTGAAACACAGCAGGAGAGCAAAGCCACAGGCTTCTCTACTGCTCTTGCATGCCAGGAGGGATTATGCAAACACTGCAACCACCCAAATCTTATTTAAATTACAGTCATTGTTCCCCCTTTAATGGTTATACTTTTGCCTGCTTTCACTCAAATATTGCTGCATCTTGCTTTCCGCCAACTTAGTCCCGATGGGAGTCATCACCTCTTAATTACAGATGAATAGATCTCTGAAAAATACCTCTAGAAAAAAAAAAAAAAAAGTAGAAAAGAAAGCAAACTTTAAGTGCCATCTAGTGGCTGATTTATTGAAAAACATTAGATAGATCCAAAAACTTCTGAGTGTGACACAGAGAGTAATATAACTGTAGCTGAACTAAGGAAGCAGTGCTTGAATTCAGAGCCACCAAAGACCAGGTTAATACTTCGGGGAAACAAGAAAAGGACTAGAAATAAATGGTGTTATTACCATAATTTTTCTCTTAAGCTTTTAGCCTTAAGTGGAGAGCTCAAATGGTAGGAATCATTTAGTGATCATCTGTTTCCTTAAAGACTCTCATCAGCTTATTGGAATGTGTAACCTTCCAAGTTGTCGTATGTACTTCAGTTCAAACTGGAAAACTGAACCCTCTCACATCTCAATGGTGCCTAAACGATGGTGGTGAAGCTGGACCCAAGAATCTGAATTCAAAGGTTAGCCTTCTCCACCAAATTCATCTGGAATTGAAGGTCAGATCTATCTCTATTTTTAACAAGTCAAATTCATTTCTAACAGAAAGAAGGCAGACTGTTAGCAGCAATATCCTTTTCCTTTCCCTGCAGGAAAAAGCCACTTTCTGCAGTAGACAAGAACTCCCCCTCCCCCAAATTATTTAATTATTTCCCATTGTAAAAGGTCCACATTCCTTTTACACAATGAGATTCTGCAGTATCATTCCTCAAGCTTTGCCACTTCTACAAATAACCGGTAGTTAACAGTGTAAACTTTAAACAGGTTCAGACAAAGCTTTTTATTTGTGAGACAATGGAGAGCAGTCCAATAGCATTTTAATTTCATTTTATTTATTTTTCTTTTTTTTTCAAATAGCATTTTACTTCCAAGTTGCTTCAGAGCTTTCCATCTCTTTGGTCTCATACAGTGAGCCTTGGGAACCACTCCTCAGTGACAGATTTTGGAGAAGAATCTGTCTATATATCTTTGATGTAAGACTTGCACATTAGTTTCTGGCTTCTCGTGAGGTGATTTAATCATGCATGTCATTCAGTCAAAGACAAACCTAGCCAGCTTTTCACTGAATTACAGAACTAATTTATAACTAGTTGTTAGTAGTGAGCCAGATCAACAAGGTTAGTAGTCCTCTCTTCCTTTTGCTAGTATAGAAATTAATAAAAATAAAAAATAAAATGTTTAAGAAAACAGGATCAAATGTGCTAATTAAAGCTTAGAATTATGAAGTTTAAACTTTGCTGAAAAATTACTAGTCTATCTTCTCCCTACTTATAGGAAAGGGTAAGTCGTATGAGTAAAAGCCAGGGGAATTTTAAAGAAAACTAAAATAAATAATAATAAAAAAACTAAACTGCTCTAACAGGTACTCACAAGGAAACATTAAAATAATCTGGAGGGCATTGCTTCCCATGTTTATTGTAAATGAAAGTCTGAAGGACTCTTAAAAATAAGTATCAATTTCAGAACATTCAATATGCTGGTATGTAACTTGGTACTTTGTAGGAAGTATTTATCTTCTACAGCTTCGCTACTCATATTGAAGCAAGACCCCAACTCTATTAAAGGAATTATCAGAATGTTATCTAGTGCAGTGGTTTGATGCATACAGGGAGGAGTTTGGTGTAGAGATGAGCTTGAAAGCATTTCCAGTGCTTCAGTTACTTCCCTCTTCTCCCCTCTCCCCCCCTCCCCCCCCCAAGAAACCCTACTGACAAAAACCTTGCAGTCATCTGAAACTTGTTACATGCTTCACGCTTCTCTAGATAGCGACTGAGGAGACTGATGAAAGGGAACTCAACTATATACTACTTTTCAAAATAAGTGAGCCTTTTTTGGTAAAGATACCTACTGCAACAAGTATGCCCACTGGAAAAAAAAAAAAAAAAAGGCAGTTTATGGAATGCTGCAGTAATTCCGAATCATTCTTTCATACAGTACCTTATTCATGTTGTACCTTATTCAGTACCTTATTCATGTATTCATATCAACAAGCAGCATATTTCATAGCATTTATTTATTATAGAGAAATAATTTCCAGATGAGTTGTGTTACTTAGATCAAACATTATATTGCCTGCTCTATTAATAGAAAGCTGAAAAAATGACTGTTTGAGGACTAGCTAAGGATCAAAGCCAGAACATTAGCTTTGAGCAGAAACATGCATTTTTGACAGGTAGAAGATGCAATAGTAAATATCTTCACCTTATTCTGATTTAGGTCAGAGCAGGAAGTCATACCGGTAGCTATATTCTATATCATCACTGATTCTTTATGAAATGAGCTCTCAGCATGAAATACTGAGATACATGAAAACTGGATTTCGGAAGATTAATATAAACTGACAAGGTAACAATCAGCAATTTCTGTTTAGGTAAGTTAACTAAAGATGCGTAAAATAAAATCACATTGTTAAATTATTTTTAGATTTATTGCAGTATAATCAGCACAAACAAGTACTTATTACTGAGGACCAAAAAGCTACAAAAAATAAATCATCAACCAATCAATCAAGTCATTCATGCACATTTCCCCCATAATGCAGCTGAATTAACTGCCTATAAACCTAGAAAGGAGAACAAGTACAGAAATGTTGTATAAAACTTGAGGTTATTTTTATGTACATCTAAATCCCACTCCTAACTCAAATGAATATTTAGGAGTAACAAAAAAGCAACAACACAGAAAGCATATTACAATAACTTTCAGTTCTTTCCTGTAGAACCAAAGCCACCTTCGCCACGTTCTGTATCATCTAGAGCCTGAAAGACATCAATGATGATAAGCTGGTTTAGTGTTTTAACTTGCCTTTAATTTTTACACAGCAGATATCATCCACCATAGAGGAGGATATATTTACTCAGCTTCTTGCTAGCTATAACTCAAACTAAAATAAAACATTTTAAGAGAGAGAGAGTTTTGAATACTTTCTGTGCAAGTTTAAACAAATACCAAATGAAAATATTTCTCATGTGCCTTCTACCTCTGAAGACTTAAAATAAAAAACAAAAAGCAAACAAAAAAACATCCTCCAGGTAAGTGCATGCAAAGCATAAAGATTTTTATTCAAAAGAGCATGATAGTGTTGCTGCCTAACACTGAAAATAGTTTTAATACCAAGTATTTACATAAACCATAAATTTCAGCTTATATACAACTATCTTAAGCTACTGATTCTTGAAGATAGCAGAAATATTTCCTTCTGTCAACTTACTTGAACTTCTTCTAGCTCAGGATAGAAAATGCGTTCACAGATGAGCTGGGCAATCCTATCCCCTTTCTTAACTGCAACAAAGTTAAATTATTATAATTTCCTTTTTTAAAAAAAGCAAACAAATAGTTTAGACAATCCCTTTCTAAGAGTATGAGAATGTATTTAAGTGTAAATACTTATCTGAAGCTTAGTTAAGCAAACATTAATAGTCCCAGAAATATACAGGATGTGATAAACTTGTGCTTGTGCCTCATAAATGAAGTTTCAACAGCAATACTAGCTCAAGAGATCTCCCCTCATTCCTGCTGCTACACCGTGGCATCTTAAGTGTTATTATGCATAAATACTGCAGATGCTGTGAGCAAGTTCCACGATGTAGCTCCCTTGTGAACTAGATACAGGAATTAATTTCCCTGGGGAAAAAAAAAACAACCCGAACTGATAAAAGGAAAACAAAAACTCTGATTAGTACCAATTTGATTCAGAGAACTTCTGTAAGAATCTTGTAGCCTTTTCTGCCACTTCACAGCACAAATCACTAGCAATATCTTAACTGGGTCCTGAGGCTTAAAACTGCATTTGCAAAAGGAGAGCACGATTAAGGGAAAATTCTATCTTTATTACTCATACTTCCCAGAATCACAGACTTTTTATCTCAAATCTTTTTTGCTAAAACAAGAAAGAAACCAAAATACAAAGTTGTATTTCAGTAAAGCTCATGAATCTACAGGTTAGCTAAGAAGTTCTTTTCTGCATGTCACCTAATTTAATAGTAGAAACTTTTCAGGTTTCCTTAACAGGACATTAAGTTTACGTGTTTTTGTTAATTGTAAAAATGTTCTCAGGTAACTTTCTCTCTCTGTAGACTTTTAAACAAAATTAGTTTCTCATTTCCCATCCGATGGCTGAAAACAGGCTTTGTCTAGCTCAACACATACCTTCAAAAGTCTCCTTGCCAAAGTTGAAGAGTATCACAGCAACATTTCCCCTGTAATCTTCATCAATGACACCAGCTGACAAAGAATTAAGAAAGATACTCTGTTAATAAATGTTGTCAGTATTTTAAATAATGCTTGTTTAGATTAGTTCGGTGAATGCCGTATCTCATAATGACATCCTTTATACTACTCATGCAATTAAACAATATATATGAAAACACTGACACAACTAAAACTGCTAGTTAATCTTACAAAAAGAATTGAAAAGCACCATCATGTATTAAGAAGTGTTTTGCCACTGTACTACTAATTTTAGTTGCAATACCCTATCTGAAATCAAGACAGCTGTACCAATTTTAGCCTCCATTTATTCTGCTAACTACAGCTCCTACAGTGTCAAGCACAAATTTGTTTTCTTAACTCTAATACTTTATTTAGGAACTTATGGATTTACATGGATTCCAGTCCCTTATCTCAGGCAAGCTAAAAGAACTGAAGCTTTAAGGAACTAAGGCCTTTCTCATGGATTAAAAGCACAAAGCAAAGCACAAAGGCTGGGAAGAACTGAGTTCTTGTTCTTCTGCTGTGAAAGGCTGAGGGTAAGGTGCATACCAGGGCGGATTCCTTCGTTTCAGAAGCAATGGGAGCATCCAGGGGAGGAAAATCCAGCTACATTCAAGTGTAAATACTGTATAAAAAGCTTGCTATTATATATAAACTATTAACTCTATATTCTGCAATCTTTAGAAAGGTAGTTCAGCAGATTATTTATTAATATATAAGAATTATCATTCAGGTTCTCTTTTCCCCTCTCAGATACAGGAAATATGTTTCTAATATAAAAAATTGAAATTAGATTTCCCTGTGGACCAAAGTATGTATTTTGCATAATACTTGCAGAAATAGTAAAATGAATGTCCTTCCCAGGCATTCAAGGAATCATACATACAAAATGCTACCCATAGATCATAGATTTCAAAATAAATTGTACTATGACTATACTTTACTTTGAATTATTATTGCTGAAGCTCAACATATACACAACACATAAGAATACAAACTGAACGTTTTTTCTGTTTCTTCAGCTGTGTGAAAACACTGCATTATATACTGTACGTAATGTTATTGTGTCATCTCTGCACTTGTTCTGGTATGAATGGTATCTACGGAGCTCTATTTCCCATGTAATATTTTGGGTTAATCCAACCACATTTCTGAAAAGCAGCCTAATTAAGCTGCTAATAAGACCAGGAGTATCCCTGAGTTCTGGAAAATCAGCAAAACATGCAGGGTTTTTTTGTTAGGTCACTGATATTTGTGTGCAATTGTTTAAAGGGATCCTACCTACAGAGTACTGTCAGAAGTAAGAGTCAACAAATCTTAGGGGTTGCTATGTATGAACGTTTTCCAGAATCAAAGTTTTTTAAAAAAATAAATAAATCCTGAATATAGCATTTGGTTTGGTTGATTCAAAGAGCTTGATGTACTGAAGCTACAGGTACAAGTCCTGCACTGTTTGTTTTAGGTTAGACCAACTTTCTGAAAGTCATCAGCTAAATTGAGCATCACAATGCATCACTTACATTGGTCATCACATCTAAGAGGTTTCTTGCACGTTTTCTACCACAGTTCAGTATTACAAATCAATATTTAAAACCTTTAAAAACTGAACCCTTATGCCTGTGTCAGTGCATAAACAGCTGAACTATAAAATACCGTGAAAACTGCTTCTAACTTCTAGAAATGTAGTCTACCTTCCCCCTTTTAAAACACAAAATAATCTATAATCCTCACATAATCCCTAAACTAGGGGTGACACAAAGTGTTAGTAAGAGTGCTACACATATAATTTATAC
Organism: Aythya fuligula; assembly: GCF_009819795.1. Classification (NCBI taxonomy): domain Eukaryota; kingdom Metazoa; phylum Chordata; class Aves; order Anseriformes; family Anatidae; genus Aythya; species Aythya fuligula. The sequence goes on along the minus strand of NC_045569.1, from coordinate 1,197,117 downwards.
ATACTACATATATGCATGACAAAGGGAGATTCAACCAATTGTTAACACCAGTCCAAACTGTTTTAAGCATCACTCAAGTTCTGTGGTCAGTAGCCCATTATTTTGGTGCCTTTGTTGATGTGCATCAATCAGCTGAAGAGCTGAAAGTCAGAGTTTATGCTTGGCAGATAAAATTATGTACATATGCTCATAAATGCCCATTAAAAGATGATTAGCTCTTTGGATATATCCTTAATTTGACAAGCCATTCTCAAACATTTCTGTGCAGCTAAGAAAACATTTTTCTAGACTATATGCTGGGACAGATAATGTAATTAGAGACTGATAATGGAATTTGCTAGTTTAACATATCAAGGGCTAGTTTTATTTGTTATAATATAATCTGTTCTGATGTAACACAATACTCTAAAGTGATTATTAAAGTCTAATTCTATTTAAATAGATATGCTTTTGTGGGTACAGAATGTATCAATTGAAGTAATACCCTTAAATTTATACAGGCAAGAAAATACTGTCACATTTCTGCTGGAATTATCTAAAGAAAGTCTGAAGAACAATTGGTGCAACTTAAAGGCATTTTAATTTAACTTTTCTACCTCTTTATCTGACAGAAAACAAGTTTATTTCTACATAATGACAAAAATCACACTTGATGCATTGGTTAGTGCTTAACTGCTAATGATGCTTCTTGGTCTACTTGTCATTCTTACCATTTTCTGGAGGGGAAAAAAAAGAACAGTATCTAAAACTTAGCTTGTGTTGGAGTATCTGGAGCTTAACTGCATGTTAGTATTCTATCTTTTCTCAAACTTCAAACCATTTTTTTTTTTGAAAGGAGTGATACTGACTATAATGGATATACTAATCTACAATCCATCTAGTCAGATGTGTTCCCTGACTTTTAAACAATGGCATTAGCAGAATCTCAGCTTTATGTATAGGCACTAAAATTTATTTTACAAGTATTGGCTGAAAAGCTTGTCATGAACAGACACCAATTTCTTTTGACCACCTACTTGAGTACTACTAAAGAGACTGGCAATGAGTTTTGGGGTAATACTATGGAGCTATTATTTAAAAGCATACAGATAACACTGAGTTTTTTTATTTCTACACCTATCTTAACATTATTTCTTTTAGAAATCAGGCTGCCATAACTCCTTCCTGTATTCATCGTAGCTTTCAGACTGGCTATCCAAGGGCCATACCCTCCCCACAAATATGTAATTCTAGATCAAGTTGAATATGTTTGTAAGAGAATCCTGCCCTTCAATGAATATATATCATGTTCTAACACCAGTCACTACAAGTTTGCCATGTGTTTAACCACTGTTGGCAGTAAGCTAGTAAAATTCTTCTGAAAATTGTTCAAACTTAAACATTAGGTAGTTTCTCTTAAAAGTGGCTTTTCAGCAGTGGCCACTTTAATTTGAGAAAACTGAAATTTGTAAATATCACTTTAAAATTCAGGCTTCCTTCTTTGTTTTCTTTGTTTCAGCAAGCTTACCACTGGAGAAGATGACCCAGCCCAAAGAAATGAAATAGCGTGTAAAAACAAAGACAGGTGAGCTCTCTAGGAATTGAAAACTGTCTGATAATTCAATGCGGAAGACTGATGAATATTTCTGTGTCTGAACTGGTCAGCAACATAAGTTATGAACAGTCCTCCTTCTGCATCGGGTCAGAAACAAACTGTACGTACTAGGCATACTGGGGAAAAAAAAAAAAAGTTAACAATAAGTTTTCTGCCTTGGCATTCTGTTATTCCACAACACCAAGCTGCAATAATTATACACACTGCTGAGCACTAAGACTCTCTTCTAAATTACGTTTATTGGGTGGAAATCATCTAAATCATTTTTGGAAAAATTGTGCATTAGAATTGGCAGTCTGACATACTGTCTTACTCTGTCAGAACTTTGGCACATCGTTTTTTTGGAAAGCAGCCACACCTAGCAGATGTGAATTCTGAACGTGTTCTTACATGATCCCATTTTTTCCTCCTTGACTTGCAGGACTTCTTACAATGTATTTTTACTTAAATGGGTAATGGCTTTCACTGTCAGAAATGTACCTAGTCAGAACAAATTAAAATGATATAGCAATTGTTGTTGTTTTTGTTTTTTTCTCCATAAAAGGTCCTCTACTAACTGTTAGTAATCATTAACTTGTGTTTTTTAAACTCTTGTTTTTTGAAAAACTGAACAGGTCATCCTGTTAAGCACTTTTTATTTCCTTTGAGTACCTCCTAGTTTAACTTTCAGATCAAAAAGTGTTAGTGTATATATATATTTATAATGTGTGATTCTGAGACTTTCATAAAGGTTTCTGGTTTTATGTATATACACCTATAATAATTGTTTTTAGAGATCTGTGAATTTCTAATTAAGATTAAGGAAAAGTTCAAAGTATATTAAAAGACAACCTGTTTAAAACACATCTGTTGCAAAAGATGATAAAAAAGGAAAGACCTGTAGAAAGTGGGATTTGCTTCACTTGTTTCAAAAGATTTTCAGATTTTAAATCAATAAACATACAAAGTTAGTTTAAATTTTATTTGCTTTATATTTGTTGCATTTTGATCACTAAGAGTAAACTAAAGTTTTAGGTTCTTTGTAACCTAATGAAAAATTTTCTCTAAGTGAAGAACTGCCCACAGTAATGGTGTATTCCAGTGTTTTTTATCATTTTATTTGTTTACAATGACTGTGTCTTCTGTATAAAAGAAAATCTATATGCTTTAATTTAATTCACTTAGATCTTACACTATGCTGAAAAGAATCACACACAGGTATTTCATGAAAATGAAGAAAACATACTGTAAAAAATCATTTTAATGTCTAAACCCCAAAATAACAGCTATGCCATGCACTGCTTACATGAGTGCTCTGTGGTTATTATAGGAAAATCAGTAATAAACCATAAAGTTTTAAAGTAAGTGTGATTTACTGGTCACTGGGGTATTACCCAATTATCTCCTTTTGCCAGACAACTAATGAAGCCAGGATTACTTATTTACACATATTACAATGTTAAATTAAGGCACTTATAACAATCAAGATTTACGAAGTTATAGTAAAAATAACAAAAATCTTACCACCAACATCTATGAAGTGCTTTGCAGCTAAGCCAGAACGTGGTGCTAGAAAACAATAATTTTAAGTGTATTAATTTTGTTTTTAAACTCTTATAAAACATTTATAGGTTAGTGTGTTTGCTTGAAGTTGTGTCAGCAAGAACTGTTTCCATGGTCTTTCTAAAATAAATGTGATTTTACGGGAACTACTGTACGTGTTATTGTATATATTTAAAAAGCAGCTGCTACAAGCTACATTAAGATTGAAATCTTTAAATGATGCAAGTATATCCTTGTTTAGACCATCAACTGCAGAGCAGGTTTCTCCAAAGAATGCTGGAGCAGACAATGACTATCTAGTGTTGGTTTATTTTTAGTTGTTTCCACTATTCTGGAATAATCTCAGAAGATTATTAGGTCAATCCATTTTAGTTATGATGGAAAACAATATCTGACAAGGAATTTACTAAGAATATTATACACATTAAATGATGTGCAATTGTTTTTTTAATATATATCTTAGCGTACTTTAATGAGGTGCTAAAAATTACTCTCTCCAGAATTCTTTGTTTGGATTAAAATAAATGCACGTGCACTCTCTTTTTAGATGAAAGGAAACAGCAAACTCTGAGCACGTTCTTCCACTGAGGTAGCTGTTTTTCTGTTTGTTTTTACTATGTTTTTACTAATATGTAATTCAGAAAAAGAATGAACAAAACATAACATAATACCTTGTACACATTCTCTCAATTATTTTGTCACTAAAAGTAGTAAAATACTACCATACTCTCCTATCTCAGAGTTAATTTTTAAATAGTCAAGGGTGCATTTTCCATTTATCCATTATTTATTGGTCTTTGTCATTTGAATTCTGAAACTGCAGAGAAATAATTAACTATTGCATAGCCTATGACATTGTATACAGATTATGAACATTCTTACTAGCGAACTTCAAAAATGTCTACTATTGTTATATCTACTAAATGTTTTTCACAAATGTCTACTATTAGGCTCAAACACATAGATGTGAGATTTATTCTGCACACATAAAATATATGAAAACAAGAATATTAATGTAAAAATCATGTCAAACCTGTTCTGCAGTGACTGCAGTTTTTTCATGGCCTGCTTACTTACCTACTCGTCCATAGCAACCAGAAGGAAGAGCAATTTGAATGTCTGTTTTCACTACAGCCTTTTCCATAGGTGGTATCACACAGTCGTAGGCACTGCATTACAGAAATAAACACTAGTTTATATAGAATATGGAAAAAAGACACCTCTGTATTTTAAGGTACAAAATCACCCAGAATTCCTCCTGCTGGGATGTAGGAGAACATGACCTACCGTGAAATTTATACAAGAAAGTTACAGATCGACAATATTTGTATAAAATACAAGATGCTCCCATTTTCACAGTGCTAGCTTTCAGTAGCATCATTTGAACCGCATAATCGTGAGATTGTTTCTTAACTGTTTTTAACTAGTAAGAGAGAGAGGAAACATAGACATTAACTTGAAATTAACCAGGTCAACAAGGATGTGCAATTTTGTGTGCCAAAGCAGAAACTTTAAGGAGTTTCTCTTCTGATTAAGCCTCCTACATCAGGTGAGCTAACTATAACCTAAAAATCTACTAAAAGGTATCAGTTGAAACATAAACATGGCAAAGTTTTAAAAGGCAAGTGTTTAACAAACAATCCTTTAAGTCTACTACTACTAATGTCCATGACTGGGGGAGCATAGTTGGAGTTGGGAATCCTGGTTGAAGTGCTCCCGTGTCTTCCATGACTTCATTAATTTTTCTCAGATCACATAACAGTCTCCATTTTCCATTCCTTTTCTTGATTACAAACACCAGAAAATTCCAGTTCTAGTCGTGGGAACAATGTCTCGCTTTAAGTTGTCAAGCAACTCATCCTTTGGGCCTTATGTATCCTGTTCTTCCCGGATCAGAGGGAAACGTTTCTGCCTCCTTTTCAAGGCCAATAGGGCCTGGGTCAAAAGGCACGTCCACGTCAACAGGGGGCATAACAGCAAAGGCCTGTGATGGCTGTAGCAGCAGAGGGGCCCATGGCGTAGCAGTCGGATCAGTAAAGGAGCCCGCAGCTCCCTTACTATCGGCAAGCCACACGTTTGTGATTGTGGCTCCACATGGCTCTTTAAGGCCTCAGAGATTGCTCACCAGGTGCTGAGCAATCCCACTGCAACCTTGTCATTTTTAGTTGTAGAGTCCCACACCTTGACCTCAACGGAGAGAGGGAGTTAGGAGAATCTTATCAAGTAGCGATAGAGCACTGACAGCATTAAGTTAGGATGATACTTCGTGTCTTTGCTAACTATGGTGCATTGTGCAAATTAACTAAAGCAAGAAGCCTTGGGCGCCTTACCAAGGTCAGTCTCCTAATAAGAGCGTGAGCCTATCTTAAGAAAGTGGCAGAAACTGGTCCTGCGAATGCACAAGAGCCAAGGAGCAACTGAGTCTGCACAAAGACAAGAGGTCAACAAGCAGTGACGAGGAAGTCATCAATCTTCATCCCCATGACCCCTGATGACCACCACCAGAATACACTGCGCAAGCGCAGATGGGAAGAGTTGTGGAAATAACTCCTTGGAACTAATTTTAATATGAAGTGGGGACGGATTTTGAATATGTATAGGCATATTGTGAAACTTCATGCATATGTAACTCTTTATGGCATAAAACCAAGGCAAGTTGCTGCATCAGGTGTGCACAACTTTGGTGGGACTACCCTCCATGCTGCCCAGCGCTGAATAAATATACCTACTTTGAAAACGGACTCCACAATCAATAAGATTGTAGAGTCCATTTTCAACAAGTCACAATTTGGCCCCATATTTCAGGATCATAAACTGTCTGATTGTTAATAAAGAGAATAAGCTGTAAGGTTACCAGGACACTCTTTGTTTCTAAGGATGTATGATTCTCCATAATGCACAACTGCTTACCAGTGAGGGGCAGTTGTGTGTGCGGCTCCACTTCTCAGCTTTAGCTTCTTTCCAGCTCCAGTGCCTATTTCCAGTGGCTTTCTGTACAAGCTTCTTTGAGTGGTTTGCTGAGGTTGGCTGAACCTATCTTCATGAGGCAATCAATGTCCCTGTTCCCATCCTGGTCTCCATTCTGCTAGCCTGTCCCTATTCATTCCTTTTTCCTGCTTCTTGATTGATGACGTAACTCCATTATATCATGTTACCTTTTTTCATCTTGAGGACAGGCTCCCCTCTTATACCCTTTGCCCCACAGCAGTCCTTTTCAAACACCTTTTCATGACCCCCATGGCCACACTCCCACATCTCCCCCTTCTTTATTAATACCATCTTCTTGACATGAATTATTACTCCATATATCACAGGAAGAACTTATTTTTAAACATGTGGAAGCAACAAAAAGTTTTCTGTAAAGCTGTCTTTTTCCAGGTGTACAGTACACCACTAGACAAGACAAAAACAAACCTAGAAAAGTGGAATACAATATAAAGCATTGAGCGTGGTAGAGCACAGAGACGCATAAAGCCTCTGAGAGGAAGTCTGATGGTTAAGGGGAAAGAAAAAGACAGGATGGATATTTAAGTGAAATTGGAAGAAGGCAGAGTAGAGCGCAGATATAGCTAGTGATTGTATCTTATCACTGAGCAATGCAAACAACCACGTGTAGACATTCCTAGACATAACGCATGCCTCTGAACAACACTTACCAGTTTAACAAACCTAGCCCTGCGTAGCCGTGACCAGGGCTCCTGTTGAGCGCCATTATCAAACTGCCACAACGCCCTTGGCCACAGCACCCAGCGGCCAAGAGGAGAGTGGCAAAGCAACGAGCTCTGGCAGACCAAACCCACGAGTGCTGACTTTTTTTTTTTTTATTTTTTTATTTCACAGGAAAGCGCCCAGTGCTGGTGCCAGCAGGAGCTCGTGCTGCCGTGCCAACCCTGACAGCGCTACTGCCTGATGACCTGGAGGCTGCGGCACGGCTGGAGCTCTGGAAATGCGGGGAGGGGGCCGGGCACAAGGGAGCCGAGGCGCAGGGCGGCTGCTCGCCGCTCCCCAGGGGAGGACCCTCACCTGTACAAGTCGTAGCCCGCGGCTCGCGCGGAGCCCCTGGAGGGAGCGAAGGCGTTCTCGGAGAGCCTGGTGAAGCGGAGCCTGGCGGAGGGCTCCCCGGGCGCCGAGCTCGCGTGCCTCTTGCTTGGGGCCGGCTGGGAGCAGGGCATGGCTGCGCGGGGCGACACGAGCTGCTCGTGAGGCGGGGCAAAAAGCGCGCGAAAACGCCAGGCGGGAACCGCTCAGTCCCCCCCGCCCCCCCCCCCCCCCCCCCCCCCCCCGCAGCCCCCCTCCCTTCCCCTCCGTCCTCTCCTTACGGAGCCGCAGGAGCCGCACCAGACGGGCCGCCATGGCGGCGGCGCAACGCCTCAGGGCTCCCGGCGCTCGCCGCCGCTGGCCGGGGGTCTGCGGGCTGGGGGGCAGCGACACCCCCCGCTGGCTCCGGCACGGCACGGCCCGTACCTGCCATGCGGCACAGAGCAGCCCCGGGGCACGGCGGCGGCGGCGCCCCCGAGGGCCGGGCGGACCCCGCGGGGGTTGCAGGGTTGCCGGGGAAGGCGATGGCGGGTGCGCGGCAGGCGGGGCTCGGCTACGTCGCTGCCCCCTGCAGGAACCGTGGTACCAGTTCTCCGCCTCCTCCTCCTCCTCCTCAAGCCAAGCGAACTCCCCCCGTAGGCTGACATCGGAACCTGCCGCCTTGCGGCTGCACAACTCGTGCTTCCCCGCGCGGATGGATGTATTTTTCTCTCCGCACGTCGCTGCGGGCTGTAGGAGTTCTCTCTGCTCTTCCAAATTTTGTCCCAAACCCTCTCCTAATGACATTTTTTGAAAGATTAGCGTGTATGCAAGTGTCTCCTGGCTGTGTCACGTTCTGAAGTGCAGGCAGGTGGCAGTGAAACCATTGCTGCGTGTTGCACTCTGAAAAACAGTGTTTTGAAAAACATCCCAATTTGGGGTTTCGTTGTTTCTGTCCGGCACTTCTAGTCTTAATAATCACCATTTGAATGAGAATGCATATGTACTGAGATATATGGGGTAATAATTTGCGTCAAGAAGATGGTTGATATTAATAAAGAAGGGGGAGATGTGGGAGTGTGGCCATGGGGGTCGGCAAGCCCCATGGTTGGTGATAACATCAGACACTTACCGATGAGGCCATCAGGAATGTAAAAGAGTTTAGAGGGAACAAAGAAGGGTGATTCAAGAGACGCCATGCCGTCTGGGGTTGCTTGTTCTCCAGCCCTTATACATGGAAGACTCTGGGTGTTTGCTGTCACCGGGCAAAAATGTGTGACCAATGAAAAAGTCACAGAAGGTATGGGAGCACTTCAACCAGGATTCCCAACTCCAGCTATGCTCCCCCAGTCATGGACATTAATAGTAATAGACTTAAAGGATTGTTTGTTAAACACCTGCCGGAATTCGGAAAACTTTGCCATGTTTATGTTTCAGTTGATACCTTTTCCGATTGTACATATGCATAGGCATACTCGGGTTTCTTATGAATATGTAAAAGCAATGTTCTGTATATTTAGAAAGTTCGATGTTCGTGTGTGCGTGTTGGTATAGCGTAGACTCCCCTTGCACCCAGCGCTGTTTACTTGCCTTTTATAAATATTACTAAATTCAGATTGAGTTGTATCTTCAGTTATAACAGTAAAAAAAGTAATAGTTAATGACTTCTGATATAACCCATTCACAAATTGAGAGTTGATTTTTTTTATTTTTTTTTTTGAAGTTACATCACATTAATGTCTGATCATAACTGGTTATTTATACAGCCAGCACTTCATAATGGTTACAATTGCATCCTGCATCGTAGTGCAGAAAAGGACTGATTTTGTGAGCGGCCTGGCTCCTCCGTGAGGCGGGCTTGGTTCTATGCTACATGTAAGGTAGTCAGGAAGCCTCTGCATAGCAGGTAAGAGAACTCGTCAAAACATCTTGTCATCAAGGAAAAAGGCCTCAGCTGACCAACACTTCCCCCTGTCAGGTTTTTAGAAAAGACAGAAGTGTCAGCAAGTTTGCCTTGGTGCTGGGAATGTGTTGTTTGCTCTGGAGATAAGCAGTTATTTGGTCAACGTTTCTGCATTCTTGACTGCTGACTATTGCTGTTCTCCATTAGGCATATCTGCTGGCTTTGAAAAATAATAGTGAGATAAACTGAAATTATCTGCCTTTTTGCTAAATTGAGAATAAGAGTGGCAGCTGCTGGTACATAGAAAGAAATACAGAGCTTCTTTTAGGGGTGCTAATCCATAAAATTCTCTGCACTGAAGTTTTGGTGATAGAATGAGTGTTTTTATTAGGAGAAAAATGTGGCTTTAAAATAGAGCTTTCCCTGCTGCCACCCCAGCCTGACTTAGAACAGCTGTCTCTCTCACAGTGATTAAGATATGTAATTTTAAAGGCTGCTGTGGGGGTGTTTATTTGCAATTAAGTTTTATTTTTCATCTTGTGTTTTGCTGTACTGTGTGGAGACTGTAGAATTTTGTCATTGCTTTTTACTCTGTTACGGAACAACTTTAGTGCTTTATTTTTGCTTGAAACTGAATTTCCTCTGATGAAATTCCAGCAATGGCATAGCTGTGGGTTATTGTCATTATTTGTAGAGCGTGCAAGCTGAAATGTATTGGGTTTGGCCATGGGTTGCAACGGCACAGAATGTTTTCTGCTCTCACAGCAGTTGAGGTCAGCACCAAGAGGGATGCTGCTGAGCTTTGAGCTGAAGAGGTTGAGGGTTCCTTGAACTCTGTTCTCTCAGCTTTGCTGATGAGATGGGGACCTCTGACAGAGGGGAGGTGACAAACAGATATGGTTAAATGGGTCCATAATAGCTAAAATGGTGTTGCTGTTTACACCGTATCTTGGACTTAGTGTTAATTCATGCTATCTGTTGCCATGTCTGTTACTTGCAGACTACCAGTCAGTTGCCAAAACTGTTTTTGCCTGAAGGAAGAACTTGAAATACTATACAGAATTTTAGAAAAAGAGGGAAAGGATGAGGGACATCCAGGGTTTCTGAGAATGAAGGACAGCCATCATTTTGCCTTGCCAGGATGGCTTCTGGTAGAACTTTGAAGGTGCAATGAAAATTGCTCAGTAAGTTACCCCAGTCTTAAACCTCTGTGGGTGGCTGGGGCCTTGCACTGTGATCATGATGAGAAAATGGAGAACCCTTTTGGGTGTGAAGTAGGACACTGGCATGCTCTTTGCCCAATGTGGCTTGACCAGGTGCAGTATTGTCTTCAGAATACAATGAATTTTTGGTTACGGTCTTCTACTTGCACTGTTGGGTTAAAAAAACAACAAACTAAACTCTGTTGGGGACTGAAAATCTAGTCAAAGTCCTGTTGGAAGAATGTTGATCTGGAACACTAGACAGGGGTTACAGTTACTGAGCATCCTGCCTTATGGGTGTACGATCAGGATGGGCAATTTGCAAGTGGTTGTAAAGAGATTTAAAGAACTACAATACAATGCCTTCTGTGATACCTGTTTGAGCTCCACTAATATGAGGAGGAAAAGGTGAGATTCACTGATGAGACAAGCAGTAGTGGATCCTTTTAACAGGCCCTTAGGCCTTAAGCGTAGCTGTATGAACTGTGGTAGGCTGAGGCCATTGTAGAATTCTCAAAATATTATTTACTTCTTCAAAGAGTGGTTATTTTCTCATTTGTACATCTTTGGTCAACTTATCTATGCTTGCTTTTGTCATGTCTGATCAAATCAACCCTAGCCTATTTAAACCCATGGTGTGATATATGCTCAAAAAGTTTTAGACAGCTTTAGAGCCATGTTTTTTTCTAGAGATGTCAAATGTGTAATTAGAATTCAGTTCCTAACATGGTGATTAAAATTCAGCAGTTGTTTTATGCATAATATATGTAAAAAAGGAAGTGTCTTTTACAGAGTGGGAAAGGAGGTAGGTGGACTAATAAAATTTTGCAACTGAAGTTGCAATTCAAGAGTTTACAATTAGCACGCTGTCCAAATTAGTCGTGCAGATGCATTAAAGTTGTGGTGAAGAAGAAGCTCTTTGGAAACTGTTATGTTGAAATTACTTGTGGATTTGTGAGAAAAGCACTTCAGATAGTTATGTGTAGAGTTTATGTTGCTGGTTATAAATCCCATAGCACTGTTGTGCTAATTATTTAATCTCTGTAGTCTGAGCAAGGAGTTTTCCATTGATGTGTATGTTAGTGCTTACTTTTTGTATGGCTGTTCATTTAGAAATTTAATTCTTGGGGATTCACTGTTGCGATGCCTGCAGTGATGTCTGTGAAAAAAGCAGGAGTGGTATTGAAAGTGCCATTACTAATGCATATCATGCTCTTTCTTTTTCGATCTGCTTAGTTCCCTAATATCAGTTTGGGGCAATGTTCCCTGTGGACTGAGAATTTACCGGAGTTGAAAATATTTAGGAAACTATCTTCACTCATGTACAAAACTGAAGGTCTTAATGCAGATGCATAATTGCCCCTAGTCCTTCCATATCTTGTGATACAAAACACACTTACAGAAGGCCTAATTAGAGCTTACCCAGAGGCTCTTTCTCTTTCTATTTACTGCTTGGGTACCTCACAAAGATAATATCTTTATGATATTTTGTACATGTTGATATAATATGTATATATTTTGATATATTGTTTGTTGTCTGCGGTAAGGGGAAAGGGTGGTGGCTGCCGCAATTCTACCAAGGCGGAAGGACTTGACAGCATGTAACAAACTCCTTTATTGTTGTTCACCTCACTGTGAAGGATCAGAATAATTTCCATGTTTTGCAGGTACAGAATTTGAGGTTTGGTTTGCTCAGAGTTGTGGGGGAAGTCTGTCATATCTAGGAAACTCGTACATCTGTGTCATGCAGTTAAACTGCAAAGTGATCTTTCAGCCTCATTGTAAATGTGTAAGAAGGAGTGTTAAGAGAGAATACCAATATTTCATATCTGCCTTTAATAGCTGGAGAAAATAAACCATGGATTATTGGGCTACATTACCACATTCTGCTGAATTGCTTCTGCTGAACTTGAAAAATATGAATATCAAATATTTGACATTTTTGGAGATAGAGTGCTAGATCTTCCACAAGTTACATTCTCATAATTCAAGCAAAGATGGAATCTGAGGCCTGCTTTGAGATAAGCATTTAATGAAAATCAGGGTCCACCGACTTTCCTGGGGCTTAGATTTCTCGTAGTCTATCCAAAGAAGTTGCAGGACAGCAGTAATTAAATTAGCTGTGCTCCTCAATGGTCTTTAATTTAAATAATGCTTAGACATAGGATATAGCTTTCCCCGTTAAACAGAGAAACTGCTTTTATTGACAGCTGAAATGATAAAGTACTATAATGTTGCAGAATTGAAAATAGAAAAACAGCATAGCTTAATGGATTTCCTTTATTTCAACTTAATGTATAACAAGTATTATTTAGAAAGTCTAAAAAATAACATAAATTTATATAAATAAAAAATAAGGCATTCAACTCAGCTAATCATTTGCTTTCTAATCACTTACATGAATCACTGTATATTACATTCCAAAGTATAATCTCAAATTATATTAACTCATAACAGTCATAGCAAAAATTGTCAGAATATTTAGTCTTTGACTAATTTCTTTGTGAAATTTACTTACCATCTTTAATTATTGAAATCATACAGGTCCATTCCAGGTCAAAGCTTGAAAATTCATTATCAGCTCTTGCCATACAGAATCCATCTCTATGTATCTTTTTTGTTTGCAAGTTAACTAAAAGCATTTGAATAAGCATTACAATTTAGGTAAAAGAATCTGTTGTAGGCATAGGTTTTAATTTTAATGTAATATAATTAAACAGCATCACAGGAATTCTGTTGTTTCTGTTCTGTTGACCTCATGGGTACTGTACAGTTGTTTTTTTTTCTCTCCCACATTGATGCATTTGATTTTAATCCTTCTCTGTGTTTAGTAGCAATTATGACAGTGCAATTTAAAAGTATTCATTTATAGATTTAATACTTTTTACACTTAGCTGATAAGTTTGGCTCTCAAGGATGAATATCACAAGCATTTTAGCTACCATATAAATAAAATTAGTGGAGTTTCTTCATTGTATTCTCAAAATATTTGCTGTCTCGTGTTATACAGGTGGATTTTCCTGCTTTTGCCTGCACAGGAGTGTGACACCACTAGGGACCATTTGCATTTTCTTGTCCAACTCTCCACTATGTTGCTTTGAATTCTGATAATTTTTCTGTCAATAAGTGAAGTTTTAGATCTGTATTAAATAAGTGTGTCTTTAATAAAGCACTGCCATTAAAATTGTGGGGTTGAAATCAAGCATGGGATGTTCTAGGCACTGAAGTCCTTCTAAGAATAGAAAGTCAGTACATTTTTGTGGTTGCCCCTGACCATTAAAGTTGGAGGAAGGTTCTTTGAGAGAATTTCTAGCCAAGCCATATACAGGTAATCAGACACCACTCCTTTTCTTGCCACTGGGAGACTCCTGTTCAGATAGACAGAAAAGTAAAAATAACATTATTAAGAAAAAGAGGAGACCTGAGAACATGCATCACACAAAATATTAAGTAGAAAACTTCAGCTGTTCATATGCCACTCTGAATGTTCATAATTAGACTATATGATTGTTTTAATCTTATAAAGTACAAAGCTACCATCAAGTCTTAATCTTGCAAATTCTTTGTCACCTAGTTAATGCCATTAACATGACTATTTGTTGTGAGCATGAACTGCTTGTGAATACCTTTACCTTGAATAGATAAAGAAGTATTTTCATCAACAATGATTTTTTTTAAAGGATAAAAATACATTACATGCACATTTTTGCAGTCCATCAGTTTATTTCCTGATGTGTAGCTATTGTGAGATGTGAGTTTTGACATATGAGTCAATTTAAACATTACACATTCACCCCTATTTTGGAGACTGAATTAATGGGGCTAAAGAGCTTTATCTGTGCATCATAAATACTAAGTGATTTTTTGAGTATCTTTATGAAAAAAAAAATGATTCTATTTAGAAGTTGATCTAAAAATGACTTTTTTTGTTTTTATTGGTGACATTATCCTTTATGCAGTTAATCATCCTTACTCAGTTTCGTGTAGTTTCAAGTAGATCTTGGCAAATGATCTCCATTGATTATGTGCAAATCAAAAGAGTTCTTTCTACAACTTTGAGTTCTTAATATCTTGGGATGGAAGGGGGGAAGAAAGGAAAACAGGTACTTTGTGCAGGTGGGTAAGCAGGTGTAGCATTCAATGTGTAGAGTGGGATGTGAAGATTATGTTTTTGACACATTCATGAGTACAGCTTTGCTTTAAGCTATGAAGAAATATGAGGAGAGATTCATATTTAGTGTAGTCCCAGAGAATCATCAGTGCAGATTTAAGTCCTTTAAAATGTACTTTAAAAGGCTATTTTTGCCCTCAATGAGTTAGCACAAGTGTTTCTGTTGATCTAGTCTACAATCTCTATGCACATAATATTATTTTCTAAGTTAAAACCAAAACCACGCAACTCACAGGACAATGAGGTTAGCTGCCCTCGAATGTTCTTGTAAGAGTTCATTCAAACGGACTTGGCGGTAACTCTGTTTAAACCAAAACATGGGAGAAATAAAAAGATCGTTAGGTCAATGGTCTGCAGTCCTACCTATTGCCCAAAAGATTTTCTGCGTTGGCAGCACTGGAAGCCAAGTGTGTTCTGTGATCCAAAGTGACAGAGATGGCAAAATACAAGGCTGTCTAGGATGGGTTTCTTGGTTGGTATTGATGCCCAGGGGCCAGACTTCTTCACATCTGTTTATGGTTTCCTGGGGGTTGAGATTGTTCTTGTACTGGCACAGTACCATAGCCAGATCAGGCATAGTTTTTAGGTATTAGTTTGGCTATGTAGCATAGCTGTTTTGGAGCTGTGAAAAGACTTGTGATATTGTTTGCTGATGGTTAATACATTAATTCATCTATTTTTGCAGTGTTGAGCTGCCATGCCACTAAGGCTAAACATCAGCATGTAAACGATGACCTTGCCACCCTATAAAAATTATTTTCTTCTCCAAAAGACCAGGGCTCTAGAGTAAGACTGTTAACTGCTTTATGTGTTGTGTATTTGTATGGATGGTTTTTGCATTGCATAAATGGCTATTATTTTGAGATTCAGCCAACCTTACTTTGGTCAGGTTCTCAAACTTTTTAACACATAACAAAAGTCATAGAGAATAAGAGGGTAGAGCAGGGACATTGCAGCATGGGTGACAGATGTATCTTCAGTGGTGTCATAAAATAACCTTTCTATTTCAGTAGAGAAGGTAAAAGGTAATTTTTTTTTTTTCTCCATTCAGACCTTAAATTTTCTTTCTCTATGGAAATTTCACTGTTCTTTTACCTGTGTTACGTAACTAAGAGTACTCGTAATTTAGAAAGTTATCTCACCAGAGTCATCCTGTAACATCACCCTTTATCTGTGGTGCTGCCAGGCTTTTTTCTCTTGAATTTTAAATGTGTTCTAATGTCCTCCATAAAATTTCCAGAACTGTCTTACTGATTAAGATAAGAGGCATGTCTTTCCAGGTGTGCAAGCTAAACATTTTGTTGCTATTATTTTACAGAGACTTGGCACTTTCATATTGCTGACTGCTTTAAACATAGAGGTGGGGTTTTTTTGGTTCTTTAGTTATGGACCTAGATGAGACCAAGCTTAACCATTGTGTATGTGTATGTGTATATATGTATTTTTCCTCCTCTTGTATCCTCATTGTTTGTGTACACAAGTGTGTATATTTGGGAGTATATTTCTGTTGTCTTTTTTATGGAGATTAAGGACTGACTCAGGTTTTGATGATTTATTCTGAGAGTGTTTTAAAAGTTTTCTGCCTGCAGCTGACTACCATCATTTTATGCTGGCTATCAAATCTATGAAAAGGGTAATACAGTGAGCAGTCAGTCTGCTTCCCAGCTGCTGCAGTCAGCAGTATAGTGTGTTATCTTAAATCGCCATTGATTTCAGCTTATGTTAATACGTCCAGCTGTGACCCTTGGCATCTCTGATCTCATACTCACAGTCCTTGCTTCACTGAGGAAGTTACCAGCATCATAAAGTGGAGACAACTAAACTCCAAATGCGCTCAGGTTAATCCAACAGGAACTGTAAAGAAGATTGCTGGATTCATTCCCTGAGAGTTGCAGCAGAACTTGTGTCTTAAGAATGCAACAGTTCTAGGTGATCTGTTAGCACTGGGCAGATGAAGCCTGTCAGTTCACTGCTAAAAAGATACATTCCAACAATATTCAAGAGCATCCCAGTCTCTAATTTACCTAGTGGATCAGTCAGCATCAGCCTTAAAATAGTTTCAAACTGGGGGAGAGTTCCTATGTCGTAGGCAGGTTTAGACAGCTCTGCCACTGAAGTAAGAATCCATGCTAAATTTTGCCTTTTGCACAAATTTCAGCAGCTAGCTGTAAGGACTGGATTCACCTCTAAATTTGCCAAAGTGGTGAATGTTTGGAACTGTTCTTAAGAGATTCAGGCACTTAACAGTGGAACCCCTTAATAAACCTCAGCAGATCTTATTAGCTTGGGCTTAGCACAGTTCTCTGGCTTCTGGCTTAGACGTGGCTTTCATCTGGCTGGCTTTGAATGTAGGCAGAGCTTAGCCTGGAAAATACTTTGTAAAGCATACCAAGGTCTTACACAGTGCTGAATAATGTAATCATAACACACCCGCAGTATTTATAACACAAATGAAAATTATAAATATCAAATACAGGTTTGTACATGTTATGTTTGTAATTCCACATCTGGTATTTCACATTTTCTTACTAATAACTTCAAGCATCTGGTCTACAGTGTAAGAATAGGTACAAATGTAAAAAGGTAGTGAAGGCTTTACCTTCTCTTTGAATGCTTCCAGCTCAGCATCTGTAATTTTCCATGGAGTCTCTTGCTTTAATTTCTCAGCAGTTGTTATATCTTTGCAGCTTTCATGGAGGCGATATGGTTCAATCATCTCTTCAAAGAATTTCCAACTGAAACAGGAATTGCAAAGGATGTCTTGCTGCAGGATATGAACTTACTTACTTGTAGACACTGTGTATGGTAGACCCCACTGACTATAACTGTAGCTGAAAAACATGCAAAATCTTTAACTGTTCTGTACGGCATTGTGCCCCAAGTTTTATTTATACCAGATCAATATGTTGAGGCTATTTGAGGATAACTAAAAGATTATTTGAGGATAGGATGATGAAAACACTGCATTTGGCCTGTTGTGGTTGCAGAGAATTTGTTGCATTTTCCTGGCTATAGCAAAAATACTAAAAGGAGTTGTGCTGTAACTCCAAACCGCAATATACTGGTTACTGACATTAATAATGAATATGGGTCTCCTCATAAATAACAAGCTTTTATTCACGTTGTTTTACCATTAACTTGAGAAATCACCTGACTGGTACAAGTTTTCTGTTACAGCTTTCATGAAATAAAAAAACAGGCTTTATAAATCACCTGTAGCAAGGGGCTGAGGGAAACACTGTGGATTTTTGCTGAATGGAGATTAGATTTGTGATCATTTCCCATCTTTTCCACGGTTTTTCTCTCTTTCAGTTTGTTTCTTGAAGCTTGTGACTGTCATCATCTGGAGAAGCTTACCCTGCCATGCTTCCCTGCTTGTCCCTTTATTGGGTAGTTCTATCGTCCCACAGAGATCTCAAGGAGTGTACTTTATGTTAATGCAAGTGCGTTTCTATTTGTGTTAATGCGAGTGTGTTTTCCCCTTTATGCAGACAGGCCTAGAAATAAGTGAAATGGGAGCCTGGGCACAGGTTGGACTTTTCAATATGGCCAGGAGGTCAAGAGCTGGCTTAAAGGCAATGCAGCGTTTAATGTTGCCATGGCTGAGTTCCCAGCGAGCTCGTCAACATCCTTAGTGTCTGTTTCAGTATGTAAAAAAGTGATAATCCTTTTCATTATTAGTGAAATAATTGGGATATCAGCTGGGGGAGAGATGCTGTGATCTAGAAAGCATCCTGCACTGTATTCACTTACTCTGTTCAGATAGTGCTGTTGCAGCAAATGTATTTGAATTTTATGTTAACACCAGATTCAAATTCCTATTGATAGTTTTTATTTCTGTAAAATCACTGCTTAGTACTGGGGAAAAATATTCTGCACAGTTCTTTATATAATTAAAACCATATTAACTTGAGGGATCAAGAGGGTACTAGTAAGTGACTTCAGCAATTTGTAGGTATCTAGTAATAATATTTTTATGTTCTTCAATTGTACCCCCCAAGTAAAAAATTCCAGTGTGTTGTAGAAACACTGGTGAATCTAGTACTGTTTTTGCAGTTATGTGTGTAGGGAGAAATGGGGCCTAGAAGGATTAACAGACTAACCTGAGGTTCATCTCAACTCAGTGGAAAGGCTCTGCATGGTGAAGATGAGCCCTTTGACTATGAAGTCTCTGTGGGCTATTGAGTAAGGGGTGGGATAGAAGGGAACATAGCAAAGTGAGAATGCTTCAATCCCTAATACCAAGAGCAATATTGTGAATTGAACTAGGATTCAGCTGTTCCCTGAGGAAGGTACTATATACTTCTGTCTACATATAGCAGAAGAAATAGGGTGTTTCAATAGAGAGATGTTTCATAAGGCAGGGACTCTTGAAGATTTTGGTTGACCTCCAATACGTGGAAAAGGAAATCCATAGCTAACATGAGTAAGCGGAGTTCCCCTTAGCGAAAGAGAGATGTGTTCACCCTCCATCTGGACTTGTCTACAACAGGTTCTGAACTAAGTACCTCCTGTAACATGTATATGGAAGATACCACTATATAAAGTGTCAATGCAAGCCTAAACAGGAGGAAAATGTTAAGGTCAGATTTTTATGTTTTAACTGGCTGTGGAGCACAAAAAGTTTAATAGTGGCATGGAACTGAAAACAACTGGACCTAATAGTTGGAGGTGGAGCTTCCTGAGTGCCGTCTTACCAACTTCCTAACCCTTGTCTGAGAAAATGAAGTCTGTAGATAAGTTAATTTTTTTAAATATGCATTTCAGTACATTATACATGTATTTATTATACTTGAGTGATGGAGGTGTGTTATAGTATTGTACCTGTGGGCAAAGAAGTATGCTTATGCTTGGCCAGAAAGATACTAAGTTCATAAATGCATGATAAAACCCAGTAGAGTGAGTTGGCAGAGAGGTGTACAAGAGAACTGTGGCTGACTGAAGGATACGGTGAAGTATATTGCAAACTAATAGATATGGAAATACATTATCAAATGCTTGTTAAATTTAGTGTCTCTTAAGTTCTTAAGTACGGTGTCTGGTTAGGCTTTATTAAAATTATCTTATAATTGCAACATAAAGAAAAAGGCTGCCTATGGTTTTGACATTTTGGATTGTGATTGTTAAAAGGTTCTTCTTTTTCCTCCTGTAGGTTCTTAGGAAATGATTGCAATAAAGCGACATTTATTCTTTGTGGAGCTTTTTTGTTAAATGCTCAGCATAAAAGAAACAAGCTCATGATAAAGGCCTGCTGCTAAGTAATGGATTTTGGTAATGTTTCTTACCTCTCTTTGTTGGGTTTCATATTGATATCACAAATGATATTAATGTCAGCGAATTTTATTCTGAATTTGCTTAGAAGTGAAGCCATCCTGAAAACAAAAGAGAACATTTTATCACTATATTTCTGAGTGCTTTGCATCAAAGAGCACTCATAATGAGTTAAGATATCAAATGCATTTGTCTCGTTGTCTTTAACTATATGGCAAAGTACTTTAAATGCTTTAATATTTCAGTTTCCAATTACAGAACTGGATTGATGTGATTGCTGCAGTATAATTCATTTAACTGGTGATCTATGAAAATAAAAAAATAAATAAAAAATGGAAACAAGTAGTGGACAGAGGGGAAGGTTGTTTGTTTTGGAAAAATGCATGGAATACATACAACATGGGTTTTACATGTATTGG
This sequence comes from Aythya fuligula, assembly GCF_009819795.1. Lineage (NCBI taxonomy): Eukaryota > Metazoa > Chordata > Aves > Anseriformes > Anatidae > Aythya > Aythya fuligula. The sequence continues at coordinate 1,176,998 of NC_045569.1, read as the reverse complement.
TGAAAATTTGGTCCAGAAGGTTGATGTGCAATACGTAATGTATGCATTTATATTGATCTACTCATATGTTTTCTTTAAATATTTTCATAAAAGGAAATACAGTGCTCTTCTGCACTAGTTGGTAGGAGGAATAGTTTACAGCTCTGTGTGTTTGTGCTGAGATTACAGAGGGACAGTTAAGAAGTTAAGTCAGTTTTGTCTTTGGTTGAAGTACGGTTGGGAATTTAATCTTTTATTTTATTTTATTCCCCCACCCCCACCCCACCCCACCTCCTCCCCCCCTTTTCTGGTATGCAAGCTTTGGAATTTGAAAAAGTTCCTAGGAGTAAACCATGATAGAAAACCATACTTGCCTATGACCTCAGAATATACTTGTGATTTTCCTATGTAAGAAGAACATACTGCTTAAACAAATCTTTTGAACACCAAAAATAACCAAGTCTCAACTTCTGTGGGAAGGTTTTAATATTTGGGGAATTACACATTAGAAAAAGTCCAGATTAGTTTTCTTTCTGAACTGAGAAGTACAATGTATGAAACTGTACTTGGACATCATTGTGTTAGATCTTCCTAGAGAACAGAGCCAGCCTGCCTCTGGTGCATCTGTCTGAGGTTTCTGAGTGTGATGGGTGGATTATGCTGCTGAGGACAGCTGATGTTTATGTAGGAATGTATACACGCATTCTTTTCTTGAAACCAAGTCGTCAGTTATACTGACCGCCATGTTCACTCTGGCTTTTGTAGCACCAGTGGTGTGCACAGGTGTTGAGCTACCTCTATGTATGTCTGTCATATTTCCACAAATCCTGTTTGATGTCAAAACCTATTTCCACTCTTGGTGGAGCTTGGTGCCTTGTGTGCAAGGCCTGGACCAGGCACCCGCTGTGCTCCCAAACAGCTGAGCTCCAGCAGGCTCCTGACAGGGGGCAGAGCTCTCCCTCACAGGCCCCAATCAGCTGAAAGGCTGCTTTTAGCCAGTGGTATGAGCAGTTTACACAAACACTTGTGCACCTGTTCTACCTAAGTGTGTCGACTTCAGGGCAGTTCTTACTGCTGACAGTACCCCAGCGGTGAGGAGAGAGCCTCCTTCATAAAGTTTCCTTTATGTGAAGGGAAAATCTTAGCAGTGTCCCTGTGGCAGCTGTCTTTGTAAGGCATGGCGTCGTAATCCTAGTGGTGCTGGCAGGCTTCTAACTCCTGTTCTTGCATCTATCCTGACTGCTTTCTGATGGAGTTTTGAATGGATGTGTTACTAGCTCACTACATAGTGCTACTGCTTTTTAAGAAGTAGCATCTGTTGCAAATTTCCAGCCCAAATTGCCTGCTTCACCTGCTGATGAAATGGCAGTACTTCTAGTGTGTAAAGTGCCTCGGAAGGAAAGGTCCTGTATACAGTGAGGCTGGTAATAGGAGTGTATTAGTTTCTTTCATTTGCTTGAAAGCAAATGATTATGAAATCTAGACTTTTAAAAAGAGCTAAGTCAAATTAAGTTGGTCTTAAAGTTGATTAATACGGTCTTTACCTTCCTTAACTTTTGCTATGGCTAATCACATTCAAATGGGCTGCCTATGGTATTTGCATATGAGGAGCTTCATGTGTAATTTCACATAGCATTAACTAGACGATCTTATGTAAATCCCATAAAACTAATGATATTCTCATTACAAAGTGCAGTGTCCTTCTCAGAGAAGGCAATATGAACTGTTAATGGGAAAAATATCTGGATGTGAGTTTCCTCACACCATCACCATTTACACCAAGCCCTGAGTGCTATGCCATAAGCTCAACACCTTTATAGAAAGTACTTGTTTTGGTACTGCTGACAGTTTTTTAAACAAAAAGTTTTGCTGGCTAATTCCCAGCTTTCTGCTGCATATATATTATATTTATCAAAATCCTTAAGCAGTGAGGCAAAATAGATATATTTACACTAGTTTTTCTTCTTCAATTCTATTGGCTTTTCCTCCAGTGAAGATCCTTAATTTGCAATTTTTCCACTTCTTCCTGATAGTTAGAATGTAAGGAATTAGGATTGTTAGACCTGGAAGAACATATAAAATTGCAGGAAAATCAAATTAGTGCATTGTGTGGGAGAACTGCCATGCTTAATATAGGCAATATTGGACATACTTTTCTGTCTGTTTAAACTATTTTAAAATGAACTTATCTATGTAATCGTAAAACAGTTTTGTACAAGTTCCCGAGTATGTTTTTGTTTGGTAACACAGAAATCTCTCCCTGCGGTTCTCACTTGAATTCCTTACCTCCATCATCGAACAGCCACCAAATGTCAATTGTACCTTTTCCTTGCTTCTTTTTAAATTGAGTGCTGGCTTCTAGCAGCTTCTGATTGAATTCACCCATATGCATTGACTGTATTGTGTTAATGGTGCTCTCTGAAATGAGAAAGAAAATGTGGAAAGATTTCTGACAAGTTAAGCAACGTGTAGCTGTAGGGAGCCAAATGGAGAAAAAGCTTCAGGATCCCCCCCCCGGTCACTGTAGTTCTATTTCAATTCCTTTGTACAAAATAAAGGATTAAAAAGATTAGTGAAATTGTGCCTATCCTTACTATAAGTTTGCCCTTTACTTAGGAACAAATGATATGTTGGAATTTATCCATATAACATTCAGAAACAATGGATTATTTCCATAACCTAGCATGTTTATATGAAACCATCAGATGTTAAAGGCATTAAACTGGTATCTTAAATTTGTGAACACTTCTATATTTGTTTAAACTTATTTATATAAGCAAAACTGGCTGATATCCTTATAAGCAACAAGAACATATCCCCCCGAAACAGGTGATGGTATTTTGTTGCCTGAATCAAGATGAGGAACTAGAGAAATACCTGTTTGCTGTCACATGGATTTGCTTTCTTTCATTAGACTGTCTTGTTAAAAATTTAGCAAACATGTAAATATTTGTTTGAAGTTCGTTATTTTTGATATACTTTTCAGTAAGGACACGAAGGTACAGAGGTTGACTTGTTTCTGCTCTAAATTATATAAATCTACAAAAATGTAGAGCATACATGCTATGGACCCTTAGTTGACCAGTACACAGAGGAAACAAAGCTTGTGTAATAAATACTGTGTTCACTAGACTGTAACATCTTCAAAAGGATTATCTGGTTTTGTTCTCTGGATCTTGTTAACTACCCTAGACTTCACCAGGATCTTCAAAAGCAATTAGGAAATATTTGATAGATTTTAGAAATAAATGGTTATTATCTTGTGTTTGCATTGTTTACAGGCTCATCTTGCTGTTGTAAAATACAGATCATCATAAAATGAACAGTAAAGAAGGACAAAGAGCTAACTGGGCACAGCAAGAACACAAGTGAGGCTAAGACTGGAAGGCAGAAAACATAAGCATATATGGCAACTTCCCTATGCTTGAGAGGGTCGTTGTTAATTGAAAATAAACTTTGCTTCTTGCTGTTTGCTTGACTGCTTTTAAAAGGTACAGTCTTGTCTATGCACTAACAGTATCTCTCATTCCATCTTTTGAAGCCTGTGGCTTTATTACTGCTTCAATGATTTAAAAAAGACAGTGTCAGAGCAGTATTATAAATGGAGCAGACAGGCTTCTTTAGAGCTTTTACTCTGATCTGTCAGGTTCTGAAAATGCTTTGTTCTATTTTCCTGTATTTCTAGAGTCTGGATGCAACTGTTCCCAAGCAGCTATTGGCTTTCCTTTACATTTCTAGCATCTATGCAGGAAGATGCAACAGCTCTGGGGAGTATGAAAGAATAAGCAAAATGGAGACATAGGAATGCTTATTAACATAATCTATATTATATTGAGACCCAAAGTATATAAACGTATTTTTTATTCTTTTCTGAATAAAATTGAAAAGGGTATTTGAAGCAGGGAGGTGCATTTTTTTTTTTAATTTATTTTTTATATATATGTTTTACTAAAGCCTGCAAGTAAAGAATAATTTCATTTTGTGTTTTCTGTCTGTAGGTCTTCGTGATACCTGTGGGAGTTGCATGCACAGACAGATGTAATAAGCTCTGCAGGTGAAAATTCTGAAAATAGTTGTCCGCATACAAGCGTGGCTTCAGGTGGGTCATTATCATCACAGCCTGGCAATTGCAATATCAGACCTTTAATTTTTTTTCTCTAGTTCTGTGTCATTTTACTGTATCTGAAATGTAATTTTGATTTTAACACCTCTACATTTAAGTTATGTGTTAATTAGTTATTTCACTGCATGCTGTACATGTATATGTACTTTCAATACTTGTACCACCTTCATTTGTGCCTTTTTACAAAATGATGTTTAGAATATAGAGCAGTGGTACTGTTTTTACCTATTTTCCATCTGGATACTGGGTGCTTGCGTGTATGTGCCTATGTGAATGTTGAATAAAGCAAGATTGCTTCTTCCCTGAATATTGCTCGTAATTACTTTAGAGGAGGAAGAAAACACCTCTGTTTAAAAACTGAAAATGTCCTTTAAAAATAAGACTTTTTCTGTGTTCCTCAAACATTGATGCTATTTTTCTATGGCCACCAAGGCCTGTTTGCGCGGGGCAGGCCTTGTTCCAAGAGACTCTGTGTGGCTCAGGAGCTTTGGCCTTACAGCCAAAGTCCAGCTTGCATATTGGTGAGAGTGTAATGAACTGAAGGGTCAGGAAGAAGTTCTCATTTCAGAACTTACCCTTTTTTGTTTCATGCTTTGAGATACTGAGCTTTCTGGCTTTTCCGAAGAATCCACAGATCCCACTTTTTTCTTCTTCAAAGTCATTTTCTTTAATGGTAGCTTCCAGTGCCAACCTCTCCTGCTCCAGCTTCTCTAATTCCTCTGTATTTGAGAAAAAGTAGGCGAACTGGTAACACATCATTTTCTATTTCAAATAAAAACACTTATTGAAGTAACAGCGATGTTGTAATTGCTGTTGTGGTTCTTAGTACACAATGTAAAGCTGCTGGGAGAAAAAGTCTTTAAATACTTTCTCCTCGAAAACCAATAGGGAGGAGGAGGCTGAATTCACCTCTAGAAGCCCTAATTTAGGGTGCCCATGCTTATCACAGCAGTGAATATTAAAGTGCTAGTTAACCATTCTCAGACTTCCTTTTCAAGATCAAATTCAGTATTACTGTATTTTATGGTTACATAAGATACTATACATTTAGTTATGTTTGTGGGTTGTTTTCATTCTTAAGAATTCAAAAACAGATCAGGAAAGCTGTTTTCTTAAAGTAAGAAAGCTGGTGTAAAGAGTTCAAGCTCTTGGGCCTCTGCTCTGAGAGCAAGACTACATCAATTTGGACTTGAGATTCTCAGAAATATGAAAGGTTACTGAATATGTGATCAGTTTCTAAGCTGAAGTATGTCTGATGTTTGTTTTTTGTTTTTGTTTTTCAATTTAGCAGAAAAATTCAGATTTAGCTAAACAATTTTGTAAATTCAATAATAAAAAAGAACAATTCCACCTTAGCAATATTGAGGAAAAAGTACAATATGTTATTGTGGTATATATTATGATGAGGCACTAATTTTATGGTGATACAGGCATTTACCTGCTGAAAGCTTTTTTTCAAAAGAAAGACTTCTATTTATGTAGAGTGAGGTAAATTTATTTAATAAAGTTTTTTTAAAACAAACAAAACCTCACCAGCTGGATATCATAAGCACTTTTGGCACTCTCAATTGCCAGTGTAAATGAATGCCATTTCTTTTACTTTAGAATCCATGACAACCTTGTGCTTCTGGTTATTAGAGGTGATGATAACCACCAACTTAATGGTTATTCAGAAGTAGAATTTCAGTTTCTCTCTTAAACAGACTTCCATAGCAAATAGAACAGAATACAACCTTTTTTTTTTTTTTTTTTTTTTTTCCTCCATTTTGGAGACTGCATCTGCTTCAAAACATTTCTGCATATGAGAGGGGTTTTATTTTATTTGCTCTACTGTTTCTAATTCTTTCTCATTCCTAGTGTCTTAAAACTTGGTTTGTAAGAATGCAAAGTTGGTAGTTGCTGAAATTTCACTGGTGTTCTAATGCCTCTATCTTCTGAGCAGTCATTTTCTGACTCTCAGTATGCAGAGGCGGGCAGTTCTACTGGAGGTATCTACAGGTCTGGGGAAGCATAAATCTATTTTTAGTATTTTAAGTTCTTGTCATGTTGCACTGTAGCTCTCCATGCACATCAGACTACCAGAGATTCTCCTGGGTGAATATTTGTCTACTGTTTTTTTTTGTTTGTTTGTTTGTTTTTAAAGGTGTCTCTGGTGCCTTTTAATTCGTAGGTGATTTGCTTTTGGAGGCTGCCTCATCCCTAGAATCCATCCTCTTTAGTGGAGAAATATTTTTTTTGTTTTAATTAGCTGAGTTAAGGTACTTATGTTCTTTCTGGGTGTTCTTTCAGTCCTGAGCACAGTCTGTCAGCGGGTCTCTAAAATGCTGTGGGGAGAAGCTGGAGGCAGATTTACAGCAGGCGGCAGCAAAGAGTCACCACCATTCTTCTTTTCCTGTGTACATATACCTTCCTTGTCTACAGATTTTATCTAATTTGTATCACAAAAGCTTTCTCTGGTGAGGTCTACATGGGACACTGGGAGTAATTTCCGGGTTTAGGTTGGATCTGTCTGCTCAAGTGAACAAGCTTACAGGAAATGGAAAAGTTATCGTATTGAAAACCTGGAGAATTGTTCTAATAGGGTGTTTACATGGAGCCATTCCCTCCCCAAGTTACATGAGGAACCAGTAGAACTCTGGTGCCCTAAAGAGGAAAGGGAAAACAAAGGCCACCGTTAAACATAGCTCTTGAAAGTCCTTTTGCAACTGCTGCTGCTAATCTAAGGAAGAATGAACAAAAAGGTGAAAAGGAGAATTGATATTTCGTGCAGTTTTGAGATTTTTGCGGCTTTCTGGGCCACAGCGTCCTACAGAGGTGATACTGAAAGCACAGCTTCCTGATTACCATCAGCCCCAGAGATCTCAGGTAGGCAGAGCGAGGAAGATGTGCTGAGAGCTGGAAGGAACCGTGCTGGAGCAACTGGTTGCTCCATGCATGATTTTACAGCTTTAGCCTGTGCCTGTGCTACGAGTGCTTTGGGAGTTCAGTTCCCTGTTGTGCAGAATTCATTAGCATGTGAGGGTTGGCCTCCTGTAACTACCAGTGGACATCTGCTTCAGCAAGGATTTTGGGAAGTATTGAAACTGCAGAAGCAATGAGGAACTGTAGAAATTACAGGTGTAGGAACTATTTCCAAAACCAGATGGTGATGCTAAGAGTATTGGTCTGAATCTTCCCTGTGCTGAGCATGTAACTACCATAGATGTGAAGTATAATTTGACTACTGAGTCACCACATACCTTGAACCTGGAGGACCTGAGTTATATCAAATCCTTGGCTAATTCTGACGATAATCATGCCAAGCTCAAAATCAAAGGCATCACTGAAAAATAAAATAAAAAAAGAACATATATCATTTCATATCGTGCATGTCATTGAGGAAAGCTGCCTTGAGCTGATGCGTAAAAGTGTTAGTGCTCAGTGGAGGTATTACTGCCATGTGCTGGGCTATTCTGGGTAAAATTGCAGAAGGTATTGCACAAGAATCAAGTACAGTTCTAATTTTTTTCCTTCGTTTGAGGGGAGGGGGAAAAAAGGGTATGGGAACAGATAGGCTATTCCTAATATAACAGGTGTTTCACAGAATCCTAGAATATACCGAGTTGGAAGGGACCCATAAGGATCATCAAGCCCAACTCCTGTCACCGCACAGGTCTACCCAGAAGTTTAGACCATGTAACTAAGTGCACAGTCCCATCGCTTCTTAAATTCAGACAGGCTTGGTGCAGTGGCTACTTCACTGGGGAGCCTGTTCCAGTGTGCAACCACCCTCTTGGTGAATAACCTCTTCCTGATGTCCAGCCTAAACTTCCCCTGCCTCAGCTTGACACCGTTCCCGCAGGTCCTATCACTGGTGATTAAGGAGAATAGGTCACCTGTCCCTCCCCTCCCCCTTGCGAGGAAGTTGTAGACTGCAATGAGGTCTCCCCTCAGCCTCCTCTTCTCCAGGCTGAACAGGCCCAGTGACCTCAGCTGCTCCTCGTATGTCTTCCCCTCTAGGCCCTTCACTATCTTCGTCGCCCTCCTCTGGACACTCTCCAACGGTTTCGTGTACTTTTTGTACTGTGGTGCCCAGAACTGCACACAGAACTTCACACAACACTTTTTAGGAGCTAGGTTGCCATGAGCTATTTTTTTGTTCCTTCTCTGAGGAAATAACAAAGCTGGGGTGGGTTTTGTATTTCTTTGACTTGCTGTGGGTTTGCAGGTGAGTTTTGAGCAAGAATCTGAGAAGCCTGTTTCTAAATGACTGTTTCTGGCTAAATCCCAATCCACAGAGCTGCTGAGCCTTAGGCACACAAGAGATTTGAAGCAAGGCTTTTCCTCTGTCTCCTAGGCTTAAAAGAAGAATTCCATGATGTTCTCTTATTCCCTAAGTGTGTACATTAGGGTTGTTTTTCTCTGAGCTCCTGCCTACAAAAAAAAAAAAAAAAAAAAAAAAAAAGAACATATAGTTCTGCAAAAGCACTGCTGACAACAGTGCAGCTTCTTTATGTAGCATTGTCAAGCCACATAATCTCCAACTGTGCCAGACGTTTTCTAAGCAGATCTTGCAAGGTGAGTGAAGCCATGGAGTGTTACAGAGATAGCATATGTGAACCCAGATCTCTAGGTTTATTCTTACATTTTTCTGCATGTTAAGTTCTGTATAGAATCATTAAGGTTGTAAAAGACCTCCAAGATCATCTGGTCCAACTGTTGTATGGAAATGCCATATTAATCTAGACTAGAGGGAGTGAAAAAGGTGATGCTGAACTGTGACTTACTGTATAACACCCACATAGTTTTCAACTTGCGAGGCAGCAGCATTTCTCCAGTCCTTCTTAAATCCAATCACCAAGGTATTTGGTTTCATTCTACCCAAGCCTGACGCCTATCAATATTAAAACACTGCTTGAGAATACACACACACATGCTCTTACTGTAAATGAGAAGTAATGGTGAAAGATAAATGAAGTAATAATGTTCTGGACACGCGTATGACTAGATTGCATTTCATGAATGTCCTTCATGCTCCTACCCATGCAAAAAGATTAGCTCTAAATCACTCCAACTATAAATGATTTTTAGATGACAGAAATGTAATTTTTCTAAATTTGCTAAAGTATTCATTTATATCTCTTCTGACATGCTCTCATTAAAATGGTTCAAAAACTTGTAATCAAAAGAGAGTTCAAGCACTGTTTGTATGCTCATTCTAAGACAATAACACAAAGCTTTTATCAGATTTGGAATACCCAATAGATTAACTGGGTCTGAAGTCTTTTTAAACACCTCAGATATGTAGAGAAGGCATATCCTCTTAAGAATATATTTTTTTTTTGCCTTGAGCTTAGAAACTGTTGCTGTTCTATTCTGTTTCTTCTGTATTCATTCCTAAAGGTTATTTATCCAGAAGCAGCTAAGCATGCTCTGTAGATAAAATTACAGTTTATAAACAGGAAGAACAAATGGATTGTCAATATATTGCTTTGCCTCCAAAACTGGAACTGGATGTTAAAACATGGAAAAGTAAGGGCTATCAGTTCTAGTTTAAGCTAACTTAATTCTTATAGAAATCTGAATACTCGGAGTATTGGGAACCTTTTACCTCAACAAAAAACTGTTGAAATCTTGGTATGTTTTTTTGTTGTTGTTTCTTTCTTTGTTGTTATTGGTTGTCTGTGTGCGTGTGTGTTTTGGTTTTTTTTGGTTGGCTTTGGGGTAACACTGTTAGATTTGCACTGTTTATATTCAAATGAATAAGTGCTTGGCAAACCAATACATTTGTTCTTAGGTTATTACAGTGATTATATGGTTATTCTGGTGTGCTGGGAATTATTTGTGGTTTAGGTAGTAATGAAGAGATCTTTAGACTATGATTGTTCTCAAAAATATTAGAAGGATCTCCTTCTGAGACAATGCTTAAACCAAAGGTGAAGTAACCATGTCAAGTTTTGATAGAACAAATTTTTTCTGCATTTTGTCTCAGTACTTTTGTGTTTAAATACAGGTGAGAGAGAGAAATTGGAAACATAAAAAGTGCCCCTGTTGTTAAGGCCATTTAAAAATGGACTTTTGGAAAAAGTCTGCTTTATTCTTAGGGTAATAGAAAAATATTGCCCACTATTTTAGATGGCCTTCTCTGCAAAAAATGTATGTTTATTACACTTTGTTTTCAATAAATGCAAAAAAAAATAAAAATCTTAGCAACTTATTATGCTGCATAATACCAAGCAATAGAATTGATTTGAAATGTATCAAGTGTCAGCTGCACAGACATTCATATGATGCCCTGTAAAGGCCTCTGTTTTTGTTTTTAGGAAGTATCTTGTTCATTTAGGAAAGAATCAGCCTGCCTTGTCTCATAATTCCATAGCCCAGAACTAGATCTGTTTATGAAATAACCTGTAATATAAATACATGTACCCCCAGAATGCCCTCTCTGTTTATAACATTTTCCATACATACACAGGACTTCTTAACAAGTAAACAGAAATGCTTTCTATAAAGGGATGCTTTGATGTAGCACTCTTCTCTGTGTTCTGTAAACAAAAAGCTTACTTGAAGGAGACTTTTGACTCCATCTCTGAAGCTGTCAGCTGCCACTGCTGCATAAAAGGCTTTTCTTTTGTTCTTTGTAAGCCAGGCCTGCTTTTTTGCCATGCCACTGTTCATTTCCTTAACACACAGTTTGCGTGATCCCTGCATGATACAATAAAATATTATTAAGAAGGCTTGTATTATGCAACACAGAGCAATTTTGAAGGAGTTACCTAGTCTGCTGTGGGAGCAAATGGAGAGAGTCAGAAAAATACATTTCCCAAAAGAGTCTGCAGAGATTCAACCCTTTGAAAAGAACTAGGCTGCTAACATAATTCACGTTCTGCTCAAGAAGGCTGAGTCTGTTAATGCTACTTAAATATAGCGATTCTGACAGAAAGGATGACTACTCTGGGCTGTAACATCTTAGAAAAATATCTAAGGTATGATGAAACATCTCAGAGTGAATAAACTCCTTTCCTGACATGATTTCATAAATAAGGCTGAGCAGATCTAAATACACCTTGTTAAACTACTATCTACTAATAAGAAGAGAAAGATATGTTGCCATACAATTAAACATGTAACTGCCTTTGTTACCAGGTCCTCCCAGCGGTCATCTGGTAATTTAATGAGGCAAAATCCATGTCTATATCCAAGTCATAAGACCTGGTACATTCTCAGCAGAGAAAGGCTTGGCAGTCAGTCCCCAGAAAGATTTGGCCCAGAGGAGACATCAAGGCTGCCAGCAGGGAATTTAGACAGATAAGATAAGTTTGGGGAGCATATATCTGGAATTTAACTGATTTCAAAAATCTGTGCTCTTAAGTGTGAGATTAAGGTTTGTGAGGCCTTGTTTATTCCCTTTTATACTGATTTTTAGAAATCTGTAACAGTAATCTAGCTCTTCTGCAGTGAAGAAGAAACCCAGAGACAGATGCTCAAGATGCTGGCTTTGGAGTGTTACTGGCTGTACAGGTAGTTTTTGCTTTCTGAGGAAGAATAGAAAGTGGAATTGTAAACTGTGGGAGTGTGTTCAGCAACATCAAAGTAGTAATAATTAAATGTGTCAGAAAGATGCAGATAACTTGGAAGTGCTTGAAATCAAGTGAGTGTGTTTGCTTGTTCCTAAGGAGGGAAGTGGTACCAGACTGGTTTGTTAGAAACAGATAATTTAGAACTTGAGTTGGCTACGGAGTTGAGTTCCATGCAGTCTGCAGTCACCACTTTACTATTTTATAATTTCTAGTAGTTTTGAGGGTGCAAGCTGCCATTTTGGTTATAAAGGGACAGGAAACTAATAGAACTCAATAAAACTTTATACAACAAACTAGAAAGGCTTGGTAAACTCATGCTCAGGAGGTTGTATTTCAAAATTCATATTTAAATCTTTCATACTTAAAGTAAGTTAGTATCTGGTAGCTTCTCCTGATAAGCTAGGAAATTGATTAAAATTGAGTAGAGGAAGAATTAGATATATTTATTTTTTTTAGCCATAACATATACTATAGGCTCAAAATTTCCCAATCGAGAACAGCGTAAAACTGAAACTGAAAGATATTCACCCTGAAATGAAGTGTACAGGAAGAATCACTTAATTTAAAAACAATTTTAAATGGGTGATACAGATTGTAAACTCAAAATTTCTTTGTCTCAGAGCTTTCCAGCCTTGCTGAAATACTTTTTTTTTTTTTTTTTTTTTCCTGTAAGGAAGGAAATTGGATGTACTGTATGTTTATAGAGATGTAGAAATAACTGCAATACATTTACTTTCACTTCGTTGGTATTGGCTGATAGAAAAAGGAGAGAAGGGGATAGAAAAGGAGAAAATTTTCAGCAAGTTCCATGTATAAAGCAGCATTGAAAAAGAAAATGATCTGGCAGAGTTTGTGTGTCATGTTTTATCTGCACATTTTTCATTGTTTCAAATAATAATGTGAATTTTGATCTGATCAAAAGCAGGCTGGATTGATGCTTACTCAGGCATCATCCCTCACATAGTTCTGTTAATGAATGACTTTTTGGAAAGTACAGGAGGAGGGAGGTAAATGCACATAATCTTTCAGAGACGATGCTGCACTCTTGTGTGACAGTAAGCTTACTGGAGTATTTCTTAACGTGTAACTTGAGAAGAGTTTGCTGCATTATTAATGAACTTGTGAATTCATGAAAAGGAAAAAAAAATAAAACATTTACAAATATCTTGCACAAAGATGCTTCTGTTGTCCAAGGGGACAGTCCCACTTCATCAGATAGCCTATCTGTCCTCCCCTACTCCTCCTTTGTATCACTGTTCATGTTTTGCAATTGTGCAGTGAATTTCGGTACAGATGAAGATTAACCTTGCAAAAATATTTGTGAAAACAGGGAGAAAAGCAGAATAGCCCTTTTCACTGGAAAATCACTGTTCAAGCCCACACACAGCCACAACCTAAAAGATGGTTTAAAAGCTGTTTGTCTGTATATTAAATTCCTATATTTATTTTACCCATTTGTGAACATTATCATATTCCCAGGAAGTTTCTTGCCCTCATTTGGGGATAGGGAATGGAAGATGTTCCCTTTGGCATAGTCTCAAAACTTTAGCATAGCTAGCAGCATGTCAGCCTTTGAGGCAAAATATGTTGGATATTACATTTGTGGGTAAATGGTCTTGCTGTATTTGTTATGATATGTATTGTATCTTCAGTACAGTGCCTGGATTTCCAGTCATAGCTCTCTCTGGAGTCGTGCAAGCTTATGTGACAGTAAGACACCTCACAGTCTTGTACTATGGCAGCAAACTTATTCTAAGTACATTATGACATTCCCACTCCCAGGACACAGGAATTTTATCATGCGGTTGTTGCCATAGTTTTGCAAATTGCTAAGGTTTATTGTGTCACACTTTTATTACCAACCAAATTAAATTTAGCTTTTGTTACTGGAGAAATAATAGGGAAAAAAATGCTTACACTGACAAAATAGACATAGTTGTTTTTTTTGTAGACTAAAATGAAATTTCAGTTCTACATAGAAAGTGGTAATATCAGAGAAACATGCCTAAATAAATCAGAAAACATGCTGGAAATCAACCTTATGAATCTGCCTAATCTCAGGATCTTCTTGGGTTTGATTCTGTGCTTATTGAATGCAGTGGGAAAGCTACCAATAATTACAATAGAAAAGGATTTGAGCCATTCACTCTTTATAGATTCATTCAGTTTGGAAAAAATCACATGTAGCTTCTCTATACTTCCATTCTTCAAAGTGACAGCATCAAAGGAATTATTCTTATGCTCATGTGGAAGAATACATTATCTTGTCTGCAGTGACTCTGACTCTATTAGTTAGATTCTGCAGTCCCTTTTAGTGTCATGGACCTTTTATTTCCTCTCAAAAGGTTGTTGTAATATTTAAAATGCGTTTTCTCTTCTATAATACAAACCCATCTATTTTTGTCATTTCCTAATTAAAGTCTAATGTTCATCCTTTTAAAATACATAACTTCCTGTCTACTTATAGCTAGAAATATATTTTGCTTCTTTCTTTAGAAGATATTGGAAAAGTATGTTTATACTCAAAATTAGCGTTGTTACAATTTTGGAGAAAGCACTGCACAGAGATCTGAATTACTTGCCAACCCCCTGCAAATGAGTGGCAAAGATGGAAACAGAGCTTAGGTAATTGTCTCTAGTGCTATATTCCTGAGAGAACTCTGCCTCCCTCTTTTTTTTTTTTCTTTTTTTTTTTTAAACCTTACTGTGTCAATTTAAAAAAAAATTTGCAATGCTTTATTTTTTTTAAACTTTTATCATTTTTTTGATAAAAAAATGATAAATAAAAATTGATAAATAAAAACTTTTATCATTTTTTTTTCCATCTACTATGAGCTCTGAAATGCATCACAATGAGGCATTTACCAACAGGCACTACATCAGCCAATAGCTTTCTTGTCAAGACTTATGACAAAATTAATTCTCAGTGTGAATCTTTTTCATGGTCTGCACAGAAGCTCATCAGCACCAGTGGGAACACTGTGTGCCAACTGAAAGTGGAATGTGTAATGGGGATATGCAGCACCCATCAGTGCTGAACTTTTGTATTTATGCGAGTTGACCTTACCGTATACACTTCACAGCAGATACACAGCCCATTGTTTTTTGTGAAAGTATGTGTGATGTCTAGCAGAGCAGGCCTGATCATAGGAGCTCCTGTTAATACTATGCACTGGGGCCTGTTAGGAGGAAAAAACAGATTGTATTTAATTGGGTAATGTACTTATTCAGAGTAAGCCATTCAGCTGTTCACTGGAAATCTTACCTGAAGTTTTTCACGTGATCTTCCACTGCAGTTAAAGCCAGAGCACTGTCCAAGGCATTAATATAATAAAGAGCTTGTGTAGAAGAGCCCCAATTTACTTCTGCATATAATGAAGATAAATAATGCATATTAAACCATGGGCTTTTCTCTGTGTTCTATTACAAAGGTCAGAAATCATGTTATCTATGAGTCAAAGAAGTGTATATTCTACCATGCTTAGATATAGATCTACCCTTCTTTATGCTTCATAAGAAAAGTTAGTTTGTGTGATGCAAAAATAACATGCAAATGAATTGTCTCATTATTTTTATAAAAAGCATAAGCAACGTTATTTCTTCTGCTTGGGAAATGTTTTCTTATGTTTCATTAACTTTGTACTCTTTCCCCATGTATAAAATGGACAGCCCTGAGCAATCCATTCAGTGTGGAATTTGAGGAAGTTCAAATTAATTCATTAGCAGGGAGTATCACAAGCTCTGGTTAGTTCTGTTCTTCTGTATGGGGCAAAAATTGTTCTCCCAAACTAATTTTGGCATATAGATTGTCTTCTCTGTTCTTTGGTGGAAGGAGGCAGATGAGAAACAACTTTCCATACTGAGGTCAACATGAATGCAGATCAAGTCCAGTTATGTCAAGGTACAGAGCTAAAGCTTAGTGAAAATAAGTAGAAGGATGTCTAGAGGCCTTCTTTTCTGAGGAATATTAGACTTTTTGAACCACTCCATTGTTGGTAGGTAAGTGCTGAACAAAAGTCACTATCTTGGAGAGTTGGAGATGGATAGATTTTTGCTTGGTGTCTTCAGTGAATGCAACCAGGCTTTAAGCTGCTACTTTCCAGCAAGGACATTCATTGGTAATATACTAGGAAAAGGGTAACAATCTTCAAATGTATTTCTGACACCCCATCTTTTCACAGCTGCATTCTCCTACGTGGTGTACAGGGAAAGAACCACAGACCATCCCAGTAGGTATGAGAGCACAAATAGGGAGGACACACAACAATGAACTAATATACACAGAAAAGAGTAACACAGGCTCAGACCAGATGCTGCTGTATCAACCTAGCTGCAATGAAAGCACATCTTATGCTGGGAGATTTGCCTTTTTTCTTTGTATTATTTGTTTCACTGAACAAGGTATTCAGATGGTTAGCACTAAAATCTGGACCTGGGTTAGTTTAGTCTTGGCTATGAATAACCAGACTAAGTTGTCTTATACTGGTGCTGTATTGCAATAGTGCACAGATTTCTAAGGACAGCTCCTGTGATTTGCTGAGCTACTAAGCATTCTTTTCCAGCAGTAAAATGTGCCTATATTTCATGATTTACTGAGGAATTATATGAAGGTAGTGGAGAAAGATCAGGTCACAATGCAGCTTGTGTTTTTATTGTATAGTGGCAGCAGGTTTCACTTTTTTGAGTGAGGATGCCAGACGAGACAGCTAAGAACACAGCAAAATTCAAGCAAGGTTTTGTGTATGGATGGAAAAACGTGATGAGTGAAACTCAAGTGAAAGCACAGATTAACTCTTTAATAATGATGTGGGAAACAAATGGTGTGCTGGACCATTTATACAAAGCCCTGAACCTGAAGTGCTTGTTAAAAAGGCAAAAGTTCAGAAGACTATTGCCTTAATCTATTTTATATAAAGTGGGATATGATGGTTCAAATTCCCTGTAAGGAAAGGTGTTTAAGAAGAAGGAATGGGTGCTTCTCTAAGCAGAATTAATTCCAGTAAAGTCTGCTGAGGCTGCATAACATATACATAAAATAAGTATCTTGTGGCCTTACCTGGTTTCTTATATGTCACATAAATATATAGAAAGAGTTCAATGGCATAAGTGATGAGAGCTGCCCACCAGTTGATGACAAACATGACGCCACAGCACAACAGGGCTCCAAAGAGTGATACCCACATGTTATAATATCTGAATGCAGGTCTCCAACCTGTTTAAAGAGAATTGAGGAAATTGGAAGAGCAGAAAAATATATAAAGCAAATGGCGATCCAGTGGTCTTGCACATACAGACTCACATGCAGTTTTTTTCAGGCTCTGTCAGAAGGGGTGGGAGGGGTATGTGCAAGTTCTCAGGCAACAGGTACTTCCAGGGTATTGGCTGGTTTAGATTTCTATACATACCAAATACTGGGGCTTGCAAACCTTTCACTATAACCTGCTTCCTACTGCTTTGTCCAGCCTCGCTTTGAATGGCTTTTATGTGTTTTTGCCAAAATAAAGTTCACTAGTTCAGAACTGAAAATAGGCTTTCCCGTAACTCCAAGTAATAGGTTATTACGTCCTTCTGATGCATACACATAGAACTTATTAATAGAAGCTAAATGCTTGCTGAGAGGACAGTTTGTCCCAATGTTCTAAGTACATGTGTCTTTCAAATTTGTAAATTGCCTGGCCTCGCTGCATAAAAATAAAATCATTGGCAATTGACTTTAAAAAGATATTATTCCTGCTGCTCTTCAGCTGCAGTACTGAATCCTTCCCCTGCTAGCAATTAAAATGAAGCAAGCAGTGAGCCTCCATGGTTTGCAGGTCTCTGTTAGGTGTTCTACAGAGCAGACTCTTTGGAGAGGAGAAAAACACTGAAGATACGAGGAGAGGTTGAGCAACCCTATTTTGGATCATCTTTGTAATGAGGGAATGGGAAGGTCCTGCTGTGAAGAAATGTGCTATCCTGCAGCCTTGCAATTATGATAATTTATCATTGTGAATTGGCAGAAATTAACTGGAGGAAATTAGGAAAAAAAAAAAGGGTACGGTTTTGTCAGGAAATGTTAAGTAGTGGCAGAGTTGAATCAGATGCACGTATGTGAAATATGTAGGGGTAATTTTTACTCAGCTCTAAGGCCATGTAAAGCAGATCTGCATTTGTTCAGCTGTGCAGGTAATTAGCAGAAGTGTTCATCTTTTCTGCCCTCTGAACAAATGGCACCATGCAGATCTGTTGGAGGGAAGCTGATGTAGGCATTTTTGCTACCACTGCAGGTTTCTTCACGCTGGAAATCAAAAATGTGTTCTCTGCTTCTTGAATTGAATAATTTATTCATATCAGCAGGAACATGTCTTTCCTGTGTGCCCTAAACGGTGCTGCTCAGCTGATTGACTTTAGTCCTTAAGGTGTCACCCCTCCATTAATGATGATGAGGAGGACTGTTCATCTGTGGTGATGCATATGCCTGCAAGCCTGTATTTTCCCTTGCTGTACAAGTGTAAAGAGTAACTCCCAAGTTACCATTGTAGAGGCCCTCATTATGTTCTACCCTACATTTCTGCTACTAGCCACTGCAGAGCTGATGCTGTTCTGGGGACCTGTTCTTGTTCTGTGTGTTCCCTCCAAGGCTGTATTACTACTAGCACAGTTACTGCTCATGAACCTTCTACAAATTTCACCATAGTTCTGGCAGAGACAGGCATAATGATACCCCACTATACCTTGCTTACTTTATGTGGTCAGAGGTAGCATAACTTTTTATTCATCCATGTTGAGTGATAGTGAGGAGAAATACACCCTAAGGAAGAGCTTTTCTGCTCCAGTGGGATTCACCAAAGTCTTTTTCATCTTGTACAACTGCAGGGAATGTAAGGGCTAGAGCCATTATTTTTGTCTCTTGCAGATAAATAAAATGTCATCATATTCAATGGGAGCAGTAAAACCTCAGATCACATAGCTTAGATGTTTTACAGGTACTGCAGCTTTCTCTGACATACAGTTGAAAACTTGCAGAGAGAAGTCTGTGTAGCCCACCCTTAAATCACAGGTGAATGCCGACTTACCTGGAGATTTTGCATATGAGGCATGAAAGCAGGAGAAATTAATCAAAGCGTATGAAGCCAGGAAGAAATTGGAGATGATGGGAGCAATGGTATTCAGTTCAGCTGCAAGACACACACACAGGCATCAGTTTCCTAGGTTGTGGATAGCTTTCTTCTGACTGCATTAAATCTGGATACTGTCTGAATTTTTTATTCAGGGAGTTTTGCTATTTTTCTGTGGTACTAATTTAAGGCCACCTTGATATACCCTCATTTATATTAGTGTGTCTGCTCATTTTAATAATATATATGCCATGTAAGGTTATACTTGATACTCCAGTCCTGCAGACTGCCTCTTAATGATGTGGATCTGGTGTGAATTTCAGAGCTTTAAATATGTGATTCAGAGGACACGTGTTTCTTGAAAGGCTTTTAGTCAAAATGTATTGTTTTGCTTTTTAAATGGTGATCTGAATTCTCTTTACTAAACTTCCTATTTGTTGAGAGTGTCACACAATTTGAAATTGAAATTTCAGAAAAAATAATTTAAAAAATCCAACTCCCCAAAATTACTGATAATAGTGATAGCACACTCAATATGGTAGCTAAGTTTTTCTGCCACCAGTGCTGGCAATTTGGGCTGTGCCTTTGAGCTGACTGTGGGAAAGGCTTGACAGAGTAGGCCTCCTAATTATCTCAAAATTATTTCACATCCATATGCAATATGAACTGGAAATACATTTTCAAAGTTGGATATTGCCTTATTTGATATAGTTCTAAGCGCTGCCCTCTTACAGTGAAATGAACAGGAGCTGCACTTACTTAGTATCTTTGGCAATGAGGCTCTGGTGGTACTGTGCTATTACCAGAGTCCTTGTTTGTTTCTCTTTGCTTTAAGAGTAATGAAATTGCTGCCAGAGCTTTGAGTGTGCTTACCTGACTGGAAGTTTTTCTAACCATAGCTAATCATTGTATTAAAATGTCAGTTTATATACTTTCAAAACATATATTGCAGTTATGTAATTATATACAAACCAATCAATATGAACGCCATAGCAATCACAAAAGTGAGAACATATCCTCTGATTGGCTCATTGTTTTTTCCATATCCTTTGGCAAAGAAGTGGAGCCCTTTATAGACGTTGTCCTTGCAAAGAGCCTGGTAGACAAATCAGAATTTAATTCTGCTGAGCAGTGATCTCTTTCAGAAGAAATTCACCATATGTGAGTGACAGCTTGTGCTAGGTTTTTGCTAAACAAAAATTAAATCTATCTTAGTACTTCAAGTTCATCTATTGCTATGGCATGTAAACGTTCAAATAAGGTGATAAGCCAATACCCTGCTAAATTATAGCAGAAAAAAAAAATCACAGTCATTTGACACTTATCCAGTACTTTAAAAAGACATGGAGGAAAAAAAAAAACAAAAAAAAAAAAAAAAAAAAACAAAACAAAACAAAAAAAAAACTGGAGGAAACTGTCGCAGAAATCAGAGCTTTGCTGTAAGGGTGCAACGTATCGTTCTGTCCCGTGCCCTGTGTTCCCATTCACATTGCTGGGAAACACATTGCTGGTGCCCTGGTGGTGTGTGGAGAGAGCCTGTCTGAGCACCCTGCCAGTACAGGAATGAGGGCTGCTGCATGTTCCTGGCATTACTGAGCTATGGGCTGGCTTTCTGTCAGGAGATAGAAGTGGTCCTGAAAATAGCCTTGAAGCTATCGAAAACCAGCACCTGTTTCTGCTACCAAGCTGAGCTCTGACCAAAGGAACATTACCATCCTAAATGCTCCCCCCTCTGTGAGGGTGCCAAGACCTGTCTGTTTCTGTAGAAAAACATTCTGTGTGCTGTTTCCCTTGGTTTGTCCTCCTACTTATGTAACTGTTGTTTAAATACCTATCACGTTTGGCACAGAGCTCAACTAAATTGTTCGTCTTTGAAGTAAAATAGAGTATAAGGAAATGGATATTTTGATTTTACCTGGAAAACTTTGGGTGCACTGACAAGAGATGCCAGAGCTGATGACAGAGTAGCAGAAAAGATGCCAGCTGTGATGAGAGGACCAAAGCCAGACACCATGCTCATCACCTTAAAAAAAAAAAAAAATCAGACTTGCATTTGGATACATTTTTGATCACAGATCCATTTAAGTACTCTACATACAGCTTTTCATGGTCCTAAATTCAATACACTACAAACCAGCTGTGAGGTAGGGGAGTAGTGTTATTCCTGTTTCAGTGAAAAGCAACTGAGGCACAGCTGAATTTTTATAAAAACCTGCAGCTGTCTGCTGAGGTAAATGATAATCTGTGAGATTTCCTTACCTCCCGTACTGACTGGCTACTATAAGTCACAGTCTCTACTTGATGGGTAAATAGTCAGTGGTAGTAAAAAGGGAAAGTGGAAACAGCAGGAAAGAGCCCCAAAGTGCTAAATGTGGTCAGAGGGTCTGAGATTTGTTTTATGTTGTTATTTTTTGTTTGTTTGTTTGTTTGTTTTTAATTATTATTGTTTAATATGGCTAAAAAAGGAACAGAATATGTGACTGTGCTGGCACAACAGCCACACCACAAACTGTGATGCTGGGCACCATCAGGCCTCCTTCAGCCCTTCCAAAGGGGCCTTTCCTGGCCTTTACCACCATTACAATAAAAGGGCTGCTAAGTTCAGAAGCACCAGAGAAGGAAGAAAAAGATGAAGTGGATGGATGTGGTTGCCAGATGCTTTTCAGTGTGTAGGAAGTACTCCAGGAAAGAGAGCAGTTAATTCTGGAGATTTGTCAGATGAAGACATAATTCTTTCTGACTTCACTCTGGCAAGGATAAATGCAGGAAATGAAGCTCTGTGCATGGCTTGAGTGAAGTCACTGCTTTTAAGGGTTCCCCTGAGTCTGGGCAGCTGAACTGAGGTGGGAATGAGGAAGGAAGGAAAACAGTCTGCGAAGGAATGAAAAGTAGTCTGCGACAGGAACAGTATATCCCTTTCAAGGTGGTTACCCAGCCCTGTCATTTAGCAGAACCAGCTGGGAAGAAAAAAAAAAAAAAAAAAAAAAAAAAAAATCAAAATGTCTAGTTGAAAAGCATGTGCGGGTAGGTGGTGAGCTCCTCTTGGGGCTGTGAAGCTGAGGGGCTGAAGAGACATCTGGGAGCCATGGTTGTGGTGCTGCAGAAGAACTGCTTTTCTTTGATCTTTTGCCTAAGCTCTATTTTGAAGAATAAAAATGGCAGACAGTATCTCTGGCCTAGGAGAAAGATTGCATTACTTCCCACTTGACTATTTTTGGATACTTTTTTTTATAAGAAGTCAGAGCTCTGGCTTTCGTACAGTGGCACAAGCCTCTAACAGTGGCCACAGCACCCCTGAGGTAAAAATCACATTATTGTGTAAAGAGCAGTGAGATGAGCTGCTCATCTGACAGGAGTTCCCGAGGTCTTTGTTAAGTCTAGGCTTTGAGTTTGAAGGTGTTGGAGTATATAGTGTTGCATGGTACTTCTTGAAAGGGGAGATGAAGACCTTAGCAGAGTGCTGGGAAGGCTAGTGATGGCAGTGTGAAGGTAATAAGGAATGCAGGAATGTTTTGCTTTGATTATTCCTACAGTTTTAGACTCTTTTTTAGATGAAAGTGGATGTTCTGTTGCAGTCAGTTGTTAGTAAATAATATTTTTGCATGTTTGTACTTATGTATTCATGCATTGCTTATGATTATACATATTATTCCATTAAAACCTGAAAATTATTCATCAGCCCATAATCACATGGCTGATTTCTGCATCTGGAAAAATCGTAGCCTAAGTTGCAGGCAGATGATCCATTGCAGCTCATTCCAGATACAACTGTATCATTGATGTTCCCAGTAGCATCTCGGACAACACAGGAGGCTGTGGACACAACAGCATATTATTATTTTCCTTCCTCATGATGCCACAAGAATGTTCTTGCCATACGTTGAAACAGTCTGCATATATTTTGTACAGTCACTGCCTTAGTGTCATGCCAAAGAGTAATGTTTTCATGTCAGGCAGAGATTACTTCCCTGTACTTTGGCTAAGTTTCTTATGTTATCTTTAAGCAACTATTTATTTCTGTTACTCTTAAAATAGTCAAATAGTTGACTAATGAAGACTAGCATTTTTCTGAAAGTAGAGAACCAGACACTGGAGATCAGTAATAAATTAACTGAGAAGTAGATTGTCAGTCTGTGACAAATTTTACAAGTGTCAGTATTCAAAGGTAACATGTCAATGCAGGTCCTAGATCCAGACACACTTTTTTTTTTTTTTTTTGGTTTAACAAGGACACACAGTTGCTTTAGAGACCCAGATCCTCATCTGTTTAAATTGTCACAGCTCTACAAAGATCAGTACAGTAAGAAAAACTTTGAAGAGGATAAATTGCTTGTAGTCTTTGTGTTTAATGATAATGTTTCTGCTGTTTTTTCTTGTTTGCTGCTAGAATGGGAAGAAACATATGGAGTTAATGTAGAAAGCTGATCTCTATGTCTTTAACAGCCAAAGTGTAAGTTCATATTGTATTTTCAAACATGTCAAAAATGTTATTGAGACTCGAAAGTAACCATTATCTATTTAGCAAATCAGTATATAAATAAATAAATATTACACTGAATAGTAGACAGCTCTGAAGTCGAAATACAGCTATTGCTTATGAGAACAGAACAATGTATTAACAAAAATTTATAGCAAGATGAAAAATGACTGCTTCAATTGTAATTGCAAGTGAAATGTAAATCCAAATCATGTGATATCTGAGCTGAAATTTGACTTGAGTATTCCGTCTTTTGTATAAAGTACAAGGATTGTTAAAGTCAGGAAGACTTGAGATTCATCTCCCAGGAAAGTGAGTACCCTGCAGGACTTTCATACAATGCTGGGATATTTGGTCATAAAGAGGTGTGTCATTTACAACACTCATTATTACTGTACTGTTCAAATAGAAGAAAAAAAATATTTCTTGATGAGAAATTTAGTATACCCTTGTAATGAGAACTGTATTGCATGTTTATCCAACACAGTACCTGGCCTCCTTTTTATGCTTGTGTTCATTTTTGTTACTTCACATTCCAATATTGTAGAGCAGTTAGTAATATAGGGCATCTTCTTGAAGAGAGGCAATTGATTTGTCTTTGATACACAACATATAAAATAAGTGTATTGCCATGACACTGATGAGTGCTTACTAAGACTAATGAGTGTAAATAGAAGCCATATGAAACTTCAAAGTGAATGAGAAACAAAAGATGAGCAGATTGATTTGAAGTTGTTGAATCTTTACTACACTCATGGATACTATAGGCTAGTAGTCTGTCACTGAATCAAATGCAAAAGTAATTGTATAAGTTCTATGAAAATCATTTTTCTATTCTTGTGTAAACTCAAACAAGGCAAATGTCATCCAGCTGCCAAACAGGGACTTTGTTTTTGCTGATTATTTCTTTTTATTCGCTGTTTTTACATTCAATAAAATCAAAGCAACTGTTTCTACATAATAAATTCACAGGATGAAAAGGTGTTGAGTTTAATCACTCATTTGCATACTAGGCTTTCAGACTTCATATCTGTATAAATTAAGACTTGAAACAGAGGCTCTATACTTACCTGCACATATTGCAACACCTATGTAAGCAACTGTTGTTATCAGAATGGCCAGCATTGTTCCTTTGGGTATTGCACCTTGTGGATCCTTAAAATAAAGCAGTGACCAAAACACAGTGAGTTCACGTGCTGCATTTTGATTGCATTTGCATACCAGTTAGTCCTACCACACTGCAACATGAAGATACTTTAAGAAGGTACAATTTTATCACTTACAGCTGCACCAACATCTCCTGCCCCAGCACATTGATAGCCATGAAACAGTCTGTGGTGCCATGCTCCTATCCCTGTTCATAGAGAAACATAGTCTGCAGGAGCAGAGCTAATGCTTACAGCAGCAGAAGAGTCCTAAACTCTGCATTTCCGGGTGCTCTAAACTCCCCTTACATTGCTGCAATGGCCTTTATTTTAATGTCTTAATGATAAAATAGATAAATAGTTCCTGAACTAAACATCTAGTTGCTTGAATCAGTAGAGCGGGTCCAGATGATTGTTGGATGGTCACATCCAGGCTACGAGACTATTCCATTCAACATGACATCTTTTTCTCTAGCAGTAGGTAATAGATGTGCAGGCAGCCTCTTAAAGACCTGAATACAGCTCATGTTCTCACTAACCCTTCTGTGCCTTTGTAATTGGATCAGGCTTTTGGTGTAAGCAATTGTTTAAGCAAGTGTAACACATGTCCGCATTAATGCAGTTTATGAGGTTGTCATCATGCTTGTGCAGATGACAAGATTGGACCATTTTTGGTTAATCAGTAAGAGAGCTGCATATAGTCACCCTGAACGTAATACAGTACTTTTGTGATCCGCAACTAGTAATTGTTGGTACTTGTATCTTGACAACAAACTACTCCTCACTATTTTGATGTTTAATTTAGATGTTTTAATAAGGTTGGGTTATAATGTTTATAGACTGTCTCACAATAATATCAGCTTCATTCATGCAACTGTAAGTAAAAAAAATGCAATGACCTGCGTTATACATTGTAATTTTAAAGTGGAGTTCAATACCAACCAACCTTATAATCTACTGTGTGTTTGTTTCTGGTAGGAAGCACTCTATGAATTGCCTTGTTAAGTTCCTTTGGTGATTTTTTTTTTTTTTTTTTTTTTTTTTTTTTTTTGTCATAGATGCCTGGAATACATTTAAGCCACAAATTTTTATACTTTTACAACAACTACACTAATTGCATGGAAAAATATGTATATAGATTTGGTGACTTGTGTGAAACACGGATGAATGACTTAACTGCATAAATAATTACTATATATTTTTAAGTGAGGTAAGGGCCTATTGAACTGAAAAATAACTTCAAAGTCATTTCAGCTCCATAAGACCTTTTGCCCTGGGATCCTGGTAACTTTAATTTATACACTTTTGGTGTGCCTCTGGTCACTGTTTCTGTAGAGTTTTATGCTGCAGTCTTAATCACTGTAATCTTAAATCTTAGAGTTAAAGCTTCTTGCTGCTTTGCAACTTTTAAAATATGTTAATAATTAAACACATTTAATATGCCATTAGCATTTTGAGGCCTGCTCCAAAATCCTCTGAAGTCACTAGGAAGATGAACTCTTTCCATAAGCAGACTTTGGAGTAGCTTACTACTTAGTAGCCTACTAAGTGTGTAGTGGCTACAGAAGCATGTACACAGGTGTTTGTAACAAATTCTAAACAAAGTTTGTCAATCTTACAATTTAAATACTCAGCTTGTCTTTTGGATTTCTGTGGAGGCTGGTTAATTTAATTAGATCTAATGCATCTAAACATGCTCAGTGGGGAATCTGCAGCCTGGAGGAGCTGGTCATAGACTTTTACTTATTGCCAGACAGAAACAGCTGCAGGGAGCCAACAGGAGACCTGGTTTTCTTGGTCTGTTCAGACTCTTTCAAATAGCTTATGAAAGAAGTGCTGCTGCTTTGGGAGCTTGCCATAGATAGAGAGTACCACGTATAGCAAAAGAATTATTTTTGCTTGATAAAAGGATGGAGATTGTGTGAGGCTGATTCAGTCCCAGTGGACAGAAGTACAATGATTTTTTTTTTTTTTTTAATTAAAAATGGAATCTCATAAATGTTATTAGTGGCTCAGTTTCTATGTATTTCTCTCTGTGCTTGACTTCAAAAGGAGTCCTCTGAAAACAAAGGAGATGAGGCATAGAGTCAGTGTAAGGGAGGGAAACAAAACCGGCTGTCAGGGTTGATAGGATCCTGGTGAACTTGTGATTGCTTTGCCAACGCAGAACTAACAGACCTTTGGTCAAATCCTTAAGGTACTAAAGACAGTGAGTCTATATGATAAAATCAAATAATATCATTTGACATGCTGGGGCAATCTAGGTGTAAGCCTGTTCTTTTCAGTGCCTTTTTTTGCATTTTATTTATGGTGTTTTTGTTGTTTGTTTTAAGTATGAGATTCCAAAGCTTGAGTTATAGATACCCTGCTGCCTACCCTGTTGCATTTTGGTTTTCTTGTAATGCTGCAAAGTATTGCATTGCCGTATATTTGCTAGAGATATTTTACAAAATGTTTCTGAGCTTTGAATTAGTTAATCTTTGTGTTTAGCTTTAAACACTCTTCACGTTAAACACATTGTGCAGAGTCGTGAAAACTAGAGGGCACTCAAAACTAAATTCTTGTCTCTAATTTACAGTTAGAGTTTAGATGCTGGAGGTAGCATCTTGTGCAACTGCTGTACTGCAAAAGGAGCGAGGACTTCACAGAACAGCCCCAGCAAGATATTTAGGCACCCTTGGACCTCCTTTCCTTTTCTCCTCAGACACCTTTCTTTTGCCACAGCTGCAAACCTGCATCTTTTCCTTTGAGCAGCCATAGTGACAAGGGATTGGGACACATTTGCTTTCATTAAATGCTCTGTTTACTCTGCCATTGCTATGACCCTGAACAGACAAAGCTGGTCTCCACTTATTCTTGTGAGTACAAACATGAGCTTGACAGGTATGTTTTTTGGGATGATGTTATAGGAAATTTTGCAAAAGAGCACCAGGAGATACACACATACTTTCTCTATGTAATGTTCTGCAAACAGGCCATTATGGCTACATTACTGCGGCTTATTGAAATATGCCTTTAAATGATACAGCAACCCAAATCTGATTGCAGTAATTTGTGTAAATACCCATAATGTATTACGATAGAAAATGTGAAATGGTATTTTTAAATAATAAAACAGGTACTTAAAAGTGAGAATTTTGCTTCCTAAAATCAGACATGATTTAAAACTGAATACAGTGCTGATTCATAATCATTTTTCTTGTTCTTTTTTTCAGCCTACAGCTAGTATTATGAAGTTAACGAAATACATACTTTTAAATCTCCTGAGATATTGGCTCCTGCAAGAATGCCAGTGGCAGCTGGGAAAAAAATGGCAAACACCGAGAAAAATCCTTCTCCATCTCTGAAATCTGGTCCAAAGTTTTCTGCAAATATTGATGCTGCAAATATAGGTGAAAATGAAACATGTTAACGGCATTTGATTCCAGAGTTAGTTAATGAAGAAGGTGAATCATCAAGTCTTTCACATCTGGACGTTTGGGTTTGAATCTGTCTCATAAGCAAAGTGAATTTGATTTCCTCAGTCTGGTCCCCAGTACGATGTGCTTGTCTGCATCTCAAAGCCACAGAGCCATATTGAAGTGACAGGAGTGTCACTGCAGCACTTGCACTTAGCTCTGTTTAAAGGTCTGTCTGTGCTCTGCTGATACACAAATGACTCAAACTGTAGCTAACTGTGCTGTCAGATTCAGCAGCAGATAGACATACTCAAAATTAAAGATGAAAGAAAAAGCTTTGGTTGCAAGCTTATTTAAATTTGAGCCAAAGATCCTTATCCTGTGACCTTTTTCAGTGGAATCCTCAACTCAGTATGAAGCCACAAAGAATGCAAAGTTACTTTTCTGTGATAGATGAACAGTACTTGCCTTGGTAATTAAAAAAGCCTCTTGCCTTCTTTTCATTGTTAGTAGGAATGACTGTTCCAATAAAGAAGTTTGCAATGGCAATAAGGAGAACAACTAGAAGAATAACTTGAGCCTGTTAATAGAAATAAAAAGATATGAACTTAGAACTTTACAAGTAGTTCTAAGTTTACATCACAGCGGAATATGAAAATAAGGGTCCAATTACAGACCTGATTTCTACACTCTGAAGTATTTCAAATTTTAACTTTTTTTTTCTTTTTTTTTTTTTTGAGGGTGAAGGAATAACAGATATCACCAGAGATTAAGGAATGGCTAGCAAATAGAGCTCAACTGCTGATCAGAGCTTGAGAGATTACAGTGATAAAACCATATATTGTTTTAACTACTGTTTATTCTGTCAAACTGCATCAAAAATAAGGGTAAAAGAAGCACTTACCCAAGGCTATAAATGATGCCATGAATTATAAAGCTGTCTGTGAAACATAAACTTCCTTTTCCTTCCTAATTGAATGTTCAAGGAAGAGCACAGAGTAATAGTGCTTTCAATGAATGTAATGGTTAAACTGTTACTGCTTTTAGAAAGGCTAAGCATAAACTGAAGCTGAGTGCTTTTGAAAATCCCACCTGTTGTATAGCATCCCTCATGCACAAACCCTCTAGAGTGCAGTACTCTAATATACTGCTTGCTTGTATGTTCTTTTAAAACTTTACCTTTGCTTCCCATTCCATACCAGCAACAGAGATGCCAAGAAGACATACAACAGTTATGGTACCTATGATTCTGATGTCGTTGGACTCATCTACCATTATTGTATCACTCTCCTGGAAACAGTAAAAAAAAAAAAAAAAAAAATGTTGTTAGGACCAGTCCTTATTGGCCCAGCTGGTGGGATGTCGATGGGGCCAGATGGGATCCACCCAAGGGTACTGAGGGAACTGGCAGAGGAGCTGGCCAAGCCACTGTCCATCATTTATCAACAGTCCTGGCTATCGGGGGAGGTCCCAATCGACTGGCGGCTAGCAAACGTGACGCCCATCTACAAGAAGGGCCGGAGGGCAGACCCAGGAAACTACAGGCCTGTCAGTTTGACCTCAGTGCCAGGAAAGCTCATGGAGCAGATCCTCCTGAGAGTCATCATGCAGCACTTGAAGGGGAAGCAGGCGATCAGGCCCAGTCAGCATGGCTTTATGAAAGGCAGGTCATGCCTGACGAACCTGATCTCCTTCTATGACAGAGTGACGCGCTGGGTGGATGAGGGAAAGGCTGTGGATGTGGTCTACCTTGATTTCAGCAAGGCTTTTGACACCGTCTCCCACAGCATTCTCCTCAAGAAACTGGCTGCTCTTGGCTTGGACTGGCGCACGCTTCGTTGGGTTAGAAACTGGCTGGATAGCTGGGCCCAAAGAGTCGTGGTGAATGGAGCTAAGTCCAGTTGGAGGCCAGTCACTAGTGGCGTCCCCCAGGGCTCGGTGCTGGGGCCGGTCCTCTTTAATATCTTCATCGATGATCTGGACGAGGGCATCGAGTGCACCCTCAGTAAGTTTGCAGATGACACCAAGTTAGGTGCGTGTGTCGATCTGCTTGAGGGTAGGAAAGCTCTGCAGGAGGATCTGGATAGGCTCGACCGATGGGCTGAGGTCAACTGCATGAAGTTTAACAAGGCCAAGTGCCGGGTCCTGCACCTGGGGCGCAATAACCCCAAGCAGAGCTACAGGCTGGGAGAGGAATGGTTGGAGAGCTGCCAGGCAGAGAAGGACCTGGGAGTGATGGTGGACAGTCGGCTGAATATGAGCCAGCAGTGTGCTCAGGTGGCCAAGAAGGCCAACGGCATCCTGGCTTGTATTAGGAACAGCGTGACCAGCAGGGCTAGGGAGGTGATCGTCCCCCTGTACTCAGCTCTGGTGAGGCCGCACCTCGAGTACTGTGTTCAGTTTTGGGCCCCTCGCTACAAGAAGGACATCGAGGTGCTTGAGCGGGTGCAGAGAAGGGCGACGAAGCTGGTGAGGGGCCTGGAGAACAAGTCCTACGAGGAGCGGCTGAGGGAGCTGGGCTTGTTCAGCCTGGAGAAGAGGAGGCTCAGGGGCGACCTTATCGCTCTGTATAGGTACCTCAAGGGAGGCTGTAGCGAGGTGGGGGTTGGCCTGTTCTCCCACGTGCCTGGTGACAGGACGAGGGGGAATGGGTTTAAGTTGAGCCAGGGGAGTTTTAGGCTAGATGTTAGGAAGAACTTCTTCACTGAAAGGGTTGTGAGGCATTGGAACAGGCTGCCCAGGGAAGTGGTGGAGTCACCATCCTTGGAAGTCTTCAAAAGATGTTTAGATGTAGAGCTTAGGGATATGGTTTAGTGGAGGGCTGTTAGCGTTAGGTTGGAGGTTGGACTCGATGACCTTGAGGTCTCTTCCAACCTAGAAAATTCTGTGATTCTGTGATTCTGTGATTCTGTGAATATGGTGAAATAGAAAGGAATGAGTTGTCATAGTTCAATCAGTTTCAATGTTTTGTGAGACCAAATGTTTGTATTTCATGGTCCAGCTGGCTCTTCATAGCTGGGATTATTTGGCTGTTTAATTAGGTGTCTACCCCCTTTTCTGATGCTTGAGGCTCTTGTTGAGAAATGTATGACATATTCATAAAGCAGAAATAATGGAAAAGCACTACATGGCATGGCTAGAAAGACCAGCATCTTTCCTGCTAAAGTTGTCCCTAAGCCACAGCTGAAAAGTGTCACCATTAAAACAAATATGTATATATAAAAGGTGCCAATTTAACAATATATATGAAACATTTACATTTACCTTAAGAAGCTCTACAACTGTTTCAGCAAATCCAACCACATACATAGCAACTGCCACAGCATTTGCAAAAGCAAAGATAAGTCCTATAGATCCACCAAACTCTGGACCTAGACTTCTTGAGATAAGATAGTATGCTCCACCTGCAGACAGAAATTACTGTTATTTCAGCACAACTAAATACTCAGATTTTGCTCACTTTTTCTCACGTATATCACAGGAATCTCTACTTTAAGCCTAACAAACATAATAAAGATTTGCCTATATTAATATATTAACTGAAAACCAAGGAATGTGCTTTGTAGTGGTTCTGACTTCTGACTCTTCTGAATGCCTTTCTACTGCAAGAATCCTTTTAGTACATACTAGTATGCAAAAGCGAACCTTCAAACAATTTTTCATGAGCCATAATGCAGTAACACAGAGCAGAGAAAACCTCACCTCTAGGCAGGTTCTGCTTTACTTGGATCCATGAAGCATGAAAAATCATATACTGTGACACAATTTTTAAAGCTCCCAAAGAGTGATGCAATGAGTCATTAATCTTTTTTTTTTTTTTTTCATATCACCATAAATGGAGCTTATTACTCTGTCAGTTAATTATTTCAGCTCATCTCACTTAATATTTATTGTCAGAAAACGTTGAAGATTACATATGTTTTAATTTGCTGTTTGTTCTATTAAGAGAGATCACCCCAAATATATTTATTTATTCTTATTTTGCTTATAACACAGTTATCTCAATTCCCGCTTTTTTCTAGTTCAAGTCTGAAGATTTTTGTACTTTTCATGAGATGATATTCACTTACCTCCTCTTACTACTCCATTAGTGCAAATGGCAGACATGGAGATACCTGTTAATGTTGTTACTACTACACTCAGAGCAATAACTATGATTCCAAGACCTGAAAGATTTGAAAAAGAAAGTATATACAAGTGTATTCAAATACCTTTTCTGCTTAAATGATGCAGTAAGAACTTGCTGTTTTCCTCAGATGCAGCTCAGTTACAACTTTTAAAGGATCTGAAATGTACTAAAACTTTGTATCATAAAATACCTGATATGCATTTTACTTTTCCAGTGAAAATATGTGCTCATCTTTGAAGAAGTAGCTGAAATGTAAGGAGTATTATAAAGAATTATACAAGAAAGTATTAAATTGAAGATACCGCTGATCTGCATCAGTATTCACAATAAGAGGAAGAGTGCTTCGTGTTCAGTTTGTCCAAGGACGTCCAACCTGTAAGGCTCTGAACATTAAAGACCTGCTGCAAGGTAAGAATGGAAAAATTCCATGAAAATTCAGATGCCGTTTCTCACTCAGCATTAGGCAGGAACATCTGAAATGTACTTCACAGACTGAACTGAAATCTGGAATTGATGAAAAATGACAATTCAAATATGCCATAGATGGTGATTAGAGTTGGCTAGAGTTGTTACCTTCTGGTTCCTGCTGATGTACTATTTGTTTTATCGTCCTGCTGGTTTGCATCGTATGAAAATAATACATAAAGATCTTTCAGGGCTTGAAAGCATTAGTAACCCTAAAGATTTTACCTCCACGGACAAACCCATTAGTTGCTATTGCAGAAGTTGACAACCCAGTAATTGAGGTTACCATCGTGGCGAGAAGAATTATGATTACTCCAAGACCTGTCAGTAATAAGAAGATAAAATATTTTACTTATGTTCCACAATTCCTACATATTATTCTTTCTTTAAATGGAATTTACAGGCCAGAATCAGAGCAATAAACTGAAAGATGGTTTGTTGACCACTTGGAATGTTTCCAAGGAGTCCATGTCGCAGTATTAAATTATTCCCATCAGTCTTCAAGCGACGATGCTTTTTGATAGGAGTACCCTAGCCAAAATCTCTCTTATGATTGTCAAAGGTTTTCTCCATTAGCTGAATGAAGCAAGCAAGCGTTTCTTATATCAGCCTTTAATATACATCCCGACTGTTTAACAAAAGAGATTAACCAGAGCTCATTTAAGAATTCTTCTGTCTTTCATCAGTTAAATACTGAGTTGGATAGTGACTGTATAGTTTCACAGTTATATAATATATATAGTTATATATAGTTTCACCAGGACAAAGAATCTATCAAGGAGAGAAACAAGATCTGAATGTGATCCTTCTATATCCTTGCTTGCCAGGCTGTCCAGTGCAATGCTTCCCCACTTTCTCCTAATCTCCTTCTACCCTGCAAAAAGTAGTTTTAATTTAACACAAAATCAACATTTAAAAATGGAAATGTTATTTTTTAGATGCTGTGTACTTTGACAAGTAACCAGTGGTGGGTAATCTTAGATAACTTAGCATCCTTTTTTAGCTGATATAAAAAACAAACGAACGATCAAAAAAAAAAAAAACGAACAAAAAAAAAACATTAAATGTAAGCAAACATCTGAAGATCAGTATTAGTGATAGGTGAACTCAGTTTCGGTAAGTCTGATTTTGGAGTATGTTTCCAATCATGGGCTCTAAAGTCAAGTTTCTGTTAACTTTGTGAAACTGTGCAAGAAACTGTGTAAGTAAAAGGCACCTAGTATGATTTAGAATCATAGAAACATTGGCTGGAAGTGATTTCTGAAGGTGTGTATCTTAGCCTCTCAGTCATATCTGAGCTATCACCAGAACAGCAGTAAATCTGTGATGGCCTTGGCTAGTTGGGTCTTGAAAACCTGCATTAGCAAAGATCTCTCAGCCTCCTTGGGTTACATGTTTGAGTGGTAGACTACCCTCCCAGTGAAAAAGTTTCTTTGTGTCCTGTTGGGATCTCCTGAGACACAATTGTGGCCATTGCTTATATTTTCTGGTATTACGAATAAAAGTTTGGCCCTGTAGTTCAAGAAAACTTCCTTGTTTCAAGTCATTTGATGAAATACAACATTTAATCTCAGTTTTATTGCTTCTATTCCTATTTCTGTCTTTGAGAGAAAAAAGCAAAACAACAACAACAGCAACATAGTTTGGTACAAAAACATGGAATCAGTTCTTACTTGTATCTGAATTTGCTAGTGCTTATGCAGTAGCTCTCTTGTTTCTGTAAGGTACAAGGGACTTCAATGTGGAACTGAAGATTATACATTGCCTGTAACAATATTTATTGACCAAGGCTCCTCCAAATTGAAACTTGTATTCAACAACTGACATCCAACTAGAACTACAAACATACTGATCTATCTGCTGTATTTTTACCCCCTAGCTTCCAGATCAGAGCCCTGACTTCAGTTCATACTGGAGGGCTATAGGCATCCAGCCTCTGAATAAATGTTCTTTGCTGCTTGAATTAGAACCATGTTATCACAATCCTTTAAGAACAACATAATGCAAGAGATATAAATGATATATAATGTAGCATAGGATATTTAAAGTGATTTGAGCCTATAATAAATAATGTTTATCCTTTTAATTTCTGAACTCTTTCCATAACAAGTCATGTATTTATTTTGTACATGGTCTGCATAAAACAAAAGTAAAAGTATAAATGGTCATTCTTTCTGGTTAGCTACGATTACATGCTGCATAGAAGGGCCTTGTTGAACTCTAAATTTTATGCCCCAAAAGTGGCTGAATATGGCTTTTAATCAGCTGTTAATTCTTAACTTGAACGTCAGACACATTATTCTTAAACCTGTTTTAAAATTATTTGTCAAGTACACATGTATCCTGAGGAGTATTTTTCTGGAATTCTCTATTAGATTTCACAAGTCATATTGTAAATATGTATATGCTAAGTAGGGTCAGATATTATGCTAATTTGATGAGTAATATCTGCTAGGGGAGGCCTTAATGTTATTTAAAAACAACAACAACAACAAACATTTAAGAAGAAAAACGCATAAAGTAAATCAAGTAATCCAACCAAAACATGGTAATATATAACCTAGGATAACATAATTGTAATATATGGGGCCAAATTTTCAGTTAACATAAACTTGGTGTTTTTCCCTGCCATCAATTAACCACTCCATGTATAGGTACAAATACTGACTTTGGAGAGAGTCCCCAAATGTTAGGTCGAAATGCCAGACTGGTTTTGGACCTCAAACCTTATCAAAACCAGCCTGTCCTTTTTATCCAGGTTGTTGATAAACACTGTACCATGTTTTTTTTTTATTCTCTCAGAGTTTTTGCCCAAGACAGCAGGATTTGGAAATATATATATATATATTTTTTCTCTCTTTGGCCCTCTAATGATGGGAATATAAATGGTGTGCAAATGGTGGTTTAACTCATTTGATTTCCACATTAGTAGCAGTACCACGTGAAATCCCAAAGCTTTCATGATGATGAACTTCCATCACTGTTCTCTTTAGGCAACTTGACTAGAGACTTAAACTCATTGCTTACAAGACATCAGAAAATACATTGAGAAATCATTGAAATGGAATTAGATGTCTCATTTTCAGAAGAAAGGCTAACCTCCTTACATAAGACATGCAATTTTAAAAAGCAATAGCAAAGCAATAAAGCCTAAGAAAGAAGGATCTGCTTATCAATGAATTAAAATGGTAAAATCAAATGTGAAAGCAGAAGGGTTGTTACTGATCTTGGTGCAAATTAATGCTAAAATCTGATTAAAATTTAGATTGAAACCTAGGCATATGGCTGCTAAGAAAGTTGTTCTAAAATGAATTACTCTTGCCTATGGCTATTCTCACACCTCAAAACAAAGTAATACTTCTTGATGATCTCAATAAGTTACTAAACTGCCCTTAAAAACTAATTTTGCATGAAACCCTAGAGCAAAGCCTTGGCAATATTAAGATGCAGAATTTTCATGGCAAGGCATATACAGTGCCCTGGGCTGTACACTCTTATTTGGTATGCATCATAAAGTCAGCAAGCACCCCTTTGTCAGGCACAGTGCTAGAGCCATGCATAGAGCGCTGCAAAAGTAGCTAAAGTTCTTCCGCTTAGTTCTGGAACATTTATTGTTTGGTGGTGTTTTGTGTTTGTTTTTTTTTTTTTTTTTCCACCTGTGCCTGTAATTTTGTGGCTGATTTTTTTTTTTCTTATTATTAATGAGCATTTTATTTGTATCTGTTTTTTTAAAGCTCAGTCTTGCTCAAGAAGAACTTCTGTGAAGTTACTGTATTTTGCTGGAAATTACACTTCAGCCATGCAAAATTTTGGAGATGTTTCTATTCAGTGTTTCATTTCAGCCATTAACAAGGCTGTGAATTATGTTGATATTCAGTCTGAATTTGGGCACTGAGTTTTATCCAAGATGGGGAGAGTAGAGGCCCAGAGATCAGAGTTTGGACTCCAGCTCATGTCAACCTAGTATTTCTGTTCTGTGAGAATACAAAGGGAAATATTTGTCAACAACCTTTTGAATTGCTGCTTTTCGTGATGTCTGGGTGCCAGTTAAAGCTTATGGACCCATTTTACTTATGAACATGTAATACAGTGACACTGCCATTGCAGTTCACATTTCTGTTTCTCTACAGCAGCAGCAAAAAAAAATGAAGTTGTACCACACAACAGCTACTGATATGTTGCACGTTCCTGAGGTGCTTCTAGCTGCTAGGGGTCCATGTAGTGTGAGCCTTGGTTTCACTGAATGCTTAACAACATGCTGCATGGAGCCTGGGGGGCCCAGCCTCCCAGGGACTGGGATTTAAGAATTGGATTAATGAAAATACACAGTGAAGAGGCAAAAATACAATACACTATGAAGTGTGCTTACTTATATGAAAGCTGTAGCAGAGTTTTAATAACTTAGTGTTTCATTGTACACTAGTATGTAGTGCTTTGCTATAGTTAAAATTGTGATGAAATGACACCTCCTTCCAGTTCTGTTTTCATCTTTGCAGAGAAGTGTGAAGAAGTGTTGTTTTTAATATGCAGAAGACAAGGTTTGGGATTCACAGATAAGCAAAGTGCAAACTCTTAAAGGTTAACTCTCTACACACATATTAGAAATTGGCCCAAGTCACAGAGTTTACATCTGTTACAGGATCTAAATACAAATTTTACCAAAGCTCAGAAATACTCAAATGTGATGATCATATGCACAGTTAACAGATCTGTGCCTCTAAGCAGTAATTTGGCTGGAAGTCTGGAAAATTCCAATAGTTTGGAGGATTAACATATTTTACCTTGGCAAGCATTTGAAAACATGATTAAGTGCAACATGCAAATGCACATCTCAGATTATATATTAATTGTGATTGTGTATAGTTTATCCTCTTTATCCCTTTCACTGTTGAAAATGGTATTAAATACGATACATACCAATTCCTGCTTGACCTACAATCCAGGAAAGTCGAATAAAAAGCATCACACCCCAGATATTGAGCATACATCTTACCTAGGTTTTAAACAAACAATTCTGCATTAGTGTAATACTGAAAATAGTGTTAATCAGAAGCATGATAGTGTGCTTTGTGGGATTCTTGAAAGCACCCCAAACATCCCTCAAGTCCATCTCCCTCTCTTACTTCTTAACAAAGCTTAGTATTGCAGAACTAATCTTAAATTTTATTCTCCTCTTTTTTTTTTTTTTGAAATGTAGAAAGTTTCTCACCAGCACACCCTTCACCCATCCAAACTTGACAAGTCCTGTTTTGTTTTCTTCTTCCTTGCTAGCTGTTGTCTCATCTCCAGCAGTGCTTTCTCCATTAGCCACTCTTTCCACTGAGCTGGTGCTCACGGCTATGTTCTGAAGGATCACACAGAAAACAAACACATTGTTGTATCAAGCAGAGGACACCTGGTTGTATGAGAGGGACATGGAAGAAGGAATTCCAAAGAAGATCAAGTTTTACTGTTTCTAGTGCAATACTCTTCTGACACCAAGCATCAACAGGTGGGCTTGCTAGCAGCAAGAAAAAATGAAAGAATTAAAGAATCACTTAAACAGAGTAAATACATTGTTATCTGATACTTTTCTTTTTTTATTTTTAGCCCAAGCTGTATTCAACATATATGTTGTGTTGATATGTTAGTAGAGCACCTAAAGTAATGAGGGCCTCATGATTGGCCTCTATATGCTGCTGCAACAATTTACGAATCATCATAATTATAGAGAGAGAATTGCTTACTGGTGAAGAGACCTAGTTGAGTGCAGCATGGCAAATAAGTTATGTGACGAACTCTGGTATTTTTCATTGGCTAATGTACAAACGTAATTCCAACAGCAAATATTCTTGAGACACTGGCATATTCTTGAAAGCAGTCAGAAAAATACTTGTGAAATGCAATAAATAATGCAGTAAATTAATAACCCTTTCTGTGGTTTATTCAGCTCTAGCTTAACTGTAGTAGATAAGATTAAGAATTGGCATACTTGTTATGTAATTATAATAAATAGCCCAGAATTTTGGATCATTCCCATCCAGTTTACAGACTTGTATCTGTATTTTATCTCTTCAGTTCAGTTTAGCACCACAATATGTTTCCTGTGGTTTTAATGGGAATTAATCACAGTGCTGAGGTTTACACGTGCTGTCATTGCTGGTTTGTTTCTTTTAATTTTTTTATACAAAGTTCTGACTGATTTTGCGCTGAGTTGGAATTTGGTTAACTGTTGCCAAGTGTTGTCTGGGTCCTGTGCAAAATGACTCAGGAAGGGGTATGTACATTATCTTAGCCAGGCAGAGGGTCAGGAGTGTGTGTCCCTTCTGGAGAGAAATCAGATGTTTAGGGTTTGGAGGAGGGTGAAGAGGTTTCCACATTAACTAAACAAGTCAAGGAGGGAAAACATCTGTGATTCTGTAAAACATATGAGGTTTCTAGATACTGCTTAAGCTTCAAATCTCTTTCTGTTTTTTGTCCACATACTCAGAAAATAGAATACAATATCGGCATAACAACTAATTGTATATGATATTTATGATAATGTTTGATCTCCCTTCTCATGGAAGGGGTCTCTAGCTCCTGTGATGTAAAGTTTTAGAATGCCTTTGACACAATAAATTTAGGATTGTGTTCACAATTGAAATAAGTGACTGGATAATGCATTTTGGCATAACTTCAAGTTGGTGCCTGTGATGGGAATACAAAAGCTATTGAAAACCTGTGACTTTGAGCTCCTGAAATGCTTAGATATGTTTAACAATTCTCACCCGAAAATAATAATGGCTCTGTTTGTTCTAAACAGAAAATGATTAAAGTGAGTTAAGGAAGATTATCAGAATACTGTTTTGTTTTTTTTTTTTTGCTTATTTGCATGTACAGTGGTTAGAGCTTCAAAGGCAAAAAATTAAAGGGTTCAGTGTTTGTACTTGAAACAAGTTGTTTCATTAATACTTTGAATTAATTTGTGCTATCACATGTCATTATTGTAAATTATGGTCTTAAACCTTCCATAAATGCATTTTAAATGCATTTTAAATTGGTGTGCTCTAGTCAATGATTTGTTATTTACCAAGTAGCTGTACCTGCGCTACTCATGCATTAAGGATGTGGAGTAAAAGTGACAGAATAGTTTAAAAAGCTACCAAAATCAGAATTTAACCCCTTTAAAAATTTTATTAAATTTTAAAATTTTATTTAAAATAAAATAAAAATTTCCTCTCTTTTTTCAGAAGTCTAGCCTTCATCTCTCCTGGAGATAAAGATGATGAGGTCATCAAGTCTTCATAACAAATGTGTTGAATAGCCAAGAGGAAGAAAGGTTAAATGATTTCTTATGTAAGGTAAATATTAAGCCCAAGTAATTATCACCAGCTATAAGCTGTGAAATAGCACTTAAACTATTTCTTAGGGATTTAATTGGTGTTTTGTGGCTTAATGTGTGCAAAGCGTGACACATCTTGCTAAAAGATGACACACATTTGACTCCAGCAGCATGGGAACTGGATATTTGAAGTTCCTTTCAGCCTGGCTTACATTCTGACATTTGAAAAAATGCATATTAAAAATGTATTAAATATTAATACTTATCTTCTGATGTTAAGCCAGCATCAAAGCACAGTGGGAAAACTTATGTGATGTTTAGAAATCTGAAGACAAATATATGTCATTTCTTATCAGAATCTGGCACTGGGCTTTGAAAAGGCAGTTGTCTTCAGCAATTTGAGTTACAAAAAATCTGTGGAGGGAGGGGATTGCCTTGGGTTATAGTGTGGTAAATCCAGATTTTAGTGTTTAAAAAAAAGGAATAAAGCATCTTCTTCAGATTTGTATCCTGGGATATAAGACTATCCCCCTCACACACACATACTGGGGCATTACATCCCTAACTTAAGGGTGGCTAGAGAGCCTGCTGCACATGGGTTCTGCTGCACATACTGCTTTCACCTGCAGATAGGAGCTCAGCTTTTTCATACTATCTTAACGCCTTCTCTACTAATCTACTACTTGCTGTTCTCGCATTTGTTTATTCTTTGGAATGTCTAAATTGCATTTGATTGCATCTTTCAGTGGTGCTTTTCAACTCCTAGCACATGTCAGAAAATCGGGTTTTATGGAATCTGTCTGGAAATTTAAGGCAGGACTGTATGAAAGACCACAAAGCACTTGGATATGCAAAAGCTAGGGTGGTACTTCTAGATAGTACCTACTAGTTCTGGCACGGTTTTCAGAAGCTGAGACAGTATGTTAATATCCCTATACTTTTTAGCCTGGCAGCTGCTGAATTTATTCTAACTTGGGAACTATCCTGTTCAGAACTAGCTTGAAAACATAGTGAAGGTGTGTAGATAGAAGTAATTAGTCCAAGGTCACAGAGTAAGTCCAGGGGACAGCCAGGAGTGGACTCCAGCCATGCTAATGAGTGCTGTGGGCAGTGGTTCCCAGATCAGGGCCACAACACATGTAAGGGCACAGCAGGTTGCCAGCATAACAAAAATCCCATTACCTCTGACATTCCCTTTTATAGTTTGAGAGGCACAAGATTATCCTTCTGTAAGCTGGATATTTAAAAAAAAAAAAAAAAGGTAAGGAAACAACTGAGCGAGACCATGCTCTTTTCTCTTCCCTGAAAGTCAGCAATTTTCCCTTCATTGTATTCTGGGATGGAAGTTGATGCCTTTTTAGTCTTCACTAAGTCTTAACAAATCTCAAGCAATTTATCTAATTGTGTTTAAAACAAACAAATCAATCTTCTTGACCAAATGAGATATGCAACAGAGAAAAAAAAAAAAAAAAAAAAAAAAAAAGGTAATGGTCAAAACTGAAAATTCCTTAATATGCTAATGTTTAGTATATGTTCATTTAGCATTATGTTCAAAGCCAAAATACACTATTTTTCATCTCTCTGACCACCATCAATGTAAATTATTTCTATAATAGGAATTTTCTTTGGAACATGGAAATATGTTTAGTCCCTTGAGTAGCAGCTGAAAAGGAGTAGTGCTACCAAATTCATATTCTTCCCTTTTCACATCTACTTTGCAGTCATATAAACAATTACTCGGGTAACCTGCTTCTCTTTTCTATGTTAACCATTTTAAGCAGGTATGTGGAGACCTTCATTTAAAGTTTAAAGTTATAATATAAATTTAAGTCAGGCCCAAACTAGGAAGATGTTCTGATCAGATATTAAAGAATCAGGTCTTAATTTTCCTAATGGCTTTTTTTTTTTTTTTTTTTTGCTTGATTTAATTACTTTCTATTGATCCTTCTTAGGACAGGTGAATCTACAGAGAACTGGAGTTTGAACAATATCTTGAACAAAAATCAGATGTTAGTCTGATCTGATCCTCAGAATTATGTAAAACAGTGCAATGGCAATGACAGTGTGTTTTCTCTATTTTTGTTTGTTTGTTTGTTTGTTTTTCCTGCACTTAACACTTTCAGTCTGAATTTGAATACAAAGGTGATCTCTCTCTTTCCAGCCCTGCCTCACAAGTGTACAAAACAAACTCAAAAAAGGATTGATTTTAGTTCAGTAAGTGGGTGTACCCTGTGTCTCTCCTTTGCTTTTTATGGAGAACTATGTTTATTATGGAGAACTTATTATTGTGGATAAGGTGAAAGAGGCTATAACTTTACCAAAGTCAGTTCAGTACCGTATTATTCCAGTAATGTTTTGCAGTAGGTTTTTTAATAGTTTAATTGTTTCAAACTGCTTAATCTAGTTGTTTTTATCATCCAAAAGTTCTCATTGCATTTTTCCACATTATTTTGCATTATTATTTTGCATGGAGATTGTTCCTCCACATACAAAAGTCGAGCATTAAAAGGTCTATAAATAGGTGAATTTTGCTGAGGCAGTAACACACAAGTTAGTGAAAATCTGATATTTGACACTTAAGGTTGTTAGCTTACCAAATTAGTTGCAGTGGAAGTTTTAAATGTGCAAACCATAAAGATTATACCTGACCAATGTGTTTTCTTTGGGTATATAGCTATAGAGGGTGACAAAAGTGAGGTTTATCACACTAAATGGCATGTTTTTGGTATTCCATTATTCATTTACTGTAGTGTCTATGTGGAAGA
This sequence comes from Aythya fuligula, assembly GCF_009819795.1. Lineage (NCBI taxonomy): Eukaryota > Metazoa > Chordata > Aves > Anseriformes > Anatidae > Aythya > Aythya fuligula. The sequence goes on along the minus strand of NC_045569.1, from coordinate 1,134,558 downwards.
AATAGTACAAACAGGAAGAGTCCTCTAAGGGGGAGGTTCTTTTTTTCCCCATTAAATCCATTGGGCATATGTATCAGCAATAAACTCCTGTATTGTAGAACCACTCAGAAGGGGAGAGAAGAAACTGAGCCCTAGAAAATTCTTCAAAGACAAATTAGGTAGTTGTTTTTCTGTTCAATAATTTTCTCTGTAAGTGTGTTTTGTAAGTGTATTTTACATGGATATGAGAAAAGTCTAAACAGCTCTTCTGCATGATATATTAGAAGGAATTCAGCCAACTTATTCTTCCATAAATACTTTATGCATGGTCATTCAAAAGACTCTTCAGATTCTTTCCAAACTCATTGTTATAATGAGCATGAAGGACTAAATTAATTCACTGAATCAATACCTGGAAATTGTTGTCTCCTGTCCCTCTTCAGGGCAAACACTTTCAACCCCAACACTCTTGTTCTGGATTCTTTCTTGCTATTTGAATGGTTTGTTACTGCAATAAACAGGTAGTGCTTTGATTTCTGATTATTTGAAATTGCTTTTATTGCACGCAATACTTTTTATAATAGCTATCGATATATAGATATATTTTAATGAATACAGCAGGAATCTGTGAAACTTAGTTTTTAATTGATGTTAAATTTAAATTTGGAATAAATGTGTTTTGTGTAATTTGGTTAAATTATGAGTTGATATTCATCATCTACCATCCTAACTCCTAAATGAAACAGAAGAAATTCAGTAGTTTTATACTTCTAGGTAAGATTAAGCTATGATGTTCTGATAATCAAGTACATTACTATCATCTTTTAATGAAAATCTTTGCTTTGAGCAGGATACAGGGCAGAAAACATACTGTAGCTACTGAAGAAAATATGGAAAGTGATTAGTTGTACTTTCTCTCTTGGGCAAGGTCCATGAATTTAAGGACTTTCTCATATTAATAAACAGAATTAACAGCCTGGAAATGGAACAGAGAAAAATTGTATCTTTCCTTTCCACTTACCTTTGCAAGTTGTTCATGAATTTCTAATAAGCTTGGTCTGTTGAGCTTATTCCCACTGACACTGCCGGTGTTTCTATAATAATCAATTTTAGGAACTGGATCCATTGTGTTATGGCCAAAAGTTTGTAGATAATACATTTTATTGTGAGTATCATAGGGATGTAAACTAGCTTCTGTTTTTTCCCCTCTTTGAAGGAAGTTGTCATATAATTCTCTTTTTCCTGGTCTGTAACTGATTCTCAGTTTGTTGTGTGCTTCGTCAGTAAAAGATGTTTCTTCATAATGTGGTGGGTCGGAGCCCACATCCTCTTGGGATGCTTCGTTGTTGTCACGACTTTCATTAATTATGTTAACTTGAAACCGATTAGCATTTGTATCCAAGAATACATTTGGAGAATTATTAATTGACATCTTCAGGGATGATACAGTCTTAAGTCACTGATCCTTTTGGTCTTCTGGGGCTGCAGCTAGTGCTACTGTAGCTACAGCAAAGGTTCTAGTGCTGTTGCATATGAAGTCTTTGCTCCTAAAGTAATGAAGTTCTAAGAAATATTTCTTGAACTCCCTAAGCAGTCTTCCTAAATTTGTCTTCTATGGCTCTGCCATAAAATAATAACAATAAAAAAGAAATAATAGTAATAATAATAAAAAAAAATGTTAACTTGCACAGTTAGATACATTTTCGGACAATAGCTCCCCACTCCCTGCCCTGCCAAATATCTGTGAGACAGTCATCCTATGACATGTTGAATAACAAGTAATTAAGCGAAAGACTGAGTTTGTGAGGATTTTTCTGTCTAAATAAAATGGGCTATGGATCAGATTTTAAGTACCTACAACTGTATTTCAAATATGATATTTCTCTTAATAACTCTACATTTAAATGAAGCCAATGAAGGTGTGGGTAATATGAGGGATGCACAGGACTCCATGACATCCATTTACTGTTTATGTTCCACTTAAGTACTAAGTTATCTTGTATATTTCTACCCTAGCCTAGAAGTAAATTGTCCTGAAAAGCTTGAATGAAATACATGTTTTGAAATTAATTGCAAAAGTTAGCCTTCAAGTTTTCAATAGTTCCAGGACAGTGACAGTTTATGAGCAGGCAATTAATGTATAGCAAAACATTACTGTTTTATGTAAATAAAATTAATGTCATATAAAGGAATAAATCAACAACGGAACATATCCAAAAATAACATTGGGTTTTCTAAACTAAATGGATGAAATAAAAGTCTATGGTGAAGTATTAATTATTGAGAAATATCAGTAGTCATAGGCATTGAAAGCTTCCTAGAATTTTACACTGTTTGAGACTTTACTCTTGAATCACCCTTTAAGACAATGTGAATGAAGCTGTAGCAAGTCATAAAATCATGCATATTGGATGGCAGCTTAGGAGTTTATCTAGTCCAACTTCCTGCTCAAAGCAGATTGAACACTGAATACAAATCAGGTTGCTTAGGACTTTCATCAGTCAGGTCTCTCAGTTCTGTCCTCCAAGGACAGATTCCACAACCTGTCATGGCAGATATTCTAATATTTATTTGTCCTTGCAGTGATTTTTTTCATGTATACCCAGTTAGAATCATCCACCTGTTGCTTTATGGCCATCATCTCTCACCTCAGTAAAGAGCCTGGGTCTTTCCAGGTGTAATCTGATGGGTGCTGAACAGAGGGTAATGATCACTTTGGTCTACTAGTTATGGTCCTGTTAATATTGCCCAGGACACTGCTTTCATTGCTCCCAGAGCATGTTGCTGACTCCTCTGTAGTGTATGGCTCAGCAGGTCCCTTCCAGGAGAGCTGCTGCCTGCCAGTGAGGCCCCATCCTGTATGTTGCAGGAGGTTGGTCTGTCCCAGGTGCAGGATTCACATTTGTCCTTGTCGAATGTCATGAAATTCCTGTGAGCCTGTTTTTCTAGCTCATCTAGGTCACTCTGAATGGCAGCCCATAACATATGATAGAAGTACTATCTGCTTCCCACCTCCACTTTTCCACACAGATCCCTCAAAAAACAAACAAGCAAATAAAAACCCCAGGAATGAAAGGGGTACTTAAATATAGGGCTTAAATATAGGCCTTTGAAGGGTTAAGTATCTCTGCAGCAACTTGTGGGATGGCCTACATGGCCCTGGAATGGCATGCATCCCATTTTGAGATATTGAAATGATATTGGAAACAATGGCAATGCATATGTCTAGTAAAATTCTTCTGAGGAAATACAGAGGTGTAACTTTATAGACCTGTATAATTCAATAGGAGTCCAGGTCTGCTGAAATGGACTAAAACTGACTAAAAGCATGCTTAGACAGACATTGAAAATTTGCAAGTGTACATAATAGCAGAAAGTTTTAGAAGCAAAATATATCTATGTAAAGGAATATGTGAACTGAAAATCAGGGTTATAAGCCTATTAGAAGAATTTTCTTTAAATATTGTGCTTTCAGCAAGATCTTGGACTAGATGACCTCAAGAGATTTCTTCCAATCTATGATTTTGTAAAATACATTTGGCACTAGCACTGAAAGATAAAATACTGCATCAATATTTACAACTTGGCAAGGTACATTTTGTCTAAAAAACACATATCAAAACTATAATTTGAAGAGCTGATAATCAGATGTCCTCCAGCTTTAGTATGAGATATAGCTAAGGCATATTTCCTCCCTTCTTCCATCAGCTATAGACGATATTCTGCTGTAACCTGATAAATGATAACCCCTTCATATTTATGTTGGTTTTCCTATTTAACGCTTTATAAAACCCACAGCAATGTTACATTAATTTAAGTTCTGTTACTTCTGCTGTTTTTGGATGATCTGTATTATTATTGTTATCATTATTATACATTTCTCATCACAGTGTTCTGCTTCCTTCAGCTTTTTAAAATTGTAAGGAAGTGTTTCATCTTCAGGCATGAAGGAGCAAAACCAAATCTTTTGTCACCTGTAATTTCAGTGTCCTATTTCCTTAATAGTATTGCTTGGCTAGGAAAAGAAAAGTCTCTTACCTTTCTGCTGTTCTTGAAAACAATACTTTTTTTTTTCTCTTGTTTTTTTTCTCTTTTTTTTTTCACAGTTCATTTCCAGGAGTGTCTCGACTGTTATTTACCATAAATTTTGCATTTAGCATTCTATCATTACACATAAATTATCAAATTTACCTTATTCAAGATAATTTAACTTACCACTCAGTCCTGTGTTTTTAGAGAAGGACAGTCTTCCTCTTTTATTCATGCATGTAATCTCTCTTTGAGGCATTACAGACTCTGCCTTATTGGCCAGATTTTTCTCCTGCTTAACATATTAAGTAAACTGTCCAATCCCTCACTTTCAAAACGTTTCTGGATGGTGATTTAGAGAAGCATTCTAGCTTGTTAACTATTAACCAGCAAATGTAGCTATCCATTTCAATTACAGGGTTTATGGTATTGCAAAATTTCCAAGGAGGCCCCAAAATACTTTTGTTATCTCCATTTCCCTCCCAGCTATGTATGATTCTCTGCACAGATCATAATCTCCCTATTTTTCAGTTCTGCATATGTAGCAGTGGAGATAACAAGAGTTTATAAAATGCACAGATTTCATTTATGAAGAACAGACTCCAGTGAAGCCAGTGGGATCACTTGGGTACCACCCCCATTGGTGGGTTTCCTTGTCCCACATGTTTTTGAACTATTTTTATCTAAACCCTGTTTAAAGTTTTACTCTGTAAATTTAAGGAAAATCTTTGAAGAAATAGGTTTCATTCATTCATTCTGGGAAGACTGTTGTCTTTTGGGGGTGTGAGAAGGGCAGGAAAAAATTATGAAGCTTTTTAATCATAAGAGAATTTGATAATTGCTTCCAGCAATAGATTGAGTCAAAACCTAAAGAAGTAGTGAGGTTCTTGAGGTATGTTTGCTGTGCTTGCCATGTAGTTTAGAGATAACTGAACTATATTTATCCCAGATAACTTAAGTACCTTCAGCAATCTAACCTGACAGTACAGGGCTCAGATGTGCTGATTAGGTGTACATAAAAAGAATGATGGTGTCAGGTCTCTGCAGTGGATGATCCTATTATGTGACTCAGTATATGGATATCTGCCTTTGATTCTGTGGCTAAATTAACTGGGATAAATGCAACATGCTGAATATGTGTGGATCTGACAATTTTTCTTACACAGAGTCTGAAGCAGTTTAAAAGTTCTTATATTCTCGTAATTGTTTATTCTATTTAGATGAACCAGTATAGATGAATGTTAGCTGCAGCTCTCATTCTTCAGATGGAAGATCATGTCCTTCCCTGTACAATCCAGTATTCCATGTTCCAAGTGGCATTTGAGGTCCAGTGTTCCACTGGCTGTGTCTGTCTGCTATATACAGCAAAAGGGTTAGTAAGGATTTTTCCAAACAAATGCAGAAGAAACCAGCCGTTGTAACTGATCTTTTTGTCTTTGCTCTTTGTTGCAAACAGAGCTATTTAGCAGAAGTGACAGTGCTTAAAATTCTGATGCCAACTTTCTTAAAAACTGAATTGAATTTCTGTCAAGTACTGTCACACTTTTCTAAACACCTGTGTTTGAGGGTGACCTTGTGGTTTTAGTCTCTGCTTTCACTGTCTGTTCTTCTGTCTTGATAAGATCTCCTCTGACCATTTCCTCAGTTTGACAGTCAAGATCATACACTGTGCACAGATGTAGGAACACAGAAGAAACAGCTGTGGAGATGAGCTGGAGAGTTCAAAGATTTCCAGCCAGCTCATGGACCCCTCTGCCTTCTGGGGGCTGGGCACAAACGAGTATGCAGTGTGAGTGTCTGCTTTGGCCTTGACAAGCTAGTGAAATTACTGCTAGGAGCTGTTAACCAGACAGAACAGGTTGCAGCTAACAGTGCAACAAGTGAAGTTCCAGTTTAAACTCAATCATCCTCTTTAACCAGGGGGAGTAAAAATTGACATGGCGTGACCAGTTCAGTTAGATTGTCAGGTTGGTTATGTAATGTTTACTTATTCTCTTTCACCGTAAGATTTTAACTGCATGGGAGGCACAAGTAGAGTGGGACTGTGGTGTTCTTGGTTTATGATGGACTTTTGAGCAGGTAATGGACTTTTGAGCAGGTAATGGACTTTTGAGCAGGTAATTAATACATTTTGTATTGCTGAATGTTTTTAGAATCTAAAATATCTTTATCAATGTTTGTTTCCCTTCCACTAGTTCTGTTTAGCTTTCTGTAGCGGTAGAGCTACTAGGGAGACCTAATCTATCAAAAACACATTCTCAGATGAGCAGTAAGAAATAGAAGTATGCATTGTTTGCAGAGGACTTAGATGTTTCACACAGGAGAAACAACGTACAGTTTCCTTACAAACAGTCGTTCATACAGCACCTCCTCTTCCTGAAAGGTGAGAGTTGAGCTAGCAATTGATGTTATTAATTATGATTATATTACTAATTGTTAGCTTTCCCATTAGTTCCTTAAAGTATGAGAGTGTGTGAACCAACCTTTTTTTTTTTTTTTCTGTGTTAACTTTATAGTAAATTGTTCATTGTAGTATTTCTTTGCTGTTAACCATTTCTTATCTACCATTCCACTGTTCCTCATAGAAGAACAATGTGAAGCGCCTTTTGAATTTGCAACAAATATTTATTTAACAAAAATGGATGCCACCAACATACCTTCAAAATGTATGCATGTATAACAAGTGTACTAACAGTTGGTTTCCAAAATGAGATCATCATCAAATTTAAGGCAGGATATTCTATGAATTTTCATGCAAGAGCATATTCAAATGTCCCTTTATCCAACCCCTCAACTTCATCTTCCCACGTAGAAGAAGGCATACTACTGTAGGGGTCCAGCAAGATTTTGAAGCATCTGATAATTAGGAGTCCCAAGAAAACACATAGAATTCCTACAAAAGCAAAACCAGTTTTTTGCTCTAAAGTCAGAGGGAAGGCAGACATTTCGTTGACACTCATGCTGGTTGAAGTGTTGCTGCAGTAATTACTGCTCATCATTGGCCATCACATCCTGGTGCCTCTGTGGGATTTCCACCTCTATTGCTTCTTTGCCTGCATAGAAAAGTGGAATCAGTTTGGTTAGGTCTAAATGAGTTGTGTATGTCTGAGCTGTAGCATACGAACAGTTGGAAATGAAAAACATCTTGGATTTTTGTAGTGTCCTGTTGTTTTTTTTTCACATTTAAGTTAATGTAATAGCATTGCAACTTTTAGCCCCTACACACCATCCACTTACTGGCAGCAAACTCAATTTTCTGGCTTTCTACCTCCTCAAAACAGTAACCTTGGCATGTGGCTGTTTTAAACAGCATTTTGTCAGACTGGGCATAAGCCTACAGGTTTTGATTAGGCAATACTCACAAGGTCTCAACCTGGATAAACAAGTATGCTTTCTGAAATGGCTTTACCTGAGTTCTTAAACTAGTTAAACTCAAACTGATCTCAAGGGGAGTTTCAGCCAAATACTGTGGATTTTGTTCATGTAATTTAGTTTAGAAATCTAAATAAATAGATACAATTTATGAAATAAAATGGTGTGTGCAATTTTAATGTAGTCTTGGGCTCCATATTCAGAAAAATACTGTGCTCAGAATAATACTGTTATAAATGAAGTCTCAACTCAATCTGAATTTTGTAATATTTATAAAACAAATATTTATAAAAGGTATAAAAGGCAATTAAACAGCGCTGGGTGTGTGGGGAGTCTACGCTCCACCAACACGCACACACGAACATCAAACATTCTAAATATATAGAACATTGCTTTTACATACTAAACCCAAGTATGCCTATACATACGTACAATCAGGAAAGAACAAACAATCCTTTAAGTTCCATGACTTACTAAACTCGAGTACGCCTATACATATTTAAAATCAGGAAAGGTAACAAACAATCCTTTAAGTTCCATGACTTAAGTCTCCATTTTCCGTTCCTTTTGAACAATATGTCTCGCTTTAAGTTGTCAAGCAACTCGGTCTTCAGGCCTTATGTATCCCGTTCTTCCCAGATTGAAGAAAAAGCATATCCATCTCCTTTTCAAGGCCAATGAGGCCTGGGTCAAAAGGCACGTCCAGGTCAACAGGGGGCATAACAGCAAAGGCCTGTGATGGCTGTAGCAGCAGAGGGGCCCATGGCGTAGCAGTCGGATCAGTAAAGGAGCCTGCAGCTCCCTTACTATCGGCAAGCCACACGTTTGTGATTGTGGCTCCACATGGCTCTTTAAGGCCTCAGAGATTGCTCACCAGGTGCTGAGCAATCCCACTGCAACCTTGTCATTTTTAGTTGCAGAGTCCCACACCTTGACATCAATTTGGTCCCATGTTTCAGGATCATAAACTGTCTCATTGCTAAGAAGGAGAATAAGCCGTAAGGTTACCAGGACAGTCTTTGTTCCTAAGGACGTATGATTCCCCATAATGCGCAACTGCTTACCAGCGAGGGGCAGTTGTGTGTGCAGCTCCGTTTCTCTCAGCTCGAGCTTCTCTCCAGCTCCAGTGTGCCTATTTCCAGCGACTTTCAGTACGAGCTTCTCTGAGCAGTTTGCTGAGTTTGGCTGAATCTATCTTCATGAGGCAATCAATGTGCCTGTTCCCGTCCTGGTCTCCATTCTGCTAGCCTGTTCCTTTTCATTCCTTCTCTCTGCTTTTTTTATTGATGACATAACATCACAGAATCACAGAATTTCTAGGTTGGAAGAGACCTCAAGGTCATCGAGTCCAACCTCTGACCTAACGCTAGCAGTCCCCACTAAACCATATCCCTAAGCTTTACATCTAAACGTCTTTTGAAGACTTCCAGGGATGGTGACTCCACCACTTCCCTGGGCAGCCTGTTCCAATGCCTAACAACCCTTTCAGTAAAGAAGTTCTTCCTAACATCTAACCTAAAACTCCCCTGGCTCAACTTAAGCCCATTCCCCCTCGTCCTGTCACCAGGCACGTGGGAGAACAAACCAACCCCCACCTTGCTACAGCCTCCCTTGAGGTACCTATAGAGAGTGATAAGGTCGCCCCTGAGCCTCCTCTTCTCCAGGCTGAACAAGCCCAGCTCCCTCAGCTGCTCCTCGTAGGACTTGTTCTCCAGGCCCCTCACCAGCTTCGTCACCCTTCTCTGCACCCGCTCAAGCACCTCGATGTCCTTCTTGTAGCGAGGGGCCCAAAACTGAACACAGTACTCGAGGTGCGGCCTCACCAGAGCTGAGTACAGGGGGACGATCACTTCCCTAGCCCTGCTGGTCACACTGTTTCTGATACAAGCCAGGATGCCGTTGGCCTTCTTGGCCACCTGAGCACACTGCTGGCTCATATTCAGCCGACTATCCACCATCACTCCCAGGTCCTTCTCTGCCTGGCAGCTCTCCAACCACTCATCTCCCAGCCTGTAGCTCTGCTTGGGGTTATTGCGTCCCAGGTGCAGGACCCGGCACTTGGCCTTGTTGAACTTCATGCAGTTGACCTCAGCCCATCAGTGCAGCCTATCCAGATCCTCCTGCAGAGCCTTCCTACCCTCAAGCAGATCGACACACGCACCTAACTTGGTGTCATCTGCAAACTTACTGAGGGTGCACTCGATGCCCTCGTCCAGATCATCAATGAAGATATTAAAGAGAACCGGCCCCAGCACCGAGCCCTGGCGGACTCCACTAGTGACTGGCCTCCAACTGGACTTGGCTCCATTCACCACGACTCTTTGGGCCCGGCTATCCAGCCAGTTTCTAACATCATCACATCGTGTTGCCTCTTTTTTTTTTTTTTTATATATCTTGAGGGCAGGCTCCCCTCATACCTTTCTCTAAACAGCAGTTCTTTTCAAAACAACTTTTCATTGGTCTAACAACTTTGAATGTAACAACAACAGCAAACACCCAGAAACATCCATGCCTTAATGGCTGGAGGACAAGAAACCAGAGGCTGCATGGAGTCTCCTGAATCACCATTCTTTGTTCCCTCTAAACTCCTTTACATTCCTGATGGCCTCATTTTTAAGAGTCTAATGTTATCTCAACCACGGGGCTTGCCGACCCCCATGGCCATACTCCCAAATCTCCCCCTTCTTTATTAATATCAACCATTTTCTCGAAACGAATTACCACTCCATATATAACAATACTGTGTTCATTTTTATCTTTGCAAAAATTGGAAGTAAACACATTGGTAAAATTGCCCCTTCACCTTTCTGTGTTCATGTCCATGCAGTGGGTGCCATTCAGTATGTAAAATCCAAGTGTGCCCAGAAACACAGTGCTGAAAGATGCATTTGAATTGGTGGATTGAGCCACTGTGGTGATGTTACAGCCATGTTCTAGCTCCCAAGGGCACATGGTATATATGTCTTCACTTAAAATAAAAAAAATAGAAATCACTCTTGCATATGAGGAAAGATTAGTGGGAGAAGAAACAACACAACCAAATTCCCTTCCTCTAAGTCTTACTCTAATTTGTTTTTTTTCCTTGGACTTCCCCATTAAATACATATTTTTACAGGCATTCCAAGTATCAGGTATGAACATGCTCCTTGTGGAGCTCAGGGGACTGACCCTGATGTTTGTCCTCCAGAGGTGGCATGCTCCATCCACTCCACTGAGCAGCTCCACCCCACCATCGCCACGAGGAGAGTTCTGTGTATTTCCAGGCAGGAGAGACTTTCATTGTATTTGTAAGCTCTTATGTATAGATTTCAGTTGGGGGTGGGAGCTAGTTTGCTTTATTTTAGATTTTCTGTCAGATACTGAAATTCTTTTATGTCTCTCTAGGCAGCTGAAGGATTGGAAAGACTGGTACATCAGAAGTACAAGGTAAAGGACAAAGGGATTTTTATTGTAAGGTTGGAGCTTGGGGTTTTTTGCCTCTTGTGTTAACACCTATTTAACTAACGCGCCTCAGGGGAAAACTCTTTTTGTTAACAATTCAACCACCTCTCCCCCCAGGGAATTCCAGGTATCCATTTATTTCTTGGCAGAGTAATTAGGCCACTTGGAGCACTGTGCTGCCATGACTACACTGATACAGGTACCTGCCCTAGCCAGTTCAAAGAGAGCTCCAGTATCTCTATGTGGTAGTGCAGTCGTGACTGAAACTGAACTATAGACATATCCTGAGTCAGTCTAGAATTAACAACAAAAGTAAAAATAAGAATTGGTATTCTTGAGAAGACAGAAACAGACAGAATTTTTATCTTGTCTGTGTCTCCTTTCTCACGTTAAAAATCTGTGGGATTTTTGAATATTGTCCCAAGGAATTAAAGTTGTAAAACAAAGATTAAAAAGGTGTGATATATAGAGTAATAATTCATGTCAAGAAGATGGTTGATATTAATAAAGAAGGGGGAGATGTGGGAGTGTGGCCATGGGGGTCGGCAAGCCCCATGGTTGGTGATAACATCAGACACTTACCGATGAGGCCATCAGGAAAGCAAAGAGTTCAGAGGGAGCAAAGAAGGGGTATTCAGGAGGCACCATGCCCTCTGGGGTTGCTTGTTCTCCAGCCGTTAAGGCATGGAAGTTTCTGGGTGTTTGCTGTTGCCAGGCAAAGTTGTGTGACCGATGAAAAGGTGTTTGAAAAGGACTGCTGTGGGGCGAAGGGTATAAGAGGGGAGCCTGTCCTCGAGATGAAAAAAGGCAACATGATATAATGGAGTTACGTCATCAATCAAGAAGCAGGAAAAAGGAATGAATAGGGACAGGCTAGCAGAATGGAGACCAGGACGGGAACAGGCACATTGATCGCCCCGTGAAGACAGGTTCGGCCAAACTCAGCAAACCACTCAAAGTCACTGGAAATAGGCACTGGAGCTGGAAAGAAGCTCGAGCTGAGAGAAGCGGAGCCGCACACACAACTGCCCCTCGCTGGTAAGCAGTTGTGCATTATGGGGAATCATACGTCCTTAGGAACAAAGAGTGTCCTGGCAACCTTACAGCTTATTCTCTTTATTAACAATCAGACAGTTGTTTATGATCCTGAAACATGGGACCAAATTGATGTCAAGGTGTGGGACTCTGCAACTAAAAATGACAAGGTTGCAGTGGGATTGCTCAGCACCTGGTGAGCAATCTCTGAGGCCTTAAAGAGCCATGTGGAGCCACAATCACAAACGTGTGGCTTGCCGATAGTAAGGGAGCTGCGGGCTCCTTTACTGATCCGACTGCTACGCCATGGGCCCCTCTGCTGCTACAGCCATCACAGGCCTTTGCTGTTATGCCCCCTGTTGACCTGGACGTGCCTTTTGACCCAGGCCTCATTGGCCTTGAAAAGGAGATGGAAATATTTGTTTCCCTTCGATCCGGGACGAATAGGATACATAAAGCCTGAAGGCCGAGTTGCTTAACAACTTAAAGTGGGACATTGTTCCCACAACTAGCCCTGGAATTCTCTGGTGTTTGTAATCAAGAAAAATAGAAAATGGAGACTGTTAGATGATCTGAGAAAAATTAACGAAGCCATGGAAGATACGGGAGCACTTCAACCAGGATTCCCAACTCCAACTATGCTCCCCCAGTCATGGACATTAATAGTAATAGACTTAAAGGATTGTTTGTTAAACACTTGCCTTTTAAAACTTTGCCATGTTTATGTTTCAATTGATACCTTTTCTGATTGTACATATGTATAGGCATACTCAGGTTTAACATGTAAAAGCAATGTTCTGTATATTTAGAAAGTTCAAAGTTAGTGTTTGCGTGCACCCAGCGCTGTTTACTTGCGTTTTATAAATATTACTAAATTCAGATTGAGTTGTATCTTCATTTATAGCAAAGGCAAGGCACAAGTCTTCTTTTTTGTCTTTTTTTTTTTTTTCCTTTTTTTTTTTTTGTTTTGTTTGTTTTTGTTTTTGCACTAACCTCCAACCTGATATGTACTAAATAGTATGGTTTTCTATTACATTCTTTACACACTTGCTACAGCACAATAACCAATGATCCGTTTATTCCATAGAGCTTTGTATGAGATCCTTCTTTGTTTTGAATGATATTCTTCTCTTTGGGTCATACTGTTTTAATTCCTGTTATGCTGGGGAGAAGATCTGGATATAGCCTACGGGAAAAGTAATGTCAGCAATAATAAATATTTATTTTCTGAAAATACATCACAGATGAAGCCACCTGCGGCACAGGTTTGCATTGTGTACCCTTACACTTTTTCTATAAGTCTGACCTTGTGTAGAAAAAAAAACACAACTAAGTTCAGTATCACAAATTGGTGTCACAATATAAAAAACCCACCAACAAAAAGCCACCAACAACAATCACCAAAACACTGCTGTCTTCAAAGATGTATAGAAAAAATCATAGATATAGAATTGCCTTGGAGAACCTTACATTGAAGCCAAGTCCAGGGAAATATATACATCTTTAACACAGAGCCATATTCCAAGTCTCACTAATTTTGCAGGATACACACTGAAATTAGTGGGATTTGTTTGCACATTATTTGCTTGTCAGTGGAGATTATGGGACAGATCTCTGTACAAAGCTTAGCTGACACTTAAACATGGAGTATTAAGAAATGGGTATCTGTCTTATTTAGCAAGAGTTTGGCTGAAACAGCTGTATGAGAAACCAGTGGGCATTGCCACTGTGTGGAAATTGGTTCTGGGAAACTAATACACAGCTTTGTGCTCTTCTCTGCCCTGTTCTGAATTGCAGAAATTGTAATTGAAGCCTTAAAGTTCACAGAACATTTTGCATATTTGCATTACATATCCCCAAAACTGTGGTACCAAAATTGACCTTGAGTGCACTTGTATTGTTTTCAGATTTTCGTGCTACGTATACAGGTTAGATGTCCTCTCCCAGTTAGTCAGATATCCTTTCAGTTGCTGCAGAGTATGTGTCAGGTTGTGAGTCAGAAGACTCTGAATACTAACTAACATGGCCTACATCCAAAAATTCTTGAAGATAACCTCTAGGGCAATGTGATGGGGACAGGCATTAAGTCAGTTAGAATCTGCAGAGTCATTTTGTAGGGGCTGGTCTCAGACTGATGTCTCTTGACTTTTTTAATAGGTCAGGACTCTACTTATTCTTTGATTCATTGCCCATATAAAAACACTGCCATAAAGAAAGGCTCCTTAACATCTTGCTGTGAAATAAAAGGTCATTGGAGACCCTTGTGAGACAAGAAGAAACAGCTAGAATCCAAGAGAAAACAGCAATGAGGAAAAACATCCGGGGACATAGACCACTGAGGTAAGGAGAATGGAGCTATGAGCTGGGGATGATGGCTGTACCCACAGAGGATGAAAGGGAGTACCATAGGTATTAAGCATTGAAAGTTAGCTGGAAGAAAGCCATTGAAACTCTTGATATTCCAGAAGCATCACCAGTCTAACTCTGCCAACGTTTAGTGTGGTTTGAAGATCCCAGCCCAAGCTCTTTGTTGGCTCAAGTGTCACTTTTTTCAGACCTAGCTCTCACCCTCATGTTTTCAGAGGTACTGAGAAGATTAAATAATTTGGACTTCCCTGAGAAAGTAGCTGGCAAGTGTTAAATACAGATTTTCTAAAGAATCTTCCTTAGACTTCAGGTTTCAGCCATTTCTCCTTAGAACCCCCAGCAATTTATTTATTTATTTTTAAATGGCTCAGTACTGTAAATGGGTACCTTAAATAGCTGCTCAAACTGGAAACATTCATCCCCTTGGCATGTTTAAGCCTCAGGTCCCTGAAAACTCACTTCATAAACTACAGTGTGTAACAAAATGGACTGAATCAGTTGCCATCTGTTCTCCCCTTGGATGTGCTGCAAGCCCAGCTGCTGATTCATGAATCTGGTCATTCTGAAGGCTCTTCGAATAGCTTCAGTTCCAGGTTTCTGTTTCTGAGTGACAACAAACCTGCCTTGAAAAGATGTTCATACAGTTAGGGACATCAACAAGCATCCTCTGGGAGTTTCAGAGGCACTGTATTTGCACTCAACTATTTGGTCAAGGAAAATGAATTTCAGGAATACTATTACAGCAATTGGGCATAGGAGTTGTTAGGGTAAAAAGATTAATAATGGAGAAAAAATAATGAAATAGAAACCAGAACGAATTTGGAATTCTTCAAAGGGTCTGAGATGAGTTAACAACACATGGCCAGAAATGCAAAGGCAAAAAGATCTACGTGACCACAGAGCCAACCAGTGATGCTCATGTCCATGCTGCATGCCTGTCTTCCCTAAATTGCTGGGGAGGAAACTGTCTGCTCAGTAGAGGTTTCTAAGACAGCATAGGGGGAGGTAGGTGTAAGGTAGGAAGGCCAGGGCATAGATGACCAGCAACTGAAGCATGTTGAACTGTTCTGTGAGCATAGCAAAGCCACCCCCTGCTCCCCAACATGCAGTGTTTTTTGCAGTATGGTAACTCAGGGTAGAGGCTGCACTTTTTCACGTAAACTGCATTCCCCTGCAATGAAGCAGCAGCCAGGCAGTGACATTCCCAGCCTTCAGACAAGAGATAAATTGCAGCAAAGAGATTTTACCCCTAGGAAGTATGCAAGCCTGGAGTCTGTGTGGAAGGACAGACCCCGTGCCGTGCCCCATACTGTGAATTCACGTACGTGGGTATCAGAGGCAGGAAAACCAAAGGCTCGCTAGCATCACCCTCCGTTTACAGACGTAGAAGAGGGCACCAGTTTCCTGGGGCATGCAGGCTACGCCACTGCCACCCACCGAGCCAACCCGTCGCCAACCCCGTCGCCTCCACCAGCTTGGCCCCTGCTCTCCTCGGTCCCGCTCCCTGGGGGCAGGCCCCCAAGCCTCGGGGGCTGCCCCTCGGCGGCAGGGAGCTCTGGGCCGGGCCGGGCCGGGCCGGGCCCCAAGGTCAGCCCCCGCCGCGCCCCCCTGGCCCGGCCCTGCCGCGCCCCCGCGCTACCGACCCGGCTTCTCCGCGGCCGCGCTGCTCATGGTGGCGGATCGCGGATCTCCCGCCGGCTCTGGGGAGCCAGGGCTGCCGCAGCCCCGACGGCTCGCACGGCTCCAGCTCCGGCCCCGGAGGGGCGTGCGGCGGGGGCGGCTCGCTCGAGCTCCCCTCGCCGCCCGGCGCTGCGCCCCCGCCGGGAGATGCTCAAAGCGCCCTAATTACAAATTGCACGCCACAGCCGTTTCCTTCTCCTCCCTCTCCCTGCCCGCCCCCTTCCATCGCCGCGCTCCTCTCCAGCCCCCCCCGCCTCGGCTTGAAGCGAGGAAAGTTCCCGCAAAACGCTACGTGCGGAGCATCGGTAAGCGGCAGCGGCCCGGAGCCCCCCGGGAGCCTCCCCCGGCCGGGCCCCGCCGCCGGGACCTGTGGAGCTCGGGGAGCTCCGTCCCGCCCAGCTGCTCCGGTGGTAATCGCGATTAAAGCAGGGAACATGTGGCGACATATGGCTGGGAGCCGCTGCTGGGGCGGGAGTCCGGTCCTCGCGTTGCATCTTTTCATTAGCTGTGTTTAGCTGATGCTGATGGTGTATTAAAGAGGCCTCCCTTTGCTACAACAGCAGGTGTTTGCAGTGGATAAGGAAAGAGGAGTTCTTTTTCCAAAGCTGGATCCGTATATTGCACTAATAAACAGCAAATCTGTTTTTAAATGATAGTGATTCAATATTTGCATGCTGCCCTGGTGAATACAGCCCTGGAAAAATGTACGTGGGTCAGTGAAGCAGTGCCATATTGTAGCACCATGCATGGTGAGATTTGTTTGAAGGTCACTTTAGAGCTACTGGTAGAATTTGTTCTGTAGTAAATAATTTTAAAACCCCACGTGCTTCTTGGTACGTGCAATAACATCACAATAGGTTAATATGCTTTCTTCCTAATTCAAACTGGGAAAATAATTTTGGTTTACCAGCCATTTTAACTCCTGTTTCTTCTGCTGTGTCTGCAGTGGGCTTCTGGGTAATCTCAAAACAGCTCCCTCCTGCTGGTAGAACTAATGGTTAAACTAAAAGTTAAAGAGATGCTTGCTAATGGTTATCTGCTTGATCATCTAATGGTGCAGTGTCAGTCATGTGGGAAACAATGTCTGTTGCTGAAATTACAAGCCAAGCTAATTTTTGAAGTGCCTCTCATATTGAAAGACCCATGAAGACTTTATAAATAGATTGTTGGAAATAATATGACTATGCTTTCAGAATATGATAAGGAGCCTCTTCTGTTCCTAAGAAGCTCTAAATTTTATTTTATTTTTTTTTATTTATTTTTTTAGCCTTGTCACTGATTTATTTGGAGCCCAATGAAGATCTTTTGCTATGGTTTGGGATTTGGGGATTAACAAAGACATAAGGACTTGAAGTTTCATGGTGTCACCCTTCCACCTTGCAGAATTGTTTTGGGAGAGTGGCATACATTCAGACTTCTCTTATAATCATTGGGCATTGCTATACTTGGAGGACCTTCCTGTAATATTTACAGGATATTTATTTTAGTTGTGGTGTCTTCCTGCTCATAGATAAATTCTTTTTTTTTTCCTCTCATTATTCTTGTAGAAGTGAATGTTAAGAGTTTTTTTATCTTAAAGTAATTGCTCCTTTTGTACTATTGCATGGCAGAGGTTGCTGAAATCATGTGATTATTTTTAGGAACCTGATACTCACTGTTCAGTTTTAAAGAGTTTACAGATGTTTTTGTGTTGGAGATCCACTTTAAAAGGACATCAAACTGAAGCAGAAATCAGCAGCCCTCAATAGAGAATCAGTCTCCTTCAGCCACCCGTTGTCAGCAGACAACACTTTGTTGTTGTTGTTGTTGTTGTTGTTCTTATGTTTTTCTGTTCAAGTTGTTATATTTTCAAACGGTAAAGTGAGGAATAACTAAATTTATTCCTGTATTTCATTGCTTTTTCACTTAAGGGTCACTAGTTTTGTTTAGTTAGGTGCAGGATTTTTTTGTAAGGCAGATGGGATAGCAGTGTATGTATGGCTATTCTGGATACAGAGACAAATAGAGCATTCACTGCTCTTTACTTTCCATTTCTTTATCAGGCCTATCTTCTTTGTGTTCAACCTAATAAGAGCTGTCATCAGTTACTTAAATCATATTTGCGTTGATCCTTATTTTAGGGAGTGTTAAGTGTGTCTTCAGTGGAGAGCCCTCAGAAATAGGTATTTTATAGTCATCTGGTAATTTGGTACATTGACCTTGCAAATTGAGCTGGCCTAACTTCAGGCTGGGCAAGACACTTATAGCCAAGTGGGTGCAAATGAATGAAAGGCAATAGGGAACTCTTAGAGTTCCCTATTATTATAGTCTTATCATCTGGTTAAGACTTCCTAATGTTTAAGGATCATTTGAGCAATGTGTCAAGAAACGTAACTACTTTGAAGGATAACTAGCTCCATTGTAACATGCTTTTCTGTTTAGCTTAGAGGGCTTTTCAAGTGTTCCTACACAAACAAACAAACCCTACCGTCAGCTGCTGGAAATTTAAAATGGGCTTATGAAGGTTGAGTCAGCGAAGAATATTGTGCACAAAAGTATCTTTAGAAACAGATCAACTCAAAAGTTACCTCTAAGCAAATTTAGAGAAGTGAAAACAAATTTATGAGAACATGTGTTGGCAGAAGGAAATAATATATGCAGGATATCAAATAGAGTTGGGGGGGGACACATTACAGAGGAAGGATTATATAAAAATTTGTGTCTTGATCAGAGTTGCAAGTGGAAATTATTTTATATAATTTATTCCAGGGTACTTAATGTTTTAAAATGGATAAACACCTCTGTTCTGTGCTGTTTCTTCTTGTTATAAATGAAGTCTCAACTCAATCTGAATCTAGTAATATTTATACTTATCAGAGCTATAAAAGGTATAAAAGGCAAGTAAACAGCACTGGGTCCACGCTCCAACAACATGCACACACGCACGTCAAACATTCTAAATACATAGAACATTGCTTTACATACTAAACCCGAGTATGCCTATACATAAGTACAATCAGGAAAGGTAACAAACAATCCTTTAAGTTCCATGACTTAAGTCTCCATTTTCCGTTCCTTTTGAACAATATGTCTCGCTTTAAGTTGTCAAGCAACTCGGTCTTCAGGCCTTATGTATCCCATTCTTCCCAGATTGAAGAAAAAGCATATCCATCTCCTTTTCAAGGCCAATGAGGCCTGGGTCAAAAGGCACGTCCAGGTCAACAGGGGGCATAACAGCAAAGGCCTGCGATGGCTGTAGCAGCAGAGGGGCCCATGGCGTAGCAGTCGGATCAGTAAAGGAGCCTGCAGCTCCCTTACTATCGGCAAGCCACACGTTTGTGATTGTGGCTCCACATGGCTCTTTAAGGCCTCAGAGATTGCTCACCAGGTGCTGAGCAATCCCACTGCAACCTTGTCATTTTTAGTTGCAGAGTCCCACACCTTGACATCAATTTGGTCCCATGTTTCAGGATCATAAACTGTCTCATTGCTAAGAAGGAGAATAAGCCGTAAGGTTACCAGGACAGTCTTTGTTCCTAAGGACGTATGATTCCCCATAATGCGCAACTGCTTACCAGCGAGGGGCAGTTGTGTGTGCAGCTCCGTTTCTCTCAGCTCGAGCTTCTCTCCAGCTCCAGAGTGCCTATTTCCAGTGACTTTCAGTACGAGCTTCTCTGAGCAGTTTGCTGAGTTTGGCTGAACCTATCTTCATGAGGCAATCAATGTGCCTGTTCCCGTCCTGGTCTCCGTTTTGCTAGCCTGTTCCTTTTCATTCCTTCTCTCTGCTTTTTTTATTGATGACATAACATCATCACATCGTGTTGCCTCTTTTTTTTTTTTTTTTTTTTTTTATCTTGAGGGCAGGCTCCCCTCATACCTTTTTCTCCACAGCAGTTCTTTTCAAAACAACTTTTCATTGGTCTAACAACTTTGAATGTAACAACAACAGCAAACACCCAGAAACATCCATGCCTTAATGGCTGGAGGACAAGAAACCAGAGGCTGCATGGAGTCTCCTGAATCACCATTCTTTGTTCCCTCTGAACTCCTTTACATTCCTGATGGCCTCATTTTTAAGAGTCTAATGTTATCTCAACCACGGGGCTTGCCGACCCCCATGGCCACACTCCCAAATCTCCCCCTTCTTTGTTAATATCAACCATTTTCTCGACACGAATTACCACTCCATATATAACATTATGTAGTCTTTAAATATCCAGATCTTTCTTTGTGCTTGTAATGCCTTGCTTTCACCAGGTACTGACTTTATCAGCTGCTTCAATATGTGGTCTACAATCCTGGGGATCCATAGGGTACTCTGGTGAATGCCAAGAACGAGGCAGAGGAATGGCTTCTACGCAGCAATCTCCCTATGTTAAATATCTGAATAGGCCCACATCTCCCTAAAAGTTTAGGGATTCAGAAGCTGAAGCTAGTTGAAAATCATGGCTTTTTGTCCAGCACAAGTCACTGTTGATGTTGGGGAAGGTGGAAAGTTGCACGGATCCAGTAAAAACGAACAGTGCCACCTGGTGTAAGTGGGCCAGGAGGAGGGCAGCTGTCCCCAAGTGTGTCCCCAGCTCCTCCACCTCAGCTCAGGGAAAGCCCCTGGCCAACAGGGAGCAGAAAAAGGTCTTCTAAGGCCTTAGGTGGGATGGGTTCCCTTTAGACACGCAGGAGGTAGGTATTCTCTGCCTCACCATGGACAAGGGAGGTGGTGGGTGTGTTAGGGGCACTCAGTCTGTCCTTAGAGGTTATGTGTTGTGGAAGGAAGGACCAAAATGCAGGTTGCTCAAGTTTTCTTCCTTTGTAACTTCAGCAGGTAAAGTAATGACTTGGAGGGAGAAAGGATGATGTGAATTGTTTCAATACAGAACCAGTAACACTGCTGCTAAGAGTCTAGTGTTGTTACACAGCCTTCTGGGGTAAAAAATAAGTAATTAAGGTTTAGGCACTTAAGTTGTAGATAAGGGTTGCATAACACTGGGAAAAAAAGTGTTTAAGAGAGATTTAACCCTTCACTGGGGCGGAAAAGAGGTTAGATCCCTGCAGATCAAGTAGAGCATGTCTCCTCTGTGACTGATCCCACATTCTGGGCATAGGATGCTGCACAGTTTTTTTCTGGTTATAAATATACAGCACACTGAACTGAAGCCTCAACACACAGTTTAATTCCTGTAGCAGGCATCTGTGCAGTCTTTTATCTGGGGGGTCTGAGGTAGTAAAGTGCTGTTGAACACTTATTTGGGGGAGGGGACAGGAGGAAGAATGTCAGAGAAGTCTAACTGTAAAAAAAAGTTGAACGGCCATGGGAGTGAGAGGAAGGAGCAATCAGCACCACAGCTGCAGGTGGGAAGGTCTGTGCAGTAGGTGGGCTCTAGCTGTGAAACGGCTGTGCTGCGCTGCAGTCTGGAAGGTGCCTGCCGTGAGACAGGCTGTTGCATTTGACAGTTTGCCTTTTTGAATCATAAAATGTTTTGTTTTCCAGCGTTAAAAAATAAAAAAAAAAACAGGTTGCTCTACTTCAGGTCCATTACAGCTATGCAAAAGAGGGTTTCATTTGTAGAGCAGAGTTAATTTTTTATTTTTTATTATTATTTTTTTTTAAGCACAAAGTAAAGCAGTGTAGGTTGGGTGCAGCCTTAGGCAAGGCAGACTGGTTTGGAAATATTTGTGCCTGTGCAGAAAGGAATTTTTAAATGAGTTGCAGAAGTCAAGTGGTTTACAAAGCACATCTGTTGTTAGAGCATGCCTTCTCTAGCTGCACTCAGGGCTTCCTAGAGAAGGGGCAATGTTTAGAAATGCTAAGCCCATTTAGGTGCCTTAGCAAACAAACAAAGAAAAACTATGTGCAACACATTCACCATGCAGGCATTAAACAGGTGGGGACAATGTCTGTCTGAAAATGATCATCCATGGAAAACAGTCAACGGACTTACATATGTGAAGCTTAGAAGTCCAGTTCTCTCACATGACATACAAAACTGACTTTGAGGAAGTTAGCACTTTTTCCGCATATGCCAAATGCATATGAGAGTGTTGCTGGACTGCTTTTGATCATGACTTAAGTGGAAACAAAAATAAAAACAACATTAAGATAAACTGAAGTTTATCTTCAGTTTAAAATGATTCAGTTTAAAATTATCTTCAGTTTAAAATGATCCTTTCTAAAATGATGCTGAATTTGGTCATAGGCAAGTTCAGAGCAATGACTTCTCAGCTAGGACTTGAGACTTGAATTTACTGGAAATTCATTGTATAAAAAACAGTGCTTATACTTAGAATGCACAGTTTAATTATTTTAACTCCACAACTACTACTTCTGCAAGAGTAGTTTCTTTATAGTAGTTTATATTTACATATTATATATAAGAACACTAATAATATTCCATTATCCCTGACTACTTGTGTAAATTAGTGCTGTCAGCTCTCTGCTTGCCAAGAATATATAACCATAAGGCCATACACCCTAAATGAGAAATACTATTTACACTAGGTGACTGAAAAGAATTTGCTAGGACAGCATGGGGGAGAATATGTTGAGCATTTTAGTACCAGATGAGGGATTCCCTTGTAACAGGAACATTGCTCAGAGACCATGTCTGTCTCCTGTAGGGACGGGAACAGAGGTGGTAGAGATGTTGGAAGCCTGTTTATCAAAAGATAGTTTTAAAATATTCTCAGGAGGGACTGGTAGTTGGTAGCAGTAGAGACTTTCTTAGCACAAATACAAGCATTGAAAGATACTGTTTTGTTTGTTTGTTTTTCACTTACTGTGAAAAGTAGATTTTATTATTTTTATTTAAATCATTTTATACATTGAAATCTTCCTAGGGAAAAACTTAGACTTTTTCACTTTTTAAACGCAGTTTTGTAGACCAATGAAATGCCACTTTGTAATCCCAGTTCACCAGTCAGCTCCCAAACAGCTCCTAGTGGCATTGTTCTCCCATTTTTATTATTGTTCTTTGAAGACTGAGTGATTATGTGTCAGACTTCTACAAAAGGATGCAAAAGGCCTATAAAAATCTTGAAAGAGGCAACTGAGATAAATAGAATGCTGTAAATAGGAATTGTGGTGTAAGGCAGACAGGACAAAGCTAGTAGCACTCTCCCAGGCCTTAGGTAAGCTATGCCTCTATGCAATGCTAGAGGCCTCTATACAGAATGCTTCTACATTTATAGGTGTATATCTGTACATAAAACATACATCAGGTGACAACTAGTTTTACTGGCACTAAACCATGTGTATTCTGGTCCAAATAGGCATACAAATTTGAGAAGGTAGCAGTTGAAATACATAGTAGATTATTCAGTGCAAGTAGGCAAAAGTGTACAAGAAAAATCAATGGTTCTTCCTGTTACCAGCATCCATGGCCATAGGAATTCAGTTTCAGCTATATGGTGCCATAATGTCAGGTTAGTGGGTATAGGATCCCAACAATTAAGATGCTCTGTGCAAAGCACAATTGAACAGAGGTCTTGGTAACAGGGCATACATAGTAACCTGGACATGTGAATTACTTCCTTTCATCCTGGAGAAGCGAGAGCTGTAAAATGTAATGACAACAATTTAAAGTAAACATTAACTATTTCAGTGATGATAATAATTGCAAATAACCAAGTTATTTATCTAATTAAGGTTAATGTTTGAACAGAAATCATCACACCTCTCATCTGACCTCTAGACATGCTTTTTAACTTTCATCTGGGATGTAGGCTATTAGGTTACTAGGGGTGGTCAGAGTATCTTAGAGCTTTCTACAAAATCTCAGGTGTTAACAACACCTGGTGTGACAGTCATAAGGACAGAGGACAAAAGAGAGTCCTGGAAGCTAAGAAAATGTATTTCCAAAACCCATGTTTGTCCAGATCAGTGATTCTTAACCATCTCTTGCCAGAAACACATTCCTCCAATAGGGATGTGGAACCTGCACTGGTTGGCTTTTCGTAACTTTCATTTATGGGAACTCTTGAAAGAAGTGCATGGATTTCTGTGGATCAAAAAACAGAAGTCACTGATCTAAACTGGCTGTAGAGGACAGAAAGGTTTTCCTTGTATAACAGATGTTGATATACCATCCATTTGGTTACTCACTTAGAAATTCTTTGGTACTTAGAGTTAGCAGAATTAAACTGGAAAGGTATTCCGTCCCCTCCCCTCCTCCCCCCCACTACCAAAGATTAGAGCAAAATTGGGACTGAAGAAGCCAAGGCAAGCTGAGAGGAAAATGTGACAGATTCTACATGGTAACTAAACAAACAGCTCCCAGGATGAGTAATAGAGAAGCTGCCATGTTTAGCTGTATGTGTGCACATGGACCTATATAATTTTGTATTTTTATAGATGAATTACAATTATTCATATTTAATTCTTATCTATATTTAAGAATAAAATAAATGCCCATCTAGAAGCTTCCATTGCCCTGACTATAGTTGAGCTTGCACCTTAATCTACTCAGTATCTTCATTTGTTTATAAACAATCAGACAATCAGATACCTATGGTTGGAGGAAATTTTAGGTACAAGATGATAGTTTTTCTACCAATACTGAAAAGGTGCCACAGCACCCCAAGCAGATTAGTGCAAAGGTTTGGTCTGTGAGTTTTCTCACCACAGGTTAAGGGGTACACAGAATTCAGGAACCTTCATTTTGCCATAGATGTGGAGGTACTGAAGTGTTTGAGGAAAAAACAAACAAACAAACAAAAACAACAAGCAAACAAACAAAAAAACCAATATACAATATCTTAAAGGAGGAGTACTTTACTTTTGGCTGCACTGATATATGAAGGAACAAGAAACCTATAAACAGGAAAAATTCAAGGCACATTTTAAGAGATCATCGCCTCAATTCATTAAGTATTCCTAGCATAAAATTTAAATAATAAGTTACAGTCTATTTTCTGAAGTAGAGGGAAAGCTGTGACTGTGGCGACTGGCTTTGGAATGCAGATGGTTCCTGAACAACAGGAGTGATGCACTTCAGTTAAATTAAGGGTCAAGCAGCCATTTGTTGGCGTGAACTGCATTATTAGAAATGTAAAGGTGAAGAACTGGAACTGTGCAACAGCATGTTTATTGTTGGCGCAATATGGCTTTGCAGATACTTGTAAGCTTACAGAAATGGTGTTGTGCCTCCTGTGCAGGGCTGGTGGGCCTGTGGGAGGTTCCTAAGCAACTGTCTTTGGGGTCAGAGAGCATGAAATGTTCATGCTCATGGGTCAGTGGTGCAGGAGGCAGTTGGCCACAAACTAGGAGGACGTGCACATGGCTGCGTGCGTCGGTGGGGAGTTACGTATCCTACAGGAGTGAGAACACTCAGGACAAGGATGGGGCGCAGGAAGGAATTGGGTCAGCAGAGCCTGGGGCAAGCCGTGCGACGGCTGTGGGGGACGGCTACGGGCGGGCCCGGCGGACTGGGTCGGGCCCCGCAACCCCCCGCTGTCGCCATGGCAACCCGTAAGCCTCCCGGCGCGTCCCCTCCTCCCGCCGCTATCCCCGTTCTCGCGAGACTCGGCCGGGCCGGCGCGGCGAGGCCGAGGCGCTCCGGGCCCTGCTCGAAGGAGCCGTAGCGGGGCCGCGGCCCGGCCGCGAAATGGCGGAGAGCGACAGGGCGGAGGCCGCGGCTGCCGCGCCGCTGCGGGGGGCCGAGGAGGCCGCCCCCGCCAGCCAGCCGCCGCCTCAGCAGCAGCAGCAGCAACAACAGCAGCAGCCGCTACCACCACCACCACCACAAAAACAGCCGCAGCAGCCGCCGCGGGCTGAGGAGGCAGCGGCGACAGCAGCCGAGAGCGGCGGGGGCAGCGCAAATGGCGTCAAAATGTGTGTGGCGGGGGGCGGCGGGCCCGGTCGGGCCGCGGCGGGAGGGACGCGGCGGGAGGCAGGGAGGGATGGAGGCAGGCGGCCGGCCCTCTCCTCCCCACCCCCCGGCCCGGCTCCTCCCCCGCCGCGGGCCCGGGCCGCTCCGGCGCCCCGTTACCGGAGGGGGTCCCCAGGGTGTCGGGGGAAGGCTCGCTCCGGTGGGAGGCTGCCGAGCGGCGTTGCCGTTGGGTGAGGGGCAGGAGGCTGCGCTCGGCTCGGGCGGTTTAAGCCGGCGTTGCTGTAACGGGCTCTGGTCTGGCGGGGCGTCGGGGGGAGCCGCGTCTACAAGAGCTGTGGGTTGGTTCTGGCCTTGTTCACGTTTCCAGGTCTTACCGTAGTATGTTTTGTTAGCCTTTGAGCCGGTCTTTGTGTATGTGAGAATGGTAAGGGAGTCCTACAGTGGTTTACTTCACAAAACAGGCAAACAAACCCACAAACTTTTCCAGTAAAATTTTATGGGTTCTCTTCTCCTTGATGTTAGGCTTCAAGGTTTATCCCTCTTCAGATGAGCTACATTTTAGCCTGGGGTCATTGAAATTTCAGCAGTTGTTAGTCTCATTCACATCTTAGAGGGAAAATACATTTTTTAGAAGGCCTTCTACTGGAATATATCAAGGCTGTTGAGAGGTCTGTGAACTTCTAATGTGTTATATGCAGCCCAGGTTTGATACTGTTGTGCTTAAAAATAGATGTGGGATGAGGCATAATATCAAAATGGAGAATAAAGGAGTAACTTCATGCCTTTATTTGACTCCCAGGGAAATTCATATAGTTTGCAAGTTATAAGCTTCACATTGCAGTAACACAGTATTTTGTATCTATTTTCTTTCCTCTGAACCTGGTCGTAAGCATCCCAACTACACAAATTATTGAGTATTGGACGAAAGACTAACCTTTTTGCATCTTTTGAGGCATATAGTAATTTATTGTCTTTTGGAGTTGCTACTCATAAAATAACAAAGTAGTTTTTCTCTATCACTCCTGTCAGCAACTTTCTTCTTTTCCCTCCAAAAGTAATTGCCAGCAAATGAAAAATCCTGTTATTCTGCAAGATAGAATAGTTTCTGAGGCGGTCTTGTCTGTGTTCTGTGCATGGCTAAAGTCACATTTTTTGAATGTATTTTTTGATTGAAGGTACTTTTCCTGAGAGGGCTATGTGTGAAAAGGAATCTTTGCCTCCAGATTGTTCACTGGCCTACTGATTCTGGCAGATGAGTTTTGCGAGAAAGATCAATTTTTATTTTTTTAAACTAATTCTCAGGGATTATTTTCAGGAGGAACTATTTTCAGGAGGCTGGCTTTAGTTCCCAGATTAAGTGAAGTGTCTTCTTGTTTCTCAGATTTAAGAATTCATGCAAGACTTGTGTCCTCTCTGCTCTCTACTGGTTTGTACAGCCAGGTGTTGTAGGATCTGTGGGTTCTGTGTTTGGAGGCCTGGCTCTTCCTGTGCACTGTACTGAGCATGCAGGGGCTGTTTGATAATCCTTTAAGCAGGAAAGAGCTTAAAAGGCTAAAGAGAATTTGTTGGTCTAATCCTAAAACCTAAAGAAGAACTTGGATTTTGATAAGGGTATCACTGGGAGAAGTTTTGTGTTCACAAATGGAACTGGATTGGAAAAAAACAGATCTGACTGGAAAACTGAAACATTACTATTGCCCTCCTCGCTGTCCTTCCCCCTGGCTTCTGCCAGTTCCCTGCCTTGTTCCACCCATTTTACATCATTACACAGCCACACAAGAATTACATTGCCACAGCAGACAGGATGGTATGGGGGAGTAATGATACAGAGGAAACTGGAGAATGCTTGAAATAGATAACGCGTTGTTGACTGAATGTTTTAAATAGTAGGAATATTTACCTGAGTAATGTCCATGCATTTCTCAGTTGCTAATTCTTTTTTAATCCACTTGTAAACAACACAAGGACTGTGAAATTCATATCATATGAGTACTTCAAAATTTGGGAAAAAGTCATGGGAGAAAAATGTTTGTGTTTGAAGCTACTTTTCCCTGAGAAGTGCTCAAGCTTGAGTAGATAATACATTTAACTTCATGAAAGGCTATTTGCACATGCTCTGAGTGCAAGGCTGTCACTTACTGTTTTATTAAAAACTATGCAAAGAGAGCTGAAAAATAATAATTTCAATAAATCGAAATTTTCAATTTTGCCAGATTACTATTATAAAACTGAAGCACTTGTTTTGGCAAATTTTACACCAGAAACCACCTACACTGTCAAAATGAGATTAAAAACTAAACCTTCTGAAAAGTGGGACAAATTGAAAGGACAGTGATGTTAACTTGAGAGGATACATGGTCAATCTCTTTGACAGTCTACTATGAGATGCTTCCATATCTTTGTTCTAACTTGAGTGACTGGTGTTGGCTCTTTATTGCGAAAAGTACTTTTACACATGCTTTTAAAGTTATTGTTAACTGCAGTGAGATTTGAACTAGATGTTGCTCTGTATCTATATAGCAGCTGTTTATAGCAGCTGTTTAGTGGATCATATTTGTGTGGCTTTGTTACTGGAGTCTATTAGTTCAGCGGTCCTACTTTTTAAGTAACAATTCAGGCACTTCGATCCTCTATTGGCATTCTAAGTCTACTTGCAATATTAACACTTTGAAGATTGCTGGAGAGGTTTGACTTTTAATTTGGATATATATATTTTTTTTAATTCTGTTCAAAGTGTATAGTTTTTACCAAGGCTGAGAAATGTGCTGCATTAAAGGAGAGGAAGTGAGTTGTGCTGCATTCTTCATCTAAAAGTAAAACATTTTTAAAAGGAAAGCAGCTGTTGTTGATAGATTTTTTTTTTAAAGACTACGGGCCAGAAGTCTTTGTTGTTGTTTTTAATGGATAATTCCTGGTGAATTAATTGGTCTTAGATGCAGAGCACGTTTAATAGACCTATTTCTTATGCATTTATCATGTTTTCAAAGTATACTGGTGTTAAGCACTAAAAATGAAAAGAGCATTTGTTCTAAATTTAATTTTAATTTCTTTCTAAAATCAGTCTGGCACAATTTGTGAATAAAAATTATTTGTACTGAATAAAAGGTCATTTGCCTGTTAAGAGTTGACTTTATGTATTTATTAATACATTGAATGAAGTACACCAAGCTGTTCCAAAAATTAGACCGTTTCAACTCTGACTTCTGTGGTGAATAGCGTGCAACTTTGCCAAGTTAGATTTAAAAATTATTGAGGTACTAAAGTACTTCAGATGTTGTAGGTTATTTTTCACCTGAGTCGTGTTCTTAGAGTAGTAGTAGTTTCATAGCACCGTGTTCCTGAATCTTGACAGACATAATGGAAATGGAATATACCTGAAGTAACAAGATGTGATGTCTGTACTTATAATAGTGAATAAATCTCTTGTAATGTTGATTTTTGTTCTAGGTAAAGCAATGTATATTGAAATTAAACTGGTAAAATTATTTTATTTTTCCTAATTTGAAAAGTGGGATTTGACATCTTCGGAGGTCTGTTAATATGGGAGGCATAGACCTACATATGTAGCTGATATAGTAGTCTTATAATCCAAAGTAAGACCCATTTATTTATTTGGAATGTAGGGAGAACGATGAGACAGCAAAAGAAGAGAAAGCACCAGTGAAAGAGAAATTTGCTGCAAAACCAAAGGCAATCCCTTCTCTTGGAAACAAGAATAGATTCCACCCCTATGCAAAGGAGAAGAATGCGGGCAGTGGAGAGAAGAAGGCTGTTAATCGTAATCGAGTTTTCATTAGCAACATCCCATATGACATGAAATGGCAGGCTATTAAAGATCTTATGAGAGAGAAAGGTAATTTATTCCTTATAATGCACTTCCTATAAAAAGGGGTAAAATGTAATGTATATGTCCTTTGAGCCACACAGATTTGATTTGACTTTTTAATTATTTTTTTATTTTTTGGCCTTTACTTGGTACATCTATCTTCCTTCCCCCTCTTTCATCTGAGACAATTGCATTGCAGAGTAGGATTGGTAAACGAGGTTTTGTAATCTTCTGCCATTGTAGTGTGACAGTAGAGAGAATATGCATGACCTCATGACTTCTTCAAGAGATTGTTTCATCTAGTTGTAGTCTTTGTAGATTTTTTTAAAGGGCTATTGTATTTAAGCAACACATTTAGTGTATTAACATATGAATATGAAAGGAAGTCTTTCAAAAGTTGTTTTGTATTTCTTTGGTGGAATCTGGCTGTGGAATTAACTTTGTCTGCATTGTCATTACTGCCATGACTGCTTGTCTGGAGACCTATATTAAACACTTGTTACTATTGTTGCAGTTCTGATAGAGAAATCTTAATACCCCAAACTTTTATTTTCAGTTTTGGGGAAAAGAATGCTAATGTATGACTTAAGTAAAAAGCTAGTTCTGTGTGTTTTTCTTGAAAAAATAGATTCTTCAAAAGTAATGCAAAGCACACTTGGCTTTTTGGCTGTGAAGAATGCCAGTCCCCCAGTTCTGTAACTGCTGGTGTATCTGTTGTAAGGTGACATGATTATTTGATTGGTTTATTTACTGAAACTTCCAACTTTAGAAAGTGAGTGGCTTGCTGTGAAATATTTGATGTGTAAATTTGGTCATTATTGAAGGCAAACTTATGATTGAAGACATTCAGGTAGAAAGTCACCTTAAAACAGGTGTTGTGAGTAGGATGATAAATGTAACACTTTTCAGTGAATGTTGACGTTTCATTTGTTAGGTTAAGGGACTGTGTATATCTGAATTTGTTCACCAACTGCATCATACTGGCCAAAATATGATCTGTAGTATGAATTAGGTTAAATATAGTTGTTTGTTTTTAGATTCTGAGAATGTGGCTGTAGCATATTTCTGAAAATTAGCTAAATTATATAGCCATTGACAGGAGGTATGTTGGTCTGGTTTTGATTGTTGGTGAATAATAGGAGCTTCTCTGTAGAGTTGTGCACAGGGGCACAGAAAAGAAAGATACTGGTGTTTAAATGCATTGTCTCTTGGTATTTTCCCTTTGTATGTCTTATGTAGTTGGTGAGGTTACATACGTGGAGCTGTTTAAGGATGCTGAAGGAAAATCAAGGGTAAGTGCCGTGGGCAACAATCTGCTAGAGGTTTAAAAGTTCCTCAGCAGTTTTATTTTTGTATAATACCTGTACCAGTTATTGGAAAGTAAGTTTCATTTCCACATTGATTTTCATTAAGATAGCTTTGAGGTTTCTGTATTAGAAATAGTTTGACACTTTCAAGCAGCACAAGCTAGCTGGCTGTAAAGGACAAAATACTTCATAAATTTGGCATTCACTTAATTCTTCTTTTAGCCAACATCTTTGTTTTGGTACAAATCTGTTTTATATAAAGGATTTTCAGTAAATCATTGATTTTATTTAAATTTTGTTAGTGTAGTATTCTCTTCTTGGGGACACGAAGTATGAAATCTTAGCTAAGAATATACTGTTTGAAGTGCCTGATTTGACAGCTTTACACAGTTGGTACTCTAAACACAGGATTAATGTATTTGCTTTTTTTAAACTAAATGGATGGAGATGGTTGGTAGCCAAAACAGTGCCAGCAATGAGGCATTAACAGTGAAGATTGCTAAAGCTCCTTTGTCTTAAAAATAGTCAAAAGTTTGGCCAATAGTAGCTTCAAACCTGCAGTGAGAACTTGAGAAATGCATGTTTGAGTCTTAACTGAAGTTGTAAAAGTAGTTGTAAATTATTTTCTTCAACGCTTGCTAAAACTAAAACATGCTTTCAGCTTTCATTCACTTAGATCAATCCTGAACTCTTTGTTTTATTAGAAGGATTCTGGTGCAGTCAAAAAGGTTATTTTCTTACACAGTAATCTCTCAAATATGCTAGTAATACTGAAGAGGTTTGCAGGCTCCTTGTTCATTGTAAAGGTATATTTGATGTATTTGGATTTGAATTCTGTAGTTGGTGGGCAGATTTTAATGACATGATGAGTGTCTTGATTGTTTTTTGGTTATGTTTTTGTTTTTTTTTCCTTCTGCCCCTTCCCTTCCTTCCCCCCAGCTGTCCTTACATGGATCTGTGTGGCATTTTTCTGTAGTCCAATTCTGGTTTGGCTCAAAGAGAACAAAATATAATATAATGCATTTTGAATGGTATGTGTGTTTAGAAAGTAGGAGAAATTCAGCTTGGCTACTAGTAAAAAGCATGTATTACGAATTTTGAAGCTGAAAATAACTTGATAAATAGTTATTTAACAGTGAGCTTGGATCTTTAACTGGACTCTTAAATACTCTAGCATATGTGTTGACTGGCTTTTTTTTTTTTTTTTTCTCTTTACATGTGATTACAAATCATCGTGGATGTAGGGTTGTGGGTAAGTTTCTTTTTCTATGTGTGTAGAAACACACTGCTATTCAAACGTTCTGTTAAGTTTAATGTTTTAAACTTTAACACTCCAAATGTTTTTGTTCCCTCTAAGTGTGGTTGAATTCAAAGATGAAGAATTTGTTAAGAAAGCGTTAGAAACTATGAACAAGTACGATCTTAATGGAAGACCCCTGAATATTAAAGAGGTATGATTATTACTGTTTTTTAAATAAACTGTGAAGATAATGTAACTACTGAAATGATGGGTACTATGTTTTAAGTGTCTAGCTGTGTAATTTTTTTATTTTATTTTATTTTATTTATTTTTTTAACATTTTCTTAACGGGCTAAAGTGCCTGCTGGCTTCTAGAAGGTCTTGATACAATGTCAAGTGAAAAAGATGAAAATGTGTCCTAAAGCCAAAATAATCGAATACTATTTTTCTTTTACACAACCTTATCTTTAACTTCGTATTCTTACCTGTGTAATCTGCTGCTGTTAAAATTCATGTTCCTTACCTGCCTTAAAATACCAGTTTGAGCAGAACAAGCTGAGTATCAGACTACTACATATGTGCAAGGATGGTATTGGAAGCAGAGAACTTGTACTGATTTGGAAAGTGAAATTAATGTCAACGTTTCTATTGTAGTGTTGTAGCATATAATAGTGTCTGATACAGTTCTTTATGTCCTGTTATAGCTTTAATAATGGTTATTAACATATCAAAAAAAAACAAAACTATTTAAATTAAATCAGTTATTGGAAGAAGGTACTAGACTGACAGTCCTTTAGATTGAAATCTTTTCTACTTGTCCATAGGCTAGGTACAGCATGTGAAGTGGCAGTGCACGCTTCTTCAACAAGTGCTTTGCCAATATGCCTCAACCCTCATCTGAAAGGACCCACCTCTAGAGGTGAGGGAATTAGGTCTCCATGCTAATTCGGTTCTTAATCCCTCTGACATGGACAAGGATATTAGTTGATAATTTTGACGGGCTTATGTAGAATTTCAAATAGTACTTATTTATTGCCAGTCCTGATATTGATGATTAAGTTGGCTTTATTTTTGCACATGTTGCAGGATCCTGAAGGTGAACATGCCCGCAGGGCATTACAGCGTGTAGGAGGACAGTTTCCAGGAGGACAAGGACCTGATATGGCACCTGGATTAATGAATTTACCACCTTCTATTGTCAACAATCCAAACATTCCTCCTGAGGTTATCAGTAACTTGCAGGCAGGCAGGCTTGGGTCCACTATTTTTGTTGCTAATGTAAGTTTTATAACGTATTTTAAAGCAATAATACTTGATCTTTGTAAAATACCTGCATAATCCAGTTTTAATATTAAGAAGAAATGTGAAATGTTAATTCACATTTAGGATATTCAACTAAAAACACAAGACACGTATCCAGATTTTGGATGTGAAAAATGTGTTCCACTCCTAAAGCTGTCTTGCAGTTTTAATTATAGTACAGTCAAATTTGGGAAAAAAAAAATATTTTTTTTTTTTGCATTTTTCATTTCTTCCATTTTTAATACAATATACTTTTATTCTTGATAGTTATTTTATACAAACTTAAACTTTTATGTTTGGGTGTACTTCATCAGTTCTTTATTTGCACAAATTTAAGAAACAGGCATGGGAGTACAGCTGGTTTACAAGAACCCATCCATTTCTCAGCATTAGTACGTTAATTAGAAAATTACAATAGATATATGTGCTATAACTTGTTGCTTTTAGTAACATTCATGTTAGACTTGGTTGCAGCCTTTTTTGTGTATGTTACAAAATTGTTTACGTGTATAAAGCATTTTGTGAATCAAAGTTTTACTGCAGTGTAGACAAGCTTTGAAAACTAATGGCAGAACAGAAATGTGCAGTGAAATCACTTACGTATTTCTCTGTGTAAGCTTGACTTTAAAGTTGGCTGGAAGAAACTAAAGGAAGTATTCAGCATCGCTGGAACTGTAAAGCGTGCAGACATCAAGGAAGATAAAGATGGCAAGAGTCGAGGAATGGGAACAGTTACTTTTGAACAAGCAATTGAAGCTGTTCAAGCAATATGTATCCTTGGCTTTGGAAAAAAAGGAAAAAAATGCTCAAATATGGCTTAGTCATTTTTAATGGCTCTTTACCATATAGTTTTGCAGATGGTGCTTGTTTGCCTTGTAGATAGGATAAGGGACTAGAGTGTAGTACTGTGCAGATTGTTTTATTTTTTTTTAATAGTGACTGAATTTACTGCTAGAGTGTAAAAAGCTGTTCTTGATGAAGTTAACAGACTTAAAATGCACAGGGAAAGTGACACCCATGAAGACAACTTTTATATTCCTAACAACTTATATAGTCTCTTTCTGACCTTTGAAACAGCATTCTAAAGTTTAGTTAAGGAAAGTTAAGACTCCTAAAAGTGGCACAAACATAAGTTTTTACAGTGATTCTTTTGAAATAGTTAAATTGTCTTCTTTAGTTAGAGTCCTTGAATAGCATTTCTTCAGCTATGTTCAATGGACAATTCCTGTTTGATAGACCCATGCATGTAAAAATGGTAAGTTGCTTATATTTCTTTCTACCTTATGTATCTCTGCCAAAACATTGAAGGGATCATAGCATAGCATCCTTGTTTTTTATCAGGATGACAAATCAGTCCCTCATGAAGATTTCCGTGTTGCAGATAGCAAAGGTCCACAATTACCTCGTGAGTACACGCTCTTCATTTTTAACTCTTTGCACTTAATACATATTGATAGTGTCTTGGAACAGTTTAGTAGTACTCTTGCTTACTATGGTCTCCTTATGGTGCATAAAGCCTTATGATGATAGTTGTTTTTTCTTTTTTCCAAGGTGGCCTTGGTGGCATTGGTATGGGACTTGGACCAGGTGGACAGCCCATCAGTGCAACACAATTGAACATGGGTGGTGGAATGGGGAACATGGGTCCAGGAGGTAAAGTCATATTCTTAATTTTTAACTTAGAGAATGGCATGCTCTTGTCAAAGTAAGCCTTGCATTGTGTGTTTTTGAGACACTGTCTTTGCATTTTTGAAATATATTTGGATCTTACCTGTCTTCTAAATGGTGTTTGATCTTTTTGGTTTAAAGGTATGGGAATAGATGGTCCTGGCTTTGGTGGAATGAATAGAATGGGAGGCGGTACGTGCAGCCAAATTCTTTGTCTTATGCATTTTTTTAATATTGGATAGAAAAAAAACATTCTTCCTTATTTTACAGGGCTTCCTGGATTTCGTGGAATGGAAGGAATGGCTAATATGGGGGGATTTGGAGTCAGTCGAATGGGAGGTAGGTGAATACTTACTAGTTTGCTAGTACTAGTTTGCTAGTCTGTGAGCCTTATTAAAAGTCCTCTTTACATAAGCATGGGTAATGTAAATGGGTTCAAAAGAAATGTGGCATGCATGGAAGCATAGGAACTGGAAGGAGAGGTGCCTCTGACTTGTGGATTAAATTTACTTCTGTTTAAACAAGCAGCTGTGAAACAAGTATTGTATTAGCATCAACTTAGTTGAATATGACAGAATATGTCTGTTTTGTGCATTATTCTCTACAGAAATGTTCCGTGGTGGAATGGGAGGAAACATGGATAGAGATTTTGGTCGTAGTGAGATGCAATTGAACCGTGGTTTTGGAGATTCTTTTGGAAGAATGGGTATGGTAACTGTTAAATTTCCTGTGGCAAATTGCAACATGGTATTGGGAGAGTTTTACTAGGAGAAAAAACAAGAAGAGGTGTGGTTTCATTTGGTCATCTTCCTCTGTCCCTTCTCCACCAGCTGTTATTGTAAAGGTGTTTATTTAAGGGTGTTCGTATGTGTTTGTTATGGCTGTTTCGGAAGATGGAGGTTAGGATGTATTTTTTTCATCTGCAGAATACAAGCAAAATACAATACAAGCACAGTGATTTTTAGGAATGTATTTTCCTTCATACTGTTAACTTTGCCAGGTATTATGTTCTTTGGATATTAAAACATCTGGTTTTGGCAATCCTGAACAAGATGTCTTTGTACTACCTTTGTAACTTCCTGGAGTCTGCTTTTGCAAAGACATGCTGGAAAGTTGTTCTTACTGCAAATCAGACAGCATTGGATAGGAATGATGAATTTTGGTTCCCTCAGTTTTCTTCCTGCCTTTTCCCTTGCTGCTTAGAATAGGATTTACTGTCCTCTTCTGAGATTGAGCAAGGTTTGTTATGTTTATAAATGGTGTTCTTTTGACTGAGTTCATTTTTGCTACTTTTGCCCTCCCTCAAATGAGATACTCTTCTGTCTGGATAGAAGTTGAGAGCCTGGAAGTGCTTAACAACAGAGCTTTCTATGGTTTTGTTACTATATTCTTACCTGAATGAATACATTATGGAAGACAGGCTTTCTGTTTTTTCCTGTTCCTCCCACCACCACGAATTCCCTACTGTGAAAGTGAAAGAGTGTTAAGAGCATAAGGCTCATTTAGTCTAGGAAAAATTTAATTTTCCCTCTTTGGAAGAAAAAATTCTTCCTCTTTGGTGGGTGTTTAATTTGGGTAAGTCACAATAAAGAGTAACTGTTATGTAATGCTCTTCAAGCACTGATAATTGTGTAGCAGTAGTAGATATT
Source organism: Aythya fuligula (assembly GCF_009819795.1). Classification (NCBI taxonomy): domain Eukaryota; kingdom Metazoa; phylum Chordata; class Aves; order Anseriformes; family Anatidae; genus Aythya; species Aythya fuligula. Next base: position 1,097,860 of record NC_045569.1, on the reverse strand, counting down.
TAGTAAGGATGCCAGTTAAGTTTGTCGTAAGGTCTTGTAATTTATGTCTTAAAAAGCAGGTGTTATGCTTTCAGTATGTGTATTTCAGCATAGGATAAATATCTGTTTCTTGAGTGAAAATCCAGAGCTGCTTCAGTTATAAATGTTCATACAAGCAACAAACTTCTGAGTCTTCTGGTAACGTGCTGGTCTTGAAATAATGTGAGTATAGCTGCTGTGAGAAACTGATGCGGGCATTGGTCATTCAGTAGATTTCAGCAAGCTTCAACTTGCTACCTGTTAGCAATCTTACTGTTAAAATACTGTTCTGGTTTGAGATAATATTCTCCTGGAGCCATGCACCTTTAAAATTTGGGAACTGCAGAAAATGAAGATGAGTTTTAAGTAGCAGAAACAAATAGTATTGTTTTATTATAGTTAAATACAATGTTTAGTCAGGGAATTTCCTAGTGTACTCTTATTACAGCATTTAGGTTAATAATATATTAAAAGGAAATGTTGTGAGTGAGTGCATTTGGCTTCCATAACATGCCAGTTTCAATGAGGGCAACATAAGACAGTCTTCGATTGGACTATGGCATCAGTTAGTGAAAATGAGGATGTTTGATTTGCAGTGATTTAATAGCTAAAATTTTAAAGTATCCAAAAAATCAAAGGTTATGTCACAGTCTATCTCCAAACTTAGCATTTTTCATTGATGCAAATCCAGTAGGGAAAAATGTACAAGGAGAGGATGTTTCGAAGGATAGAAACAGCTGAATACGTGCTTACTATGATTATTTCAATTTTGGTTTTGTTTGTTTTAAAACGCTTCCCAGGCTGCTAGGGAGACTTTTCCTTTTAAAAGAGAGGGAGTATAACTGGGATACATTCAAAAACTCTTAAAGATTTCTAGTTTTGAGAAAGTAGGTTTTTTTTCCTCACAATTCTTTTTAAGGTTTTGGCATTTCATCTTTGGCGTAATGAATAAGTATTAAGAGCTTCATCATATGCGATCTATTGGCTGAAGTACTGTGCGTAATCCTGCTGATGTTGAACAACCATAGGCTCTTGAATGGGGCAGTCCATTTTTTTGGGGGTCTTGGTATGGCTCTGCATGTTGTCTGAGAGAAATATTTCTCTCAAGAGACTGGCAGGGAACAACTATTGCTGTTTGTAACTGCATGGAGAAAATAAAGTTGATGGAAGACTGCTTGTCTGGAAAGTATCATCAGTGACCCTTTTTAGATACTGAAACAATAGTGTCTAGCCAAAATGAGCCAGTTGTTGATCTGTTTTACCATAAGTAAAAACTGAGCTGTTTCTTTTAGGGATTAAAATCAAGCAAGAAAAATGTAGTAACTGATGGCTCCAGAATTACCTGCAAAATCCTGCTTCCTTGTATACAGGTTAACAACTAAGATGATTATGCTGCCTATATCCTGAAATATTGCCCACTAATGTAGGAAGCTGTCTTTTGTCAGTCCAACACTTTTGTTTTACCTTTTCTGTCTTTAGAGTGCTCTTTTTGTAGATACTAGGTTTATTTGAATGGATTTGTTTGAGCTGGTTCTCTGGAACAATTGGAAGTGCTTGTTACAGAATCCGCAGAGCCCCTTGCTCTGGTCAGCATTGACAAGAATGCAGTTCTTCAGTTTCTGCAATTCTGGAAGCTCCCTTGGGATTGCTTTCCTGAAACATAGTGCTTCAAGGAAAACTCTCGTTTTATTTATTTATTTGTTCCATTAAACCCTGCTGTCTAGAATCAGTTTCTTACACTATTCTGGAGCTTTTATGGTTTTGTCAGGTACCCTTTAGTATTGCTTTTCTCTCTCCCTTTTTTTCTGCCAAATTCATAGAATCATAGAATCATAGAATATCCTGAGTTGGAAGGGACCCTTAAGGATCATCAAGTCCAACTCTCGACACCGCACAGGTCTACCCAAAAGTTCAGACCATGTGCCTAAGTTCACAGTCCAATCTCTTCTTAAATTCAGACAGGCTCGGTGCAGTGACCACTTCCCTGGGGAGCCTGTTCCAGTGTGCAACCACCCTCTCTGTGAAGAACCCCCTCCTGACGTCCAGCCTAAATTTCCCCTGCCTCAGCTTAACCCCGTTCCCGCGGGTCCTGTCACTAGTGTTAATGGAGAAAAGGTCTCCTGCCTCTTGACACCCCCTTACGAGGAAGTTGTAGACTGCGATGAGGTCTCCCCTCAGCCTCCTCTTCTCCAGGCTGAACAGGCCCAGCAGAGTAGAGCGGGACAATCACCTCCCTTGACCTACTAGCGATGCCGTGCTTGATGCACCCCAGGATACGATTGGCCCTCCTGGCTGCCAGGGCACACTGCTGGCTCATATTCAACTTGCTGTCTATCACGACCCCCAGATCCCTCTCTTCTAGGCTGCTCTCCAGCGTCTCATCGCCCAGTCTGTACGTGCAGCCAGGGTTTCCCCGTCCCAGGTGCAGGACCCGGCACTTGCTCTTATTGAACTTCATGCGGTTGGTGATCGCCCAGCTCTCCAACCTGTCCAGATCCCTCTGCAAGGCCTTTACGCCCTCACTTGAGTCCACAACTCCTCCAAGTTTGGTGTCATCAGCAAACTTGCTCAAAATACCCTCTATTCCTACATCCAGATCATTTATAAAAATATTGAAAAGTACCGGCCCTAAAATGGAGCCTTGAGGGACCCCACTGGTGACCGCCCGCCAGCCTGACGCAGCTCCATTTACCATAACCCTTTGGGCCCCTGCCCGTTAGCCAATTGCTCACCCATTCTATCAGTTCTCTGATACAAGATACGGTTCCTTCAGTTTCAGATGTTTGTGCTGCTGGCAGGTTGTCAGAGAAAAACTGTAGGTAGCAAGGAATCAGAGTAGCTTATATCTTGTAACAGAGGAGGAGGAACTAAAGTTACTTGTGGGGTATTTCCTACCTAGTTTGCATAATAAAGGCACGGGTTGGAGTGTTCTGTAGCAAAAGAATCGCCAGGTAACACTGAGATCAGTGCACTTTATCATTGTGTGCTTTGCTGTTGTCACTAACCGGCAGTTTCGGTGTATGTCACTGTTATTTTTTTTCTGTTTAGGTGGTGCAATGATTGGTGTTTTTGCAGGAGGAATGGGAGCGCCTAGAATGGGCCCAGTAGGATCTGGAATGAGTAGGTTAATTTGTTTCAATAGAATGTAAATGTGTAGGCAATGTAATGAAGTGGTGTCCGTGTAATTGTTTCAGAGGATGTACTTGTCAGCGTAGGAAGAAGTAGAATTCTGTTGCATGGGATTCCCAGTCTAATAGTTTTTAAGGTTGATTTGTTGAGGTAAAAATTCAGAGGAAAACTTGCTAATACAGTCTTCCCTTTGAGCATATAGTTTTGAAATGGTTTGAACTTTTGGTTTGGAGGGAGAAGTGATTCAAGTAAATTTGTATTCCAGAAAAAAGATGAATAGGCAGAGTTAGTTACTTAAGTTCAGCTTCAAGTTCACATAGGTACTTTAGTAATCTCTCATAATTGAAATAAAAAAAAAAAAAAGTCTTGAATTTCAGATTATCACTCAGTTTAATTTTGTGCAAAGCTCAAACACTGAGTTTGTATTACCGAAAATGTCTCTGTTACTCAAGCTAGAGCAGATAAGAAAGTAAAATCTTGCTAGGGACAATCTTGCGAGGCGTAAGGCTTAGAGAAGGTCTGTCATGGATGATCTTGATAGTCTTGTTTTACATTGTTAATTATGAATCCAGAAAAAATATAATAGAATATAGGATATCTGAATATGCCATTGATCTTGGTTCATTATGTAATATACTTTAATATATTCCATTGCATGTATCAGGGAAGGTCCATGCTCTGCACAGGACTGGCAGGAATGGCTGTTCTTTGCAGAATAGGCTTTCTCTGTAAGACTGTCATTAAGTGTGGTATGGCTGCATTTAGTAAAGCCAAATGGTTTTGCTTCCTGCATTCACAGTCGTGTTGTACCTGGTCCAGTTACCTTTATCTTAATATTTCCACAGTCATTTACTTAATCTCTTTTTGGTGCAGGGTATCATATTCTTATTAATTAAACTAGACGGTCTTTAAACCGTAACTGTTTTACTTCTGGTGTTAAACGTTTTATGTTAGATGATGTGAATAACAGCTTCGCGCAATTTGCTTTTTACTTCTATACAATAACTGATACTTTGTTTCTTCTAATGCTCTGATTTTAAATATTAGCCATGTTACTAGATAAATCACTTTGCATGTATGCATTGTTTTTCCTGACACAAAAGAATTTAGACTTTTTAACAAGATACTTATTCATTGATTAATAAAAACAAAACAACAAACTTGTTATTCTCCTTTTTCTTCCTCTGTAGGTGGTGGAATGGGTGGTATGAACAATATGGCTGGAGGAATGGGAATAGGCATGGATCGGATGAGTTCTGGTTTTGATCGATTGGGACCAGCTATGGGTGGAGGCCCAGACAGGAACATGGATATAGATCGAGGATTTGTGCCTGGCCCAATGGGAAGTGGAATGAGAGAGAGATTAGGCTCTAAAGGCAACCAGATATTTGTGAGAAATGTAAGCATTTGAAACATAGAAAAGATAAGCCTATGTTGTGTGCGTGTTTTACTACATGCTTTTTCTTTTTGTAATATTTTGCCATTAATAAATACTTTTTTTTTTTTTTTTTAATTGTAGCTCCCTTTTGATTTGACCTGGCAGAAACTGAAGGAGAAATTCAGTCAGTGTGGTATGTATGTGAATCTTACCTCTGCTTAGCTCCATTGAGTTTGCATTCTGTCTTGTTCTTTAGATAAGGGAAGTTTTATAAATAATTTTAGGTGTGACATAACACATGAGACTATGGTACATATTGGCTGAGAGTGCTCATCTCCTATAAACTTTAACCCATCTCATTAAAATTACCCTTTGAACTTTTTCTTTTTTGAGGTAGGTATTAGTTATCCTCTGGGATATAATGTAGTATTTATTTTGAGAGAAATGCATGCATGGATGTGGGCCTGGCCAGGTTTATGCGTTATTTCCAGTAATGGTGCCATATCAAATCAGAATTAAGAATTTGCAATCCTGTACTGTCTCACCTTTTGTCAAGAAATAAAGTCGTCCCCCCCCCCTTTTTTAAAGTAAGATACAGGATTTCTGTGACTATCCGATAACTATCTCTAATTAAGAAAAGGTTTCTTTTTACAGAAGTGAATTAAAACTGATTCTTGTATGTAGAAATGTGATTTTTTTTTTAAACGCACAGAATGGAATAGGTGAATATAACTGAATGTAATATTTCAGAATGAAATAAAAGAATTATGAATGGCTTCACTTACTTTGCAGAGACAGGAAGGAAAAATAACTTTAAACATTCTACTTTTATATAAGACAGTCTTCATACAGCTATTTGCAGAGTGGATATACATTAGAACTTGTAGTTCAACTATGAAAATATTTCAGGTGTTCAAATGCATTTAGTGGTTACAGGAACTTAAGGTGTGCTTACATTCCAGGACTCAAAGCTTTTGTTGCTGAATTATAGATAGATCTAGCATACCGGGTTTTCAGAGTGAAGTTCTCCCTTCTAGCATTTTCAGGGCTATGTTGCTGCTGTTATAATTCTAGGAGCTGCTGGTGAATATCCTAGTTTTATGCTGGGATGCCGTGCGGTTAAAGGACTGCATAAACCCTCTCTGCTTTTAAATACAAAACGAAACACCAAAACAAAGCCCTTCCCCATAATTCAGTATTAAGCTTTAATCAAGTTTCCATAACTGCATAACAGGTTAGTCTGTAAAACCACCACCACCTTTGATTTTGCTTCAGATTTTTTTTTAGGGGTTATCCTATGTGTTTTCTTCCTTGCCATCCACGTTTTCCCTTAATATGGACAGGCATGAAATAATGATTCTTGTGCAAATCCATTGAACAGTTTTCTACTAAAATCTTTTAAAGTATTTAAGAGAAGTTTTTGAAGAAGTAAAACATCTTGTGCAGATACATCACTTGATACCACACTTGTATGTTGGGAACATCTGTGCTTTTGTGAAGATACTTCTTGATATCCTGTTATCATCAACTTCTTAGTAATATACTTGCACTTACACTTAGGGATTACATTGTTTTCTAGAAACATATAAACAGGATCTCAGTGACTATCAGATATAACAATTATGTTGAATTGTTTTTAAGAATGTTTAGCACAAATATAAACAACAGATTGAACCTGTGGAGCCATGGTCTTTATATTTCCTTATGATGCTGACATGAAAACAATTTATTTCAGTGAAATGCCAGTCTTTTATTACTAGCCACTTAAAAATAAAAAGTCCTGTGTTTTAGGGAAGAATTTCTTGTTCCTGCTGGCACTTAAAGGCTTGCTACTCTGTGGCATCTACATAGAAATGTTCTCTCATGAGTTGAGTTTCCAACCAATTGGGTAGTGCATTCTATTTGTTTTTTGCTCTGCAACTTTTTTTTTCTCAGTTATATGATTGTTGTGATTAGTTGATAATGTGATTATTGTACTGCAGTGAGCATGGTGGACTGGATTGAACTGTCATTCAGTTAGAGGATGACAATTAATCATACTTTCGGCAGTGTGGCTCCACCAGTGAAACACAAAACTTTTCCGTAAGCTTATAGGACACTTTGTTTCAAATTTGATGTCCAGTTCAGGCATGCATAATCTTATGGTAGTCTGAAGGATCAATTTTAAGCAGTGGGACTTTGATTGGAATCTTTGCTGCTGTTTTGACCTATCACCTTCCCTGAATAAGTGAATATACTGTAAATCTGATAGTTCTGATATTATATGTCCCTCTAGATTATATTTAGAATTGTTTTTTAATCACTTCTGATTAGTTCTTTAAGTTTTTAGTGCACTGAAGGTGGAAAATAACTACTGTTTAACTTGTTTATTCAGGTCATGTAATGTTTGCAGAAATAAAAATGGAGAATGGAAAATCAAAGGGCTGTGGAACAGTCAGATTTGACTCGCCAGAATCTGCTGAAAAGGCCTGTAGGATAATGAACGGCATAAAAATCAGTGGCAGAGAAATTGATGTACGCTTGGATCGCAATGCATAATTTAAAATTGTGTGTTCAGGAACATTCCTCTGTCTGTTTAGCTTCTCTATCCTAGTAAGTCATTTTTAGTAACATTGTATGCTTACAAAAGCTGTAAAAACAAACTTTTAAATCCCACCAGCCTTTAACAGTATAGTGTTTAATATACTGTGATACTTGTTAACTGAATCTTACAATGTTTGGTTTTTAAAGACAATTTGCCTGATTTTTGTTGTTGTTTTTGGAGGCACTGAGCACCTGCAGGTCCCGTTAAACTCTGGGAACTTTGGATGCTCAGCGCCTTTGGAAAATTAGGCCAAGTGTCTCTAGTCATTCAGTTTAAATGAATGGTTATACTGTTTTTAATAAAATAAGCCATTTTCTCTGTTAAGATTGCATAGTGGGATTTGTTTAGTGTTTTCTGATTTTTATTTCCCTCCCAGCATGTATCAGCATCGTAATGTAAAAAATAGGTGTCCTTTTTCCAGAGTTTTGGTTTTATATGCTTGTTGTTGTCATACTGTAATTCTTGACTCTAAAGGAAAGGGCTCCAATTAGGCTGTGATGTTTCTGTTCTACTTAATATTACTTTAATGCCGTGACTTAGTTCTGTAAATAAGATCTAGAGCCCAATGGGAATTTTGGATTTTTTTTTGTAATTTGACTAAATGAAGAAACTGATCTTTCTCTTCTGCTTTTATTTTTTCATCAGTATAATCACTGATTAAAACTAGTTACCACAGACCCTTGTAGGATTGTTCCCTATGATGCCAAGTTCATATAAAATTGATAATATGGTAAATACTAAGTACAGTACAAGACAAATTGCTCCCAATTTTTTATCTATTTTCCAGCCATTCAGGTGAATTGCCAGAAAAATAAAAACAACTGAACAGATGAGAGAAATGGCTGTGTATGTCAAACCACTGCTGTTCACTTCTATGGGTCCTGTTGTATTTATGAAGGCAGTTTTTATAAACCAGGGTATTCCCAAACAGAGCATATCAAATACGTTGGATCCTACGATGTTAGACATAGCCATATCTCCATTTCCTGTAAAACAATAAATACAAATAAGCCTGCTTAGTTGTGCACTGTGAAATTGCCAAACTGTTTTGGAGGAACAGACTGTTGGTCCTCAACCTCAAAGAGTAAAACAGTGTTTTTAGCCTTTTTGTTCTAAGAACTATAGATACGATTCCACATACCATAGTTTTGGGTACCACAAACATAAAAATGTCTCCCTAAATCAACAGCACCTGCAAACTTGCACTTAAAATAAGCTAGACAGGTTATTCTAAAATCCAGTTATCTTTAAAATACCAAGACCTACAGCTGTGTTTTGCAGTAAAACTGCTAACGTGCTTAACAGCAAACCAAACCAATCTAGAATACTTTTCAGAGAGGTTTTGAAATGGCTGAACCACAGCTTCTTTGGGTAAGCTATCTTATTTATTAGTAGCAAACTAAAATCTAGAGTTTGGAGCAAAAATTTTAAAGTCACTCCTTGAATTTCCAAAAATGTTAATTTTTTTCCATAGTACCTTTTAAACATATCTATTGAAATGAGCCTGAATACCAAAAGCTTTACCTTTTCGAGCCACCAGAACACTTGCAACTGTATCTGGTAAGCTTGTTCCTGCTGCAAGTAAGGTGAGACCCATTACTGACTCTGGAATTCCCAATGTTTCACCTGTAGTTGGTAAATAATGGTAGAAAACACAAGTATAGTTTTAGCTTGTTTCATCCAAAAAATTTTCTTTGGACTTTCCTTGCTGGAGAAAAGATTAGTGATCATACAATAATTCCAAGAGGAATCTGATCACTAGCTTAATGTGACTAAATATAAAGTGACTGAACCATGAAGTATTTAAAAACAAGAACAAAGGAATGTCATCCTGTTCTTGTTCTTCAGTCAAATAAAAAGGAACTGTGATATAGTAACCATCTGATTTTACAACTTTCTCAGAGAATTGAGAGGAAGGTCTCCACTGTTCAAAATGGTATGAATTATGAATTGCTCTTTCAGACACAGCAGAAGTTTGAATACCTAACATTTTTGGTTTTGAGCATCTCATCATTAGTGCTTGAACGTGTTTTGAAGCAATAACTCTTATAATAAAACATTTACTCTTCAAAGGGTGAGAAAAAAGCACATGACTTTCATAGGGAGGAGGGTCATTAAGATCGTTACTGTAATACTGTCTCAACTACATGACTTCGTTCCAATTAGAAAGCTCAAGTTTTTTAGTTCTTTTGCTGAATTTGGAAGAAGCATAATGAAGAATTGTTATATGACTTAAGTATGAGTGATTCTTTAGAAGCATTTTTTCAGGTAAACACTTTAAGAATAGTTTTAAATGGTTATTAAAACAGCAGCCTACCTCTCACCCCTGTTTTTAGTACCATTTGTGCTGAAAGAGTATTAGTTTCTCACTTAAAATATAGTGATTCAGGTCTTCAAAACTGTTTTGGTTGCCTTTAGTTCTACGTACCATTCACAACCATCCACATGCTGAAGTTCTTGATACTTCTGTTCAAACTGTTACATAATTACAGTTTTTCTTAAACTTTTGTTCACTAAACACTTTTTTTTTTCTGTTGAAATCTGAATTTTTGCTTACAATGTTTTGACACCAATAAGAACAGTTTTCTCAAAATAAGAGGTGGTATGCTGTAAGCTAGCTCAGCAATGATTGCCTAGTACATACCAGCTTAGTTTAGATCGCCTCAGTAAATTTATGTTTGAAACTTATGTTCTGTTCAAAGGGACTAATGTGATCCTGTTGTAAACTTTGTACTGGTATTTTCGTCACTCCTAATGTAAGAGATCTGTAGGATGGAGGGACCCAACATGATCAGCTTTTGTAAACTAATCTAAGCAAATGAAGGTGAAATATGAATGAAGCAGCTTTACACACCCAACAGTAGTGTCTAGCCCTCTGAAGGTTATGATAGAATCTAAACTCAGGTGAATCTTTTTTATTTTTTTTATTTTTTATAGATTAATCTTCTAGTTAAAATGTAAGGTTGTTTTTTTCTTTTCTGTTCTTTTTCTGGCAATTGACCATAAAGAGAGAGTGGTCTTACTTTTCTAGCCTTTGTTTCATTTTGTGTATCAGTAGCAATATCTTGCTATAGTAATGAAAATTTCTTTGCTAGTAACAAAAAGGTGTATTAAATTAGGTTTGTTCTTGACCATTAAAATGTAGTCCCCTGCTATGAAACACATTCTCATAGGCCATTTATGCAATGATAGAATATTTTTGAGTCACCTTTCATGAAAAACCTAGATTTGAATATATATATATATATATACACACGTGTAATTTTTAGAGTTTTAATGTGTAAATAGAGCATATTTGACCTAGAAGTAGTGGGACAAAGACCCCAAAGCTGCTTGTGATGACTTCAACGTGGACTAACACTAACACACTATTTGAAACTCCAGTGTACCTGCTTTCATATGAATTAGTGTTTTGTCTGGAAGAATGGCAATAACTTTTGTTTGGATCCTGTTTCAAAGTCTTCTAGCATTCAGACAGTAAACCTTTGCTTTTTAGATACAAGTGGAAAAAATTTTGACAAAGAAGTGAACCTGCTGGGTGTTATACCCAGAAATCTATTAGTAATTTCTCACAGGTCTACCTTTGTGTAGGTCTATGTCTGCAGTCAACATTTATTGAATTTAATTTGAAGACAATTTAGGATGCTGAACTAGCAGAATACTGAGATAGGATTGGTGAGCTACAATGCGGAAATGGCAAGCTTTGTGCAATTTCTTTCTTGTTTAGTGGTTTGTTTTCTGCTTGTTCTTAAAATTAAAGACTTTTTCTTAAGCTGATTGGAGAAAGAGTGAAATGAGGAAACTTTTAATACTTCAAGAAATTTTTTAAAAAGTTGTTTTTACACTCTTTCACACCCTTTCCCTCATTTAAAAGCAGTGCTTTTACTGCTTGACTTTATGATGCGGATTTTTAAGAGATACAGACATACCTGCACACCCAAGAATGTTTAATGAAAATACAGCACTATAGTTAAAATAATACAAAAACTTGGGCATCTTTTTTGGCAGTTCATTTAATGCTGAGTCTCTTATTATGGTGTCCAAGAAAACTATAGGTATAGAAATAATGGATATTTTTACAAACACCTGAACCTTTAATTCCAGTCTTGGTGGCTTACATGTGTGTCAGACTTCAGCTTGATGAATTTATTGCTGTGTATCTAATTGTTTCACTTCATGAAGCAGTTTAATGAAACTGTCCTTTTAAATATAGGCTGTTTTTTGTAGCTTTGTAAACAAATTCCCTTTCATGTGATGATAAGCAGTCTGAAGCAGCTAAATTTTAAAGTAGTTTTCATTAGATGGAAGGAAGCAAATGAAGCAGTCAAACATTAGGGTTTTTTGTTTTTCTAAGACAAATATGTGTTGCTAAACTAACTGTTAATTGTAAAAAAAAACTTTGCAGATAAAAGAATGTGTGTTTTTTTTTTTTTTTCCAGTGATTTTTCATTGGCTGCTTCTGTACAGCAGCAGTAGTTAAGGTACCTACCTGCTATTGTTATCATCCATACAAGAACGTAAGTCATTGCAGAAATCCATGCTGCTGACATTAAAAATGTCACCATGAACCAGTTTCTCCAAAACCGTCTTCTGCAATCTGGTGTAGTCAAATAGAGTAGTGTAATAATAGGAAGAGATAACACCCACAAAATTCTCTTCATACCCACTTCAGGCATGGTGAAGACACTTGGATGATCTGTTGAGGAAGTAACTATTTTAAACTGTAGCATTATGTTTGAATAATTAGTATACAGTCATACTATTTGCTTCTACTTGTGAGAATACTGGAAAAAGGTTAAAAAAAAAAAATAACTCTTTGTGATGTTGTAACTGTTGTCTTCTTAGTACCTATAACACACTTGACTAAACTCTGAACTCAAATATTCTTTATTACCGTGTCACTAGGAGGGAACAAAGGTGGATGAAAAAATTTTTTCTATAAGGTTTATGTAAAATGTTTGCCAAGATTTAGTACCAGCTGCTGATTTGCTGAAGTGAAGAGGAAAAGTGATCTGTGGCCCCATTAGAGCTATCGCTTTACTTCTGCTATAATGCATATTTTGGATAACAAATTGGCCATTTGTCATAAGAATACAATATAAGTACAGAAGCAGCATGTGTTTCAGCTGATACTGCGTTTTACAGGCTGAGTTGCTGGGAAGTTTCAAATATGCACAGTAACAACTGATGTTCTATTACTGACACAAATAAGCAACTCCCCTAGCATTCCTCTAGTAACTAATATAAATATCACAACTATGATTTTACATAATGTTATATTCTAGGGAAGATTAATGATTTACTTAAGTACTATGCTAGAGTTCTTTTGTGAACAAAATCTGAATAATATCTCAAACCATACTCTTTTTTAGAACTGATGCAAACAGGCATATAGTGTTTAAATTTAATAATACTTCTACCTTCAGAGATTTCATCAAGCCCATGCAAGCTTGTTGAACGTTGAGAATAATCCATCTCATCTTGAAAAATTCCACTATCTGTTCTTGACTGTTGACGAATTAGAGGTCCACTGTCTTCCCACCCAGCCAATGGTTGCTGCTCAGCATTCTCTTCCATAGCTTTTGTAAAACATGAACAGCAGGGACTGAACCTTTTCATGAGGCATTGGTTGATTTTAATGTCAAAACATAGTACCAGAATATAACACCCATATATTAATAATAAGGAAGCACTTTCATACCTAGAGTGGAAAAAAAAAAGAAAAAAAAAAGATTTTACATAACTTGTAATATATATTAATATATAAAAATAAACTCATTAAAATGGCTGGCATAAGAAGAGAAAAAACTTGCATGAATTGTGAAAGGCAAAAACAAAAGCATCTATTTGCACTTGTATGGGCAGTGTCATGGAAGTTTGTGTCTCCATGTCTTTCAGTAGTTTGATTCATTCCACTCCCCTGCAGAATCTTGTCTGTGCATTGTATAGCTGCATGTTTTCCAGGGGAACTTACTGAACAACTGATGTTTGCAAAATTGAGTCTTATATGATGGTTATGGAGAGGTATAGAACGTGTTATTCTGAGTAAGAAACTTCAGGAATATAGTACTGGACCTGACTGTCCTGAGACAACAGGAGTTTCAGTGTTGACTGAAGCGTGTTAGTATCAGAAGCTCATGATTTGCTTCTGAGATATGTTTTCTTAGTGGTAATGCTTTTAAAGGAAAGCTTCTAAAAGAAGCAAGCTCTGAAGACTAACTGCTGTGCTAAACCAGGTATGACAGAAATTCTGAAGTTTGTACAGAGAAACCTATGCAGATCACACTTTATAAATATGCAGGGTTTGAATGTTTAGGTAATAATCTTTACAATCATTGTAACTTTCTATATTTTTAAAGCCAACAGGATGTTTGTTTCTATTAGTGAATGGCAGTTCAGGCTTCTTGAAGTTTTTTGTTGTGTTTTAACACTGTTTCACTAATCTCCAGTCAACATGAACTCAACACTACTCATGCTCTTACCAGTAAATTCTGCTGTCAGATATCATCGCAAGGACCGCCGCTACACTAATTGTATATGCCAGGCAGTCTCTAAACAGCGGCCAACAGGATAGCCTTGAAACCTGCAGATCACAGATTCATTCACATTTTTTTTAAATTTGTCTGTAATACTTTCACTAAGTGCTGTAAATGCTGCATCAATATGTTGTTTCTATATTATGTACAAATTTAAGATTCTTAGGAATGACTTAAGTATGATATTTAACAAGTTAGTGTTTTTAAAACTTTCATAGCAACTTATCTTAAAACAGATTACATGCTGGTTTTGCTACTAAATAATAAACTTGACAGTTGTCATAGTAAGTCTCTCTTGACTTTTGTTGGCAAAACAGAAAGGATAACCATTTGGTTCTTAGGTATGGAATTATCGAAGTTGATACATACCACATTAGAAAGCAGCCCACAAGCTGCACAAATCCCGAGAAGATTATAGATCGCTGATCCAAGGATGGTGCTAATGCCAATATCTCCCTTTGTCACGAAGACTCCTACAAGCAAAATGACTCGGGTATGTTCCAGTTCAGCAGGCAAGGTAAAGAATTCTGGATTTTGAGGAGTCAAAGCATGTATCTCTTACCTAGAAAAGCAGTGACAAGCTCTGGAGCTGAGCTTCCAGCAGCCATAAAAGTTGCTCCAGCAACATCCTGAGAGAGGCCAAGGCCTGAGGATAGAGTATAAAAATACTCTATTTATAAATATATAAAAATATTCTTTAATAATAAAATTAAAATTAAAAAACTTCAGTAGTCTGTACCCATTACATGCATTAGTATATGGTGTTAAAAGCTACTGCAGTTCAATGAAATGAACTTCGCTTGCTTTCATACAGCTAATGCATTTATTAGAAATGACCAAAATGTATTGAAAGTGTAGCCTCATTTATTGGGCTAACTTACTCCCAGCTTTATTACAGAAAATAGTTTAAATACTAGAAAAGGAGCACTGATAGTACAAGACATTTTGGCATGACCTTAAAATGTAAAATAGGCATACTTATGTAGGATCTGACTTTATCATAAGGATAACAATTGCAGGGAGATTCCTTGGACTACAGTGTGATAAGGCTACATGATTCAAGTCAAGTCTATTTCAAGGGGAAGCTGTGCTCCTGTGTCTTAACATACCAGAAACATTAGGTAAATTCAAACCAATGCTTGGATGAGCCTGTCTTGATTGAAGGCAGTAAGATTTTTGTTCTGGTAAGTTGTCTGTTTCAGAAATTTAACTCTCTTTTTTGATCAAGGTGTGCGCACTAAGAATGGGCAAGTATGTTTAACTATGGAATGACAATCTAACATTTATTGTCAGTAAAACAAAACAAAACAAAAAAACTAGCTCTGTAGCAGTGCTTAAGCTTAAATTTCCTGTAAGTGGTCCGATCTGGAGAATGCGTTCCAGTTCAGGGATGAATTTCCCTAGCTTTTTAGTTTGTTTATTTTTTAATTCTGTGCAATGAAAAGCTGAACTCTCAGCCAAGACCATCGTTTTAATTCTGTGGTCTGCTGAACCCAGGGAAATTACCACAGGTTAATGAGATTTCACAGAACTGCTGTAATTATATTTCTTTCCTTTCTGTGTCATGCCTTTTATATCTAAGCAGTTGCTCATACTGGTACTTGTTCAGTACTTTGAAAAAAATACCAAAACTTCAGCAAGGACATTAATTCCCATGATTTAATATAGGAGAGGTTTGGGATTTTTTCCTTCCCCTTTCCCCCTCTTAACTTTACTGGTAACATAGATTTATTTACAGCTACTCACCTAAAGTTATATATATTGTCAGTTTTAATTAATCCTGAGGAAATTTTAAGATTTTCTTCCAGGTATAAGGAAAGCACATTTTAAATAAATGCTTAAGAGGAGTGTAATCAGAGTTTATTTTTCAGTACGGTGTTGATATATTGCATCGAATTAAATGTTGTATTGATAGAGTCTAACTGTGCAGGAGACTCAGAACTTTAGTTTGGTCTCCAGAGCACTCCAACTTCGACACTTTTCAAAGAGAATGATCTACACAGAGCTTAATTTTTAAAGGAAAAAGTAAGGATGTTCACTTACATTCACTAATGATCTCTAGGGAAGGCAGGAAGTAATCATCGCACACAATGGACACAGCCAAAAACATGTAAAGTATAATTATGAAATAGATAACGATTCCTCCATCCTTTCTCTCCTGTGATGTAAAAAATCCCTCAGGAAACTCCGATGAAGAGGAGAGGACACAGTTCGTCCTGTTTTCTGAAAAGTGAGTACAAGGGCGTTACACATCCCCATGCCGCGTAGCTCTCAGGCAGCAGAGCGGCGTGTGCTCCACACGCGGGCTGCCTTCGGTGGGGCTCTTTCTCTCAAAAGGGGTTTATCTGCCTCGTAGGCTCCAGGGCAGCCTCAGGAGAACCGCTGGAGTCGCCGCGGTGGGAGCAGGCTCGCACCGGCGGCAAAGCCCGCGGGCAGAGCCCCTGAGGGGCAGCCGCTGAGGGCTCAGCTCCCGGCTCCTACCTGCGTCCGCGGCCGGGCTCTGGGCCCGCGCTCCCCGCGGCGGCGGCTGCCAGGCCGCCAGCAGCAGCGGCAGCAGCAGCAGCGCCCGCGCCACCCGCCGCCTCCATCGCCCCTCGGCTCCCGCTCGCATCTCGGCGGTGCCGGAGCGGCTCTGAGCGCCGGGAGAAGGGAGGCGGCCGGGGTTGGGGCCCCGGACGGTCATGTGAGGGCCGGGACCGGTCCTCCCCCCGCGCCTCGTGGGGTCCCGGCCCCGGGCTCCCTCAGGGCGCTGCCGCTCCGCCGGAGCCGCGAACCGCTCACCGGCCCCCCCGCTCCGAGTGCCTGCCCGGGGGCTTCATCTTAGGCTCCCTCAGGAGCCGATGGGTACCGCTGTCAGGCTGTCACCGCTTCCCTCTCCACATCCTCCTCTCCATTTGAGGAGATGGAAAGTTAATTCAGCCTGTTCTGACAGAAGCTGTGTCTTTTTTTGTGCCAATTTCTCTGTGTTCCCACCGATTCCACCAAAATTCCTGTCAGGCTGTGCGAATACTGGCCTTATTCCCCCTTGGGTGGAAGAGATGTTCATGCTGTTTAGGTAAACTAGTCGGCAAGAGCAAGGCTGAGACCGACCACACAATCCTTCCCTTCAGAGCTGGTTAACTAAAATTCTTTGTCTGGTGACCTTTCCACAATGAAGTCATGTGTATAATTGAGGATTAAATGGTAAAATACAGTCTTTTAGCAACATGGCTTTGTAGAGCCATTCCCCCGCTCCCC
Organism: Aythya fuligula; assembly: GCF_009819795.1. Classification (NCBI taxonomy): domain Eukaryota; kingdom Metazoa; phylum Chordata; class Aves; order Anseriformes; family Anatidae; genus Aythya; species Aythya fuligula. Next base: position 1,080,978 of record NC_045569.1, on the reverse strand, counting down.
CTAGCCACCAGTTACTCAGAATGGAAAAGGGTTAGTTTTCTAATAAATCTCTTACGGACGTGTCTCCATAAACATTTGCAATCCCATTATGCAAAATGACATTTTGAGGTGCCCATGTTGCTATTAATCATTTATTAGATGCAGGGCTAATGCTTACAGTTGTGAAAAACAAAGGCAAACTTGAAAATCGTGTTTTGCTTCATTGCATCTAATCCTTCCAAAATCTTGTTCCCTACATCCCTGTTGCTTGGCTAACACATGGTCAGCCTCTCTTTAGTATACAGAAGATGAGGTAAGGTGATAAAATGATTATTTTTCTTCTGCAGTAAAATGGAACGAGTAAACAATCCTGAAGCCACCATTAGAACATGAACACTCACAACTGCTGTTGCCCATTTCAGAACCTTCTGTGGCCTAATTTTTTATTTATTTTTTAATTATTTTTTTTTACCACAGTAAGAATGATTTTAACGGTCAACATTTTTAGAGGTGACAAGTACCTTTCAGAGAACAAATTATCCATGCTTTCTGAAACATATACCAAAGTAAAGTTATGGCAGCTGCTGCTCCTGTTTTACAGGAGGAAATAAAACATTTTGGTTTTGAAAGATTTAAGGATAGGATTTTCTTCCAAATCCCACTTTCCACCATAATAATACAGTATGAATTTTCTTGTCTAAATTACCAATGTCCATTTCCCTAGATAGGTCAACCGAAAGGGTTTCATCATCAAGGTAAGCAGCTTCCTTGGCATTACCTGGCTCCTTCCCTTCGAGCTTATCACTTACTTACTCTTAGAACCTCAGCAAAGTTTCTAATATCTGCTGTTTCATTTCAATTTAGATAATTTTTTCGATGATGCACTTTTTTTTTCTTTTTTTTTTTTTTTCCCTGCTTTAAATTGCTCATAGACCTGCCATTCTGATTGGAGTGACTTCTCTGGTACAGCATGGTGCTTGCTGTGTAATTAGGAAAGCTTAGTCGTGCAATTTCAGGATTTGGAGGTTTTACTATGGTCTGGTTTTGCTATGCATTCAAGCTCTAATTCCTTTCTGCAGGCACCCCCTCTCCCTGCATATCTGAAACAAAAAAGAGCTTTTATTTTGGTGAAGACTGAAGCCTACTTATTTTGCCAAGAAGTTGTGAGTGAGGTTGCTGTGCTCACACCCTCCTTGCAAAACACACCCCTGGAGAGAGCAACAAATAGAGGGAAAAAAAAAAAAAGTCTTTCAGCATGAGGAACCATGTGCTACAGATCTGCATGCTTGACCCAGTGCAAAAATACACACAGCCAGGCTGTGTTTTGGCCTCAGCATGGCTGGCTGCCTGGTCTAGGCTATTTCAGTCTGAGAGCCTTCTGCAAAGCTGAGGTGAGTCAACTAAAAGTGCAGATTTATGTGTGCTGCTGCATTTTTGGCTGCTGTTAAGATAAAGCCCAAGCCCTTAGTAGTAAAAAATATGTAAATAATTTTTTCAGAGCTTCTGAAGGAGAGAGAAGGGCAGAGGTTTGCTATTCAGGTTGCTAACACTAATGACCTGCCACTTTATGGGCTATGCCAGAGTCTCCCATGGCTGCCCAAGCACAAAGGTCTTAGAGGGTGAGGTAGCTCCAAACTACAGCAGCCATAGTTCCTTTCCTGTTGTCCATATTCTGATGTAAACTAACTGTTACAAATCTGAATGCCCCCCATTCAAATGAAGACTGTTTTATTTTGCTACGACTTAAAGCAAAAGGAGGTTGGGCTGTCTGGAGATCTGACTCCACCTGTGACCTATTTAGTGTCTGATGGACAGGCTGATGGGCCAGATGGAAGGAAATGTACAGTGGGATCAGCTGGTCTGTCTCTGGGCAGCAGGTGCTCTTCTTCCACAGGCGAGGTAGAATTTTAGCATTTCTGTATACCTGTACAGTGAATTTCGAATTTCTTTGGCTTCCTTAATTATATGTGCACTTGCATTGTTTTTCTTCTAACTGAAGCTGTGAGCTACTATTTCAGTCCTAGATTAATATCTGTATAAAATTAGCACAATCAGGGGTTGAATGAGTGCACTCAGGCAGTCTTAGAGCTCATAGGAGTGCACCCTAGTGGTATAATTAATGTCCCAGTATGTGATCCTTGATAGAGCTGTGTGTTTTACACAGAGCATCACATGAAAGTATACACCAGTAATGTTCCTGGTAGTAAGGCCTAATGTGGTGGGAAGCAAATTAAGTGAAGATGTTTTCATCCTCAGGAAAATCCCCAACATTTTTTTTTTTTTGTAAATTAGTATTATCTTTATTTGGCAGAACAGAAGTGGAGGATGAAGATGTAACTGGCTGCCTGGACAACTACTGCAATGGGAGGCTGTGCTAGAGCTTTTCAGAAGGTTGGTTTCCACAGTCCTGTTCTGATCATGCTGCTCATATGACTCTTTGGAAGCTAGAGTAACTATCTCTAAAATGGTGGTCTCTAAAAGAGATGGTAAAATAAACTCCCCTAACCTGGGATGTTCAGATATCCCGCTAAGGTGATGAGGTAGATATGTTACTGTTGCAGAGTTAAAATAAGTTTCTTCAGTATAACTCTATTATTCTTAATTTAAATGATAAATACACAGTCATTGTCAGACCAGATATTCATTCCCCTTTGTCAGCATTTCATGGCTTACTTCCTAGATCTAGATAGATTGATGATAGCCGTTTAATATTCTCCACAAGTAGTGATTTGAGAGTTGCCAACTCTCATGATGGCTGCTGTTTTTCTTAAAGCATGAGCTTTCTGATTTACATTAGCTGCACCAGAATCCTATCTTGTTTTCTCTTTCTCTCAAATATTTGCAGAGAAAGCTTGAAAATGTGAATCTCAACTTCCAATGCTGTAAGACAAATAAACACATGGCAAAGTATTATTTTTCAAGCTAATCTCATGACTTGAGGAAGGGTTGGTGGGTTAATTCATGGTTTTAGGCCAATGAGAAGGGGAAGGATTTTGATTTCTGGCCCTCAGCTCCCTGAAGTACTTAAAGAGTGAAAAGTTCTGCTGTGAATACTTCTGAAGATCCCTGGAAGATACAACTCAGTTGCAGCCCCTTGTAATGAACAGGAAAAGTGGTTGAGCTTTGAAGGAATAGTGTGTGTTAGCCAACACAAGCTGGTGTGAGTCAAATTTCTTCTAGAGCTCTTGGCCTTTGTGTTCTGGCCTTGCACATGTGGTGAATATTTCTTTATTCACTCTAAGCTGCAAAGCTGTGAACAGTGTATGCTTGTTGGTGGTTCATAGTTAGACTTCAGTGTTAATATGTCTGTGAGCTAAATGTGGGAAGCTTCCAGCTTTTCTGTTGTGCTGTTTGGCTGCTTCCAGCTATATTGCAGTCTCTGAGTGAGTGACGAGGTTATTTCAGACAGACCATGAAAAGCATTTGGGCTACAGAGTCAAGGGGAGGTAGGTGTGGTTGGGGAGTCATCTGAAGCTGCTGTCTTCTGTGGGGATTTACAATTGTGGAATATTTTTTGTGTTAGCTGTGAAATAAAGTCATTCCTGATGGTCGTGTGGGTCTCATTTGCTTTGGAGCTTTGTTCGTATTCCTAGCCTGGCAAAGGCATAGCTTGACTTAGGCTACCCACAATGTCAAAAAAGGTAGAAATTCTTTGGTGGTAATTTTGCTTCCTTGTCCTCAGATGAATATCTGATGAAAAGAGAGTGTAGTATTGTCAGCTGGAGAAGATTGAATCTGCTCATTTTCGTGCCTGGGGGTTCCTCTTTTCCTATTGGCTCAACCATATAAAGTTGTGCCTCCCATCTTTGGGCCCAAAGACTTACTTGTCTCATTTAATCTGCTATCTCTTTGGCTAAGGTGAAACTATAGCCCACTTCTCATGGTCTTAGTTTGCTCACTGGATGATTTGATCATCTGTTCAGGACATCAAAGGAATCTGTCAATCTGTCTATTCTAGTGCAGCGTTGTATCAACGGGGCAGGTAAATTCACCGGAAAACATCTGGGAGAGTTAAATACTGTATTCAAGTATTTCTTTAACACAAGCTCTTTTTTTTAATTATTATTTTATTTTTTTTCCCCCTGAAATATAGGAAAGGCAAGGTCTTTTTTCTCTGGACAAAGGAGAACCAAAAACCTAAAATGGTTCCTTGCTTGCAATTTCTAAACTCTTCTTCTACTGCCAGTTTTATACACCACAGAGTTCTGGTCCCTCTCAGGTTGACTTTTGCTTCCCCTTCTGTGTTGTTTTTGCTGCCCTTTCTGTTGACCCTAAAGAAAACCTTGTGCTAGTACTTACTCTGGAGTATATGCTTCCCCTCTTGTTTAAGATGTTTTCTATGGCTTTTTTACTTTGGCTCTGCACTCTGGCTGTCTTGAGACTTGGCTTCATTCGCTGCCTGCCATCATTTTGGTGTAGTTCCCTTATACTGTTTTGGAGATGTAGATGTTCATCACTGTGTGATGAAGCCTTTGTGTCACAGCCTCTGCGGTTTTAGTGAGTCTCCTGGGTTTGTTGAAGCTTTGTTGTTATTTTTTTTGTTGCATTGCTAATGAAACTGTTGCTTCTCTGGCAACTTTCAGCTGACCTTGAGTTTGTAAGTACTTAGGAATTTACATTCTACATAAGAATAATGATTTCCATTTTTATTTATGATTATAATATTATTATTATGGTTATTGCCTGCAAGTTTGTAACCTCAGTGATATCTCAGGAGATGAAACAAACTCTCAGTACATAAGCATTTGTATACAAACAACATCAAATCATGTTTTCTCTAATGTGATTGCTTCTTTTCATGTATTCCTATAACTAAACAAGCATTAGAAAAATAATTATTATTGACATATCAGAGAAGCGACACATTTAATTCTGTCTTACAGGCTACCAAGTTGTTTCACCAGATAACATCAGCATGTACTAGCATTATTTACAATGTAATAGGTGTTGATTTGAGGATGTTTTTGTGTTTCAGAAATTGATCTGTAAACAAATGTGTTGTAAAAAAAAAAAAACAAAACAAAACAAAAAACAACAACAACAAACAAACAAAAAAAAAACAACCTGCTTCTTTATGTTGGGTTATGTTGCTGTGCATCAGCCTAGAGGAGAGTCCTTGTGTTTTAAAATACCTTTGGTTTTTGGTGCAGTATCTGTGATGCTAACCTTTTGTTACTTCAACATTGTGTGTTGTGATAAGCTCCTTGAAATTCTCTTTTCCTCCCATCACCCCTGTGCAGCCTCAGGGGTGAAGCTAGGGGGATGGGGGCGAGCAGTTTGCTTGCTTGCTCCATGGGTGTGCTTTTCGCTCAAGTGGAAAAGGGGGGAGCAGAGAACACGCCCCAGGGAGCTGGAGGAGGGGCCTCTGTGGCAGCCTGGCTAGACAGTGAAGCATGACTGTTGCTTCTTCTGCAATGAAGAGGGAGAACAATGAATTGAAGAGCAGATAATTCTGGTAATATATATCTAAGTGGCAGTATGCCAAAAAGATGGTCTGAATAGATAGCTCTGTGAACCTGGAATTTACAAACGCTGGCTGAAATTCAGCTGGAACTCCTTGGTTCTCCCAGTTTACACTTTGGGTAGAGCTCATGTAAATTATATCCAGACTAATACACAAGTTATGTGTGCAGACGCCTGTCTTTCCTCTGGAAACACTGTAAGCTCTGCATGAAATGAAGGAACAAAATCAATTCTGTGCTTCTGTCAAGGAGATGACAGAACTATTACTGTTCAAACTGAGCAGCACAGACAACTGAAGCATAAAATTCTTGCAAACTCTGAGAATGTCTCTTTAGAGAGCTTTGGTGCAGTCCCCCCACTGCTTTCTCATGAGAGATCTCATCAACATAAATGCAGTTTTGTATTTTTGTACAAGGACTTAGTTTCTTCCAAGCTCACATAAACTGATAGTGAGTCACTACTGATTATCCCTTCACAACGCTAACTTTAAAAAAACTCCACCATGAAATGAAGGTTATTTAAAACTTTACATATTTTCTGGGAATTGCTATATATGCAGACACATATTTTAATTATGTATGACACATATTTTAATTTTCTAAGACAAATTATGAGTTTTTATTATACCTTAAATAAGTATATTGATAGCCTAATTTCTAGCATAAAATGTATAGATAATACTGTATCTTTCACAAGAAGCATATTGTAGCTACAAAGAGACAGATGTGATAGGGCTGAAACTTTTTCCCTCAGCATAGAACAATTGTTATATCTTTATGTTGCTCCATCCTGTTCCTCATATTCTCAGATATTCTAAATTCCTTATAATTTAAGAGTTTTCTCATCCATTTTAAATGCTGCTAGCTTATGTGTTTGTCTCCCCACCACTGGAAGCATAATTTCTTAGTGATCAGTCATCACTGATAAACATAATCAGCAATCACGAAGACAATGTACATAGTATGTGCAAATTTACATGACTTCTTCCATGCTCTGTTCTTTTTTATAAGTAGACGACTGAAATGGCAGCCAGCTGCTGTCCTGCTCCTGCTTTACAATAAGGCTCTTTCAGTGCTGACTGGTTTACTGATATATGTTTTTATAAACAATTTTCAGTTTACCTTTTTTTCTGAATTAATATTAAAGGTTCTGTCAATTGCAAAAGGTTTCTCAGCTAGAGCAAGTCTTTGATTTCTCAGTGCTAGCAGAGACAAAGCCTTCTGGTGGGGGAAGAAAAAAATGACAAATTTCTACTCCTCCTGTCCCTTCACTGCTGCTGCTGGTTCTGCTTACCATGACAAGCTAAGAAAGCTGTTTTGGAGCAAGCACTGAGCTTGCTTTCTTCTGTGGTCCAAGTGCTTGGTAGAGTCAAAGAGCTAGAGAGCAGTCGGTCTTGTGCAGCAGCTGGTGTTGTTTGGTGAGTCTGTATGCAACAGCCTTGTCTCAGAATCTCACATATCAGACATATTGTTAACATAAGAACAGACTTAGTGGATCATGTCACTGCTCAGTTTAGTCCGGTCCTGTTTCTGGCAATGGTAATAGTGCTGTTCTAACAGTGTAAGGTGAGGGCAGGCATGTTTGGGTACATTATCAGTCTGCTCTCTTCAGCTGCAGCCCAGGATTTGTGTATTTGTGTTTGGTAGGCTTTCTTGATAGGCTTTTTTCCTTGTGTCAACTGGCGTATTCACTTTTGAACATGTGAAGCAGTTGTTATCTGTAGCACCCTGAGGCAATGAGTTCCACAGGCTGACTACAAGCAGCATGAAGCAACACCTTTCTTTGTTAGTTTTCAACCTGCTTTCTCATCATTCAAGCAGTTGTTTCCTCTCTCCTTGCATTAGAGTAGACACTGAACAGTTTTTCCTTGCTATCCTTTTCCACAACATGCAGCTTCTGTTTTATTTCCCCCCTCAGCCATCTGTTTTCCAGAGTGCGTGTAACTGTGCTGTGTGCAGAAATAATTTTGTTCCTTTAGTTATCCTTATTGGCCTTTGTACCTTTTCTATCTCTCCCTTTGTGAAAGGGAGCTCAGTATTGAACATGATATTCAAGATGTATCTATTCTGTTGAGTTATAGAATGGCATAAAGATATCTTCTGTTATTTTTCTTATAATTCCTAATATTTGTTTGCTTTTTGTTTGTTTGTTTTGTTTTTCCCTTTCCAGTGCTGCTGGGCATTCAGTTGATGCTTTCACTGCATTACCTTTTTATGTTCAGTATCTCTTCCTTGAGTGAGAATAGGTGGTTCGGAGTATTTTATATTGTAAATATAAAGCTTTAGTTTTTCCTTTCTTTAGTGTTTTGTTGCTGAATTTCATCTGCCACATTGAGAAATGTGTAGTTAAATGGATGGATTTTTTTTCACCATCATTTCCTGCTGAGGAGGAAGCAGTTGTGAACAGCTTCAGCTTTGTGATCTTCCTCCACGCTTTCCCCAATTATATCACTTCCATTAGCTGGAAATGCGTTTTTATTTGGTAATGTTTAAGAGTTTGGGCTGCTGGGCTAGGACAGCGTATAGCCTCTCATCATGCTTTTCTGGAGTTCATGCCCACTGAAGCCAATACAAAATCTCTGAGAATCAAGGAGAATGTCTTATGTTTTCCTATTGAAAACTGAGACACCAAATGCAGTCCTCTGCTCAGTCTGAGGGAGGAAACAGTGTCTTCTAGAGAAGAGTTGAATGTGTGCATCTGTGCTCCCATGGATCTTGCCTGACCCTACTTTTGTTGATGAATCAAATGTAGAAGAATTTTTGGTGATATTCATCTGTCCCAGAACTTGTTGTTTTTCAGGTAGTGGAAAATGCTACCTCTTTCTTCTTTACCTTCTGTGCCTGTTCTGATTCTGGGACATGCAGTGCACACAAACCAAGTGTTTGGTCTATTTGTTCATTTCCCTTTTTCTCTTGAATTGACCTTTGAGTGTGCCCACTTTTGATTCTTCTCAGTTTAACAGTTCCTAGTTTTGAAGAGCCTTCTAATTCAAGGTTGAGGGAGACTTTTCACAGCATGCACTGCACATTCTTCAGTTCCTCCCTGGGGTCTGTGTAAAACTGCCTCCTCTTAAACCACTTCTTTGAACTTTTGTTCTGTTTGTATTTCCTGTCTGTCCAGTGAGTTGATGCTCCTGGTAAGAGAGCTTGCACAAATTTCCAGCTTTCAAGACAGGACAAATGATTGCAAATATTTTAAAACAGGGCTTTAAAAGCTCTGCTTGGAAATGCTTTGTTTTGATCTGTTTTCTGATTTGAATATTTCTTTCAATTTTACAGAAGCAATCAAGAAAATTGTGCAGATTTAAACCAACTTTTAAAATGCTCAGTTTGGTTGTTTTGAGTTATTGAATATTGGATCTGCCTAATGGGATATCCTCTGTGCAAGAGTTTGAATGTGTTAGGCTTCAATTCTGTTCTGTAATTGTAGGTGTTTGACCTTTGGGTATTTGAGGCTATCCTACCTGCTTTCCATCTGCTGCTCTGGAATGGGTCCTGCTAGCCTCATGTGAATGTACTGAGTACTCTGTGGGCCCAGTACCTATCAAGGTAAGTAATATTTAGATATCTGAGTTGAGCACTTTACCCCTTGTCAGTTTTTATAATTTATATTTTAAAAAATAAAGCAATCTGCTTCTACTCATCTTCCTTTTCTGAAGAGCCAAGCAGCATTATGCATAGAACCTTATTTGCAGCAAAAAACTGTCCCTGTGAACTGCTATCATCTGTTGGAGCCATGCACTCACTTCTGTGCAAATCAGCTTATTGCTGTGAAGTTGTGCCAGCTCTGACCAAACCGCAAAAGAGTTATTAAATATTACAAAAAGTTTCAGTGAATTCCTGCATCTCTCTTTACCATGCTCCCAGCATCCCCAATTCTAAAAGTTAAGAGGCAGTCACAGGTCAGATCCGGTAGCTCTAAACTTCTTTGTTAGTTCTTTTGTAGAAGATGTGGAGCAGTGAAGCTTAAGGAAGAGAAAGGGCTGTTGCAAACTTGCATAAACAAATGTTTTGGGTTTGACTTCCAGAATGACTTGGAACATATTTATTTATTTTTCCTTCCCCTACCATTGTTAAAGAACTGTATTTATGAATGTTACAAGTTTTTCCTGACTTAAATAGAAAATTGCAGTACACATGTGCCTGTGGTGGAATTTGGGGCCAAAAAGTCTGTGACTCATGGCTGATTGAAATATAAATTCTGTTGTCTGAAAAATCAAGATCTAAATGCAGCCCTAAAGACCTATCAGTGCAGGATTTGTAGTGCTGGAGTGCTGTGGGGGAGGGAGGAAAATATCGTTGCTTGAGAGTGCTAAAAATGAATGGAAAAAAAAATCAAACAATGTTTTTATTAAGGTATTTGCTGAAGCTACAGTGAAACAAGAAAGCTTTGTCTGTCAGCCTTCTAGTGCTGGCAGGACATTAAGACAGCAAGGTAAATCCATATGCCTGGTATTTGGAATGAGCAAGCAGGGGCAAATTAGAAGTGGTGGCCACTCACAAATTTACTATCCTGTGTGTTTTGATTTTTAATAAGATCATGGTTGCCTCTTAATGTCTTTGTTACATACTGAGAGGATACTTCAGTGTGTTTCTATTTGTATAACCTATTATTGCAAGACCCCACCCTCTATTCACATGCTTACCTCTCCCTAGTGCTAGTACTATGTACTATAAATGTAACTGAAATGCATGGGATACATGGTTATGTAGTGCTTTGCTTGGGCAGTATATTTAGCAAATTGTGTAGTCAAATGATTATGTTAGAATGAATGGTTGATGTCTAGTACACAAATAATTATGACACTAAACTTACTATGTATAAGCTGGAGCCATAGCTGATTTCAGTGACAGATGGAAAACTCCACTGAACCTTTTATTGGCCGTATGCCATTTCTGACTGTTGGCCAACAACAAGATTTGTTGCTAATATATAATGATTTAAGCAGTAAAAAGAGCAGCTGCACTTTGATTTTTCCGTGCCTTTAGTACAGGTTTTCCTGGAGCTTTTAAATCTGTACTGCTGCTTTCTAATGCAAAACTGTCACTTCTAGTATGTGAGAAAAGACTTTATCTTCTCAGCACTCTCTGGGTAGAATTTTATATTTTGATACTTATAACTAAAGCTCTTTTCTGCCTTTTATTGCATTATTAAGGTGACAGCATAAAAATCTCTTTGCAACATGGGGATAGGAATGGTTTGTAAGATGGCTCTGTTGTGTAGTACCACAACAGAGTTGTGTTTTTTTTTTTTTTATTATTATTATTTTATTTATTGTGTTTTTGGCTGTCAGTAAGTCTTTTATTTTATGGCCTGCCAGAGACTGGGAAAACAGCATTACTCCAGATGTTCAGAGAAGACAACTTTCAAAACATAGTTCATTGAGAGGACCTGCATCATGTTACCAGGACAGTATTTGGAAATTTGAGTATGTGAATATAAGCTGCAATCATTACCTATGCAGAACATGTCACTGTTTTTGTTGCTGCTGGCAGAGGAGAAAACTTGCTGCCACGTAATGTTTTGACCTTCGTTCGTACTAAAGAGGGTTCCACTGCTGTCCTTTGTTGATCTGCTCATTCCAATATCAGTCCAGAGAAAAACAAGATTGGCATCTGGAGAGCAGAACTGTTCTGGCCATGTGCCCAGAAGCAGAGAGCATGGTAAGGGAGGTACATAAGGAAGCATATTCCAATAGAATTTCATGTATATTTTGGGAGGAAAAAGAACACTTCATTTTATGAAAATGAGTATTATGCAAGCTTGCATACAAATAAAACTGGCCAAACTCTTGACTGTCCTGGGGAGTGTCAGTCTTTGCTGCATTAAGAAGCACTCTAAAGATCTCTAGGACATGTTTGACTGATACTGTTGGTCCAATAACAGTCATCATGTTGCTTCTGTGCCAGAGGAGGCATGAAGTGGTCATTACATAAAGTGTTTCTCCCTGTGGAAGGCAGGCAGGTAGGGAAGAGGACAGTTAATATACCTGTATGCTTCTTTTATCTTCTTGGAAATGCGTAAGAAATGGTACAAATGTTGCTCTCCCCTTTCCATGCCAGCTGGTATGGAGAGAGATGCAAGGATTCAGGTTGGTGCCTGGAACCATGGTTTGGTTCCTGACCAGTTTGTGGGACATTCTGTGGGTTGGCCTGGCTTGTGCAGTCTAGCCTTAGTGAAGACAATGGCAGTATTTCTAAGCCATGTTATCTGGCTCTGGCTGACTGCTCTGCTTGATTGGATTGCCTCTGGGTCTCGCACATGCCTGGTAATGCACAATTATGATGCTGTCTGTACTGCTAATATACTCTTGCATTGTATCAAAGACCACTTTTACCATCTGCCTAGGTACATTGCTGTCTGTTGCCAGAGCACTTGTTCCCCATTGGGTAAGCCAAGTGATTCATCCATGGAAAACTGAAAACACCCATTTATTTCTCCACCCAAAGGTAAATAGCACACAAGCTAACCAAAGGAAGGGTCTCTGTGGGTTTTTTGCATCTTTCACCTTTCGTTGTGGTGCCAGGTGACTCTAGATCTTGCAGATTGGATTGGCCACTGTCTGCGTGCTCTGAAAGTGTGTGCTAGTTGGCCTAGCTCATTCTTTCCTTTAACAGACCAATGTTTTGGCATGATTGTTTGTTTGTCTCACATCTTTTTTTTTTTATTGTTTTAAACTTTGGAAAAGGAGCAATGTCACATTTCTGGCTGAAGACAGATTGCTTCTTCATTGGTAATAGCCTGTCTATTGTAGTTGGAATTTGCTGGGATGATCCCTATCTAGGTTGTAGTTTTTCTTTCCTGTCAGATTCCTCCTCCACCACTCTTTGATCTTACCTACAGCAAACTGTCCATCTCAAACAATCGAATGGAACTATGCAAAGTATTCGTAAAGTGATACAACTATCCCCCACTTTGTTCCATCTTGGAGAGCACTGTACCTGTGTGAAATCCACATCAGTCATAGTGATAGCAAACATTGTAACCCGTTATTTGTACTGGAGTTGAGAAATGAAAGATAGATATAACTGAGAGGTTTACGGCTGGCTGTGTCAATCTGAAATGGTACCTGCTAGAACCCAGTGATGATTTTTGCAGTGATGTGGGTGCCCATAAAGTATCATCAGTGAGCTGCATGCACTTTCAAAATGTCCTCTACTTTTTTTTTAATCCTTCATAGCTGGTGTGTGTCATCTTGTGTATGTGTGCAACACAGGCCGAGCACCTTGTTCTGTTTCTGGCTGTTTTTACACATTCTTGATGCTACTTTTGCCTGGTGTCTTGTGATAAGTCAAGCTGAGTCTAACGCATATGTAGAACAGCTGCTCTGTTATTTGTTTTATTTTTCCCCTCTCCCAGGATTGAGGGACTCTCATCCAGGTGTTTGTGGTTAGGTGCAAACTGTTGATTGTAAAGCACTTGTGCTTTCCTTATGTCGTACAATTCCCTAAAGCCCATTAATGTGGCTGACTGCATCATCTGCCCTCTTTGTAATGTTTGCTGGCATTAATGTATGTTGGTCTGAAACCTAGTTAAATGAGGTCTTATCCTTTTCTTAAATTTTTATTGTTTAAAGGCTACAGCTATTTTCAGATGATTTATGTCCACACAGATTATGCAAAACTAAGGAAAAAGGGGTATTTTAAAATCTTTTGGTGGCAGTGAAGAAGGTGGTTCCTGACCACCCGGTCATTGTCATGTGCTCGCTGTTAATGTGTATAGATAGTTGTGTGTGCAGTCATATAGGAAAGAATGAGATAACTGCAAATGATGGAAGTGAAGTTCTGCAGTTTCCTTTTATTTCCCTCAATAAATTTGATTTTGCTTCTTAAAAAAAAAAAAAAAAAGATCTTTGTCTGATAGGTGTACTGTGAATAATGTTTAACTGTGGTTTGTGATGTTTCCTCATGATCTTATTGCATGACAATACCAGTGATTTACAAGGTCAAGGTACTAGTCCAATGAGCATCGGGATTGCAGTGTATGACGCAATTAAAAATGTGACAATAGGGACAGAGTGATGACTTCTGAGATGACACATACAGAAATCAAAACACTTTGTTAGAAAGCAGGACTTGTTGGTGTCAACTGGTAGTTAGTATTTACTTTCCTAAAGGCCTAAGGTTACACCAATCTGTTCTTTTTAAACTCAGCAAGCTCTCATTGTGATGGGCATGACTCATGTCTGGCTGAATGCCGTAGCTGCAATTTCTGTTCAGTTGGTGTTCAGGCAAAATGTCTGTTCAGATCTTCAGGCAGGTCTTTGCTGAGTGGTTTTGCCACACGTCTTTAAAATCTCTGCTCCCAGCACTGGATTAAGACAGGTAAAGCAATAGTGGATGGTTAATATTTTGGTAACTAATGCACTTTTCCCTTTCATAAATAGGGAAGTTTTTTTTTCATTGAAGATTTGTGATGACTTGGAGGAGAACACAAAAGTCCTATTGTTCTTGACTCTTCTACTTCCATTGTGCTTTCTAGGGTTTGTACTATCAGCACCTGCCACTTGTTAGGTTTGCTCCAAACACATGTATTACCTTATTTGTTCTTGAGCAGATCTGCTTTTTCCTTGCCCTTTGACAGCTCACCTACTAGTTTTTTTGTCTGTTTTGTTATACAACTGTGACACAGATATGTGTCATGTGAGCCTGTATGCACGCAGGTGGATACTTCACGGCTATCTGGAGACAGGGACTGTGCAAAGCCTGGAGAGCAGTATGACCAACAAACACACAATAGCTAGATGGGACCCAGGAGCACAATTAGTTGGCTCTGCTAATGCCATGCTGGAATAATTTAACTATCCCTTGCCGTGTCTGTGGCATTTAAATGGGGATGCTGTTGGTGTTCTGCAAAGAGGTAAAAAATAAAAAATAAATCGTAAGGTCCAAAGATAGATGTTTCTTGAGAAGTGATGATCTTGATTATGCTTTACATGGCAGTCAAAACAGGAACAAATGATCGAGTGTTTTCTAATGGCTTTGACAGGAGATGGCATCTGTTGAGGTCCAGGTGGATTTATTAGTGGATTAAGCTTGTCTCCCTAGAGCTTGCAGCTATCTCATGCTGCCTTATTCTGTGTTCCCTACTGGAATATATAAAAGTGCTGTGTGCAACTGGTATTTAATAATTGTTAACAGTGTTAAGGAAAATATGTAGTTCTTACTTCCACGTTGATGATAGATACACTTGTATACATACACTTATACACGTACATTTTTATGTAGGTAGAATGTATATAGCGAATAATAAAGTAGGTGATTGAGGATTGGATTCAGGTATTGTAAATACTTTACTTTAGTTTACTTCTCCTACAATGAGTTTGATACACTATATAATTAAACTATTTCATGAATGAAAATTTTAACTACAAATCTGGCAATGTTTAGTTCCTAATCTCAAAGATGCCACTACAGATCCAGATGCCTGGGAACCATATCCAGCTACAGACAAATATCAGGTGCAAGTAGAGTGGTTATTAATTAGCAGTTGTGCTTATGAACATTTGTAGATATTCAATTTTTTTTCCATAGTACAACAACTAGACTGTTTAACTGCATAGGATGAATGCAGATAGCAAAGCTCTTTTGGGGGGTGGCATGGTGTGTGTGTAGTTATGTTTAGACAACAATATGACCTACAAGCTGACCAGTGTGGAAATACTGCTATCTTCTGTGACATGGAATCTTATACCACTTATGTACGTTGGACATAAAGGGAGCATCTACCTTTAACCAAAGTGATAGCTCCTGTGCGTTTGCAGCAGAAAGAACCATGCTGTGTCAAGTTCTGGAGGGACGTAATCTACTCTTAATAAAATCCTTCAGTTTCTAGGTCGTTGTGGCTCTAGCAATCTTTATGTGAGTAAATAATGCTTACTGCCATAATACTTTGTTTGAAAGCAAAATAATCACAGCCAGATATTCTTAAATATTTTGTCCTCTGGTTATCAGATTGTATGATTAAAATTGCACATGTAGAACAGCTGATGTTCATCTGAGGTTTCTGGCTGTTTGAGGTACATCTCTACCACTGCACACCCAAATATGTAGTGAGGACATTTGGAGAAATTAAGAATTTCCAGAAAGCAGTGTTTCGTCACAATTAATGTTTATCTCCTCCTGGTGACAGTACTTTGGGATATCAAAATGAATGACAGAAATGAAAGCAAAACAGCTGTTTTTTGACCGATAGTGTTGAGCATAAATGTGAAATAATTTAGAATGGGTATCTGTGTAAGACTTTATATATAGTATTTTTGATTTGTACGGTTTTTTAATCCTTTTCCTCTGTTGACCTTGAAAGCACTGGTTGGTTATTAGTAAAATATACACCTATTTTCAGGGTTTAAAATGGAAATGGAGATCTTGCAATAATTTGGCTAAAAGCTACTAGAGCATTCAAGCAGCTGTCAGAATTTTAGGAGAAACCATATTAAGCAAAACCAAGCTGTAGCTGTTTAAGTGATAGCTATGCTGACTGTATTTAGATACCTGGGTAGGTGGCACTTCGGCTGGCTTAATTCAATGGCTACAGATACGAATTATTAACAAAATACAGTTTGGTGACAGCTTACACACTATGGGCCAGAGACTCTTCTCAGTCCACATGTGCAGCTTGTATTATATCCAAATTAGATCAATTTATAATTCTACTCTCCCTCTCCCCTTTCTCTCGCTTTCTCTCTCACACACACACTCTCACTCGCTATTCTCTACAACCTGCATTTGTGACTTAGTAAAGCCCTGATGTTAGCCCATCTAATTACATGTTTGGGAGAGCATTGACACTATCACCTTACGGACTCCTTATGAACATAAGTGGCTGATTGAATACTCACAGCAGAAATAGCAGCAGCAGTACTGTTACCTAAACCATAACTGTTGTTTGTTTAAATGGTGGGCTTTACCTTTGGAAGAAACATTCATCTTTTGATCTGGATGGCTAAGCGCTGTGAATTCTTAGTCGGTCAGGGCAATGGATATGTGCCAGAATGTGCCCCATACCCTTCCTGGGTCCTAAAGGTCATTCATTTTTAAGGCAGAAGCAGTCTGTAGTATTGGTAAGTAATTTGCTTTTTATTTGCATTTATTTTCCCTTCTAAGTTGTAAATGGCTGTGTGGCTGTTGCTTTCTTTAACTCTGTCAAAAACTCTGCATTCTCTGAACCTTGCTTTGAAAATGCATGCAGCCTCAGTGAGTTGCATATTACAGAATTATCTTTCTTGGTTTCTGTTGGCTGCAGAATATGCATCTTATCTAAATATTTACAGTAGATATAAAAGCAAGTTCTTTTTTGTGAAGTTGAACGAAAGGATGAAGTGGCACTAGTGCACTTAAATATTAGTTGAGGAAACAGTCTCCCAACAGTCTCCCTCTGTTACTGGGTATTACCTGAGTTTTAAAAACCTTCTCAGGCAGAGTACCCAAGCAGAGGGAAGCAACTCTAGAGCTTTTGTGATGTACTCTTTTTTTTTTCCTTTCTTTCTTTCTTTCTTTCTTTTTTTTTTTTTTTTTTTAAATTTATTAATTTATTTTAACTTTTCAACCCATACATGCCTGGAATTGAGCTTAGTAACTAGCAATATAAATAAATGCTGGTCCATCTTCTCTTGCATGTTTGAAATTGTCCCTCTGAAATGCTACATACTGAGTGCTATAAAACATGGTAACTTATTTAGAAATGCATACAGTATTCTGTTGTTTGGAAACACCATCTGGATCTGCCGTATTTCATAAACACCTTCATCTCTTTTTCTCTCTCTCTTTTTTTTTTTTTTTTTTTCCTCAGGTATTCTATAATATTCTGTTAGAAAAATACTTTGTGGTGGAAAGTAATTCTGAATGGGATGGAAAGACTAGATTACCTGACAGGTATTTTTCTATCTAGTGTTTCTTGTAGCAATAAAGCATAAACATCCCTTTTCAGTTGTGCAACAATACTTTTTGATGCTACTGTTGTAATGACTTTCTTTGAAATCTGGATGGGCTTCAGAGGGCACAAATGAACTGAGAAAATGAAGGTAAGGAAAAGGGAAAAAGGGAAAGAAATGGAGATTAGCTGAGCAGTCTAGGGAACTTTTTTTCTCACTGCTGGTGTCTGTTTCTGAAACTAGCTAAAATGCTTTAACCCCTACAAGCAGTGCAATTGGAGGTGGTTTCAAACTGTGAATGTGGATTCAGATGTTAACAGTGAAATTACAATCCTAGAACTCAAGGTGATACCCACCATGCTTTCACTTCATTCTGTCATTAATACATGATACTCACGTCTGAATGAGTAACCGAGCCTTGTCTCTTATTTTTATTTTTTTATTTATTTTTTTCTTATAAAAGTGTTTGTAATATTCAGACCTAAACTTGGTTTTTCAGCTTAGTTCTGACTGAATTATGCTCCAGGCTGTTTTGTTTAGAGACTTTAAAATAGGCCTTAATCCCACAATGTGATGTGGAGAAGTTGGTGGCTGTGCTCATGCAGAGCTCTCCAAGAAACTTTAGAGTTTTATGTTGCACAGTCAGCTCCATATTTTGTGTCTTTCTTAACCATTCTATGATCCATTTTTCTGATAGAATTTCTTGCATACTTCTGATTCTGACCTCAGTATTTCAAATTATCCTGCATCCAAGAAAGACTTGCCTATATAAGCATATATATATATTGTGTGTATACACTTAATACAAATGGCTTTTACTTCATGGTGACTTCTGAATATCAGGATTTGCTACATCCTTAAAAGGGCATTTAACAACAACAAATCATGTAATCCCATCCCTTTAGCTTAATTTAGAACTGTTTTATTCATTTGTGCTTTTACTGACTTTTTTCATATTGTCTGTGGCTGGATATTAAAGAATCCTATGTTTTCATTGTTTCCAGATCTTCCACCGAAGATCAGTGAAAGTGGATTCCATGAGTGATGGGCTGATGCCAAATGTTTCAATCATTGTTCAAGGTGTGTAGTATTATTAGTGATTGTATCTGGCTGTTGTTGGGGTTGAAGTTGAGCCATTTTGATTAGCTTAGCCTGTGTTGTAATCTTGGCTTGGTGATTTTTAGCTTCATTTATTGCATTTTCTTGTTTTTCCTCCTCTTACTCCAGAGAGGGTCTGAATTTATTGAGCTTTTTGTTCAGCATTTGACAACCTTGGCTCAAGATTTGAGATTGAAGGTCACGCTTTTTACTCAAGTCTTGACACTTGAGAGTCACTGTGGTCAGTTTTCTGGTGATTCTCCTGGATGACACAGGAGTTTTATTGCCCTGTCAGGAAGTCAGCAGGGGCTTTCACTGCACTTTCAGTTTTATTATGGAAGTCTTTCTTGGAGATGTTTTTGACATGAGATTTTTTTTTTTTTTAAGAAGACTAAACTTATTTTTTTAGGAAGGCGGTATTTGTGCCACTGAACCACCTGCTGCCCCCTCAGAGAAGGCAGACAGAAGACCAGTACTGCCTTTCTCATCTGCCACGTTCCTTCTTCCACCCACTTTTGAGTCTCTTTCCTGTAAGTGGATTTTGCTTGGTTTGTAACAAGCTAGTCCTAACAAAGATGCTGCCTGCAATTTACCAGCAGTGACAGAAGTATTATAAGTGCTGATTTTAGTTTTCCTAATTGTTTTGCTGCAAACAGTTGCTTACTGAGATAACATCTTGCTGGGTTTGACTGGTGTACTATCCGTTGCTGAGGTGTTATGTAATTAGCAATAACTAGGCTAAGTATATCGGGCTTATGCCAGGCTGGCAACTACTCCATGAAATGAATTCAAATAAGCAGGGGAAAAGCACCCCAGAAAGGTGTAGAAAATCAAGACAGGAAGTGGTCCAAAGGTCCCCCACAGTAAACGTCTTGCATGTCTAAGAAAGCAACTTTGGAAGATACTTAGCCCTTTTAACAGCAGACTTTCTTAATTCTTCTCTTTCTCAGAGTTGTTGGATTTAGTCTTCTTTCTGCAGGCGGATGTGCCCACAACTGAGTCAGGAGTCCAGTTGCCATTCACTCTCACAAGGCTAAGTGCTCTGGCTTTTGCTGCTGAGGTGGTTTGCCACTGCCCTTCTGAAAGAGGTTGCCTTTCCAGAGCAGAGCTGGTGTAAGAGAACACAATCTCTGTTTCACAGTCCAGCACCTTAGAGGATATCCTCTTTTAGATCAAGCTAATTCATGTCAGAGTGTTTCAGACAGGGATGTACATGTCGGTTTGTGGCCTATGCTGTCAGGACGGAGGGTTGGAACAGTCAGATCCACTTTAGATCACCCACAGCAAATCAGATGGTGCCTGGAGTCTTTATGGTTGTAGAGAAACAGGATCACTGCTGCAGAAAGGCATCTGGGAGCCACTGGTAGTATGCTGTGCTGCTTCTGGTACTTGCAAGGTCATCTAGTCTTTTGGGTACCCAAAGAAAACATGACTTTGCATTGCAGTCCAGTTCTAGTCCTTTCTGCATGTTATTCAAAGGATGCTTCCAGAAACGAGCACTGAAATGTGTGACTGACAAAATCCTGGCTCTACAGCAACCTGTTGAGTTAGCAGTAATCTCAGGCCCCATCTAGCGTGCACTGTGTGGTCCCTTGGTTTCTCTTACCCAGCAGGATTTGAGATTCATGAGAATCTTGCATTTCTGGACCTTGTGAAAGCAGAATTCCTGCTGGTTTCAATACCTTGCTCATTCATAAGAAGTGGATCTGGCAGGGAGATTTGAAAGATGGTGGGAAATGTGTACATGTGTCTGTGATTAAAACAGACTTTGTGTTCTGGAATTCATCCAGCCAGCAGGCTAGGATCTGGTTAGTTTTGTAATTCTCCTCCTACAGCCCTGCCTTCCCCTTCCAACAGCAATCTGCTAACATGGTGCAATAGACTGAATTCTAAACTAGTACAACTCTAAACACAGCAGCTGAACAAAGGTAGGGTTGTGCAGCATTATTTCTCCAAGGCTGGCACCTTTGACAATGCTTTCAAGGGAAAGTTTCACAAAGCAAAGTTGGTTCTTCAAGGCAAAGGCTGCTTACCCATGGGCTGTGTGTGGTCTACCAGTGTAATTAATCTGGCCAGCTTCCCAGGATAACTTGGAAGAGATCTGTAGGCAAAAGGGGTTCTATAGCTGGGATAGCTTGCTCCTTGCTATTTCCTTTCTGCTGTCCCTCCCCCTTATGATGTTAGTGTATGTGAACTGTATATTTGTTTGTGAGTGGAGTGGGGTGGCATGTGGCCCTGCATTTAATTAGTGGTCTGTGATGGCTGGGCAAAACTGGACTGAGTCAGGAGACTTCTGTTGTTCTTGTGACTGCTTGTGAGCAATGTGTTTTAAAATGGATGTGAATGAAATCTTTACTGGTCTTCCAAAATCACTGGAATAAAATGTAAATGTAACTGGGGTAAAAGCATTTTGTCTGCTGACGAGGAAGTTTATTGGGATGAGTGCTATTTATTGCATAGCTTGTGTGTTTTTTTCTAACAGCCACACAAATCTGCTCCTTAGATGTGTGCAAACACCTTCCAGGTATGGGCAGAATCCAAGCCTGACCCCGCAGTGTCTTCCCACAGTATCTCTGTGGCTGCTTGTAGCCAAGGTGTGGCAGTTCTCAAACCAAAACAGAGTTTTACTTATTCACCTTATTTTACATATTCACCTTATTTTTTTCTTAGACTCTAGGCAACAAATACCATTACCTTTCTGCCTGGGAAAGGTGCTCAGCCTTCAGGAGCCAGAAAGGTGAGCTGGGACAGCAGCAGTATGGACGATTCATTCCTGTTACAGTAGTAGGAGTCTTTGGAAATTCTCTTCTCTAGCTAGTTCTTGATATCCTTAAATATACAGAGCAGTTTTCTTCCAGTGTGCAGGTGACAGCACAGGCTATTTCCTTTGATACTGCTGAGAGTTCACACTTCCTCATGTATGTGCATGCTGTTTCTGCAAGTTCTGGAAAATAAAGACCTTGAAAGTGACAGAACAAACACCACCAAAGGAATTGCACCTACTGTATCAACAGAGAGAAAATTGTCCAGCTAAGGAACGGGTCACAGAGATCTGGGCTTAAATTATTAATTCCTAACTGTTACGAAGTTCTGCAAACTCCCTCTCTCTTTCTAAAATGCCCAAAGCAGAGGGTGCAGCCATTTTTTGTGCCCTGAAGACTAGGTCACAAATCTGTAATGCTGTTTGTCTTAATCCACTGGCTTTTTGTTGTTGTATTTTTCTCTTTTGCTATTCCCACACCTGGATGAAATGGTGCCTACTCTCACTTTCAGCCTGTGTCACCAGCTACTGGAGTGTTAGGGGACAGTGAACAGTCAGCATCTGCTCTGTTCTCTCTAGATGCTTCTGGCTGTGATCCTAGAGCTCTCAAGGTCCTCTGTCTGGTTCTGCATAGTACAGACCCCTTGCATGTGGATCCATACCATGTCCTAAGAAAGCTGCCTTCCCTGTGTGCAGACAAGCTTCCCTCACTTCCTCTGGATGTCTTTTCACCAGCTTGACTGTTGCTAGTCGTGAGCTGTTCAGCTCATGCAATCTAGTTAATCACTTACTCAGAATTAAAGTGACTGTAATGGGAGTGAGATCCCTTCACAAATAAATTAATACGTTACTTTTGAGAGTGTTTGTAAGGAATCTGTTTAATGATTCTATTTCAAAAGCTAATTCAGGTTAATATTCTTCAGCATATGTCATGCCTTCCTTCCTGTACTTGCTTGGTATTTTAATTCTTGCAGTAGGGGAAAAACCTGAAATGATGAACCTTAGCCTGGGATAGCAAAAGGAAAAAAGGCTTAAGAGACTACTGAGAAAATGGTTTTTCTAACCCCCTATTCACCTCCTGATATTGGATAAATTGCATGTCTCTGGACCCATCTGGCACTGCAGGGGAATAATATCCTTTATGAAAAAGACATTTTACTTAAGGTTTTATTCCAGTTTGATCCAGAAGGGGGAAATTGATTTAGCCTGTGATGTTAGAAAGCAAAATCAAGGACTGCTGAGACAGAGGGCAAGCTGCACTGTGACACCTTCTGTGCATTCAAACTAGAAACAGGATCCTTGCCCTGTTGCAGTGATCTCCCCTTCACATCTGTTGCTCCCTTTTTACTCAGACACATGCGAAGTCACATGTGCTGCACTGACAACAATGTAACTGTTCTCCTGTAATCAAAGAACTCCTCATATGAGCTCCTCTGATCCTTCTGTAAATGCCAGCTTACAGGGGACAAAGCACTGGACTTGTTTCATCCCAAGAAGAAGCCTTTAGAATAAAAAGGTTTTTGGTGGGAGCATTTGGGAGCAGTGTCCTAAGGGGAAGTGTGTTTTCTTCTGTTGATGCCAATCTGACTTGCTTTTGTAGTTGCCAGGAGTTTATAGAAGGCCAGTATTTCTGACCCAAAAGACAGGGACCTTTAAGAAGGCCAAATCTAATGGACTCTATGCCTCACATGGTGAAGTGGGAAACAGTAACTAGATTGTGCATGGTCTGTGTCTGAAGCATAACACAGTAATGGCTTCTTCCTAAAGCATCAGAGGCTGTAGTCAATCCCTAAGCGGACGGTCACAAATTAAAGCCGCTAAGTTTGGGGATTGCAATCAGTGGTTATTCCTCTGAGAAGCAACTTAGCACATTAGGCTGTTGAGCACAGCATAGCTGCTTGACCAGCATGCTCTCTATTCCTCTGATCCAGTGGCTGGAAGCTCCCTGCAGGGCAATGATTGTGACTGCACTGAACTGCTGGATGAGGGGGTCTTGTATTATTTTCTTTTTGCTTGTTTGTGTTTATGTAGCTCACGTGGCTTCTTCTGCCTAGTAACTAACAGCCACACTTTTTGTTATAGCAGTGTTTCAGCCCTACATTCTGAATAATAGGCCTGACAGAGCTAGTTCAAACCTTTGATGGAAACGTGTTTTCCTGGAGTAAGTTCTCCATGTGAACCTAGATGTCTTGTAAAATTAGGTTGATTAGGGACTTTTTTTTTTTTCTTAAGCAGCTTTTCACTTAAACTTTTATTTTTGTGTATGTTTATCCTACAGCATATAACTGAAGTGAAAAAAGTATGTTTTAGATTATTTTATGGGAAATGGTTTCATAAATATCCATCCAGACTTGGCAGAAAGCTGAAGGTTTCAAAACTCAGAATTTTTCATGAAACTAAACCTCTGTTCTTTACACAGCTTTCATGCTTGTCCCCACAGTGACTTCCACCTAGATCACTGCAGTATATTGCAATGAGGAATAAATGGGAAAATCAGCAAAGGGCTTCAGCCTAGTGTGGTGTCTTGTTTTCTCCCTGTGACCACCTGTGTTTTCACTTCTGCGATGCTAAAGTTTGGCAGTGCTGATTAGCTGATAACATTGTTGCTTGCTAGTGACACTGCCAAAACTATTGACTGTCATGCCTGGGGTGTAACTGAAGTATTTAGTGATTATTTTGAGGAATTGTATGAAATGAACTTTGAGAAATCCTTGCAATGCAGACTCATTCAAATCATCTGTCAGTGCAGTGCTGTAAGTGCACCAAAGGAGAACTCATCTAACAGAAGAGAGGAAATTAACTTTCTGTACTACTCAGGTCTGTGAAATTTCATCTCTTAAACTTAGGTTTAGCTTGCAGACTTTTTTTTTTTTTTTTTTTTTTTCCCACATAGTATGCAGAATCTCTTCCATTACTACTACAGGAGCTGCACTGGTGGATAACTGTTAAAACAACACTGGGATTTCCTTTTTGTTATTTGAAGAAGAAACCACTTTTTTTTTCTTTTTTTTTTTTTTTTCCCCTCTTTATATGTTGTAGCTTCTCACAGAACTTTGGGAAAGCAAAATGCATGCAAAATCAGATGGGATTCTTTATGCCTGCTGTCACAGATACTCCCATGAAAAATCAGAATGGAGAGGATGAAGATTGGTGCATTCATTATGAGAAGAAGCTTGCTAGCAGCAAAATATAATGTGGAATCTCCTCCTTCCTGAGGATGATAGTTCACATGCAATTGTAAATATATGCTCTCTGAGGGATTAAAAAAAGACCCTTGAAAGGCCAAGATACCCATTATGAAGCTATCAAGCTGGAAAGCTGCCATTGACTAGATTAATATGAGCCTGGTCAATTTTTCAAAACATACATTATAAAAAGAACAATGCTTAGTGCTTTGTTTTCAAGGCACTTTCAGTCATTCATTAAATCATCCTCATAGATACAAGAGATGTGCTTATGCAGAATTTGGAAAGCATTTAATTCAGGATTTATTTAGTCTTTATAGAAACCAGTAAGACTCTGGTTCTCAAACATTTTAAACCTTCTTCCGTCCTCTTTGTCCCCACTGTCATTGCTCTTTGAGACTTGTAAATGCAGTGGAGGTGCTCAGCTGATCCACTGTTTCAGAGCTGCTGGGAGAATGTGGTAATGCAGTGAGTTCTGGGGTTGATGGGTCAGGAGAGAGGGTGCTGGCAGAAGAAGGGTGGTACACATTTGTCCCAAGTGTTGCTTCTCATGCTTCTCATCCATCGTGGTCTGATCCCCCCATCTCTGTGTGGCAGTGTCTGGAGTCACTTCCCAGGCTTGTGTGATCCAGAAGTACTGTGCTCTCACTCTTGCTTTAGACGTACCCACTCTTTTCATTTCCAGTTTTATTTTCACCTAGGACTAAGGAGCTGGGAGAGGTGGTGGAGCAGGCAGCCACTCAGTGCATGGAGTAGAAAAAGCTGTAGAGGGGCTTGAGGTGGTGCCTTCCCCTCTAGATCTGTGTTTTACTTCCTGCTGCCCTTTGCCTTCTCAGCTACTACTTCTCCTGACTTGGCTCTGCTGCCTCCTTCCAGATACAGCCTAGCTCTCTGCTTCTCTCTCTCTCCCTCTCTCTCTTTTTTTTTTTTTTTTTTCTCCCCAGCATACATATGCTTGTGAGCACTGTTCTGTCCGTAGCTGTGCGAGTGTAGGAGGGTCCAGCAGGGAGCAGAGCAGTAGAAAGGGGCTGCCCAAGCAGCATTTTCTAGCAGCCCGGAGGGGAATGAAAAAAAATGAACTATGTCAGATGACATCTGGAACAGAGTACCCTTTGCTTTAACAATTGTCCTTATTATAGCATTATTGCATTACGAGAAAAATAGCCAGGGTATTGAAATAAGGAGTTAAAGACCTAATACTTAAGAAATGATGCTTTAGCTGACACTGACTAAGGGTATTCAGAGCCTTAGCACAATTTGTAGACTGGCTGGTGAGTTGCTTCATTCATTATACTTTTTTAAGTTCATAAAATGGTACAGGGATTAAAGATTATCACACTCCTTTCTTGCGGTTTTAGCTGTTTATATTAAACGCTGTACAGATGAATCAGGAGTGTTGCTTTGCCTAAGAAAGTTGGCAACATAAGAAGTTTTCATGAAATTTTCCTTACGTGTTTAGAATAGCAATAAGCATGCAGTATTTCATCCTGTTTTAATAGTCTGGATGTGGCTGCCTTAAAATACAACCCCCTGAGAAAATCTCACACTGCTAAATGTGTTTTCTTTCTATATCAGATCCTTCCTCTCGCCAACCCTCTTCCACCCCAGTTCTAAGATTTTTCTTTCATTGAATGGAAATTATTTTTTTGAGACATTCAGCATTGTCATTTTACTAATGTAAAATTGTGAATATAATCTTATGGTCTTGGTACAACTGATAATCAAATCACTGGAACAAAATAACATAAACATTTCTTGCTTCAGTACTTGTCAAGGGAGTTTAGTCATTAAATATTTTGCAGGAATAATTCAGTCTTTTGATAAAACTGCATTTCGCACAGAGAATGTGGTTCTGGCTCATTTTGGCTTTCCAAGACTAGTGCTAGCCAGCAGCAATTCTGTTGACTTTTCCTAAGATCTGGGTCAGAGTTGAAAGCAAAAACTTCAGTGTGTTTGCATGTTTGTGTATTTCTAAGAACGATGGTTTATATAACTTCAGGGACCTTATCAGCAAAAAGGAACAGGGAACTGAAACAAATTTGTGCTGCTGAGTGGAGTGATATACAGAACGATGACAACAACAAAATTACACATTGATAGCATTGACAAGTATGCTTTTTAAAATTGTAGTAGTAGCCAAAATTCATGTTTTTATGCATCATGGTGGTTGAAACCAATTATTAATTTGGCACTCTGAGTGATAAGAAGAATGAAAATTAATCTGTAATAGCAAAAATGAGCTTTCTTGGATCTTAGCTGGTGGTAGTAGTTTTTATTCCTGGTGTAGGTTACAGATTCCAGTCCACTGATTCTATACGCTTATTTTTTATTGCTAGCATAAATTTATGCCTTCTTTTTATTTTAAATTAAAGACTTAGAGCAATATTTTTATTATCTATAAATGAGTGTTTCTTTCAAATGTGCCCTGATGTAAAATGCTGAGAGGGTTAGCTTTGGCTTTTTTCTTTACCTACTGTATACTTTTTCTGACATGTTAGATTAACTTTCAGCCTCAGGCCAATCTGTCAAAGAAACAGGGAATGTCTCCTGCTATGACAGATTTGCCAGAGGCTGAGGTTTGAAACAAGCTGGGTATTGCTTCTTACACAAAAGTAATTTCTCCCTACTGAAGAGAACTATCACTGAATCAGCTGAACAGAAGCCTCTGACTTGCATTACTAGGTTCTGATCAGAAAATCTGCAACAGGCGTTTTTTTAATAAACTTATATGCCACAAAGGAGCTTTGGCAGTATAACTCAGGGAGAACTTTCAGCAATATAAGGTCAAAATAATTTCCTCAAGGATATCAGAAATCCAATATAAATTTAAAAAACTTTTCCTGGTTGACTTCAGTATTGTTATCATGTTGGATGAATATACTGCTACAAAGATATACCCATAGGTCAGACTTTAACATACAGGCAGGACGTACGCTATCATCCTGGAATCTGTTCCAAAAATAACCACCCCTGATCCCAAAAACTGACTCAATTTACAGTATGAGCTGAATGAAATTGTGCCCTCTGCACCCCAATTTTTCTGCCTTCGCTGTAGTGCTGAGCACTGAGATGTTGTGTATCCTGAACTTTCCTTTGTAGTGTGGCTTCTTCCAAGGGGTTATCAACAGCTGGCTCTCAAAGCAAATCCGGCTGTGTAGCAAAGCCTGGGATTTTTGCACAAATGGCTAAACAAGAAAATCCATCACAGGCGTCCCCTAAGACACATTCTAGACAATTGCACAATAGTTACAGTGCTGCTGGGCACCTCGTGGGGTGAAATGAAGTCATGGTTCATTCAGTCGGGGTTCCTTTTGTGGAGGGCATTTTTCCCTCTTCAGGACTGGCTGGCAGAATGTGTGCAATATTACAGGAAATCCTCCGAGAGAAATGAGAGGATTACACTGGGAGCCCTCACTCCCTCTTTTGCCTTCCATGATATGAGTAACAGTGCTTCCATGATATGAGTAACTCTGTAACAGTGCTTCATGCAAACTGGGAAAGTGCATCAGCAGTTTGTTCTACCAGATTTTGTACCCCATACGTGTGAGCCAGACTCTAGGATATTTTAAGAAGTACATTTTATTGGCCTTGATGGAGGAATTAATAGGTATCCTCCTCAGGCATGTGCCATGAAAAGAACTTAGACACACATAATGGGCTCCTTCTGGCATTAGAATAGCTAAAGCTATGTCCATTTCAACAGGCTAATTTGAGTTGATGCAGTTGTAATAGTTTATGCCAACAGAGGATCTAGCCCAATTAAACTGGAATGATACACCATGCTAATTTTAACCCTTTCTCCAGAAATGCATGTCTTTGCTGTTTTACCTGCTGATCACAAAGTTCATAAGCTTCTGCTTGTAACTGAGCTTCCACTTTGTGAAGTCTAATCCCTATTTGTATTCTCTTAAAACAAAACAAAACAAAAAACTTCATAAATGTTGTGAAGAGTAAATAGATTATAAGTATTAATTTATACTTTCAGAGTTCCCAGCTGCTCCATTTCCCTTACAGCTGCACAAAATCACAACAGTGGTTTGGAGGGCTGTAGTAAGGTAGGAAATGTATCTCGATGCTGTTTCTTTACAGCTGTCCTTGCTACGAGGTGGTGTCTCTGCATGTATTTTAAGAAGAAAGCACTGTCCATCTGTTGGACACGTGGTGGGCTTCTGAGGAACAAGGAAGTATGGAAGTATGCGTGTTTAAAAGTTCAAGGAACACCAATAACAAGTACCACATCTACCTCAAACTGAAGAAAATGGAAGTGTCGTGTGGCCTAGGGATGTTTGTCTCCCTGTTTGGGCCCCGGTAGTGTACCTTAGTGTCACAGAAGAGGTACAGGAAAAGAAGGTCTCTTGGCTTTTCTTTTCAAGATGACCAAATATAACCAAAGGAAATACGCAAAATATAACCAAATTGCAAAATAATAGAAATAGAAATAAGAAAGAAAAATAAGCAAAAATATAACCAAATGAAATAAGCAAGAATATGTATTCACTCTGAAAGCTGTTTTCTGCTTTGTGGTAGTGCTTGTGATCTAAAAATACAGTGAGTTGCAGGGGGGGAGAAACAGCAACAAAAAACTAAAACCCCCCAAAAAGAAGAGGAGAGATGTTTTCAACCTACAGGAAACAACTGCTGGAAGATCATAGCAAGAGACTTCTCTTTGACAGAATCCTGTAGGGCTGCTTTGTTTTGGAAGTGTGCATCGTGATGGTGGTGACAACAGTATTGGAATATATTTGCAAAAACAGATGAGAAATGTGTGGCAGCTTGTTTTAAGTGTATGTCAACAGACATACACTACAACTTCACACTGGACTGGTTATGAAGGCAGATGACTTTGAGGCCCCCCAAAAAGCATAAAGTTATGGAATTTGTCCTCTGCATTTTTCAGCTATTTTACAATTTCTGAGAAAAAAAGATTGAATTTTAAAGCATAATCAGGACTACTTTATTTTAGTCTCAAACAAGAAGAAAAATCTATAAACAGATAAACAGTGGAGATCTGCTCCACAGTTTCTCAGGAAGGATTCTGGGTTTGACAGAACTAGATTTTTCTCCAAAGTATCACTAATATTTTACACTTGGCATTTGTCCAATTCTGTTTTGGTGTAAGTTATTTAAGAGCATGCAAAAAGTGTTCAATCTTCACAGATAATGAGGTTATTATTGCTAATGAGAAGAGACTTTTGAGCTATAAATAGTGAACTCTGATCCAGCAGCAAAGTTGCTTTAGGGTAGAACCCAAAGGAGAAAATAAATCCTTTCTGGGTTGCCATTTTACTTTGGAATTCTGGTGCCTTATCAGTCAGTTGCACCCTAGCCATACGATCTGTTTGGAAAAGAGAGAGTTTTAGGCTTAGTTCACTGATTGGATCGATGGAGGGATAAGCAAACCACAACCCCCACCCCACCCTCTTTTCCTTCATTCTTGAGACGATGCCTAATGCTGTTTTGTGGACCTCAGTGCAGGTCCTACAAGTTCTGGGTTCTGGATTTATTTGCTTTGTGGACATGGGGTGGCTAGCTACAGATGCTGTTTTTGTTTGTTTGTTTGTTTGTTTTTGTTGGAGGTCACGTAAATCAGTGTTAAAATGAATCTTAATCCTATGTGCTCCAGATGCAGTGGAGTATCTATGGAGGAGAAAAAGAGAGATGTAAAGGAAACACATATCATTTGAATTTGTTTTCTAAAAATAGGTTATAAATCATATTTAACATCTCAAGCAGTAGACTAGTAGAGGATTGCAGAATGATTCAAGTAGGATCAGGAGATCTGAGGCTCACAAGTCTTTCTGGCAGCTCCATTGAGCTTAAAAAGTTGAGCCAAACAGGCAGAAGTTGACTGAGAAAAAGGAGCGAGTTGGATGTTATGATAGTGACTGCAGAGGGCAGGCAAGGCTGAGTTGCATGGGTGCTGCAAAGACTCTTAAGATGGGAGAATAAATCTATTTTTACAGACTGAACATCAAAGGAGGGGACTATATTGGGGAAAAATGCATTTTGAAAATACAGTAAGGCAAAAACAAACAAACAAAAAAACCCACAACCAAACAAAAAAAACACTTTTCCCTCTCTTAAAAAAAAAAAAAAAAAAAAAAAAAAGAGGAAGACAGAAGAATGGAGAAAAATTTAGCTTTGGTTATTTTTGCACCCTTTCCTTAAACTGGAATATAGAAGAGAGAGCTCCTTGCCTGCCTAGGAGGGACTCAGAAAGTACAAACCAGCCAGAGTCACGGTCTGGACCCCTGAACAGAGAAGTACAAAGGAAAGGTGTGCACTGTGCAATTCTTCAAGCTTCATGCTGAAAGTGGAGAAAAGCAGAAAGGTTAATGTGGCCCTTTCACAAAGATGCATGCAGAATAGTAATTTGCTGTGGAACAAATTGGCTGAAAATGGCAGGGCAGGTGAAAGGCTGAGCTCTGGGTGCTAACACAGAAGGAGAGGGAAGTGCCTCTGCAGAGCCGGGTCTCAGCTTGAAGTTCACAGGTCCTCAACACAAAGCAGCTCTTGCTGCCTGCTGGGCTGTCTGCGCCAGCCTGTTCTCCAGGGCCCAGGTGTTTTGAACAGATACCTAAAAGGGCTGTTGTAGCTTCATGTTTTACCAAAAGAGAGGAAAATCCATTTCTGTCTATATAGAAGAGCTGATGAAAGACTTCCCATTTGTACAAGCTGGTATGCTGGTGCCTTAATGCAGCTAAAATTTGAGTCTGCTGCCCATCTGTATGTGCCTGCAGTTGGAGCTGAGCAGCACAAGCTACTTTGCTAACAACCAGGAAACTGCACCATATGTCATAGGCTCTTACTACTAAAAATCCAGCAGAGAGCTGGGAGGAGTAATAAGAACAAAGCTACCTGAATTAAATGTACATATTACATATTTCATGCAAAATGTGTACTGCGAAAATGCCTCCAGCCTTGCACGCTTGAGAGCTCTCATAACTCCCTCCTTGTTTGTATTGCCCCAGATCTCTGCCGTTTTAACCACTGCATGCAGTAGATTTTTGGTAGTTACCTTTATGGTTATACCACAGTTGGAACAAGAGACAGCTAGCTATTGATACTGTGAACATACCCTGTTCACCCTGCTGCAGATAATTTGCAAAATGGCCTCAATCTTTTTATAGGTTCGGTCATGACAAGAATTAATCAACAAGTAGGTTTTGCTGACATGCTTTAGACTAAATTCTTTGTGTTGACTTGTGCATTACAAATAACAAACTGCTGGTGGCAGATACTGACCTGTTTGTTGAATGGGGCACCTGACAGCTGCTTGTGGATTGGAAGGCTCCTTATACATTCACGGACATTTGGTATGGCTGCACCACCTATGTGCAGATTCCAGCACGCAGCAGCACCACAACGATTTTTTTCTGATTCTCCCTGGGACTGCAGCCCTGGTTCTTCAGACTAAGTGGGAATGGATGTGAAAGCCAATAAATGGATATTGATGGTAGGGGCTTTTTCACTTGTTCTGCCCACCTCTACCACTCCATAGTTACCAACAACAGAAGACTTAAATTACTTTTGAAAAACAAATGAACAGAGTAAATGATGTGCTGTCATATCCTTGACTGGGCTTTTTAATAATGTTTGTTTGCTTATCTTGTTGATTTGTAGGGTCTGGTAATTTGTGATTGGCCTCGCAATTGTTAGTGTGGATTAGCGTAACTATGTTATATCAGAGGGACAAACTATTCAATGAGAAAAAGAGAAGCATCCCATGTTAGGGAAGCTATAGAAAAATGGCTTTATTTATTTATTTATTTATTTATTTTCACTGCTTAGTGTTGCAATTACCTCAAAACTTTATTTCGTATTGGTTTAGTTCTTAGTTAATTTCCTTGCATGTAAATAACTGTTCAAAAAAAGAAGAGTCTCTCCTAGTCTTTAGTGAAGGTGATCTCTTGTTATTTTTTATTTGAATACCCCCACTGTGGGCCTTTTATCACTTTTATGATAAATGACTTATTTCTTATACAATGTAGCATCTGCACAGTGTTTGCTGAAAATTAAGCTGGTTTAGAGCACTATATTTCAATTCTGCCATAGCAGTTTCAGTGGCCATGTTCTTCCATTTTAACCAAATTATTTAGATTTATTTATTTTGAGAAAGGACATGCTATTTCATGCCAAAGTCCTTAAAACATCCCAGTTAAACTCAGTAATGTTATTCTCTTACCAAACCTGTCTGGGTTTTTAAAATATGAATGGATATCACTTCCTGTGGCCCATTAGCAAGCCATTCCTACCTGACACTTGGCATGAAAGGATGATCTTTTGGTCATAGCATAGTGCTGCAAGCTCTCAGGGAAACTTCTATTCCAGCCCTTCCCCGTTTTCCTTGGGGATCCTAGAAAGGTCATTTATCTTACTGTGAGAACCTTAAAAGAAAAAGTGTTAGTGATTGCTTAATGTCTTGCTTTTTCTCTATGAAAATTAAATTGTTTTTTTTTTTGTTTTTTTTTTTTGTTTTTATAAAGATCTGTAAAACTTCAATCCATGAAGGCACACTGAATTAGCTGATTTTTACATACTTAGTAGGTCCAGTCCTCTGCTGCTAGGAGTCAAGAGAATACTTACTCTTTTTTTTCAAACAGGAGTTATTTATTGGGTAAAATTGGATGGATTCTCTTCATTTTGTGAGAAAAGGGAAAGAAATGGAATAACGCATCCAAGGAACAGAATCAATAAAACTAGGTGTTGTCCTTGTTTTGAAGGTATTGATGCCAATAAGACTATATTTGTTTGTGCATTATTATTATTATTATTATTTTTTACCATTCAGAACCCTCTCATTTTTCTCCCTCTGTAAATGAGGTGGGTAGTTTCACTGCTGCCATATGACTTAGCCTCTTCTTTTCTTAGCTTTATTATAAAGCCTGCAGTATCACAGAGTCTAAATGATGCACACTTACTAATGGACTGTTTTTACCATCATGAAGACAGAAAATAGGACCACTTGACTGGTTAAAGGCCTTATTTAGTTCACTTACTATCTGTGTGTAGTTTAGGTATGCCAATTAATGCTGACTTTAAATTCAGAAAAGCAGATTGTATGCCAGCCCTGGACTGTCTGTGGTTACAAACTAGGGAGCCAAGAACTGGAGGTTCTAGGTGGAAGGTTGCTTTAACGGCTTAAAAAAAAATAAAAATAAATAAACACAACAAAACACCCTTTCTCTAGTGATACTTCAGTGAGAGGCCTACAGTGCATGGTCTGAGCTGTGCCTTGAACTTGGCCATGTGATCTGTTGGTTGAGCAGAGGCTTAAACCTGAGAACGTGGTTGTTCTGATGTTCACAGACATCTTGTCTGGTAAGGACCCTTCACCTCTACCTTAATGTTGTAATATCAGATGGGAGAGTGGAGTGATCTGGTTATGTTGTCCTAGCAAGGTGCAGGGTGTTTTCTACTGTATATGTGTGTATCATGTTTTGGTTTTGTGAATCATTATGGAAACTTTGTGCTGAGGTCTTTCTCCGGGTGTCCCTGAGTCTGCAGATTGATCTATTAGGGTGGTGAAGAATAATCAGTTTTATTATGAAAAATTTCAGCGTAGCCCATGCTAGTCAAAGGAGACTTTTCACAGGAGCCTTCCAGAAAAGACCAGGCTTTCCCTATGATTAAGGGGAAATTGGACTGGATTACAGTGGATGTTAGAGAGTTTTTGATTCCTCACTGCAAAAGGCAATCAAGGCAGCCCAGGGCTCTGGGGAGAGAACATAGTCAGTACAGGTTTCTGAATTCAACTGTTTTATATGTGCCTTCAGGAAGACGATGGGTGAAAATTCACCTTCCAAATGGTAGTTTGATGTGTAGAATGAGACATGCTGAATTGCTAGACTGCTCGTTATTTTTTCAGCCTGTCCTTGGGGAATCATGTTTTTTTTTTTTTTCTGCTCCTTTTTTTTTTTTTTTTTTTTTTTGAGGGGGGGAAAGGGAAGGGAAGAGGGGGAAGGGTGAAGGGAAGCATTGTCAGATTCAATCAGCCTTTAATGTAACTGCACTAGGCAAGTAAGTGGGTGAGCGTGTGTGTATATAGGTGTGTGTGTGTATATGTATAAAATTATTATTCTACTCTTGTTTGTAAGCATTATACTGATTCCTGCTGTGCCACTTCAATTACCATGGTGTTTACCCAAGCACATTTTCTCTTTTATTCTTCTTGTGTGACTTCTATAAACATTTCCAGTCTGCATGTCTGTTTTTCTGTTGTCCAACTTGGCAATTTCTTGCTCTTTAAAAAAAAATTAATAAAAAAATAAAAAAAATTGGAAACCATTTTGCTAAAATATAATCTTCTCCAGTCTGTAAATGTCCTGTCTGGTCTTCTACCACACTGGTATCTTGCAGGTCAGAGACCTGCCTGATGTGCTTTGTAAGCAGCCTGTTTATAAACTGCTGCTGTTCACTGGGCTCTGAGTGTAGTGCTGCTTTGACAGAACCACAGATGAGCTTGGAGTCATTTTCTCTATTCAGACCAAAAATACTAACATCTGAAATGCTATTGTTCTGTATGACTGACATAAAAAGATCAGAGGAAAAATCATTATTGTTGGAACTGTGAAACTCCTGCTCAACGTATACACTAACTTTTGGTTTCTTCTTAGTTTAATTCTGCTTTGTCAACAGTTGCAGGTGTGTTGTTTGGCTAAAGCCTGAGTTCGGTGGTGTAGGGTGAGTAGGGAAATATATGCTTCCTTGTTCTGTGTCTTGAGAAGAAATCTTCAATTCTGCAGAGTTCGTCAGGGAACATCTGTGCAAGTGCAGCTACTTTTTATTTATATATTTGTAATGACTTAATTTAATTAGAAGGTGAACTGCAGTAGTGGCTTTGGTAGGGAAATAGTCTCTCATTAAAAAAAAAAAAAATATATATATATATTTTAAACTCTACACGCTGTGTCACCTGTAGTCACTAAATATAGTGTGCTTCTCAAATCTGTCTGGTAGTGGTCTCACTCCCAAGGGTGTTGCAAGTCCTAGTTAACATTTGCAGAGTAATTCCAGGTTCTGAATTCTGGGGTGGAAATATAAATGCCTCCTGTCCAGGATATCTGGGATCCCTAAACCACTGGACTGTACTAGAAAGATGTGAGAAGACTTTGTTCAGAGCTTGTGAATCCAAATGGGTACTAAACTCCGAAGGCTGAGGAAGCTGCTATAAAAGAACCGAGCTAAAACTTTGTTTCCTTTCCAAGGACAGTTTAACAGTAATGTTAGCATGTTTTAGACAATGGATAGCTTGATGTCTGAAGTCATAAATTTTTTAAAGTAGCCATAGTGTGCTGCATTTTTTCTTGATCTGTGCTTAAATTTTCATTTACTTTTATATGTTGCTGGCTGAGGGCCACTAGTTTTCCATCATGAGATATGGCTGCTGAATTAGATTTTTTTTTTTATTATTTTTTCTTTTTCTCAGCTCTGAATAAATGTGCATTTTCAAAGCAGGTGTTTGGTTCAGAGTAAGAGAGGAGATGGTTCTGTAGGGAATACTCTTGGCAAAGCAATGCCGTAAATAGGTCTTGTGTCAGTGTTTGGTGTAATGTCTTGATATGTGTCATCATGAATTATATATTATTTTGGATTTATCACTTCTTCCACTGATAAGGGACATTGCTTTTTTGAGTGAGTTTTCTTCTTGGCTTGAAAGATTTACTGATACATTGAGATTCCCTGTACTGGAGATTCAGATGAACTTTGAGAACTTGAGATAAGAACTATAAATCTGCTATAAACTAAGAAGCCATTTCTCGAGGTGTGTATTTATTGACAGAGTTTGTACTAGCTTATTCTTCTGCTTCTCATTTGTGTGCATCAGAAGAGCTTCTCTTTCAATGTTTGTTCATGCTGTTGAAAAAACTCAATGTGGGATATACATGTACAATATATATGTAATTTATCCTCATTAAAGCGTCACCAGGTATTGCCTCAGAGGGATGAGTGGGGAATGGGTATCTTCCTGTAAATGTCTCAAGTACTGCTCTTAGGATTTGTTATTTTAAAATACTTTATATTTGGTGGTGTTTTTAAAAAACACCTCTAGACTTAAATCCTTATTTTGGAGCTCTAAAGTAGTGTTATTAGCAATTAAGTTATTAACAATTTATGCAAAGTTGCCTTCAGTTAAGTGTCTTGAAAATAAGATTGCTTAGTGGATGGTATAAGAGCAGGAGGCAGGGAAGCCACTGTTGAATTTTCATCAAGAAAAAAAAAAACAAAAACAAAAAACTCTGCCTCTTTGATGAAAGGAGACATAGCATATCATTGATCTAACCTGCCAAGACAATGGCATGAGAGAATAGCTGGCACAGTTAGGCCATGCAACTTGCCACTGCAACCCCAATGGGAAAATTGTGCCTGAGCAAATACATATATAAACAAGATTCTGAAGTGCAAACCTTAGGCAGACGTGTGCAAAGGCTGTTATTTAAGTTGTATACAATGATTTTTCTTTCCTAACATTAGTAGATTTATTTTAATCAGTGTAAATCTACTGATAATAAAATGCTTGAATTTGATTTTTGAAATCTTAAACTTTTCAAAAATCTTTAATGAAGGCCAGGGAATAGAAATTCATGAGTGAAGGAGATCGCATTTCTAGCATTTGTTTTTCTCTGTTGAACCCAATTAAGATGCATTTTTCCCCTCTGTTTTTCAACTCCATGTACTTTGTAGAATACTGACACAAATTCAGGTTGAAATTGTGTAACAGTTTCAGAGCAAGAAGCTTAGATACAGAATTCATTTTCTGTTCAGGTCTGCTTTCATCCCATTTTATGGTTCAGCTGAGTTAAAGATAAGGTTCAGATGACTTCCCCTGGGGATCTATTAGATCCAACTGGAGACTTCGCAGAATCACTCTCCTGCCTTTTACCCAAGGGCAGATTAGTAGCTGGTTTACCCCTTTTTGCTGATATAACCATGAAATTAATAATACAGTTTCACTTCTAGCACTGCAGAAATGCTTTGTATTGTGGTGGCTTCATCTGTGGTGTTAATTCTGGCCACTGAAATATGTGGCAGTGGTAGCATTTTAACTTTGTTCATGTTGCCATAGTGAAAGATCTTTTAGATGACATAAGCCTCAAGACACAATCCCAACATTAAAGCAGTAAGTCTCCTTCTTCATGCCACTTCCTCTACTCCAAATACTCAATTATTAATCAGCTGGCATGGGCATTATGGACAAATCTATTGAAACTTACAGTCACGTTGTAAAAAGGACAAGGAGATTCCCCCATTGTAACTGTGAGATGATTCAGAAAAATCATCTTTGATCAATTGTGCAGTGGAGAGGGATGAGTAGAAACATGTTTGTCTGGCATGGACCACTCAAATTTAATGGCTGCTAATATGAAGAAAGAGAAATTAGGAATACTTCTTATTTTATTATTTTTTAACCTGCTCTAGGCCACATCCAGAGATTTAACTCCAGATTTTGCTTCAGTTTCTGGATATTTACCTATGACACTTTTAAGGACAATCATTAACTGACTAAGTATTGAAACAGTCTAAATCAAGGTAGCACTGCTTCCTGTGCTTTCTAGTTACTAAGGACCTGGCTCTTCAGAAGCTGCAGATTTCTTGGCATCTGTGAAGACTGTCCAAGGAAAGTACCCAGTAGCTAAGCTGATGCTGTTTTGGTTGGGTCTGCTTGAATCATAATAGTTTTCAGAGCACGTCTAATTTCTGCCTAGCCAAATCAGCATGAACGCAGGGGAGCTTGGTTGAACTTTGTTTTGTGGGGGGGGCTTTGTTTTAAGCATGTTTTAATCCCTTGCACTTCAGAAGATGCCAAGCTGTAAAGGGAAAACGGAATCTTTGCCAGTCATAATCAAGCATCCAGCTTGCTAGTCAGCTGGATATGAATATTGAGCTTATAGCGATGGGACGTCACTACGTGGAAAGCCATCTTTCAGTATAAGAATAATACCTAGATGGTCCCATAGTATTAAATGGTAGTAAATGATAGACAGAATAAAGAAGTCTTGATATTGTAGTGTCTCTTGCTGAACTTACGAAGGAAGAATGGTTAAGTACTTCGGAGCTTTATATCATGTGCTGACTGGCTGCTGTGATCAAGTGGAATTGATTTTTGGCTACAGTAGGTGTCATAAGAAGCAAACAAGTATGCTTTCTTTCTGCAATTGGATATAAATGATGAAAGCACCCAGTGATGTACAGCAATGAATCAGGTCAACGATGAGTTCTTATGTCTGTCAGAACATTTGGTGTGTAGAGAAACAGAAGCAAGACAAAACCTCTTTCTCTGGGGGAGAAGCTTTTTTTTTTTTTTTTTTTTTTTCCTTTTGTGAGGGGGTGTTGGGGGTGGCGGGGTATTGTTTTGCTGCAGATCTAAACCTAGGTAAATTTACAGGGGTATCTTTGGAGATGGTTGTCTTTCAGGAATCCCAACTCAGACTGAGAATAAATTGAAGCAGTTTTTATTCGTTTTCTTAGATTTTAGTCCATGATTCTGCCAGGAAACTCATGCAGACACAGTGGTCTGTCTGCGTAAAGCTGCTTGCAATATGGGGAACTGTATGTTTTCATTTTGTCTTCCATAATTGGAAATAAATCCTCTAGATTGAAAATAGAATGTATTGCTTGTTACATTTGGGGGGAAAATGTGACCAATGTAATAGTGTTGTATTTTTACATTCTCTGAGATGAATTGATTCTCTTTCTTACATTTAATTTGCAGAACTGCTTTCCAGCTCTGCTCAGCTAGACAAGATGAGGAAAATGGGAACCAAGTAGGAATTTTCTCACCCAAATCTGTAAGCTGTTTTCAGCATTGTTGATGTGCAAGCTGCTCTAGTTTTGTTCCAACGCAGTATAGGTGAGTTTAAATTAAGAAACTTATAATTGAATTTTTAAAGGTAGAATTAAATATGATGAAGTTTAGTATAACAATTTCTATTCCTAAAGTCTGATTCTTCTGTGACTTTGTGCCGGCATAAATGACAGGCTATTCAACCTAGGGTTCATCCTTCAGTAATAAGTGTGAAGAGAATCAACAAAGCCTCTGTTTTTCTCCTACTACAATGCATATATTCAGTTTGCTATTCTATCAATAGTACTGATGAATTTGTCTGGATCTTGATTAATGCAGTGAGATACAGAATATGTATAGGTACTTAAAACAACAACAAAAACACAAGCAAAAAAGAAGACCCAAAACTGCTATACATCTCATGCCTTTGCCCAGCAAGGTGTAATTTGCATGAGTAGCCCCCTGGCCTGAGTGAATCTTAGGTAGTCTTCTGTGTCTGATACAAGTGGTGTGCGTTACTATAGCCACTGGAAACAATCTTTTTGCTTTATTCAGGTTGATGCGTGACATGATTTTAGTGATGGCATCCCCAGTGTGTTGCATGTGGGTGGCAGTTTTCTCTTGGTGTCAGATATTGTTTACAAGCTTTGAAAAGGCTGATGTGTAAATGTAACAGAGGCGTAGATTGAAGTGTGGGACAAGAAATGTATTTTATTCAATGGTACTTCAATGTTTGCAGTACTGAACTGAAACAGGGTGAGTATATTGAAAACTGTTGCCCAACTGGCATTTGTGTAGGCTGTCCCAGGAACGCACTCATGGGGAGCATCTACAGGATGCTCTAAGCATTTGCAGGATTCAGAATAGAGCTGGCTGCTGCTTGCCCAGCTCAGCATGCAGGCAGACAAGCTGTTCCACATGTCCATCTTCCTGCAGGAGTGCTGTTAATGCTGTTGGTCTCTGGAGTGCTGGTGAATTTCAGGTAGATGTCATTCTACATTAGTAGCCTCTTTGCCCCCATAAAAATTAGGGTTAGGGCTGTTTAGGTTTGGGTTTGTTTACTTAGAAGGGGATCTTAGAACATTAATTGTGGATGTTGTAGCAGACCAAGACCAGTGGCTGTTCTAGCTCAGTCACAATTTACACAGATGGAGTAATTAGGCTGCATTAGTTTGAAATGGGCAATGGGGAAGGAAGTGCCCTCTGCATTTGTAGATTTCTTGTTTTGTCTTCTTTCAATATGATGGTGGTCACTACAGCTACGTAAAATATTGATTATCTAAAAAGGAACCCACAGGAGTCAGGGAAGTTCAAAGCACAGCTACTTTCAAGAGACCTCCCGATGCCTTAAGGGAGTAAAGTTTGGCAGTCATTCAGACAGTGTAGGTTTGCTGTGTCCCCGGTCCCAAGTTGTGCTGGTTGGCATGCTGATGGAAATACTGAAAAAAAACCATAATGCGGTATTTGCACTCTGACTTTTATTTATTTATTTATTTTTCCTTAAGCAACCAAACAGTACTCAGGAGAAAAGCTTCTAATAAAGAGCTGTTTTTTGCCCTAAAAATTTCTTTAAAAAATATTCTTATTTTTATTTTCTGCTAGTATTGCTGGCCATAGGAATATAAACTTATGAACTATCTGGATGCAAGAGGTGAGACTTTCCCTCTTTCATTGATAGCTCTGAAAAACAGAGTCCTTCCAAATGTGTTCCCTGAGTACTGCGTACCAAACCCCCGATGTCATGTGAACAATAATGGACTACTTTTCTCCTCCACTGTGCCAAGCTTTTTTGTACCATTTCAAGCCTCTTCTAAAAACTCTCAGCTTAGCTTTTCTTGAGCTCTTGTTGCAAAAACTATACTTATAAACCTGTCATGGAACTATGAATAAGCATTGTAAAGCTAAAAATTCAGACTTCCACAAATTGCAAGCCAAATTTTTTTGAGTTCTCTGTTGACCTGATGGTATTAGATAGGTTTCATGGATTTATGGATAATTTCTACTCCCACAATACAAAGCTTAAATGTCATGTTGTGAGGAGAGAAAGAGGTCTTGTATTTCCTGGAGTGGATCCTTGGACCAAAATCTAAAAAAGCAAGCTTTTATTTATTTATTTATTTATTTTTAACCTGTCCTGAAGGTGGTGGTATTTGTGTGTGTATTACTGTCTGAAAAACAGGAATAATGAAAGAGCGTTAATAAACAGGATGAAATTTCACTGTCACGAATGTCATGTAACTGGGTTTCTGGCTTCTCTTACTGTGTTATTTTACACATCCAGTGAGTACCGGCAGCTGTGATTTAGTGCCTTCCTGGCATTCACACCTGTAGGTGGCAGCATCTTCCTGTTCTATGGGCAGTGGGGTTGGTTCCCGGGTTTCCAGTGTGATTAGAAAACTGATAATTAGAGGCAAGATCTTCCCACACCTTTTCTAAGGTTAACGTTCTCCTTTGCTACGATGTAAATAGGCACCGCACCAGTGCTTGTTCGACACATCTGTCGAACTAGCTTACTCTTCGTCCATTTGCTTTAAACATGGCTTCTCCCTTTGGTTCTTGGTCTGTTTTTCTCCTATTTTAATTAGTTTCATTCTGTTTTCGGACTTCCAAGGTCTAAGATCTGCTTGAAGGTAGAATCAAGGACTTGGAGAAGGGCTCTGCAGTGCTGTACTGGCAATGTTGTAAAAAAGAGCAATCAATGGGAACTGGGAAACTATTCATCTTTTCTACTTCCGTTGAAATATGTGTATCATTGTTGAACCCTGAAAAGGTACAAAGTAGCTGTAAACAAATCAAGTAATGTTTTGACTTTATGTTGTTTTGATTTCTTTGGGTTCTTCATTCTCTGAATTAAGGCTGTCAGAAAAATAGACATTGTTATCAGCTTGAAATATAAATCTGTGTTGCAGTAACATACGAATATTAATAAGTAAGAGAAATTAAATAAAGTCTTAAATTTATTCTAGCAAGATAAGCTAACAAAGCAATAGCGAAACAGTCGGAGAAGTCAGAATAATAAGAGGAATGATTCTAGAAAATACTGAGAGAAGGGTACTTAAAAAAAACAAAACAAAACAAAACAACAACAAGCCTATATTAGCTGCTATTAAACTTTATTATTATTATTATTATTATTATTATTATTATTATTATTGTTGTTATTATTATTATTATTATTATTATTATATTGAATTGGATCTCTAGTTTGTGTTGAGAGAGTCCATAGAACTTGTATCATCTGAATATTCTCTTATAAGGTTTCTCTTCCAGCAGAGACACAGGGCAACAACTGCTGTGCCTCATTGCTGGGTGTTCAAACCGGAGTCTGCAAGAAGACCAAGTGTAGGCAGTGGCCAGAGGCAAAGGGGGTGGAGGGAAGCTTACAGGACGGCTCACCATAAGCCCAATCAGCAGAGAAAGAGGTGGAAGCAGGTGCCCAATGTGTCTGGGATTGGTTTTCGCTACCTGGGGATTCCCTTTTCATGGAGGATTCACAGCTACACAATTAGAGCAGCTTTTCAGTGCATGAAGCAGCTAGAGAGGTATTCAGTCCGCTGTGTTTCTCTACTGGTGGTATAAGAATCAAGTCAGTGTTCCAGAAGGACACTACCAATATTGCTTCGGATAATACCATAGCTTTATCTGCCTGGCTGCTGTCCAGTAACTGCTGCTTATCTCAGCAGTGATACCAGGCTGCATCTTTAGATTTGCCCTTTGCACTGGAAAATGAAGCCCATGTGTGTTTTCTATACCTGTATTAGGGATTGTATCATACATACTAAATTTTTCCTCAAAAGGAATATGAACAGTACCTTTTTCTTGTGCAAAGCACCCATAATGCTACTCTATAGCTTATAATCTGTTAGATGAAACTGAGAAATGCCTCAGTTTTGTATGTCTAACTCATCTTCCTCCATAATGTTGTAGAAGATCAAAATTCAAAATACATTGTTTATGCTATCAGGAAAAGGCACTATGTTTATGTCAGTGACATAGACTTGGCCTGAAAAATTCAAATACTATACTTTCCTAAGGTAGAAGTATTCCAGACACAGGCTTCTTAGTGCTATTGTAGGATTACATTTGCTTTATGAAGCTCATAGTCATTTTCTGTCTCCAAGGAGCAGAAACTGGATGTGGTGAAGGCACAGACGATTACTGTTGGTCACCAGTCATCACTTTCTAA
Organism: Aythya fuligula; assembly: GCF_009819795.1. NCBI lineage: Eukaryota > Metazoa > Chordata > Aves > Anseriformes > Anatidae > Aythya > Aythya fuligula. The sequence continues at coordinate 1,037,649 of NC_045569.1, read as the reverse complement.
CTGCTGGCTGGCTAGTCAAATATAAATTTAGGACATATCTATTACTTTCCTCTGGGTGTAGGGTTTTAGGTATCTTAAATATTTTACAGCAACTTTGCTTCCCTTCAACACTGTGGACAGCCATTACAGTGGTGCTTAAGAATCAGCTCTCGGGATGTGTTGTTTTGCTGCTATGGTATGAGCATTTTGGAATTTCCAGTGTTGTGTGTTCTGGGAGTCCTTCTGTATTTCAGTGGGATTTTGGGGTTAGGTCTCGCTGGAACCTAACTTCAGGGTTTTAGCTGCCAGTCTTCTCTTTATCTGAACACCAGAATATTTCTCATAGAGCCATCAGGATACATGGTAGAAAAATTTGTATGGTGGATTTTACACTGTACAAGTTGTCTGTGGGTATAATGCTTAAAAATCTGTATTAGCTATGGGATCAGGGAGATGAGGAAGGTGCTGAGGTGACGTGTTTTTATACACGTGCATGCATACACATTCTGTATACCTGATTCATTTGATGGATACTGCTTCTAGGCTGCTTGATAGTAATGAGAGGATCATGCCTGAGAACTGGTGTGGCCAGAATTGGCTGTAGAATTTCAGGATACCTAAGAATACCACAGAACTGCTTACAGTTCTGTGCAGACCTTCATAAAGTGCTCAGCTGCTTCCTTACAAAAGAAGCCTTGGCCGTTACTGTTTGGAGGAATTTGCTCTCATCAGTTACTAACAAGTCTGGTGATAGATTGCTTACTGAGGTGTTTGTAGGAAGTGGTGATACTCCACATCTGTGTAGTAACTGATGGCTTTTCATGATTGTTTTCTTTTTTGTTCTTTTCAAAATTATTTTTCATTGCCACTTCAATGGCAATACTTTTTTGTTTGTTTGTTTGTGTTTTTTTTGTGCTTGTACAGTGATGCAGTCCCGATGTTTTTCAAATAAATTAGTTCTCTTGTGAATTCAAAGAAATGCCTTGTTTAGGTCCCTGGCCATCAGGGTGGCATGCAGCAGCAAGGTGGCTTGGCTGAAGAATGGGAATGCATCTACTTGTATTAGAGTGGGTAGAACCATCTGATATCTCATTGGATTAACTTCTGAAGTGGACCACGTAAATACTGCTAGGAACCTTACTGGTACACAACAAAATACTAATTATGCACAGAAGGTGTTTTTGTCCAATGCAACTCAATTTGTCCAATGCATCTCAATCTGGGCTGTAACAGATTTGAAATTTGGCTTCAGGCACAGACTGTAGAATTTCTGGGAGTGTGGTGGTAGTAGGAGCTCTCTCACTATCCATATAGTTAAAGTCTCTTATTCTAATGTCTTCAAACAGTGCCCAATCCTGTACCTCTCGTACATGTAACTTTGATCAGAATTACCAGAATTATCCAGCATGTGTAGATATCCTTGTTAAAAACATGTGGGTCACTGCTGCTGTCTCCTCTGCTAACGGCACTGACTCTCATCTGTATCAACATTTCAATATCATATTGAAATAATACCCCTGGCCAGTTTTAGTGTTGTGCCTAGAAAGTAGGCTACATGCGGGGATGTGTTCTGCCACAAATAATTGACATCAAAGTTAACACAATGCCATATGCAGCTTTTGAGGGTTTGCTTTGCTCTGTTTGCAAGTCTCTCAGTCTCTCTTCCCCTTCCCCCCCCTTACCCCCCCCCCCCCCCCCCCCCCCCCCCCCCACCCCCCCCCCCTTTTTTTTTTTTTTTTTCTTTCTGGTACATAGATTGATTGTTGGTATCCTTTCCAGAAGAGAAAAGAAACTTGAGAGACACTCGTTTTCCTGTTTGGTGGTGAGGAGAGTGTAAAGGTGCCTGTTGGGATGAGACTTGGTAATGTTAGTACAGTTGTCAAAAGCTAACCTCTTCAAGCACCTTAATGACTCCCTAACAAAAATAGAGCTGAAGAGCCTTTTCTCCACCTTGGTCTTACAGTAATATTGCAATGATGGATCTGTTCATTGTGTACATAAATAGTGGTCTGATTCAGGCAGGATCAAACAAAGCTATGGATTAATTCTTATTTTATCTTCAACAGAGAAAATCCTTCATTATTTTTCTGCAAGAACTGAAGGATCTGCAAGCCTTATCTTTACCATCACTATCTTGATTATTCAGAGCTCCCAGCACCCTCCTGGAACAGCAGTCTGTGTGCATGCAGATGATAAGTCTTGAAGAATGAATATAGTTATTAGCTGTGGTTATTTGAACATCACAGTTCATGTCTAGTTCCTTTGTGTCATGCATGCTGAGTACAGAGCAGAAGATGCAACTGTTCGGTGATGAAAAGAATTAAGGTTTGGGGACAAGAATACTGAAAAGTTTCATGTACTCCTCCCCTTCCTGCCCTTTTCAGTCCTTCTGTAGCTTGTTCTAGCACCAGTACTACCAGTGTCAGTGCTTTGTTGCAGGGATGTGAAGTAGGAATGACTAGACCAGGCTACTTGATGGAATGAGTCCTTTGCTGCTCTAAGGCATTGTATTGTGGAATTCTGTCAGTGAAGTCACCAAGTGACCCATCTTGCCACCTTTGAATTTTCTGCTTCTTGTTTGACACCTAGATTTCACCTAGGCTTCCTTTGATAATTAGGTGCACACAGACAGAAGACACAGCTGTGTTTTCCACAGGTTTTGTGTGGGAAAGTCTAATTTTGGTAAGGCCTGTCATCCACAAATTCAAGTTAAAGGGGAAAAAAGGGGCTCTTGCTGTGATTACAGAGATGTGAGGGTGTACCAGGCCCTCTGATGAAGCTGAGGCTACCCTTTTTTTGCTGTGCTTTGGTCTTGAAGTTCATACTACAAAAGTGGTGAAAATATTTAGAATAGAGGCATCAAGTGGAAAATCTAATATTACTTGCTTCCTTCCTAATTATGCTTTGAACATGTGTGATGCAATACTTTATTCAGTGATTTATTTATTGATCAAACTGTCATGAGAATTAATTCTGGATTACGATTTCTTGTTAAAATCCATATGAACATGCAGTTCCTTTTGACTTGCATATAGCATGTGACACTTTTCTCTGTCCAGCTACAGAACAAGTGAAAGTCCCTTTTGGTGCCTCTCTGCTTTGCTGCAGAGGACAGAATTGTGATGTCAAGGCCTGTTCCCTGTTAGCTGGTTTCTTCCTGAAGATGAAATTTCAAAATGGTCTTGACTGAAGAGTTTTTCACCAGAAAATCCCAAATCCTCAATGAAAATCATGGAATCAGGAGGGTTCCATCAGTATTTGACAGGAAATTATGCTTTTTCAATAGCGAGATGCTTGGAATCTTTCACAATGTAGAGTGTAATTAACATAAAACCAATGTTAACATATTTTAGGATAACTCCCAGGTCATGACTCTCAGGAACTGGAAGTAGAATTGTGGCATGATCTTCTTAGGTGACTGCTGAATGTGAAGTAGGGCCAAGCATGCCCTTAATTAATTCTGCAGACCCTGTTTTACTTTAGAAATTATTTTTTGGGTTGTATACAGTTAGGTTTAAATGACCCCATGTTCACTTGGAAGTGAGGTCAAGATTGTATTGAACACTTGTTGTTTTATTTTCTGGCTTCTAAAGTTAATGAAGTTACCACAGCATCTCTTGGATTTAAGTCTGTAAGATTTCTGCTAGAGATACGAAAATATTTTTTAAACAGTGCTTTCCCTGGGGTTCTTTGGCACCTATGGCGTTAGTCATGAGGGCTGGGATTTTTTCAGTGAACTCAAAAGCTACAAATAATCCACCAAAATGGTGGTGTGAGAGAGAGAAATCACAAAAATAAATGACACTAAAAAGAACAAAACACCAACAAAGCAAACCAAACGACTAAGTCCCCCAATTTTCCAACAAAACGGAACTTTCACAGAGACCAGAAACTAGGAAGTGTTTCCATAGCTTAAATAATGGATTATGTTACAGCCTGTGATACAGACACAATGAACGTTGTTATTTTTCTTTAGGAAATTGTTTTGATTTCAAGGAGTTGATGCCCTATCTAAATGATAGGATCTCACTTTCAAAGCCACATGAGAAAACAGAGAACAATGATGTGTGTCTTTGTTTTTGCATTTAGCTGACTTTTCTCTTGTGATTGAAATTGCAATAAAGTGAAATATTGTTGCTAAATTGCAGCTCAAAACAGTGTGTCACTCTGATTATTCAGTGGCCTGCTTTTTTTAACAATGTGCTATGATGATAAAAGAATTTGTGGGATGTAAATATTGAAACAGCATCTAGCCAAACAAAAGCTGGGAAAGTTTCAGTAATAGTTTCCTTGTCTTTCATTGCTATTCTTTTTGCATTGAAGGAACAGCTTACTTAATGGTATAACACAGTCTCAGACACACTCTTTCCTCAGTAATAAAATGGGGATAATACTGCAAAGGACTGTGTTGTGGTGATTCATCTTTATAAAGTCCTACAGAAATGGTAGGTGTTATTAGTATCCCATGTGATTACAGTGACAGGATGATATGGTAGTTTGTCTGAATTGATATTTATTAGTATTGAAACTCTCTCAAAAAAAACCTGTTCCTTCTGGATTTCCAGACACCAGAGATTTAGAACAGTTTGGATAAACATCTGGACTGAACTGAATTCTATTGCTTTTAAAGGTTACCTTAAAAGACAGATGAAGGAATCCCGTATTGTGATAACCTTCTATCTAAAGGATCTCAAAGTACTACAGGAATCAATATGCAAACTATATAAAGATTACAGCAGCTCTTTCAACTTATTCTTTGGCAGAATGCAGTAGAACAAAACATGATAGAAATGAAAATGGAAAAACACAATGCTAAAATACTGGGAGAATGTAGTGAGAAAAGATGTGATCCTTGGGAGCTGGCAGGGAAATGGGAGGTGTACCATGCGAACTGGGGTCTGGACTTAAAGGTTCAGAAATGTCTTTATGGCTTATGTGAAAAATTGCAACTCCCAGGACAAGCAATTTGGTGGGATGCAAGTTAAATAATGTTTTCTATAGAAGATTCACAACTGCCTGTTTGTCAGCATAAAATCACAAAACCTATGCATTTTAAACTGTTACATCATTGTCAGAGAGGTGCTGCTTACCATACTGTGCAGAGCACTTGCAGTAGCAGCGTCTTTGAAACGTGCTCCCTTTTCTAGCCCTGCTCAGCTTGACTGAGTTGAGATTGCAGTATAAAGCTGATATCACTTCCATTTAAAATGTAAAAATAGATGCGTATATGTTTTACAACTATATTTCATCTTAAGAAAAAATAAAATCAAGCATGGAGAAATGTTGCCAAGTTCTTCAGAAGTTGCCTCTTTTACTTTTGACCTTGTACAACTGCCTGGTTTTGAATCTTTCTGCTCTCTGTAACAGGGGATTGATGCAGCTGATTTGAACCAGCAAAAGCTGCTTCTCATCCTGCATTGTTGCTTTGATAGAGACAACACTGGTAAGAGCAATCTTAATCAGGCTACTGCTTTTAGTTTCCTCATCTTCCAGAAAAACAATGAATCTTGAGAAGTTATGCCTTCAGCTCTTCAATTACAGAAACCTATTAATGCTCAACAATATGTCAGAGTATTTGCTGTGAATCTAAACTATCTAAAATAAATGTCCGGGGTTTAACATTTTAGAAACAGTAAAACTTTGTTAATAGAGATGGAAATGATAGTTCCATGTTCGTTTGCATGATTTTTCCCTAATTATAATAGCCAGGCTGTCACCAGGCTATTTGTATCTTAACCCTCTACCTGGTACACTAAGCACATGACTGACTAGTGATTTACACTGTGCCATGCTAAAATTCCTGCAAGTGACAATTTAGAAATTGCAATTTAGAAGCTGATCAGTGAAATCTGGTTGTGCTGAATCAGTCAAAATATTACGCTGGTTCCCATTAATGGATCTGCTGAAATTAATTATTTAAATATCCAATGATTATCTTTCTGTCTTAGGAATTCTCTGTTTTCAAGTGGTCCTAAATGAACATAAACATGTTTTGCTCCCTCCCTCTTTTAAATATTTCAACAAGTTTTCCTGTCACTATGATAATTAAAAAAATTGATAATATGTCTTTAGAGGAAGGGCATGGGCCCTTTGGGGCAGTATCAGTTCTTTTCAATCACTTCTAAGCATTTGCCAATAAATTAAGAAATGCTTCTTGAAGTCAGGAAAAGGATTAATCTACAACTACTTGTCATTGTGGAAATGCCTATCATCTGACATAGGAGCTTGGCCCTTCTTAAGGCCATGGTCTGCTTTCTAAAACTTGAAGTCCTGTGGATTTATGTGGAACTTGGTTCCTAAGAGACCACATGGATTCAAGGATTTGTTAGTGTGCTAGAAAGGTGTCATCACAAAAATGATTAATGAGTTTGTGATTAAAGAATGCTCGGTATATCAAGTATGTAAATATGCCAAGTATGTAAATGACAAGTGAACGCAAATGCAGAAAAGCCCACAGAACTCTAAAGACAGCTCTTACATACTGTAGTGCACAAGGAAGTAAACATGAGATGATATTCCTATAGCTAATAACCCAAATTTGCATTTCTGACCCTCATTTTTATCTATGCCTCATCTAGAGCAGAGGTAAATGATGCTTTCTGATAGTATTCAACTCTGGTGAGACTGTGTGGGACTTGTCTGATGGCTTGAGAACAAACTTCATGTGTGAACTGAAGGGTTTCTTACTTTATCGGTGTTGGGGTCAAGCATGAGCCTCAAAGGAGGCTGACTACTTTGCTTTTTCAGGTAGAAATAGATTGATTTCATAAGACTTAATAAGGGAACTTTAAGTCTGCCAATGATATGGCTGCTTCTCTGAAAGTTTGAAGACCACTGGGAACCTTTGATATGAGAACCATAACTGGTTATGAATCATTTCGCACTAGATAAACAAAAACAATTTGCAGACTCGCAAGTCAGTGTGTCCTGTTGTTGTAACATAAACTTAAAACTCTGTTCTGTATGTCAATTTTTCTTCTTTTTTCTATGGGTGCTATAAAAACAGCAAAGTTTAGAGAACAGTGACTGAAGGATGCAACACTGGACTAAAGTATTTGTATTCAACCAATACAAAAAGGAGATGAGCATGGCCTCATAATCCTGTCTTCATAGTAGTAAAGCAGTAAATGCACTCTTAAAAATGCGCAGGAAGGGCAGAGCGCTCCCCCCGCCCACACGAACACCTCCTTAACGACAGCCGTTAGCTAGGTGATAACGGTCTCCACCAGGCACGGTGCGCTCTCCAGGAAGTCGGTACACACGCAGACCGACTACCCCTTAAAAAATGCCGCAGTTCAGGTCACCGGATGCAGGGAGTGTCTGAGCCTGTTGCTGCCATCGGCGGGAGGCAGAGAAACCGTGTGCGTGAGGTGCGAGCAGGTGGATGACCTGGTCCGCATGGTGGCGGAGCTCAAGGAGGAGGTGGAGAGGTTGAGGGCCATCAGGGAGTGTGAGCGAGAGATGGACTTGTGGAGTAACTCCCTGCAGGGCCTCAAGGGGAGGTACCGAGGTGAGACTCCTCAAATGGGGGCAGAGGGAGGGAATCTGGGAGTTGAGGAGGAATGGAAACAGGTCCCTGCTCGACATCGCAGGCGATGCCCTCCCCTTCCAGCCTCACTTTCCCAGGTGCCCTTACACAACAGGTTTGAGGCCCTGGAGCTCGACAGACCAGTAGCTGAGGAAGAGGTAGCAAGTGTTCCCAGGAGGATGCCTAGGGCGAGGAGGTCGACTCCACGCCTCAGGACTGCCTCCATCAAGAAAGACAGGAGGGTTATTGTTGTTGGAGACTCTGTTCTTAGGGGAACAGAGGGCCCTATTTGTCGGCCTGACCCTACCGGTAGGGAGGTTTGCTGCCTCCATGGGGCCAGGGTCAGGGACGTTGCCAGGAAGCTTCCCAACCTGGTACGCCCCTCTGATTATTATCCTCTTTTGATAGTCCAGGCGGGCAGTGACAACATTGAAGAGAGAAGCCTGAAGGCTATCAAACGAAACTTTAGGGGGTTGGGTTGGTTAGTGGATGGAGCAGGAGTGCAGGTGGTGTTTTCATCCATCCCTACGGTGGCAGGGAGGGGTACAGAGAGGACACGGAAAGCCCACCTGTTAAACACGTGGCTCCGGGGCTGGTGCCAACGCAGAAATCTTGGGTTTTTTGATCATGGGGCGCTTTACTCAGCACCTGGCCTGATGGCCACAGACGGGTCCCTATCTTTTAGGGGAAAAAGGATCCTGGGCCAGGAGCTGGTAGGGCTCATTGAGAGGGCTTCAAACTAGGTAGGAAGGGGGATGGGGCTGAAGCTAGGATTGTTGGGGCTGTGCCAGGGGGAGCAATGGCAAGGCCGGGGGATAAGGCCCAGCTGAAGTGCATCTACACCAATGCACGCAGCATGGGTAACAAACAGGAGGAGCTGGAAGCCATCGTGCAGCAGGCAGGCTACGACTTGGTTGCCATTACGGAGACGTGGTGGGACCAGTCTCATGACTGGAGTGCTGCAATGCCTGGCTATAAGCTCTTCAGAAGGGACAGGCAGCACAGCAGGGGTGGTGGTGTGGCTCTCTATATTAGAGAGTCTTTCGAGGTTGTAGAACTCGAGGCTGGGAATGACAAGGTTGAGTCCCTTTGGGTTAGGATCGGCAGGGACAACAAGGATAGTGTCCTGGTCGGGGTCTGCTATAGACTGCTGAACCAGGATGAGGAGACGGATGAGGAGTTCTACAGGCAGCTGACAGAAGTTGCAAAATCGTCAGCTCTTGTACTCGTGGGGGACTTCAACTTCCCTGACATATCCTGGAAGCACAACACAGCCCAGAGAAAGCAGTCTAGGAGGTTTCTGGAGAGCGTGGAAGATAGCTTCCTGACACAGCTGGTTAGTGAGCCTACCAGGGGTGGCGCCCTGCTAGACCTTCTCTTCACAAACAGAGAAGGACTGGTGGAGGATGTGATTGTTGGGAGCTGTCTTGGGCAGAGTGACCACGAAATGGTGGATTTCACTATTCTTGGTGAGGCCAGGAAGGGGACCAGTAAAACCGCTGTATTGGACTTTCGGAGGGCTGACTTTGAGCTGCTCAGGACACTGGTTGGTAGAGTCCCTTGGGAGGCGGTTCTGAAGGGCAGAGGGGTCCAGGAAGGCTGGGCGCTCTTCAAGAGGGAAATCTTAGTGGCGCAGGAATGGTCTGTTCCCACGTGCTCAAAGACGAGCTGGCGGGGAAGAAGACCAGCCTGGCTCAACAGAGAATTGTGGCTTGATCTTAGGAGAAAAAAGAGGGTTTATAATCTTTGGAAAAGTGGGCAGGCCACTAGGGAGGACTTTAAGGATGTAGCGAGGCTGTGCAGGGACAAAATTAGGAAGGCCAAAGCTCATCTGGAGCTCAATCTGGCTACTGCCGTTAAAGATAACAAAAAACGTTTCTATAAATACATCAACACAGAAAGGAGGACTAAGGAGAATCTCCATCCTTTACTGGATGCGGGGGGAAACTTAGTTACAAGAGATGAAGAAAAGGCGGAGGTGCTCAATGCCTTCTTTGCCTCAGTCTTTAGTGGCAATACCGGTTGTTCTCTGGATACTCAGTACCCTGAGCTGGTGGAAGGGGATGGGGAGCAGGATGTGGCCCTCACCATCCACGAAGAACTGGTTGGTGACCTGCTACAGCACTTAGATGTGCACAAGTCGATGGGGCCGGATGGGATCCACCCAAGGATACTGAGAGAACTGGCAGAGGAGCTGGCCAAGCCACTGTCCATCATTTATCAGCAGTCCTGGCGATTGGGGGAGGTCCCAGTTGAAACTACAGGCCTGTCAGTTTGACGTCAGTGCCAGGGAAGCTCATGGAGCAGATTCTCTTGAGAGTCATCACGCAGCAATTGCAGGGCAAGCAGGCGATCAGGCCCAGTCAGCATGGGTTTATGAAAGGCAGGTCCTTCTTGACGAACCTGATCTCCTTCTATGACAAAGTGACGCGCTGGGTGGATGAGGGAAAAGCTGTGGATGTGGTCTACCTTGACTTCAGCAAGGCTTTTGACACCGTCTCACACAGCATTCTCCTCAAGAAACTGGCTGCTCTTGGCTTGGACTGGCGCACGCTTCGTTAGGTTAGAAACTGGCTGGATAGCCGGGCCCAAAGAGTCGTGGTGAATGGAGCCAAGTCCAGTTGGAGGCCAGTCACTAGTGGCGTCCCCCAGGGCTCAGTGCTGGGGCCGGTCCTCTTTAATATCTTCATCAATGATCTGGATGAGGGCATTGAGTGCACCCTCAGTAAGTTTGCAGATGACACCAAGCTAGGTGCGTGTGTCGATCTGCTTGAGGGTAGGAAGGCTCTGCAGGAGGATCTAGATAGGCTGCACCGATGGGCTGAGGTCAACTGCATGAAGTTCAACAAGGCCAAGTGCCGGGTCCTGCACCTGGGGCGCAATAACCCCAAGCAGAGCTACAGGCTGGGAGAGGAATGGTTGGTGAGCTGCCTGGCAGAGAAGGACCTGGGAGTGATGGTGGATAGTCAGCTGAATATGAGCCAGCAGTGTGCTCAGGTGGCCAAGAAGGCCAACGGCATCCTGGCTTGTATCAGAAACAGTGTGGCCAGCAGGGCTAGGGAAGTGATCGTCCCCCTGTATTCAGCTCTGGTGAGGCCGCACCTTGAGTACTGTGTTCAGTTTTGGGCCCCTCGCTACAAGAAGGACATCGAGGTGCTTGAGCGGGTGCAGAGAAGGGCGAAGAAGCTGGTGAGGGGCCTGGAGAACAAGTCCTACGAGGAGCGGCTGAGGGAGCTGGGCTTGTTCAGCCTGGAGAAGAGGAGGCTCAGGGGCGACCTTATCGCTCTCTATAGGTACCTCAAGGGAGGCTGTAGCGAGGTGGGGGTTGGTCTGTTCTCCCATGTGCCTGGTGACAGGACGAGGTGGAATGGGCTAAAGTTGGGCCAGGGGAGTTTTAGGTTAGATGTTAGGAAGAACTTCTTTACCGAAAGGGTTGTTAGACACTGGAACAGGCTGCCCAGGGAAGTGGTGGAGTCACCATCCCTGGAGGTCTTTAAAAGACGTTTAGATGTAGAGCTTAGGGATATGGTTTAGTGGGGATTGTTAGCGTTAGGTAGAGGTTGGACTCGATGATCTTGAGATCTCTTCCAACCTAGAAATTCTGTGATTCTGTGTTTCTGTGAAAATATGCAACAATATGGAACATGTTTTGAAAAAACAAACAAAAATGCCCACTTATATGCTGTTGTGATTTTTTGTGTTTTTTTTTTTTTTTTTTTTTTTTTACCCCTTATACTGCTTGAACTCAACATGTGTAATATTAATTTTTCTTCCAAAAAATCAGTGCTGTGAGTTTTTTTTGTTGTTTCCCCCCCCCCATTCCTTACTTGAAGAAAATAAATTCTTTAAGATGTAGAGACTATCTGACAAATTTGTTGCACTTCTTTGAAAAGTATCAGTGGAGTTTTGAGAGTTTGACTTTAAAAAATATGCTCAGTGTGTTTGTGTGTTTACTGGATGGGACATGCTACAGACTAGACCTGCTCTGGTCAGTTTTTGCATGAGTTACAGTATTAATGGCTGTAATGTTTTTTTGTTTGTTTGTTTGTTTGTTTGTTTTTTCTTTTATTTTTTTTCTTTTTTTTTTCTGTACCCAGATAAAAGTTTGTTGCCCTGCTGTGTCCCTTCCTTGTTTGCTGTGTTTGGGTCTTCCCCATGTGCCCTGTCTAACTTCATTTAAATGTTTATAGGCCTCCTTCCAGATTCTGTTTGGATCAGGGTCCTATGGCGTATCATGTAATTTGGCCAAATGAAACCAAGACTCCTTAAAATCAGATGAGGAGAAGGGAATTTATTTGTAAGCCTATTCATACAAAATATCCCAGTTGTTGTCCCATAGAAGTTTTAATTAATTAAATCAATTGAAACTGTCAGTATGTTTAGTTGATCTTTAGAATTACATACCAAAGAGATTTTGAAGGAATACAGGCAATAAAATACGTGTCTTTTTGTGAACAAAAATATCTCTTTCAAGCAACCATAAATACCTCTCGCTATGGCCATCTTTAACTGTAGATTTTCTTAAGAAGTAGAGAGCCATTACTGAGCTGGAATGTGCCAGACCATCACTTCAGTGTTTAGTTTTCAAGGTCCAGATGGTGCCAAGTTGCAAATGGATATTTCTTCAGCTGAAATATCTGTCCCCTTGACAGACTCGAGAGACTGGTTCTGGCAGATTTAGAGTTGTCTCTGGCTATTTAGCACAGTTGTACAGCTAATGGGCTGTTGGACAATTTTGTCAAACTTGCTATTTTCTGGTGACTTGTTTATAATTCTGTGAAAGGAGAACATGGTTAGCCATTTGTGAATAATTGAAATCCTCTTGAGATCTCAAGAAAAACACTTTTATTGTTAAATAGGGTTGATTTGCCTGTTTGTTTAGATATCCCAGGTAGAATCTTAATACTGACCATTGAATGCTCCATATATTTCTCCAAATTGGATTTTTTGTGTGTGTGTCTGATGTGTTCTAAGAGGCCAAAGTCTTAATTACTGTTATTATGTCTAGTTTACCATACAATTATAGTTGATGTTAATTAAAATGGGGACTTTGCAAATGCAAAAGGCAGAGATGGAGATTTTATGTGCTGGCATGTACAATTTCACATGCATTCACAGGTATACAAACATGAAACCTTTGTTAACAGCTGCATTTTTGTCATACTTTTCATCAGTTCACTGATAATCTGCTTGCTGATCTCCTGGACACCAAAACTCTTGACCAACCTCAAACCAAAGAAAAACTTAAATTATCTTCCAATTAGAAGTATATAAATCCTATGTGAGAAATGTTTTCCTGGTATCTATCAGTCTTGTAGATGAGAGCTATGTGCCATTGAAAGGAAGCATTATCTAGCTAACCAGCAGGGCAGTCCTAACTTCATTTTGCACTGCAATACCCTGGTACAATCACAGCCATTCTGTATTGACTTTTTGACATTATTTTTGGACAGTTCTGCCATAAACTATAAAGTTAAAACCTTCATCTTCCTCTAAGACTTGCATTATGGTTGCCTAGCTTTACAAATAGAAATGCATAAAAACAGAACTGAAAAGTTTTAAGATATGTGACCAACACTGAATGCAAAATGATATAGTGTTAAAGATATTTATTATCTCTGGATGAGAATGATATAAATGACTTGCTTGTGTCTTCCTAAGTCTGTATAAATGGGGTCTGACATACAGATAACATCGTATAATGAGATAGAAGTGATACATACCTACGCAGAAGAATAAGTTCTTGAGACAGATTTTCCTATTGGTTGGGAAACACAATTCATATTTTCTAACTGATTTTTTTTTTTTTTTTTCAATTCTAGATGATCCTGGATTGGTATTCTGTGTAGAAAAATGTCAGTGTGTTGTATTTTCCTCCCTCAATATCACTTAATATGTATTAAAGCTCTGTGCTGTCACAATCTTCATAAATTATTACACAGCCAGCCAATAGTAATTACATAAATACTGCAAATATAAATCTGTTCTTAGCAGAAACTCTTAAAGGAGTTTTAAACTAGTTACAACAGAAAGTGGTAATCCTTATATTAAAACTTTCTTACCATGTTATAAGTTTGCTGTTATGCAACATTTTTCACTTTGTCAGCTGAAAACTGTTTTTCTAAAAGTAATCTAGAGCTTGCTTTGCTGAGATGGAAATAAAGGGAAGTTTGTCTTGACTAAGTGCTCTGTTTTCCTGTGACTCTGAGCAAGTAGTAGTTAGAATGAAACATTGGAAACAACAGTAATTTACTAATCAGGAGAAAAATGGTTGTTACTGAAACATACCCCATGTTTACTGCAAAATTGATTTAAAGCACATTTTAAAATAACAGCTCAAGAAAAACAGGCTCACAGCGAGCTCCAAACTCTAAATGCAACATTTGCATGTATATATGATTAAGTGCCACCGAATGGACTTTGCTCATTAAGGTCTCTTAAGGGCAGCAAAGAGAGCAAGGAATGTGTTATTGAATTAAGCTGCCTGGGGAAGTCTGAGGAGCAGTGAGCTCCTGATCAGGCTTTTCATGGTGCTTGTGGAAGACACTGAAAATAAACCTAGATTCTATGATACCTTCACTGAAGCCCTAGACCACCTTTTAACTGGATTTTTAATGACCACACTACTAAAAAGTAATTAGCTTAAATTACCATTTGCACCCTCATAAAATAAAGACAAGAAGGGAAGAATTATCCCAGTGTTCGTGCTTTTCTTGGAACAAAGAGGATTAAAGACAGCCTTTAATCTAGAGGTACATTAAGATATATGGTCTGCTATCCATGCATCGCTGAAGAAATAAGATCAAGCAAAAGGAAGTAATTTGGTATGCATTTCCTCTGCAGAGTTTGTAAGATGGGAGTAGGGGCAGCTTGAAACAGCAGTGGGCAGAGTGGAGCCAAGCAGGGTGCCCTGCTGTGCATTCAGCTGTGCTGCAGCAGGGGCTTTGCGGGAGAGACAAGGACAGAGCTTGATTAATCCATGAAGTGAATTATTCACCCCTAGGTCAACAACAGTTGACAAAATTTGAGCAGAAGAGTAACGGAAAGGGGAGATATCTTTAGTTTATATTGTCACATCTGAAATAAGTTATATACACCCCTGTACAAGGGAGTGAATTTCTCTCTGACAGACCTGGTGTTGGAGAAAAAAGAAATGAAAGTTGTTGCCAGGAGCATTTCCAAAGAAAACAAATTTCAAAAGCTTGTTGAGCAAACAGTGGAAGTTATCTTCAGTGGTCTTCTCCCATTTTGCATTTGTGTACCTCCTGCTTTTATACCTGTATGCACTTCATGTGGCAATAAGAAGACTGCAGCCAAATTGGTGCTAGATATTGCAGATGGAAAGATCACTGCCTCTCAAGGTACTGTAACAAAAAACTTGGCAGTTCATAAGTAGTGTTCCTGCTGGGAGCAGGTGTCTTCAGTTTGACAAGATTGCACTTTATCCATGGGTGCTTGAAATGCACCATGGCTGGTAGACGGTCAAACAGGTCTGAATTTTTGAAGAGAGTGTTGTAAGACTTCAGTAATGAGCTTGAGGTGGTGAACAATGACATGCAAAACTAATTACCTGTTTACTAACGTCACAATAATTCAGCCGTTTGTCTTGACTGGAGCCATGCTGAGCCTCAGCTCCTTCTGCCAAGCCTAGTTTCCAGCCATTGAGTAATTGTATGTGAACTGTTTTGCTAGAAAATGCCAAAAAAGAAAGGAGGGAAAAAGGGAATTCATTTAACTGCTATAACATAGATTTTAATTTAGTGACCACATAAGAGGTTTAGGAATTAGACGTGCTTCTATACAAGGTATGTCTCTGTGGGTGCAGTGTGTTTTCACTGAACAGCATAATCTGGACACCCAGCAGAAGAGTTAATTATCTAAGCACTAATGTTCTCAGACAAATACGTAATGCATCATAAGTATTAACAATGAAGTGCTGTCTGGCAGTGTAAAATCTAATTATCTCTAGAAGTTTTATTTTTGAAATGTGATTATTACACTTTGCGAGATCCAGGTTACAGACAGACATGCAAGAGCAGGAGGCCTGGGGTGCTGTGATGAATTTCTCACCAGGAATCACACACAAACTGCTTTCAATTGCTGAAACAATGTGTTTGTGACCATGGGCTATAGGAGTTAGGGTTAGATCAGCAACTTCATGTGGTTCTCTGACCTGGTGAACTCAGTAGTTATCCCAGTAAAAAACAACAAAAAGTCATTTTAAAAAGTCAAAAGAGCATAAAAGGCTGCCATTTTTGTCTTTTCTCTGAAAAGTCTTTGGCCACACTAGCTTGTATTTCACAAATCAGAACTTCTGTGTGATTTGCTTGATCTGGATATGCTGCCTTTCTTTGACTGTGTGAAGAGTATAATGTTCTCTTATTCAGTATAAAATTAACCCCAAAGTAAACTTCATGTATTTTAAATTGCTAGGATTTAGTCAGCAAATGGCTGCACAACTCTTTTACAATTCTTTTCTATCTGCTTGGTTCTCCACTCTGCTGAAATTGGAGAATCCTTGTCTACTGGCTACAGTGGACAACAGATCAGTCCTTAATTTGACTGTGACTGGGAATGCAGTGTTATGAGCACAAAAAGTAAAATGACGGATTGCAGTTAGGGCTAGCAATTGTACAAAAATTGGCAAAACTTGGCAATTACAGGCAAGACAAATGTTTTGTAAATAGAAGAGAAAAAAAAATAGGAGTTTGAATGCTTAATGATATACTGAGGTATATGTGTCCTGTGTGTCCAAGGGATGCATTCTAGAAATCCCTTTCTCGCTTGAATAATAATAATACCAAAAAAAAAAAAAAAAAAAAAAGGGTACTTGAGACTCAACAATGGAAGAATTAGGGGACTCTGGAGTGTTTTCCATGAATTCTGTTTAAATAAGTCTTTCTTATTTGTAAAGACTTTGCCTTTTACCAGTCAGTCTCCTGAATTATTTAGCATGTATTTTATGCAAACAGCTTAAGAATATTGAATAAGGAAGCATTCCCCTCACCTTACCCAAACAAAAAAGATAACGTGTGTGACTTGGAAATAGATTTTATAACAGGTGTGGGTGCCTCAAGTTGATTTTAAGTTAAAAATGAAATAAAACTAAAAGCAAAAAAACACCCTTTTGATCCATCTTGGTTGTGGCCTGGCTCTAGAGCTGCCTCAATTCCGTTGATATTATGTTTTCAGTACTGACACTTCTGATCTTCTTGAAATTCACTGTAAACATCTAGAAAACCCCAAATCAGAGCAGTCCACTATCCATGATTTATCTGAATGTGATCAGGAGCAGATGGTGGAATTCCTCCATCTGTCTCCCCAAGCAGCCTACTTTGGCTGATGTTTGTAGCACATGCAGCGCACAGTGAGAGCTCTGGGCTCTCTGCTGAGCACGAGGTCTTTTAGAGGGTCCATGCGCTAAGGAAGTCAGTAAATTCCTCAGTCAGGTTGAGAGAGGTTTTTGTAGGTATCATCCACAACATTAGCTGAACCAAGGTGGTGATATCAGTGAGGTCAGTTTTGGCAGCTGTGAGCAGTAACCTCAACCCTGACCCAGCTGGATCCAGAAAAGGATGCCTGTCTGTATGGTCTAATTTGTTAGGCAAAGTAATGGAGCATAATGGGATAGATACTATCTTGGTATCAGGATTAGGGAAACTTGAGTTGTGATTCCTACCTGGGGATTTTATGTAATGAGCATTTGAATGTTCATGTTGGTTTTGTTTGTTTTAGGTGTGTCATGTTGAGATGCAATATGACCTGCTGCTATTGCCAGAGCATTCTGGACTGTGGATCATGAACAGACAGAGCTATTTAACTTCAGTTTCACTCCTGAAGAAAGCTTTCATGGGTTTCAGGTTCCCTCCTGTCCTCTCTGTTTCCTTTTGGTTAGTATACAGAACCTTGTGGTAGTCCTTCTGAGACCTTTGTTTCTCCTCATACAAAGTCTCAGGAGACGTGCCTTCTTCCTAATGCAGGAGCTAATTAGGTTAATGGTGTTATCTAAAGGAACCACAGACTTGGGTCAAAGCAAAATAATGAGTTTCTGCTAGACCCACAAACACTTGGGTCTGATGTCCAAAGAAAGATGGAAAAGAAGAACAGTAAAGGTTTTTCTTCCTCTAATTTGTAAAATTTTCATGTAAGGTCTCTGCAGCCCTTTGCAGAATTCAAAACAAATTCATTGTTTTAGATTAAGTTTTCATTATTTCTATGCTGCTTAGGCTGGCAATGACATTTTCACATCCAACTAGAGTCTGAAAAGTGAGACTATTAGGAACAACTTTCAGGAAGTGATCACTGTTGCTGTTGGAGGTATCACAGGTATTGTCTCCCAACTTTGGAGAAATGTGCTTATGTGTCTTGAGTCTGCAGAATTTTCTTGGAAACGAACCAACAACAAAATTTCTCATGAGATTTCTCTTATATCCTGGCAAGCTTCTTTCCTGGAGTGTGTTTGCAGGCCCCACAGGAAGAAGCCAATGAGAACAGTAACAAAATCTCAGTAAAAATAGACATGTAAACTCTGAGATTAATTCTGGGGGAAGATGTGGGTTGAGTTTAGTTTATTAACCCAATTCAGTCATTCACACACTTATAATTCTATCTAGAAAAGGGCCAAGCATGAGTCAGTTACCTGAAACTGCAGAGGGTAGTCTGTCTCTGTTCAATGGACTTCATTTCTATTTCAGTCTACAGAATTGCTGCTTAGTTGATAACCTTTTTTTTTTTTTTTTTTTTTTAAAAATCTAAATGGTTTTCCTGCACCAGCTGTACTCCTCATCTTGGGATTTGCAAAAATATTTGAAAATTTCTGTGCTGCAAATCTGGTCAGAAATAGTTACTGATGTTTCTGACTTGAGTAGGAGACAAGAACTAAATGATACACTAAAACACAATATGTAATTTTCATCAGTGAAAAGTAGAACTCTAAACAGTAAGTCCTTCAGTTCTAGTGGACAGTTAATAAGAGGCCTGAGGAAGTAAGATGCATGGATTGCTAGAATAGATGACTAAATAAATATTCATGTCAGTCTAATGTGAAACATATGCATTCTTATTTATTCTGTGCTTACAGACATGCAGAGCACAAATTTCCTTCTGTTTTGAATGAAAATATTTCAAAGTAAACAAAACAGTATAGGAAGTAGAGTGTAACATTTAGGAAAGACAAAACAGACAGGGAAATGAGATGGATAAAGGTGCTCTTAAGGAAGATTAGTAGCCATTTTGAAAAAAATAGAATTAAGGAGACAGAAATAAAACACCAATGATGACATTTGTGCTGTTGTGCCTGTGGTAGAAAACCCCAAACACGACAATACAGAGTTGAGATTCAGATGAGCCAAAAGGTAAATAGCATTCAGCCCATTGGTAATGAAGCGAGCACTGACTGCGGAATCAGCCCAGGGGAGACAATGGTATACTGGTGATTTGGCAGAGAAAAAGAACCAGGGTTGAAACCATCAGCAGCTCACATAGAAGAGAATGGCATAAATCAGTGCCTGCCACGTGGGATAGTGGAGCAGTCACAGTAACAGTGCTCCATCCTGTTAATTGGAATTTATGGGGTGCTCAGCCACACGAGGAAAACATTGATAGACTTCAGAGTGAATGCAAGGGTATTGGGAATCCTGTGACCACATACAGGGCAAGAGCAAAGGAAAGCTGGCATGGAGACCAAATGATGGATGTGGGTTAGGAGCATTTGGGAGCTGCAGAATGTCATGCTGAGAGGCAGCGATGTGACAGTAATCTTACCTGTAAAACCGACTACTGCAGAGCAAAGACTACTGCATCAGCAAAGAAATAAGGGCTTACCTGAAATGATTAAATATTGGTAGGTGGATTTTTATAAGCAGAATGTAGAGTTAGGAGGGTGAAATACTCATAAAGGGGACCATATGGAGTGTGTTGTCATGAATCAGAAAAATTTGCAGTACTTCTGCAACACGGTTCAGAGGTGAGATGTGTAGTGGATTGTACCACAGGTATGGCTATTCTAACAGTGAAACAAAAAACCTATCTAAAACAATGTTCCACTCTAAGGTATGCGCTGCAGTTAAGATCCATGTTTTCTCAGTGGTATGACAGGCAATAATACTGTGTCTACTTCACAACTGATGAACACCAGGCTCACAGTTTGTGTGGAGAATTATCTCCTGAAGGTTTCTCTGCACCAAGGCTCAGGTATGACACAGAAGAAAAATACTAGTTCTTGACACTGATCTGGAGCCAGTTCAAGTCACAATTGCATGTCTTTCCATTGCTATACCTCTGGGTTTGCATCAGACCCAACCATAGGACAGTTGAGGGCATGAAACAAAACCAGCATGGTGATATGAATCCCGTTTTGCAGATAACTACAAGCTTAAGAAAGTTCAGTTCAAGAATAGATCTAGTGTGTGTACAAACAAGTCTGAATTCCTATTCAAGAGAATTACTTTGGCAAATATGTTTTGTCTGAGAGGAAAAGGCACTGGTTTAGCTGCATTTTAAGTGGCTCCAGATGAACCAATACTCAAGGCGTGTCTTTGATAGCTGAAGATGTTTGTAACTTGACCCTCAGTGATAATTATGAAAATTGTCCTCATTTTTGTTCCAGTGCCTGAAGACTAAAAATAACCCCTTAACTTTTGGATGTTCAAAACATAAAATAGGCTCAAATTGAGTGCAGCTTCATCAACATTTTGGGACTGGAAGAGTTTCTGACTGATTTGCATAGTCCAGTGTTAAATAATGCATAAATATGCCTAGTGTTTACAGGGTGGGTGCTTGGTGGGCTACAGTCACAAGGCTGATCTAGATTTTGTGGGAGCTTGGCCAACGTCTCTCTTCTGTATTGAAGGAAGTGCTTTAAGGCAATAGACAAATCAGTTTTAGCTGCTCCGTTGTTTTTTTTTTTTTTTTTCTTCTCTTTTTTTCTCTCTCTTTTTTTTTTTTTTCTTTCTGGACTTCATTCCTAATGTATATTAAAATTATATAGGATCTGAGGAATGGAAACAGTAGTGAGAGTACAATTTGAATTTTAATAGGATTTTAGTTTTCTCTGCACTTTTCTTGTGTAAGTGTTCTTTGCAAGGATTGCAAATGAGAGAAGTGCAACCACACCATTTGTTGTGAGTGTATCTAATGTAACAAAACAAAAGAAGGTAGCTTTACTTTAGGTGTGAACATGAATTGTATTTACTAAATATTCTGAAGAGACAAGTTCAAACAGGAGGAAAAGGCATAAGGACACCAGAGACATTCTGATCAAGAAGATACGCTTAAGCAGAGATCTATCCTTGTACTCAGAGAACAGTGAGAAAGCAGTCTTGATTTTTCTTACCATCACAATGTGTCGAGGGCAGTGAGCACACTTTGTCTCTTGATTTTTACAGGCAGTGCTGACATGAGCAGAATATTATTAGAAAGGACTGGAATACTATTAGCATATATATATATATATATATATTTT
The DNA here is from genome assembly GCF_009819795.1 of Aythya fuligula. Classification (NCBI taxonomy): domain Eukaryota; kingdom Metazoa; phylum Chordata; class Aves; order Anseriformes; family Anatidae; genus Aythya; species Aythya fuligula. The sequence continues at coordinate 1,016,680 of NC_045569.1, read as the reverse complement.
TTTTTTTCTTTTCCCTCCAAATCTTGTGTGTGATTTCTGTTTGGGAATCCAGTGCAGAACACTACATGTTTATTAGTGCATCATCTTATTGTGAGCCACAAGGTAATGGACAGATCCTGCTTCTCAGAGGCTTTGTAGAGGCGTAGACAATCCTTCACGAAAGAGGAAAGATGATGCAAAGCTGTCAGCTGTACATAAAAATTACCCCCAAATTGCAGAGAGCAGATGGCTGTTAATGGCAAGTGTTTTTAACATAGCTTTATTGTCCCATATTGGGACATTAACTTGTCTCTCTCTTTTTTTTATTATTATTTTTATACATATATATTTTTAAAGTCACTTTGTAAAAATGACACCTTGGCATGACTTGTATTTTTCCTGTTTGATTTCCATGTCATGTTTTGCTCAAATGTGCTAGCCCAGCAAGTCATTAGTGCATATTCTTTCAGTTTCATACGTGCTCAGTGATTAGTAACAACAACAACAACAACAACAAAAATGTTGAAGGACTGCAATGAGTAATTGCTGTGCTTTGTTGGACTGATTCTGACTGCAAAGTAAGAGTACATGCTGCATGTTTCCACATGCTGAGCTGATATTTACAGGGCTAAATACACAGCACCAAACTTGCTCAGACAAGCAAATGTGATAACAGAAGAAATGGAGAGAAAAATGCATATGGAACACCCTTAGCTTTTCTGGTTTGTTAACTGCAGGTTGAAAGCTAGCTTTTGGGTGATTAAACTTCTCATTTGGTTATTAAGTGATAGACATCTTGCTGAACTCAAGCATGCTGCTACAAGCACAGGAAGAGTGCTTATTTAAAGCAGACACAAAGGATTGCACAAAGAGACCCTTAAACAAAACACAAGTGTCAGCAAAATGAAACAAAGTAATCACACACAATTTAAGACAGATAGAGGCAGGCAGTAAATTGATGACAGATCCTTTAGAAAAGTCACTCAGGTGAGTTGGGAAATCTGTTTATTTGTTACATTTCCTTATTTTCTCTCAACAGGGAATCTAGGAAACCTCCATATTGAAGCCATTGTGTTTGTCAGGATGAACTTGAAAGTTGTTAGATGAAGTATGGGCAGCAGTGTCCCTGCAGCAGTTGTAGTGCTTTAGGTGTGTGCTCCGTGGAGGTTTCAGACGAAAGAGATACAGCCCAGCAGAGGTGCTGGATTCAGTGCAGTGTGGGGTTTGGCTAGTTTAGTCTGCTTTGCTGTTTGATCTGCGCTGCCTGAACTACCTCATGCATTTCAGTGCTGTGTTACATGCTGCCCATTAGGAAGTGCTGCCAGGCCCACCACAAAGTGGGGTGATGGCTGAGACAGTACATGTTGGAGCTTTGTGCTACCATGCTTATGCTACAGAGGTTTTGTTCTGAGCTGTCACGAGCAGAAGAGCATTGAAGGTACCTTGTGGGGTCACTGTGACACTGGGAACCAGAGGATCTTAGCCAGGGCTCTGCCCTCCCCTTACTGTGTAAGAAAATTATCCAACTTTTCTGTGATTCAATTTTCCTCCTAAGTGAAGGGGTGATGGTATTTGCTATGAGGCCTGTGGATAAGAAACACTATACAAATATCCAGTTCTATTTCTTTTGTTTGGGATTTTGGACCTGGGAAAAGTCACATAGCTGGTGATTACTCTGTAACCAGTTCTTCCCTGGCATGAATAAAATAGTAGTCAGCTTCTTGAAAGTCATCCAGCTTCCCTCTTCCTGCCAGTCTCAGCTTATATTCTTTTCTCCAGAGCTCTTGGCTCAGCCATTACCCAGGCCAGGGTTTTGCCAGTTGCAACATGCAGCTCCTCTTGAGTCGGAGTGGAAGGAAGGCTCCAAGAAGGTGGCAGGGAGGGAGGGAGAGAGTAGTCACTGCAGAGGACAGAGAACTAATAATAAATACCGTCCTCCAATCTGTGTCTTTCTCCCTCCCCCTGACAAATTAAGAAAATGAAGAAAATGGAGGAGAATGGTTGGAGGCAGTAGGTAAAGGAGTGTGGGACTGAGAGATGGTTTGGCACTTGCTCCAAGAATTTGTGCGGAGTAGGAAAGAGGCATTGCGTTGTTAACAGTCACTGAGGGATATTACCAGTAAAAAGCTGGAAAAAAAAAATATATTGATTGGAACTATAAGACCACTGAGAAATTTACTGAACTGGCATCACAGTAGCCTCCTTTCCAGGAAAGCAGCAGCTCATCTTGAGCTCATTCTTCCTGGATGAAAAAAACAGGTCTTTGAGATAATTAACAAGTTTCTTTTTTTTTTTTTTTTTTTTTTTTGGTCTTCACTTAAGGCCAATCAACTTTTGTGTTTCTATTGCCAAATTTCAGTTCCAGCAAGTAGCTGACATGGAAGGAAGCATCTGTGTTGTATCATATTGAGACTGAATTTCATAAAGCAAGATGAAGGCAATAATCAGTGCATTTCCTTGTTCTGCACTAGAAATAATTGTACAGCTGTCAAATTCTCACTCAGGAAAACAGATTCAGGACACTGCAGCAGTGAATATGTATTTGCCAGAGTAACAGCTGTCAAATTCTCAGAAAACAAACCCATGCAGTGCAGGAACAGATCTCAGTTTCCTAGGATAACTCAATTTGTATGTGCACCTTTGTATTTTCTTCTTCTTTGAAAACATCTGTTCCTATTTCATTGATCAGTAGAAGCTGATTTATTTTTTTTTCGATGTATGGGCATGAAGTTGCTTCATGCAGCCTATATAACAACAGGAGAGTATCTATAATGACACCAAAGACCTGAATATCATAACTTTAATGGAATGTTCCTGGACTACTTTAATATTGGCATTTTTAATTAAATGTTTCCTTTTTTTACAAGTCGGTGACTGAATTGCAATAGTGAAGTAGTTACTGTTGAAACAAGTGCTGAAAACCGATCAAAATAAAAGGTTGGAAACAGTTGCACATACAAATGCTTTGGTTCCAGAGCTTTAAATCAAATCAAATGGGGGATCAAATTCTCCAGTCACTAAATTCAGTGGAAAGATCTGTGTGACCTATGTTGCTATATAGATTTTAGAATCATTAGGAAACCTTATTCTTCTAACAAAGTATAATCTTTTCCTTTCATTATGCTGTACCACAGCTAGCAGGGTTTTTTACTGGCTCTACCTAAAATGATTAGTTTTATTTATTTATTTATTTATTTTCCAGTACCATTATAGCTGCATGTTTTGCTTTAGTCTTTGGAATACTTGGTCAGTTTAAAAATTTGAAAAGTATGTTTTTGAATCAGTGGGATGTTTATCTATACTATGACTCCAATCCTTATGTACTTTATAAATACTATTTCAATACAGCCTAGGATATGGCTTTTTTTTTTTTCGTTTCTATAGCTAAAGATTTGAAGAATCCCCCTATTTGTATCCATGGAAGCATTCTTTTCACACCAAATTGGATTCTGTATTTTTTAATTAGTAATCAACTCAGCATTTCATTGAGCTGTTGCTTCCTAAGAAGATTTTGCAGTTTACAAAAATTTTACAAATTTTATCAGTATAAAATTAAAATAGCAGTAAACTGTAATCCCTTTCTATAAAAAGATTTCTATAAAGAAGCCTGTGCATCCATCTTTTATTACGCATTTAATTTTTCTGTAGTCTAGCAGAAACAAAGAGCCCTGGTTCTTGGCCATAACCCCCAGAGCCAGGTGGTGTACAAGCTCAGGTGGGGATGCAATGAGTGGCAGCCACAAGGTACAGATGAGTGGTGGAGTGGGTGGAAGGACTCAAGAAAACTTTGTCAGGCTGTACAATATGCAATTATGGTAGCTCGTCTGTGGTTAAAATCATGAATCTTTCAATATTATGGCAATAAGAATAGGAGGTAGTTGGTGCTTAAAAATATACATAATGCAATAATCATTCTGTATAATGTATGCATACTGTTTACCTTTTAAATATATATAAATTGAGGTTTGAAAAGTAAAGTAGAAACAAATTTATTGCCACGTCATAAAAGAAAAAAAAACACATAAAGATGGTACCATTCTGCAGATGCTGATTGCCAGTCATATGATGAAATCTGAAACAGTTTTTGGTGCCTGTGGTAAAGCATGCTGTGTGTACAGTTTAAAGGTTCTGGTTAGTATGGTGTCAGTTCTTTACAGGAACTAATGTAGAGCTGATTGCAAACTGTAAAACAAGGAACAGCACTGGTAGGTGTATGCCAAGCTAGAAGTTTCTGTCAGATGGCAGCAAGAATGTGGCTGTTCAGGTCCTGCTGGAGACTTCAGCTGGTCAGCCACAGAATATCCGAAACTGTTGGAATCCTGTTCTGCCAGGTACCTTAAAGGAGGTAACAGGTACCTTGCCAGGTACCATCAGGTACCTTAAAGGAGGCTGTAGCGAGGTGGGGGTTGGTCTATTCTCCCACGTGCCTGGTGACAGGATGAGGGGGAATGGGCTTAAGTTGAGCCAGGGGAGGTTTAGATTGGATATTAGGAAGAACTTCTTTACTGAAAGGGTTGTTAGGCATTGGAACGGGCTGCCCAGGGAAGTGGTGGAGTCACCATCCCTGGAAGTCTTTAAAAGACATTTAGATGTAGAGCTTAGTGATATGGTTTAGTGGAGGACTGGTTAGAGTTAGGTGGAAGGTTGGACTAGATGACCTTGGAGGTCTCTTCCAACCTAGATGATTCTGTGAAAAAGATTTCATCAAGATAAATATCAGGCATCTGTATCCAGCTATGAACATGTAATTTAAAAAGAATAGGAAGTTATGATTATGCATTAATATCTTCATTAGGTCATTTACTGAGCCTAGACCTGTGAGTGTCAAAGGAATTCTTTCTTCATCTGTTTTCAGTGGATTTTAGCTCAGATTCTGCAGTATGTTTCAAGCTCTCTGCTTTTATTACATCAGTCTTCCTGCCTACGAAGTAGCTGTCTGAAGGAGGTGTCTAATACTAATTTCTTTTTTTTTTTTTGAGTTATGAAGATATTAGCATAAAAAATGATGCTATTTTATTTTAATTTGGAAGGAAGGTGAAAACAGGAATCAAATTTCAGGTAACGTGTGTGGGTAGGTTGCATTCAAAAAAAAATAAATCAGTAATTATATGTATGTGGATTTGAGTTCATGGCAAACGTTTGTTGTGTGTAATATGGTTCTAAAAGTGGGACAAGTTATTGTAAAATTCTAAAAGTTGAATAATAATAAAATTGCAAAGCAATTCTTCTATATCCTAAAAATTCTAAAATTACGGGCCAACTTAATTATTGCTGCAGTAGGTATTGCATGTTGGATCACCTGAGACGAAAGTGACACTAGTCAGTGCAATTCCCCTTCTCTCAAAGGAATAATTGCCAAACTCCTTCATTGAGTTGTAACACCTGAGTATGCTTGATCCAGTTTAAGCGTCTCCTCAGACAAATTAAAAGCTTTGCAGCTAGTTTGTGTAGCTTGGACTCACTAGGGATGCTTTGCAATAATACTCTGTGATGTTATAAAAAGAATTAGATGCTTTTTGTCTGGAAAAATCAGGGCTTAGATAATATTACTTAGACTTTTTATGAGGTTTTCATTGGAACAAAAGGATAATGTCCTATCCCACTCCTACTTAAACATTTTAGGGGGATGTTTTTCTACCTGCTGTTGTTTGAACACCTGGGCTGTTTACAGAAGCAAAGCAAAATATAGCCAATCACAGTGCAGTGGTGATGGCAGGAGGGCATCCATCTACTGTTTAAAAAGCAATGCCTTTAAAAAGCCATGCAAAATACTTTTAAATGTATAGGTAGTGTTAGTTTCTTGCAACTACTTGTTACTTAAGGACAAAGTCACTGTGGAAATACATTGCTGAGGTCACTGCTCTGAACCAGAAAATGCCAGAGTTGCTATTGATAAGAACTTGTTGCTTACATGGTTGCACAAGCTGCTGGTCCAGAACAAAGCAGGAAAGGGCCTCTGCCTCAAAGAACGTGTAGTCAGGACAGACAAGGAAAATGTTGGACCACTGCAGTGCTGCATATAGCACAAAAATGCGATCATGGAGAATTAAATGCAGCACCAGTCCAGCACCTCATTTACTGGGCAGTCGTGTCTGCAGAAGTGGAGAACAGAAGTCTGATTTTATTTTTATTTTTTTTGGCATAACATTTGAAATTCTCTTTAAATATTTTTATAAGAATTTTGGTAGAAGTGTAGAAGCTCTGCTGGTAATTAATGTGCCTGAGGGAGCTACAGACTGGAGCTAACTGGGAGCTTTCTGACAAAATATTTTTCCATCAGAAAAGGCAGATTCATTGATACCAAATTATTTTGCAAAAACATCAGTTTTAGTGACTTTCATGCGATGGGTTCTGACAGGCTTCATGCCTGATTTCATGGCTCCCAGTCAGCTGTGAGGTCTGTGGCTCTAGGATAGTCTCGACATGCTGGATGCCTCCAGAAATCCCTGAAAACCTGGCATATGCCATGGGTGCTTTGAGGGCTTCTGGGCAGTGTGCCACACAAGTGGAAGTACAGGATCTGAGATTACCAAGTTTTGTAGTTTCTTGCTGTCTTATGGCTCCCAGGCCTTCAGGCTCCTTGTCAGTTCACTGGAGCTGATGTGGTGGGGAATGCCCAGCAGCACTTGCAGCCAGTGCTGAGCAAGGAGTCTTAGAGCCACAGAAATGGTGCTTTCAGGCTCAACTGTGTTCTGAAATTATGTAAGTGAAGCAGTGATTATTTAGAAGAGATTGCTTAAAAAGATCCTTTCTGAGGGAAATGTCACTAGCTGTATTGCACAGGGGAGCATGCTGCCTGTCCCCTGCTTGGGGAATTGCCTGAAGACAGAGAAGCAACTGCACTGTGGCTGCCAGACCTCAGGCTGCATCAGGGCTGTGCTGCAGGTGCCTGGGGCTGTGCTTGCTACTCATGGCACAGGCATGGGCACGGGTGATGCCTCAGACTAGACTCAATATGTTCAATATTGTAGAGAAGCAACTGGCTCTGCTGACATTGAAATAGCAGTTATATTCATAATGTTTTGGTTCCAAAGGGAAGTCTTTATGTGGGAGTACTATGCATAAATTACCTCTGTATGTACAAACAAGTAAAACTTAAAGACATACATTTATCTACCTACATGTCACTTTCAGTGTGATACAGGATCCACAGATCCTTCAGCCAGATGTCAACATCAGCAGAGTTGTGGTGGTTTCTTTCTTATGTACGGCACTCACATTGTCAGGTGGAATGGCTTTGTTGTGGATTCTGAAGTGGTCTTTTTAAAACCTCAGTGTTGCATTCTAAGTTGCTTCTATTTTAAGGAATATAGATAGTGGTGTTGTCTTAGATGCTGTGGAGCACTGTAATACTGGAGCACACTGAAGGCCGAGGGTTAATTTCGGCAGTTGAAAGCCCTTAGGACTCCTGGAGGACAAAAATAGTCATTTGATAGATGTGAATCCATGTGACCTGTGCAAGTGTTTATATGGCCGTATGCTTTAGATTGGCACTTGGTTTTACAATGCAAAAGTTTAGACACATGTAACTGGCCACAGGGAGAGATTTTTAAAGATAAAAATACCAGTGACGTTATCCCATGCTTGCTGACTTCTAGATAATGTATCATCAGTGAAAGTTAAATTCCTGGCTGCAATTTGGTGCCTTTGGCAGTCTCCCTATAGACTTTTAGCAGTTCACATTTTGATGTTTGCTGAGAGTGCTCAAGGGTTTGCCAATTTCTCCTGATGTGAAATCGCTGCAGTCAGAGATGCAGAGGTGAAATAGGAAATGAGTCAAATGAATGTTGATTGCTTCTGAGAAATAATTCCACACTGCCTTGCTGAAGGTTCAGTGCATACTAGGCTGCAGTGCAGTGGCATGACGGACTGGTAAATATCACTTCCTGCGCCCATCATTCATTGCAGAAGAGCACATGGACCATGCAAATTGGATGATGCTGTGTTTGAAAACCAGGCAGCCCATAATTTTAATCTGTTAAAAAGGATTACAAATGACATTGATGAAATACACTGTCAATTCTTTGCAAGATGTCTTTTCTCTGCAACAGAAGTTGGAAGCACAGCCCATCAGCAGGCACTGAATGCCTACATTGAGGTTCTCATAAACTTTGATCTCTTTTCAGAACTGAGCCTAAAATAATGTCCCATCGGAAATCAAAGAGGCAGAACTACTTTGCCAGGCAGAGACTTAAACCTCCCCACACATGTGTTTATTAATGTGAACAAGCTAATACAGCTGTATTAACATCATAATGTTCAGGAGCCAACAAACTTGTTTGAAGATGGTCCAGGGCTTGCTGGACACACTTGACTCACTGTTTCTGTAGCAAAATCATTATTATGGCATTAGACAAGATATTCAGTATTTTCTACTTCAATTGATAGATATTTTTAAATAATTAAAACATGATTTCTTAGAAACCAATAGAGAGAAAGTCCAGTTCAAAGCCACAATTTTCTCCTTACCAAATTCCACTGTGCATTGTCCACTTCTCAGGACTATGAAAAGGATCACTCACTTTTCCAGGCTTGATAAGATGCATTGAAGACTGCCTGCAAGCTGTGTGATGTTATATTTACTTCATTTTGGAAAGAGCTGAATCTAAGCTGTGTGTGTGTGACTGGATTAATCAAAATCTGTTTTGTAGAATTGAAGGAAGCACCTGTAGTGTAAGTTTTGAGTGCATCTAGCAGTAAAGCCTCTTTCTCAGTTTCTTCTTAACAATATCAGATACTTGTGTTTGAAGTCAGACCTTAAAAAACAAAACAAAACAAAAAACACACACACAGAAAGTGCCTGAATAAAAAGCAAAGAGTCCCAGTTCCATAGATTTCCCTTAGTCTTATATTCCCTAAACTGTATTCTGGGCTTGTAGGCAGACCATCTGAAAGTGGAGCATTTCTAATGCCAGCAGTACCCAAGTCAGTGTCATAGAAATTGATGTGAGCTCTGTATCACTGTGATACTCTCCTGTCCCTTGCAGGGATTTGGGGATAGACAGTTATTAAGTGTGACTGGGAAATGAAATTTAAGGAGCGATCAGTTCAATGGCTACTTTTTGCTAGAGGCACGGTATGTAGTTGGTTGACCTAGGAAAAGAAAAAGCAAAAATCACCCTGACAGCATGCAATATATCAAAGTACATAATTTCTACTGTGACTAAATCCTATCCAAAAGCTCCTTGATAATTAAAAGGATATGCTTCCATTGCCAATCTGGTCTATTAATAATAGTCTAATCCTATTCATAAATTTACCTTTCCAAATTAATTTAATTAGGTATGAAAATACTGACTGCTCCATCACCACATTTAAGATCCTTTCTTGCAAACCTTAACTCATATAAATGTCATTCAAATCCATGTGAGTACTGAGCATGAGTAAGCCTTATCTTCATGAGAAAAAAAAATTCTGGGTAAGACCTGTAACTGTTTTGACTGGGAAGTATTGCTAAGATTTCTAAGCGGAGAGCAGTAGTAGGACACCAAATACATACAGATAAATTGTTCTCCAAAATAGCTGTTGTGGGTGTTTTATTTGAAGTGGGAACACAAGTAAATATGACCTGGGGGAACTTGTATCTATTTTTATGTGGGCTACTCTAGCAGAAATCAAGTGCTTATTATATAGCACATCGACACCTACTCAGCCATCAGCTTCTCTTGTGCACAATTGTCCATTCATGTGCAGATCTGAAGGTTTTTACACTTTTTACAATTGCATCATTTTCAACCTTCTAGTAACTTTGGGGTTATGTAACTTTAACTGTACTCAGGCTGAGAAACACTCATTCAGCCTCTTTTACTCCTAGTGCTGTTGGGGTCCTGACTGCCTGTTATCGTTTGGCTTGTCCAGCTGGCAGTGGACCTGAGTCTGGGATCTGGCATGCTTGAACAGTCCAGTGGTCCCTGTCTGAAGGTACTTCAGACCTAAACCAGCAAGGCAGAATAAGGGGACAAGAAGATATATCTGTATGACTGGTTTTTGTGGAACAGTGAACAGCTGTGTTGCAAAATACTCAGGAAGACTGATTAGCCATGCCCAGGCAGGAGTGTCATGCTAACATAACTGTTGCTTTTAGGATCTGAACTAACTGTGAAGGAGGCAGGCAGAGATTGAGTCATGTTTCTCTGCTTGGATCCACCCTGTACAGTGAGACACACCTGCTATTGCAGGCAAGAGCTGCCCACCCCACATCACACAGCGCGGCTCTGTCTGCAAGAGCACCTGACCCTCCTGTTCTGTTGGGTGCCATACCTGTTCGACCTCTTGTCTCCATCAGTGACTCACATTGCACTATATCATCAGCTTGGCTTGTGGTGAGCACTCCACTGAACTTTTTCCCTTCTCTCAGAGCCCTGAATAGTTTAGATGTTGTGCTAATATTCTTTGTGGTGGAGACAAGTTCTTAAAATAGCTTGAGATTATCCACTTTGGGTCTCTGTTCTTCTAGTTCACCTTACCATGCTGTTTGGGGTGGCTCAGTTTGTAATATTATTGTATAACTACCAAGATTAATGAAAAAATGAAAACAAAACCACAACACAACAACAACAACAATATATCTTCAAACACAAGTTACATTATTCCTGTATTTGGCAAATCCCCTCTGTCCACACAGGATTCCCACGGTCAGTGATAAGACTAACTGAACCTACAGATTTAAGATCAGAGAACAAAGTAGGTGTTGTGGTAAATATCTCAGTGAGAGACATAAAAGTTCAAGTATTATCAGCATAGGTGTATCTGCAGTACACCCAATTGCTTGGTTATTTCTGACTGTGTCAGGTATTGCATCATTTTAATTGCTGACACTTTGGCATTTTCACTTCTTTCCAAGAGGAAAACAGCAGAGCCAGCTCTGAGCTTGGGAAGAACAAGCCACTGCCTACTTCATCAGCCTGCAGCTACCTGCTGGGTCTGCCTGGGGCTGAGGAGAGGGAGATCGGCTTTTTTGGTTTGTGCAGCACTTCTCCCTTCTGACTGCAAGGGATGAAAGAAGTGGCAAGGTGGGGAGCAGTTTTACTGTACCAAGAGCAGCGCTTCTCTAAAGCAGTTGCTATCACCTTCCCTATCAGCATACGCCAGGGAGAGAAAACCCTTCCCTTTACAGATTTTCTGCTGCCCTTCCTTTCCTCTTCTGCCCTGTACAAACAGGTGCCTCATTGCCTCCTCTCATGCCCAGTGACCCAAGAAGGTGGCAGGAGAGAGGGGACTCACAGGTGGGTTGCAGGAGGGAAAAGGCTTTGGAAGGTGACAGGAGATAGACTCTCCTTCCCATAACCATACTCCTGCCTGCAGGACTTGGAGGCCTCTCGCAGCTTCCCTCACACCTTATTGCATCCTGGTGGTCTTTCCCCCTCTCTTTCAGGGCTTTTCCAAAATATTCTTCCTGTACAAATCCTCTCAGTTGGCCTAGCAAATCACTGCCCCTTTCATGTTCACTGGGGACATCCCCCATAACCTGCAATGCTCAGCCACTGCTTTCCCAGAGCCCTGCTGGCTGTCCCAGCATCCCATACCTTCCAGGCTGGCCAGAAGCTGGTCAGCCTCTCTCTGCCTCTTGAGGACCCACCCTGCTGTGGCTAGCCCAAAGTTAGGGAAGTCCTTCATCTGAGAACTCTTATCCAGACAGCCTGTTTTCTGAATAAAGATATGTTTTTCACAATTGTGTTAATCCTTTTGAAGGTGTTTTCTACCTCACAGTTAAATTTGACTTATAATTGGAAAGTGAATGAGCTTTGTCCAGGAGGTGGATGTTCAGAGAATAAAATTGCTTGCTGGGGCAGTCTTCCTTCATAAAACCAGGGCTGGGATTATATCTGAAACAACTAGAGATACTGGTGAAAAAATATGGTACTAGCAATCAGAAATGCTCTTATTCATGACTATGATAAGTGTTTAGGAAAACAGAGATCTTAAGGGAAGAAAGTAAGATGGAAAAGCTTGTGGGCTAAGATAAAGGCAGGGACATCACTTACCAACAACCATTGTTGCCAGAACAACCTCTGTTTGTAAAAATAAAAATTGTCAATTAAGGTAAAGGTGGATGGTGAGAAACAAAGACTAAAACATCTCCCCGCACCCTTTTTCCCCAGGTTCAACTTTTCTCCTTCACTCCTGCTCCCCCTCCAACTGGTTCAGGAGTGGGTAGTGAGAGTTTGCAACCAGTCTATAGCAGTTTTCTCCTCTGCTCCATCCTCTTCACGCTTCACTCCTGCTCCAGTGTGGGTCCTCTCCATGGGCTGCAGTCCCTCAGGATAAACCTGCTCCACTGTGGGCTCTGCAGAGGAACCTCTCCTCCAACCCTTGGAGCACCTCCTCCTGCCTGAGTGGGCTGCTGCCCACACTTTCTCCTTACCCCTCATGGCTGTGCTGCCCTTCCTCACACAGGTTTCCACAGAGGCCCCTGATAGACCCAGCTGTGCCCTGTTGGGCAACTATGGAGCCTGCCAAAACTGGCTGGAAGCAGCCATGCCCAGCATGGGGCAGCCCTGGCCTCTTCTCAAGGAGGCCACCCCTCTGCTGCCAAAACCTGGGCAAGGACACCTAATGCACATAGATGCTGGAGAAACATGTCTACAATTGCTGAATGTGCAGATTGGCAAACTCAAGAGGCATTTGGCTGCTAACAGTTTGGTTCGGGCAGTCCTGCTTGCTTCTGAGAAAAGATGGATTTGATAACTATTGCCAAGAATACTTGCTTGTAATCAGCTAAATACCACCCTGGGGAGCTGTGGGAAAGAAACACTGACTGAAGGGTGCCGGGTCACCTCCAGGGATCCACAGTCCCTGAGGAAAGGTCCTTTTTGCAGAGAGGCCTTCACCACACAGGCTTTTTGTGCCTCTTCCTCGTCACCAGTCAGGAGCTGAGAGGGTGGGAGTGAGCAGCAGGCGGTGCATGTCTGCTGCGTGTGGTTAGTCCCAGAATTAGATGTCACCGCTGCAGTGGGTGAAACAGGCCTCTTGGCAGCAAGTCCAGCTTGACTTTGTTGGACTGGTGAGGGCTCTAACTGCTGGCAAGATCAGCAGTGAATGTGTTGCTAAGCTTGTTCTGGGTGGATCGACGGTCACTCCCTCACCAATGAGCTGTTGTGACCTGTGCCAATTGCCCAGCATTGCTGGGAGAAAAACAGCTACAAAACAGCATATTTGTGGAGATAGTGTTGCTGAAAGGTGGTTATCAATATCCTGAATGTGATGACAGCAAAAAAGCTGGTATATTGCTTTCTGTTCTGGTTATGTTTCTGAAACATGGGTAGAGCAGCAAGAGGGGTACTGACTGTGTAATGCCACCGCTTTTCCTCTAGTTGTTGTGCCCAATTCTTTCATTTTTGCCACATCAGATTTACCAAGAACCATTTTTCATTAAGTGTAGCAAAGAAGTGCAGTCCTTCATGTAAACAGCATATTTCAGAAGGAAAGCATAAATCAGGGAGCGTGCTTGATAGCACCAGAACATACCAAATGCAACTGGAGTATATAGGGAGTAGTTGAACACTGAGGTAGCTGGGGAAGACTGCTTATTCAAATGGATATTGACCATTTATCTTGCTTCCCTATCTTAGAACTATGTTTTGTTTGCTCGTTCTTACTTCTATTGTGTCATTTTCTCACTACCTCCTACCTCTCTCTTTCCCACCTCTGAATATATTGCATGTTTTGTTTTCTATAAACTACAACATTGCTCTTTCCTGAATTTGCATGCCCTCACTTGATATTTTTGGACCTGGATGGTAAAAACTATGTTCTGTAGCTTTACATATATCCTGCAGAGAAAATATGCTGGGATGTTACAACCTGTTATTACTGTTCCCTGGCTTGTATGAGCTGTGAGATGAGTTTAAAGGTGGTCCTTTCACTATTGTGGATGCATGGTCTGTTCTCAGTTCTGGCACAGACATCGATGGGAACAAGTCATTCATGGTCATGCTCTTAAAAGAGCTCTCTGCTTTTCTTTAGCCACTTAAATGTGGTAGCTGGCTGTATCCAGCAACCACAATAGGAGCTTTGAATCCTTTTGAAAATTTTCATTTTAGTACTTCCCCCTTTTTAAGGAGGCATTCTGAGGCATTTGGAAGTGGCAGCTACAATAATTGTGAACTAATAAAAATGGTGGCATCTTCAAAGTCCTGAGATGAATTGAGAGAATTCAGTAAGGTTCCATCTCATAGCCGTTTGTTGTGAGAGGATTAAAACTTAAATGACTTAACAGGCTGTTAGGAAGGCAGAGCAAAATGCATCATTTTTCAGAACAGGAAGTAGAGCAGAACAATTACTGTTTAATGATACTGGAATTGGAAAATGTATGATGAAGCACGACTGTCAAGTTTACTGTGCAGATTGCTACTAAGGCAGGATGCATTTTGGCAGAGTTTACACAATTTCTGTTTTTCTGCTAATACATCTATCCTGGTGATACAAAAAGATTCCAGTAAAAGCTAATCCAATTCTCAGAATCCCCCATTTCTCCCTCCCTTTGCCAATCTAAGGCTTGTTCATGGCGTTGCTTCAGTTTTTCCGCTTCAAGGCCAGCAAGATGGTGCTCTTGACATAACAGAATGCCACAACCCCTTACAGGCTAGTTGCTGCCATGGGATAGTCTTCATTAGGTGAAATAACCCAGAGGTTGTCACTGCATTGCAGCTTATCCTTTGACAATGCTGCCTTTACTTAAGCAGCATTGGTTAAGACAGATTTTTTCTTGCTTTGAAGATCATTATATCAAATATCAGTCAAACTAATATCAAAATTTCTTAGCACAATTAGTGGCTGAAAAGACAGCACAGGACCACAGCTCCCACAAGATTAAAATATCGTTATTTGTTTTCCAATAACCTCATCCAAATTGACATCAAGAGTAGCTTCATCTGAACCACACATAATCTCCTGTTTTACTTTTTATTTTCTCTTGTATTTTCTTTCCATGTAACCTAAAAATCTGATTTTAAATTTTGCCCTCAGCAAGGTATCTTTCCCAGGCATTTTATTTAAAAAAAAAAAAAAAAAAAAAAAAGATCATTTTCCATGGTAGTTTTGAAAAACAAGTCTATTTTGAAATTCTATGTGTACTAGCTTAAATGATCTGCATCTGTCTGTGTTTACTGTTTGTTCACTTGGTGTATTTACGTGGAAGGAAATTTTAAAAGCATATCTATACCATCTTCAAGTCTCCTACATAAAGTTATAATCCTTTGCATCTGACATTGCAGTTTGGTGCACAGATGATGATGACATCTTCAGCAGAAGCCTGGCTTCAACTGAGGAGTCAATGCCATGAGCAGATGAGGTCTCAGAAGACAGGTGTTCAGCTTGAGTGGGAATTTTTATAATAAAGGTTGACAGATTAGAAAATACAGAGATTTAGGGTATGTGGTGTGTGAGCCAAAAAATCGTATGTGCAGGCAAAGTGTGCCATGATTATTCATCCCTTCTTGAAACCTTCTGTAGGTTAAAATTCAAAGTGAAATGGATTTTGAATATTTGAAGTATGCTAAATTGTTCAGGCAAGCACTTAACAGTGATGTTCCTATTCACTTCTGCACTGACACTGCCCTACCCAATTAACAATGCAGGCAGGATGACCACAGGGTTTTTTTCTTCCTCTAGGATGGCTGGTGCTTTTGGCCATTTTTGTCTTTTGTTGCAGCTTTTCTATACTGGGTCTTTTTCCATTTTCATCTGACTTCTTGTTCTAGCTCTGTGGTTTTCCTGAACAGTATTTTGTAGTCCAGATTTTTACAAAGTGATTCTAGAGGTTCAGTGTGTTCTTTCAAAATCACAGCCAGCTAAGATCCAGTGGAAGCCTTGAAAAAAAAAAGAAAAAAAAAAAAAGAAAAAAATATGGTGTATTTTTGTCAGGTTTATTTTCAAGAGAATAAAGACTTGCAATGAATATTATATTGGAATTGAAATGTAAATGTCCATTTTCTTTCTATAATCCCTTGGAAGAAATTGAACTGTACTTTACATTAGCTTTTGCATAAGCATAGCGTGCTTGGGAATTTACCAGCACTCTGAAGAGAATTGCCTTTAGTTTAAATCAGAACACAGCACAATGTTATTGGGTGTCCCATAATTCTGACAGTGAAATACACCCACGTCTGCAAAGAAGCAGATTTTTCTTCATTGTCACCAAGCTCAGTCAGTGTCTCTTGTTTACTGAAGAGAGAAGCCAGACTTGCTAAAAAAGTTGTGATGTTTAGCAGCATTAGTTATAGTCACTACATCACCCTGTTGCTTTGCTTTCTGCCTTTGCTCGCTGACAAATGACAGTTGTTCAAGCAATGTGTAACTTTGCTCTGTTTTGATAAGGGCAGGATCTAAGTGAACAAACATTTTTCAAGTCAATGCAAGAAAGTCACTGACTAAGAAAAGGAATCAGTGCATTCAGGTAACCCAATACAAGCTCACCCTCTTATTTCTAAACTAAGGTTTAAACATATTTGAATGATTTCATATTTTGAACTAGGTGATGCACCTTTGATTTAAAGATAAAGAGATGGGGAACTGCCACTTCTGCAGTGACACTTGCCATCGTGTGTGTCTTTTCTGTGTGTTGTGCACAAAGATAGCTTTGGTCTAGCAGCCATTTCACAGAACCCAGTGTAGTGCTGAATCCTGCAAACACACAAAGTTGAAAGAGATCTGATGCTGATACAAGGCAATGCCCTCTTCCTTTTTACTTTACAGGCTGATCCCCAAGGTATTACTTATACACTGATAACTTTTTGTTTCTCTGCATGTGTTGCTACAGTGAAGGTTGGGTTTATGATGGGACTCAGGGTGAGAGAGTAAAAAAGTTTAAAGAGTACTGAATTGAAACTTCGGGGATTTTTTTAGGAACTATTTATTGAAGGTGTCAGGAATCCAGCTTACTACTTGCAGAGTTAGGTATAAACTTTGGTTCACATCAGCCTCTTCTATGTTCTGTTTTCTCTAGTGGTAGGTTGTCTTAGGGCTTTTATAGGGTTAGATTTAGGATTAAAGTTTTGGACTGTGGTGCTGAAAGTGTCTTAGGAGAATGAAGACCCTTATGTTTTACTCCAAGGATTGATTTTTCTGGTCTAAGTTAATGTTTGCTTTGGTTTTGGATTTTGGAAAATTGACACGGTTTTGGAAGATCAGGGTTTAAGATTCCAGTTATTGTTGGGTTCTGGAGAGTACACAGAGGTAAGAGGTGGCTGGTGCAGTAACTGCTAATGTCAGCATTTCCTGAGTTTGGGGAACAGTTCTATGGGTATATCTAAGGATATAGCTAAGTGCTAAGGAGATGACTTGAATTTATTTATTTATTTATTTATTTATTTATTTATTTATTTATTTATTTATTAAGCCGTGCTAGTCTAAGGATTGTACCATGCTTATTCCTATCTCATCAGATGATCTTTAGCCTGAGGAAAAAGTGAGGAACCAAATGACAGCTGTGGCTTTTCAAAGTCATAAAAGAGGAAAATATGTGTGCATGTACTTATTTATTTATTTCTCTCTCCCTGTTATGTATTTTATGCTGAGGCTATGAAGCTTATTGAACTTTTTTTTGAGCCCTTAAGGTATATCCAATGTCACTCAGACATCAAAGCTCCAGAGCTGAAATGGAAAGAGAACAACCAAATTGCATTTAAAGGTTAATAAAATAATGCTTGTGTTTTCTGTTGTCACAGAATGCTAAAAAGCAAAACATTACCTTCATGTTTACAAAGGCGAACAGAAAATAGAGAAACGTGAAGTCAGCTGTGATTAGCTTAGCCTTTGTTCTAAAAATGATACACCCTTATGCTATATCAGGGACAGGACGGGTTCTTCATTTTTGTTTTGCCAGATATTAAATAATCTCAATGCCTGCTGATAACTCCATTGTAGTTTATGAGAGTTTATTACTTCTAATTTAAAACTAAATATTTAATACAAGAATTTCCTATCTTTTTTTTTTTTTTTTTTTTTTTTTCCTTTGGGAATCTGGGTGGCTTTTGTGTAAGTAAAGCTGCTTGAGTATCTTCCTTATACTTCACATATGGGCTATGCTTATAGTAGGCTCAAAGAGTAAATTAAGGTTATAGCCACACAACAGAATTTGGTGAGTACAATCAGCCACCTTGACTCGTATGGCTGAGTTTAACTTTGGTCTTGCTCTGTCCTCAAAGCACAGATGCAGTTCTGTGGGAGTAGCTGAGGAGCGAACAGAGCTTGCAACTTGTAAGCTATACAGTGTGTGAAAACAAGTTAAACCCCCTGAAGACTTACTGGTCCTTTTAAAGTTTTATACTCCTCTGATACATTTTGAGTCTGGTACAGCAGCTAAATGTTTCTTTCCTATGGCTTGTTACTCTGCAGGCCAAAAACCCCACATCACTCAGTGTGATCAGGCTCCTCCAGGACTTTCAGTAGTGTCACTCACATTATTCAAGAAACAGATGTCACTGAAGTCTAGGAGAGCAGAAAGTATTAGTAGAGTGATCACAGCTTGTGAAGTCCAATGAATTAGTTGAAATTCCTCCTGTGGTGAGGTCCTAGTACCAGTCTGACTGACTCAGTAGCCCTTGGGTCTTGCTTAAAAAAAAGAAAAAATAAAACATATCATGGTAGCTTGGAGGCCCAGCTGAGTCCAGTAAGGAGAATACTGGCAAAATTTGCAATGCATTTAATATT
Source organism: Aythya fuligula (assembly GCF_009819795.1). Classification (NCBI taxonomy): domain Eukaryota; kingdom Metazoa; phylum Chordata; class Aves; order Anseriformes; family Anatidae; genus Aythya; species Aythya fuligula. The sequence continues at coordinate 998,050 of NC_045569.1, read as the reverse complement.
CTTTTTTTTTCCCAGGAGTATTTTAAAGTAATCTGTTATGTGCATCTGCTTGCTCTATTTCTGTTTCTTAGCCTGAGATTCCTCACACAGGAGGCAATAATCCTGCATCATGTTAGATCATATCATGTCACATTGAATTTTGACCTTGGCTGACATAACATGCTACAGTTGAAGTAATGTAATGTGAACCAATGTATCATGTGCTTAATGTTAATCTGAAGTTGGGTTAGAAACTGGCTGGATAGCCGGGCCCAAAGAGTCGTGGTGAATGGAGTCAAATCCAGTTGGAGGCCGGTCACTAGTGGCATTCCCCAGGGCTCAGTGCTGGGGCCAGTCCTCTTTAATATCTTCATCGATGATCTGGATGAGGGCATTGAGTGCACCCTCAGTAAGTTCGCAGATGACACCAAGTTAGGTGCGTGTGTCAATCTGCTTGAGGGTAGGAAGGCTCTGCAGGAGGATCTAGATAGGCTGCACCGATGGGCTGAGGTCAACTGCATGAAGTTCAACAAGGCCAAGTGCCGGGTCCTGCACCTGGGGCGCAATAACCCCAAGCAGAGCTACCGGCTGGGAGCTGAGGGGTTGGAGAGCTGCCAGGCAGAGAAGGACCTGGGAGTGATGGTGGATAGTCAGCTGAATATGAGCCAGCAGTGTGCTCAGGTGGCCAAGAAGGCCAATGGCATCCTGGCTTGTATCAGAAGCAGTGTGGCCAGCAGGGCTAGGGAGGTGATCGTCCCCCTGTACTTGGCTCTGGTGAGGCCGCACCTTGAGCACTGTGTTCAGTTTTGGGCCCCTCGCTACAAGAAGGACATCGAGGTGTTTGAGCGGGTCCAGAGAAGCGCGAAGAAGCTGGTGAGGGGCCTGGAGAACAAGTCCTACGAGGAGCGGCTGAGGGAGCTGGGCTTGTTCAGCCTGGAGAAGAGGAGGCTCAGGAGCGACCTTATTGTTCTCTACAGGTACCTTAAAGGAGGCTGTAGCGAGGTGGGGGTTGGTCTGTTCTCCCATGTGCCTGGTGACAGGACAAGGGGGAATGGGCTAAAGGTGCGCCAGGGGAGTTTTAGGTTGGATGTTTGGAAGAACTTATTTACCGAAAAGGTTGTTAGATATTGGAACAGGCTGCCCAGGGAAGTGGTGGAGTCACGATCCCTGGAGGTCTTTAAAAGACATTTAGATGTAGAGCTTAGTGATATGGTTTAGTGGAGGACTGGTTAGTGTTAGGTCAGAGGTTGGACTCGATGATCTTGAGGTCTCTTCCAACCTAGAAATTCTGTGATTCTGTGATTATCTTTGAACATAGCAAAAGGTTTGGATAGCGTGTTGTTTGAATCTGCACCCTTTTCCTCAGGCAGTCTGAACTGCATATGTTTGAGCTAATGACCAAAAACAACAGAGAGGAAGAAGCAGGGCAAACACTAGACAAGTGTTTCCATGGGAGTTAGTAAGAAAGATAGTAATGAGTTTAGTATGGGTCTGCTGCTAATCCTCTACAAGAGACTCTATCCCCCTCAACACCTCCATAACAAGGATAGAAGTGTGAGCACTCAGTGGGAGTACTGGACATCAATTCATTGCATTCTTTGGAATTTTCGATACAGAAAGCTGTCTGAGTAGATTTGTTGCTGTAGGAGTTGCTGAATAGATTTATTGATGTTACTCTAGGTAAAAGTTATTATAAATGCTGGGCCCTATGAAATTAACCATTTTTATAAGATTTCCTATGTTCATGTTCCTGCTTGATCTCTTGACCTAAAGCCCAATTGCGCCCAATACTATGTAGGAGGATCTGTGTTGTTTGTTTCTTTTTGTTGTTTTGTTTTTTTTTTTTTCCTAGAGAGATTTAGAGAAAATACTGTGTGTTGCCTTGGAAGGTATTTTGTAAATTATATGTAAGATTAAAGCATGTCTGCAAAGTAATTGTTTGACTTTAAATCTTTTAAAAATAATGTTCAGTGCTAGAATTGCCTATTGTTGTTTCTTCAGTGGGTTAGCAATGCTCAGAGCCTGTTTCTGTTTCTCCCATCATGTGTCCCTGTAACAGGATGATGTTCTTTAATGCAATCATTGTCTGGCTGACATCTTTTTGCTGCCCTCATTCTTACTCAACTAGTTCTAACTGACAGGGAATATTGTTTTTGACTTGTTGTTAGACCAATATTTTCAGTCCTTTGTGCTTATAAATTAGCCTTCTAAAGATATAATTGTGCATCTGCTTTGGTGAAAGTACTAGGCAACCCAAGCTGAAAACATTTTGGAAATGAGCTGAGTGTATCTAGTGGCCTAATCTGATGAATGTTGGCATACAAATATGCTACAGATGGTAGTCAAACATTGGTTTTATATCAAATAGGGGAAAAAGGTACTCAAAAAAGGCACCTGAGCACACAGAATTTTTGAGTGCCGTAAATCTTGAATGCCATAAATCAGGCTTTGGAGTACTTTAGTGCTCCTAATAAGAAAAATGGATGGAAGCTTTATCTTCTTCCTTTGGAGGAAATGACTTTCGTTACTCTGAACTGCCCTTTGATCATAGGTCACTGCTGCATTCTTGGCTATACTGAGCCCCATTGTCCTCACATTGAAGATAACTAAAACTTCCCTCTAGGAGCACAGGTCTAGACCGTAGCTAATAGAGTAGCAGTGTTAGTGGGTGAAACTTTCTCCTAAATAATCTGAAAATCCTCAAGACTTTCCTAATTAAAATTATTTAATGAAAGCTACTCTATGTCTTATGTCCTCTTAGTTTTCTCTATTTCAGTTAATCTTTAAAAATGCAGGCTGCTGATAGAAATATTTGCAAAAGTTCATAGTAGAAAGAGCAGCACAGCCGTTGCCTAATAAGATGAACTAAAGGATGATAATTTGTCCTTGTCACTGCCAATGTCCTAAACAAGTAATTAAAAAGAAAGAAAATTATGTTTTCTCTCAGTCTAACTAGACTCAGATACGTTGCAGACTTCCCCCAACCAGGTTTAACTAACAAGCAGCCAGAAGAAGGTAACAGTGCAGTCTGAGCACAGTGCTGTAAGGTATTGTGGGGCCTCAGTCAAAACACAAGAGATGAAGCAGCATAGCAACAAAATTGCAAAGGAAGTAAAGGCTTTTTTAGTCACAGATTTCCTGCCTTCTATTTAAAACAACATCAGGAGATGGACAAATTCATTTATTTTGGCAGAATTAAGGAGACTTTGAGATTGTCAGTTGCCAGGCTCAAGTGGGTCATCAAAGCACTGAACTCAAAATCCTAATGAAAAAGCTTTGAGGCATTTAATCTAACATGAAATTGAGAAACAATGGAGAAAGCAGGTAATTTTTGAACACTAATTTCCAGACAGGAGCATCACCCCAGACCTGAGTGCAGCCAGGAATAAAGAGACATTTTCTTCAAATGTCAAGCTGAGGCATATGCTGACAGTATTGCAAGGGCAGAACTATTGCGGATGAATCTTCAACTCTTTAGTAAATAAATCAGCAGTTACACTAATTAAATATATGGTGAGAAAAGGACTCTAGCCTTTTCTAGGCAGCATGTCTCAGCAAAAGGAATATCAGTCGAGTAAAATACCGGAGGAAAGGCCATAAAATGGCACACAGCAGATTGTTGATGACACCTGGAGTTGCCAAAGAAGGATAGAGCGGGTGCAAGGAAGAAATTGCATTTCTATGTACAGTAACCTCTGACCAGCCAGATAAATCATGGCTAGTCAGAAGTTATTCTGGGGCTGCAAACTCCAGGGCAGTATGTGAGCCAGAGCCACTGGAGCTGTTGCGATATGTTTTCTACTTGGTGAAACTACAAAAAGATGAAAAGAAGCTTCCTGAGAGAAATAGGATACTGGAATTAGGGGAACTTAAATAAAAATTCAAGGGGGTTGGGGAAAAAAAAAAATTGTGCCTTTTCTCTCACTAGTTTATTCTCTCTGTGAAATTAGTAATACTATGAACAGACTGTAAGAGCAGCAGTAGCAAGTATTGAGAAAGTTCAAGAGCAGTCCCTTTACAAGGGGAGTGCTAAAGGTCTGAGGATATTAATGTCTCTACATTTGCAAATCCTTTGTGGAACAGAATACCTTGCATGATTAGTTTAGAAATTATTATATATAGTGATAGGAGAGCAAGTAATTCACTAGAGCCTCCATCCCAGAGCAAAGTCTAATAGTGCAAATGCCCCCACCCCTGCTATGTCACTGTGCAGTCAGCACAACCTTTTGGCAGACATCTCTCATGGGAGTGGGTCTAGAACAGGAATAAAACCAAATGTCTCTGGAAGAATGTTCCAGAAATAATAGGACTGCATTTGGAAGAGCCCGTGATAAGTTTCACTGCACATCTCTAGTCTATTACGTGTGTCCTCTGCCCTCCCCAAACAACAAAAATACCAAAAGACCCAGAAAAATCCTTCTCCCCAAATACTTTACTGATGCTATTCTTTTACTCCCCTTCCTTTATTTGCCATTTTAATTTCTCATACTTGTAGGTGGTAATTCAACTGCCCATGGGTATGTGCTACTGCAGCCTGCAGATTGCTGAGGCACCTTGCATGCAAGGGTCTGGGCCTGGTCCTACCAGGGCATTGCTGCAGTGCTTCTCCAGCCCACAAAGGTATTGAGTGATGCCTGTTTCTTTCTTTCAGTCACTAACATTAAAAAAATACTTTGTAGCAGAGAGAAGCTGAAAACAAACCTCTTCCCCCTGGTTTAGTTTAGCTTTGTGCTCTGGTAGGAGGCAATAGGATGTAGTAGCAAGGAGCACCTGCAAGAAGTTGTGCCTCAGAAGTGGACAGGGCCCTGTCCTGCAGGTAACAGACCTGTCCTATCAGTTTTGTGTTCGTTTGTGCATTTTGGTAGATAAATATTGCCCATTTGCAGAGCACCTTCTGTCCTAAAGGATCCTGATGTCTTCATAGCACAGTTCATATGTAGGACTGCAAAAATTCAGTTAAGCTCTCCTTAGGATGGTCTGAAATTGCTCACTTTAAGCCCTCATAAAACCACATTCTCAGTTTTTAAAGTCTGACTTGAACGTGAAGGTGGAATTAAAAAATATACAGGCACTGCATCACATTGCACAGATAGGAAAAAGCAGATGGACTTGCTTTTTGTGTGTGCTCAGAAACAATGAAAACTTGTCGATATTTTTCATTTGAATTTTCATGAAGAGCTAAAAAACTCTGCTGATGCTGGAGGGGGCAAGAAAATGCTGTGTCTTTACTGGCAGAGAAATATTTGAATGGTTGTTGACAAAGAGCACAGTGCATGGAATGTGCTTGGGCTAAGCAAGTGAAGATGTTTGACGTATTGGCAATACAGCACAGGGTCAGGGGGTGACAGATTAATGTTGTATTTCACAGTCCAAGTGAATATTCACTGCATGCTTTTGTATGCTCTTTGTTATTGCACACATTTGGAAGGACAAACTGGCTCTGGGTTGGTTAAACCTATGCAGTGATTTTAGCATGAAAATAGCTTATTTTAGTTTAATCAACTAGGCACAAGTATAAAGTAAATATAAATAAGCTATTCTTAGACTAAATTAAGAACATCATGCAGGAGTTTGCACTATTTTAATTAAAATCAATTTAATTTCTTAACCGAATTCAGTGCAGGGATTTGCAGCAGCCTTCGATCATGACCACTGCAGCCTAAGCAGGAGCACATGTCATGGCCAGACCCAGTGGCTTGGGGTATGCTTGGAAAATCTTAAGGCAGGAGGGAAAGATTATAAGGAAAAAAACAAACAAACAAACAACAGCACCAACTCACAGACCCCTTAAAACCCCACTTGATGGAGCTTGATGCTCTCCCTAGCTGCCTGCTTCTGGCAAGCTCCCTGGAACAAGTAAGAGAAACACTCTGCTTCCAGCAACAGAGACCGAGAAGCCAGTGGATACTTTTCAACCCTACAGATTCTTTTAAAGAATGGGACGTAAAGGAATGAAATGGAAAACAGATGATAGACAGAGGCTGGCGAGAACAGAAGGAATGCAGAGCAGGCAGCCTGTTTGTCTCAGAGTAACTGACAAACATGCTTGTGGAAGTAGCCAAGCCTATCGGCAGCAGTGTCTTAAAATAATGGAATAGTAAAATGGAATAGTGATGCCTCTCTTCTGGAAGGTGCTGAGTGCTTTGGCTTTGTTGCATTGCTGCAGTGTTAGACTGAGCCCCTGGTAATACGCATTTCACATAGCTGTGCAGCCAAGGACAAGTGCAGTCCAGGGCAGAAGTTTGTATGGGAGGAACCTGCAGAACGCAGTCGCACACCAGTGCCTGCAGTGCTTGGACAGGCACATGTTTGAAACAGCCCTGGGGATTCACAGAAGCAGAACACAATCAGAAAGCTCCAGCTGCTGAGCTCGGATTTCCTAACCCCTCTAATACCTGGTCTAAGGGTAGTTCTATGGATTTTTTTTTTTATTATTTTCTTATTTTTTTTTTATTTTTTGTGTTGAACCATGCTCAGAGACTTGCACGTGTTTGTAAGTTTTGTAATCAGAGCTGTTGTTTTCAAGGCAAAGAGCTCTTCCCTGTGTTGTACATCCTTCATAGATGAGGAGCAGACAGTAGCAGATTTATGATGAGGAATTTTCTTCTGCTGTCCCAGATCTTATTCCTTAAGAAGTACTCACAAATACTCAATCTAAAGCCAGCAAAGTGAGAGCCCACAGAATCACAGAATTGAAGGGGTTGGAAGAGACCTCGAAAGATCATCCAACCCCCCTGCCAAAGCAGGTTCCGTACAGCAGGCTGCCCAGGTAGGCGTCCAGATGAGCCTTAAATATCTCCAGAGAAGGAGACTCCACAACCTCCCTGGGCAGCCTGTCCCTGTGCTCTGTCACCCTCACCGTGAAGAAGTTCTTTCTCATGTTGTTGCGGAACTTCCTGTGCTCTGTCTTGTGGCCATTACCCCTTGTTCTGTCCCCGCAAACCACTGAAAAGAGGTTGGCCAAATCCCTCTGTCTCCCACACCTCAGGTATTTATACACATTGATGAGATCCCCTCTCAGTCTTCTTTTCTCCAGGCTGAACAGACCCAGGTCTCTCAGCCTTTCTTCATAGGGAAAATGCTCCAGCCCCCGTATCATCTTTGTGGCCCTCTGTTGGACTCTTTCCAGGAGATCCCTGTCTTTCTTGTACCGGGGAGCCCAGAACTGGACACAGTACTCCAGGTGAGGCCTGACCAGGGCCAGAGTAGAGGGGGAGGATCACCTCCCTTGACCTGCTGGCCACACTCCTTTTAATGCACACCAGGATCCCATTGGCCCTCTTGGCCACCAGGGCACACTGCTGGCTCATGGTCAACCTGTCACCCACCAGGACCCCCAGGTCCTTCTCCTCAGAGCTCCTTTCCAGCAGGTCATTCCCCAGCCTGTACTGATACATGCGGTTGGTCCTTCCCAGGTGCAGGACTCTACACTTGCTCTTATTAAACCTCATTTGGTTTCTTCCTGCCCATCTCTGCAGCCTGTCCAGGTCTCACTGAATGGCATTACAGCCTTCTGGCGTGTCAGCCACTCCTCCCAGCTTTGTGTCATCAGCCTGCTTGCTGAGGGCAGACACTATTCCCTCATCAAGAAAATCACAATGGGAATGGCCATGGGATTCAGGTACTGGCACATTCACTCACAAGTTGGAAGTGATGTGATGCCTTTTACAAAAATAAAGTGGGTGGGTACAGAACCCCCTCTTTGAGGTCCAGGCAAGTACAGATCCAAGGAAAACACAGGGAGGAGTTAATCCACACTCCATTCAAAACACAGAGCAAAACAAGCAGTGTTTGGTTACAACCATCTGACTGCGAGACATGGCTGGCTGTCTGAGCTAGGAAGGCTTTGCTTGGAAAAGACACCACCTGGCTCTTGAGTGAAAATAGCTGGAGCATGCTGCTGTAACTATGTAGCTGTAAGTACACTAAGGGGCTTGTACCACCTTAATACCACTGTGCGTCTTCCCTGGTGATCCCACTGTTAAACAGCTCAGGTGAACAGAATGAGCTGTGATGGCATTTAAGGCCATTTTTCTATCAACATAGCACTGTTTCTCTTGGGAAACATCCTTATGTTGCTGCTCCAGACAGCCTACCTAACCCAAATAGCTATGTTGGTAGAGGAGCTGTCTGCAGACCTGGGAAACACCCAACCTGAGCAGTGGGGCTGCACTGCAGCAGTGCTGAGCACCACCTGCTGTGGCGGGTGCTGTTCCAGGGGCTTCAGCCCTCTGCACTCAGACCTTGTGACTGCAGCCTGGCTGCCACTGAAGTCACAGAGTGTTTGCCATAAACGTCAGTAAAGGTCACCTCTAAATCATTTAGATGGCCTCACCTGCTTGTTTCTATCCATCCCCTTTCCCTAAAGCCCCTCAGAGAAGGCTGAATGAAAGGTTAGCAGTTGCCATTCCTTCCTGTGCTTGCTCTGCTCCATGGTGTCTGAGCAAGTCACCAGTCCATTCTCACATATTATAAGTATTTTGAGTAAAAACTATTCAAAAATTTCTAAAAAACATATTTTTTTTTAAAGGAAAGCAACTAATTTAGGCAAGAAAATTTTCAGTTTACTCTCAAGCCTTTGAAAACTTATTGACAGACTATGCAATTAAAATAAATAAATAAATAAATAAAATTAGTTTCTTCCCAGGATCTTTCATAAAGAGGCCTTGTCCAGCTCAGAATTTAGGAAATGCAGCCTATTTTCTGAATCTTGCAGTTGAGGTCAGCCTGTCTGTGATTGCAAGTATCACTAGACTTTGGCACTGTGCTACTTTAAGCCCTAGGGCACACATTTAAACTGTCACATACAGTGTGTCTCGTCCTGACATCTTCTGTAGAAGTGAAGGATAATACGGCACTTGTGCTGCAGAATAAGATAGTGCTCTCTCCTCAAGCATGAAAATTGTCTGCAAATTTCAGACTTATTTTCCTTGATTGTGGCTGCTAATCAAGGCAAAAAAAACAAAGTTCATTTTACCAGGAGAACAATGCTTGGCAGTGTAGTGAATGTTAATGCAGTTAATTATTCCTAATTCTGTGCCTGTCCTCTGAAGAGTTCAATATCTCTAGACAAGGTTTTAATGATCCAGAGCCACCCTATGATTTCATGCAGGGAATATTGTCTCTTTGGGCCAGTTTGTAAAAAAACCTGTCCCTCTACTCACTCTCTACCCCTGCTTTGTGGCACGTTACATCTGGTATGGTAAGGTGGGGTGGGGGTTCTTAAATGCCCTTTATTTTGTTTCAGAACTACTGCGCTTTCTGTTGTCCTTGGTTTCTTCACAGTCTCTCTCAATAATAAAGCTTTTGACTGTGTTGAGTCAGGAACCTAAAAATAGACAAAATCCCCAAACATTTACCTACATGGGGAAATTGATAATACTGTTCCAGGACCTCATGGTGCTTAGTATCGCTGAGATACTATGAGATAGCAAAGCAAGCCTTAGCTAACTCATATACTGAGAGGAATTAATTATCTTTGATATCACCTCTTTGCTGATACACTTCCATTGTAACTTAGTGGTATCTTTCTCCATGTTATGTATTTTACTACATCAGCTTAGTCTGGAACTTCATGCTGTTGGTTAAGGTGTTCAGAAATCTTCATTAAAATTGTATCTCTACATATAAGCAACTTCTCTTATACCTAAAGCAAAACAATGAATGAAAATGTTATTTTTCAAAAGTTGTCACGGCTGTTAGCTACAGAATTTTTCATAATTGAAAACAGTGATTTTGTTGTTGTTGTTGAAGTTTTTCTGTTTTGGGACAGGTCTTGTGAATTGGTTAAGACTTGTGTATTTTACCCTGGGTACACTCTCTTTGGTACAAAATTATTGGCAGAACATACTTCTTTTGCTGAGGCTTTACAGGAGCCTGCACTTGTCCTTTGTGTCACTATTCTACAGCTGTGATTTGTTGTTGTATTTGTCTTGAAACTGCCAGTGATTTGGGTTGCCTTAACTTTGAAAGCTGCCTCTGTGGTGAATGTATGGTCTGGTGACAGCTGAGTGCGGTGCTATGGTGACCAGGAGCTCTCAGCGAGGCACCACAGGGCAGATAAGTAGAGCCACAGCACTGAGAATAAGCCAATCTGCAGCACAACAGACACGTGGAGCTTGGGTGACTGGTTCTACATCTGCAAATTCAGCTGTTCAGTTTTCCATTCAACTTCCTCAATACCAATAGAAAACCGGTGTCATCTTTTGACTATCCTGAACTGAACCAGATGCTTGTTCCTAAGCTCCTACTGATATAACTGGGAATCCTGGTGTAGTGATGACATGAGAAGTGAACTCCCTGGGGTCAGCTCTTCCATTGGAACACTCATTGTATTTTAAAGAATTTTTGGTAATACTCTTTTTAAAAGTATGCATATTTTAAAGAAAAATACCTAAAAGGATCTTATGCATTCTAAAGGAGACGTTATTAAAAGTTCTCATGAAAAACTTTAAAGTAAAAAATGTGTTTTCTTCAGCAAGAAACCATAGTTAAAAATTAGCTTCAAGGAATAGAGAATGATTAATAAAGCTCCTTTTATTTAGTGCACTAAGCCTTCTTGAGATTTAAATGTCTGCTATGGAAAATGTCCACAATTTGGTGTGAATTATTTATGAAAGAAATTAAGCAACATACATTGCTTGTGGTTTCTGTTCAGAGCAGAAGATAAAAAGCTTCTAGATTTTAAAATTATTATTATTTTATTTATTTTTTCTTACTGGATTCTTGACATATGTACTGTTAATTAGGCAGTAATGATTTTCTTTCATTTGCACTGCAAATTACACCAATAATTATGCTTTTATTCACAGAATATATTTTGTTAACTGACCTTGGGTTTAGTGTGGAATACAAAATGAGAAATAATTGTTCCAGAAGAAAGAAAAGTTTCAGCTCATGCTTTGAGATTCCTAGGGAAATCTACTTTTGTTAAGTTTTGAATTTTAATTTTACACACACCAATAAAGATATACAACAGAAAGGTTTTAAGTAAGTATATTACTTTGACAGAAGTCACTGGGTTCTACAATTAATTCTCACCAGTAGATCAATGCATTTCATAAGCTGCAAGTCATTCTGACAAGATGAAACAAATATAATTGTTAGTGAAATCCTCAAAATTCAGAACAACAGGCTGTAAAACTAGGTCAGTTTACATCTTCTTTGAAATAGTTTTCTCTCCATGCTGTTTCATACTTGACTAATCTTGATAATGCACTTGACATCTTTGGTGACTGATCATATGCTAATTTAAACCCACACTGTATGCGTAAATTCAGAACAACCTGGGGAAATGTTTCAGTATGATGGTGAAAAATAATTAACAGTTGAATTCAGGACCATAATGTATTTCTGTTAAAATATAATTATTTTTTTCAAGTGCAAAGAATGTAAAGGAAATATGATTGTTATTTAGAAGTAGGTATTGTAGGTATTTTAATAACTTAGAGCTTTTTTCCTGTCCCAGTAAAATACTATATTTGATTTTTCAGGGCAGGTTGCTTGGAAGAGTAAGGTCTTATTTTTTTTAGAGCTTCTTATCCCATCCACTATGGGCAATTGCTGGGAATGATTCTCTCAGGAGCATCGATAGTAATTTATTGGCCCCAGTCCTGCTCCTACTGATATCAGTGGTAAAACTGTTGTTGACTTCAGGAAGCAAATCACAAGTCTGATTATCTTCATATGTTACTATTTAGATTTTACAGAATTTCTTGAAGTGTATATGCAACTTCAGTTATATTTTACTCAGTTTTGTAAAACCCTTTTATAAGGAGAGCTTCTAACACTGCCATGCCCTTCTTCATATACTGCTTATCTTCTTCTATCCTTATCATTTCTTCACCATAGATGACTCACAGATTTTCAGAGGTGAAGAAAGTGTTTATAAAAGCTTATTGTGGAGGAAGGTTGCTGACAATTGCTAGCATGCTGTGAACAGCTTTGGAAACTAAGGGCTCCTTTCCCCCCCAGGTGAAAGAATTGATTCAAGATCAGATTGCTGTTTTTGTAATTCACTGAATTCACTGATACATCCTGTCTGCCTCTCTCCTCTCTTTTATTTTTTATTTTTTATCTTTTATCTTAAGGTGTGAATTTGGTGACTATTTGTTATTCTGGCTGCTTGTGAATAATAATAATGAGAGAAAATATCTGGGATGTACTGCATATTTAGTAAGAGACAAATAATATATAAATATAATATTTGGGGGGTTTTGTACTTCAGTTCCTCCTTTATGTTTACCTCTGTTTTGCATTAATGATGAAATTACTATGAACTGCTTTGAGAGATAAAGAATAGGTTATGTTTAAGATCAGTACTGCCTTTTGAAGAAGAGCTTTATTCACACTTTTTAGTTTTTGCAATAAAAAAGTTAAACCTGTAGGACTTGAACTAGGTACTTAACTTAGCTTTTAAGAGATGCTGAGCACTAACATCTCCCTTTGCCCCACATCTGAATCTGCAGAACACCTGACTGCTTATTTAAAACAAACAAAAAAGGCTAGGCATGGCCAGGTATTGGACTCGTCTTCATTTTGCATTCTTTTTCTTGGTGAATGTTTTTCCATGTGGCATAAAAGAGCACCTAAGAGGCATAACGAGGATAAATCTAGTGCAATGTAACAATATTTATTGTCCTTTGTAAGACAACAGAAGGGGTTGGCGGTTGCTCAGAGACAGGTTTCCAGGTCACACTATTTCTGGTAGGCTTACAGTCTAGAGAGACCAGAAGCAATCCAGCTCAGTAGGTTATGGCCTTTCCAGAATAATTTCCCTATTAAGAGATTGAATGGTGCAGTATTAGCAGTCACAAATACCCTTGACAGTACTTTATTATGGTCAGGGTACCGTCAATGTATAATTGGAATTGGAAATAGTAAATAACATACTAACTAGTAATTTTCTAGTGGTATGACAATATAGTTGCACCCTGTTCATGTTCTTTTTTTTTTTTTTTTTTCCTTTTTTTTTTTTTTTTTTTATATTTGCCACTTTCACAATTCTTTTGCCTTTTATGGGGCTTTGGATAGGTAGGAACCCTCTCACTTGACATCTGGATGGAAATCTGATTCTCTAACCAATTACAAGTTCAAAATAGCAACCATCTCTCACTCAGTGTCTGCTTGGGATACTGGCATGCAAATAACAATGGATTAGAACTGAACTTTCAAGAAATCAAGGCTGTTTTGTGTGTGTGTGTTTTGTTTTGTGTGTGTTTGTTTTGTTTTCTTAACAAAACAAAACAACAAAACAAAACAAACAAACAAACAACAACAACAACAAAACAAATTTTCTGAACAGGTATTTTAGAGCTTACAAATTCTATGGAAATGTTAATACCTCCATTCACTACTCCGAAGCACTTCATCATTTCCCACTGTAGCGTGTTGTCCCACATAGTCAATGAACATTTTTATTTTAGCCAAAGATGTGTGTGCACTGAGTGGCATGCAGGCGCGTTGTGTGCAATTGTTTTGTGTAAAGAGAAAGGCCCAGGTGCTGTGCTGTATTTGCAGATACAGGCCAAGCAACACAAGCTAAGGAGAAAATGGAAGTCTTTGAAATGTGAGTAGGTTTCTTTGGGTATCATTGTCCTTTCTGCAACTAACCTTCAGTGAGGCACAGATGTGTGGGGCGGGGGAGCTGCATTGTGATGACTTCTCATGAGGGTTTCTTTTGGCAGGCTCAGAAAAATTACAATGTGAATAAAGGGAACTTGTTTAGTTCACATGAAAACTCCATTAGTGAGCCCCATTATTCCTATTTTTGGAGAGTGTTAGATTTTTTTTTATATTTAAATATATACAATAGTGTATTATTTTTGATTACAGCAGCATTCATTGGTCACTTTTGTCTTTGTGTGTGTGAATTTCCAATTATTCATGTTAGATGGGTGATCTTTACTGTAAATAGTAACATGATTTTCTTTCACTTGATCTGTCTGTACTGGATTCTGTTTCATTGTTCACTTTCTTCATCACAGTGTCTTGCTTATTTTATCTTTCAACAGATATTTCTTCAAATCCTCTCGCCTGCTCCTCCCCTCCCCTTTGTAACTTTTTAAAAAGGGCTTTATCTGAGCAGGCAGTTTCATTTGTCTTTTGATCTAGTTTTTGATGTATATGCTTTCACTTTTGGTAGTAAGCCTTGTACTGAAATCCTTATTCAAGGCCAAAGTATGGGGGCTTGACTGTGACTTATGGGCGAGGCTCGAGATTTCCTAGAGATACTGGTGAACCTGGGGGACCAGAAGTATTGGTTACCTAATTGTGAGGCTTTCAAAAGTTTTGCAGGAAGGATATTGGAAGTTTCCAAACTTTCAGGTAATTTATGTTGAGAGCTGAATAAGGGAAGTGTTGGTAACTGCCAGCTGCTTCTGAAAACCCAGAATTTTTGACCTTTTTCAGAGCACTGGAGTGAGGAAGAGCTTATCTTGATATGGCACAGACCTTGTGGCACCAGCTCTCTCTCTGCTCTTGCAGCAGCATGGTTAATCTGCATGTGAGACCCAATGGCACTTGATTTGTTCTGATAGTGCTGCTGGACCCCTTTCTTCAATGTCCTTATTGAGGTCTTCATACAGAGCACAGAACATGAACAGAGAAAGCATAGTTTGGCCTAGAAACATGAATTGAAAGTTATAAAGACACCATCTTTGGGAAGAGGGAAAGAAACTCTGAAAACAAAAAGAATAAATGCTTACCTACCTGGAGAAGATAAATAGGGAAAAACAGCAGCCCCTCCCTGCATCTCTAAACCAAAATAAAACCAGTTTTTAGACATGACCACAGTGAATAGAAATTCAGGTATTTGTTTTGTTCAGACTATTTTTCTATAGGTCTTCAGATGCAAAATCAAAGTCACATCCAGTTCTGTACAAATATGAGTGACTTAAGCCCAGCATTTGTATGTGAAACAACTTGTTTAATATAGTACTAGCATTCGGATAGTCACAATGAGGCTTTGAGGTTAACATCCTATTAAGTTGAATGGGAGATGTTCATACCTCAGGCTGTAGATTCAGCAAGACAGCAGAGCATTGATTTACATAGCGAAGGCTATATCTTGGCAAACCAGAAGGGCTGCAGACATCATTATTCTAAAGGGAAGCTTCAATTCCAGTGAACACATTACAGTCTGCAAAAGGCCCCAGATCAGCAGAGCTGCTGGAGCTGGATAGCTGCTGGCTGTAACTTCAAACTGAAAGACATCAAATGGGCTTTTTGCTATAAAAGTTGAGATCCCAGCCAGGTGCTGATATGCTCCCCACTCCTGTCTCAAAACTCTTTTTGCTTCCCTTACTCACTTTCTTCCCAAACTGATTTTCTGGTAGGAAATACAGGCCAAGGGCTTGGTGACCTTTACTGACCTTAATGTTATGCACATTTTTGTTGCCTTTTTTTTTTAACCACTGTGTCTCTCTATTTGAGCCTAATCTTAGATTCCCTGTCTTCCATCTGTTTTTTATTCTCTCTTCTGTTGATGTATTACTACACTAATTCCCTTCCTTCCTTATCTTCACATTTTTCCCCCAGGAACTCTTCCACTTGTCTGTTTTCTTGCTTGCTGTCCCTGCTGTCTGGCATGCTATCATTTCTTTTTTCTTCCTCACTGTCCTCATAAGGAGTTGTCTTTGAACAGACATATGTATGCAAATGGATTTTCTTTAGATCTCTCCCACAAAAGCTGCCCCAGCAGAACAGGGTCCTCCTGAAAATCCCAAGACACTTCTGCCTTGGGCACAAGGGGGGACAAGGGGGACAAGACATCCTGGACTTTGCAGTAAGGTCAAATTGCAGGTGTTGTGCCGTAATGTTTTGCAGCTCTAATCCCCGGTATTCTTTCTGGCATACGTTGGCTTGATTTGGGCACCAGTCTGCAGTGTAAATGATTGTGGCTGCATTTAAGTTCCAGCTGGTTACATTGCAAAAACCAATGCATTACTGTTTGGCCTGGCTGGGAATTCAACAGACTGGGAATGGAATAGCTGGGGCATTAATGCTGAGGTGTATTTGTCAGGAATGAGACTTCTCCAGTAGCAACTGCTTGTACTATGCTGCAGATATTATTTACGTCTTTTGTTACAGAAGTCACTCAACTCTTCTGAGTAATTAGAATTATCACCTTGTAGCAAGAGAGCCTAAATTGAGGTTTCTTTCTTTGCCTTTTTTTTTTTTTCCCAAAAGACTTATAACTGCTTATAAATTTGGCTTTGCAGTAATGTGTTCATTTTTTACTAGCCCATCTTGTGTGATTAATTAATCAGTCATGGATGAGACACAGAACTTGAAGCTTTTTTTTTTTTTTTCCTGACAGATATTGCTGCATGCCTTGATTTCTTAATTTATTTTTTTTCTTTGTACTGCCTCAGTAAAGCTGGACTGAGGGTCACTCACTTTATTAATGACTCCCTGTTGCATTACTTTCAACAGCTCAACCATCACTGTCCGTCACAGAGCCATGCATTTGAAACTCAACATAGTTACTGTCTAATAAGCTTCATTTTCTGTACCACTAGCTCGTGCTCTATAGTGTTAGTTTCCCCAACATGATACTAAGTGATTTTAGGAAATGCTGATACAACTGTAGCAATTTTCCTCAATTTGTTCCTGACAAAGAACTCGCTTCAAAATTGAGTTGGCTTCCTTTTTGTTCGAAACACTGGTAAACACAATTAGCCTCATTAACCCTGGTTTCTGTTTCATAACAGAAAATTAGCCTGCAATCACTGGTTTGCTGGAAAGCACTGTTGTAATTAGTCTTCAACAGTCTGATATGAAAATCCATCACATTTTTAATTTCTCTTGTGTGTCAGTGTGTACAGAAAACATGTCTGATTTCTCACTTATCTTAGGGATTGAGATAAAATCAAGAATAAAGAATCCCATCTGCCTTAGAGCACTGTTGAACAGATTGGACAAACATCTGTCAAGAATGTCATAGGTGCATTGGTCCTGCCATGAGGGAGGGCAGTAGGTGATTTCCAGAGGTCCTCTCTGCCTCTGCAATTCTATGGGGTCTTGACCCTTCAAAAAGCATAAGACCCAGGCAGGGACCATTGAAATTCTGGCCCCACTGAATGCGTATATTTCCTTACCACTCCTTCCAAAATGTTGTGTTATTCCAGCTTTGTTTCAGAGAAGAGCTCTGCCTTGCTCCAGCTCTAAGCTGCTGGTGGCACTGAAGCCAGAACCTTTTTACCAGCATAGAAACAGACTGACTCAAAGGTGAGTCAGGCTAATAATGCTTAAACCTCTGTAGATAATAAGAAATTAGTTGGTCAGGATAGATTTATCATCACCTTCAGGACCTGCATCACTCCAGAGAATATGTCAAGGACTGTGACTGTGTTCTCATGAAACAACTGTTTTTTTTTTTTTCTAGACCGTTATTCCAGTCAGAGGGGAAGGCTGTAGTTCATGTGGGTTGCTGAGCCGTTAGCTAGCACACAGTACATCACACTCTCACAGGTTCACAGAATGAGTGCTGCTGCAGGGCAGCATGTACTAAATCAAACTACTGTGGACTGGTTTCCAAACTGTACCTGGCTGTCGCCCAGCCACTGCAGAGCAGAAATAGATGAGCGTGTACAGTGCATACCTGTGTGTGCAGAAGTGTACCCCAGAACTCCTCTGGGAACTTGGGTGCATCATTACTCCAAATTGCATACCCCTGTAAAATAACTGAGATTTAAACAAATGCAGTCTTCTTTGTCTGTGTTAGGAAAGAGAAGACTTTAATTATTTTGAATTCAGTATAAAAATACCAGGGCTAACTTCTAATTTAACCCTGTCCCTTCCATACCTCTTGTCATCTGTGAGAGATTACGATTGTCTACCTCTGGAAGTGTCATGAACATCTTCGGTGAAGCATGTTGTATAAATGCATAGTAATATTTTAGTGAAGGACAAGAGGAATTATATGTATTGTTACGACACCTGGGTTCTTGCATGTGGGACACAGGGCAGGTTTAGAAATGCT
Source organism: Aythya fuligula (assembly GCF_009819795.1). Classification (NCBI taxonomy): domain Eukaryota; kingdom Metazoa; phylum Chordata; class Aves; order Anseriformes; family Anatidae; genus Aythya; species Aythya fuligula. The sequence goes on along the minus strand of NC_045569.1, from coordinate 980,088 downwards.
TCTAGTCCTGCTCTCACAACAGGGAGCAGAAGACTGAACCTCTCTCTAGCAGGTTTCTAGTGCCTAGCAAAATCAAATGTCATCATAAGGGACATTTTTTTCCCATATTAAATGTTTCCCTTATTTCTCAATTGTTCTCTTTAAATGTGTATAGCACCCTGGAGGTATCTCCATTTGAATGATCTCAAATTTAGGGATATAGTTTAGTGGGGACTGTTAGCGTTAGGTCACAGGTTGGACTCGATGATCTTGAGGTCTCTTCCAACCTAGAAATTCTGTGATTCTGTAATTGCCTCAGTGTCCATTTGGGCACCAGGTTCAGGGGGCTGTGAAGTGAAGCTGAGCTATTCTGTCTTGATATCTAAGCAAATGAGGAACTCTGTAACTCAAAAGGAAAGTTGTTCAGGTCACTATATGTGTTTGTTGTTAACCTTTTAAATGACAAACAGTAACTAAATAAATAATAATTTAATTTGTTAGGTGCCCAGAGCATTTATAGTTGAAATATGAGTGAAATTAATATTAACTTCCTTATTCCAGAAAGAAACATAAAAGCACTGACAAAAAGCAAAGCCTTCAAACATCATCTCCATTCATGCATGAGGCACCCTGTGTGCAAAATGATAGTGTTAGGGATGTCAGCCAATCAAGCAGTCTAATTGGCCAAACTACTTATGTGCCTCGTCATGTAGAAGCAGGTTTTAACATTTTCTTTGCCACAGTTTAGCTCATCCAAAGAGTGCCTGAGGCTCACTGTATTTCCAGCCTGTTGATGAGTTTTCTTAGGCCTCTGCTTGAAGATCTGCATGAGGTGTTGGGATATGACCTAACTTCATCCAGCTGAGAGCCCTGGAAGTAGTTCACAGATGGCGTGTGGTAACGACTCTAATAGTTTCTCCTTTTCCAGCACGAAGGCAGGTTGGATCCAGCTTGATTTCAGGGTACCTCCAATCTGTTTTCTTCCTGGAAGAATGGATTTAGATCCTCATTTGCCTCAGGACCAGCACAGCTGAGTTGCCAGCTGTGTGCAATACCCCCATCCCAGGTGCAATGCTCAGACACACAGGTTGGCAGCATGTGCCATGAGTGACTGGCAGCAGAGTGACCAGACATTGCTTCAGTCCCTGCTCGCAAAGGTCCATCAGTGAACATGTGCTCTGAGCTGGGCTCAGGCAGAGCTCTATTCCCAACCTGCTCCTGCTGGAGGGACTGCACCCTCCCCACACCACATGGTCTGCGGGGGAATTCCCAGCGCATAGCATTAGCAGTCTGCAGGGGTGAAAACCGCAGAGATGATTATTAGAGCCCGATGTTTAGGGATTTTTTGTACTCCTAGCTTTTTCACTGATTTTTTGTGATTAACAGAGATTAATCATCCAGGACATACAAACCAATTTATTCTTCTGTAAAATGATTATACTGGTAGTTTATGATTGCCACACTGCTGTGTGTGACTCTATGAGGAACACCTTGAGATTCTTGCATGAACATGGCTATGTAACGGAAAAACACTATCATTAACTAGCTGTTTCTGAACAGTCAAACTCTGTTGGGGAACAGCTTCCTATACATGCATATACAGAAACACTGACTCCATCTCTTAGGCTGTATTTGTCAACATGTGGTTGTCCTTCCTCCTCTCCCTTGTTGTTTTTCTTTGGTTATTTCACACCACATTCACTTTAACCTGAAAAGGAAGAGATTAGGTTAGATTATTTCAAACATCTGCAAATGCAGTAGAATGCACAAGGGGCATTTTTGGCATTAATGTTCTGTGTATTTTGTTCGGGTAATTAAGCATGGAAAGGTCACCTTGTGTTCTAATAGCAAGTACGGAGATGGCAGAGAGAAAAACTAAGCCGAGCAAAAACAATTTAAGGAGAAAGCATCACCATTTGACAATATTTATTATTTCTTCTGTGTTTCCCTAGCTGCTACACTACTTTAATTCCAACCTGATCCCCTTAAAAGCTACATTAAATTAAATTAAATTAATTTAATTCATTAAATAAATTAAATAAAATATTTAGCTTTCAAAAGCTAAATAAAGTATTAAACTGAACACAAGGTGAGGGCTAGGCAGCTCAAAGAATGCACACTGCGGCTCACTGAGTGCCAGCCATTTGGCAATGATTGTCCTTTGGGACAAGCATCAAGATGTGGTTTATTCAAACCACATCAGCCATGCCATTTCATAACTCCCCCAGTGAGAGGATACATGAGGAGGTCCATTTCTGGTCATGTGCTTATGTGTCTTGTGAAAGTCCTGTCCTTCAATTAGAAATAAATAATGTTTTTTCCCTTCCCATCTCAGTGAGGTTACTCCCTTTCTCACTTTGCTTCTCATAGTTTTGCATTTGTAGCTTTACTCTGCTCATTATTTCTCTGGTGAAGCTTCCAGTGCAAGTCACTGACTGCTCATAGTGAGCTTGGTCCATCTTGTAATAACCAGAAATCCCTTCCTGAATTATGAACGCAAGAAGAGATCCTTCTGTTGGTTGTTATTCCCACAGCAGCCCCAGGGTATGAAGCAGTGCCAGGGCCCACTGCTGGGAGCTGCAGTGTGCACACACGATCTGGCTTTCCCTGTAAGACTCTTGCAGCATCAGACAGATTAAAATAGCAAAAGGATGATTTCTTGAGGATGATCCCTGCTCTCACAGTACTTAAGGTTGGGAGGTTATATAGGTTTCTGCCTCATGTAGAACAAATGAGTGCAATGGATAAATGTAGTAGAAACCAATTTTTCTTCTGCTCCTGGTTCTCACAGAGTAAGTTTAAAATTCGCTCTTAGGAGACCTTCACACCTCAACTATGACTCTGTGTGGGGGACTGGCTGTACTATGTAGAGCTGTAATTTTTTTGTTCTTTCTACTTGTGACCTGGAGTTCTTTGAGTATTTTTCCCCTCTTGTGGAAAAAGTAATTCTCTCTCCTACCTCAGTCCCACATCCATTCTTATGAACACTTGGTAAAGATTTCATTTCAGTTTTCGGCAATCTTTTTCTTCTGTTATGAAATAACCCTGGCACTTTCTTAGATGCCCTGCTGACATTTTGCTTCTTATACACTAAAAAAATTATTTGTTTTTATTCTTTAAAAATCTTTTCACACTCTTCCTTTCAGCCTTTCCTAGCCAAGTTTTATTCTTTTAGCTTTATTCCTGTACTTACTTGTCCAGCTCTTGTCTCAAATAATTTTTTCATATCTCTGGGTTTTGTAGTTACTCGTTTCTCTTTTTGTTTCCTTTCTCCCAGTGATTTACCTCACTGGGATGCCTTTATTCTTCTAAATTTGCTGAATCTCACAATGCTGTATTCCATTTGGGGCTTTTTCAAGGCCAAGTAACAAATGTAGCAGAAAGGAAATAGAGAAGGTTTGTTGTATGTCTGAAGGGAGCACCTTCAGGACGGGCAGCATTTCAGCAAGCAGTAGACCCTTGGTGGTGCTTATCCTCACTGAAGCTGCTCTCATGTTTAAAGCTAAACTACAGTACTTTGCCCTTAAGGACGTACTAGACCAAGAGCCCAGCAACCCTTGTTCCTAGGGGTCAGCTGCTCTATGAATAAAATAGGATCAGTGTAATTGCCTGAGCCATTGCCCCATGTTCTATCATGGGAAACCCACAACTTGCCTTTAATTTCTCAAAAGCTGTTTCTCTCTCCTAAGATATTCTGCTCTGAGTTTGAGAGTGTACCTAGTAGCTTTGGTAAGACAAATCATTTCTCCAATCCATTTCAGTATAAGTCTTATCTCTGTGATTTCTAGGTCAGATTCTGCTTGGTGTGCAGTGTCTTGCCTGAAGTGCTGAGCACCCCATTCCTCTGTGCTGGTGGGTATTACCTTATGCCTGGATCAGATACATCTACACTCTATATGGATGTGTATGTTCTTGCAGAGGCATAATTTTCCTGCACCAACTTGCCCAACAGAAAAGCTCAAAATTCCTGAGTTAAAATGCCCCTAAGGCTTCTGTTTGGGATTTTATTGTTTTGACAGTTGTCACGCTGGACCACAAACACACTTGCCAGCCGTGCAGCTAAGATTAAAAGAGGCTGATAGGTCTTCCGCAAGCCTTATGAAAGCCATTACCAAGAGATTGCCACCTCTTCTGGTTTTCAATCTAACTTTTGGTTGCAGTGACTATACTTCTGGAAGAGGACAAGTGCAATAAAGGTTGAAACAATGGCTTGAGGTTACAGGGAAGCAGAAGGAGCCTCCAGTAAGACATGCTACTGGCTGAAAAATCATTTACATCTAAGTCTTTCACACTGCAGGTTCAGAGTGTAAGAGGAGAGAGAAGACAGGAACTACAGGCTGTCAGAATTTACTTTTACAGGAAGGGAAAAATCCCATTGTCTGCAAATGCATAATCTTCTTGCATGGTGTGTAATGTTTATAAAGAACAGGGGTCACATATGGCTGTCTGTCAGCAAGAAACAGCAAGCTTGAATTAGCATTAAAAAAGCTGAGTACTTAAAAAATAATATAACTACATGTAACAAAAGTAAATGTTTCAGCTGTGATAAGAGAACAGGCTTTCCTTCCTTCAGACTTGGCTTTATATCTCCTTCCTTAATTTCTTCTGTCTTGTTAAATTATTTATAAAACACATCCTGGTATTGAAAGAGCAGGACCTAAGGCAGCCAGCTTCTTTACTAACATTATGCTCAATGTTTAACAAATTAACTTAGATCTGCAAATGAAAAAATTATACAGCTTTTTTTCAGTATCACCACACCTGAGGAGGCGTTCAGGTTAGGAACACAGAGAGCTGTTTTTGTAAACAATTCATTTTGGAACAACTTTAGAGGCTCTGTTAGTCCCTTACTAGCCTAAGCAGCCCCCATACCGCGGTTGTGTGCTATTAGGAATGGGAACAAGAGCTGGCTATAGATAACTAGGGCTGGCTTTAACTGTGTGGGATACTTGTATGTAGGAAAGAAAGAGTTAGTTCTCAAGGAAAGAAAATGAGGCCAGTAAGAACTGCAGGCTTCCCTCTTCATCTTCTGCTGCTTCCTGGGGGTTAAGGGTGTCAATGTACAATGCAGTATTTTAACACTGACTGCTGATTATTCAAGTGACTATCAAAAAAATTACACTGCTGCAAAGAATATACTGAAGATATAGTGCCCAGAAAATGCCATGCACTTCAATGGGGAGCTTTTGCCAGAGAACAAAAGGCCTGGGGCTGCAAGAAAAGACAGAAGGAAGTGTGGAGTCTCTGCTTCCCAGGGGAAAAAAAATCCATTAATTTATATTGATTATATCCCTAAAGTGTTTTAAAAGATTTTTTTTCCCTCTTGTTCAAATCTTGCTGCTTCTGAGTCATAAAGAAAAGTGGGGAAGGCGACAAAGAGCAAGGCGACGGTAGCATTACAAGGAACAGAGGAGAGAAAATACAGCTTGCCACCCCTCCTGTTCTCTATCCTGCCTCACACTTATCTTGCTACTCATGGCAGTCTGATACCAGAGGCTTGTGTGAGCTGAGGATGACAAAGGGAGCTGGAGAGTAGAAGACAGAACATGTGGGACAACTGGGAGGTTGCTTTCTCATGGCTGGGCTCATGAGAAGTCTTCCAATGATGACCCAAATTCCCTCTTGCCTCATGAGTCCTCTGTGTGTCTCAGGCACCACCAAAGGGCAATTACAGTGGCCACGTGGGCTAATGAAGTCTTTCCCTTCCCGATGGTCTGGATAGGGATGGCAAGAGAAGTGCAATGTGGGGTTCCATCGTCCAAATTCCTACACCTCCCTGCAGACAGGCCACAGCCTCAGCGTATGCATGGGTCTGCTCATTTTGTGGCAACCACCTCACCAAGGTTTAGCTTGTACCCTCCAGAAAGGAGAACACCTTGCCTTTTCTGAGTTGTCTCCCTGCCCCTTGTTTGCTATATTAGCTGGGATATGCTGGAACTGGACAGCCATGAAGAAGAGAGTTATTAGCTGTGTGCCAGTAGCGTTTTCCTCTCAGGAAATGTCATCCCAGTGGAAGATGGGTCTGGCTTCCTGGGGCTAGGGCCTAGTTGCAGAGACTGAATAAAGAGGACTGGCAACCTGTTTGCTAGTCTCACAGCTCCTTTTCCAAACCTTATTTCACCAAAGTGTACTGAAGAATAGAAAAGGGCTTTCTCTTCTCTTATCTGCTGTATTTTCTTAATCACTCATTTTTAGGTTTATTGGCTAGAATAAACAGCCATTATAGTGAAAGTCATGAAAATAATGTTCTGTTGAGGTGGCAGCTACAGAAAAAAATGTGGAAAAAAAAAAGAAAAAAGAAAAAAAGAAAAAAAGGGAGCATGCAAGAACCCCTAGAGCTAGAAAGTCAGTCTGTCAACTGGAGTGAGGAGGTAGCTCCCACAGTTATATGAGCCAGTAAAAAAAGCTGTTCCACACTACTCCCACCTTTTTCACAGTTACTCATCCCCCCACCATGTCTCTGTGCCCTTCTCCCTGCTGCTCTTTCCTAGAGTCTCTGAGGCTGGAACAAGAGGCCAGCTTGGATTTTTGTTGGATCAGCGTGAACTACGGGAGTCCTGAGAGGTCCTGAGAGAGAGGCCTCTGGCAGCTCTTTCTGATGATTTACCTCATGGCCTTTTCTTCCTAACAGGGCAGAAAGGTGAAGAACAGGGACAGAGAGAGGGAGGCTCCTGCAGACTGCCTGGGGCAGTGAGATTGCAGCTGTCCCTTGCTGTACCAGAATGGGCAAGTAGGTGATAGTCCTGATAGAGCTGCTTGGCAGAGGGGAATTATGTTATCTTGAACCAGGGAATAACCCTTTGTTTAATTTTAACATTTCAAAAGTGGACTTTATCTATGTTACACATTTGCAGGGAGCTAGTGTCTGCTCATGCAGAGCTCTGCCCGCTTCAAATGGTATGATCAGGACACGTTTTTTGAGTGCAGTGTGATAGTAGATGTAGCAGTAGCTATATATTTTCTGATAGAAAATACGGAAATGTTTTTTTTCTTTTCTTTTTTTGTGGGGGAAAAAAGTAATTTGAAATAGAATTCACTACAATGTGAAATACGCAACAGTTTAGTCCCCTTTTGTGTTAACTCTGTGGGAAATTTAGATACACGCTTCATTGGAGAGGTAAAAGTTTTCCATCTAGTCTGTGTACTGACTGACCAATTTGCCTGGTCCTGGCTCTTCCCCACAGACACAATCTGTAAGGGCTCTGTTATGTGTCTCATCCGCCCTCCTCCTCCCTGCTTTTGTCTCTGGTTTCCGGCAGAGCTGTGGAAGTGCCTGCCAAGCCAGTGGTTAGCCTGCCCCGCAGCTCCCCAGCTGCTCTGCCCTGCCACCTCCACACTGGGATCGCCCTGTTGAGACTGGGGCCTTGGCATGTGCTTTACTCTGGGGTGTGTGCTTTTCTCCCCAGCACTATTTATTGTATGTTCTTTCTTTTCAAGTTCATTATTTATTCACGCATTCAGTTCACGTCCTCCCACAGTGAGGATTAGCAAAGGGTCCGGTTTGGTAAAGGGGAGGGCTTTTTTATACATTTACTTTTTAGCTGCAGTGGTTCTTTCATTGGTGAAGTCACTATTTTTTGGCACTGTTGTGAATTCCATGCTGTGGTCTCATTCAAACAAGCTCCTTGACATTCTTGTGCCTCTTTTCCAAATGATAGGCATGGTCTGTAGTTTGATGTCTATAGTTCTTCAGTCAACTCCAGCTAGGAATTTCTTGCACCTTTCTGCTTCCAGTTTCTTTTTCATGTTTGTTTATATTCTCTCTCCTTCCTGCAACAGAAGATGATTGTCCTTTCCCCATCAGTTCTAGCCTAGACTGACTGACAGTCTGTTTGGCAGGTTCAAATGTCTTTCTCAGAAGCCTCTCTCGCAACTGAGACTGGTGCCTTGCTATGAGATGGTCCCAAATCTCTGTTTCCACAAGCCTCTTTCACAGACTTTGCTTCAAAAAATGTCTCTGAGATGTTTTAATCTTTTGTGTTTGTGGGTTTGCTCCCTCTGTATTACTGCTCTTCTCTCAGCCTTCTTTGTCCAGATTAACTGAGAACTGTGAAAAATGTCAACTTCTTCAGGACTGGCCCTGGCCTGCAAAGAGTTCTCTGCTCTGACAGTTGCTCTCCTTTTGGCAGTCATGTTACTGTCTGCAGTACTTTTAAACCTTCTTCAGTTGTTTCACGCATTCCCAGAGAAATTCCAGCTCTAGTGGCACTTTCAATTGCTTTGCTTTTCCAGTTTGTCTTACCTAGTTTTATTCCCAGTACTTTGTGTTGTCCTGAAATCACTCTGAGCCAAAGAGGGCGGCAGGGATTTGCCTCATTCAGTGTCAAAACTCCAGCAGCCTGGCATGGTGTAACATGAGAACTGGCACAAATGGAAAATCAGTTTCAAATGGCTTATGCCAGTGCACATAGGAATGTGCTGACTGTGGACAGTGTGTTGTGTGGATTGCACAGATAAGCATATTCTTTGCTGTACCATCATTCAGTGCATAACCTGCCCTTAATGCATGTATCTTCTCCTTTACAGATGGACTTGTTCTTAGTGCAGATCTGTTTCCTGTAATGATCTATAATGTGCTCATTGTCTTTTGATGTCCTTTCCTAGTTAAACCTGTCTCAAATATGCCATGCACCACAGGTATATATGTAAGTCAGGTGGCTCTGTAAGGGCTCCTAACCAATTAAAAAATATCCCCTGTGGATGAATATAGTCAAGAGCTGTAGTGTGACCTACCAATAGATTCTTTTCATACAGCACACACACTTAGTAAAGCTGCTAATGTTATGAGAGGAATGCCTTTCTGTTGAAATTAAAGTACTGTTGAAGAGTCCTTTCACAGGGGACATTCACAACTCACCACAAACAGGTGATTGGGAAGAGCTGGATTCACCTGCAGAAATGAAGGGCAGCTTTTCCAGAGGTATTGTTTCAGTTTACAGACTAAAATAGTGGCCTCTGTCTCCTGCCATACATGGAAGGATAATGTGGGATTTGCATAAGTGTGGAGCCAGCGTGGACCTGTGTACCACCACACTTAGTGTTTTCTCACCGGGTTATGTCTGCAAGGCATAATGCCGAACTACTTTAGGAATCCCCAGGCTGGCTCTGAGAAGGCTTGTTGCTGAATTACGTGCAGATCTGGAGATAGTTCAGTATTCACTGAACTTGGAGTCTCTGCAGCACCCTGTCTTGCAGGGGAGATGCAAGCCTGCTATGTCCATGCCCCTGGCTGCTCTTAAGATGTAAGCAAATGTCATTTCATCACAGCAAGACAGTAGACATTGGTGAACAACTTAAATTTCCTATAACCAGCAACAATTTACATTATCTTCCACCTGGCCCAGAGTGATTCACAATTGCAGCTACTCTCCATTGACAGCCCTGAAAAGAGGACTAACTCCTACTTGCTGATTGCTGGTGTTTTCTGACAACAAAGTGAGTCACTTTGTAAAGACAATGACTTGTTTGCTTTTCCTTGAAAGTTGAATTGAAGATATTTCATAATAGAATTTGAACAAATTTAGCAGATGTTTCAACCCACTGTGCTTTTCTGGCAGGTCTACAAGACAGAATGTTGACTAAGACTAATATATCAGACTGTGTATGAAAGGTTTGGGGAAGGAATACAATATATATGCCTCAAACTGTAGTAATATCTTACCCCATCGATCCTTGGGATTTCCTGATGTTTCCTGTGTTTTTCTTAGAGACTGATCTGAAATACAGGAAGGGAAGGGGGTCCTGTTCTCTTCTTGTAGCCTATGGTGAGACATAGCTTTGTCTGAAAGCACTCCTTGTGCTGGCATTGGAGATCATAGGCATGAAAGCGATGAATATAATTCTATAGTCAGGCAATTATCGATCCAGCTGGGAGAAAATGAGAAATAAGAGTTTAAGGTGCAGAGGCTGTCTGTGAGCCCCAAAAGTACTGTGTTGCTCTACAGAATAACATTCCCTTTCTCATCCATCTTCTTCTCTTCCACTCCCCCTTCCTGCCCCACTTTGCTTTGCTCAGTCTTTCCTAATCTCTTTGCTTCCATGCTGCCCTGTCCAGCAAACCTCTGCCAGTTCTTTAGGAATCAGGAAATAATGCCACCTATAGAAGACGCTTTTCCTTTAGGACCTTATATTGAACATTTTAGCCACACAAAACTGTTTGAAAACACATTTCCACGTCCTTTTCAGTGATTCTTACAGTAACTGACTAAGTTTGCCGACTGATGTTTTTGTCAGGTTGTGCCATTTAGTCTTCTGTTGGCTGGACAACTGCTTTTTTTCCTTTTTTCTTGCTTATCAGCTCTCTACTTGTCTCTCTGCTCCCCACACATCAGGAAAGGGTATCTGAAGTTTCCACACCGTCTTCCAAACAGACAAAGTGATATAGGAAATACTACTCCAGTTTGTCTGACTGCAGCAGGAAAACATGCATTAAACTCTTCACTGAAGCCAACATGGGATCATCAGTGCTTGTGCTAACAATACTCTATCCACTAGAGCACAAGAGGCTTTGGGTGACAGCACAGCACCATGTCTCCCTACTCTTGCTTGGAGAGACTTTATCAATGTGTCCCTGAAGTCTCTCTGCTGCTAAAGCTTGTGCCTGGCACAGGGCTTGTGGTGCAGGGCTCCTTCCTGTGCCTGTGGCACAGGGCTCCTTCTGCAGGGCCATTTTTGAGGATTCTAGCTCACACCAGGGCAACCGTGGTAACAGCAGCTCCTCTTTCAGTCCAGGAGCTCTGAAATCAGGACACTCAACCTTGGGAAGGTATTTTTTAAATAAACACACACACACAAAGACCAGATGGCCTTTGAATAGTTTGTCCATCTGAATAGCAGTGTCAGGTGAAAAGAAGGTACATTTTTAATCACGATCATATTATTTAAGCAAGTTGTATTATTTTGTGTGTTGCCTTTATCTGAAGATTGCAGGCATTTGTGATTATGTGTCATTTTACATTTATACAGCTGTTTTCATCCTGATAGGTCACAGAAATTTGCCACTTGGCAGTAACAGCAACTGTCTCATCCAGCACATTACAAAGGAACAGAGAGAAGGGGTGTTTCTAGCCCAGGATGGCTATAGTAAATTGCTACACTTAGAAAAATGCTGCAAAGCCATTGCACTCCATTTTTAATGCTCTATCTGAACAGTGTATGCTCAATGAATTGCATGGTGTTCGAGTTATCTGTGTACAAGAGCTGAGATGGCTGTGCTAGGATTAAACCTGTGAGTTTTGTGGCTATAAGTGTTCACTGGTCCACACTTGGGACCATGAAACAATCCCTAAAACAGCACTCTGAACATGAAACAGAGTCTTGAGAGTTAAAGAGCTGGAAAAGGAAATGTTGACTACCCTCCAACTCCTCAGGTCTTAAAACCATCAATACTCGAAGCTATTGTGATGTTCAGTCTGTGTCTGCTGAGTGAGTCTGAACAGTTGGCACCACTCCAGCAGCAGCTGCTCTATAAAGTTGAAAAAAAATGCTTAGAAAGTATTATAATTATAATTATCATTATTATTATTATTGTTATTTTCTCAGCTTTGAGAATAGTTAGCTCCCCTTCTCTTCCCCCCCTTTTAATAGCAGTTTTTGTTTAGCTTGTGTCCCACCACTCATACTCTCGCTGCAACCTTAAAGGAGCACAAACGAAACCTCAGCAATTTTCAGCAAGACCACAGCGTGGTTGGAAAGGTTCCCACTGCCTTCTTCAGTGAGCACTAAAAGGGAGGCTCCAGCACTTTCAGTGCTGCTGTAAATAATGTCTAGAAGGGGACAGATAAAGAATAGGGGGTACGTACAGCCTTGCTTCTAGCTTGTTTTTCATTTCCTTTGTCTCTTTCAAGAGAAACTTTCATATAACTTGGCACATCGATTGCTGGGCCCTTAAGGATCTGTTTGGTGCTGCCTCTCCCACCAATGGGACTTCAGGCTCCAGGTTTTACTTGGAGGAGCCAGAGAGGCCTCTCGGCTGCCTGGAGGGGAGTGCTCAAAGTGTTAAATGGAGGAAGAGCATTAGAAACAAGGGCAATTTTCTGGCTTTGATCTTTCACTTGGCTGATTCCTGGAGAGAGGCTTGTCTGGGGCTATCTCTGTAGAAGAGTTTGGAAGCAACTGAGCAAGGCACTGCTCAGCCTGGGGGATCAAAGTGCACTGTGAGCAAAGCGGCACGATGTGCTCTGTTTGAAGCAGGAGCTGCAAAATACAATACAGTGCTGCTCTCAGCTGGGAAGCCAACAGTGAGGATGTTTCCCTTTTTTCTGTCTTTCTGTGGATTTTTCAACAGGATTTGGTTGTTAAGGATTGTAAGTACTGATAGACACAAATGCAGCATCTGCACATAGAAGAAAGGTGCTATTAGTAGGGTGGGGTTAGTAGCCTGGTAAAGTGACAAATACTAAGGTGTGGAAAACTTACTGTATCATTACCTTAATTCAACAGAAGGTGCCAAGGAGAAGAATTAAATATAGAAGCAAGACATGACAGAACTCAAAGAATGTATGTGCTCTTGTTCAACACAGGGGTACCGAATGCACAATTTCATGCAAATCAGACTTCATTTATTTTCTGGTTTGCTTCTTTGGTTAAATATGAGACGAGTGAGAACAAGAGCTTTTTCCGGCATCCCATACCTAGTAAATTCATTCCGGGAATGGAGGAAGTAAAGTGAATATGATTCTGGATGATGACATCGCCAGTGACCAAAAATATTTGCACTAGGTGACCTGAATAGGCTCTTGAATATAAATGACCTACAGGGAAAATTTTCAAATAAAAGCAAATGCAATAGCTAAAAGGGTGATATTGTTGAATTGAAAATATGCAGAAGGATTAAATCTTCATGATTTGTACACAGGATTAAGCGAATTGACACATGTGGAGAAAATCACTTCAATAATAATGTGGTTTTATTTATTTAATTATTGTTGGGGAGTCTTTTTTGGAAATATAGTCATTATTTTCAGAAGGTTATGACTGAGTTGTCATACTATACATAATAAGGTGCCACTGTAATCTAGAATGATGGAATGAATTCATGTGTCAAGATGGTGATCCATAAAATTAGTGTTGTGGTAGACAGCAAAAAACCATTTGAAATAAAATTAAACTTTGTATGTTAAAGTGGGTACATTATCGTATGCTTCCATCTGTGGGACACCTGAAAAATGACTGGGTTATCCCACAGAGCTTCCTCCTTCTTGCTGGTCCTTGTTTACTAATGGAGAACAAAAACTACACAGAAGCAGAGGACTTTGCTAAGGCTATGCAAAAGGGTCCTCAATTTCTTGTTCACCTTTTCTTTACTACCCCTCTGTGTTGTTCTTCTGTGTGGTGATCCTGTTGAAATAGAACCAGGCAAAAGTTTTAGTTGATGATCCTGTTGGGAAATGGGATTTGGGGAACAACTGCTCTGTTCCTAAAAGTCTGCCTTGAGCACTCTTCTTAAAGTCAGCCAGCCCAGGCCTTCCGAAGGCTTACAGGTGCAGGTGTTAAAAATGCTAGTAAACTGGACCAGGTGGACTAGCAAGGGTTCATCTGTCCTCCCACAATGTTTAAGGCTTGTTAAAGCCTTATATTTCTTACCGGGTTAAGTATATCTGGCTATGATTGCTGTGTATTGAAGGTTTCGGCAGATATATCATTGCTACATCTGGTTTTCAATTTTTCAAGGCACGCTTTGCCACTGTATTTTTCCATGCATGGTCTCCACCAAATGCCAGTCACTTTTTCATCAGTCCCTTCAAGTTCTCCAGTGAAGCCAGAAGATCGAATGTTTACTCTGTAACTTGCTGGGGAAAGGAGTATATCTTCCTATATCCCTTTGTGTTGTATCACAGTGTTTGCTTTCAGTAAATAATAACAGTAACAACTTGTTCATTAATGGGCTGTTAATTGTGTCTTTTAAGACATAGGTTGTCTTACTGCACATGTGCTTAATATCCATCTTTTCATGTGGCACTTGAAAGTTGGCAACCAGCCTGTGATCTCAGATTTTGCAGCCCCTGTGAGTGTGATAGTTCCTAGCTGAACATTTTGAACAAGAAGAGTCCCAGTATCAGCTAATTCAGGTAAAGCATTACTTCCCCCTAGCATTAAAAAGTACAAAAGTTCCCCTGCAACATGTGACCTGCCTGTTTTTCATGGCTTTGGGGATTAACAAGGTTTTTATTTAAACCAACAAATTTAACAATGTTTCTCGACAATACAACTGTTATTCATGTGATTAGCAAAACCACTAATTGGGGAGTGGTGAACAGCAGCCAAACAAAAACTCTTTGAATCCAGTTAGTGCCAAAATATTGACAGACAATCTGTAACTTTTTTCATTCCGTACTCGACTGTTGACTGTCATTCAATAATGAAAGGCCCTAAGCAGCACTGCCCAATATCTTCTGTGAGGCCTTTGCAGTGGTGCAAAATAGCAAGAACAAAGCTGTCTCTGGCTCGCTGGTTGGGCTGCCCAGTAGCTGGTCACTTGAGTGAAGGAGGATTGTGTAGGATTTTCACAGTGGGGAACTGTTTTGTTGTTGTTGCTGTTGTCATCTCTGCTGGGATTTGTTTTCAATGTTGGAAATATGTGTGGAAGGGGTGGTAGGGACTGGTTCTGAGGAGATCTTTGCAGTCTTGGCCTGTATATTATCCCCCAAAGATGAGTTTTAGCATTGTAGCAGAAGGAAAGTATGACCCTGCTGAAGGAACACAGTGATTGCAGGTCTCAAATTAGAAGATGTTCTTGAGCAATTCTGTTGCTCTGTTGAACAACATCAGGAATGGTCAACAAATGGCCTTGATATATACATCCAGTACCTGCTGTACGTCAGCCTTGAATAATGGTAACTGAAAATCAAATTACTTGAATTTGAGTTATAAATGACCATAGTCCTGAGACCAGAGTAAGGGCAAACTCATCTTTACCTGAAAGGTGAGTCAAATGCTGGTTGGTTGCACAGCTGGAGCAGATGAGTGCTTAGAAGTGCAAGCATAAAAATATTAAAAGTTCAACTTTTAATATTTTTGATGATGGCTGTGCCATTTGGGGTGCTGAAGCCCTGCTGAAGATGCCTGCAACCTTTGCCCAGGATTTATGCCCCAACAGGGGATGAAGTTTCAAATGGGCTCCTTTGCTGATGTTCACTATGGTAGTTGGTGTGGGGCTTTGGATCTCCTTCTGATATTCTCAATTCTTTTATGAATTTTGAACACTGTGGCTAGATGGGCTTTGTGGGATGACACAGATGCAATTTATGAATTATTTATAGCATTTCAAAAATTCTGATTTTGCTGTCTGGGGAGATGGACTAACTGCAGATTGTTACATTTAAAAGCAGAAAGTTGTTTTTATTGTAAAACCCCAAAATGCATTTGAATACTCCTGTGCTCTGCTACCTCCCATCTCTTTCTCTCCATCAGTAAGCAAGATCATTCAGTGGTTTGCTCACGAAAAAAAGTGATTCTACATTATTTCCTACAGAGGTTTCTGTTGAAGTGGGCTGGCTGTAAAGAAGCATCTATTCCTTTCCATTCTGTAACCATACCATTTTCTCTATCAGCATGGAGCATTTGACTCATGTGCCCTAGAAAATAACTCCTCACTCCCACTATGTGCTCATATACTGAGCTGAGATCTAAACCTGACCTGCACTTCTGGGATGCAAACTCATGATCAAAATCACTGGATGTAGGAGGTCAGTGTTTCAGTGTCCTGAGTCTCTGGGGTGAGAGTCCACTATTTAAGGAGTAGTGTTGTGAATTCAAAACAGGTTAATGCTTTCTAAGGTCTAGTGAAGTTACAAAAACACAGTATAAAAGAGCAGATTTGCCTTAAATAAAAGCTCAGTCCTGTTTCTATTAAAGTCAATAATGGTACTGTGCTTCTAAATTTCACCCAGTGTAATACAAATTATGCAATACATAATACAAACCCAGTGTTTCTGTCTAGAGTCTTTTTTTTCACATAGCACCTTGAACTTTGAGTAACATTGAGTACTGGGCCTTATGAAACAGAAGGCTAAGCTTGAACTGGATTTTACACTTCCTGTAGTCCGGGGGATCACTTTTCATTATGGCTAATAGGAGACAAGGTAACTAATATCTTAAGCCAGTTCTAGTGAATGTTTAGCAGAGTTTTGAGTAATTTTATTTTCTTAATTTGATGTGCACAATCCAGAGATGCTTGGTGTTAAAACTTGGAAATTGGCTCACCTCCTACTGTAGTTATCTTCTGATCTGTCTGCATACATAAACTAGATATTTGTACGGTACACATGCGTCCACCAAACACAAAGCTCTTGAGAATTTTGCTTTTCCTTATTACTAACTTTGTCTTTCATGATCCTTGTTCTGAGTTTGTTATTCCCTATTACCCATACTGGAAACAGTGTTGCAGAACTGGCCTAATGAACAAGAAGAGTCTGCTAATAGTTGCTCTTCAGTGGAAGATTGCCACCAGCAGGCTGGGATTTCGGAGAATGCTGCAGAAACCCACTTCTGCAACTCATTTCTGACAGTGCCTTGCTCTCATGTAGCAGCACCCTTGGCTGTAGTTAACTCCCCTCATCCAGACTGCCCTGTTTTGTGAGTAACTGTCTCATTCTCCTGTACTGAGTCTGCCCACAGATTTGCTAAGTGCTGAGAAGCATATATTGAAAGTACTCAAGAGAGTTGTTAGCCATGTGGCTGCTCCATTAATTTTCATGGTGGCCCTGGGTTAGACCTCTGTATGGTGATGTGGAAAAAAAAAGTGCCCTCTGAGTTTTAATTCAGGGATCATAAAGACCTAAAGTCACGTTTCCATAAAGAAGAGAGGGACAAATGATTCCTTCATTTATTTTGCCTTTGTTTTGCAGTGTGTAAAGGCTAGGAAGTTTATGAGTTTATTTGGTATATAAAATCACTTTCTTATTTCTGCACAACATTGCTTATAGATATTCCACAACCTCTCTGGGCATTCTCAGAAACAGAAATCTGATGATGTGACCAAATAAAGAAAGTGCTCATTCTGAAGTTCCTTGCCATAGGAATTAAAGAAGTATTTTTAGGAATTAATTCTGAAAGTGCTAATTTGCCGATCATTGTCACTATTACCAGTGATTAACCAAGAGATGTCAAGTAGAGTAACCCTGAGTCAATGAGGAGAGCTGGAAATCAGCTGAAGATAAACTGGTCTGTCAGCACCATTTTTTTTCTGCTCTGTTACCCTTGCTTGTGGAAGGGCTCTCCTCAGGCACCAACATATTACTTGTCTGGTTAGTCGTGCTAATAAATCCAGAGGAACTGTGTACCCATGGCTCAAGGTCCCACTGTGCACACATGCACAGTAATAGTTCTGCCCTAGGTGATGATTAAAATATCAAGTGTTACCTTCAGAAGATTGTTTCCCTCCCACATAGAGTCCTAGCTTTACCAAGGTTGGATCTCCTTCAAAGAGAGCAGCCTTCATATTCCTAACAGACTTTCATCCATATGGTTTCTCTTCCCCCCTCCCATGCTTTAGCATTCTCTTGTTCTCCTGTCTGCTCTGCAGCTTGCTTGGATGCATTGCTGCCTTGGGAGCTCAAGACTAAAGAAGCTTTCAGGCCTTCTGTCCTAGCATGTAGCTGAATTTGTTCAAAGAATCCTATATGTGACGCTCTGGCTGAGAATGTGTCACATGGAATCGGCTGAGGGCTGTACCTAAGCCACTTTCAACTCTTCCAGTGCTTCCCACCCCCACCGCCCAAGGAAGCCATACATCCTTTTCCTGGTAGGTAATGGAAGAGTTCAGAGCCTCGCCTCTGTGGTTTCCTTCCTACCATTAAACAGATCCATCTCTATAGATCAAATACAATTTTCTTCTGCAGCTAGTCAACTCTCTCAGTTTGCTCTTTGCTGATCTGGTGGTTATTTTTGTTGCTTCAGCAGAGGTCTGCTCTCAGTACACCCTGAACCAATGCTCCTGACAGGCAGCACAATCCTGGAGTGCCTTGGCAGGCTGCCTGAGTCTGTCCTGCAGGCCCTGGGGGGACTCTCACACGTTCTGCTGCTTACTTTACTCTTTCCTAGAGATCTAACGCAATTTTGCAAGTAGTCACTTGGAGCCATGTTTCCCTTTGCCCTGAAATATTTTAAAATTTATTTTTAGTAAACGTTTGTCAGTGTTTCTAACATTGTGCCTCCAGCAACGTGGCCTGGACTGAAGCCATGCAGCAGTCTGACAACCTGTTAGGCGAGTCTCCTATCAATTAGGCTGCAGCTGTCATTGGATCTATTCTCAGCCTCCTTAGTACGTGTTTGCAAATAACAGGGGCTGCTGTTTTGCAGCTCCCAATTTTTTCTCCATAGCAAGTTAAGAACATTTTGTCTGTAGAATTCCTCCTGTCTCCTTTGTTTTTGCTTTCTAATCATCTCCGTTTTATTCTCCTAAGCATACATGTATATGCTTATCGAGGATATTCTTTTGCTTTTCTCATAAGTGTTTGCCCTCTCTCTCTTATTTATTTACGTATGTGTTTTTAATACACAAACCCAGGAAAACCTCTCCCCAAGGAAACAAAAACAAAAACAAAAACAAAAAAAAAAAAAAAAAAGAAACTCTCACTTAAGTCTATGTTTTGGTTCTTTAAATGTTTTCAGGCTTTCTCCAAAGCATCCAGACTGCTTCTTATATATAGGGATCTACCATTTTTAAAGCCCGTCATACATGGAAGCTCTCCATGGGGACTGCCTTGTTTCTGCTGATGTTTGAGCTCTGAGGTGATGGTGTGTTTTATTATCAGGTTTGCTACAGCTGGAAAGAGAGTCCCTGACAATGTACAATCTGTTAGAATTCCCTCTTCTACCTTCTACCACGTGCAGTTTTCTCTTCTCCTATAAAAATCATGAAAATTGCTCTATGACTTTTTCCCAGATGTTACACACTGCATGGTGGTACTTGATGCTAATATTTCATTCCTTAATCTATAGAGTACAGCCCAGCTTGTATTAGCCAGTCTCAGCAACCACTCTTAGGTATATCATTTCCTTGTTCCGCATCTATAAGAAATGAGAAATCAGAGCTGGGAAGTTCAAGTAAAACAGAAGTACACAGGGCATTTCTTCCTTGGGCTGATTGAAACATATGTTTTGATACTGTGCTGTCGTCTCTTTCACAGGCCAGGCTCAGCCTTTGCACAAAACCAGTGGAAACTATTCCAGTTTCCTCTCAATCTGTAGGTTCTAACAGTGGGTCTCCAGCCAGTTTGCAGCTTTGGAGGCAGAACCAGCCCAGACCGGCACAGATTGAAACAGTTAACTTTAGATCAGCTCATGTTGAATTGGCAGAAGTCCCTACATTTGCCTGGTGGGAGAGAAGGACAGGGCTTTTTTCTATCCTCACTAAATAGCACATAATACTGCAAGGTGCTTGCCCTGCAATGCTACTTAATATTTGCTCTGCAACAATATCCGTAAGGAGCACACCTAACACCATAGCTGTGCTGGCATACAGAGACAACCTGAAGTTTTGCATACAAAATTTCCCCAGACTTAGCTGTATGGCCCCACGGAGCAAATAGGCATTCTTATCTTTTATACAGCACCGTCTGTCTATGGTGTATTTTCTGGAGTACAAAAAACCCATGCCAGGAAGGTGCCACCAAGACTCCAGCACTGGGAAGTTTGGGTTGCAACACCAGGGTATGGGGCACCATACCATTGAAGGAAGAAGTCTGCAGGATTGTGAGCATTTGCTCGGCATGTGAGTGGCAGGTGCTTCTGTGGAC
Organism: Aythya fuligula; assembly: GCF_009819795.1. Lineage (NCBI taxonomy): Eukaryota > Metazoa > Chordata > Aves > Anseriformes > Anatidae > Aythya > Aythya fuligula. The sequence continues at coordinate 960,370 of NC_045569.1, read as the reverse complement.
AAAACTAGGGAAGCTGGAACAACTGGAAGTCCTAAGCAGGACATCGCTGAATTGCTTAGTAGTGCATTAGCACCTCAGGAAGAGCTGGGCCTTTTCTGATCTTCTTACTAGATGCCTCTTGCAATCTTTCTCTAAATCCTATAGGAAGTTGCTATTTCAAATAGCATATTGGTTCCCATGGCATTTCAGGTGTTTTGGAAGCACATCTTGTTGAACTGTGCTGCAAATCCTTGGGCAATGTCAGGCTGAGACATTTAAGATTTTCTCAAGTACTTACTTAATAAAAAACATTTCCCATGTATATAGCATTCCAAACTGTTCCTGCTCAACCACTGTGCTTTCAACTCTTCAAAAGTATAAACATAGTTAGAACAAACTGCCATTCTGTAGACAAAGCTTAGCTGGCAGGAAGATGTACTTTATGCAGTATTAATGTTCTCCCAGTAAACAAAGACAAGTAAAATGCTTTACTTGTTAACATCAATTCAAAGGAAAAGCGAATGATAGCATTTTGATAGCATTTTCTGTAATCATGTTCAATGTTCTGAAGGTGTCTGCATGTTTCACCTTTATTCTAAGCTCTTGCTTAGCATTTGCTTCTTATATTTAATAGTGTATGACTGTTTCTGAGAACGTGGGATGTGACTTTGTTTCAAGAACGTATTTAGACAGAAAAATTCTCTCTGGATTTTATAGTGATAACATGAAGTACAGCAGGAGGACTGGTTAAATAGGCAGGAGGGCCATGAGCTGGCTGGTTTGGTGTTCATTTCTTTGTCAGCTGCCTTGGAATAGCGTTCAGATTAATGTGATTACTCTTTGCGATGGCTAAAAGTTCATAGACCAACTGTGCACTTGTATCAAAGCTATCAGAAAGATTTTAGTCCAGAGTTCCTACAAGAATTATTTATATAAAATGCATTTGAAATTCTATATTGGTCATTTACACGTGAGGATTTCTATTTCAGGAAGCTTTGGAAACAGCCAGGATCTTCAACTGCACCCTCTCCAAAGGATACTAGATCCTTTTAACATTTAATGATGACTGTGAAGGTGCTTAAAAATAACTTAGAAGCACAAAGCACATTAGTGTGTTCCCTACTAGTAAAAGGACTGGACTAACAGTTAAATTTTGGATTCTATTTGCATTTTTGGTCATTTCTTGATTCATGACCTGAGATAAATTGCCCAGTTTCCCCTGACAAATTAGCTTAATACTTATTTATTGTCCATATTTGCATTATTACATTCAGGAGGTGATAGGATCTGAGTTCATCTCTGAGGAAAAACTGTAAAACTCCATGGTGGTCAGGTAGTAGAAAATATATTCTTCTACATGACTGCACACAGTATTATCCACTGTATAATCTCCTGGGTATCAAGTCCATTTCACATGCAAAAGGTCCCTAGTTAATGATGGTACAAGTTCTTTCAGAAGGGATTATGCTTACATATATATTTGTACAATATTCAACATAATAGCAAGCTAATCTTGATTGCATCATTTGTACTTTTCTGCAATTTATACAATATAGGTAATCAATTAATCTCATTCTTCTGCACACTGCTAAATGGAACATGGACAGCTCTTAATGGGCAGCGTAAATAGAGATTTGTATGTACACAGGTACACTGCACAGTGGAAGAAGCATGCAGGAGGTAAGGCACTGAACAGAACAGCCTTGCATAAAACCAGGCATTCATTTAAAGGAAGAAAAATGTCACTGAAAGCTGCAAGATTATTAGCATTACTATGCATGAGAGGTAGTCAAGGAAGATGATACAAGAGGAAGAGAGACATTATTCAAGTGTCTAAGAAGACAGACCATCATCAGCAGTGGAGAGAGAAAAGGCTTCCGAAGGAATAGCATAGCATTTCAAACATTAAATTATAAGGGCATTGAAGCTTTAAAAGGTATGTTGGAGTTTCTGCATTATTTATTATTTGAGACTGCCTTTCCCCCAAATACTTAAGTTTTGTTCCATTCATACAGAACAGAAAAGTCCTTCCCACACTTCTCAACTTCCCAAGGCTTTCTGGGACACTGAGTCACCTCTAGGTTTTGAGATATGATTTACTTTAAGCAGACATTGATTACCTGCAATGCTGCAGTGGGTTGGAGCAGCTTGTTAGAAGGGTTGGGGAAGTGAGAAGAATTTGTCTGTCATTCCTCTGGGACTTGGAAAAGTTGGGCTCAGAATTCATTATTATTTTCTATTTGTATTGCATCTATACCTATGAACTCCATACACTAACAGAATTTCACAGTGCTAGGTGCTGTCCTTTCTCCAACACAATTTAAGGCTTTGTGGACACTTTTTTTTCCAGCCTAGTTTTCATTCAGGCATAGCTGCACTGACAGTGCAGTCACTCTGCAGAAGCTTATACTAGGAAAAAAGCTGCAAAAATGTAACTTGTATCAGTTGCCTCAGCAAAAGAAGCTGTATTGGCAAAAATAAACTTTTTTTTTTTTTTTTTTTTCCCTTTTGCTCATATTACAGCTGTGTCTACATTAGAGCTTTTGCTGGCATAGCTGAAAAAATATCACACTCCTAGCTGACAGGGATATGCTGTCAATTTTTTTTTAATAGATGAGTCTGAAGTATTTCCACATGATGGATCAGTGTGTGTTTGTTTGTGTGGGAAGGGGGGAGGAGAGAATCTGTTTTAAAATAGAAGTTTCTAAAATTGGTTTGCACAGATACTCTTAAAATGGCAATACTGCCCTTGCCAACAGGTTCCTGTTTCCTGGCTCTCCTGCCCTTCTCTTCCAGGCTCCCAGAGAACAGCTCTGTATGCCTCTTGCCTTCCTCCTTGTCTGCCCCACACCCTGGTATGCCTCTTGCCTTCCTCCTTGTCTGCCCCACACCCTGGTATGCCTCTTGCCTTCCTCCTTGTCTGCCCCACACCCTGGCATGCCCAGAAGGGGATTCTCACTGCTGTCCTCCCTTCTTCTGCCTGGTTTCTGCCTGGCAGCATCCCCCCTCCATGCATGCCTCTACTTCCTCTCCAAACACCTTAGCTGTAGCTTCAGGCCATCCCCTCTGCCACCAAGGGCAGGCTCCACTTCCTGAAGTGGGTGTTTCTTACCTTGCCCTTCTACCGCTGCTGCCAAGGCAGCTCCTCGCCGGGAATGAGGGCTCAAGGTCTGCATACAAACAGAAGTCCTCCATAATCTCTGTGCTACAGCAAATTATTTTATTTCCTGCAACCAAACTGCATGCCAAATAGAGGGATTTCCATTTCAAATGGGGAGGCAGAGCCTTTCCAGAACATCTGGAAAATATTTGGAGGAAGAGACTGAGCTGTGATAAGATAAAAGACCAGACATGAAGGGTCAGTTCTGCTGCTTCTTGTTCCCACCAGACAATTACTGGTGTTTACTTTGTTCCATCAGCTCAGGTTGGTGACAGAGTCCAAACAGCATGGAAAGGTATCTCATATGTACTAGCTTCTGGGGAAGGCATTGATCCCAGAGCTACTGTGAACTTTCTGTGTCACCTTTGGGCAAGTCAAGCTACTGCTTTGGTGCCTCGGATGCTTCATCTATAAAATAAAACTTCCCTGTTATGAGGCATGAATTTAAATTTGATCAAACTGGAAAGGGGGTGAGGTCCTGTGGTGGCTGAGTCTACTTATGTGAAAGGAGTAGGGATTAGCTGGATTTGCTAATTCCTCTAGAAGTACAGTTCACAGAAAAGAGTTGCTAAATAACCGGCATACAGTGAGGGACTGAGGTGTCAGAGGCAAAGAGGCTCCTGAACTGACAGGCAAACATCTTGAATCACCCACAGGTGTCTGTGGATAGCCAGCATCCCAGAGTCTTCACCGACAGTTATTGCATGTAATCCATAGGTTATACAATGGTAATGAGGTAATATGGTAATGAGGCATATGTAGTGATTTTAGAAAAGAAAAATTGCAAGAAAGCAAGAAAACTTGCTTTATTATTTTTTTTCCAAATATGACACATTAAACATTTAAATAGCATTTAACCAAGTAACCTACAACACACTGGTATCAATTATTTGTTCAGAGTTTAAACTGACATTTAGTAAATATGTTAATTGATACTGCACTAACTTACTATAGGTATCTTCCTAAGTGCCAATTATCTGCCTCAACATTCCCCACAATTTAAGTTTGTTAGTAAGAAGCTAATTACACTAGTTTATTGCTGATGGAATTACATGAAGAGTAGATTTTGCTCTTACATACTTATCAGGCCTCAATAAGTGATCCTTAGCAGTCTGTTGCTATTCAATTAACAAGTAATAACTTCCTTAATGAATGTAATTGAAATGCTTATTTCAGTCAGGCACCTAATATAAAGCACTTTACTTTGAGCACTTTTCTGAGTGCTAGTCTTGTTTGCTTAACAAGAACAAAATGAGGCCACTGAGGAAAGCTCTGGAACTGTGATGAAAACCCAACCACTGTTGGCAATTGCCACCTAACATGACCAGATGTAAGTTACCAGGTGATTTGTTCTATAGAAATATCATGAGAATAAACCAAGAGTTTTCTCTCTGAGAATTTAAATCCATGGAGGGGATTCTGCAGCATGAAATTCTTCTTGCACATTAACTCTGCCTCTTGCAATGGATGGGGAAACACTTGCTCTGCTGGGAGCTACGCAGCTAAGCTCCAGTGCACTGCTGAGGGCACTCCGTCATGAAGTTCTTGTTTGCACGTTTGACTTAAGAGATTGATAGAAATATGATGATGGCTGTCTGTAATAATCTCAAGCTATCAGTATAATTACAGGGAAAAAAAAAAAAAAAAAAGGATGCAACTGAACGGTTTTATACTGTTCCATGTAATTCTGTGAGACTAAGTCACCATGAATTTAGTGTTTGCTCACGAGCACAACCGGCACTAAACTGTCCTGAGTGACCACTCCTGGGGCTAGCAAGTGCCTGTTGCTTTGTGGAGACATCTTCCTAATAAAAGTGGCCAAGAGGTGTGAGCTGCATGTCTGGGGCTGTGCACGCTGTAGCTGCTGAGCTGTTAGACTGGGAGTCTCCTTAATGAGGAAGGAACATATTCTTAACTGGGATCTTATAGCCTAGGAAATGATAACCTGCTTTTTCCATTTATGGGTTGGGAAGACCCAGCAATGTTTGGTTTCTGAAACTATTTTTGGCCTCTGGATTAAAACTCTGGTTTCTTCTGTAGCAGACAAGACTTGTGTTTATGGATAAATGCCAGGAAATCTTCTCAAGTAACGCTAACAAATTATTCCATTTGACAACATGACTGTATGGGCAGTAACCTTTCCTAAGGAATTTCTATCAGACAGATTTAGTGTCAAAAAAAACATAATAGGATGTAATATCTTCTCCAGTCTATCTTGTTCATTACCAACTTTTTAATGTATGTCTTCTACTCACTGAATTGAAAGACCTTATTGATCTCTTTGCAGCTGAACCGATTATTGGGCTAAGATAGAGACTTCCTGAAAGAAGCCAAGAGGAATTATTCATTTAACATATTCTGATATTAGTAAACTTCCATTTAACCTTCAGGGTTAATTAAAAATATATATATTGCTGGTTGACTTGCATAAATTTATTAAATCAGACAGAAACTGAGTTCAGGCTTCTGCAGTTAATGTCAACTTTTGTAATATTCTTGGGGAAAAAATCCACATAGACTTATTAACATTCCAGAATTGCTTTATTTTAAAACAAAAGCTATAACAGCAAAGCAATCCAAGTAGGAAAATAATCCCCCAAATGAAAATACATTCTGCAAATTCAGATAGTTCAGAAATACTTAAATGAGTTATCATGGACTTCATAGGTCTGTGGTTATTGGTTGAAACCCTGTCTTCATCATGAGGTTTAGCTAGTCGGTCTGTAGGTTCTTCAGGTTGGAATATTTGGTATGCTTTCCAGAGGTGCCATGGATCTTCCCTGTGCCTGCACATCATAGCTGGCATCTTTGTTAACAGAGAGTGAGGATTAAAAGCGCCTAACAGCTGAAGGGATTTTCAAAGGCACGAGTGGTATTCAGACACGTCTTCTCATCCTGGTTTCTACTGGTTTTCCTGAGTTGCTTTTATATTCCTGGTTCAGTGTGAATCTCTCTCCCCCAATCACACTGCCTGACACTATTATAGATGAGCTACTTATGGGTGTTTGTTTGATGGATATCTGGGGAAAATTTTCAGAGTTACAAATGTGAACACCCAAGTTACATAGATGAGACGGAGGAGCCCATGATAGATAGGAAAGAGCTAATAGACTTTTCTGGAGATGGCTCCATCTTGTTATTCATGCTGTGGTGAGCCTGGAGGTGACAGCAAAGGTGCAGTCTAGCTTCTGGAGCTGGGTTCCCCAGCCCCAGCTTGACCTTGGGTCTGAAACAGAGAGGAATGGGGCTAAAACATGCTGCAAGGCAACAGCCAGGGAGAGGAGAAGGCTTCATTGGCATTTTATGAAAAAACAAATAGTAAAATACCAAATACCAAGATGTAGCTTCAAGACAGGTTAGTTATGATCCTGGATGGGACAAGTGAAACTGTTTTAGAGAACACAAGAATTATAAACAATGCAGAACTGGATTTAGATAGAAACTGCTGACACTGTTAATGCTGTGTGGCATTTGTGCAAGATTTTGTCAGAAGTCAACGTCATAAAACTATCCATTCTGTCAACTAGTTTCAGGGCAGATATTTTCTTCCCCCTACCAAACTGGGAAGACATGTTTTTAAGTGGTTTTTAGTCTGGAATGTGACAAAAAATCCATTTTTGACATCTGATCTTGCTTTGTGTCCTAAATGATATTTTGTCCATCCTGGTCTGGAATATCTTATGCAGTCAGAGCCTTTCATGGCACATCCCCACCTCAGAGTACAGGGAGAAATTCTAGCTGGGGTGTTGTTCCTGTGGAGGAGAAAATCCAGCCTTTTACCAAGTACTGCAGTTGAACTGAAGCAGCAGGACCTAGCAAGGAGTGCTTGTAATATGGAACATTTAACGTATAGTAAAATGTCATTTTCAAGTGCTTTCTGAACTACCCACCCCAGTAATGAAGCAGCTCAGAAATACCATGTGCCTTTCTCACAGCGTGTTGCACTCCATATAACCTTGCCTTTGATTGTGATGTCACTTCAGATGAAACACTCACATGGAGAGTGGTACATTGTGCATTAGGATCAGCTGATATCCTCCAGGATCTGAACAGTGAAGGACTATTTGAGATGTGCACTCTATGCCTGTCAAAGAGAAATACATGCTGCAATAAAAATAGTAGTTGGCTATGCAAACTCACCTTAGTCTGGGGAGAAGGAAGACTTCACCTTTATTCAAGAAGACCTGCTTAATCTGAAAGCTCTCCTAGAAGGGATTTTAAAGATAAGTAATCATTTTTACTATCTTTCAGTTCAGGTTCTCAGTTCAGCTCAGTGATTTCCTGAATACCTGAGTAGATTTTTGATATTTTGATTCTCTGTACCTGGGCTGTTACCAGTGGAAGTGAAACGCCCTCAGAACAGCCTCTTTTTTTAGATTCCATTATCATGAGCAGCTCCACACAGGTGAGCCTCAGTGTGCTTGGGGCTCCTTTATACGGTTGCCTCCTGTGCCTGGGAGCTTGGTGCCTGGAGCCAAATGTCACAGTTCAGTCCGTCACATGACGGCCTTCCCCAGAAAACTTAAAGCCAGGCAACCATACACTGGTTGCCTGGCTTACAACCATACATTGTGGTCCGAGGATGGTGACAGGATTCTGCATACAAAAAGTCAGCTGGCCTAAGTGGGCCTGTTCAGCTCCCATTACAGCACTTGCTGAAAACCCCTCCAAAAGCAGGAGACTGTTCCCACACAGGCATTTTTCTTACTCCGAAGCCCTGATCTCCTTATCGAACATACATGGCCAGAGGTGGTGTTGGGGCTGTGTCCTCTTACAGCAAATGCCTTCCTGCAGACGTGCATCCCATTTTGCTATGGCCTTTTAATAAATCCTATTTTTCATTTAATTCTAATTTGAATCCTGAGCCATTTATAACACCTTCTTAGCACTTACTTCCTGGTAATGTCTACGTGATGGAGGGTGAAGGCCTGGCCCCACGTAGCTCTGCCATCACATTTGATGGAGTCACTATTTCACCCGTGCTACCAGTGACAAAGACTGAATGTCAGAGCTGCATGTACCAGCTTTCACAGAAATCAATTCTCACGTAGAGCATTAATATTGGAAGTGCTTCTCGCTCACCTGATTGTTGGCCAGGCACAATAACCTGTGACTAATAGTAATTCATGGTTATACAGCAGAGCCTGATTATAAAAATTTGCCATTAGTCTGTAACAAAAAAAAAGTCTCATGCTGTTAATTGACCAATACGTATTCCTGAGGAAATCAGAGTAATCACATGGAGAGTCATGGCACAGAAAGGGAAGGTACAGCTAGCATTGCATTGCTTTTGTGAGTCGTCTGCTCTGGTCTACTTTTGATTATTTTCTTTCCTCATGTGGGATCAGTGTTGTAAATTAACGATTTGAGAAGTAAGACTTAAAGTGTCCCAAATTAAAATCCAGTTGCCACCTTTCTTCTCTTAGGCAGCCATCCAATTGTCTTTGCAGGAATAAACACATGCTAATGGCTGTGATACAGCTACAGAAGCAAACCAGTTAGCTCATGGTCTGCCTTTGCCAATGGCAAGGTCAGCTACTGGAAAAAGTTACAAAACAGCTTTTACAGCTAGGTATGATCCCACAGAAGAGCCTTGACTGAGAACTGCTAGTCTTTGCTAATTTTCATTCAATTCAGTCTCAAAACAAGGACAACAGGATGTGTGCAGGTTGGATTTTTGCTGTTGTTATTGTTGGATGGGGCCATTCATGACAATGGTCAGTATAGCTTGTCCATGTGGTAGATTTTTTTTCTACTTTCACTTCCCTGAAGCACTAGAGCAGCTCAGGCCACATGAGATATCACTGTTTGGCTGGCATGAAGGAGTCACCTGTCTGGCAGAGAAGGTCTCAGCATCTCTCAGAGCCCAAGGAATTCTCAGACAGTACCTAAAACTGAGGACACCCTATGGCATCTCTGCTCTGGTCAGCAGCCCTCACCGTAGGACACAAACTTGGATTTAGTTATGATTCAGCAACAATATAAACAGAGCTCGGAAAAGTTGTTGGTGACTGTAGGAAAAAAAAAAAAAAACAGAAAGCAGACGATAAATCAGGTCATCAGATGAATTCAGAATGCACTAATAAAACCTGAGCTTCCAATAAATTTCACTTCAGGCAGAATAGAAATGTTTTCTTGGTCAAGTTCAGGATAGATGATACTTTCAGATGTGTGTTAAGCCAATGCGATCTGTCTACAAAAATGTTTGCAGACAAACAGCAATGGCTGGTCCAGAGACCACATCAGCTGCACATTTTAGTATGATTGAATACAAATATAAGAATCTCTAGTTCTCTGAGCAAAGCTGAATCTAATTAAATATTTAATAGTGTTTTTTTTTTTTTGTTTGTTTGTTTTTGTTTTTCCCTTTACCAAATCTTTTGGTTTCTTGCTCTTTCATACTGTGCTATGATGACATTTGAACAACAAATGCAGTCTTGGTAGGTGGGTCTCCTGGTATTGCTTTTTATATGAAAAGCTTGCACTTCCCAGCTGAAGTCCAGATGCTGCATTTATGAGGGTATTTTGTCCTGATCAATTTTTAAAAACATTTTTCCATCCCATGAAATTAATAGTTACCTGGGGAAATACCAGCTCCTCCCCGCTCCTGCAAATACTAACCTTTCCCAGATGGGAAGGGATTTCTCCTTCCCTTTATTTACCTGCAAGATGTCCTTACAAGCGCCCAGAATTACAAAGGGAGAAGTGAAAATAAGAAAACCTTTGTAAGTAGAAAGTGTTACAGAGCAACTGCACATACACCGACTGAGCACACTGCCTTCGAAGGCTCCATTATTCTGACTAAACCCTGCATAATCTTCCCAGGGTCACAGAGTGAGTCATTAGCAAGATGGCACTAAGACAGAGGCATCCTGATTTTTGTAACTACTCTGATTACTTTAAGACCCCAATTTAAAAGGGCATAGGTTTGTGCTGGCAGCACAGTCACACAGATAGCTACTTACAGCTTTACAAATTGGTTTTCTTGCAATTGTTTTGCTCCTTTGTGCTTGTAGTGCTTTTTGTTTTGTCTTTTATTTATTTATTTATTTATTCACTTGTCTGTGTGCTGTTTAAAATTATTCATGTTTTGGCTACAAAAAAACAAAGGACGGCAGAGCCGGGCAGCAGCCTCACCACTGCCTTTGTGCACCCACCCCAGGGCTGCTCCTGGTCTGCTGGCCCCGAGTGACCTCTGCACACTTGGCAGCACTGTAGCCAGGGTCTGGTCCTCAGCAGAGACTTTAGGCTGCTTAAAGCCAAGCAGTCATCCACGAGATGAAATGGCTTCCAGTTCTGTTCTTGTCAAGCTGTTCCTGGTTGTTGCAGTGCTCTTTCATACAGGCAGTCTGCTGATGGCTGCTCTGGCATTATCATTAACAACAAAGAAGCACTGCAAAAGTGCTGATGTGGCTGGTCAGCCTTTGGCTCCACGTTCACAGAATCACAGAATTACTAGGTTGGAAGAGACCTCAAGATCATCGAGTCCAACCTCTGACCTAACACTAACAGTCCCCACTAAACCATACCCCTAAGCCCTCTCTCTGTCTCAGTAGTGAGTTTCTTGTGCCTTTCCAGTATTGGTGAGTATTGTTTTTGGTCTGTGTTGGTGGTGTTTGCACCCACCATGTAGCCCAGAAGTGTGTTGGGCTGGCTAGGCCCATCTAGCCACCACATCAGGGGGTCACCTGAAGGCTGGCTCAAGGTACACCAAAAGAAATGACTGGGGGAAATGCTTACTTGACACTCCATAAATACAATTATTTTCTGGGAATATATATATATATATATATATATATATATATATATATATAAAATATCTTGCCCGTTTCCTAGAATGACTTTTCATGGGTCACTAAAATAGCTATTTGTAATTTGTTATACCTCCCCCCCCCCCCCCCTTTGAGGCCTAACTGACAGTTATTCAAGTAGGTGTGCTTCAAAAAGCTGTGACCCACCACAGAGAGCACAGGGTTTGCCATCCTGGCTGATCCTTTCATGACAAAGGCATACTTCAAGTGGTAAAGCAGCACAGCTGTGCAGCAAATGACAGCTATGTGCATTTGACTTTGCATTGTATATATGAAGGCATTTGATGAAAACCACGTCAATAAAAAGAAACTAAATTTGCTTCTGCACTCAAAAAATACACATTGAAGCATTATGTTTGGGATTTTTATCAGTGTTTCCTTTCCCTTTAGAAGTTTGTTTGTTTGTTTATTTATTTAGTTAGTTAGTTAGTTTTAGGAAGATACAACTAGGTGCCATTCTATTGTTATAATGTGCAAAGTAATTTCAAATGATTAATACCTTGACACTGTAATCTTGTTAACAAATCATTTTTATCATCTAAAATCAGCTTTTAATTAAAAGAATACTTCATATTTGTTTTGTGGTACTGAACTACCCTGATTATTTTAAAATTATGTGTGATGTTGGCCCATACTAAATATACAGCATATATATTGGGCTTTATTGTCTGTCTGAAAAGTGAGTTTCAATTATTAAGCATTAGTAAGTGTTTAGGAATGTCCTGCTATGTGTAGGTCTGAAACTAATTTTGCCAGGAATGATCTCTATCTTTTTGAAACCTACATTTTAGAAGGAAAAGACTACCACCTTCTTTCAAAACTACTGTGTTTGCCCAAAGTTAGTGTTTTCCTATTCCTAACAAGAGGTTGATAGGTAACAGAGCTCAACTGCACCCTGTATCAAGCTCCAGTAAGACATCCATATACGAGTATATTATGTATTTTCAAATTGAAAGCATCTGGTTGGTGCGCTATATGGGCTCTGACTCCCTAATACATACGGTTACTTTGATGGTTTGTATTTAACTCAGGAGGCTAACAGTCACCTACAGACACGCTCCCTCAAGAACACATGCATGCAACATGCAGCTGCAATGGAAATGGAAGTACACCTGTGCGCATCACCACTGGCTGCTGCAAGCTGTTTGAGCTCCTGTAACACTGATGAGGGGATGTCTCTGTGCCTTCATCACCGAGCTATTAAAGGCAAGCTTTTTTTTTCTTTTCTTTCTATTGTAATCCCAACAAAACACCTAAAGTAGCCTCAATAACAATGAAGTTAGACATTCAGTACATTGGAATATTTTATTTTCACTTTACATGCGGTGTTAAAAACCCAAAGAACGTATTATTTACACATCCACAATACAAGTTTACAAGATATCTATACATGTTAAAGTACTCTATAGTATAGAGCAGCTTCATTTAAGGGTTACTTTTTTATGCCGTACCATTAAAAAAGATACAATCTGCGTTTACCTTTGCACAAATGGATAAAGCATCTTTTATTATTAAATTAACAGAATAAAGACTAGGTTGAATGTTAGAAATTTCAACATAAATACTGAGAGAACTCACATTACCATCTACAAGGCAGCACAATGTTACAGGAGGTTATCAGGGTTCACATACATTTATATTTTGATTTCACACAAGTCTGTATTAATTAATATTTGTAAAGTGAATTCAGATCAGTTTTTGTCTTTTGACAACCAAGTACTTTTTTATGTTATTAATCTGTAGTGTTTTAGTTGCAAGACAGAATTGTTTAGGAAGAGAGATCATTGATTTTTGGATCCAGAGGTCTAAGGAAATAAATGTCCCTTACAGCCTTACAAGAAAAAATGACTACTTCTGTCCTTTATTCTTTGTTCTGTAACAGAGATCCAGTTTTCAGTGACTAACCTTTTCTCCCCTTAGAACACATAACATAAATCTCCACCATCTCTGAAACCCACTGCAGTTATTTGTCCTGCTAATTCATGATTATTCCTCTGCCATGGTTATTGCTATATTTATGTTCAATAAACAATGTGGTAGTGTGTAGTTTGCAAGCTAAAATAGCTATCTGTGTTGAACATCAGCTGCAAGTGGATACTGTAAAACCTACTAAATAGCTTACACAACTTTAGCAGGTGTTCCATTACCCTAGAAACCTCATTTGATTTCACATTATAACTGTTTGATCCTTCAGAGAGCTGGAGTGGAATGTTTATCATGGCAAGGTGATTTAATGCTGCTGTCTTCTTGGATTGTAGGCTGCCTTTAGTTACTGTTAATCATCCTTGCTTTTTATCTTTTTTGGGACGGGAGCAGGGAGGGGGTGTGTGTGTGCTGTTGAGAGGTTTTACAACTGGCACTCAGGAGATATGTGCTATAGTGAGAACACTTCACAGGGTTTTTTTGTTTTGTTTTGTTTTTGTTTGTTTTGTTTTAGTACTTTTATCATTTGCATGAATAAGGCACAAAATGCACAGATTCAGGTAAACTCACACATAATATTTACAGAATATTGTCATTACCTGCATGACTTTGGAAAAAAAAAAATAACCTTACTTTACACAACAAAAACAAATTGATTGCACTACTGTTGATTTTTCACAGACTGCTTCTGCCAGGCCAATTAATGTTTCCTCTTTTCTACAGACAAGAGTCTATCAGACTGTAGGGCATTATTAAATGCAACAAAAATGTAACCTTCTCTAGTTACATAGGCCTTTGCCAAATGAATTGTTGATTATTAGCTGCCCTCAATGAGACATACAGGGCTCAAGTTCACAGTGGCCAGGTATTGGATGGAGGCACTGTGAAAACATAGTAAAACTCCCCCATTCCAGCCCAAAAGACTAGATTTGAAATGTACAGCTCTGAATCAATAGCAGCATAACAGAGTTATGAAGAATTAAAGGTATCTGCTCTCTTTCACTGGGTGACTAGTCCATCAAGGAGTGTTATCCAGAAGGCTGGCAGCAATGTGTAGTACTTCCATAGCTGTCGCCAAACTGAACTTAGCTGTCGGCTGCAGAAGGCAGAGTCATCTGTCTGTTCAGTCATGCTCAATGTAAACAATTCCATAGCATAAAAGATGCAATGGGAACCTAAGTACATCCTAGTGTGTACAGTACACACACACATCCACGCACACACACAGCTTTATCTGTGGCACGAACAAAATGCCACGCACAAGAGAAAAAAAAAATATATGCTACAGTTGGGCCAGAGACTGAATTCCAGCAAATTGATTATTAACCCAGATATTCATTGAGACATTACCATTTTCTGACATTTGTGCAAGAGGCAAGGTGAATGCATACATATTAAAATGTTCACATTTAATGGGAAGGACCACGCTTAATGGCAGTCTAAAATGGAACCCATTTTTCAAGTATTTGTTTACAGATTTTTTTTCCCAAGAACATTTTAAGCTATTTAGAACAGTAAAGTAGCCCCCACCCCATTGTGCTACATGTCTCCTTAGCTCCAAACAAAAGAAATGTAATGACCAGCACTTTCCTTTGTTTTTGTTTGGTTGCACTCAGCAAGTACACAAAGTCTTGCTATAGCTACATGTGGCAAGACACAGATGTTGCTGAAGTAAAGACAGTTTCTTTGGCCACTTTGTTCTCTGTAATTACAAGCAAGTCTCTGTCTTACGTGTCTACCACAACATCATCTCACAACCTGTACAGGTCAATATCACACTCATTTTTAGGACAGATGTCCTAGTAACTGTATTTGTTCAGTGGTCTGACTGACGTTGTCTGAGGAACAAATGAGGGTTTTGGTGGCACATCAGGTTTTAAGGAGGGTGTCCTCTTTATTCCCGTACGAGGAAGGGTGCCGTTGCTCGTGTAACTGCTTTGCCGGGACAATGAAGGCTGGAGGTGAACGCTGACAGGTGTCCCTTGAATGTAGTCCATCTTTGTGCCTGCTGTGGGAGTCACATACCCCCCCCGATTAATACTGGGCTGTCTGGATAACAAAACACCATTTGGTGAGTTTAAGTTTTTAGGAAGGGCAGATATTGAATGCCTTTGTGAAGAATTTTTGTGATAACCTCTCTGCCTTTCCAAAGAGGTCATTGGTACTGCAGGTGTGGTGGGAACATCCACCCGTTTTGTGGGGCTGTTTCGTGGAAGAGTTGATGGAGGAGAGTACAAAGATGCCTCCCTGTTGGGAACTTTAGGTGGTATCTCAGACATATTTCCCATTGGATCCAGCATTAAAGTCTGGTGGGCCACTTGGATATCTCCCATAATTGCTTTGGAATTACTAGTAGTTTCATTTAAGTGTTTCAGGAAATCATTCAGGGTGTTCCTGGAATCAACAGATCTCCTGTGGTCTCTTTTGCTGGATGGTTTTGTAAGTGGATGATCAATATGTTGCATCTTTTTGTCTGCCTTGTGCGCGTTAGAATTTGAGAAAGATGTATTGTAATCATGAGTAGCATTGGGAAGAACAATAGCACTAGGGATATGTCCATGACTTAGAGGAGAGTGGGGTGGAGGACTGGAAGGAAAAAACTGCGGGCTTTTTAGTGGGGTTTCCTTTCGTGAAGCATTGAGATTACTATGTGCTTTCTCCGACTGACTTTTCATGGCCTGCAGAGTCTTTTGTTGAAGAACTGGTGTAGATTCAGGAGTTGGAAGTGCAGCTAATTCTGGAGGCTGGCCCCTGTGGTCCATCATCATGGACTTCGTATCCCCATTTGGTGGCAATTCCTTTCTGCTAGTTAACAGGTTTGTGTAGAGTTTGGGTGAATCAATGTTTTGTTGATATTCCTTGACGGGACTATCGAACAACCCATTCAGTTTAGCAAAGCTCCCACTGGAGTCAGTACAGGACTGCGCAGATTCTGCATCTTTGTGTATTTTTCTGGATTTTCGTACGAACACATCCCGATAACAGTAAACGGCCACTCCCGCAATAAAGGCTCCCAGGACAAAAGCAGCAAAGACACAAGTGATTAGGACATTCATGTGTACCATTTGGTTGGACTCTCCTGATTGCACTTCCCACCTCACACCTGCAAAAGACATGCAGTGTATCATAAATTTACATGTACTTCATACTGGTCCATTTCAGAAGATGTTAATCTGCCTCAGGGAAGGACAGCAGTGTCTATTAAGTGTTTTCAAGTGCTCTGTGCCTACTGTTAGTGTAAATCTGCAATCCACAGCACTGGTGAATGCAAATAATTTTATAAACAAAAAGGACGGAGTTAGCATTGATCAGCCTAAACAAAGACTGTCCATTTTCTTTGATAATGAAGAATACTTGTCAGAGCTTCACTCCTCATATTACATTTGGCTGTACACTGTATGCTATTGGTTTAGCCTGTCCCCAAATTTCCTTTAAGGCTCACAAATAGGGGCCTGTATGCTATTAACATTAACGATTTCTGCTAGAAAATTGAGGTTAGAAGGTGCTACTGGGCCAGACAGCAATTAATAACTCAAGGATGAAGCTCCCTCTCAATTTTCTGCCCAACTCATAAATCAGTATCAAAAGAGAGACAGGATTATGCAAATATTGTGTAGAACTGTATAATGTACATACTGCATTGTTTAAACCATGTCAAGACAATCTGATGCAAAACTTGTAAACTAATATATCTACAGCTTGCTAGCCTTGGAGTAGCATACTTTGCATTATGTAAGCATACAATTTTCAAAGTTCAAGATTACAGCATTCTATTAAAGCACTAATTTTTCTTTTCTGCTTGTAGTCAATAATGAACTTATATAATACTTGCATACCATTGAAAAAACACTCCTTGCAAGGTTAAGTTATTACATAATGTTAAAATTTAGAAAACTTTTTGTTAAGACAAAGTTGAATACTGGATTTGTTTGTGATTCATGTATTAACCAGCTCCCTTTGTTTCTTGAGACTTTTAAAGCAACCACAGACATCTTGCAGCTAAGACAATGTTAGTTTTTAATGAAAGTAATTCTGTTAACTATCCCAAGGGATGTTAAAATGAAAGAGCAAGAGTGAAGGAACAGATTCATTTTTGTTAGAGGCAAGGCCTTTGAACATCGTTAATGTTCAGGGTTATAGGTTTTAATGGCACTGTGCAGAAGAAGAAAGAACATAAATAAAGTTCACTAATAGCTATGACACAAAATATGATTCAGAACCAAGAGCAAATGATAACAAAAAACTTAAAGCAAAATGGAAAATAACTGCAACAAATTAAAATGACAAATGCACTGCCGTAATGGCTGATAGGAAACCTGATATGTTTTTGTGAATGGTAATAAAATAGAAATGTTTTTTTTGGCTGGTGAGATTTTTCAGTAAATACAGAATTGTGCAAACATGTCTGTCAGCCAGCTATTCTGTGTACTGATGAAGACTTAAGTTTTGTTTATGGGGCTGGAAGCTTCTTGAGCCTTTGGTTGACTGCAATAGTCCTGCTGAATTGAAATCTTTTGTTGCTGTAAGAGCCTAATCAAAGGTTCACTTAGCTGAAAGAATGACTACAGAAAAGATGAATTACATGCCATACATGTTTCTTTCTGTGTTCAGATTAAAATCTATCTCTGTGCCTCCATGTACTGAGACCTTTTTTAAAACCAACCCTCATATCCAGAGAATAAAAATTCAGCACATCCTTACTCAGATCTGACCACATTCTTCACAAACGTGCCGCAGGCAGCAGTTTGGGATATGCCCCACTTCAAGCTCCGTGTCATGGAGCTGTGTTTTGCTTTGTTCCTGCCCCTGCCTGCTGCAAAACCAAAATAACAAAAAAAACCTGCCATTAAGCTCTTGTAAGCAACCATTCATGAGGACTAATAGTCTTATCCAAACTAGACTCATTTGAAAACAACCACCAGAGGTGCAGATAAATCCTGAATTTAATTTTTTTAATGCATCCAGAACTCCCACTGATTTTAATGGGAGCTTTGGAGCACCCCAGGAATAAAAGGCTGAGCTTATTATCTGTGTTTCCCATTATAAGCTCTAAGCAGCACTTATGAACGCTGGTTAAATAGGTACGAGAATCATGATTGCACTGTCTGCATATTCACAGGAAATGGGTGTAAAATATAGCCCAACAATCACTGCTGTTACACTTAAACCTTAGAAAATGCTGAGACTATCAGGTTTCCATTCAGCTGCAATGTATTCCCTGGTAAGGCCTTACCCTTTGGGACACCTGATAATGGATCAGAATAATCAGAAGTGTTTGGGTCATCTTGAACTACAAATTTCCGAGAGCCAGTCACTTTAGGTTTCCAGGAACCAATCACTTTAGGTGATATAACTGGGATACTTGCCATTGTGGTAATGGAAGCTGAGGAGAACTCCATGTCTGTGGTGGCAAACAGATTTTTATTAATGTGTATTACAGGCGTCAGGCTTTCCTCGCTGTTTCATGGCATATCTAAGCTATCGCTGGAGACAGTATTTAATGGGAGTTACTTGACAGCAAAATGTGACCCACTACACTTTGTAGAACTACAGAGGACTGATTGAAATCAATTGGTTCAATACTTTTAAGTATGACAAAAACAAAAAACAAAAAACAAAACCACACACATTAAAGCATCAACAGCTACTAGCCAAAAAGCCAGAGAAGTCAAACATGAAAGCAGTGCAAAAGTTGATATAAACAACTGGTAGAGATGAAAAGCACAACTTGCACTACTTAATTGCTATATTGTTCACTGAAGACAACATATTCCATTACCTTCTAAACATCTTCCAAAAATATAATTTTACTTAGAAAGATACATGCGTACTATAGGTTACTCCTGAGAAACCAGATCAGCTCCATTAGTGCTATTACAGGATACCAGGAACTGTTGAATGAGCCATTTCTTGAGGGGACGATGAAAGGAATGTTCTTAACCTCTATTTTGTAATGGTTCCTAAGGAACAATATCGTATAGATTCTAGCTCCTCTGTCATACACTTACTGAGCAGAATCACTAAAGCCAATGTGGAAATGCATGAGCAGGAAACATATCAAATTGGGTTTACAATCCAAAATCTACTTTGCACACAAGTATTTTGTGTTCACTGTCCCATTAGGTTTAGGCGTGTATGTCTGTGATGTGAGATTTGACTGAGAAATGTACTCCAAAAGCATGCTCATTCAGGTCTTGAAAACCAGGTTCAATTGTACCTGTTCTAAAATATCACTTTGAAAATTCAATTGATAACCACTAACTGAGGCAAGGTAGCATTTCCATATAACAGTTTTGCTTTGCTTTCCTAAGCAAGTATCTAACTTACATTATGGTTAATATATCTGTAAATATTTGTCTCAGACATTACTTCTTGTCAAGTTACAGAAGTATAAATATAATCAGAAACCAAACCAAAACAACAACAACAACAAAAAAAACAAAACATGTTGTTGCACTTTTGCAAATTAAACATAGAAATAGATTCTTCTCAGATTTGTCAGTCAAACATGCCCTCAGTTTGAAACAAGAGACCAAGTTCCAGGAGGAACACTGGAAAATATGGCTCAGTCTTGCTCCTGTTGAAGTCAACACAGGTTCTCCTTTTGAGTTCAACAGAGGAGCATTGGGTCCTGCCTCCTGGAACACCAAGGGCTGACAATGAAAACATTGTTAGAAAAAATCACTGAAGGTGAAAAGGATGTGAAAGTCTCTCTGACAGCAATACATAAAGCTTCCTAGGCTACCTTTGTTTACACAAGTCCTCATTCAGCTACACAGTTTGTGATATTTTTTTCCATTAGCACAAACTACTTATAACATTTTAAAAATAGAGAAATACACATTTTCTGAAATGCGTATTTGTACAAAAAGCTTGCTGGGAAAGAAGGAAAGACAAAGGGAGCAGTAAGGAGGAAGATGATGAAATTCTGCAATTCATCTACTAGAGATGACCAATAGGGGCATTCACAAATGCATGGCTGGGGATACAGAGTAAAGCTTAGTGGACTTTCGTGCAAGTGAAGATGTCATCTATATTAATCAGGCTCTTTAATAAAAGATGTCTCAATAAATAATGAGCTGTTAACATGCGACTACACAGGGTGAAGTACTGAGTGAGAAGAGTCTGACTATCTTTACCATCAGTGGGAACATGAGTAAAAGCACAAAAATGAAGGATTGCCAACTGTGCAAAAGGAAAAAAGGGCTGAAAATGCTGAACTGAAGGAAAGTAAAGGTCATTAATTCAAAAAAATTAAAAAAACTAACCAGATGTTGGGTCGCCAAATATTTTGTAATCTGGTGTAGCTGTAGTAGGCAAAATTTCTAAAAGAATTAAAGGAACAAGTAATCAGTAAAAAGTAACAAAAAGAAAGCAAAAGATCTCAAACCTGAGCGACGGAAAATGAAAACTAAAATATTACTGGTTATAAAAAATAAATTCTTCAATACTTTGCTGTAGACCCCAAGTAGTTGTAAACTGGTGAAGGAGAAGAAAGACAAAACTCTGCCACCCAGGACAAAAAAGTTCATCTTTGTGAACATTCACAGTAACAACAGGTGATGTGTTCATCGTGTTACTGGAAAGTTCATCATAAATTTAACATCTTTAGTGAAGCGTGGCCACAGACTACTGCTGAGATATTATAAATGAAAAGCAATGACTATGCCTTACCATGGCAGTCCCCAAGCTGCGCTGTGTTGCCATATTCTATATCTTGTACATATCCTCCAGTGCTGTGGTTGTATGAAACAAATAAAGAGAACCTGCAATTAACAGTATTAATAGGGAAAAAAATAGTGATTTTTTTTTTTCCTGGAAGCAATAAATGGAAACATTCAGTCACCACAGAGAGGCAAAACCTAGTGTATGACCAAAAAAAAAAAAGGTTTTATCAAACACACAATTTGTTTATAACCAGGCTTTAACATTGTATATACAATGCCAGTCAGTAGAAAAGATCATGTTCTTCATAGTGACCCTGTCACATCTATACTGGGTGTGCTCTTGGGTTTGGATAGAACTGTGCAACTACACTAAGCTGAAGTTTGGGCTAGCCTGCTACAAAGGCCTCTTTTTAAGATACAGCTGCTAATGCACTATATATTACAGACTAGATCTGTGCATAAAGCCTTTGATATGTATATACATCACCCTAGTTTCAGTGTGGAGGCAAAACCTTTCTTTTTCCCTACTCTGAAACCTGTGCTTTTGTATTTGCAATTGACTGTGCCCTGGCTGTGAGCAGGGCTGGGAGGGGACAGCGTGTACTGTCCTGTCTGAGCTGCTCAGGTTTACAGGCAGCAATTTGTTGCTATCCTGCTTCCTACAGCTCTTCCTGCAGGTCTGTTTGTCATCACACACACATGTAAAACCCCCACCGAAAGGAAGTCTTCACTTAGAGTTTGCAGAATTCAAACTTTCAGACTTCAGCATTCTGTTCTCTCATATATATAGTACATTCAAAAAACAGCTCTAAAAAATAGGCATTTATTAATAGAGTGCAAGGGAACAGGCACAGGATACAAGCTTGTATAGTCTACAAAATACATAGTAGAGATGCTGGATTAATTTGAGAAGGAGTACTTACGGCATGCCTGGTGTCACTCTTCCACATGCCTCATGGTCTAACCAGCCACAGTATGGGTCCCGTGAAGCAATACACGCCCTTGCAAGAGAAAAAAAACCCAAAACATACATTTTTTTAAAATTTCCTTCCCCAGAGATGTTGGCACCCTTCCTTTAAGGGAGAATTCAGGAACGGGGCCGTACTTTTTACATGACCCGTGACGCTCACACCGACTCAGAGGAATTCTAATGACGCAGCTGGAGAATGCCACAAACAGAGCATGGTGGTCTCTATCTAGCTGAAGGGAGATGACTCTTCTGTCTTCCTCACTCTCAGCATTACACCTGTTAAGAAAAATAATGGGAAGCCATTATTTTACAACTGTAGTACTTTGGGCAGAGCTTATGCTGAAAACATTTTATTTATTTATTGTTTGTTTGGATACTGAAAAAGGAATTCCTTATATAAATATAACATACTAGTCTTTTCTGAGTGGCTTGTAAGCAAACATGATTTGATAAGCTGGGTTATCAATACTGACTTCTGACTCTTATTTACAGCTACATGACTATTTTAAAAATACAAATTCATTTTATTTGTTCTCCCAGATGACATAAATATCTCAACAGAGCAGAACAGGAGTCCTGTACTGGGCACCTGTAGAGTCTAATTGTACTGCTTCCATTTCCAAATTCTTTTTTTCCAGAATAAACACATTTAAAATGATTAGATGTAGTTTATTTATTATTGGTCACTGTTGAGAAACCCTCAATATAAGCTCTCAGTGTTGCTTTTTAACAGCAGATTGTTCTGATGTTTGATATTCAGGAAGATGTGTATCTATTTGTGGAAGAATTAGACTGTATCACTGACGTCACTAGAGTGGAATTAGGTTGTTCACTCGACCCAAGCAAAATGGCAAGTAACCAAATATTTTCAGGTTATTCAACATGAGAAACACTGTGAAATGACAAATAAATGATGATGTTGGTAATAATGAATTAGTTTTGGTTCACCATCATTTTTATTTAGCTAGGTACCAAGGACTAGATGAAAAGCTACATATTTTAGGTGTTCTGGTAATACTTACTTTGCATGATTATATGCTTCAATCTCTTCCAGTAATACACTGTCATTCAAAGAGAAAGGCCTGGTCTTTGCCAAGATTTTAAGTACTACTCCTGCTTCAGAGCCAACAAATATGACTGTGTAGTTCTGGTATGGTCCAGCAGCGTGGTCTACAGCAATTGCTGTCAATCTGTATCTATCAAGACCAAAAGGCATGTCATTAACTAACAGTGTGTTTCCTTGTTTTCCTTCCCACATGCTTTAACTCTGAATTATGTCATACCTGACACGTGTTTTGGTAAACCAAGGCTCCTCAACAATTGAGGGAACAGCTGAATCCATCAAAGGATGAGATTTAATAAAGGACAACGTTTCGTCTGGGAAATCAATGGAGGTTTTGTAAGCTTCTGCTAGGCCATGTTTTGCACAGCAGCCAGGTCTGAAAGGAAGACAACATTGTTTTTTCCCTCTTGATATTTTAGTTAATGAGAGAAGGCAGCCTGTTAATGAGCATCCTTATGGTTAAAGTGTAAAGCTTTGCTTTGATTTTTACCGAACAAGTCACCCAAGAGTGCAGCTGATTTTAATGTAGGCCTTTCAAGGACAGTATTACAGTATCATAAGTAAAAACTTTTTACCTTGGCTTTGGTACTTTGTCTTCAGGTACAGCTGTCCAAACAGAGTCAGGAGTCTTTTGTTCTTTAAATCTCCCTTTGAAGACCTTCTCAATGTCATCCATACTGAAAGCACAGACTGCTGAACCAGGGATGCTGTAAAATAAGAAAAATAGTTGCAAGAAATCAGACTACAATGGCACCAATCTCAGTGTAAGAGAGAAGCAAAAAACTACCTTTGATAGAAGGTTGCTCATCTCTCACCTGTTAAGCTGTGTAGTGAATACACCGACAACCGTAGGGACTCCATTGATTTCTATTATGTCTGTGATAGACTGTAGAACATCAAAGTAGAAGAATGAATCTCCAGGAACTGAGCAGTTGAGGCGAGCTTTCAGAAAGGATGTCCAATGTTTTTCCAGGACTCTCTGAGAACCCCCCATGTCATTTTTGCAAATGCGTGCCACACGGGAATACACAGCCTGTGAAGGACAAAAAAAGAAAAAGGAAAAAGGAAGAAGGCTTGAGAGATGCAAGGGCGAGAGTGCTCGTTTCTGAGATATTAATAAAGAACACTGAAGATCAGAAAGGCAGTTGTCATTCATCCATGCAGAAAGAAAGAAAGCAAACAATGTTTAGCTGCTAGTGCACAGGCATTTTAATGTATCACCAAGCAAATGCAACTCTGCCAGCTTGTCCCTACCCTTCTTGCCTTCAAAATCATATTGTTAGTGAGATTTAAAGACTCTAATTAACCATGTGTAAAGGAGTTAATAATTTATTATAGAATATCATTCCATGGTGAAGCATGAGTATTATACTCTGTAATGGTATGACTGAATTATTCAATACCCAGGGACATTAGAGAAACTTCTTTGAAACTCTTCTTTTGTGTTGTTTTCTTTTGTTCCTTTAATAAGCATGAAAAAAAACAACACTCAGATTTTCCATTACTTGCCACAACAGTTAAGGCAACAGTGAAACAGAAAGATACCTGTAGAGAGCTCTCCTAACTGCGTGGCAGAAGGAATACAAACAACTTTTTGGTTGAAGAACGCCCTGTTCTATTTTTCCTTTTTTTTCCTCCCTGTAAATTATAAAATTGGGATAACTACATAAATTTTGTACTAGTCCCTTCTTCTTGTAGTAAACTGTGCTTGTTACTGTTGCTGTTTTAGGATGATCTAACTCTGCAAAGACTTGTAGCTAGCAATAGCTTGCTGTAAGGATACTCACCTTGCCTAAATTATTGTGCTCTACAGCAATTTCTCGAAAGAAGAAATAAACGTAGTTCCCGTATTCTATGGCATGGAGGAAGTGTGGCTCTGTAATAAAGAGCAAGGAGAAAGTTACTTCAAAAAATTGTTCAATTGGCATATAACACTGACTACACTGTGTGATTTGGCAGCTTTTCTCCCACAGGAGAAGCTTCTTCTCTATACCAGCTAACAAGAGGTCTAGTCTTCCAGACACTTGAGGATGTCTAAATATGGGTGCACTGGAACTTAAATGGACTTTAAGGCCTTAATGTTGGCTAATGGACTTTAAAAAAAAAAAAAAGCCTCAAAGGAATTGCATTTCAGCATGGTTATTTTGTGACTGCAGATTCATTCATTGATGTATTTACCAAAAAAAAAATGCTTTATTGATACTGCTTTCTTATTGTGATCATACTATGTTGAAAGCCGCACGTATGGTGACAGTAAGACATGCTGGCTGTGAATTACCTGACTCTCTGTGCCACTGAAATTATATTCACCATTCATATGGGAAAACACTCCCCCAAATTACCTTTTATCCATTTGGAATCATACTTTATTGTTCTTAAGGCAGATCCATCCCCCATGCTGCGATAAATAACAGCATCACTTGCCAGGAAATCTGCTACAGTTGCTGAGTACAATTTTCCATCTAAAACGGAAGTTGAAAATGTGGTATTAAGAAGCCTTTAATGATCTACAGAACTCTGACTAGGCTGTATTTGTCCCCATTTTTTTTACTGCCATTCTTCCACAAATTGCTGTAACCTATTTATTAACAGGTCAGCTTCTAATCCTTTGGAGGTCCTTTAAAAAATTTAAGAGTAGAGGCACCTTGACACCTTTAGTTTTCCTGTGCTTGCTTTAAAAGCGCTCTGGCTGCTCTGGTGTCATTAATCATTTAGACTCATTACAAGCAAAGTTCTTACCAGCAAAGAGGGCGACATTGGTTTGTCTGGCATCAAATGGGCATCTTGCCAAACCACTAATTTCCTCCCCATCATACTCCAATGTATTCAGCTAGAGAAGAAAAACAAATGGGTGGTAGTGTCATTTCTATTTTGTATACTGGCACAAAAGCATAACATTGTCTTTCCACAAAACTTAATTTAGCAAATTGGCTTCTGTCTGGTTTTATTTCACCTTGAAACACTCTCCAGTCACACTGGCTATATTTCCTACAGCATAATTAGTGCAAGCAAAACCAGTAACAGATTAATGACATATTCAATATCCTTACCCGATAGTATCTGCACATAGGATTAAATGCATTTGTTCCACAGACAAATACCATCTCATCGTTTCTTGGAACAAAGACTTTAATGAAGTTATGGCATTCATCCTGAAAAGAGAGTTAAGATGTATCAATCACATATTTCACATATACAATTCACATTAGCAGGTGACAGTGCATGTGATAAACTTACTTTATGTTTGCCTTTCATTGCACAGTTCTCTCTGTCCTGCTGCCTTGACCTCCATGTTAATTTCTATTCAAATCAAACCAGAAAAATGTTCATTTTCTTTCCACAAAAAAAAAAAAAAAAAGCCAACAACAAAACAAACAAACAAACAAAATACCTCCAAGCCTCCCTTGCCAATTCCTCTATCTACTCACCCTGCTTGGAGTAACTTCTGATTTTGGAACTTCATTCAAGTTTACAGTGTAAACTTGATCCCTGTTTGCAAAGAGTAAAAAGATACAAGTCACTTCATTAATTAACTGGACTTAGTTTTGTTGAGCTAAATCTATTTTTAGAGTGTTTTGTTAGACAAAAAGTTCCTAAGAAATGCTTATTTTCTGCATTATGGGAGAAGTTTGTGCATGGGCAAATAGGGTAATGTTGACTTTATCGGTGTGGACCTTAGATTGCACCTATAGTATCCGGTTGCCCCATCTTCCCATTATGTTGAAGACTAATCCAGACTGTAAATAATCAGGTGTTTTACACTCACTTCCTATGTCCCTGATGCATCAGTCCAAGTTTAAAATAATCAGGGGAGAATTTTATCAGAGCAATAACATAAAGGAGGGAAACGAGTATTTGATCATTGGTTTTAGCATAACTACAGTAACTGCAGCCTTCAAATCCAATTTTCATGCACTGGCCATAGATATGGTATGTTTCTCTGGGAAGTCCTCCCCCAGTTTTAATTTTTATCATATTCTGTAGATTTTTTAAAAATGAATTTTACACATTAATGCAAAACCAGAAGAGAAAAGAATTTTAATCTAATAAACTGACTGAAGGAAAATTACCTGCCAGCGATATAAAGTGTGTCTCGAATTTTCAACATCAGTTGGAAGTCCAGTCGGTGCTGAGATTCATTGCCTGAAGGGCGTCCTCTAAATACTGGATATTGCCTTGAATCTGCAAGTAAAAATGGGCTACACCATCACTCAGGATTATAGAGCGAAAGAATCAATATATGGCATTGATTAGCTGTATATACTAGGTGTAGAAGGGTTTAAACTAAATTCGTTGAGTAATGTCTTGAATATAAATGAAAAAAAGATGGATAATGTCAGCAAATGTTCTTTTTCCTGAAGTTATTGCTGTATTTCTGATTGCTTTTTTAAGAAAATGATTAAGTGTTCCATTAAAGATACAAAGCCAGTAAACACATTTCAATTTGAAAGGAAACAGATTTTTTTTTGTAACTTCCCAAGGAAAAAAAAAAAAGCATTAGAACTTTTTCCCTAGTGGCTAGGGATCACTTACAGTGGTAGTCAACAATGTTAATAGGGTCCTCATCTTCAGGGAAGCTGACAGCTCGGCATTGGGACAGACTCATTAGCATAACAGAGGCACAAAGCAGAGGAAGCCTCATGGCTGGTGAAAGCTGAGCACTACCTTTGTGGCAACACTGTTTAACTACCTGGAAAACAGGAACATACCAGTGAGATTTCAGCAGCACAGGGCAATAACGTGACTTCCTACCGCAGAAGGTGCATTTCCTTTGTGTTTCAGCACTGGCACCAGTGGACTTAATCGATGCTTCTGAAAGGCCCCTAAACGTAGAGTGATGGAAAACTGCCGTGTGACATATCCCTGCTCAAACCTGCTCTGAAACATATGGATGTTTGCTAATTTTTAGCTGGATTCACAGGCATTTCTGAAAAAGCTGATGATTGTCAGCCCATTTAATTCATGGGAATAACAAACAGAGCATGCAGGCTGCTGACCTGGCAAGAAAAATTGTCAAACTTCGGATTAGAATTTTAATTAAACTACAATCTCTTCCCATCCCCTCTATCACCGAATGTCATCCAATAAAACCCTTTCCCCATAAAGTACTTAAATCTTATCCACAAAAAGTCATGACACACACAATCTGTCTGAACATCCATTCCATGTTTTAAAATTACTGCTTGTTTCTAGGCTGTGCCATCATACCACTAAGCCTAACAGGCTCATTGCCAAAGACGTTATGTATACGACCAGGCAATTGATGCTATGCCTTGAGCACTGGCTTACACACATGCGGAGACCAGGCAATTGATGCTCTGCCTTGAGCACTGGCTTACACACATGCGGAGTGAACGTAAAAATGCTGCCTCTGTGGTGCACAAGGGTTTGTCGCATGGTTTGCAAGTGTGGCAAAGAAATACAGATCATGGTGCTGAACTGAGCTCCTAACAACCAGCTTTCCCCCTAATTCTATTTGTTATGATAAAAAGCTAGCAACTCAGCAGCAGCTCTCATGGGGTTTTTGGTTGTTTTTCTTTTTATTTTGTTATATATGTGCTATAGATTATATAGCACATACTATGATAGCAACACAGCCTTATACAATGAAGCTGTTTAGAGGGATAAGGAAACATCATGTCTCCAATTAAACTGCATGGATATTTTAGCAAGCAGAATTCAACTACTCAAGTTGCAATTTGGATACGATGCAAGAAAACATCTCGAAGTGAAATGCAATCTTTAATGACCACAAGTGGTCTGAGCAGGGGTTAGATTTCTCATTACAATCCTGGCACATGTGGTACTATTCCCTACTCCAACCTTTTGGAGACATTCATTCAACCCTGATTCACAGGTCAGAGCTTTGAGTCATCCGTCCAATGCTTTACAGTTGCTGAAATCAGTTATTAAACCTTTGTCTAAACAGAATAAAATAAGCCTTTAAATTTTAATGTTTCAAGAATTGTTGCGAGATCTACATGTTGCCAGCACAATGTGCCAGGCCTGATCCAGCAAAGCACATAAGTATTAATCATTTAATAATTTGAAAAGCAATTAAAAAAAAAAAAAAAAACAAACAACACTTCATAACAACACTTAACCTTTTAGTACTGCTTACTTGGGTTGAGAAAACTGTATTTGTTAATTGATACTACAGCTGGCTAGGGGCAGGGCTCCTTCCATCCACAAAGCTGCTGAACTCTGTGAGTTCAGATTGTGAGGAGACTAACTGAAATGCAGATAATATTTGGTGATGGGAGTGCAGCTGTGGATGTTTTCTGAATGCCTGTCCATTATGGACTGACCTGAAAAGAAGCATTTTCCACCGTTAATGATATTTCTGTATCTCAGTCCACCCATCCAGAACGGATGGGCTGTGCTTTTAGTCAAGACTGATGAGTGCAGTGGTTAATAAACACTAATGATTCCTGGCACTTTCCCTCTGCTCTTCCTTGTCCTGACATGGCCTCTTCAGCTGAAGCCATCTTGCATTAAATTACTAATGAGCAAACTTAAAACAAACTGGGATTAATAAAGTTAGTTCAAATTAGTTCTCTCTTGTGAAAGCACTATTAGAGCAAAGTCCTGCAGCACAGTGGCTCCCAGACACAATATATATCAATTATATATATTTAATTTATATATAAATTAAATTTAATATAAATTTTATATAATTTATATATCAATTATATATATATATATATATATAGAGAGAGAGAGAGAGAGAGAGAGAGAGAGAGAGAGATTATATATAATTATATATATTAAGAAAATCAGTCTCCAAATATCTGGAGATATCCTTCACTGCTGGTCCAGTGAAGGAAGAGAAAGGGAAGGCATATAAACAGTACGTTGTGTTAGTGGACAGTAACATCTACAAGGTGCTTAGTAAAAGCCCTCCCTGTAGCCTCATTTCCTTAGAGAATGAACGAATACAAACTGCAAAGGAGCAAGATGTCCTCCCAGCCATGTAGGCTTTAGTTAGCGTAGAAGATGAGGCCACGAATGGCCCACACATCATGATGCAAAGAGACCTATCCTGGCTGCAAAATGCACACAGCCTGTAGTTGTACAAGTTCTGCCAGTATGGGTGTATCTTAGGAAGAGTGTTTTTTTTTTTTTTTTTTTTTTTTTCCTCTTTCCTTCCCATATCTCATCTAGGAAGAATTCAATGGGGCAATGAATTTGAAACTTAAATGTAACTTCCCTTACAAAAGCAAATACTGTCTTCTGGACTCAGAAGGCTGCAGAGAACAAAAGGGCAATTTGTCTGTGTATGGGCCACAACAACAGTGACCTAAAAAAACAACTTGTCACAAAAACAAAAAGGAAACTACCAAAATTCCAGGTAAAGGAAGAGGGTATCATTTCTCTCAGATTCAACTTTCCTGATGATATACACCCAAACTCTACTCCCTAGAAAACAAGGCAAAGTTTTGTAAATGTAAAGCCACAGGAGGTGTGAGACTGCATCCTGAGCAGGAACAAACATTTATGTCTTCCTCAAGAACCCCCCCAAGCTCTAAATATTTGTCCTGAATATTTGCTCTGAGAACACATAAGAGGTGGGAATACTTATGTTCAGCAATTCTGTTAGCTAAACCTTTCACAAGTCTTTCAAAAACAAAACACCTACATCTGCTTGAATCACAGATGTTTGTCATGGCAAGAGAAACACACAGGGAGATGGACTGCATCAGCAAACCATACCTAGTTAGGTAAAAAGTACAGCTTTCCTTATTTTGCTTGTAAAAATATTACAAGCAAATGAACAGTAGTCCTGATTTCTAACTACATACAAAAAAGAAAAGGCACCTGCTTTAAGAGGGCATTCAAATGCAGCCTTTAGCTGCAGGGCACAAACTTGAGATCAGAACCACTGAAAAGAGAATAAACCTAAAGAACAGCAAGTTGTTCTTCAAGAACAATAAACCTGTTCCCTGGATAATCAGAAAAATGGGCTCCATCTAGCCCTTGGAACAGGGGTTTATGACAGCCAGGTGTATGCTTCTGGTACACACAGATATGCTGGTGTGAAAGACATAATTTTTGCTTCATTCAAGCCTATTCTAGAAGCCACTACTGTGGACTACAAATAACAATGCTGAAGTATGTTTGGACCAGAATACCTGATTACGAAATACTGGCAATGTCTACCCTCAAGAAAATGTAGAAAACAATCATACTCTGGGTCTGATAATTTTTCCCCAGCCAGGATTCAGACCAGTCTTTAATTAATTTCTCCTATAAATTGCATTCCTAGCATTTCTGTTAGGAATCAATTCATGGCAAGTGCAATCTTTTGGAAATTACCATATCGCTATCCCTGTTTTGCAGCTGGGTAATAGAGGCACAGACAAAGGCTGAATTTGTGACCAAGGCCAAATTTGTGACCAAGGCCAACAACCAAGGAAACCTTTAAAGCACCTGAGCTGCTCTGGGTTGCGTTACTCTCCTGGCAGCATAGGCAAGCTGGCCAGTGCCACCAAGGCAGAAAAGCAAGGAACAGATCAGAGACGTGGGCGTTTGCTCCACACCGTAACTAGCTGTGCCTGCAAATACAGAGAAATAGAGGTATAAACGTTAGCTGTTGGCACAAATCCACATCAGTAAAGTGGCACTCTGAGTGAAACAGGCCTTGGGGTGAGCACGACTGGTCAGGAGGAAGGCAGGCAGTTGTTGCAGATATAAACGGGCTCTTGGTGTCTGGCACCTTTCAATCTCAGATACGAAGCCCATCCTTCAACTCCTGACTGGGGGAATCCAGAGAAGGAGGATATCATTCCTGCTAAAATATGAGCCCTCCTTCAAACAATCACACTTGAAGGGGAATAGGCCACTGTTTCTTGCCCATTAATCTACTCCAGCCTTTGACAATGCACTGGTGACACTCCATCAATCATCTTCGCGTGCGCTGCCACGGAAAAGAAGAGGGGGAAGGGAAAGGGCATTCAGCCAACTGGAGAGAAGCAACACATAAAATAACTTTGACCCAGACTGATGCAATATCTTCTGTTATCTCAAAAGAAATTATAAGTCTCCTTAACACAGTAAATGTTTCTCAAAATGCTAAACGGGAGTGCGGAGTGGCAAATCCAGGCAGAAGTTTGAGATAGGTCATAATGAAAAATACATCCCAAAAATTAGTTCACTTTTGGAGAATTTGTTGAGGCGAAGGAGAGTAGGTTGCAATAAAAAAGCTGAAAACCAGGTACTTAACTCAAAAAGGCTTAACTGACTGCACCATCTTCCTTTCGCAGCAGGCCTAAACCAGGCTGTGAGGCGAGATCAGGAATCTCCTGGGTACGTGGAACTATGTTCTAACCATGGTGAGGGTCAAGCAGAACTGATTGGTAATATGCTGAGTTTAGTCAATTTACATGATGTGTTTTCACACAATCCCAAGTGGCTTTGACTAAGCAGGAAATCCCCCTCGCCCTGTGGTCCCTACCATGTGCAAATGGCTCCCTCAAGGCAGATGCCCTAACTAGTGCATTTGAGATGGTACCTTCTGAAATTTTGAGCATGAAACCCTTCTAACAATAAGCCAGAAAGAAATGAAAGAAAAGTCCTTCGTGCTACCTTTTCACAGATGCTCGGAAAGTTTCTCATTGCAGTGCTGTAAAGCTTTTTAACCCGAAGACTGCTGAAACAACAAAGGTCTGTTGGACTGGCTAGAGCAAGTCACAGACAACCTCACTTGCAACCAAACAGCCAAATAAAGTTATGCTGGTCTCAGAATGGGAATTTACTTGTGTTTATCACCTCTCTCCCAATTTTTTATTTTTTATTTTTTTTGTATGTAAAGGACTAGTTGGGTTAAAAAAGGTTAAAATGTTATTTAGCCGCAGTGATTATTTTTTCAAGTAGAGATCACCTTTAGTCCACTAACTGCAGGCTGAAAAACACTAGTTGAGAAGGGTGAGCTTCAAATTCTGGGCCTCATGAAGTTCACAGCAGCACTGGCACGGGCTTGGCCCTGGGGGACTCAGGCTTTGCGCATGCATTCACTTGCTGGTGGTAACGGCTATGAGGTGGGACTCCAGCTTGAACTCCAGCTGCAGAAAGGAGAGCTTACTAGTAAGGTGCTGGAGTAGAAGCTGCCCATCACCAGAGGGTAGCAAAGAAAGGCAGGCTGCTGCTGAATTTGACTAGCAAGTCAATCGTTTCAGAAGCTAAAATATTTAGTACAAGATACATGAACTTGGTATGGGCCTTCTCTGGTGCCCTAGGCCCTTTGTGGAAATGTATGCATTGGCAACCTTGGATGCACCATGGTATTCAGTTAGAACAGCACCTCCACCCTGGCATGGACTAAAATGATTACAGCAGTGCCACTCAAGGGTAAACCCAACACCAAAGTGTGCGTCGGTAATCCAGACCTGAAAATGCAGCACTTTCGTATGATCCAAGACAAAATATATGATCAACATGGTCTGGGGTCTGATGGCTTGAACTGTAGAGAGGGAGCAAACAATTCTTCGTCCTACCTCTATTTTTGGTCTGTGTCTCACTGTGTGAAACAGGAATGAGGAATTATTTGCTTACATGTGAAACAGAGTTCTGCATAAAATGCAATGTTCGACTAAAAAGCTGTATCACTGTTTACTACATGAGAAGCAGGGGGATCAGATTCCTATACTGGATCATATCTATCCATAGGTTTTCTAATAATGCAATTGTGACTTATTTTGTTTTTCAGATATATTTTCTTATAAATGTGTTTCTTTTAATGAACAATGACTTCAGTAAAGGTCCTGAAGGCAGTGCTTGGCACAGAGATTTAATATACATTTAAATCTCAGAGATTGTCTATGATGTGGTAAATCCACACTGTGGAGTTTGGTGACAGACTGCTTCAGCTAATTATCAAATAACACAAGAAAATATTTGTGGTTATAATAGAAGAAGCATACTTAATGTATTACTGCGGTCCCTTTAAAAACTTGTGGAATTCTTATCTATAAATAAATAGATAAGAAAAAATGTTCCTGTCCTACAGAAGTACACTCAACTTTTAACTTGCAGTATGTAGCCATCCATATTTTTATAACAACAATTTTAAAATCTACAGCTCTGAAGAAAAAAAATAGAATGTTGGGAGCCATGATGTTAATTCAGCGCAAAAGCGCAAATAACAAATGTTATTTTAAGATAATACTTTTTTTTTTTTTTTTTTTTTTTTTTTAGGATTCTGCATTAACACCTCTTGATCTATGTGTAAGAAAAAAAAAAAAAAAAGATGGTTTAGGATTAAGTGATGAAACCCTACCACTGAGTATCACAGCTTTCATCTTAATTGGTTTATGGTATTGCTAGTTACACTTCAGTTGTTTGCAGGCTTTTAATGTTACAGGAAACGCACCCCTCTTCTCTGGAACAAGCTGACAGAACACTTGCAAAATGGATAGGGTGACTTTTAATGATGCAAATGCTTAGTGGATGATTAGATGCACTTTGAGGGCTAAATTCTCTTATGATCAAAAATTTACTTGAACACAAGGTAGTTTCAGCAAGAAAGGAAATAAAATGCTGAGCAAACTGTGATTGCTTCAATTATGTTTATTTTAATTTTTGAGAGTGAACGTTAACTACCTTCCTTTACCAGGGCAATATAAAAGCCCTCCAGCCAAAAACAACTGAGTTCAGCTCACATCTATGATAAAATCTGCTCTCTGTTGTACAAAACTCCTGAAATATATGCTCCCCTTGAAAGTCTGCCAGGGTTAAGCTGTAGGTGATAAAGTGCAAGGTACTTCAACTTATGCAGTGCTTCGGATTCATCATTTTAGCAGGTCTGCATTTCATTAATTCAAACCGCTTGTGCCCAAGTTAGACTGCCCTAGCAAATGCTAAATTTATTCACAGAAGCGTCCAAGGACTGTTGCAGAGGAAGTCTGTACAGGGATGTTTGGGTCCTGCACTGTTCCCTCAGCACTGATCCTCCCTCTGTTAATTCCTGGCCGCAGGTGGCACTGCTAGCATGTGCCCCTGTCCCTGCCCCAGTCGCCAGGCAGCTCGAGCAATGCCATCCTGCTGAAGCGGGTGGCTGCAGCTCACTGGGTGAGCTGCTGGGTGTCTCTAGCTCACAGCTGTATCAGAGGTGTCTGGCAATTTTCAGTAGTGTTTAGTCTGAAATCTTTTTATCCTGAAAACTAGAGTGAAGTCTAAAACTGGGATGGCAAAGATCTAATTACTCACAGTAGTACATACAGTCTTGGATGTAGGTTTAGAAACAACCCAGCTACCCCCCTCAGCCCCAGGCAAAACCCTAAAGCTAGACCATAGTACTACCTATTCCTCCCTATAAGAGTTGGCTACAAATGTGGGTGAGAGCCCTGAGTGAAGTAAGAACCTTGTCTACCTGCAAGCCTACAGTACACGATTTACATAGCAAGACTGTCATTCATTTCAGCTTGATTAGGCATCATCTGATAAGGAGCTCTATGACAGGTATGAACCAGTATTTGCAGGTGAGAGCCTAACAAAGGTCTCTGGCACTACTTGGACAAGTCCAGCTGACACCAGAGACACTGTGAACGGCTAGCGGCACCGCAGGTCTCTGTGCTGAGAGCCCTGTGGTCCTCCAGAAGTGCACATAGCAACCTTCACCTCGAGCAGCACTCCAGCCATGGTCCCCAAAACAAGCACTGCCAATTTAGGCCTGGAGACCAGGAGGTCAGGATAATGGGGATAAGATGTTCTGAAATGGGACATTCGGGGGAAAGAATATGCTGCAATGAGCAGCATAGCTGAAGAACAAAGGGTACTGTGGAAAGGTCACATCTGCAGTTCAACAGGCTGTGCCCCAGACAGTGTCGCCGTCAACCTCACTCCAGAAAGCATCTCCTCTTCCCCCTGCAGAACATCCCCACAGCATCGCAGGGCTGCATCTTGCTGGGCCATGGGGGTCACTGGCTTGAGCTGCTGCTGCAGCTGGGGAAAAGGGCTGCTGAGTGGCACTGCTCTCACTTCAAAGAGAAAGTAAATGGCTGCCAGAAAATGTGAGGGGAGAGGGAGGCTATCAGAAAGAAACACATCAGAGCACCTTAAGCACTGCACTAGTATTATCAGCCATTCTTGGAACTTGAGCAGTCAGCTAGCCTCACTCACAGGAATACTGCCTCTGGAGACTGGTGAACAGTGTGTTTTTAACTGGTCTTGTTTTTTTCTGCATGGACAAATCTGGTAGCCGGCCACCCAGTTACCTATTTGTATATGCAAGGCATGTGCTTTGCCACTTTCCTGGCCACAATCAATTACATGTACAAATGCAGGCATGAAAAACTGGAGGAAGCCCAAGCTCAAAGTTAACGATTACTATTATCTTGTTAAGCATTAAAGATTAACTACACCAGTCAAAGGATGTGTTATGAAATGTCTTTCCCAAGACAGAAAGTAAATAATGGGAGATTTTTTATTTATTTTTTCCCCTTTCAAAGACTACTCAAAATTTAGAATAATTGCTTAAACTGTTGCTTTTATTTACCATAATATCAAAATGCAGTCCCTTGCCACGTGACTGTTCATATTTTTACTTGAGATGTCGTGCAGAAACACATGGAAATCTGGTGAAGGCAAACCAATTTTAGA
The DNA here is from genome assembly GCF_009819795.1 of Aythya fuligula. NCBI lineage: Eukaryota > Metazoa > Chordata > Aves > Anseriformes > Anatidae > Aythya > Aythya fuligula. Next base: position 924,201 of record NC_045569.1, on the reverse strand, counting down.
ACATGTTCCGAGCAATTGTTTTGCAGCACTGCCCTACAGTATGAAGTCTCTTACATTTCTTAAATTGCCTAATCAAATGCAGACTCTGTTCCAGTCACGCTAAATTTTCACATAATGGCAGAAAAACACTTCTTTCTAGCCTAGCACTGAACAGTTGGATCACATTATTATATTTGCTGCTTTTGTAGCCTGTGAGTATTTCTAAGTGTATGTATAGATATATTTGCAGTCATGGGGGAGAGGGGCAACAGTGGTACTGTTTCTGTGAGCCCCTGGGGGACAGTTGGAGCAGCAGAGGTGGCTCTTCAAGAGAGGTACCCATGCTGAGGGTCCACTGAGAGCACCTGGGTTATTGCAACAGGGGCTGCAGTGAGATTTTTGTTTTTATGCGTTTTAGAATGAGATGCATTAGTGCAAGGTTTGAGCCAGCTTGACTCCTTGCCTTACATTCAGCAGAAGTTATTAAACAGATATAAAAGCAGCTAGGTAAATTATCCTGCTGCTGCTGCTCCCTGGCACTTCACAAGCCAGCTGGGATTTGGAGGCAGGATTGGTGCAACATGCAGCCATGGCTGTCCTGCTTTGGGTCCCAAGCTGGGAGACATCCCTGTGCTGCATCATACCACTTCAGGGAATTCCCAAAGAACCACCTGCTTCCCATGGGCCAAATGCAACCTGTAGAGCCCATGCTTGGCAGTCACAGAGACAGCAGTCACTTGGAACAGGACACTGCCATGCTGGGCACCAGCCCTCCCATCCCTCTGCCTTTTACCTGTCACCTCATGGTCACATGCACCCCTCTATGGCAGGGAAGCACATCTGTAACACTACCACCAATGTTTTAGCTTGCAAGCCACAGAGAAGCCACAGATCAAAGCTTTATAAGTTAAATTAAATCAGTAACATATGGTCCACAGTGCCTGAATGAAGGTCATAAGGAAATCCGTGGCAGAACAGGGACTGAGACTTGGGATTTCAGAGCTCTGCAGTGCAACCTGCCCCTTTTTCCCTTCCATATTGCCCCCCTAGATCCCCAATACAATTGCAGTTTCCCTAAATCCTTGTGTTATCACTAGTTATACAGGACCAGTGTAAGAATGACTAAGTAAGTTTATTTGAACCACACACAATACAGTCGGCAGGTCTATTTTTCTCTACAGCTGCACCAAATACATTTAGGTTTGCGCTGGCATAGTTTGCTGTGTAAGACCACTGTTCAATCACTAGCAGTGCTTATGTCTTTGGCAAGGATGAAAATCTGATGCTTTAGGGAGAGGAAAAGCCATAATCCACTCTCACAGTAAAACCTGCATAGTAGTACAAAGGACAGAAAAAAAAATTCTATCCATACCCTTGCAGGGAATCAGATTAATCCTCAAAACATGGGATTTGATTATCTTTGTTTGAGGTTATCATCATCAAAAAAAAACAAACAAAAAAAAAAAACAAACAAAAAAAAACCTATACATTGCTAAAAATACCCACATAGCATTTACTTTATGAAGAAAGTATGATTTATTGAGCAAAAACGAACTACTGGCTTCTCAGTGTTAATCTTTGATAAACATGTGCTGGGTTTAAGAAACCGTCAAGGAGAGCAGAACTTTGCAAATTGAAAGAAACCATTCAACTCCACGAGATGATTTTTTTTCCCCCTTATTACTCCTTTCATGAGACACCTGGGGACATTGTTCACACACTGTTGACAGCTTTCACACCACTGTTTTTCCTCTGTTATCCTTACCCCTCTCTTCAGCACTTGTCTCCAGGTGGCAATACACAAAATAGCTGTATTTGCAAGGGGTGCCAGTGCAGGCTCCTAGCCAACTGTTTGAAAGTAAAAGGGCCCTCTCCTGCCTTGCTGCTTGGTTGCTTTGAGTTGCTGCTGCAGAATCCAGCCTCCTTGACTCACCAGGTACTAAGTATTCTGATACTTAACACCTGGGTACTGCTTGGCCCATGCAGGGTACACGCAGAGCATTTATGGCTGTTTCTTGTTGTAAAACCACCATCCCACTAACAGGCAGAGTAACAGCCTCCTCACTAACACTGGACAACATTCAAACACCATCTAAAATTTTAATATTGCAACCATAAGTATACATTCAGGCTTCCAATGCATATGATTTTCTCTGTAACCTCCCAAAACAGGAAGGTTACGCAGCCTGATAGGATGCTTCACACACCACAGGGAAGGGGTGCCCAAGCAGAGGTATACATAAACAGGGTCTTGAAATACCAGCATGAGAAATTTCTTTTGACCCCAAAGCGCATCTACCACGACAGACATACGCAGAAATAGCTGCAACACTTTCTGCTGGAGCTGTGAGTAGCTGATGCAGTCCCTGTCCACCACCAGTACCTGTAAACATGCCCAGAAGTGCAACAGCAGCACTTAAGGAGAGTACCTTTGGTTTCATGCTACAGTAAAACTGTGAGGAAGGTCCTAACCTAAGGGAGGCACAAGCTGGTTCCTCACTACTGCTCAGGAAAGCAGAGGCCCAGCTGTCGTGACCATTTGGCATAAGAGAGATGAACTACGTGGCTCATGTTAAGAAAAGCCTATTATTCCAGTAATAACTGAGCACAGTGACCAGCTGATCACCTCTCATTTCTTCGGAGGTTTTGCTCCCACCACTGATGGCAGCCATCCTGTGATGCTGGTCCCTGCTGCTTGTTACCTTTCCAGATGAGCACCTCTGCTTGCTTCCCCCCTGACTCTTGAAGAGCTCCCCAGCACACACCTGCCAATTAACTCGTCATTTGCAGCCCAAACCCTCTTCAAAGCTCCCTTTGCCTCTGATGCCAACAAGCATGTGTGCCCCTTTCCCCGACACACACGGCTCAGCTAAGTTTAGGCAGCTTGTGCACAAACACGGCTGCTGATTATGCAGGCCAACAGGGCTCTCCTGCTTCTCACAGCCCCTGCCTGGCTGTACACATCTGCCGTCTCATCTCTTAAGCCATCCATTGTGGGGGACAGGATCCATCCTGTAAATAAAAATTCTGTGTATGCTGTGTTCCAGTGCCTTTCGAATTAGAAACACAGGCTGCAATTTGGCTCTTGGATGCAACTGTTAACAAAAATAACAGCAACAACAAACCCTTCTGCAAGAAGAGTATCTGTGTGCAAATACGACCTCTGTAATGTTACCAAGGTCAGGCAGACCAAGGCCAATCTGCTGTGTGAGAATATAAATCAAAGCTGTCCACAGACTGATTTCATTTACAAGGTTTGTAACCATTCTGGACAGAACAAATGTCACTTGCTTGCTTGAGCTCCTTGCTCCTCCTCCACCATGTCTTTGCTCCTCCACTTCCACCCCAGCCTCTACCCGCCTGGCAACACCTCCTGACCTCCTTTGCTCTTGAAGGCTCCTCTTCTAGCAAGAAAGCTGTGGCTCATACACAACAGCCAGTCATGCCAGGCCAGTTTACTTAAATTATGCAAAAATTTCCACAGGTGCAATTAGCATAGAGCCACGAGGGCACTCATCTGCGGGTTATGTGCCATTCAGAGTACAGGTCACAATTAAAACAAACTGCACACCAGCTTCTTTACTATTGCATTCACAGATCTGTAAAACAAACCCGAGGCACACATCTGTGGTGAGTATTAGAGTCTGGGCACAGATCCTGTGAAATCACATGGTTTCCGTTGTGGAACTAAAAAGACTTCTCCAAGAATGTGTGAAACACACAGCCCAAATTCTCCATTTCTTTCTGTGCTCTCCGGCTGTTTGCATGGCTAAGTTAAGGCAGCAAGTTCTGTTTCTTTAGCTGGCAGCTTTCAAAGCACACCCTGATCTGCAAACCGAAGGAACGAGCACAGGATCCTGCAAGCAACCTCCCTCTCAAGCAAGCACCAAGTTAACTTAATCCCACTCCACAAAACAGGTTGCTGCCTTCAGACTGGAGCCCCGCAAGGAAAGAGTCCAGCGGTTGCCTCGCTCCCAGCAGCCATCTTGCGGCCTGTCCGCAGGTGTGCCTGCTGAGCTGCAGCAGGGCCTGGGTGCCGGCACGGCACAAACTTCATGTTCTGAATATTAACTTTAGTTACCATAGCCAGACAATGCTGCCAGTGGTGTGGAAGAAAAAATTGCTGCAGCCAGCTGTGCTGTTCACAGTTGGATGGTTTCTGTGTAGCTCCAAATGGTTATGGCTGTTGTGGCCAAGGACAGAATGATGGATGGCCTACACACACTGTCCAAGCAGGGAGAATCGCAGAAGTTCACTTTGGGGTTGTTAAAATGCTAATCTGGGTTAGTTAACAAAAGCCAAATGGAATAGAAAAGTTAGGGAAATAAACACAACTCATATGTTATATATGTGCACTACAGATTTGATTTCTGTGGTTACACAAACATTTGACTTTGAAAGTGGGACAATTCAATAGCCGTCCTGTTTGAATAAACTGAATCAACTTCTGATATTAGCTGTACTGTAATTACTGTCAAACCACAACAAGGTAAAGTGGCCTATGGCAGACAACACACAGACCTGCAAACAGCATCGGAAGAGCAATAATACAATGTTTTACTGCACACCTCTTCCACGTGACATGGGAACAAATCAGAACCTACTTTCTTTTGAACTCCGGGCTGGCACCTATTCACAGAACAAGTAACAACTTAATAAAATGGCTTAGATGGATTTTAACGGTAACTGCAGTAGCTTATCTGATGCATAAGAAGAGATCATCTGTTCTAACAGCAGTTTTGAAGAAAGCAACATTTGAACTGTTTTAATTACACACAGAGCTGCTAAGACTGAAAATAACTTATACTACCCAATGCAAATAATATGCCTTCCATCTTTTCTTAATTACTCGTGAAGCAAATTATTACCTTACCCAATGGAAAGACATCTGATTTTTCTTAACTGGAATTACAAGTATGTTTAACACACAAATATGTAATCAACCACCATATCCTTTATTCAGTAAGCACTGCAAACACATAGTGCATTCTCTGAAAAATACCACAGACTGCAACACAAGTAAGCTCAACATAAGCTTATGAGCACAGAAACTGTTCTTGTAACTGGTTCCTTTGTCTTGCAAAGAAAGATCATAACTGAAATGGTCTCTCATTTGACACTTGATGTGTCCATGTATGTGGCCATTTGACACTTGATGTGTCCAATATGTGGCCATGTTCTCCAAGGATTTCCACTTGACTTCACTGCACTTGATTTCACATTTCTGTCTTTTTCTGAAGGAAGCATAACCTAAGTATTTCAATGTTTTGTACAGGTTCTGTCCAGCTAACTGGGCTTCATATGACTTCAAGGGATATTGAATGCTGTGTTAAGTGCAATAGCATTTTAAGAAAGAGTAACAGACATAATGATCAAGAGCTGCAGCCTCTTGTGTGACTGACTGTAGTAAGACCAGAAGATGTTATTACAAATACTTAATATACGCTTTGAAGTGAGCTTCTATGACGTACTTTCTTTACCTTCACATATCTCATGACAGGACAGATCAGACTGAAGACTGATTTAGTCGGAATTAATTGCATATGTAATTAAGCACTCTATCTTAATGTGTGCACTTCATAAGTCTACATCAAAGTTACTGCGGCTCCAAGGGCCGAAGTATCAGCTCTAACAGTCGGCTCAGCTCAGCCACACAAAAAGAGGTAGGAACATTCAGATGGTCCAGCTAACAGGGCCTGGGAGACTCGGGGAGGGGAGATGCAGCCATACAGCTGGTTTGTAGAGCTTTGACAGGGCCATCACTGTATTCCCGGCACACACTCCTGCATCACACAAAGCATGGTTAGAAGATGATATTATCTTTGTTGCATCTCAACCATAAATGAGAACAGGTACCAACAGACTGCAGGATAGGAGGGAGGACAGTAGCTGTTTACTGTAAATGAAGATGCAGATGAAAGAGAGAAGCCTGTTAAATAAACAAATTTAGAGCCTCTAGGTTATACCGTTTTGACTGTTCTTTGGAAAACTGAGCTACATAATTCAGATCTTTAATAAATTTTGACTACAAACTTTCTCTTCCTGTTTTTAAAACAACTGGGCTTTATATTGGTTAATATAAAAACTGTTAAAGTTCGTGGTTATATAGAAAAAGAAATCAGAGCACTCAACTGGCAATTTGTATTTATCTAAGCCAGAGTAAATGTTTATACAATATCTGCCAACATAACAGAATATGCCTGCCACTTACTACATTAAACACAGCTACGTACAGCTTAATCTACTGAATAGTAACTTAAGTAGACTTTAGAGGTAGACAGAATTTTATACTGTGAATAAAGCACAAAAAAGGTCTATTCTCTTTTCCAACAAAAGTGATTGCAAGGATTTACAATGAGCTTCCTGTTAGACTTGGAAAAAGGAACAGAACCTCAGAAAATTCACAGTTAAAGTATTTGTATGTGAGAGCAACACAGCAACAGTAGAAGCCTCTAACACAGTGGGAAGCTGTTCCTTCAAATAATATTTAAATGAATATATAAACATTAGTAGAGAAAGACTAACAACTTAGAACACAAAGGTATACCCATAAAGATGCATGTTTTACCCAAAGGAAATAACCAGGGAAAGAATGCCACCCAGTTACAGAGCACTGAACAGTATTTTAGAGGAAGTTTGCTGTAATTCCTGCATGTTATATGTGAAATGTGCGCGTGTGTAGATGGATAAGCTACAATACCATCTGTACAGCAAGTACCACATATGTGAGCATTATGAACTATCAGGGCTGCTGTTATGCTCAACAGTAAATGTATCCTAAGCCACACACACATATAAATACAAATGACTTTACACGCTGAAGGCCGAATTTTGCTCAAATTACTCACAGGCTAATGCCTGTAACACAGACATAATCTTGACCAGAAGTGAGGAACAACTTCAAGATTAGAGGAAAGCCACCAATTTAAGACTAACACAGAGCTATATTCATGCTAACAACTGGGATGCCCGCCGGAACCGCAAGATCTTCAACATATCAACCTAAAGCATACTTAATTGCATTTTCTAGCTTACAAGTCAGAGCACAATGAAAACCATACAAAAACCCTTTAAAATACGGGCACATCATCCACCTGGAAACATCCGTGTGACCTTTACTCGCCACCCAGCGATTACAACTAGCCCAGGAGGCTCCGAGCCCCTTCTACCCGCAGCCTGATTCGCTGCCCTCTCGCTTTCCGCAGCTCCCCCCGCTCCAAAAGTTTCTGGGCTCCACACCTGAACGCGGCAGGCGGCAGAAGGCGAGCAGCACCCGGCGCAGGGACGCTCCCGACCCGGCTCCCGGTTAGTTTCCATCCAGATCCGTCGGGAGCAGCCGCGCAGCTCCCTCTGCTTCCCAGCGCCCGCCCGCCGTCCCCCCTTCGCCCCACCGTCCCTTCCCCGCCCGCCCGCCCGCCCCGGGGCGCTTTCGCCGGGGACCAACCCGGCGGCCCGGCTCCGCTGCGACTCCCCCGCTCCCGCAAGGGCTCCGGCTCGGCTCGGCAGCGCCGCCGCGTACCTGCCGCTGCCCGCGGCCGCCGCCCGCCGGCGGGGCTGCCTGCTGCGGGGCTGCTCCTCCGCCCGTTGCCCCCGCCAGGCGCCCCCATCCCGGCGCTCCGCTCGCTACCGAGCCAGCACGGGGGAGGCGCGCCCCGCAGAGCCCACCCCTTCCCGCCCAGCCCGCCGCCGCCGCCTTTTTTTTTTTTTTTCCTTTTTTTTTTTCCCCCCCCCCCCTTCCCTCCCCTTCCCTGTGTTTATTTTCACCCGCGCCGCGCCGCGCCCAGCCTCGGCTCCGCCTCCCGCCCCCGCCAACTTTCCGCTGCCCCCCGTCCCACCGCCGCCCTCACCGCCCCGGCGGATCTCCGCGCACTGCCGTGATGCGGTGGGCAGACGGCGGCCCCGGCCCCGCCCTGGGCAGCACCGGGTGCGGCGCCGCTCCCGGCCGCCGCCCTCGCTCTGAGTCCTGGCCCCTTAACGCCCCGCCGCCGCTTCGTGAGGGAGCAGTGGGTGCGGGCTGCCGGGGCTCGGGGTGCAGAGAATTTGACGGGTGGTGGGGAGCGGCCAAGGGGGGAGCGTCCTTGAAATGACATCTTCAAGTGCCTGCCCCGAATCCCCGGAGAGGTTCCAGAAACAAAGGGTTTCATCCCAGAAATGAAGTCTGGGAAATAGCTGTCGCTCATTCGTTGTTGTTGTTGTTGTTATTATTATTATTATTATTATTACATTAAATTAATTAAGGCTTAAAGTGCCACAAAATATTTGGGAAGGAAAAGAAAAAAAAAAAAAAGGAATACTCACCAAACTCCATCATCTACACTTGTTTGATGGGAAAACGGAAAAATTCTGAGTAAAAGTAATTTGGAGGTTGCCTCTGAGGAAACATCTCAGCCATTCACATGCTATCCCCACGTTCCTGCCCCTGCATCCACCTGGGTGCATCCCGGGGCCCGGCCATTGCCTGCGTCCCCTTGCTCCCCGTGTTACTCCTGCCCTGAGAGACAAGGGCCTGATGCTCCCAGGTAATTCTGGGGCCAATCCTGCTGGATTTTGCATGCATGCTACTCGCAGTGGGAGCGTTGCGTCTTGAGAACCGATTCATCTAAGCAAGGGCGCCAGGATTTGGCCCATAGTAAATTCTCTTTAGAGATGGTTCCAACACAATCTCTCAGCCATGGGAATAGGATGTTTTTGGCAACTCAGGCCCTTGGCTGTCTCTCTGATGTTTCCTAGTGGTGACAGGCTAAAGGCAAGATCATTACGGGCTTCCTTGCAGCAAACACAGCGTGGCTATGTTGTGCCCCAGGAGCTGCTGCCTGGTTAGAGGTGTAAAGATGGTATTTTCTCCTTCTCAGGAGCAGCCCTAATCTGAAGAGCATTGCAATTTGCACAGCACATGGAAACAGGAGACCATTCTATTGGTTGGGAATCAAATTGCAACCTGAGGATGCAAAAAGCTTAGAGCACGAATGTGCCTACCCCAATAAGACTCCAGGTCAGAGTGCAGCTCTGGGGCTTCCCCATTGGCAGCCGAGCTCTCGGAGCAGATTTTCTGCTGCATGCATTTATCAGAAGTGTGTATGCCAAGGTGTGAGCTGCCTGCACTGGGGCGTTACAAATTTGGTATGTGCTTCTCTGATTTTTAAATCCCCAATGGTGGTGCCAGCCAGAAAAACTGCACTCCTAGAGAGCCACCTGTATTTTCACTCATTCTAAACTGTGTAGCTGCTCAGCTGCCCCTGCCATGGGGAATGGGAAGTAGCACAGCCTGGGGCATCTGCTTGGGCTGTGGCTGCACGCTCCCTGCTGCTCCTTCAGCTTGTGCGAAGGGGCCTTTCCTCCCCACTGCACATCCCAGCCACAGGCTAACTGAAGGCTTCCTTCTACCGGGCTGAGAGCTTAACGCGGTTTAAATCTCCTTCTGCTGCAATTAGGCAGATGACATAATGTTGAGCATCAGATTGCCTTGCTGTGCGGCAAAGGGTTTCAGTTTCAAGTAGAGCATTTTGGAGGATTTTGGGGTAGTCAAGTGTAGATCTATCTACGTTGAAGTATTAAATATGGTATTTTATTATAGTTTCAAAATTTGCTGCATGGCTAGAAACCACTTTATGTAAAGATTTAAAGTATGTGCATTTACAATATGTGTGCAGTCAGGGAATTATACAGCCACAGGTTTTTTAACACCAATATACGCAGGTTCCTATTGATATGATAAACCATCAGTAGCATGTGCTACAAAGCTTCTTAAATCCTCATTGACACAACAGACCACTATTGTGTCAATAGTGTGCAGATTAATGGGGTATTGTCAGGCTATTTTAGGCCTTAACTTTCATTTATCCTAAAACTTGTTCTTCATTGTAACTCTTAACCTTTGGATTCTGCCAACACATTTCTTGTCACAAATATATTAATGGAATTAAAAGAAACCTGGCTTTTAAATGTTAATTACCCTTACAATGATTGATTTGTAAAAGAAACACATCAGCAGAATCTAAAAGTACAGAGGCACAATCGAATGGACTGAGTGTCAGACCAAGAGCCAGGAATGCCCGAGGAGCAGCTCCGGCTCCGGTGAGACTGTCCCTGTGTACGAAATGGTAATGAGACCACTTACTCACCCTATCTCATAGGTATATCTTATGGATTATTCCTATTGTCTAAAGGATTTTTCACCCTCTAAGTGTTTTACAGACTTAAGCAACACTCATGCTCACGAATTTGAAAATGTAAGCAGAATATTCAAAATTTACATACAGATAAAAGAACCACCATCTGTTAGAAGAACAAATCGAGATTTTGCTTCATTAAAATATGGGTAATATGAAACTAATGTGTGTTTAAACCAGACATTTCGTTCCACTTGAATTCCTCCATTAGTTTTATAACCAAGGTTGAATTGGGTTTAGGAAGCACAACCGTTCATTAAAATCACTACATTGGCCACATGATTTGGTAAGAAAATGCAAGCCCACGCACTGCGGGGCAGCTTGCACGTTTGGAAAACCACCTTTGGCGTGCCGCTGCCTAGGAAAGTTTTGCTGGAATGGTGCATCCCCCAAATGCTGAGGAAAATGACATTGATGGTTTCTCTCTGCCTGAGCCAGAGCTGAATCAGTGACTCAGCACACTAGTGCATGGATGCGATGACTTCTGAATGAAATCTGAAACTTACATTTTCAGGACACGTTCATTTAAACTATGTCATTTCCAATAAAAACAGCAAATGTCAGTTACAGAAGAACAGTCAAATCACAGCAGTGCCAGGATGTGATGATGTTATATCATGACTCATTATACTTTAGCTAAATATTTTCCTTCTTCCTCCTGTTTCTTTCCTCCAAAAGGCACCACATTTCAACAGTGTGTACAGACATCTGCCTACTGCATGACAGTGTACAAAGTAATTGATAGGTTATTTACTATGGATTAGGTGTTTAATTTCTGGTGAAGCAGAAATGCGCAGTTTTTATATTCGCTGTCCTTAAATTGAAGTTGCAAAGTGTAGATGTTACAACTTAACCTTGACTGTAATTAATTTTGATAATAAAAGAGAATAGAATTTATTTCTTATGAGTGCATGAAGTTAGCTGGACAATTTAAGGCTCTATTCAATGAGTAATGCTCTCACAGCAGGGGTAAATATTGGTCTGCCTGATAATATTAGTTTCTATTAACAACCTAGAAATGTTATTTTCATACAGCTCTGGTTTTATGTGCCTTAGTGCCTTCTCAGCATCTGGGGAGCCACTGCACAGGGCAGGACAAGCAGGTATAGTATGTGAATAAATGTAGAAAATTTTCTAAAAAAGCAGGCTTTTAATCTCTACAGATTGGTGGAGAATCCTTTCAATTTTTTAAGAACATAAATATAGAAAATAAGAAGCTCAAGCTATAACGTTTCACCGCTTATCACCAGAACAAGGTTAAACTGTGCCAGCTGAAGCTGATAGCTTGTTAAGGTATTCCACTATTAACTTGCTGAATGTGTAATTACATGAGAACAATGCTCACCTGTTAGATGGCTACACACTGTTTGTGGCTTTAGACTCTGGTCTCCACAAACCCTATTGTCCTGTTTGTGGCCACTTATTCACCCCCTTTGCCTATGGCATAGATCCCAAGAAAATGGGTCTTTAATCTGCCTGGAGACCATATTTAGATCCTACTCTCACTCAGTCACCCTACACCTTGTTGCCTGGGGAAATATAGGTGGAAATCCCACTGTTTGGCTGGCAAAGCCAGCCATTTTCCTTCTCTGAGTCCTGAGCTTGCAGCAGTATCAACAGAGTCAGAAGTGAGACATTTCAGAACATTGTTGCTCATGATTTACACCAATTGGCTAAAAATAACAAATTGCTAATATAACAAGCCTGTGCTGTGTTGATACAGGTAAATGATTGGTTATAAGTCAAGTACTGTATAAAGACTGGTAAGTGTAAGAAAAGATGTTGTACTTTTATCTCTGTAAATAGTATCCAATTCAGGTTGCACATTAGTAGAGTTCTTTGTAATGTTTAAAGGAAAGAAAATATTTTTCTCCTATTTTCCAAATGATATGAAACCCCCTTTTTCACTCTTGTTAGCTCTCAGAAAATTATAGGAGGTGCTTTTAAGTGATTAGCATTTTGTAAAATATAGGTAGACACAGAACAATTTTAACACTTTCTTTTAGCATCTTTTTGAGTACTGTGTTGAGAGTTGTTTTTAAAGTATTTCTGACTGTCAAAACCTCAATTTTAATATCATTGTTCTCTCTGTTTTATATCTTTCTAGCCTGCCTCCTCATTTAGAGAGATGTATAGAAACCTCAGGTTGTATGCCTGTCGTCTTGAAGGCGTAGCGATGATTTTCTGCTAAGGCTGATGGGCTGTGCATCCTCAACTTGGCAACTTTACTCTGGTTCTGTGTTGTGTCAACATCTGTATATGCTTCCATGCCTGTCATTTATCTTTCTGGCTAGTGTAAGAAATGGGTGCATGCTGCTATTCCATGCCCACCCATGATCATCAGACATCAGTTTGCCTTGAGAAGCACACCAAACACCATCTTTGTCTTGAATATTTAAGTGATAAATATAATAACTGCTCTTGGTTCTTACTGAGGCCAAAGTTAGAATGAAATTCAATCTGCTGGCTCTCCAATTCCACCATCTCCTCTAGGGAGGCAGAGGAGAAGTGCCAGTAATTAATAAAAATAATTAGAAAACATAATTTTTTTAATGCTTTGGAAGCGCTGCATGGGTCAGCCAGTGGGGCTTGCGTGGGATCCTGCAGAGATGAAGCCAAGTCAGGAAAGGTCAAAAATTCCTCCCTGCTGAGGCCATGGGGTTGGCAGCCTCAGCAAAGAAAAGCCATAGCCACAATGTTTGTAATGTCTTGTCCTGTGTATTTTACTACTTGAAATGTGCTTATAGTGAAATCTGGATGACTGTATGTCAAAGCTAATAAAAGGGATTCAAGCAGTGAACATAACTGGGCACAGTCTTGCTGTAAAACTGGTCTTTCCTGCCTGCAAGCTCTCTATCCGCCTTAACTTTGAAAAGCAAACTCTTTCAGGCCAACAATTCTGGCCATGGCACTTTCCTGCAAGGGTAAAGTGTGATTAATTCCTGGCCCTTGCTAAAGGATAACTTTTAGGAAAAAATAAAAATCCCTGACAGGGTGGGGCATTACAGGGCAGAGGGCTGGGAGTAGAAAAGCCCAGGATGGGGGCATTGCCACGGTGCCATTTGGGGCCAGGTGCAGAGTGGTATGTGCTGCAAACATCCCCAAATGTCTACAGCAACCACTGAAAGCAAGAAAACTCCATTTTCTGTACAGTGATTAGCTTTTCAGTTAGGTATATTACATCACCTAACATTTGATGGGGAATTCATTTGAAACATCTAAGGTAACATCAACAAAATACTGTAATTAGATTTAACGGCATGCTTCCAAGATTAATAGACAATCTTCCTCACAGCCTACAATTTTAATTTCCAAAATTTCATTTGTCATATAGCTACTCAGTCAGTATAGATACACCATCTGCAATGTTTACCTACACTTTTCCTCACTAGTAGTAAAATGTACTGCCTTTTTCAGGCAAAGATGAAAAGACATATTAGTAACAAATCTATGCTCACAGTATATAATCACAAGATAACAAGACGCTTAATGTTATCTATTTAATTATACATAGCAATGTCTCTTACACAAAATCACTTTTCAATCCCATTTTAGGGGATTACCTAATCCTGTAATTGATTCTGTGTGATTAATCCCCTTTGTCCTGTGGAGACCCAGTGACCTTCAGAACAGAAACAGGCCTGAAAACCTGCTATTATTTCACTGTTATTTATGTGTAAATTACCAGATAATGTAGGATGGGAACAGATTATAATTTTTTCCTTTTATTTACCTCACTGGTCTCAGACTTGAAGTGTTTTATGTTCTGGCTCAGAAGATATAGTACTCCCTATTAGTAAGAATGACCAGAGGCAAGATTGATGTTTTCTTTAAGGTAAATCAAATATTCTCCTAGAAATTTAGCCAATCATATAGGTTCCCAAGCAGCTCAGAGCTACAGTAAAACTAGTATCTACTGTAATTGTCATATCCCCAAACTTGCAGTTAGTGGGTGAGACAATTGCTTATTGGTTATAAATACCAGCAGATTAGTTTATAGATTAGTATCACATTACTCATGCCAGAGTCAATAAAATCCAACAAGAATCAGCTTGACTCCGTATACCAACAATCACATCCTACACAAAGGTGAGTCCATAGGTATCAGCTGATGACAGACGTGAACGTTTTAATGTTACAGAAAACAAGCAATTAGCCATGTGTACATGTACAGACTCACACAGACACATCCACAGATGCACATAAACCTTGCTCCTTCACTGTCCTGCCAAATATAACTCCATGGATTAAAGCTTTACATATGACCCTAAGAATGTAATTTAGTACAGTCTGAATCCCCCTTGCGCAAGCCTGAGGTAGCTGCTTGGGCTGTCACAGCTAAGCAGCTGTCCAGCCTAACACTGACTCAGGAGCCAAAAACCTGCTTCATTTAGGTGACAGTGAAACAGTTGTAAAGGATCAGACAGACATTTTTCATGTTTGATGTGGGGAGGGTGCTTAGAAAATAGCTAATGCCAGTAATCACTAAAGATAGAAAGGTAAACAAACGGCTTGTAAATTTATATCTGCTTGAACTCTGAAATAAAACCTTGCCATATTTCTCTGATGCATTCCTATCCAGAGAGAGCATAGACTCTCATCCTAGGCTTGAAGAAAGATGATCAAACTATTTACTTTTACCTCTGTCATACATACAGAAAGTCCATAGCCCACACACAATCAGTAATGACAGAAGCGGTTGCCTTTGGCATGCTAACCTGAGTTTCTGTTTAGTGTATTCCCCTTGACATCTCAGTAGCCAACTTTATCCTAGAATATTTTGTTCTTGGACATAAGTGAATATTGTTATTTTTTTTTCCAACACTTATTGCCTTATCTAATATTACTGTTTGTTTAAAAATTGACTTCTAGCTCTATTGAACCATGGTGTTCCTTCCTATGTGCTAGCTGTGGGCTGCAAACTCCTTTCTGCTGAGTAGCCGTAGAAGAGCCATCCACGAAAGGTTTGCTCTGGTCTATTCTTTGCCTTACAGGTTAATGCAGAAGAAAAATTTCCACTTAGAGACAGTGAGTGAGTACAAACGAGATAAAGCACTTGTTATTCGCCATATATGAAAGCTAAGAGGCAAAAGTGAGTGGAAGTGGCTTTGATCCTTTGGAGCTACTGCTACTCCTTCTCTCCCGTTAACATCTAAAATGGTGCACCACTAGAGCCACTTGTATTAGTGATCCTCAGACACATCTTACTACTTTTCTTTTGTAGCTGCAAGATGACAGACTTTTCACCTTTGAGGTGACAGTAGGTGACAAGGAGATAGATGGCCCGTTTCATCTCCACATTGTTTCAGTGATCACAGTTTGCCAGCTGCTTGTATGACTCTGCATGTCGGACCACTAATCTTGAGTGATGCAAAGCTCCATGGAGTCTGAGGAAATACCATTGTCTGTGACAAGTCATGCAGCAAACAGGCATGCAAAGGAGCTGTCAGGCAGGAGGCTTGTGTTTGCAGGGGGTCAAAAGTGTAGAAAGCACTTTAGATCCAAGGCAGGGTAATATAGCAATGGCATCTATCCTATCCTAAAAAATCTCTTATTTGCAGCACATATTTGAAGAATTAACATAGCAACAATATATAACAAAGAATGAACCAGTAACCATCAAGTTATTACTAAATCCTCTGGACAGTCCTTGACTTGAAAAAGCAGGCACAGGTAGGAATGCCAACACTGTTATCTAATGTGGATCAAAAAAAAAAAAAAAAAAAGCCATGGCATCTCCATTCTTGGCAAAGAACAGAGACTGCTCTGTTACCTCTGCTGCTTGGAGTGAGGCAGTTGTGGATGCTGCAGCTGTTAGCTACAGACCTCCTCTCTTCTCTGTTTTTGTGGATAAGAGGAGGGCATGCAAAGTGATTCTCCATCTGGGAAGCAATGCAAGAAATAATATTTGTGGCTCTAGCCAGAGTTTTCCAGCTCCTTTTATAGCTTTAACTCTTCTTAATTAGTTGCATAATGAGGTGCCATGATTTTAGCAGCCATGTTATAGAAAATAAATCATTTTGTAATAAAGTCTCCACTGTCCACTAGCCAAAGATAACTACATGTTACTCTCAGCTTTCCTATCAAAAGCTGATTTAGAGATGGATATTTTATCTGAGTACTTCAGATGCTGCCTCAATAGTTTCCTGTGTCCAGAAGAATCTTAATGACTCATTGTTTATTTTGCTCGTGCATACTTTGTATGCTGGTGGAGAATGCCTAGTTGGTCCTTTCCCTGTCATCATTAGTCACATACTTCTATCAGGCCAAGAGCTCAACACTAAACCAGAGAAGGATGGAAAGCTCTCCACCTCCTCCTGTAGCCAGACCATCACAAACCACTCTCCATAAGTTGTATGGGGGACCCAGCTGCAAGGAGCACAACCTTAAGTAGCATCCTGCCACCCGGCATGTCCCCCTGCACGTCCTGGGGACCGAGCACACTGCCAGATAGGATGGCACTTTGTCCTGGCACAGTGATGAAGAAGGGAGTGGAGTTGTGGGAAGACAGTAGAGGCACTGGGGAGAGGAGGCAGACTGCCCAGTGCTCATCCAGGTGACAGGGATGGGTATTTGTAAATGGCCTGGTCAATAGCATCCCTTGAGAGTGGATTAGAACCATAGCCAAGCTCAGACTCCTATCACATCACTGCCAGGACTCAAGCTCAGATGAGCTTTGGACTTGTTGAACGAGGCATGTTAGGCCATATTAGTCCTCACTACGGACCCAAGCGAGTAGCTATCTGCAAGGTGGATTGTATATCACTTCTGTCCATCAGTAATGTCATGGGGGTGATGTCAGGCTGGCAATTTAGATTGAAAATCCTTCCTAGAAGGATCAGGGTATCATGTGTGCATGTGTTCCTGGGTTTGTTGGCCATCTGGGCTGCTCTTAAAGCCATGTGGTTTTACACCCTGCCCACGTTTCAGGCATTCTGTATCCATAAAGCCACAAGGGAGAACTGCTTGCATTACCTTGGTCTGTGATCTACACCCCTTCAGGGAGTTTTGACAGCCAAAGTCTGTGTTTTCCCTAGGATCTTCAAAACACTTTCAAAAAGACCTGATGATGAAGAGTCTGTTGATTTTTGTTGAGATTGCCTGAAGATCCCTCTTTTCTCCCAGTTGCCAAAGGAAAAAATGTGAACTATATTCCTCAAATGTCATCCCAGGGAGCCAACACTCAAACTATTCCTCACATATAAAATGTCCTGGCAGGATTACCATATAATATCCATTGCAGCAGTGGAAAATATCAAAGGATCATGCTTCAAAATTAAACAAAAAAACACCCTTTCTTGTCTCAAAAGCAGTATACTGTTCCTCTTCTTCCTTTTCCTTTCCCACCTTCAAACTACCATGCACTTTGGTACTGTAGGATTAAGTAGCCACAATAAACATGCCCGTGTGAAGCCAGCAAGACCAAATGGAAGCAATCACTTTACTTTTTAGCCCAAACCTTCTGTTACTGTAGCAAATGAGATTTTTTTTTTCAGCTGACTAATAGAAACTGATTTAGGCCCTTTGCACTTGCTGCCAGCAAGTGTTCCCACTCCAAAAATAGCCTATTGAAGAAAGAAGTGTCAGTTGCTGTCTTCAACAGGCTGCTTTTCTAAACCCATTGTTAGAAGGCACCTACTTCAAATGAAACCTGGCATATCACCACGTCAGTGGGCAAAGTGCCATTCCAACAGATTGGGCAATGGCTAGGCAGTGCCAGTGATTCAGTCTGTATATCAACCTTGAGTAACAAGGTTGTATTCCCATCTGAGAACGTCAAAACCTGTAGCTGCACTCTACCATAACCTGTGTCCTCACATGGGTTGCTGTCCAGCCACACTTACAGAGTATTTTAGATGTTTCTATTTGTTTTTAAGACCATACTGTTCTGGTTGACTGGGCACTGGCTTTACATTTGGATGCAGTGAAGGTGTAGGTAGGCCCGTTTGGGTCATGCTCGCCTTCCAGTGCTTTTTCCTCCTTGCGGCGTCCTGGCAAATACGTGGCAAAGCACTTCAGCATGTAATCCTGGCAAAAACCTCAGAAGAACCTCAACAGCTGTAGGTGCAGTAAGAAAACACAATGAGGTTATCTCTAGCTTAGGCTGTAGGAGTACAGCGCAGAGTTAATCCTAGTGCTCAGGTTGAGCTACGTTTAGTGCAAGTATATGCCCAAGTATCAGGTGGTAAGCACAGTCATGCTCTCATTTCCTACAAGTCTCACTAATCCCGACACGTGCAGGTGTATCACAAGAGCATCAGGCCTTGATGAACTGGGATTCATATGCCATAGCCTCCTGAGACTAACCTGACAATGAAATCTCCACCTTCTAGTGTGTCTGGTACAAAAAAAGCCTCATCTTTTCAGGGAAATGCCAGCTTGAGGCTAGACAGTCTAGTTTTTTTTGTAGTATCAATTTGTATTACATGTGTTACAAAGAGTCTCAAATTAATGCATGTAAACTATATCTGCATCTTTTCAAAATCCCCTCTTATATGTCCCATGAAGCTATTAGTTGAGCTATCACTAGGTATTAAAATTTAAAAGGGTCACTAAATGCATACTGCTAGAAGGAAACAACATTAGTTACACATTACCAGAACAAAACTAAATTAAGAAACAGCTCATTTCCTTTGTACCATCAATATTTTACTCAACCATAGCCTGGATGCTTGTACTCACAAAGAGGAATTAATCATTCATGTGCTAATGTACATCCATTATTTTTAAATCATCACTTAAGTAATCATTTCTGTGTGCTCAGATGTGTGATGCCTGCTTATGAAAGTGCAGGAAAAATCAATACAAATTAAATAAAATTTAAAAGGTGGATGTCTGTGAAACAGATGCAAAAGAATTTTCCATGCAGTAAAATTGTAATCAAATTTCTGTAAAACTCTGTTAGTGAGTTAAAATTTGAAAAAAATACTGGTCTAATGCTAAACATATTTATAGGCCATGCTTCCCTCTTTATTTTGGTGTAAACATGCACAATGCAGTTCATCACAGATTCTGTCTTAAAACCTGTATAAAATTGAAACAACAAAAGCTTTATTGCCACTGCTACTGCCATTTGCTACTGCCATTTTCCAACAGTTTATTTACCGAGAAGTATGGTGTTCATATCATAACATCATTTGTGTCTACGCATCTGTGAGGTTCCCAAAGCCTTGTGAAAATGCTCCTGCCTGCGGTGTGCACAGGGCTCACTGCTCGTGCTGCGTGGGGCACACCCAAGTGGGAACCAAGGCACCATGGCTCAGGAAAACTGAATCTTTCCTCTCCTGCAAAATGTCACACTGCCGTTAGAATCCACCCCGTACAGATGACAATAATCAATATCTCATTTCCCCTCCTCCCTCAGATGGGCTAACTGGATCTCCTGGGCTGGATTTGCTGCTGGCTTGTGCTTGTCATTTACACCCATGGAAAGAGCACTTCCAAACCAAGAGCCCTGTTTTACGTAGATATAAATTACAGCTAGTTTAGTCAGACATAAATGTCTATCTAAGGTGCAAAGTAGTGAAAAACAGCAGTTAGTGCTGGCTGCATATAGGAAGAGTTAAGATGGTCCTACTAGATTGGAGCCCACAGTCCCATGGAAATTAGATCATCTTTTACTGAAAGTGTGATTGCTTCTTTTGGACTACACATATCAATGGAAGAATATGGCAATGCTACTAGAACCCTGCAAGTACAGTGAATTTCACAAAAGAGCAGCATAATACCTGAAGCAAAAATTGGTGCAGCAGTGCTCTAGGTTTTTTCTTTTATTGGTTCAGTAATTTTATGGTCATGTATTCTGATGACAATTTAAGGGAGCTCTATGTTTATGAGGCAATAACAAAATCTCCTGCAAAATAAATTCCAAGGCCAACTTGTCTATGAATATTTGGTATAGCTTCTTGTGAATTAAGAGATGAGCCAGAACAATGCTCAGGAGAAAGCAAGAAAGAATATGTACCTTGACTTCAAGATGGGAAGCCTTAAGTTCCTTTTTCAGCTGAGACCCAACACTCTCAGCCTGTGAAACGGAGAAAATGATGCAGCAAGCAGTACCTCTGTTTTGCAGCAACTTTTGAAGCTTAGTATTTGGTTCCCACTCAACTCTGCACCAAAAGCAATGCTTTTGAATATTTTACTTAAATGTTTTTCCCCTTTCATCCCATTTGTCCTAGAGCCAAATCTTTACCAGTGCACCTCTGTGAACTGTTTCTGCCTCACCAACACATTTCCAGGCAGCTCACCTGCAAATATTACTGAGTACATGACAAAAAAGCACAAAAGTATAACCAGGTTACTGATAATGGATAACAGAAGCACCATCGGCAGACTGGATTCAGAGGTGTATCATGACTGAATTTATTCTAGACAGCATGGAATGGAGAATTTAACTTCTCTCTTGGAGAAGCACATGGTGAAACTAGCTTTGGCCACAGCTTAGGGACTCCTGGAGTAGCGTGCAGTTCAGGGTTGTATATGCTGTGTAGGTACCAAACCAAGCACACAGTTTACATCACCTGGCAATGCAAAGTGACCAGTTAGTACAGTCCATCACACAGATATGAGTCTATAATCTTGGAGAATTGGATTGGATCTATTTAATTTCAGCCTAATGCACAGTCACAAGCAGTATGCAAGGGAAAAATCAGTTGCCAGATGAGACTACCGTATATGAACGCCACTGTGAATTAACCATGCAGGACAAACACTCTTTTGTTAACAAAGCAGTTAAATAAATATCAGTTTTAAGGTTCTTCCCACTTTTATCAAATTCATCAGTTGTCAGGGCCTACAGCAAGAGCAAGGGAGGTGACTGAGAGGGCACTGAGTTTCTGAGCCTTGGCCAATGCCACCTGGGGGGTGGAGGAAGGTGGTTCCCTTCAGAGCATGGCACACTTGGGTTGCTGGAGGCTAACACAGGGTCTTCGCATGAGCTGTCTGTGTGAGTTACCTGACTACTTAAGTCTAAAGCAGGTGTAAGAGTGTGAAGTATGACCTATGATAGTTCCTTTTTCTGGGTGCCTAAAGAACTAAGCAGGTCTTTTCCCAGTTGGATGGCTGGGGTTTGCTGAGAGAGAAGAGATTCAGCCTTCTTGGTGCCTGTGGGCCCCCACAGCTCCCCACGTGAAGGAGAATCCTTGCAGAGAAACCAGCAGGAGCTCACACAGATGTAGAGAACATACAACTGCTCTCTACATACAACTGTAATTCATATAACTAATTCATACACATATACAACTGTGTGTGCAGCCACTGTCTCAAAACACATGCATGCCCTTTTTGCCTTTGCTCAAGTTCAGCAGTCTAAGTGTCCCGCATCACTCCTGAAACGAACTTACTATGTTGTGGAGGATAAAAATGTCTGTCTTGCTTGTGCTAGTTCAGTGCTGATGGGCAGAGGTGACTCATCAATGGATGAAATGGGATTTTCAAGTTCTTTTAAAATGATGAGGTACTTTTCAGAGCTCACCCAGTTTGTAATTAGATACACGATTTATGAATGTATTTGTCAAACAATGAAATTGGCAAGTTTTAAGAACTTTTCTGGCTATTGTTCTTTTTACTCATCAGTCTTGAAAGGGAAATAGCAAGGTAATATTGCATTTTACTTTTTTTTTTTTTTTTTTCCTAATCTCTCTCTTGTCATAGCTCAGTGAAAGGAATGGCAATGTAAATACTGGATCCATGTCTTCCCATGATTTGTCCTTGGTTTCCTGTTGATTTTCTAGCTAGTTCAAGCTAGACTCCTTGCAAGTGAAACTAGACAGGGGATTGGCCAATTTCAAGCTTCAATTTAGATTCATAATTGACTGGTGCAATTATGTTTGCTTTTAGTACTGTGTGACTTTTTTTCTTTTCTTTTTTTTTTTTTTTTCAGCACTCTGATTTCTTGTTTTGATTTCACTCTAAACCAAGCCTGTGTTTCCATCTATTTCTTACTGGGTCCTATTCAGAAATATCATTTTCAGGATTACATTTTCCTATTAAAGGCTTGATTGAAAGATGGATTCAGGACTCAGACACATGCTCATTTCCTCAAGCCATTTTTTACCACCTGCTTGTCAGACACTGTGTCCCACCATGGAGTGGATTGAGCAGACCATGTGAGCGTTTGCTAGCTGCTTCTGTGCAAAGTCCTGCAGCTTAGCTAAATTCCTTGGACACCACATTCCCTCCCATTTGCACATGACTGAGCTTCAAACATATATTTAAGGCCCACTGTTGTAGACTGGAGGTATTACTGGTCTGAGCAGTTTTCCTGATTGAGACCAGAGCTTCCTGCTCTGTGATGAGGTATGCCACAGGACTTCCAAACCTGTCCCAGGCAGCCACCTAGGTTCTGCTTGGGCAGAGTCTGCCAGCACCAGTGCTGGTGCAGGACCAGGTGCTCACCCTGAGCACACGCACCCCCTTCTGTGTTCTCATGCTCATTTCCAGGCCCAGCTGCTTTTTACTGCCCCTCTGCCAACCATTCCTGCCCTGTAACTCTACCAGCAGAATGGATCATGCATCTCTTCCCCGTGCCCTGCAGGCAAAATCAGGCAGCCACCTGCTTAAACTATTTAAACCTACTGTTGGATCCATGACAGCCTTAAGGAAAATTGGGGAGGAGACTTGGAGACCACTCTGCTGAGGAAATGTGGGGAAATTTCTGGCACTGGACTGGTAACTGGGGAAGTAGAGCAGATACATCTTAAACCACAGAACAATATTGTGAGTTCACAGCCACTTCTCTAGGGCTACTAGCAGAGGAAAAGATGAAGAGATGGAGGGGTTATGCACAGATATGAATCTCTGCAAGATCAGTGTGTTATAAATGAGGTCTCAACTCAATCTGAAAACAAATATTTCTAAAAGGTATAAAAGCTGTAAAAGGAATAAAAGGCAAGTAAACAGCGCTGGGTGTGTGGGGAGTCCACACTCCACCAACACACACAAAGAACATCAAACATTCTAAATATACAGAATATTGCTTTACATACTAAATGCAAGTATGCCTATACATTTGTACAATCAGAAAAGGTTACAAACAACCCTTTAAGTTCCATAACTTACTAAAATCGAGTACGCCTATACATAAAAGGTAACAAACAATCCTTTAAGTTCCATGACTTAAGAGTCTCCATTTTCCATTCCTTTTGAACATTATGTCTTGCTTTAAGTTCTCAAGCAACTCGGTCTTCAGGCCTTATGTATCCCGTTCTTCCCGGGTCGAAGAAAAGCATATCCATCTCCTTTTCAAGGCCAATAAGCCTGGGTCAAAAGGCACATCCAGGTCAACTGGGGGCATAACAGCAAAAGCCTGCAATGGCTTTAGCAGCAGAGGGACCAATGGCGTAGCAGTCAGCTCAGTAGATGAGCCCGCAGCTCCCTCACTATCTGGCAAACCACATGCTTCTGACTGTGATCCCGCATGTCTCTTTAAGGCCTCAAAGACTACTCGCCAGGTGCTGAGCAATCCCACTGCAACCCTGTCGTTTTTAGTTGCAGAGTCCCACACCTTGACCTCAGTTTGGTCCTATATTTCAGGCTCATAAACTGTCCAATTGTTAATAAGGAGGATAAGCTGTAAAGGTTACCAGGACAGTCTTTGTTCCTAAGGACGTATGATTCCCCATAATGCACAACTGCTTACCAGCGAGAGGCAGTTGTGTGCAGCTCCGCTTCTCTCAGCTCGAGCTTCTCTCCAGCTCCAGTGCCTATTTCCAGCGACTTTCAGTACGAGCTTCTCTGAGCAGTTTGCTGAGTTTGGCCGAACCTACCTTCATGAGGCAATCAAAATGCCTTTTCCCGTCCTGGTCTCCATTCTGCCAGCCTGTTTTCTTCACTTCTTTTTCCTGCTCTTTATTGATGTAACTTCATCGTGTTGCCTTTTTCTTTTTCTTTTTTTTTTTTTCTTTTTTTTTTTTCTTTTTCTTCCCAGCAGTTCTTTTCCAAACAACTTTTCATTGGTCAAACAACTTTGAATGTAACAACAACAGCAAACACCCAGAAACTTTCATGCCTTAATGGCTGGAAAACAAGAGAACCATCTGGAGAACAAGAAACCGGAGACTGCATGGAGTCTCCTGAATCACCCTTCTTTGTTCCCTCTAAACTCTTTTATATTCCTGATGGCCTTGTCGTTAAGAGTCTAATGTTATCTCAACCACGGGGCTTTCCAACCCCCATGGCCGCATTCACAAATCTCCCCCTTCTTTAATAATATCAACCATTTTCTCGACACGAATTACCACTCCATATATAACAAGCATGTACACACCCTTCACAAACCTGTTCATGCAGCCTTCATACAAGCCTCCAAAGAGCTGTTCATTCAGCTTTTTCTTAATAACACTGATGTATTTTTTGGACCTTAAGCTTTGGAACTTAATGCAGTCTGTTCAACTATCCTTCATTAAAAATAGAGCAGATCAACACAGAAAATATAGTACCAGCTGCTGCTGTAAATGCAGACCATTATATTGAGAGCATGAGCCTGTGCATGTACATTGAATAAACTAAGTTTCTGAAAATGTGCCTTATTCAGAACCAACCCTGCAAACATGCTCTGCCAGGCTTATTGGCATGGGACAAACTTACTGCCTGATCCAGTGCTTACAAATAAGAGCAGCCCATCTGTAAGAGGTGTCTTAGTGCTCTTTCTTAGCATCAAAAATCCATTGCTAAGACACAATATTCAACAGTCAGCTTTATTTGCTTGTGGCATGGGTTGTTCTTTTCCTTTTGTATACATTTTAAAGTTATCTTGGTCTTCAGCAGAGGGTGATAAGCTGTGGTATTGTTACCCAAACAGCTCAGAAATGTCAGCTACAGAAAGCATGGTGAGCAGAGGCCCTTCAGAAACTAATGAGAATGGAGAGATCTGCATATTCATGGAAGGAGGGAGACAGAGCAGCATATGCAAACTGAGCAATTGCCACCAATGGGTGAGCTGATTACTGTTTATTTAGAGGTGGAGAGAAATGAATTCTAACTGGCTAAGACATTTTTGTTATCGTGAAATACATATTTGGCTAGAGCAAATGGCTCCAAATCAGAAAAGTAACATTTTTGTGCTGGCTGTTTATAAACAGGATGTAGTTAGCGTAAAGCACCCACAGCTGTAGTAGCTGCAGATTTCCAAGACCAGACTCTAATGCATCATACTTTATCATTAGTTTTCATGTTTGCTCTCCCCAAGGCCATGCAGCATTTTGCAGGGAACCCAAAAAAACAACTTGGCTGACTGGCTGGAACTCAATATTGTATGACAGTTCATTGTTTCAAGAGACTCTGTGTCTTTACCTGAAACTTTAATCATAGTATCACAGGCCCAGTCCTGTTTTTGATTAAGTCCGTGTTATCAGCTTTAGTAAGTGCACAACTGGATCTGAAGTCAACAAAACTGAAAAGAGGGAAACCTCTTCAATGTTAAGAGTGTAGCTGAGATGGGTGTCAGAAATTCAGGACCTGTTGTTGACTGCCTGACCCTAGTGGGATGGCAGGTGCAGATGGGTAGGGAGAGGGGTAATGGTGAGATGATAAAGCTGCCTCAGAAATACAGCTTTCCAGAAAGACAGATAGAGCTTTAATCCACAGCTCACCCATCATTTGTGATAAATTTGGTGGAAGTTGTGTGAGGAAATCACAGGAAAAAGCTGACCTTTTGGGTAACTGTGCTACACTAAGTCTTGTGTCTTACAAGAAAAAAACTCTGGAGGTTAGGGCAGCCTACTAAGAGAAAAAAAGGTAGTATCTAAGATCTGTGGGCCTATATGTGAGGCCTATACCTATTTGCAGAGGCATTTTACTGATGAGACTACATCAGAAATGCTGTGTCCAGTGATGGGCTCCCCAGTATAAGGAAGAAATAGGCATACTAGATGGAGTCCACTGAAGGGGTGTATAAATTACCTGATGGGTGTAAGTAATAACTAATAACTACTAACAATGCTAACTAATGCAACTTGTCTCCTGTCAGCCAACCACATTCCTTTGATGGCAACAGAATATCGCACTGAACTGGCCACCATCTTCACCATTCTTCACCTTCTCCTCTACAGGCAATATTGGAAAGGCCATCTTTCCTTGTTTCACTTATTTATTTATTTTTTTTTATTTTTATTTTTTTACCCTCCCATCTGGTGATAGTACTAATAAATTTTGAAATAAAAGAACAATTTGTTACTTCAGAATTAGCACCATGACTGCTCTTCATATGGAAATAAGGTTATTCTACTCTAATGAAGTTGCTGAGCTGAATGCACAGTTTGAAGTTCATGACCCATTGAAATGATGATATATGGACATTTTCTTGTATATTACTCATGTTAACATTATGCATAATATATTTCCATCACTAGACCTTTGAAAGTTTTCTTTTGCAAGATTCTTCTCCTGTCTGTTGTGAATATTTCTGTTCCCTCAATGCTGTCCCAAAGGAGGCTTTAAATTCTACAGTGCACCAGAAACCTTTTAACTTTCCGGTTTCAGATAAATGCTCCTTAGTGTCTAGGCTCAGTCTGCTTGGGTGGACATTGCAGTGGAAAGACGTTCTTTAAACTGTCTTCTGTTTACAGGTTGTCAAGATCTGCAGCCTGTGACAGAGAAAGAGGTACAAGCTAAAACTGCGAGGCTTATCAATACAGCCAAGTAAGCTGCAATGTGATGATCATCAACTCCCAGCATCTCCCCTTGTCTTTTTGTCTGTCCTCAATGTTAAACTTACTACATGAGAGGACAACAAAAACATGGGATCAAAGAATTATGGAGCGATCATGATGAAGCAAGAAGCATTTTGCTTATGTAGGGTTATAACAGTTATAACAAGAAAGACAAAAATAAAGGTGCAGAACAAAAAGTGATGGGGAATAGGAACAGTGTGATGCAGATTTCCCTCTGCTGCATTTCCACTGTATTCCATTCAGTGAAAATGCTCAATAAATGGCAAATATTTGGGAAAATGGTGCCAGAGCAGTATTTTGTATATTCTGTGGATGGAAGTGTATTGGGAATCTGGTCAGCAGTGTAATTGTTTATATTCATTAAAAACAATCTGTGTTATTTGGCAAAAAAATCCTGCCTCTCTGAGTTGACTCTTGTAGCTGCTGCTGAGATTGTTCTATCAGCTGGTTGTAATTTTACTTTGGGGGCATACAAAAGTGCACTGTATTTCTTCCAAATTATCTGTGGGAGAAATCTGAAGAATACACTAAAGGTTCCTGGCTCTTATGGGACTTCTTTTGGCCCTCTTTCAATAGCCTCTAAGGGCCATAAGAGGATGCAGACTAAGTTTAGATTGTGTAAGCCCTGCAGCACTACTGTATACCTCTGCATCTTCTTTCCATGTTTTAATCTCCAACTACTTTCTGCTTCAACAGTGATAGCAGATAAAATAATGAAAATAATTGCTACAGGAGGTAAAATGAGGCAGGGAATGGGGGGGGGGGGGGGAAGATCTTGCAGTGAAAGAATTAAACCCCTTTGTGGCTTTAAATACGAAACAAATAGCATGAAAGGCAGTTTCTGAGCCCTCTGCACAGGGCTAAGTGTATCCCAGATGTAGGAATATGGCTTTTGCAAGATGGGACGTCACATTTGACCTAACCACCCTGCACCTGAAGCACTTGTGCTTAGCATAAATACATATTTGTGCTCCTGTCTAGAACAAGCACAGGGTAAAAGATTTTCTATCTATTGGATGCTTGGGAGCTTCCAAATGTTCCTCTGCTGTATAAGGATGAACTACATCTATTTTTTTTCCTATAAAAGGGGAGAAAAGGACTGTTAATGTATTAGCTAATAAGCTCTGTGGTTAGGATCTTGTGACTACCCAAGTCGTCTGCCAAGAATAGGTTAAAGCAAGGATTCAAAACCTGAACTTTCACATTCCATCTGTGTGTTATGACTGCTATGAAATGGTCAGTCAAAAGGAGGATTTCTCTTGTCATTCTTGAGCTGTTCCAATTTGTAGGAATAACTAAATATTCACTAAACTTAATGAGAGATGGGTTCTGCAGTCCAGCAGTTTGAACATGCACCTCTGGTGTCATGCTGCAGGTTTGAGTTTCTGCTCCTCAGAGGGAGCAGGCATGGCTGAGTTGCTGGATTGGGATTGCTTTTGCTTGACTGATATTTTCCAGAAAATAAGAAAACCCAAGACAACTGTTTGTTGAAAGAGCAGCTCTGCATGAGCCCTACCACATCCCTGCTACTTCTCTAACCACAGACCTGATCATATTCAAGCAAAAATACTGTAAGAACAGGTGCCAGCAGCATTTTAGAAGAGCATTTCATCAGCATGGACAGTTCTACTTCCTCTCCCATGCTGACAGTCTCCACTGTGGGGGAATGTGTTTGCACTCACACCTGTGCCTAGAGATCACAATCTCACAAGAACATTAAAGATCTTTTTCACAGACATTAGGGACTTCTAAAAATTTCCAATAGGTTTCTGTTTTGTTGGTTTTCTCCCCTTGTCTGTTTTTGCCAAGCCTAGGCTTCAAAGCGAGAAAGACTCTTATTCTGAAGGCAGCTGTTTCTGGGACAGGAAAAGTGCATTTGGCTTTGCTCTGATCTTCCTCCGGGAAGGTGAGGCTGTGCTCTCGGCTTCCCCCAGGCAGTCCCAGCCCCACTGGGTCTGGGTCTGACCGAGGGACAGAATTTAGCTCTGTGTAATCTCTGTTGCTAGAGGCTGAGCCTGCTCTGCTTTAGCAAGTTTGGCTCTTTCCCCATTCCTCCTGCTCTTGGAAAGTGCACCGTGAGCAGGAGCTTGTCTAAATTTTGATCAGGTGATTTTCATTTGTTCAGTACTTGAAAAGCAGAAGTTAATTTACTGAGGATTTAAGTTTCTCTAAAGTAAAGGGAAACCAAATAGCATTGCTCTTTAAGAATGCCTCCACATTTAGAAAGCATTGGGTTACACTTTCCATTTGAAGCTTTTCTTCTTAAAAAATAATTCAGATGTCCCTCCTGAGAATTTCCCAGCACTCCGCCTTCCTTGTAACCCAATCCACCTCTGCCTAAAAGCACAGCTCGCTGCTTGCCAGGTGTGCAGGCATGTTTGTCACATAAAAGAGGTAAGGCATAACCTTTGACAACACAAGAACTCTGCTCTGACAAGGCATTCAAAAAGAGCTTTATATATTTTTACATATAAGGTGTGTGCTGTTTTACTAATGTCAGGTCAGCTGTGAATGAGAAATTAATTATATTGACTTCTTGGACGGCTGTTGATTAGAGATGTATCTTTTTCCACATGCATCCTCAGACATCCTTCCTCTACCTGAGTACTATCAGAACTAGTAGGAGGCAACCACCCTTTCTGTTTGAATGAATCCTCTTGTTATTATAGTGTCAGCACTCAGCACTGTCTGACCCTTCAATCTAGAGGCCCAGAATTTCTGCTGTCCTGGGAAATACTTCTGAAAAATAGCGATAACTAAGATAATAATAATTCTAAGCACTCCTGTAAAGCTTTTGATCCACTGATCTAAAACCAGATACTGGCACTTAATACTTGAAGAAAATTAAATATGTGGCATAAGGGATCCTATCATTTGAAGGAGGAAGCCTGCAGAACTCTGTGCACTGGGCCATTCCAAAGGACAACAGTCAATTGTATTGGGTATAATACTGAACTCACTGCAGTTAATGTCAAAATTACTTCGGTGGAGCCATAAACACACAAAACATTTTGTGAAAAATACCATCATGGTGCCTGTATTCAAACTATGCCTTTTGTAGCAAAGCATTGCAAACTGTAATGAAGATGTTTGCTATCTGTTGCATATCTTGCATGTCAAAATTATCGTCAATGACTATTTAGTTTGTCTACCTAATTTCTTTCTAATCTGAATATTCATCAATACAACCTGGTAAAGAAACTGGAATATTGCAAAAATATTCTGCAAATGTTGTCAGCGTTTCAAATGGATTACTTGTATACCAGATTTTTTGTTTGCATTTCATAGAAATTCAAGTAACCCAATTTTCCTGGCACCAGCATTCTTGGTCAACGTCCTTCAAAGTGTCATTGAAAAGATTTTGGAGAAGAACAAATTTACATTTGCATGTTTATATGCTGATGTTTGCCCTAGAAAAGCAGGCAAACACATCCAACTAGGATGGAAAAAGATAATCATGTATCTATATGACAAACTATAGCTAATCAATGCTGCATGACTAACAAGTATTTGATAACCTCAAAGACAAATTACAATCAATCCAAACTGTTAAAAATTGGAAAAAAAATGCTATTTATAAAGTAGGTTTGAATAGCAAACACTTCTGAGGCAGCCATAATCTGTTTATGGATTTTCTACAAGCAGAGGAAAAAATAAAATTTCCCTAATAAATGACTTACTGTTAATTATTTACTGAGTCCCACTCTCCACCTACTTTAATGAACTCTAACATAGTGAATCTTAATACCCAATATAATGAGAGTAAATTTTCACCCTCAGTGCAGTGTGAATGGCACATTAGCTTTATTCTTTCATTCACAAAGTATCAGTCATTCATTTCAACTCTGGATCATTTAATAGAACTAAGATGTGCAGTGAATGTGATTCCAGTCATGTCATCCTGCTAGTGCAAAGTGATTCTCAACAGCACTTGACAGCATACTGCTGGATTGGCTCAGTGCATTAAACCAAACCAAATTATTCTGTTTTTATGTACATATTGGTACTTGTTGACACACTAGTAAATTGTTTTAATAGCCTGTACTTATGAAGGTGTATATCTTTGTAGTTAAATTCCAATACATTGTAAAGTACACTTTACATGGAAAATATTACTCTTTCAGGAAAACTGTAATCACAAAGTTTAGACTCAAAAATACAGCAATGCTAACTACTTTATCTGATCTTTGAATAGCCATCATAAGCTAGATGCTGGTGACTGAATCAGAAGTGAGTAGCCTGAGACACAGCTTTGGAGCTAGGGTAATATAATGTGCTGTCAGTTACAAACCAATTAAACAGTATTCTACTTAGCTATTTGTGGTCATAACTGCAGCCTTCACAAAACCAAAACCAACATGTTATTTTACTTAATCCTCAAAAATAATTTTCTTTAAGCAGAGTTTAGACCAGATTCGTATCTTATTGTCAAACAAAGGAGATGATGAATGCTTCTTCCATTTAATACCACTTCCATGCAAAGAGTGCGTGTTGGCCTAGCAAAGAATTAAATAAATCCACAATGATGAATATTGGCACTTTCTGCTCCTTACTCCTCTGCTTTCAGCTCCATGCTGCCATGCCAACTCAGTTGTATAGAAAATATTTTTAGTTTATGAAGATTGACCAATTTCCTCCAACTTGTGGTGGTCCTTAATACCCAGGAGGAAATTATACACCTCACTAACCTTTAAGCACTTTAGTGCCCAGATGACTTGCTGATGTTTTTAATTGGTTCAGCAGTGTAAGTTTGATGTGGGTTGCTACACTTGCTGCTTTGGTTATGAAACATCAAAACACCCAGGAAATCTTATTTTAATGTACCTCCAACCTCTCATCTACCCACACAGCTATTACCAAACTGTGGTTTTCAAAACCGGATCAGAGGGGGGTCTTCCAATTACCAGATGAATTCCTTCCTTGATTCATTCCTTGAGTCCAGATGCTGAAGGGTATAATACACAGATTGTTGATGCCAGACAGAAACTTTGCCCAGCACTAGCATATCTCACTGACATACCTATTCTTTGTCTGATTGCATTCATGTCCATCTCTCTGTAGGACTTGGTGTCATCTCTGGAAATAGCTGAACTTTTGCTGCTTAAAAATGTGATCTGCCTCCTTTCAAAACAGAGATAATGCCTAAGAGCCATGGAAAATTGGTGTCTTCAATTTGAATACATTCTGCACTAGAAATATATGAGCTACATCTGCTTAGGGAAGGAGAGAAGGGGACAGGGTGATGGGGCATTCCAAGAGTGGGAGTGGGTCACTTAGGGATCCCTTTATTTTAATAATAGAAGGAGAACCACAGTGATGCTGCAAACCTGCCTCCAGGGGAGCTAGATTTGAAAATGTACATGAAAGATATAGGGGATGAAGAAATTCTCAAAATTACTCATTTTAGCCAGTAGTCTACTGGTATGTTTTGTTTTACAGAACTGGTCTGGAACCTCTGTATGTGAGTGAAGAGCTATAGAGTTCCAAATGGTTTGTATTTTACAAGCACTGATCAAACATGATATTAAATAGGCAGTGAAGATTTGTTAATGGCATGGCTCTCCACTTTGCCTTAGTCACTTTAATAACAGTCTCATTAGCAAAAATTTAGACAAGAGAATTCTTAGTAAATGCATGCTTTTGGTTGACTCCATCTGAACACTGATCGTTTTTGCTACATGAGATGATATCTTGAGAATAACAAATTCTAGAACAGTATGAGGAAATAGGGTGCTCTAGGACTGTGAGGACACTAGAATAAGGAGATTTGAGGTGGTTTGCAAAACACTCACAAATTAAGCCTGGTATATTGGTTATAGTCCCTCATGTGACGGAGTTTCTCCTCCAGACCTCACAGACACTTTATGACATACACTCAAACTGCTAATGACACATCCTCAAAGTGCAATGTTTCACTTTCTGCACAGAGTCTTCTAAGAGACTAATACTCTGCAAAGACACACTATAACCATCAACAGCACAAGGGGAAAAGGTGATCTATTTACATTTCAATCACTGATTAAACAACGGTATCTACTACAACAATCTTGACTGGACTGGTAGAGGATGCAGAGCTCTATAAAATGAAATGTAGAAATAGAAAGCCCTTTTGCTTCTATCTTTCATGATGGGAACCTGATATACAAGTAATAATGCTAGTGGCACCAGTACAGTGGATAGCCTCTCTTCTGCAATAATGAAGCCAAACCATACATGGTTTCTGTTGTACTAGGAAAAGACAGGTTATCAGACACATGCAGTTCTTACGTGTCTGAGATAAAGCAGATATGTGAGACAATGGAAATACTGTATTTGCATTGGTCTGTTCCACTTGTTATAGAATATAAGACAGATTATTATTACTGTTATTCACAATAAGTGTTATGTTTCACAATACTCATTCTTTGAAGAATACCTTAGAGTTTTGGCTTTGTCCATATTTTTCTTTCTCAAAGGTCAGAATTTGTTCCCATTAAAGTAAGTACATCTTGGTTTTTGACTTGCGTGGGATCAGGGTGTGGACACAGGAAAGCCTACCTGCAGCATGCTGTATTTATCCAGTTTGGGCAATCCCATACATACTAATGATCTCTTCAGCATAAAGACTGTAGCCAGCAAAGGGTGCTCATCTCCATTAGAGCTGAGCATGTTTTACTGGCTATACTATTTAAAGCTGTAGTATATAAACTGTGCCAAAAAGATATCTAGCAATACCAGAGATTTTAAACATTTGTCTGAGTTCCTCCATTTCACTAAAAGCACACATGAGAGTAGGAATCCCAACTTCAACTGCTGCATATCAAGCAGCTGTCACTCAAATAAAGTGATGGCAGGGAGGAGACTGAGAAAAAGAGGACTACCTGGGCCTGGCAGAGGGAGCATCACATACCCCCTCAGCCTGCCTTTGGTCTGTTCACTTAGACATGGACATGCTCCCACTTCTGGTGCAAGAGGTAACAGCTTACTCTGATCAGACAGATGGGCTTCTTCAGCACTTACCTTCCACCACTAGCCCTTCAAGTCTGCACATTTTGCAGAGCGAGGATTTGCTTTGGCTGAAATGAAGGAAGGAGGCAGAGCCAGTGCATTTCAACTGGCAGTCTGGAGGGAATGGCAACTTCTTGCAGCCAGGCTGTAACAGACCGCTGGAGGCAGTGAAAAATGCATGCCCAGAACTAAGATTGTTTAAGGTCAGGATTACAAAAAAACAAACTGAATAAAAAAGAAAATTCCTTCTTCATATTTTCTTTTGTACAAAAAACCTACTCCAAGGTTCATTAAAGTCAATAGCTTCATAATCATTGAATCAGCCAGTTTTTATATATTGGACTGAATTACAATCCAGTATTAAAAATTTCTCAAGTGGAACCAACTCCAAACCTCTGGCCTGCTGCTAAAAACTGCATGAAGTTCAACAAGGCCAAGTGCTGGGTCCTGCACCTGGAATGCAATAACCCCAATCAGAGCTACAGGCTGGGAGATGAGTGGTTGGAGAGCTGCCAGGCAGAGAAGGACCTGGGAGTGATGGTGGATAGTCGGCTGAATATGAGCCAGCAGTGTGCTCAGGTGGCCAAGAAGGCCAACAGCATCCTGGCTTGCATAAGAAGCAGTGTGGCCAGCAGGGCTAGGGAGGTGATCGCCCCCCTGTAGTCAGCTCGGGGGGGCCACACCTCGAGTACTGTGTTCAGTTTTGGGCCCCTCGCTACAAGAAGGACATCGAGGTGCTTGAGCGGGTGCAGAGAAGGGTGACGAAGCTGGTGAGGGGCCTGGAGAACAAGTCCTACGAGGAGCGGCTGAGGGAGCTGGGCTTGTTCAGCCTGGAGAAAAGGAGGCTCAGGGGCGACCTTATCGCTCTCTACAGGTACCTCAAAGGAGGCTGTAGAGAGGTGGGGGTTGGTCTGTTCTCCCACGTGCCTGGTGACAGGACAAGGGGGAATGGGCTAAAGTTTCACCAGGGGAGTTTTAGGTTAGATGTTAGAAAGAACTTCTTTACCGAAAGGGTTGTGAGGCATTGGAACAAGCTGCCCAGGGAAGTGGTTGAGTCACCATCCGTGGAGGTCTTTAAAAGACGTTTAGATGTAGAGCTTAGTGATATGGTTTAGTGGAGGACTTGTTAGAGGTTGTTAGAGGTCAGAGGTTGGACTCGATGATCTTGAGGTCTCTTCCAACCTAGAAATTCTGTGATTCTGTGAAAAAACACAGCATCAGCTTGCCTGAAAATATTATTCCATCCTACTGCCACGTACAAATCGTAAAACAAAGAAGCTGTTCTTGTGAAAATAAAGCCTAGGAGCAACCTGCTTGTTGTACCCATTTCTTTTATTTGTTCTTAGTGTTGGCTCCTTTGTTTTAATGTTCACAAAAGCTGTTGCAAATTATTTGGGTTTTAAACTTCACTTGGCTGCGTAAAAGCAAATCCCAGAGATGTTAGCAGAAATTAGTCACTCTTCACATGAATGATAAAGACAAATGGTGTGATTCACCTCACTTCATCCGTAGGCATTTGGCCAGATACATTTGTTATAAATGAAGTCTCAACTCAATCTGAATTTTGTAATATTTATAAAAGAAATATTTATAAAAGGTATAAAAGGCAAGTAAACAGCGCTGGGTGTGCGGGGAGTCTACGCTCCACCAACACGCACACACGAACATCAAACATTCTAAATATATAGAACATTGCTTTTACATACTAAACCCAAGTATGCCTATACATAAGTAAAATCAGAAAAGGTAACAAACAATCCTTTAAGTTCCATGACTTAACAGTCTCCATTTTCCATTCCTTTTGAACATTATGTCTTGCTTTAAGTTGTCAAGCAACTTGATTTTCGGGCCTTATATATCCCATTCCTCCTGGATCGAAGAAAAGCATATCCATCTCCTTTTCAAGGCCAATAAGCCTGGGTCAAAAGGCACATCCAGGTCAACAGGGGGCGTAACAGCAAAAGCCTGCAATGGCAGTAGCGGTGCGGGGGCCGATGGAGTAGCAGAAGATCAGTAGATGAGCCCGCAGTTCCCTCACAGTCTGGCAAGACACACGTTTCTGACTGTGGTCCCATATGGCTCTTTAAGGCCTCAGAGATTGCTCACCAGATGCTGAGCAATCACACTGCAACCCTGTCGTTTTTAGTTGCAGAGTCCCACACTGTGACATCAGTTTGGTCCTATATTTCAGGCTCATAAACTGTCCAATTGTTAATAAGGAGGATAAGCTGTAAAGGTTACTAGGACAGTCTTTGTTCCTAAGGACGTATGATTCCCCATAATGCACAACTGCTTACCAGCGAGAGGCAGTTGTGTGCAGCTCCGCTTCTCTCAGCTCGAGCTTCTCTCCAGCTCCAGTGCCTATTTCCAGCGACTTTGAGCGGTTTGCTGAGTTTGGCTGAATCTATCTTCATGAGGCAATCAATGTGCCTGTTCCTGTCCTGGTCTCCATTCTGCTAGCCTGTTCCTTTTCATTCCTTCTTTCTGCTTCTTTATTGATAACATAACTTCATTATATCGTTATCGTGTTGTCTTTTTTTCTTTTTCTTTTTTCTTTTTTTTTTTTTTTTTTTTTTATCTTGAGGGCAGGCTCCCCTCTTATACCCTTCTCTCCACAGCAGTCCTTTTCAAAACAACTTTTCATTGGTCAAACATCTTTGAACATAACAACAACAGCAAACACCCAGAAACTTTCATGCCTTAATGGCTGGAGAACAAGAAACCAGCTGGAGAACAAGGAACCAGAGACTGCATGGAGTCTCCTGAATCACCCTTCTTTGTTCTCTCTAAACTCTTTTACATTCCTGATGGCCTCATCGTTAAGAGTCTAATGTTATCTCAACCACGGGCAATTCCAACCCCCCTGGCCACATTCCCAAATCTCCCCCTTCTTTATTAATATCAACCATTTTCTCGACACGAGTTACCACTCCATATATAACACATTCAACTGAAGGAATGATACAGACATAGTCAGTCCCAGTCCTTCCGGCTGATGAGAGGAGTACCCTCAGCCCATACCGCTGGTCCTTGTTTTCCTGTTCCTGGTGGCTGCTGCTCCCTCAGGGCAACCAGCCCAGCTACATGTGGGAGCATCCCCAAATTGATACCAATCAAAATCAACCAGATTAGGTTGAAAAATTGCAAGGTATCAACTTCCTTCTGCTGCAGATAGAAGGCTACAGAAAAGAATAAACTGTAGGCAACCTATTAGAAGTCACATTCACCTTCAGTATTGCTCTTGTTAAATTACATACAAAACCTCACGGATGATTTTAATTTCCTTCACATCATTGTGAAAGCTGTCTTGTCTCTGTGGTCAGAATAAACACTGGTTTTCCTTATTTATTTATTTATTTATTTATTTATTTTTATTTTTTTTATTTTTATAATTAGTGTATTTTTACAATCCACTAATTCTAACTTGTGAATGGCATACTGCAACTTCACAAAAACAGCTTTAGTTGCTTTCTATTTATTACATTCACTGAAGTACAGCTGCTTAGAATAGTAGATGAAGAATTTAATGAAGAAAAAAGGATGTGAAAAAATATGGGTTCTCAGTTCAGCTCAAGCCCTTCCCAGGCAGAAAATGGAGAACTGGGCACTTTTTGTGGATGGTTTTACTTGCATGACAAGATGACTGTAATCAATCACCACTAAATGTGTTGTTCATAAGAAAATTTGCAACATCCATTTATTGATTACAGCTAAAATGCAGGGATTACTTAAAAAATAATTATAATTTATTATGAATGTTTAGATACTGGCTTCATAGGCAAAATTAAGTGCATTTCTGTACAGAGCTGTTGGTTCTGCTGCTTTTAATAGACAATAACTTTACAGGGAAAGACTGCATAGGACACACACAACTGACAGACTCCAAGCACACAAATGACAGAGTGCCTCCCAATTCAGCTGCAATGCCTCCCGGTTCAGCTGTGGCCAGAAGAATCGAATGTTTATTGGAGATCTCCATCCATGGCCAGATGTTTTCACCCCCATTATTATGAAGCTAGCAGATTTCAGATGGCCTCTGCAAATCCCAAGAGTGTTTTCAGACTACTGGAGGATGACTTTAATTCGCATGTTAAAAGAGAGGCAGACTTGCTTTATGGGCTGCTTTTCTGCAGTCCCTCACAGTTTGCCTGGTAGGTAAGATCTTCCCTGCAGGTGGCTGATAGAAGGAATGGGAATTTCTTCTCTGCAACAGCCTCTGTTTGCTCACCAAACAAATTTTACAAGTGTCCAATACTTCTCTTGGCAACTGTTAATATACTTAATAAGCACACATACATACATAGACGTGTATACATGCATACATTTACAGGGAAATTTTTTCTTGCATGGAAGATATCTGTTGCTGATCAGGCCTCCATGAGAGCCTGACCTCAGAACCTTTTCTTCTAAACCTGCAGGAGTGTCTCAGGGTGATGTGCAGGCAGGGTATGGTTGTATAAAAACAGCTCAAGGGCCTGCACATTGCAGCCACGAACAGCACAAGCACCTGCATGTATTTTCTGTTGGCAGCAAGAAAGCACAAAGAACAACTGAAGAGGCAGGTGGGCAGGAGAGTAGGCAAACCAACATCTAAGCTAAACTAGCTCAGGCAGTGGCTGAGGCAATCACAGTTGAGTCCAACATATTCATCTAACTGGATTTACCTATCAGTAGGACATGTACACTAATTTAACAGTTTTAGAGGTGTTTTTTTTAAAATGTGGTTAATAAAAAAGGGCAAAAATAGAACCTCCTCTGTATGTCTTGTACCTACCTAAATCAGCAACTAATGAAAACAGATTGTATTTAAGGGATTTTAATATAAATTAAGTTAATGATGACATATTCCAAATAGTACTCTTAGAATCAGTCTGTAATAACAAGCTAACAGATGTTGGCATTTTTATTATTAATTATACATTTCATTATCATATGATTATTGTCAAACATCATTTGACAGCAAAAAATGTATAAATGATTCACATGTTTTATATTGTAAAGATGAGACTGTGTTTGAGTTTTTAATAAGCTGACTTTAATATGCTAAATACAAAATACTCCTTGTTTTAGCAGCCTGAAATAGAGAAAGCTTCCGGATAACATGAAAGACTGACTAATCTAATATAGGTTGAAGCTCTTAAAATGAAATAAAATGCAACAGCTGTCACATTTGAAGGCGAGGCATATATTTTAAGATTACCTAAATTAGCTACAGGAGATAAAAAATATCAATGTATATTTCTAACAAGCATCATTTGCCTCTGCCATTCATATGGTTATGATACAAATGTGCTAGGGAATAGTGATGCTAACAAGTAGCCATCCAATTAAGATAAAATTGGGGAACAATTTATGCAATATTTGCAGCATGAGTGCATTTTACTTAGAATTTACTTAAAATTCATAAAGTTTCATCTTTAGAATGAAACACTGGAGTTATCTTATTGATTTAAAATCATAGTACATGTATCCTTGGGATTGCAGTTTCAACAAAGCCTGCTGTAGGTACAGTAAGTATCTCTAAAAGAACATTTAGGGAGAAAGTATAAATCTCTCTAATGCATATCAGAGCAGACAAGTCAGAGCTCTCCAAATCAAATACTGGTACACTTATCTTTATAATCACCCAGGATCTTTTTTTTTTTTTTTTTCTTTGCTTACTGTTTGTTAGATCAGTGTAATCTTTGTTCACTGAATAAATGTTAAGTACTACAAATGACAATTCTCTGTGGGCTATGCTAGTCTCAAGACATCATTTAAGCTAATACAATCAAACATCAGTCATGTCTGAGAGAAAGGTGAGTCCATTTCAGAGTCAGCTTGATATTTTTTTTAATGGAAAGTCTCATTTAGTAATTGTTAAACAAGTCATAAACATCCTTGCCAAACTCCATCACTTCAAAAGGCATAATTGGTAAATGAAAATGGATCCAAATTACACTCTTTGCTTCTGCAGGGCATGAAGTGCTTGGACATAGTAATAATTCTGTCTTCCTGTGTCCCTCACGCACACTTACCATTTCAGAATGAAGTCTTTCCAATGATCTCTTTCTCCCCTTTGTTCAAGTTTCAGTTAGACCATCCTTCCCATTCTGTATTAGCACAGTTCACAAGAAGGCTATTTCAACTTAGTTTTCTAACACTTATCTGCTTAAAGTGCACATAATGTATGTCTGAAATATAGCCATTATCCAGAGCTCTGATTGTACCAGATTGCTCTTAGCTGACTCACGGAAAATTGTTTAACCCTAAAATGGGTTTTAGACACAGGAGTGTTTTTGAAACTTGAATGTATCTTATTGTTAGAATAAACTTAATTTCTTTTAATTAACCAAGGAGCACTGTCTCACTAAAACTAATGTTTTCTTAAGGACATGGCAACAACACCAGGGTAGTTCCTCACAGGTGGCCGCTGAAAAAAATAGAGCTGCAGAGGTTGCATCAGTTGGTCATCTGTGTCAACACCCTCTGCAATTATTACTGTGCAAGGAGGTTAAATATCAAGTTTCTGTTTCTCCTTGCTATGATTATGCTCTCTTCATTTCTCTTGTTTAGACAATGTAAAATGAACAGTCTTTTCCACATGGCATTTCTCATGCAGTAGCATGATACCAAACCGCCAGGATTCCAAGTGCCCTAGAGGCAACTTGATTTGTGGCACCCCTCTTCGTGATAGCTGTAGTAAATAAATAAATAAATAAATAAATCACTGTAGCAGGAGATTTGCTTAAGGCTGAGAATAAGGAGAAAAGGGTGATATTTACGCTGACATTTTCCAAGTTATGCCACTGCCTGAATGTTCTGCTTTTGTAGGATTACTCCTAGAGGATCTATTTAGGGTTGGTTCTGGTCTAGTCTTTTTATGTTTTATTTACCCTGTACATGTTTACTGTTTGCAAAATACACTAAGCATGGAATCTCCAAGGGTCATTTTCCATTGCTGCCCCCTGCTGTATTATCAGCAATCTGTTCTCCTGCATTTGTAGAAACTGGGCATGATTCAAAGGCATAAAGAGAAGTTTCTCAACAGTTTGCATGCACATTTTTCTTGAGTCATGTGGCCCTGTAATAGTATTCTAGGGAACTGTTGTTCAGACATCCCAGTCCATTTCTCATTATTAGGCTCTTGCTTATGTGACTTCTGTGTGGGTAACACTGTTCTTTCCTGGACATAAGTGTTTGACATATGATACTACCCCTTCAGTCTGCCTTACAGGCAGTATTGGCGGCGCAAGTCCAGTGACTTGATGTTTTGACCCAATTGCCCACAAGTAGTATTGAAATTCAGTGCTGAGTATATCAAGATCTACTTTCATGTCATTTGACTTTCTATCCTAAGAAGAACTGAGAACCTCTTAACACAAGCAGTAACAAGGTTTCTTCTTGAATTAGGGAGCCTCAGCCCCACCAAGACCTGGCAGATTTCCAGTGCAACCTATAAACTGGCTAGAGCTAAGTAAACAAATTATACTGAAATTATAGCACACAAATTTAACCTCTCATTCTGTTTGTGATCTGTCAGTGAACAGTTTACAAATTGTTTTGCTTCATTCATAATTCAAAATCTTTTGGCAAAGCTTTTCAGCAAATAATGCTGTTTGTATGTGGTGAGTTTTTAGCAGATCACACAATCATAGTATCATAGAAGGGCTTGGGTTGGAAGGGGCCTTAAAAATCATCTAGTTCCACACCCCCTGCCATGGGCAGTGATGTCGCCACCAGACCAGGTTGTCTGGGGTCTCATCCAACCTGGTCTTGAACACCTCCAGGGATAGGGCATACACAACTTCTCTGGGCTATCTTTGGGATATTCAAGTCTTGTGATGTTAATAAATTCTGATGGAGACACAGGCTTCCACCCCTTTCTGTTGACTAGGTGACAATTGCTATTAGTATTAAACTTGTTCATATTCAGCATTCCACATAAGTTTCTGCCTGCCTTTTTGCAGAGTAATGAGAAATTTTTCTTAAGACATTATGAAGGCACAAGCATATATTGCAAAAGCAGCCACCAAAGGAAAATAAGCCCAACAAAGAGAATGACCATTGTGCAAAGACATAACTGCAAAATTGTGTGACAACCAAGAAGACAGACTTTTAGCCTTAAGGTTTTTCCTAGAGCCAGCTTTCAGCCTTTTGTGAATCATATTGGACTAAATCTTAGGAAAAAAAAGTGCTTGGCTGTTCAGTTTAATGCTTGGTATAGTAGAAAATAACATTTTCCCTCCCCAGTCTACAATCACATTCCTTACTACATAAATCTAAATCCTACTGACAAAAAAAACAGGACTGAAAATCCTACTGAAAAAGCTAGGACTGGCTAGGCAAGTATATCTTAGTGCAAATATTGTGTTTTCTAATGACAAATATGGCTACCCTGGAAAAGTCAGGGTGATGCCAGACACCAATCCCCAGCAAGCTTGGCAAATCCAGGACCAGGCTCCAACATCACCCCTCCTTTTCACTGCAGCTGTTGGATGAGCAGCTCTAAAGTGAGGACAAGTTCAGCTCTTGCCAGGCTGCTGCCTCATCTTCTCCTTTCTTTTATAGAAGCTACAAAAGCAGCCATAATAGGGTACCAACTAAAAACACACAACTTGCTGTCTGATCTTGGCTGTACAACGCAGTAATTGTCTTCTCACTAGACATGTTTTATTGCAGGAATAATATTGATACTCAAAATGCACCCTTCCCAAATAGGTACAGGCCCCTTAAGTACTCCTGCTTTGCTACGGCATCCTTTATGTAAAGAGACTGTCATTGGTCAAAATGTTTACCTCAAGTTTTTCAATTTTACCACTGAATCAGGGAATAATATACTCTTTGCTCTGCTCTACCTGAATTTCACTTAGACAACAAGCTGGATGAAGTACAGCTGGGAGTAGAAAACCATCTCAAAGCCTCTACATTTCTTAAAAGCTGCATTTAGATGTTATTTCAGCTTTGTTTCAAAGATAAACATGGTAAAACATTGTACAGACTTTGTGAGCCATCTATACAAGAGAAAAGCCTCTATACAAGAGAAATTCTACCTGAGCAAGCTAATTTATGTAGATATTTGTGGAAGGAAACAAAACACTTGAACATTGTTGAAGCAAAATCCTTTTTTTTATTTAAAAAAAAAAAGCTGATGGAAGCTAATGCAATTATTAAAAATGATTCACCAAATGTTTCAATATTTGCTCAGCTGTAAAGTTAGCAGAAAGATTGGTATAAACCTCAAGAAAAGCTTTAGAAATGTTTTAATGACACATAAACCAATACATTTTCAAATGATCACAATCCAGATGGTGCAATATGCTTTGGAACATGGTGGTAGTAGTTCATCACAAGACACTACCATCCATCCCAGCTTTGCACCATCTGCATTCATGAAACCCAACCAGACCTCTTATCCTGACTCACTAACCTGCTGCCAGGCATCCATGCTGACTGCAAATTGTATAAAAACACCAAATCCATTTACAAAGCCTTTTCTGCTTCCTCAAAAAATTCTGTGAATACCATAATGTCTACAATGAATTAACAGCAAAAGTCACACTTGTCTAAGATAGTTTGGAGTTCCAGGTTACTGGTAAGCCTGATTAAACCTTGCATTAAGTCCGTAGCAATCCCAGGTCCAGTTCTTGCTCCAGATACATTAATTAAATGGTTTCATACATTTCCCTCTCTCTCACACATACACATGCAACTGGAAGCATCAGTTGATTGCTCTTTGGAGATCTGGGGACTGTACATTTGCTTGTGCTGATATACATTTGAGAGCTGAAGGACAGAGACTAAATGAACTGATTAGGTTTCTCGATGTGCCTTGGAAATGGACTTTGACCTGATTTCACTTCTCTCTGCTAGGGATTATTTTACTTACCCTGTTAATCAATCATGAACAACCAGTAAACAACCAGTACTCCTATAACAAAATGCCCTTATTCACTCTAGAGGTAGATTTACAGAAAAAAAAAATAATAAAATAAATCCAACCACAACACAGTTTTAAAGAGAAAAGGAATGCTTCACTAATGATGACAAAAATACTATTTAAATGAGAATTGTAAGAAGTTTATATTATCCGCAAGCAAGACTTAAAATTGGAAACTAAATTCATGGACTG
Organism: Aythya fuligula; assembly: GCF_009819795.1. Lineage (NCBI taxonomy): Eukaryota > Metazoa > Chordata > Aves > Anseriformes > Anatidae > Aythya > Aythya fuligula. Next base: position 880,285 of record NC_045569.1, on the reverse strand, counting down.
AATATTTCTTTAAAATTAATAGAGTCATTCTGCAGTGTTAACATTTTTTCCTTCTGTGCTGTTGCAACCACTCTCCCACTCCTTTATCTGACTGATATGGTAATAACAGGTCCTAGGGCCATATGTTCAAATACATTAGAATTCATGATGACTTTGTTCTAGTTTCTTAGTTCTTATTAAGGCTGACAATCTTCAGGGAAAATGAGCTTTTCTAGCACAACCTCCTTAATGTTGTAAAAGATTAACATATACAAATGGGGTGTTTGACTGCACAAGTGTTTGTGTATCGACTGTAGGCCCGGTCCTGTCTGCACGTGCTCCTGGGCATATTGGAAACAGGCGTCTTGCCTTCAAAGGGAATCTCGTGGCAATGAAATTTACTGGTATGAGCAAGAATTTCCAGGATAAGGTCCTAGACATGTAGATATGAGTGAAAACAAAACTTTGGCTTGAGATAACAGGTTTAGAGTCATAAGCAAGCTGTCACATGCATTATGAAAGCACGAGCTCCTAACCTGGGTCTGACCCTGCGTGGCTGCAGACAAACAAACGTGCGGGCAGCCTGGGTGAGCCTGTCCCATGCTTCACGTTAGGGCACGCTGCTGAAGTACGACTTAAAGGGGTGCTTTTGTGGAGTGAGGGTGAAGTTATTGCAAATCTTAGCAGTACCTGCATGATGACTGGAGGAGGTCGACAGTGTTTTCAGGGTACCTAGAATGTGCAGACATGCAGTTTCAGAGGGAATTAAACTATTCAGAAAGTCAGATCATGTTAGAAAATAGTTTGGCCAAAAAAAGTAGAACCAGAAAAGTATAAATGTTATTCATTGACATCTTCTAGGTGAAATATTTTGACTTTTTGTTCCAAAATATTTTTGACTTTTTGTTCCAGTTGCATTTTGAAACTGACAGATCTATTTGGGGAGCATGGTGGTGTTAAAAAGCAGGTAAATAGCCCTCTTATAGAATAGATTTCTTTGTCTCAGGTCAAAAATGTTTTGTGTTAGCTGCGACTGGCATTTAAATATATTTTTTCCAAGCTAGAGACGGGCAGAATGCCCGATGCCCAGCCTAACCCCGAGCAGTCTGGCCCCCCTCCCCCGGCTAGCCACCCCTATATATTGTTTAGCATGACGTCAGATGGTATGGAATACCCCTTTGGCTAGTTTGGGTCACCTGTCCTGGGTCTGTCCCCTCCCAGCTCTTACTGCACCCCCAGCCTGCCTGTTGGCAGGACAGAGCGAAAGGCTGAGATGTCCTTGGCTTGGTATAAGCACTGCTCTGCAACAATTAAAACATCGGGGTGTTATCAGCTTTCTTCTCATCCTAAGCCAAAACACAGCATTCCACCAGCTACTAGGAAGAAAATTAATTCTGTTCTAACTGAAACCAGGACACACATCCTGGTAGAAGTATAAAACCAAACAATTGTTTCCAAATATGAATACTATTGGGAAAAGCAGCATTGTTGCTTCAGCTCTCAAGCAAGGATTTAGTTGTTGAATTGGGTTATTTGAAAAGTACCCACCATTCAGTTTTATTAAAAGGTCTTTCCAATTAACAAAACAACTGTGTTGTTTAGGATTACAAAAAACAACCAGTCTTCCTCGGAGCTTGTGTCTAGCCATAAATCTGCCATTAGACATGCAAAGATTTTCACTTCTCCTCACATAAGGTGTTCCTGGCTAGCCTTCAGGATACAGGGTCCCATTTTATGCAGTTCAACTACTTTAGTCTGTGACCTTTAAGATTAACTGTTTGGGGATTTTCTTCTCACACAGTTTTTATCCTTTATCCAATTCGTGGAATTGTTTTAGAGCAACTGGGCTTGTGAAATGTGCTTTGTAGAGATTGAAAAAAGACGTAAGTGCTAAGGAAGGCTTCTTATTTATACAGCAAGGCTGTGTATTACATTTGCATAATATGATATCAGAAGAAATAAATGGCACCAGAAATAAGTGTATGGAGGGAAGTGCTAATGAGCTGTGCAGAACAGGGAAAGAGAGTATTTTTTTCACAGAGGTTATGGATTTACAATTTGAGAGAAAGGAAAGTCGAGAATTTTCTTTAATGAAAACCTGAACAAAGGAATATTGGAATAGGATTTTTTTCCCCAAAAATTTATTAAGATGTTTACAGATCTAATTCTGAATATTAAGGAAACATGCATACTAAGTTGTACAGCCAGAAAATGTGTCATTCAGATGCACAGTGGAGCACGGTATTGCAGAGGCAGTTTAACGTGCTAACTAGCTGTGCTCCCCTCCTATTATGTAAAATGGTGAAAGTACCCAAAAAAGTCTAAGATGCAGGTACATATGTAAATGATCAATCATGAGAAAAAGGTATCACTGAGAAGGATTAGACAATGTAAAACAAAGGGAACATAAAACAGATGAAAAAAGGGAGCTTGAGAGGACCTGCTCTGGCAGTCTCTGGGAGACAGTGGTTAAAGTGCAACATTAGCTCAGGTTCAGCTCCTTCATATGTGTTTTTTAGACCTAGTCTATCACTGTGCTGTGTACAGACATTTGAGAAAATGACCAAGTTTATGGATCTGTTTGTTTTTTTTTTTCTTTCTGTTTGGAAAAGGATTTTCCATAGTGCCAAATACGTTTCAATTACTGCTCCCACTAAACTCATTGGGAGTTTTCTCATGGACTTCCATGGGAGAAGAACTAGCTCCTATGCATTAGCAGCTGCCATCCTTCTCCTCCAGAAAGAATAACCAGTGTTCCCTAAAGACTTGAAGACCCGGTGACTGATGCTGCAGCAATACAGTGAAGGGTTGAGCAGGGACAGAAAAGACTACACAGTTTATAGTTATATAGTTTATAGTAAACACTCCTCTAAGATGTCCTTTGTATTAGAAGTGTTCTATATGCAAATGTAGAAGACAAAAAAACTTGAGTGGATGTTAAAACACAAACTCATTGAGTCTGGCTGCTAGTTTTGCTGCTCAGAAAAAAGCTAGAAAACATTTCTTAAAAAACTACTACAACCAGAACACTGATTCACTGCAAGGTATTTCCTGGACAAACACATTCACTGAAGAAACAAAACAAAACCAAGCCAAAGCCCAAACCAACTAGCTGTCCTTCCAATTTATGGCCCTTTTACAATACCTTGTATTATTGATGGGACATGGCTTTGTGATTCTGTTTTTCTATATTTCACTTTTTAACATTACACAGAGAGGAATGCGTATAGTGCCCAGGCAGTCACTGCACCTAGTGGATAATTTTATATCCCACTCACATGCTTGAGTATATATGGTCCCGTAGTGAGTACATCCAATAGACTTTTTTTCTTCAATGGGGCTATAAATACAACTAAAAGCAAAGTACTGCACATAAGGACTTATCTATTGCTTTACTGAGGAATGAAAGATGCCATGGATTTTGTTTGTGTAGATTCATTCTCTCTTACAGCATACTGAATAAATTCATATCTTTGTCTGTTCTTGGAGAGGGGAATTTCTCCGTGGCCAGTGTGGTGCAAAAAGAAATCCTCAAAGCATCAATTAGAACTGCCTACCTATAGTACGTTTTGACCTGCTATGGCTATGGTCTGGGATGCAATTAAGATGATTTTAGTAAGATTTGGTTTCTTCTGGTGACATTTTAGAAAGAAGTTTTCTAATATTTTTATTTCTAATAGTTTTTTGACGCGCTGGGTGGATGAGGGAAAGGCTGTGGATGTGGTCTACCTTGACTTCAGCAAGGCTTTTGATACCGTCTCACACAGCATTCTCCTCAAGAAACTGGCTGCTCTTGGCTTGGACTGGCGCACGCTTCGTTGGGTTAGAAACTGGCTGGATAGCCGGGCCCAAAGAGTCGTGGTAAATGGAGTCAAGTCCAGTTGGAGGCCAGTCACTAGTGGCGTCCCCCAGGGCTCAGTGCTGGGGCCGGTCCTCTTTAATATCTTCATCGATGATCTGGACGAGGGCATCGAGTGCACCCTCAGTAAGTTTGCAGATGATACCAAGTTAGGTGCGTGTGTCGATCTGCTTGAGGGTAGGAAAGCTCTGCAGGAGGATCTGGATAGGCTGCACCGATGGGCTGAGGTCAACTGCATGAAGTTCAACAAGGCTAAGTGTTGGGTCCTGCACCTGGGGCGCAATAACCCCAAGCAGAGCTATAGGCTGGAAGAGGAATGGTTGGAGAGCTGCCAGGCAGAGAAGGACCTGGGAGTGATGGTGGATAGTCAGCTGAATATGAGCCAGCAGTGTGCTCAGGTGGCCAAGAAGGCCAACGGCATCCTGGCTTGTATCAGGAACAGTGTGACCAGCAGGGCTAGGGAGGTGATCGTCCCCCTGTACTCAGCTCTGGTGAGGCCGCACCTCGAGTACTGTGTTCAGTTTTGGGCCCCTCGCTACAAGAAGGACATCGAGGTGCTTGAGCGGGTGCAGAGAAGGGTGACGAAGCTGGTGAGGGGCCTGGAGAACAAGTCCTACAAGGAGCGGCTGAGGGAGCTGGGCTTGTTCAGCCTGGAGAAGAGGAGGCTCAGGGGCGACCTTATCGCTCTCTATAGGTACCTCAAGAGAGGCTGTAGCGAGGTGGGGGTTGGTTTGTTCTCCCACATGCCTGGTGACAGGACGAGGGGGAATGGGCTTAAGTTGAGCCAGGGGAGTTTTAGGTTAGATGTTAGGAAGAACTTCTTTACTGAAAGGGTTGTGAGGCATTGGAACAGGTTGCCCAGGGAAGTGGTGGAGTCACCATCCCTGGAAGTCTTCAAAAGACGTTTAGATGTAGAGCTTAGGGCTATGGTTTAGTGGGGACTGCTAGCGTTAGGTCAGAGGTTGGACTCGATGATCTTGAGGTCTCTTCCAACCTAGAAATTCTGTGTGTGATTCTGTGTGATATGCATTAAGCCTGATGGTGAACTATTTTGGAACTTTCCAGCTTCATGCTTACAGTTGTCACTGTCATTGCTAACATGGGCATAACGGCCATTTCGTATATTTTGGAGTGTTGCTAAGGTCAAGAAAGATCTAGACAAACCTCTGAGAAAGGCAATAAATTACTATTTTGTTCAAAACAGTCTGTCAAGTTATACTCTTAGAACTGAAGAAAAATTCTGAAAACAGACACCCCTTCCCCCTCCCTCCCCCCCCCCCCCCCCTTTGAAACTGGTACTTTTTTCCTAAAAAGCCCTGAAGGTTGGCCAACACTGAAGCCTTACGCCTACTATAGCAATACTGTGGAGTCTTCTGAAAGAAGCAAGGAACAAATGCTCTGGCCCACTTTCATCTCCATGACTTGTTTTTACAAAAAGTCAGGCAGCCTAGTTACATCATATTTTAGCAGTTCAGCTTGGGTTTGGAAAAGTGCCTGACATATAAAGAATCTGGAAGTCTTCTCTTATCTAAAAACTAGTCTGTGAACACTTCAAACCCACAGAAGAGTACTTTATATGTCAGGTGGTCCCAGTGAACTCACCAGGGACAGCTGTGAAGAAGTGCTACCTAGTTGCATGAAATTTCACTATCTTGTCCTAAACTGGGAGTGCCCACTACCATGGAGGAAGTTGCACAGCTATGCTGGCACAGCATTGCGGTGGAACCATAGAAGACCTTTACTGTAAAACACACCTGTGTGCCAACCCAGTGCTACAGGTCTGGCAGGCCTGGGGCTCCCTGTGCCACCCTCGCTGGACACTGCAGACATGGCCTTGGGCAGACACTGACTGCCTCTTGCTCTGTACTACTTCATCCATGGGAGAACCAAGTGTATCCCTGACCCATACATCACGAAGCAGGCCTGTCCCTTTCTACATCCTTTTCATTTATGTCAGGGTTGTTTTGCATTTTTGCTGTTTGCTGTGTAAGTCGCAGCTAAAAGTTTCAGTCCTGAGCAAGAAGTAAAAGCAGGTTTTGCTTTTGGTTTCCTAAGCCATATTTCACAATATTTGTTATCTACTTTTTCAAGCACTGGTGTTTTGGCAATCAAAAAGTCTCAAAAACTCAACAAAACTCTTACAGCAATCTGGGTTTAGCCAGAAAGCTTTGTCAACTCTGGCTCAGCAGAGTTAGTTATCCTGGTTAATTGGATCGATGGCGACAACTGTAATTACTAGAGATGAGATTGCCTGTACTGTAATTACATTTCAATCTTCAATGTGAGCTGGACTGTAGAATACATACTGCAGATTCTCCCAATTACAAACAGGTTACGGAGAGCATAGTACTTCTGTGCTAATCATGTTTGTTATTATATAGAATAAAAAAACATGCCACCAGCTAAAAGAACTGTTAATCTGAAGCGGTTTTGCTGATTCAAATGAATTAATCCACAAAGCTTTACCGCTACATGGTTTTTCAAGATAACCACACTATAAAAACACTAAAGGTTTTTTTAACCTATATAGTTACTAGATATTCAGCACATTACAACTGTCAGCTCTTGCTCTGATATTCATTTGCAGAATGTTAATAAAATACCAGCATTTATAAGAAAAAACCTATCCTTTCAAAACCATAGTAATAACTAATTTTTTTAAGTCCAATGTAAGATGGAAGCATACACTATGCCTGTAAGAGCTTCTTCAAAGAACAAGGACAAAGAATGAGGAAACTACATGGATTTGTCCTTTGATTTAAGCTTACAACACATCAGTGATGAATACAACTTAAAGGAAAAGGAGTGTGTTTCAAGGTAAAAGGATGCTGAAACTTTTATTTTCAAAACTACCAAAACTAGTAAAGACAGTATTTTATTCTGCTTCACTGAATACTCAGCCTTCTGTGGTCATGGACACTTGTGCTGGCTTTTCTTGAGGGCTCCAAAGAGGGAGGATTATGTATTTCTCTAATTAGGTTTAAAAATGTTATTCCTGATTTGAATGCACACCAATATAAATATATTAACTTCTTTTGTTTCCCAGCAAGGTCACTACCTTGGTTTTATGCTGCTCATACACTAATTTTGCTTATTTTTCAGTGCTTATTTATAAATATCAATGATTCATATTTGGGGAAGAGGGGAAAAAATCTTTTTCTCTTCTTTTTGTTCTTCTTCTTCTTCTCCTTTTTTTTTATTTTTTAAAAAGTTCTAAGGCTCAACTATGTCTGATATATTAGAGACCACATAGGTTTAATGAAATCCATTTATGATTTTATGAGTAAAATCTGTCCCTGAGCACCACTTAAACTCACATATGCCATCACAACAGAACTGAAGTGGTATGTTAGCAGGGAAAAGGTCTTGCTCCTGCTCTTTTCAGAGGGGTGACTGAGTTTCTAGTATTTAAATCCACAGTTTTGCATTCATGCAGCCATCACATTCTCCTCTGCAAGTGCCAAGTGATGGCACTGCAGAGAAAGCAAGCGCCATCTGTCTCCACTGCATGTGCTATCCATGCCATACTTTGCAGTGGGAAGAAAGAGGGGCCCTACAGGAGGCTGCTACTCTTGCCACTCCCTCTGCAACTCCTCTCTGGGCCCACATGGTAAGGAGCAGTGGCTGGGGCAGAGCAGGCGAGGCATTGACTCAGCAAGCTGCAGCGCAGAGGTAGACCCATACCAACAGACGGGCAGGCACATGCTAACTCCCCATTACAGCAACTGAGCATCACGAACTGATTTCCCACACCACCATGTATCCTCAGGACCATGTATCCTCAGGACCACTAGCCTCCTGGGGCTAGTGGTAAACCTGGGGGAAATAATCTATTTTTTTGTTTCACAAGTAAGAATTTTCCCAGAAACTGCATTCTAAAGACTAGCAAATGGGAAAGGGAGAAGCGAGAAAAAAGTTTTCTAGTTCAGTTCAAACCTAGTCTGAACCTCCTTGAAACATCACTCAAATATTAGTATAGTACCAATCCTAAACACAGCTTTACTTTTTCAAATAGATATTAAAAGTAAATGTTTGATTATCAAATTCTGGATAAAAATGTTTTCTAATTATAACCATTTTCTTTCACTCATTTTTTCTTTGTATATCTTGCAATTACTTTTATTTAACAGTTTGAATCTAAATATACAGCACTGTGGAAGATTCTTGAATTAAAATGGCATTATCTTATCAGGCAGTATTACTGAGCTTTGTATAATACATGCTATTGGGGATATTCAATTTATTTCAGCTACTGTTTAAGCTATGATTTCCCCAATGTTACAAATAGGCTAGCTCCTTATTGTCTATTTTGAAAAGTTCGGTTTTGTATTTCAAAATGAGCCTATGAAATTCTGATTAAAATAAAATGCTCAAGCATACATTCAACCTTAAGCATGTGATTCCCTTGAAACAAATGGCTCCACTTACATATTCAAAGGTAAGCTTGTGCTTACTGCTTTGCTGAGTTGGGGCCTCAGACAATTCCAGAGACTCTAATATCACATTTGCAAACCAGATGGTACTGCCTTAGTTTAGTAACAATGGAGCAAAGTGTCCTTCGTTTATACTTTAATCTTAGAAAATGAGATCAAGACATTTCCAGCAACTAGTTGATTGATACTATGTGAAAGCTGAACAACCTTGTTAATTAGGCAGTCCTGCTGGAGTGTCTGAAGTGCACTGCAACCTATAATTAAAATATAACATTACAATGATCTGCAGAGGCAACCTGCTCTATCCCCCTTCCAGCAGCTGCCATGTGATGCAGCTACAGAGGTTAGCAGCTTACGGTTTTATAAAAGGATTAGAAAAAAAAGACTGGAAAACCAAAGACAAAAAACTGGCCTTCTCCAGCTAAAGATCTGAGTATTCAGCAACTACTTTCTGTTTTATTTGTTTGCATTCCCAGCTCCCAAACACAAACAACAAAAGCAATTTGCGGACCCCAGAAGGCTCACTCCCGAAGAAGAGCCTTTCTGGCACAGCAAGGCAGAGAGCAACAAGGGAAGTTTCTCGGCTACACTGGCTCAAGGCAATGAATATTCAAGAGCGCTTACCTTAACGAGGGGACAAAATCTGCGGGGAAATTGAATGGCGGGCAGCAGAGGGAAGAGGGTCAAGTTCAAGCAATGACACACCGTAGAGGTTGGTTTTGTTGAGACTGTCCTGGAATTGCTTCGTTAGGGCTGCAGTGAGAACCGCAAGAGGAAACTTAGTGCACAACTTCTTTATATACGTTTTCCTCAGCTACTTAGTAATTAGCTTGGTTTGCAGATTACATTCCATATTTTCAACTCAGCAAGCTTAGAACAAAGCTCACAGATGGATGCGCTATTTTGATGCAATTAACTGAATATTTAGATATATTCTTATTACAGTTTCGGACTCTGTATAGAAATGTTTAGTTTAATATATCATTGAGACAATTGATGTTTCTGTAGTTTTAATTACTCCCAAAATTCGTAACCACTTTCTGAGCTCTGGAGGCTGGATATTTGGCTTGGATATTTGTTTTGTCTTTATCTAAAGACACTTTGTGCAACCGAAAATATCCTTTCTGGAGATGGCAAAATGTGATGCAAAAAACAACAACAACAACAAAAACATTTAAAGTCAAAACTCTGAATACTATATAAACCAGAAAGTGTTAAGACAGCTGAGACTTCATATAATAAAAAATGGGTTGATAAATTTAGTCCAGAGTATCTTTCCCAATAAACAATACCAGTGTCCCTGTAGGTAATATTGTTTCTAGTTCATTGCATATCAACATTCACAAGACAGTTTATTTCAAAAACTGAAAAAGAAAAACTATACAAGCCTGTTAAAACCTTATTATTTATTTAAAAACAGTAAGGAATGTGTCTTAAGTTATAAGAAATTACCGTATTTTATTGGTTCTGAGCTCTGGGAGGAAATGTGTATGCAATTATAGTATGTCTTCTGCATCCATCTGCTAAGTTTATGGTAAGAATAAATCGTGGTTAATCATGTACAGTTTTGTATTTGCTCATAACCACAACAGTAATGTGTATGCACAGAGCATCCTGCTGTTTGTTATTGGATTTTTCCTAATTCATATAGTATTTCATGTTTTGCTACTGACGACACAAAGCTCTCAGTCTCGTGTGTTAAATACAATCACATCATTAAAGTGACCAAAGTTCCCAAACCTTGCTGATTATCATAATATACATATGGATCAATGTATTTGTTTGCAATTTTTTTTTTTTTTTTGAGGGGTGGGATGGGTTTTTCATAAATGGTAATGAATGTTAGCTGTGTCTCCTGGTAGAATAGCAATGTGTGCCTGAAATAGAAGAGAATATTCTTATTTACAACTTGACTCTTGTGGTATTTCCTCTGAAATTTCAGTTGTAGATTTTAGAATTAACCTTGTATTGAAGGAGGAAAATTCTCTTAGGCACTGTCTGTTTTAAGGCTGACTCACCTTTGTGGTTATTTTTTTTATCTCCATGTCCTTGTTTTTCTAGTATCTTTGATAGTTCTAGTCTGAATGGTTGAAAAGTCTCTCATTTTAAAAATCAAAACTAAAATGCAGAATTAAAATTCTCTGCTCATAATATTATTAGATTAAACTTTGCCTTTGCAGTTCTAAAGCAAAGCAGATGCGGTATTCTTTGAATCCAGACCACAAAAAGAGCCAAGCCATCCACCAGGTGAGAGCTCCTTGCTCTTGGATAAGCAGTGGGAAGGACATGCCAACCTTTCTGTGGTCTGTAAGATGGTGAGTCCTAGTTTTAATTATTCATTACTTGGATATGTTCTGGGAGATTAATACTCACAACTATAACTTGTCACAAAGCTGTCTAGATAAAATGTATCGCTACCACAATGCTCTTTTGCTAAATCAAAAAAGACTTGTGCTATGTCATATGCTTATGGAATCTAAGATCTGACATGATGCACATTTTGATTTTCTTGCTTGGAGTGCTCATACAGGATAACAGTATTTGGGGCTCTGGGCCTAAACTCATGGGAGGAGGGGGAGACATCACATCTCACGCTCCCTTTCAGAGGTGCTTGCCTGTGCCTGTACAAACCACTTCACTGTACAGAAATACCAGATGCTGAAAAAAGGCAGAAAATACTGACTTTGCATTTCACAGAATCACAGAATTTCTAGGTTGGAAGAGACCTCAAGATCATCGAGTCCAACCTCTGACCTAACACTAACAAGTCCTCCACTAAACCATATCACTAAGCTCTACATCTAAACGTCTTTTAAAGACCTCCACGGATGGTGACTCAACCACTTCCCTGTGCAGCCCATTCCAATGCCTAACAACCCTCTCAGTAAAGAAGTTTTTCCTAATATCCAACCTAAAACTCCCCTGGTACAACTTTAGCCCATCCCCCTTGTCCTGTCACCAGGCTCGTGGGAGAATGGACCAACCCCCACCTCGCTACAGCCTCCTTTAAGGTACCTGTAGAGAGCGATAATTGTACAATTTTTAAGGATATATTTAGATTAAGAATTAATATTCCAATTGGTTGATTTGCAGGGAGTTCTGCATGGTATTTAGATGCTAATTACTGCACAATTAGAGGGCTAAGGTCAGACAGATCTTCCAGTAATGGAGCACAGAAATATACAGTGTAAAAATATCAAAATTATCCACAAATACAGATCTGAGAAGGTTTTTAAAAAGATTACCACACATGGGTTTCTGCAGTTCAGAGGCCAAACCTTGCTCTTGTTAATTGTACTTAAGTCAAAGGAAACAAGATGTGATGGTTCCAACTGAGGAGTGGGGCAGTACAGGTTCCCAGCCTCCTTATGCTGCCAGCCAGCATGCACATGTTTGGAGTTTTGGCACTTAGACTCACTCTTTCACTCACTCTCTTCTCCGGCCAAACACCACACGTGCCCATTCAACGTTTTTCTCTAACTGCCACACAGTGGTTCTGCATGTTTCTTACTCAAACATCCAAGGAGAGATTACTGTGCAAAACAGAGTTAATACTGTGTCTACCATTTCTTACATCTTCCCCTGTAATCTGTGTGGAGCAGAGAGATTTCAAGGTTAAGGAATGCTGACATCAGAAGGCAGAACAATCATAGAGCATTGAGAGGTGGGTGCACAGAGAGGGCATAATCTGTTTTATTACCACCATATCTTATTATCAGAACCTTTCCAAATGCCAACTATTGCAAATACACAGATTTCTATTTTTCACTGTAAGTTGCAAAGAGGTAACTTGAGTTCTTTTCTGGTTGAAACATTTAAAATCTGTCCTGTTTTAGGAACAGGTTTTGTTTCCTTCCCAGGAATAGGCTACCCCAAAGATGCTACTTTTGCATTTGAAGCTGCTGAAACTATATCTAAATGGGAATACTAATGAAAGGACGTAGAAAGAAATACCTGCTGCTGTCATTAGCCAGGGAAACTGTGCCTGTGTGGAAAATACCTGCTGAGGCCTGGAGGAAGGAAGAGAATCCCATGCCCAGCACTGAGGGTGCGAGCGGCAGCCCTGGCCAGGGGTCCCATGCTGCTGCTGCCCCTGCTTTGTTGGCACCTCTGGGAGAGGAATTAAGGTCTGGGAAATCTTCCTTGAGCCTGAGTGATGAACAGTCCGTGTCCTAAATAACAGGATTGGCTTCACTTCTCAAATGAATAGTGTCCTACTATATTCAGCTGTGACCAGAGTAACATTCATCAGCAACTGCAGAACACCTTCTTTGTCCTTGTAAGGAAGGAAGTAATCAGGCTGAGTGCAACTTTTCCCTACTAACTAAGGCCATGTACAACTTGGGAAACTGAAGGAAAGTTACACCAAACTTTGTTTCCCAATATTCCCCTCTGCAGGGCTGGGACTGGCTGTGCTCAGGCCAGCTCTGGTCTGGAGGCTTCATACCACTGCTAGCACAATGCTGAGGCACTGCTGCCAGCCAGAGAATAAAGCTCATTTCTCTGGGCTCAGGCTCTGCTTAGACCTTTTAGAATGGAGCTGGGGTGCAGCTAGCCAGTGTGAGGGTGCCCATGGCACATCCCCAGCCTCACAGTTTCTTGTGGAGGAGCCCAAGGAGTTTCATGCAATAGCCCAGAACTGCCTGGTCTTGGCCCACCAGTTGTGCCTGTTTCTGCTTCCCCAGAACCCACTGCTATCTAACTTCTGGGGAGAGGCAGAACTGAAAATCCTCCTAAGTTTCAATGCTTGCCATGAACAAATGTTTTGCTAAAATCATAGAAATTGTAGAATGGTTTGGGTTGGAAGGGGCCTTTAAATATCATCTAAGTCCAACGCCCCTGCCATGGGCAGGGACATCTGTCACTAAATCAGGTTGCCCAAGGCCCCATCCAACCTGACCTTGAACACTTCAAAGGAAGAGGCATCCTCAACTTCTCTGCAGTGCTTATACTAGCTATGCTTTGTATTTCTAACTGAAATATTTTTCCCCCTTGATCTTCCATAGTATGGCTGCTCTGTGGCAGTCAGGAGTATGATGAGCTCAGGGCATAAGAGTCCTTTTAAAATCAACACTTATCCACCGAAACTGGGGCTGCTAGGATTTATATTGGGCACAGGAGCCATTTTAATGAATAGCCCTTGACAAACCTGATCTACAGATTAAAATAACGTTATGGCATTTATAGAACGTATAAATTTAAAGCTGAACTGCACTAGCCATAAAATCTCGGGTGCTTTTGTTACAATTGTGACTAGCAGCAAAACAATATAGCAGCTAAGCATTACAATTAATAACCTCTAACTGTAACACGTTCAAAAAATCAGGGTCCCTTTCAGAGTGCATTACCAGGTGTCATGTCACATCAGGTTTTCTTCAGGCAATAGCTCAGACCTGACATAAACAGATGCAAAAGACAAAGCTCAGAACACTTAGTAATACAGATTCAAATAGACACCATGTGGTCTTATTATTCAGGTTTAACTATTGTTCTGTACTGTTTGTTTATCACAGGGCTTTCACTTTCCTTTAGCCACATCCACAAAAAACATGGTCACTAAGCAATCTAGTCTGTAAGTGGGGGTATACTACATATGTTTATTCTATTTCAAATCAGGACTCACGCTGTGCTCATATACTCTGGTAGTTAGCCATCAAGAAACCAGCTGCAACTCCTTAACTTCTAGGAAAAGCTGCTCGGCCCTTGGCCTGCAAGCAGATGCACCAGGCAGCTGCCTGGGCTGGTGCAGCTCGGTACCAAGGGGCCCTGCGCCAGGAGGGCTGCCGGGAAGCACTTCTCCGTGCCTCCCTGTGCAAAGGCAGTCTCTGTAGCTCCTGATGGAGGAAACGTGGGTGCCACAGTGCTATAAGAAATGTGACAGTCAACACTACAAATATGTAGTTCATGAGATAGATTTTTACACATGTTCCTTTTTTTGTGAAAGGCTTTCTCCAGGCAGGCAAACCAGAATATTTTGCAGTACCAGTTCTCTCTGTAGTGCATGCAAAGCTCCTCAATTCATTACCAATAAAGAATATTGCTGGGTCAGTAATTCCCATTCTGGTTTGAACCAATTCACACTGGAAAACCCAACACTTGAAAAATGCAAGGAGTCAGCTGAGGGAGCAGACCTGTGATGTGAGATCCCAGCCAGGGAGAGGCTTTAGTTCCCATTGCCTGCTCCGCTATTAGAGACCAGCAATCATTTTGCATGCACTCTGGTCTATGCCAGGTTTCTGGAATTAACGATAAAGTTAGGTGCTGCTGAAAATAAAAATCCCCAGAAGAAATTCTCAGAAAAGTATGCAAATTGAATGCAGTTAATTGTGGCTGTTACGATGATTGTATTTAATTTGCAGCATCTTTTGATTGTACATGGCAAGAGATAGCATTGGCGCCACACTAATAGGAAATAGCTAGTCAGAGAATACAACAGCCTGCCATTTCAGCTTGAGTAATTAAGTATCCTGCTCACCTTGCTCACTTGAGGAGTAACCACTGGCACTTATGCAAAAGTCACCCACCTTTCCTAACCCTCCTCAGCGGGATGCATAGATCACCATCCCCATTTTGCAATTAGGGAACCTGAAGCCCAGGTTTAAACATTGCTGAAGTAGCAGAGATAACAATAATTACTGTCATGGTCTTACACAATTTTCATCCAAGCCCAAGTAGTGAGAGTTCTATAGTGAAGCTTCTGCCCCACAAAAATCGACAGCTAAACTCCCTCCTTACCCCTGTTCCTATTCACTGAACCATAATAATGACAAGGAGGGAGCTCTTTGCATGTTTAAAGAAGCAGAACTGAATGCTATAGACTCCTTATAATTAGTTTCACAGCAGCTGACTGTAAAAACACGTAATTTTGGTTCAAATAATATGTACTCTTTAAAACCTCTAAAATACCCTTCCTTCTGTTTTCTTACTCTGAAACCATAAAAACTAGCATGGTGAGGCTGAAAAGTGTTCAGCGCAGAAAGGTAGAATTCTGCGCGCTGGATGAACATATTGTGAGCCTGAAAGCTGTATAATCAATTAGCATCCTACTGGAAACCTGACAGCCTGTCGTGACCCATCAGGAGGTATTCTGTGCTCTCGATATCTGTGGGTATTGGGGACCATTTACACAGATACCAGGTAAGCTCTTACAAAGCAGAATATGATAAGGTCAGCTCTTTGTTTTATTTCTAAGTGGTTTTCCAAGATGTTTTTCTCTCTAGTGGAATGAACATGGCAGTGGAGCTAAAAATGGCAACACTGTATTTCAGGTAAGTGGGTTGAAAAGTCATTCTCTCTGGGGAATGAACTCATGACCTTTTCAATGAAAGGTAAAGCTCAAACAGTAAAAGTTTGCATCTAAGATGCACTAAATAGATCATTGACTAATAGCTCAAGAGGGCAATAACAACAGAGCCTGCCTAACAGCTCATGCTAATGCAAACATAATGTGCCATGTAAAAAGAGATTAATCAAGTTTTCCTACTGGAAAACTGACAGCCTGTCGTGACCCATTAGGAGGTTTTCTGTCCTCTCAATATCTGTGGCTACAGGAACCATTTATGAGCTGACAAATTTGGATGACTGGTAATACTACACTAGGACAAAAATGAAGTCTGAGATGGGTGTTACATTTCTGGTCCTTTCCAGCATTCTGCTTACAGACTTTCCCCTTCATTCATATTCATTAATGTATGTACACCGTGGGCATCCATACATGTACCTTGTGTTAATTGCAACATGGTGCATTTACTGTGCAGTTCAAGTAGAAGTCTTCACTAGTTCCTGGAGCTTTTCCTTTTATGATCAGAGGCTCATAAGCTGTTTTCAGCAAAGAAGTGCCTTTAACACTGGTAAGTACATTCAAACCATATCTGATTCCCTTCACAAAAACAGAGAAAGCAACCCAGTTCAGATTATAATTTAATGTCAGTGATGAATAAGTACGATTTAATGACAATATCAGCGTTCTTTGATGAGGGCAACCTCAAGCCACTGGCTCATCTCTTCCATAAATTGGAATCCACTCTGATTAGACTGCATTTTGCATTCTGCCGTGCATTACTCAGTTAATGCAGCACTTATACTAGCTACCCTTAATGAGGCAGTAGGCATGTCTTTGTTTTTAAGCAAAAGTTTATCTATGTGTCTGTGGCTGATTTCGTAAGTGAGACAACAGATCCTCAGACCCTGTTACCTTTCATCTGAATGCTTGAATGTACTGTGCATTGCTTCCTAAAACTCAGACTGCCACATGCAAAGTGCTGTGCAAAAAAAAAAAAAAAAAAAAAAAAAAGGCTTTCATAGAGTGATACTTTTAGATGTTTCAGCTCTTCTCTGGTGTGATTATGAAGACAGTGTTTTACCTCCTTCCTGTGTGTATCATATTGTGATTACTTTCTTGGGGAGTTGCTGGATGAAGTAGTTAAGGAAACACTAAAAAAATCAGCAATAGTTTCACATAGCTATGTTCTAAAGTAAAGTATGTTTCAGTGATTTAGAGGCTTTTGAGCTAATTGATTTAATGGCCTTATATAGCTCCAGTCCATCAAAAAATACTGGGAGACTAATTCATAACCCCCCTGCCCCTGGCTACTACTACAGCTATTTATCCTAGTGCAATGCCAGTGTCAAAGGCTACCAGACTAGAATGAGAGCCTTACACATTTATTTAAGTGAAATTACAAGGTATAGTGTTACAATGAGCTGGGATCTGTAAGTCGATGGAGGCTGGACCATCCAGCCTTAAGGCCTTATAACAACCCTTTTTTATCCCAGAGACTCCACAAATCATGTATATTTTGATTAAAACCAACATCACTCAGTTGATAAAAAATATTGGTAAACTAGATGCGCTATCATAGTATATTTATCTTTATTTTTCCTGACACAAACTGGTCTTAATGGAACAAACCACGCAATAAATCACTTAGGGTACGGCCATGTCCAACAGTAGTGTTATGGCAGCTTAGGGCATGTATTCAGCAGTGGAAAAGGTCCATGACTGGGTTTAGAGCCCCTTTTGGGTTTACTTTATATCTGTATAGCTTGACAAATGCAAATGCTTCATGCATTATAGGCACACTTTTCACTCCTTCTCAGGAATATTCTATTTTATGAATGACAATTTCAAAATATTTTGAAGTTATACTTCATTTTTGGACATGATGTTTGAAAGCAGATGACATCCTCTACTGTCAGTTAAAACTGATTTCTGGAAAACCCCCCTTTATGACATGCATTCTTTAATTCTCAGTTTCTAGCATGATAGTTGGTGTGGTTTATTCTAAGTGGTAAGATGTTAAGCTTGCTATGATTATATTGTTAACATGGGTATAGCACAAAAATAGTGATGAAAAGTCACTAAATGTTGCTATAAAAAGTTTGATAAGTTGCAGTATTCCAAAGTATTTTTGCCATAAAATATTTTTATAAGCTGAGATTCAAACCCATTAGTTGAGAATTTGTTATCAGCAGCAAGATCTCAGATAAAACCAAATATTTACCTCCCTATATACATAAAAGAAAGCTGCACAAGTACAGTCTGAAGCATGGTACAACTGTAAGAGTTTCATCTACAGCAGCACTATTAATAAAGTCAGCCACGTCTGATGGATTTGAAATACCCTCCCATACCTTCTGTATTTACTACACCTAATCATCATTACAACAGAGTGAGTTGTACCAGTGTGCCATAAGCTGTCACTGAGTATCATGTACTTCTAAATTTAAATCTTGGACATGAGACAATAAAGAATTATAATTCTTAATTCATGAGATTTCTTAACTGTTTCCAGTTATCTAAAACTGCATCATAACAGTCAGACACCATGAGAATTGTAGAATAAAGTCTAACATCTCTTTACCAAGCCAAAACTAAGGTCTCAGCTGCTGGTAGTAAACAGGAACTACCTACGCTCAGATGCCAAGCCTGCTCCCTTCACACTGTCCTGGACTTGCAGAAGGACTCATCAGTCTCACCCTGCCTTCCACCTTTACCTTCACTAAGCCCAAGAGAAACCATTCTCCAACACGCCCTTAGTTGGGTGAAGAAAATCCTGTTCACCTCTACTGACACCATGGACTCAACCCTGTGGTGTATTCCTTCAAGGCACATATACCTCACTCTTCATATTCTGCTCACACAGCTGCCAGCTAGCTGTGCAAAGCCCTGGAACATGTGCAGATAATGCAGGCATTCAAGACAACGTATGCAGTGGTGGTTGTTCATACCAGTTCCTTCTGTACTTTTTGACAGTTCATTTACTGACCCATTTGTGCAGACTCCTGCTACTTTAGGGAATGTCAGAGGGCGTACAGTTGAGGGCAGTCTGTACCTCAGCTGAATTAAATCACAGAAAACAGAAAAATTTGGGCTAGGAAGGACCTCTGCAGATCATCTAGTTCTTGCTTATTCAAAGGAAGTCTAACTTCAAAATTGGATCATACTTCTCCAGGATTTGTCCTGCATATTGTAAAAACCCCCAAGCATGGAGGTCCTAGAGCTTCTCTGGGCAGCCTGTTCCCTGCTGCGGTGCTCTCACTGTGAAAAGTTATTTCCTTACCTCCAGCTAATATTTCTCTTACTGCAACTTGTGTTGATAGCTTCTTGTCCTTTTGCTGTGAGCTCCTACAAATCTGTCTCCATCTTTTTTGTAACCCCCTTCTTTAGACAGTGAAAGACTGATTATATCCCCCTGAGCCTTCTCTTCTCCAGGTTAAACAAACCTACCTCCCCCATACTACTCCAGCCCAACCACCTCAATAGCCTTCCACTGGGCTCCTGCATCCCCAAACTAACTGCAATATGGCAGACGGTCTCAGAAATGCCAAGTAGAAGGGAAAGCTCAGTTCCCTCACCCTGATGTCCCTCCAGCCAGCTGTCCTGGTCTTAGCAAGGTGAGGGCATCACAGGGCAAACCTAAGCCTGCATTAACAACATCGTTGGACAGTTGACATTGATAAAGTGCTGTTTATGAGAAAAACAAGATTTTTTTTATTATCATAATATGTTTCACCCATTATTCTCTTACCTTACCATTTTCCCTGTAAACTCGCATTACTTGACATCTTGGCAGGCCTGTTTTGTGGGCAGTTCTTTCCCAATTCAGCTAAAGCAATGTGATAAGAAGCAGAAGAGATTGCAATATGCTAACATTTTAAATGTGTTTTTGAAGAGGCCTTTGGGCACAGATGTTCCATAAAACTGTATTTATTATTATAATAATCTGCTGAAGAGTGCAGCTGTTTATTCAGGGATCTGAATATTGAAGACTCCTTAAATCTAATGATTCCTAGTCTGCCCCACTCACTACTCACTGCACTTCCAACATTAATAAGAAATACAAATGAGAAAAAACTGTATATACCAACATACTTCAGAGCACCGCGGAATAAATATTCACTTACAGTATAAATGCTGAAAAAAAAACAACTTTCAGAGGGAATCCCTTCAAAATACAAGTGGTATCAAAACAGCTTCTGAGGAAAAGTCTTAAACCCACAACACAGAGGCATTATTTGAGTTTTATGCCCATATTGTAGAAGTACATGAATAGCAGATGCCTGCAAATACTCTGCCTTGTAACAGCACTGATACACATGGGCAAAAGGCTGGTTTACAGCTTCGCTCAAGATACTGTGGAGATGCAGTTTTAAGTCCACAGGGCTTTTAAAATAGTGCCTGTCTGGTAGGTCAGTAGTTTTGTACAACATTACTAGTCATGATTTCTTCATACTAATTCAGGGAGAGGAACAATAATTTCAAAGTCAGAAGTGTGCAAAGATCTATGATAAAAATACAAATGGCACGTTATTTTTCCCTAGATGATGTAGCAAGTCCTTGCTCAAGCAACTTCAGAACTGGATTACTAATCTCATCTGGCATGCCATGACCGAACGATTTTCTGTCAGTCAATGATGAGATAAGAGATTGCAGAATAGTATAAAAAAAGTAATATGAGTTTAAAGCTGTAAACTATTCTCATCTGTATTCACATCTGTTTTGCTTGACTCTAATTCTCTCTTCTGATTTTGTCCCCTGGAAAGCTGAGTGGGATCTGGAGCCCTCCCGTCTCTGCTACACAGGTGCCACAGCAAGAGCTTCCTTGGAAAGCTTCTCCTTAGCTTTCTGCCGCCCTTCCCCAGCAAGGAGCTCTGGGAGCCCTCAGAGCACCTGGCTCTTTAGCCACACATTTGGCACGTGAGGCCAAGGGTTGCCTGCTGCAGATAAGACTGTGAACAACCCAAATCACAATAATTATTTATCTTTATCAGCCTCAACAGGGTTCAAACTGGCATCAATTTAATATCATATTTACAACTATTGTCAGGAACGAGCTCTGAGGTGTCTCCAGAGGAAACTGTCTGCAGGTCTACAAACTTCCTTCTGAGCCTGTTCTTTTATATTCTTTCATGCTCTCAGCCCTTTCTGAAAAATCCAGATTTTTCATATCCACCCAGTAATGAAAACATGTTATTTTTGGAGATATTAAATTCATATGTTATTGCAATTCCAGAAACATTGTATTCCACTGTGGAAAAGCACTATTTGTTCATCTGTTTGTGAACTCTACAGTCTGTAGGTTCACTGGGGGACTGAAATACTGCTGAAACCCTCTGCCTGTTCCTCCTCCTTTCTGCAGAGAAATCTAGCAGAAAACTGTTAATTCCTTATTTCACCATTTTCATAATAAATGCTGCAATTTCCTAAACAATACAAAAAGAAACATTCGAATTATTTGTTTGCTGGAGATTGCTACAGAGAAAGCTAATTTGCAAGCAGAAAGGGCTTGTGTTGTCTTGCACTGGGACCCAACAACTCCCACACCTCACGCTCTCACTGTACTGAATCTACAGCAGTAAGATTCTCTGTATGAGTGCCTGTGCTCCTTTCTTCATCTTTGGCCTTTTCAGCCAGGCCCATGTAAGGTTACAGCCACAAACCAGCTGGCAGCAGGTTTCACAGATGCTGTGCTCTCTGCACATTCCCAGAGTCCCTGAGGCCACCGGGCTGAGAGCCTTGTGCTGCCTCCAGAGGTCGGTGTGTGTCGCGGAGCTGAGGAAACCCTCCCCAGCACCCATGCAACTGCCGGCCCATGGCTCAGCCACTACCCGAACCGGCCTGTGTGACTGATGGCCCAGTGCTACTCACACGTACAGCCTTCTTCGCTGCCATGTGTGCACATTCCCCAGGATATTCATATACTTCAAGGAGGAAGAGGCCAGAAAAATGAATGAAGTTAGTCCAGGCAGAGGTGATTCTGGCTGCAGTATGTATTTTATGATAATAAAAGATACAGAAACCAGCAGTCTTCCCAGCAGAGCACCAGCTGGCTCCACATGCTGCAATAATAAGCTCTGCTCTAGAAGCCTGGGACTCAATATCTTATATACCAAGTACAAAAGCACTAACTGGACTACAAAGTGCTTGCAACCATATCAGTGGTTCAGAGCGACCTCACAGTTTACCGATGTTCGTTGGCATGAAGCTGGTGTCTTTGTTTTGTGTGCACTTTCAAGTTCAGTCTGTTAGGACTGTAGAGGCTTAAATCACAAGAGGCTTTCACACTACAATATTTTATACCTTTTAACAAGAGCAACATACTAAGCATAGTTACATAGTGCAAAATCACACAGTGTAAGGTCTGATGCCACAGTAGGCTAAGAGTGTAAGGGAGGGCTGAAGTAGCAATAAAAGTGGGTGCAGTGACACACAACTCGCTTCCTCTGGTACGTAACTTTGTTGTACATTCCCATAGCCATTGACTCATTGCTCCCTACCTGTGTAGCCCATTTGCTGTTGGAACATCAGCAGAAAAAGACAGCTGCTGCTAAAGGACTACCAAGAGTGAGTGGTCAATGGTTTCTAAGTGTTCAACAAAGCAAAATACATTTTTACCAGAACAAGTAAAGGCACCTCTTTCCCCAAGCACCTGTCTTCCTGCCAAATTTCAGCTTCCCATCCCTACCACTGTGTCTTTTAAATTATTCAATAATAGTCACATGCAATTTTTCTAATGGGAAAAGTTATCTTTTTGCTTCACCTTATTCTCAAAAACAATTAAACATTTTTTTTTTCTCAAGCTTTATTAACATTAATTTAAAACACAATAAAGAGTCACCAAGGACAGGAAATTTTGCTTGAAAAGCGAAAGATTCAAAAGATACAAGCAGCTGTTCATCAACCCCTGAGTGGAAATGGCTGTGGTCTCAGCAGGTTGGTATTTAAGCTGGCATGTGATTTTAAGCACTTGAGCAGTCCCTAAGAAACAAAAAATCAAAAATCACATGCTGCAAATGAAATGTAAGGAATGAAAGCTTGATAACCCGGAACCGTAAACATAAGCCCAAAACAAGTAACTTCAATATTAATGCTCAAGTTATATACTCATTCAAGAGCTTGGTGTAGACACAACCTAATGCTGTTTTCAAATTGCTACGATATTTCACACAGTGCTATGGTAATATGTTCTGCTGTATACAGTGTGATGTTAATTTTTATGCTTTACAGTAGAATGTGCATTGACGTTGAATTACGATTGCTGTGGGAATCATAACACTGGAAAACATGTCTAAATCTAAGCTTTAAGGTTGTGCTAGCATATCTTTTACATTTAATTTCCTTTAGGGAGAAAAGAGGAGAGGAAAGGAGAGGAAAGGAGAGGAAAGGAGAGGAAAGGAGAGGAAAGGAAAGGAAAGGAAAGGAAAGGAAAGGAAAGGAAAGGAAAGGAAAGGAAAGGAAAGGAAAGGAAAGGAAAGGAGAGGAAAGGAGAGGAAAGGAGAGGAAAGGAGAGGAAAGGAGAGGAAAGGAGAGGAAAGGAGAGGAAAGGAGAGGAAAGGAGAGGAAAGGAAAGGAAAGGAAAGGAAAGGAAAGGAAAGGAAAGGAAAGGAAAGGAAAGGAAAGGAAAGGAAAGGAAAGGAAAGGAAAGGAAAGGAAAGGAAAGGAAAGGAAAGGAAAGGAAAGGAAAGGAAAGGAAAGGGGAGGGGAGGAAAGGGGAGGAAAGGGGAGGAAAGGGGAGGAAAGGGGAGGAAAGGGGAGGAAAGGGGAGGAAAGGGGAGGAAAGGGGAGGAAAGGGGAGGAAAGGAAAGGAAAGGAAAGGAAAGGAAAGGAAAGGAAAGGAAAGGAAAGGAAAGGAAAGGAAAGGAAAGGAAAGGAAAGGAAAGGAAAGGAAAGAGGAGGAGGAGGAGGAAGAGGAGGAGGAAGAGGAGGAGGAAGGGGAGGAGGAAGGGGAAGGGGAAGAGGAAGAGGAAAAAGCAACTGGCCATTATTGACTTTGCCAAGAAAAATAACTCTTCTTTGCAAGTACTAGTTTTGCAGAGACACTCCAATGAGGACTGCTCTGAGATACAAGGATGGGAGAAAGCTTTTAATCTTCACATGTAACCTTGGGGATGTTCTGGATTCACAGTCCAGAAAAGAAATGATGTGAGGCAAAGTTGTATCAGCTAGTGACTCATGGTAAACTCAAGTCCCCAGTACGGAAGAATCACAGCACAGAGGCACTTAAAACAAGGTGAGAAAAAAAAAAAAAAAAAAAAAAAAGAATAGAGACAAGCAAAACTGACATTCCCACTGAAAAGAGCCTTTATCACTCCTCAAGTGATACAGGAGAGCAAGGTACAATAAAGACTTTTTACAGCCAAAATGTCATGTTGTTGACTAGTGACCTCCTGTCTTCTTTGCACTTTGAAAGTGATTTTAACTGACTTTTGGATGTTCTCTTTTAGTTGCGTTTTCTTTTTTTTTTTTTTTTTCTTAGAGTTAGTAAATGGCCTTGTTAAACATGCCCTTTTCTTGGATTCCGAGGTATTATGGAAGAATATTACCAGGATCAGAATCCCTCTGAGTATTTTCTAACTTTTTTTTTTTTTTTTTAATTATATATAGAAATTATAGCTTACTTCTTTTCCTCATAGGGGATGGAAGTCCATACAAACAGCAGAACACACTAAGGCCAAGGCAGGAAAATCAGTAGGTTAGAAAAAGGAAGGTAACATTGTGTTCCTTTTAGGTTTAAAAACAGTTTTCCCAATCCATACTGGTGCTGTGAAAGAGAACTGAGAAGAGTCAGAAACAGAGGGAATGAGTGGGACAGCTCTGTATAAATTTCATCACTTTTTCATCATTTGGACTCCATGTCTCTGAACTCTTGCATGATGTTTTATTAGAGCAGTACAAGATCAAAAGAGAGGAGCAGGTTCAAATCTGTATGCCTGATACACCAGGGGGATTATAAGATTCCTGCTTTTTCACCTGATGTCTCCTCCTGGGAACCTGTCCATTGCAGTCAAGCAGTTTTGTCTGTGTGTACACAGATACGTATGCACAGATGCCGCATATGCCTGCTTTCCAAAACATATCTGTGAAGATCTTACTCCTTCTAAAAGTAACATGTTTTGAGAGCTACATATTTTTTTATAGAGTTTGCCGTCTCTCAGTTAAAAGTTTCTTCCCCTTCCAAAAACTGTATCATGTTTTGAGGAAAAAGCATGTGTATCAGGGTGGTCTGCCTCATAAAGAGCCACAGGGCTCAGTGCCAGTCAGCTCTTTTCAATTATCAGGTCCAGGTGGGAAGTGTCAGGTGGTTCCTATAAAGGCTAAGGAACTACGTGTCTAGTGGGAAGGTCTGTGCAATCTGTTTTGGCTGAGGGAAAAAAGGGCTGAAATTTGATTTTCCTAAATTTGAAAAGCTCCCAACCGTTCAGCCTGGCTCCTGAAGGTGTGGTGCTAGATGTGGTTGGGCTAGAAGCTGGCCTCATACCCTGTGCCGTGCTGACCTAGGTGTACTACCAAGTCCATGAGACTTGTCTGCGTCATTTCAGAGTCCTGGCTGCAGCAATCAAACACCTGTCTCCCTACCCCCCAAAATGAAACAAAACAAATGCACAAAGAAAGCAACCTAATCCCAAAGAACCCACCATGCACACATTAAAAATTCTTGCTAATGTACACACAGCATAAAAAAAAATTAGTAAGCAATCATCTGAAATGACTTTTACATTATAGATTGTTCCTGAATGAGGCCTAATGGTGGAAGCATCATTGCAAACTCTTTTCCATTTGCAGTGTGCATTTATGGTAACTATTCTGCCCAATTTCCTGTACTTTTGCTGGCAGAAAGGGACAGATTCCCTCTCCTTTATGGCTCCTTCATGCTGCCTGGGTAGTACTGCACTTGTGCTTGGTCCCTTCCTGGGAAGCTGAAGATAGGACTGGAATGATTATAGTTATGCAATAACTATTTCTTCTTTATCTTTTCTGAGAGGGGAAAAATGTACAAAACTACTGGCCACATCTGCAGTGCACCAATTAGAGACAGAGAGGACAGGTATTCAGTCTCCATGGATGGTTCAAGGTTAGAGAAAATTACCCACTTTTAGCAGATAACAGAATCCTAACAATCTGCCTTAAACTGGGATTGACTGTCCACGATCTGAGCTGATAGTAGGTACAATATTTCATCCAAAGACAGGTATATTTGCTTTCTAGTTTTACCACTGTAATATTATTTTGCTGACCTTGAGTCACATTGGCAAAGGAACTGATGTAACACGAAAGTATGTGACACAAGGCAATCAACAACATAACACGATATGAAAAGCCTTGGGAAGAACTTAAGTCCTCAAGAACAGGACACCTACTACCCAGTCACATATAGAGTTTTGAATTGGGAACAGCTACCGAATATACAGTACGAATCAATATATGTCCATTTTATTCACAAAATGATGGATAATGCGGCAGGCCAGCTTGATTTACCTCAATTTGCAAATCGATTTGCTACACTTTTGTGAAAAAACAGTAATCAATTCCAGATCAAAATAGACTGAAGTGCGGCAGGAAGTGCCAGCCCCAGCTACACAGCAGTGACGCTACAGGTACGCCCCCAGGACAGCTCAGGGGGCCAGGCAGACAGCAGCACCCATTGCTGGGCCACATAGGGCTGCACTGCACAGCAAGCTCATCTATGGGGAGCCCTGGGTGCTGCCTGACACCAGGGTGATAGTCCTGTGGAGGAGTTTGGCTGTGCGGAGGAGTTGGAACTGCAACATGTGAGATTGTGTCTCTTACCGCTCAAAAACAGCACTGCAATGCAGGCAGATCCTAACAACCAGCAACCCGCTGGCCAGCCTCACAAACCCATCCCCTCACCTCTGGATTCTTGCATTTTATTATAAATTCTTGTGATTTTATTATAAATGAAGTCTCAACTCAATCTGAATTTAGTAATATTTATAAAAGGTATAAAAGGCAAGTAAACAGGGCTGGATATGCAGGGTGTCTACGCTCCACCAACATCAAACACACGAACATCAAACATTTTAAACATGCAGAACATTGCTTTTACATACTAAACCTGAGTATGCCTACATATATGCACAATCAGAAAAGGTAACAAACAATCCTTTAAGTTCCACGACTTAACAGTCTCCATTTTCCATTCCTTTTCTTGATTACAAACAACAGTCTCCATTTTCCATTCCTTTTGAACATTATGTCTTGCTTTAAGTTGTCAAGCAACTTGATTTTCGGGCCTTATATATCCCGTTCCTCCTGGATCGAAGAAAAGCATATCCATCTCCTTTTCAAGGCCAATAAGCCTGGGTCAAAAGGCATGTCCAGGTCAACAGGGGGCGTAACAGCAAAGGCTTGCGATGGCTGTAGCCGTGGGGGGGCCAGTGGTGTAGCAGAAGGATGGGTGGATGAGCCCGCAGTTCCCTCACTGTCTGGCAAGCGACATGTGTCTGACTGTGATCCCACATGGCTCTTTAAGGCCTCTGAGACTGCTTGCCAGGTGCCGAGCAATCCCACTGCAATCTTGTCATTTTTAGTTGCAGAGTCCCACACCTCGACCTCAGTTTGGTCCCATGTTTCAGGATCATAAACTGTCCAATTGTTAATAAGGAGAATAAGCTCTATGGTTGCCAGGACAGTCTTTGTTCCTAAGGATGTATGATTCCCCATAATGTGCAACTGCTTACCAGCGAGGGGCAGCTGTGTGTGCAGGTCCGCTTCTCTCAGCTCGAGCTTCTTCCCAGCTCCAGTGCACCTGTTTTCAGCGACTTTGTGTATGAGCTTCTCTGAGCAGTTTGCTGAGTTTGGCTGAACCTATCTTCGTGAGGCAATCGATGTGCCTGCTCCCATCCTGGTCTCCGTTCTGCTAGCCAGTTCCTATTTATTCCTTTTTCCTGCTTCTTTATTGATGATGTAACTTCATCGTGTTGCCTTTTTTCTTGAGGGCAGGCTCCCCTCTTATACCCTTCTTCCCACAGCAGTCTTTTTCAAAAACAACTTTTCATTGGTCAAACAACTTTGCCCAGCAATAGCAAACACCCAGAAACATCCATGCCTTAATGGCTGGAGAACAAGTAACCCATGGGGTATCCTGATTCACCCTTCTTTGTTCCCTCTGAACTCCTTTACATTCCTGATGGCCTCATCGTTAGGAGTCTGATGTTCTCATCAACCACAGGGCTTTCTGACCCCCATGGCCACACTCCCAAATCTCCCTCTTCTTTATTAATATCAACTATTTTCTCGACACGAATTACCACTCCATAACAATTTCATGTGGAAAATGTTGCACCTGGCCGGTGCCAGGCACTGCACAGGACAGCAGGACAGGCCGGGCTCTCAAGAAGGGCAGGGACACAGTGTGCCCAAGGTTCTGCCTGCCCCATGCCCCCAGGGCTCTCTGAAATGGCACAGCCTGAGCTGCTGCCTGCAGTGTAGGGGGTGTTGGTGGTACTACAGTCCTGCCTTTATGATGTGACTCAGGGGCAGGGGAGAACATGCCGCCAGTAGCCCTCTCCCATGTGGTACAGGCCTGCTGATCTACATCAAACTTTTTGTCAAACCTATTCTGAGACACAGAATTACAAGACCTGATACATGGAACTCTGCAGGATTTTACACTTGGAAAACAATCTTTAAAACGTCCTCGAATATGAACAGTACTTTCTGTGGAGAATCTGTATGAGAGCTACACATGGTCTCATCTATCACAGTACTGTAGCAACAGAAGTAATTACTGCATAGTCTTTGAACCAACAAATCCCTTATAAAGGGCTTGTGAGTAAGGGTGCAGAAGGAAACAGATTTCAAAGGACATGAAAAGTATTTCCTGTGTGAGGATTTTAAAGGGAAAGCAGCTGTAAGAATGAAGATATTCAGGAAGAAGATCAGTTCTGTTAAAATACTCAGATGCTGTTCTGTGTCTATACCCAGAGCAGCACTTTACAAAATACTTGCAAACAAAACTTGAGTTCTTTTGTCTCGTTTCACTCTTGGCTGTTCTTTCAGAGGACTGGGAGAATACAGCTGTAGAGTAACAGTTTAAAGACTGAGCTCTCGAAACTTATGAGGAAAATATGTCTCCATTTTAAAAATACAGATGGATTATTTCCACAGATGATTTGCAGATGTAACATTTAGGTATCTAAAAATTAGAGCTTTTTTTTTTCCAACACTTTTGGAAGAGCAGTAGAAAATATTGTTTGTGGCAGGACTTAACTTGAAATTATAGAGCTGTTCCATTAGTACCCATAGCACCCATCACACTTCTGTTCTTTGCTTCAGTTAAGGGTTTCCCTTTTTTGTCTTTGCCTTTTCTCTATCTCACACTTGGCTCTTTTCTGCCCATGTCCATAGCAGTATCCACTGGTAGATTGCAATGATGCTGAGACGGACTTCTGCCAAGGGAGGAACGGAATTGTTGAGCAGCAGGCGATGCAGTTCATGGTCATTCTGGGCTTTTTCCCTCCAGCACCATACCTTTGTAAGAGACAGTACCTGACGATTTTAATCCTGATAATCTTGGTAAAGTGGGACTCATTCTGTTTTCAGTTTTAGCTAATGTGTCAGTGGAAGGCTAATAAAAAGCAGCTAAGCAATGAAAGTTTATTGTGACATGCGCTAACAGGTACAACATTTAATGCAGGACATTTGACTTGCAATCGAATGCTCCTAGGAGCATTTAAAAAAGAATATTATTGCTATATACAGCAAAGAAGGTGCCCTAAAAGTATCTATATTTCTTATTATTTTTGGTACCTAAGGGAAGATACAACGTGCCAGGCAATTGTTACCTATTAAAAGATTAAATCCTGCCTTAAGACTCACATACAAGAGATCTCTGTATAAATATGCAGAGAAAAATATGAAGAAAATATGATGCATTTGTAACTATTTACAGACTTCATACATTTCTACTTGTAAAAATGGTTAAATGTGGTTAAATCAAGAGCTTTAAAGCAAATCTGGGATCATTAGAATAACACTGCCCACGTGGCTGTGTTGAAGAGTTTATATAACCATGCTCTGATCATTTTGTCTAAAAGCACAAGAATATTTGGGAGAGAGGTAGATGGAGTAGATAAGAGGTGGATGGATGTTGAGGTCATTATTGGAAGATGGCAGGCACAGATGAAAGGACACAGAATAAAAGGCAAGAGTAAATTAATACAGAGGGGTTTTGTGGGATGCACCAGAAGCAGTATGTATATAGAGCTGTATTACTTAGATGTAAGTACTAATGCATTCAGGGGCAGGGGGGCTGAAAAACATAAGGACTCAAGGGATTGAGTGTCCTGTCACCCTGAGGAGTGGAAGGGAGCCAAAGAAAGAATCATTTGAGGTGAAATAGCAAGCAAAGCTTAAGGACTGTGCCATTTATTTGCTTCACATATTTACTTCTAGCTACAGCCATCCATTCAGTATTGGCATGTGTCCAAAGAAAATTTTGTGAATCTCACAGATTAATTATTATATCCTTATCCCTATTACCAATAATATCTCACTGAAACAAAACAAACAAAAACAAAACCAACACCTTCACCTCCTCCTTTAAAAATTAAAAATAATAATAAAAAAAAATTTAAAAAAGCAAGCCCAGAAAGAGAAATCTTAACTATGACACATCTCGTAGGGGTCACGTAACTGGAATTCTTTCAGATGACAAGAAATGAATATCCCAAGACAAAAGTAGTTTATCAAAAACATTTCAGACATGGTTTTTAGTTACCACAAAGTCTTCTCCCTTCAGTCATCTTTGACAACGAATCCTAGGTATTAACAATGATCTCAGCTGCCGCGGTACATGACAGAGAGAAATCATAGCTTAGATAATTGGATCTTGGATTGAGACATGGAGAACCTAGAGAGGGACCCAGAGAGGAGTTGGATGTGAGGACCACCTGAAGTGGGTGCTGTACCTATATACAGAAGTGTTTTTTTTTGTTGTTTGTTTGCTTTTTTTTTTTTTCTTTTTTTTTTTCCCTGGACTATTTAGTTTAAAAGACAAAACAGCAGGGAGAAAAAAGCAATTATCTATACAAAGTGTTATCCATTTCTTTAAATATTTATAGATAAATAATTGAAATCTACAGACATTAAAGGCTAAACCTGATAATCACCCAGTTCAGAGGCTTTTCAAAGGTTATCAAACAAAGTTAACCACAAGCTAGTTATAAAGTAAGGACTCAGCTCATTCCCTGCTCAGTCCCAGTCCACTCTTTTAGCCACCACCTGGGTGATGCCTAAAGAATGGCAGTAAGCTTACTTTTAACTGCTAGAAACTTTGACACTTCTGCAGAGACAGAAATGGGTAGCCCTTTAAAAAAAAAAAAAAAAAAAAAAAAGAATGGTATGAATAAATTTGCAACTAAGCTATGCCATCACAGAAACCAAACTTTTAAAATGATGTGACCAAAGGCTGCAAATAATGATAGAGAGGAAAATTGTGAAGTTGCTATGGTAACTATTAACAATTCAGACAGGCTGTTGATATGAGATCTTATTAAATATGTCAAACCAAGCATTTTATTTATAATTTAAAACCCTAACATTGACACTTTCCAGTTAACAGAAATTAAAAACAAATTCAAGATGTATCCTAATAAAGACTTGAGAGTTAAAGCTAAGACAACACTTCCATTCTACCTTGTCACTTCACACTGTAAAACACCTTCACCATCTATGCTAAAATTTTTCATGCCTGCCCATAGCCTGGAGAAAAGCATAAATAAAAACATTCAGCTTCTTTTGAATTATTTTCTTTGGGAGAGGGAGAGATGGGAACATCTTGATTTTTAGCCCCTGACTTAATCACTTTGGCATTTAAAGATCACACTGTGATTGTGCACTGCACACTGCTGTCCTTAATTGGAATAAGCTATAGTTGCTCCATTGTTCTCACATCAGTGGATCTAGTTAACTTTACAGATGAAACGGGAAAACATTTCCCAGAGAAACAAATGTTTCAAGACCCCAGTTTTGCAAAACACTTAAAACATCACTGGGCTTACTTATGTGCTTGAAATTAAGCATGAGATTAATTTATAGTGTGGCCTAATTTATTCTGAGTTGCAATTGCAAGTTTAAGGAGAACAGCAGCACATTCACATTGTGTTAAAGAAGCCAAGGTCCCTTCCTGCTTTTGCTCATGTTGGAGTGGAAAGAACTGTAGATCCCTTGGCTCAACAGAGAACCTGCTGAAGGATCCCAGATCCCATGCACAGCTCTGCTGACAGATAGCCTCAGATGCTATAGAAACTCTATAGACCCTTAGCCACCAGTGTTGCTTCCCTGACCCATCTTTTGGCATCTTTATCCACAGCATGACACCTGTACCTTGGCTGTGAGAGTGTACATGGGGCTAAGGGGCTGTGCATATCTCATGTAGCAGCTGGCATCAGGGTCCCTCTTGTGGCATCTCACCTGCCAGCATGGAGCACGCAGGTTCAATCCCCTTTCGGGGAAGGGGGGCAGGAAACCTGCGTCGATGAGCAAGGAGATCATTGGTAAGATCAAAAGGAAGAGGAAGGTCTATGAAATGTGGAAAAGGGGCCTGTCCTATTGGGAGGAGTATAGAAGTGTTGTCAGAGCCTGCAGGGATGCGACAAGGAAGGCTAAAGCCCACCTAGACATGAGGCTTGCAAAAGAGATAAAAGATAATAAGAAGGGTTTTTTGTAAGTATGTAAACAGTAAAAGGAAGACTAGGGATAATGTGGGTCCCTTGCTGAACGAGTGGGGTGTCCTGGTAACAGGAGATGCTGAGAAGGCAGAGATACTGAATGCTTTCTTTGCTTCAGTCTTTGCTTCAAGGACTCCCCCCTGGGACTCCTCAACCCTGGAGGGAGGAGAAAGGGTCTGGGAAGTGGAGATCTCCCCCCTTGTTGACAAGGGGGTGGTTCGGGAGCATCTGAGTGGGCTCAACCCACACAAATCCATGGGTCCCAATGGGATGCATCCACATGTGTTAAGGGAGTTGGCAGAGGTGATTGCCAAACTGCTCTCTATCATCTTTGAAAGGTCCTGGAGAAGAGGAGAACAGGAGGCCTGAAGATTGGAGTCACTCCGGTGAGCCAATGTCACTCCGATCTTCAAGAATGGCAAGAAGGAGGATCTGGGAAACTACAGACCAGTCAGTCTCACCTCTGTCCCTGGAAAGGTGTTGGAACAGCTTGTTCTGGATGCCACCTCTAAGCAACTGGAAGAGAAGAAGGTTATGAGGAGTAGCCTGCATGGATTCACCAAGGGGAAGTCATGTTTGACCAACCTTGTTGCCTTCTATGATGGCACCACCAGCTGGGTTGATGAGTGGAGAGCAGTGCATGTCATCTACCTTTACTTTATCAAGGCTTTACAATACATTCTGGTAGCAAAGCTGATAAAATGTGGGATAGAGGAGTGGACACGAAGGTGAGCTGAGAACTGGCTGACTGGCTAAGCTCAGAGGGTGGTGATCGACGGTGCAGAGTCTGGCTGGAGACCTGTGACTAGCGGTGTTTCCGAGGGGCCAGTGCTAGGTCCAGTCTTGTTCAACATCTTCATTCAACTACCTTGATGAGGCAATAGTGTCTGCCCTCAGCAAGCAGGCTGATGACACAAAGCTGGGAGGAGTGGCTGACACACCAGAAGGCTGTAATGCCATTCAGTGAGACCTGGACAGGCTGCAGAGATGGGCAGGAAGAAACCAAATGAGGTTTAATAAGAGCAAGTGTAGAGTCCTGCACCTGGGAAGGAACGACTGCATGTATCAGTACAGGCTGGGGGATGACCTGCTGGAGAGGAGCTCTGAGGAGAAGGACCTGGGGGTCCTGGTGGACGACAGGTTGACCACGCGTCAGCAGTGTGCCCTGGTGGCCAACAGGGCCAATGGGATCCTGGTGTGCATTAAAAGGAGTGTGGCCAGCAGGTCAAGGGAGGTGATCCTCCCCCTCTACTCTGCCCTGGTCAGGCCTCACCTGGAGTACTGTGTTCAGTTCTGGGCTCCCCGGTACAAGAAAGACAGGGATCTCTTGGAAAGAGTCCAGCGGAGGGCCACAAAGATGATACAGGGCCTGGAGCATCTTCCCTATGAAGAAAGGCTGAGAGACCTGGGTCTGTTCAGCCTGGAGAAAAGAAGACTGAGAGGGGATCTCATCAATGTGTATACATACCTGAGGTGTGGGAGACAGAGGGATTTGGCCAACCTCTTTTCAGTGGTTTGCGGGGACAGAACAAGGGGTAATGGCCACAAGACAGAGCACAGGAAGTTCCGCAACAACATGAGAAAGAACTTCTTCACGGTGAGGGTGACGGGGCACTGGGACAGTCTGCCCAGGGAGGTTGTGGAGTCTCCTTCTCTGGAGATATTCAAGGCCTACCTGGACGCCTACCTGGGCAGCCTGCTGTAAGGAACCTGCTTTGGCAGGGGTGTTGGACCCGATGATCTTTCGAGGTCCCTTCCAATCCCTTCAATTCTGTGATTCTGTGATTGCTAAGCTGTGCAGCGGTGGATCATTCATCAAGTCCCATCACCCTATACTAACTTTATAGATAATTGATATTTTGAGATACAAATGCGACAGAAGCAGATTAATAATTTACCAAGATAAAAGTAAAAATATACTTGTGAGGACCTGAAATAGTGAGATATGACCTAACTTTCAAGACCTTATCCTGTTCAGTTTCACAAACTAAGAATTTACAAGCTGGCAGGGCGTGGCTGAAGTAACATTAGCAGATAGTTAGTCATGGTTGCAATTACTTAACATACATTATTAGTTTGCCTAAGTTTTTACAGATCTTCTATAATTGCTGGAGATACAGGATGGAATTCAAGTGTCACTGTTTCATGCTAGAAATTGAGGGAACAACAAGATACAAATGCCAGGGAAGCTCATGGAGCAGATTATCTTGAGTGTCATCACGCGGCACTTGTAGGACAAGCAGGCGATCAGGCCCAGTCAGCATGGGTTTCTGAAAGGCAGGTCCTGATTGATGAACCTGATCTCCTTCTATGATAAAGTGACATGCTGGGTGGATGAGGATGTGGTCTACCTTGAATTCAGTAAGGCGTTTGACACCATTCCCCACAACATTCTTCTCAAGAAACTGGCTGCTCATGGCTTGGACTGGTGTACGCTTCATTGGGTTAAAAACTGGCTGGGTAGCCGAGCCCAAAGACTCGTGGTGAATGGTGTCAAATCCAGTTGGAGGCTGGTCACTAGTGGAATCCCCCAGGGCTCGGTGCTGGGGCCAGTCCTCTTTAACATCTTTATCTATGATCTGGATGAGGTGATCGAGTGCACCTTCAGTAAGTTTGCAGATGACACCAAGTTGGGTGCATGTGTTGATCTGCTCGAGGGTAGGAAGGGTCTGCAGGAGGATCTGGATAGGCTGGACCAATGGGCTGAGGCCAACTGTATGAGGTTCAACAAGGCCAAGTGCCGGGTCCTGCACCTGGGGCACAACAACCCCAAGCAGAACTATAGGCTGGGAGATGAGTGGTTAGAAAGCTGCCTGGCAGAGAAGGACCTGGGAGTATTGGTTGATAGTCAGCTGTGCTCAGGTGGCCAAGAAGGCCAACGGCATCCTGGCTTGTATAAGAAGCAGTGTGGCCAGCAGGGCTACAGAAGTGATTGTCCCCCTGTACTCGGCTCTGGTGAGGCCGCACCTCAAGTACTGTGTTCAGTTTTGGGCCCCTCACTACAAGAAGGACGTGGAGTTGCTTGAGTGAGTCCAGAGAAGGGTGACGAAGCTGGTGAGGGGTCTGGAGAGCAAGTCTTATGAGGAGCGGCTGAGGGAGCTGTGATTGTTCAGCCTGGAGAAAAGGAGGCTCAGGAGTGATCTTATTGCTCTCTATAAGTACGTTAAAGGAGGCTGTAGCAAGGTGAGGGTTGGAGGCTGTACTGAGGTGGGGGTTGGTCCATTCTCCCATGTGCCTGGTGACAGGATGAGGGGGAATGGGCTAAAGTTGCGCCAGGGGAGGTTTAGGTTGGACATTAGGAAAAACTTCTTTACTGAGAGGGTTGTTAGGCATTGGAATGGGCTGCCCAGGGAAGTGGTTGAGTCACCATCCATGGAGGTCTTTAAAAGACATTTAGATGTTGAGCTTAGTGATATGGTTCAGTGAAGGACTTGTTAGTGTTAGGTCAGAGGTTGGACTAGGTGATCTCGGAGGTCTCTTCCAACCTAGAGGATTCTGTGAAATGTTTAACCTGCATCTGTATTTATCAGATCATCTCTGCTAAGCAGAAATTAGGTCTGTTCAGAATCTACGTGGGAGAGACCGAGTGGCAAATGGAAATAAGAGAATATACACCTTCTGCATTACAGTAAAGTGTCACTCTGTCTTAGCAGAGCAGTTCTGGGTGCATGCACTACATCCCCTCAACCTGACTATCCCCATACCCCAGTGTTGTAACCCCAGTTACAGCAGAAGCCCACCTCTGACATACCTGGCACAGGCTAGCAGAAAGCAAGATGTCCTTTCAACAACAGCAACAGCCAGAGCCCTCCACATGGCCTCTGGCCTGCAACTACCTCTGGAAGCCATATAGCTCTTGAGAAACAGGCCAGCGAATGTAAGTGTGGCTCACCTGACACAAGCAAACTGAGTATTTCAGTTCTTTTCCACAGTAAATGCCCTAACCTCATGTTTGAGCCTATAGGACACGAATGCTTCCCGCTAAGCACTAAGAAGTACTACTGAAGCAAAAGCATTACAGTCAGCTACTGGCAGAACAGTACTGTAGCAGTATCGCTGCAGCTCTGCAGGAAGAGCCACCAAAGGGTTACAAGAAGTGCTGGCCCGCTCCCATGGAAGTCAGAATATGACAAAGACCTTACATCAGGCTCAGTTGCTGCACGGCCATACAGCCAGGGGCTTGCTGTCAGGCACATTCCCAGGAAGATCACCATGCCAGCACTGGAGAACTTGCCACTTGCTCCACAAATTTCTACACTTATCAAGTGATAACACTGAAGTGGCACTGCTCTGGTTATAAAATTACCTTTTCCTGTAGTGAAATCCTGTAACATGGTTATACTGCGTGGATCCACGGCTAACTTGTTGGATGATACATAAATGCCACGAGACATTGGCTGTTTTTACCTCACATTCCCAATAAATTATCTGTAGTTTTACTGTTTTTATGTCAGCATATTGCTTTTTATTTATTTATTTTTTATTTTTTGAGCAAAATGTATTAGCACAGAGTTTGGATTTCTGCTTAGTGAAACATGCATTTTTCAAATGTCAAACTGTACTTTGCTGTAAGCCTTGCAGTGGCCTCACATGTCAGCATTTCCATGGGCAAGACAAGCTTCAGAGGCTCCCACCTCCCCTCGCCTGAGCTATGCATTGTGCCATTGGTGCTGCTGTTTCCAGCCCTTTGGAAATTCTACAGATACATCTGATGTGGTGTCACCCAGATACTCAAGCTTTAAATAAAATGGCATTTGAACTGGGGAAAACTTTCATGTGGAAGCCTATCCTAACTACCTGGACTTTTCAGCTTTCCTCATGGAACATGTTATGGAAAAATGGGCTCTCAAACCACTTTCCTTGATGACACAGCTATTAAACCTTCATCCAGCTGATATTCAGTGACTGCATATTGACTGCAAAGTTTCTAGCTACCGTTTATTGTATGCATATTGCAGGCTAACACATGCTTCAATTCATATAAATTATTTGCTGTTAAATCTCTAGTAATCAAATAGCTTACATTTAATATTTATAATGAGCTTATATAGTAGTCATGATGGCAACATAGGCATACATTTACTGGTGTCCCCTCAGATATCCTTAAAATTGAGGAATGTCACTGGGGGCTTGTCCTAATGTGGGTGTTTTTTCAGCCCAGTCAGTATGCATCATATTGATGTGACTGTGACCATAGCCCTATTGTGCCTGCCAATCCCATTTTGCAGAATCACCCATCCTAAGGCTGAATTTACTGCTGCATGTGCAGCTTAGTGGGACATGAAGCAGTACTCTTGTAGTCTACAGGCCTCTGAAAAGCAGCCATGCCTCTGGGAACTGCGCTCAACTTTTCTCAGCTGTGAAATCTCTCTGTTGCAAGACATGTTCCTGTCACATATTTTTCCTTTTTTGATGACTCAAATATCATCAGTGAAACATCAAGATAAACAGAAATATATTCAGGAGATAGCCTTGCTGTTAATCTTGAAGTTACCATTCAGCTTTGAAAACTAGGGCAGGTTTGCTTATCACTAAAAACATTTGGTTACACCTGAACAATGAGTTATTACATCTGAAAATGAAATGGCATCAAGCTTTTCCCTCCCCCCCCCCTAAAATTCAGTGTAGACCATGGTACTTAGTTTAGCACACAGCTAGTGTTGTGTCACCTTAGCCTATCATATACATACAACACAATTCATACGTGAGACAACTACACGGTGCAGCAGCAGCTTTCTTTTGCCAATGTCAAGTGATACTACTTTTGGTGATCAGGGATGCAGTAAGTCACTTGTATTGTACAAGAGCCTTTTGGCAAAAAGATAGCACCAAGACTTAAAGCAGCAACAACCCAAAGGCAGTACATAATGCAAAGATACACAGTATCTCCAGGGACTTTCCCTAGATTTTGTGGCAGAGAGAGCGCTAAGAGATTGTTCATAGCTCGTTTGCTCCTTCATCTCTTCTCAACAATTTTCATTTAGAATCAAACACTTTTACTAGAAGCAAAGGGCATATTTTCTGGCTTCATGGCCCAGAATTTATGTAAATTGTTCTTGCATATGTCTGCAGCTGACATACAAAATACACAACTTTTCTCTTGATTTATACTTTATGCTCTACATAGAGCCAGTATAAATGTAAATAAATGAATAAGTAAAAATAAATATTTTTCTTGAGGTTCAGAAAGTAATATACTTGGACTAAAATGATTCCCTAGCATCTTACTGCTGCCTCCAACAGTTCATTTCCAGCGTGTATCTTGAAAAAAATCATCAAACCCAACCAACTCTTTTTCAATATTTCTAGTTCTCTAGTTTTAAGTCTTGGAACAAGAGCGGATTTCCTGTTCCCATCACTACATTTGGTGAATAGAGAAAACTTAGGAAATTTGCTAAAGGCCACTTTTCCAAATGGACTTTCAACCAAACTTTTAACTACAAAACCCTGGGCCAAATTATCAAAAGAGCTCACCTCCCATTTGGCACAAGATTAAGGACAGATTTTTCAAAGCATTTAGCCACTTGAAGTTCTCAGTGTGACACCACTAGCCAGATTTCCAAAATTTCCACTCACTCAAGAGCCTAGAAGCAAGCTGAACTCCTTTGAAAACAGATATTGGTTTTGGACACTTTTAAACTATTTTGCATTGAACGTAGTCCAGACACCACACTACTTTTAGTATTTATAATAATTACTTGATAAAAATACAAATGTTTCCTTCAATTTGTCCATGAATAGTTTTTTCTGCATTCCTCTGAAAACTTCTGAATTTATAAACTGAGTTTCCTTTCTGTAGTCTCATTTAAAAGGCTCAGATAAGACAGCCCTTGCCGGTATACTGACAACTAGAGTATCTTCCCACTTTCTCTTCCAGATTCAGAAAGAAAGCTAAGATTAGCTCTCTTCATGAACAGTGAGCTCCTTTATTTCCTTATAAAGGCTTTGATACAACGCTTTGGCTAGGAACCACTTTTATCACTAAAATTACACTCATTAGAACTTAAAGATACCAAATGAAATAGAGCAATCTCAGATCAAAGGAGCCTGCTCTTAACTACATGAAAACAAATTCAAGCAACTAATAAGAAAGGGGCTAAACACATCAAGGAACTAAATGATTAACTTACATTTAGCAATTATTTTGACAACACTAAAACAAGGCTGCATGTTATTGACCTGTAAATTAAAACGTATTACATTTATATGAAGAAAGAAATTATGGTTTAGTTATTTAGCAAGATCTTCCTAATCAGGAAAGAAAAGGGAGCATTCTTATCAGAAATAACTCGGCCTCTACTAAACATGACTGCAAACTACATCTCTCAAAGCCTTCTGCATATTAGCACAGTGATACTATTGATTCTATAGTAATAAACTGCAGTAGAAGTAATCATATTTTACTGTGATCGCAAAACCAAATATTTAGGATTTGACTATGTGCAGTATTAAGCCATTTATAATTAGCAAGACTACACTCTGTTTTCTATTTCTCCATGATTTATCTGTATTATCAAGCAGCATTTTGAAGGTAAGCTTATTATTACTTTTTTATCTGTAGAAGTTTCATTAATATTTTTTGCCCCTCCTGATAAGGTTTCAGTTATTAGAAAGACAACATGAGAAGAAAGAGAAGTTTCAAAGTACAGCAATACAAGACCAGTGC
This sequence comes from Aythya fuligula, assembly GCF_009819795.1. Taxonomy (NCBI): domain Eukaryota; kingdom Metazoa; phylum Chordata; class Aves; order Anseriformes; family Anatidae; genus Aythya; species Aythya fuligula. The sequence continues at coordinate 840,375 of NC_045569.1, read as the reverse complement.
AAATCTGAAACAAGAAATGAGGACTGAGTCACCTGCAGTAAGAGAGTTATGTTCAGTCTTCATTTTTGGCAGCAGAGATTAGGTTTAGCATGTTAATGCTGTGTATAATAAAGTGTTTTAAAGCCTCCAGACAATTCTATATAACCGAAGACTGAGCTGCAAGTCCTTTAACAAAACCAAACACACATCTAAACGTTAGTGAGTTCCGTGCTAACTCCAGTCTGTATTTTTAACAATAGAGTCTGATAGATATGATAGTGCTGGACAAACAATTTATATTTATCACTTGCTGCAGTATGAAGATTATTTGTATTCAGACTTGATTCTGTCTGAGATTTAACACACTCACAGACCAAATAAAGATATCTTGTTTGCTATCTCATAACGTGCAGTAAGAGTGATGGCACTATGTATCTGGTGTTGAATGGGTAAGTCCACAGTGAGTCTAGGATGGCTTTGTGTCCTGTGCAGTCTTGTATCAATCTATAATACAAATATATGATTGTTAACAACAATGTTCTGTAGGTATCCACAGAAAGGTGAAGAGATGCAGACTGCTGCACCACAGAGCCATGGCCCCACTCATGCTTTTCTTCCTCAACATCCTTCTAAAACCAGCCCCAGTACAATCACGAAAGTGCTCAGTGTCTTCCCACACATTTATACAGGCTTAGTGTTTCAGAGACTTACTTCATCTGTAGAAGTTAAAGGCTAAGGTTTACAAAAAAAACCTTAGCTTCTAAAATACAGTTACATGGTAAATTGGAAAAACAAAAACAAAAAACAAAAACCACAACGAACAAACCAAAAAAACCAACACCCTAGGAATTACGTGACAATTACCAGAGCAAATTATCATAATCATTACAGAAATGGTTGTGAATACATTACTGTTACTTTTCTTCTAGGTGTATAGAATTACTCTATGCCTAATAATTCTATGATACCAACAAGACCTTTCAAAGAGAAACTAGAGTAATCTCATAAAATACCTGGAGAAAATCGAGACATGTAAAATCAGAGTGGAGTGCATCCTGAATTTCACAGTGAAGTCCAGCATTGAAAAATCCAAGGATATCTCACAAGGCTGGGAGGTGTGAATGTTCATTTTGGTATACCTGCAGTATGTGGGTATGTTCTAATAGATACCCATTTTACAGACAGTGTCCTGCATGAACTGTATTATCTAGGGCAGAAGAAAAGGAAGAAAGTGGTAGCAGAGAAGGCACTTCAGTGCACTCTGGAGGTTAATCCTGCTGATGTTTTGGAAAAATACGAGCAGGTGCAAATACATGTGCCAGGCCTGGCCAGGGGTGGGATGGCCACCTCTGCAAAGCAGCTGTGAGGGCTCGTCACTGGGGAGCACTGGGGTCTCCACTGGGTGTCAGGACCCTGCTCAAGGGTCGCCTCCCTTCAAGGAGAACCTTGCTTGCACTCTTGTATGAACTGCTGTGCAGGTGAGGATGTCACTGCAGCGCTGACATGGGTGTCACACACCTCCTGTAGCCATCATTCGAGGGGATGCCACAGCTGCATGTGCTACCTACTTTAAAAGAATGGATTTCTAGATGCATCATTTCATATTTCCACTGGTTTGTGCTGTTTGGCCCCTGGGCCAGAGAGCATTTTGAAGAAACCTCAGGCCAAATTCTGTTCTCAGCTACAATGCAGCTGTTCTGAAGGAATTACGCTGGATTAGCAGCGTAGTAACAAATGGTAGAATTTGATTCATTGCATTCTTTCCCTGCCACCCAAAAAAAAAAGCAGGTTAACAGGTTTGCATCACAGTGGATCAGATGAGGAATTCTGAAGAACCACAGAAAATGAGTCCTGACAGTTAGAAAAAACACACCACAAACAAACGACAAAATCCAGGTAGCTCAATTCAAATGCCAAAGTCTCTTTTTCTGTTTGTTTGGTTTCGTTTGGCAATATGGTTTAAATATATATTCTTAAACTGTCTAAAAATAACATTTCCGAATAATCTACAATACTTTTACACAGTCCAGGGGAGCTTTAATCACATTCTACTAAAGTGCTCACTCAATTCTCAGATCTAGTTTGAAATCTTGGTGTTTTTTTTTGTTTTTTTTTTTTTCCTTTCTGTAAGATTCATGTGAAAAGCCACCACAGCCTGGGGTTTTGAAGTTCAAAGATCATAATTTGGCCTTCTGGCATGTATCTTTGTCAGTTTTTTAATCTCTATATGAAGCCTTTCAGCTTTAGAGAGAGACCAATTGATGTTCCCTGAAGCATGTATGTTCTTTCAAGACTGTAAAAGAAGTCTACCATTGTCGTTTCCAATCTAAAAGTTTCACTCTCTTTATTCTCAAATTAATTTGGACTACTAGTTCAATTGCCTGTGTCAGGTTCAAAAAACAAGAATTAATGTTATCTGATTTCTATGGCTATCTATAGGCTATTGGTCATACAGTCTGATACCTGAATTTGATACAAATACTCAGAAGAACCAGACACCTCAAATGGCTTAAGAGATAAAACCCTTTAAATAAGCTTGAGACAGATCTGAATTTATTTAAATGTCTGATTCTAAATGTACTTATGCCTAGTAGTAATGTTTACCATCTGCCTGATTCTGTCTGATGAGGTAATTGTAAATCTATAAATAGTTTAACATATGCTGCACATATTCTGGCCTTAAATATAACAGCCTTTGTGTAAAACAACTGGAAATAATAAGGAGTGATATTAGTTTGGGCATTATTCAGGGTAAGTTGAGAAAGAAGGATAAAAGCTTTTTCCTTTGTATTATTTGTATCTACTCCTCCAAATGCCTGGCTGAAACCAAAGCACTGTTTATAGGCCCAATTTTAACAAGTTGTCAGTACTTTCTGTGATTCAGACCTACTGAAATAGGCATTTGAAATGCAGTAAAGCAGTTACAGTCAGAGTAATGTATACTGTAAACCAATATGAGAACTACATTCATTTAAGATGAACAAATAGATTTTACTCTGTGAATGACTAATGCCACAGTCCAGTGGATGTTTTCTTTTCTTTTACAAGGTAGAAGACTATAAAATGAAATACAGACATAACAATCATGAAAGCTTAACTTGAAAGGATCATTTTAGAGCCAGATTAGAGGATTTTTGCAACTACTGTACCTACAGCCATTGTATGAGCAAAGTGCTGTTTCATAATTACAACTAAGAATGCCATTAATGCCAATTACCTCTGGAAAGAATTGTAATTGCTCGTGTACATTCGCCTAGGATAAAACCTTAGGCAAAGGAACAAAGCACTCTAAAACCATACTGCTTTTGAAGCCACACTTACTGATTCACAGCTTTTTGCCCACATGGTAGGGAGACCACAAGACATAACCAAAGACCAACCTGCAGCTGGGTAATTGGGTGATTTCTTTTCCGGGTCGTGGTTCTTAGATGGAAAAGTCATTCAGTTAAGAGAAAGACCATATTTTCTCTTAAACAACTCATGCTTCGGAACCAAGGCTACACTGCAGATTTTCATTTCTTAGCTCTGGAAATCTGACACCAGCCCATTCACTCAGGCAAGCATTTCAGCTGCCTCCAATGGCACCCTTGTGCAGGTGGGAGAAAACCGATACATTACCAAATTAGAAATAAAGCAGTGAGTCACTCTCCAAACCTCTTCCCAGTGCCATGGTCAGTCTCTGTCTTGACTGCAGCATTGATACAAAGCTTAAAAAAGGACCTGAAGACGTGTATAGGTTCAGCTGCCCACTCCAAACAGATACATTTTTTAATGTGCCAAAAATAAGAGCAGGGACTATTCTAAAGCTTCTTACTGAATGCTGGATTCATTGAAGATGATCTTGACTATGATGCTGTGAGCTGTGGTTGTACTCTGGGTCACAGGTGCAAACAGGCAGTTACTGTGTTTCTTGCACCATTAATTAGTCCCTGATGTTTATGCGGATTTTTAATCCCGTTCATCCAAAAACATTGATTCCTTTTGTATTTAATTAGGGTTCCCTAAGGGAACCTTTTTCTTAACCTTCCAAGCCCTCACCTAGTCTAGGACTCTTTCCAGGTTATTCACTATTAGCATGAAACTTCTGGAAAGCAGGCTGAGAAAAGACAAACTATTTCCAGCCATATGCCCAGCCAGACATCTTCATACCATATGGTGGCAAGACTTCAATCAGGCTGGACAGAGAAGCTGAGCGGAAGAAGAAATTGTCTGAGAAAACTCATCTTTCCTAGGACTATTATTTTGAGAGCGCCTGTGTGTGTGATGTGTATCTTTCTTCTGCTTTCAAATGCCGTGTGAGGCTGGACACCCAGCTAAACATGGATCAAAAGGTGCCCAGTTCTGCCATAAAGTTCATCCTAGCCATCCTGACAAGCTCACTGTAAACAGGCACTGCCAAAATGCAGCAGTGCTTACTACTCGTAGCGAAACACAGGTAGTCTTTGGAGAAGAGCACTAGCTCTTTACTTCATTATTTGTTCTGTGGTTATGAGAGAAGGACAAATGTATTAAAGAATAACAAATGCTTGCAAAAGGGTTTCAGAAATGCACTGAGGGTATTCCTGACACGTACTGCATCTCCTCCTTAGGTGGAGGTGTGAGCTAGGCATTGTCTGACTTGAGAAGTAGGTGGAGGGTGGTGAGAGCTAAGATAAAGGAGGCAGGGTCAGACACTCCTTTGACAGTAAATTTCAAAAATAATTTAGTTTTCATATTACAGATTTTATGCTATTGAGCTCAGATTCTCACCCTATTTCCACTAAAATGGATTTGATGGGAATTTTTTTTACTCCTAAAAATAAATATTTTAGATAGCCTAAGTATGTGAATCTCCCTATCATTTCCTTTATTTTCTTTTATTGCTTTATAATAGGGCCAAAGCTACCTTCTTTTATACGAATAGTCATTTCAATTATTTTACCTAACTAGCAATTGTGAACATATTATGGCCTTCATTTCTTTTGTATCTGCTAGTGATGTAGCAATATCTGAAATAAAGACAAAATGGAGCTCATATCGAAGCAGGCTGTGCTTCCTGACCCCCTAAAGTAGTAATGTATGCTAGAAAGAAAGGAAGTGATGATGTCCAAGACAATAAACAGCCAGAACATGTGGAAAGCAAAATGTTAAACTGTCCTATTTCTGTTGTGCATCTTTACTGTCTTCTCTGTGATTTTCCTGTATGTTCAAGAAAACAAAAAGACTAATTTCTTACATAGCTGGAGTGTAAGAAGATTCCCGTTTCTTACTAAGAAGCTTTACAACAACATAATTTAAATCTTTTACAACCTTCACACTACGCTCAGATTTGGCTAGTCCTCCCCTAAGGCACAGTCCCAAGGAAGTCATGTTAAAATTGAAATGGTACCTTTCCTGTCCCACTTTCATATCTTCAGTAAAATCAAAACTTACTGGGTCCCACACACAGCAACCCAGTGCCAGGAAAAAAAAAAAAAATCATAACTTACTAGTACCGTTACTTAAATGCCTATACAGCAAACTTTTCATATGCCATCAGTTTATTTGTCCCTGAGTAATTATTAAGATGTTACTTAACTGTAACATAGCTGTTAATATGATCGACATAGCTGTTACTGCACTGATCTAAGGTACTGGTCAAACTTTTTGTAACAGTTTGAATTGTTTCGTTTACGGCAGAGCAGAAGCCAAAATGACTTCTTTGTTCTACAATATCTTTGTAATGATATGTGCTGGAACAGCCATGGAAGGGAATATTAGTTATCTGCTTTTACAGAACAATGACAGAACAATGAAAATATTTCCCACCCTCTTCATATTTCACTTACATTCCCACTGCATATTTCCTTATGCATTGCTCCTTTGATTACGTTTGAAGCCTCCTCTAACACTTCTCTGATACAGAGGTATTTTGCTCCATATGTAAGGCCAATGTGATCTTGTATACAAACAACGGGGCTTGTAACACAGAACCAACCCTCTGGGCAATCTCCCAAACTTCCCTACACTAGTAGGGGGTTTCACGAATACAAGAATCCATCCTTGAGGGAGGCACAAGAAGCAGAAAGTGTTATGTGCAGTGATGCAAGGAAGCAGAAAAGTGTTACATTTTTGTATCAGTAGCTAAATCACACTGTACCATGGATCTGCCATTGCCAGTCATAGCACTCCATTTCAGGAACAGAGATAAGGATTTCAAGTAACTATTACCAAAAAGCAGATTGCTCGTAATAACTGGTACATAAAAGACATAAAGAAATAAAATCAGGAATTTTGCAACTGAGTTCAGGGCAAATAACATGTGCACTACCTAGTCTCTACAATACTTTGGGTAGAATTTAATAGAAAATTGTAGTTTTCCCTAATGATTTCTCTCTTCTCATTTACCTGAATGTACTCTGAGACTTGCTTACGATCAAATGAAGCATTTTCCTATAATAAATATTGATTAAGAAGATCATTACATTTAATTAACTTTTAGAGTATTTTAGTCAAGCCTTTGACTAAACAATGGTTTCCTTTTGAAGAAATCTCTCAGGTGTGAAGTTTCATTGTATGACTATGACTATGTATGACCCTACAATTCAAACATATTTCACATGAACAACTCCATGCATCTCTGTTTGTCATGCCACACAGAAATGAGCAAAAGTTCAGGTACATACTGTACACTTGTGGGAACTGGAAATAGTGTCTTACGTGTCATGGAGGAACTCGGATGCAAAACAGTACAGCAGACACTGTACTTGAAGATGGTAGGAACCTGCATTGCAAATTGCAATGCAAAAAACCAAAAACAAAAAACAGCTACAAAGGCTAGACAATCAAAAATGTCCTTCCTTAGAGCAGCACATGCACCACATGTTAGCATGCTTTATAAATACCCAGCCAGAGAAAAAGTTTTTCTGCCCTTGTATTGCTATAAGAATGGTATGTGGCCTTTGCTAGTTGTATAAACCAATCACTGATGGAAGAACAGATTCAAGTTGTGCCATTTCATGTTTGGTACATTCTTTATAAAGAGCAGGTGGAATCCAAGTTTTAATCCTGCTAGCAGGTGACCTTTTCAAAATTCTGTATTTTTACTGCCTATCAGTTTTGTCTTTCTTCCAAGCTCCTGAGATTGTAATCAAAGAAGGAGAGGAATAGCCAAAGAATTACTGAATACTGAAAAAGTCAAAGTGTTAAAGATGCCTTTCACCCAATATATGCTCTGTTACAGGTCTGATATCTGAATTTTAACAGTTAGGTGCAAATATGTACATTAGCAAACTAAACAATATAGTAATATCCACAGAGAACAGGTTTCATTGATGAAATCATAATTATATTATCTTATGCTTTTGGGGAAACTGAAATATGAAAAGCAGTGCATGCATGTTTGAATTATAAGAGGAGAGAATATTGGCAAATCTTTCAACAGCTGTTTATCATGAAAAAGAAGTTAGTTACCATTCCCCAGTCATGCAGAGGGAAAAAACTCAAAATTGTACATTAATAAATTATAACAATGATGCATGAAGCTAATATTAAACTTTTGAATGCAGTTTCTTAGTCCAGAGAGAGTTGTCAAATTTGCTATTTGTGACTTTAATGTTACTTGGAATTTCTTCTAGGGCATTTAAAACTCCTTTTGTGACTCTTCATCAGCAGTTTTCCAGACAGCAAAGGCCTTGGCAATACACATTTTCACTTTCTGCATGGCTGACAGACTTCGTATGCTATATCCAATTTAAGGGTAGAGCAGTAGATTACATTGCTAGAATATAGAGCCATTGCCATTGAGACTGAATCATGGCTATTTATAGTAATTCTTACTATTTGTTTTTTGACAGCCATTTGTGACTGGAATAAAAGATGATGCTCAGATTATTGTCAAGATACTGTAATATCTAGTAGTGCATGAAGTTTGCAGCAGATGGACTTGAACTTATGAGCTCTCAGATTCTCAATAGCCTTTCAAATGAGCAGTATCCTCAGCAACAGGTAATGAGACTGGCTTTGACAAATCCATATTCCAGAAGATGAAATATTATTTCAGCCAATGTTCTTTGTTCAATTTGCAATGTTTTATAAGACTTAATTTGAGAGAGAGCTTAGAATTGAGAGAGAACAAATTGATTTGCAGTTGCATGAGGTATACTACATTACAGGTACATCCAAGCTGAAAACCAACAAAACAACCTGACATAGACTGCTTCCAAAATTGCCCCTGAGCCATTTCAGTTACAATATACAATCGCCATACCTCTTTCTTTGGCTAAACTCTTAATTTTCCTCATGAATTCCACCACTTCAAACAGACCTTTAATACGCTAAATGAAAAGCAATACTAATTTTTTTTTTGGCATATGGTACCCCAGAAGGATTCTCTTGTAATACAGACAGCTACTATTGACTCATATGCCGTTTTAGCTGCTGTCAAGAGCATGGATGGACAGCAAGTAGCTTGCACGGCTGCATGACTGTCTTACGCGGAATTTGTCTCACTCAAGACCCCTTACAGAAGCACATTTTCTCTCAGGTCCCCAGTTTACTGATTGCTTAGTGCAGTGCTAACAGACTACTGTCCATGTACAGTCAGCTGCTGATGCCCGAAGTGGATGACAGAAACCTGCCACAGTGAGCTGAGCTCCAGCAGTTCTCTGGACCTGGCCGTTGCATACCAACAGCCCAGTGCCTCCTGGGCAGGAAAAAAGCCACATTGTAAATGTTCCAAGGGCTGATTTAATGCTTTGTCAGATTTTTTTAATTATTATTTTTGTGTGTGTGTGTGTGTCTATATCTAGACTCCTTGGTTTAGGATCCATTACTTCTGAAAAACTTTTGTGTTTTTTTTTTTTTGCATATAATGTTTCTTTATATTCTATCATTACAGTCTGACCTTTTACCGCAGTGTTGCTGTTCAAGACTCTATAGTTAAAGTTGTGTCAGCACTTTCACTACAAAACCCATTTATGAGGGCTTTATAACAGCTATAAAGATGTACTCCAGAATGAAAGGTGTTGTACAAAGTCTCAGCATAGGGCATTGTCTTTTTTTTTTTTATATAATTTTTATAAACAAATTAGACTTGCTATTTTAAGCCTTTGTGAGTGTAAAATAATCCCAGCTTATAGGTTACTGCTTCCAAAATGTGACAATCAACTGTTATTAAAAAAAATAAAATGGATAAACTTATAAATACTATGATTATGGAAGAAATGGAATTTTGTGGCAGTAAAGTCAGTCCAAGTACATGTTCCCTTATGTGGGTGAGCTGTGCACTGAGAACAGGCAGAAACATGAGAAGCCCACCTTCCCCAAGTGGATGTGGGAGTCCAGCCTGGGATGCAGAAGTGAATAAATTCCCCTGGAATCTCTTGTGCAGTTGTTTGTTGCGTTTGTGTTGCAAGGTCACTGGTTCCCCAATAGCGCGAACACAGCATCCTGCGGTCTCCTCTGCTCAGAGGCCATTGGAGCTGGCTTCCTGAAAAAAGGTAACCATGAGTGCTTTTGAAGGGCAATAGCTCGTGCACCTCATGGATGTTGGGTGTTTCAATAAAAACATACTGGTGAAGTTTACAAGCCTATTTTGGACTGTGGTTTATCCTCCTTACTAGAACTTCTATCCATAACTTAGCCATGAGTGTATTACTTTTTTTTTCTTCTGCTTAGCCACATACATGTAGAGTGATGCATTTTTATGCATTCTGTAATACCTTTCCATTGCTCAGAAGATGCTACCTGGTTGAACAGCTTAACTTGGTAAACTGCTTCAGAACACTGGGCTTTGATGAATAAATTCACAGCTCCTCTCCAGTGACTCAACAAGGCCAAGTGCCGGGTCCTGCACCTGGGGCACAACAACCCCAAGCAGAGCTACAGGCTGGAAGATGAGTGGTTGGAAAATTGCCTGGCAGAGAAGGACCTGGGAGTATTGGTTGACAGTTGGCTGAATATGAGCCAGCAGTGTGCTCAGGTGGCCAAGAAGGCCAACACCATCCTGGCTTGTATAAGAAGCGGTGTGGCCAGCAGGGCTACGAAAGTGATTGTCCCCTTGTACTCAGCTCTGGTGAGGCCACACCTCAAATACTGTGTTCAGTTTTGGGCCCCTCACTACAAGAAGGACATGGAGGTGCTTGAGCGAGTCCAGAGAAGGGTGACGAAGCTGGTGAGGGGCCTGGAGAACAAGTCTTATGAGGAATGGCTGAGGGAGCTGGGATTGTTTAGCCTGGAGAAAAGGAGGCTCAGGGGCAACCTTATTGCTCTCTATAGGTACATTAAAGGAGGCTGTAGCGAGGTGGGGGTTGGTCTGTTCTCCCATGTGCCTGGTGACAGGACAAGGGGGAATGGGCTAAAGTTGTGCCAGGGGAGGTTTAGGTTGGATATTAGGAAAAACTTCTTTACTGAGAGGGTTGTTAGGCATTGGAATGGGCTGCACAGTGAAATAGTTGAGTCAACATCCGTGGAGGTCTTTAAAAGAGATTTAAATGTTGAGTGTAGCAATATGGTTTAGTGGAGGACTTGTTAGTGTTAGGTCAGAGGTTGGATTAGGTGATCTTGGAGGTCTCTTTCAGCCTAGACGATTCTGTGATTCTGTGACTCATCCAAGGCAAGGGCCCAGCAGACATGATCAGGACCCACAGACCAGCTATAACATGACAGTACCATTAGTGACTCCATGGGGACTGCCAGAGAAATGTGACCATACCACTGGTAGTACCTGCACTAGCTTGGATTATTTCTATTGAACCCCCTGCTGCTTTCTGGAGACAAGTTCCTAGATGTGCATGGTTCTCAGAGAGTTGATAGATAGGAGCACAGGAGTGATTCACTGCATTTGTGAGTTCAGCTTCAGCTGTGAATTTTGCTGCAGTGCAATGAGACCAGGAGACCAGTTTTAAAGTATTCCTACCACCAAAGGGTGTTCAGCAGAAAAATCTATAGCAAATAAAAGGAACTCATACTTTGTCTACACTGGGACCAGAAAACAAGAAACTGCACTTGCAAGCGTGCTGGATGAGACTCACATGCTGACTCAGATACCAGGAGGGAAGCTGCATCAGCACAAACTTCAGCCCAGGCTGCTTATGCCTTCCCAAGGCTTTGGGTGCTCCTCAGCTACAGGATGTGCTGCCACAGCCCTGGCTATTAGCACTTCTTTACAAGTGAGGTAACAGATGTGCTACTGCCTGCAGCGCAGAGAGCCCTGAAGTTCAGGTTCTATTGGCTTTTACTGAATCATAGATCAGAAGTCATTTAAAAATGTTAGTATCTTGCACTTGCTGAAAATAGGGCTGCCTTGGATTCTGATCATGCAAGCACTACGCAGATAACTTTACACAGGGGACTCCATAGCGCTGCCTAAATTATAGTGTGTTATTACAATCTGCAGTAAAGACTGGCACAGAAATCATGAATTATTTTTAAAAACAGGCCACAAATTCCAAAGGAATAACTACAGACAATGAAGAAAAAAATTAAAAATCAAGTTTTAAATGGAGCTAGCCACTTATTAACAAAAGATCTATTGTTGTCTTTCTCATAACTACTGTGCCTTAAAAAATATATATTACTACAAATATGCTTTTGGAGAGATGAACATAGGATTGTCTGCCACAAAATATCTGTTATATATTTAAATAACCTTCTAACAGACATACTTTTAAAGCTATTTTTTGATATACCTGGGAAGAAATCATTAAATACTATTTTTTTCCTAAATATTTAAACCATCAGTGCACTGCCTAGGCTAACAATGGGTTTCTGCTGAGATAAACGGTTCTGTAATAATTTAAAACAACCCTAAATACAAAACATAGAACTGCACAATCACCTCCCAGTGACCCCTGTTTTTTCCTCCATTTAGCAAGGAAGGTTGCTGGCAGCAAGGTTGTTACACAAACTGACAAAGGCAAGTGGAGACAGCAAGCCGTGCCTATTTAAGTCTCCATTCTTCCATGCCACTCAGCTTCAATCCTGTGCCTGGCAAAACAACATCAGTATTCTCTGCCTCTTAACTAAGGAAGCAAATCAAGAACCAGACAGGCTAATGGGAACTGAACCTCATTTCTTGGCCTCTTGCATAACCTGCGAAGCCAAACGGAAAGCAGCCCACTTCTCCAGGCCTCACGCTTCCCTTGCCAGCTGGGAAGCCGAGCACCCCCTCGTTGGCCGGCCCCACAGCAGGCAGCATGCAGGCTGCTTTCCCGGCTGTGAGCGCCATGGGCCAGCTGGGAATCCAACTGCTTCTCCATGCCTCCTGTCCACTTGCCAAGCAGAGTCTGCAGGGCTCCTTTTCCACTCACCCCAGCCAGCTAGGAGGGATCTGTGGTGCTATTATCGCAGTGAACTAAACAGCTCAAAAATCTCCATATGAAATGAAGTTCTGGTGGAACTCCACAAGGAGGGGTACAACCAAAAGAGGAGTTTAACAAGGAAAGGCACCCCCTGCCCTCCTCCTCAATTCCCAGTCTGCTGAGTGATGCTCAGGGGCTTTTGCTTCTGTCTCGTCTCATAACTGCCCTTACTCTGAGGCACGTTCAACGTGAAATACCAGAGACACATTAGAGGGAGGAAACTGAAAAAGCAACAGCTACTGACTAGAGCTGGTCAAAGGTTTTCAACAAAACCTGAAACCGCATGAAACCTACCTCATTTCACATTTCACTGCAATTTGAAACTCAGACCAGATTTGTTGAAATGTTCCCTGAGGATTGTGGTTCCAGTCCCAACTGGCTTCTCCATTTATAGTACACAACTTTATTAGCCCAACTGTGGGCCAGATATAGCCGGACCCCATTACACAACCCTGAGAAATAAAGGAGAAGGGCAGCCTGTCCTGCGCACTGCCCCACGTGGCCTTGCCAGACCCTGAACCCAGGAAACTGCCCCCATTTTCCATGCAGACTGACATGCAACATCAAGAGAGGGGATATCCCCTCCTTCCCCTTTCCACGAGGGGTAATTCATCATTACAGGCTCCTTAGAGAGACCACGAGCCATGGGATGAATAAGTGCAGAGAAAGGAGCATCTTCCTTCCCCTCTATGGGTGGCTGGGTTGCTACCCCTGCTATGCAGGCCACAGCAGCCCAGCCTTTGGCCCACTGTCTCCCTGCAATTCTCCAAGACCAGATTACTGTTTTCACCTGAACTGGCTGCCACTTGGAGTGATTTTACAGACACTTTCATTATACAAATTTCTCCCTCTGATTTGCTTACAGACAGCTCGCTGTGGCCATTCATGTACTGTCTGCACAACTGCACGCTTCAAATAGTCGATGCAAATCAGGTTGCTTCTGTTTGAGGAGTCAGTGTTCATAATTTTGGTTTTATGTTGCCACTGCTCACATGCACGTAGATGGTAGTGAACAGGTGAAATGTCATATACCATCAAGAACATCCCCAGGCCTGAACTGCCCTATATGGTCACAAATAGGAAGTACTCAGCCATGCTGTGTGTACACAGATCATTTTACCAACTTTATTTAATGTGGATATTTAAGTCTACATTTCCTTTTTCCCTTCTTTCTTCTCTCCCTCTATGCCTTTCCAGCTCTAGTATGAGTTTCAGTTTAAAGCACTGGATTCATTCATACATCAAAGGGAAATCTAAGGCGTCAGAGCCCACATAGACAGAAAACAAAGGCACTGTTTACAAGGCAGAAACTTGCTGAGAGACAAGCAGCTGAGTTTTGCAAGGCTCACCCACAGACTGCCACCTTGGAGGTACATCAAACATCATTGCTTGCTCTATACAGCCAAATGTCTCTCTTTCAAAACCTCCTAACAGAATGTATTTTTTGTATTACTGTAACACTGAAAAATCCCAGTCCTGACTGGTGCCCTGTGGCAAGTACTTCCCCAATACGCTCTGCAGACCTGAGTTTTGCTGGACCAGAAGTAGTCCAGCTCTATGAGCACAGAGGACCTAGTGGGCTAATACAGGCAAAATTAGGTTGGAAAGAGCTACTCCTTGCCATGATATCTCAAAACTGGGTGACAGTGTTCAGGATTAACTTTTCCACTCCTTCATTTTGTTCTGAAGCAGAAAAAAAACATATTTCTTGTTCTAAACAGTTTCTGTGACATTTCTGATATACTCAGATTAACACAAAGGGTTTTGACCACACTCTCAGAGCCTGGTCTTCATGTTGTCATTTAAACAAATGTCTTTCTATTGACACTGCTCAAAAAGGGACTCTGGCATAGGAATGCACCAGCAGACTGGCTGCTTCACACAAAGTAATGCACTTTCCAGGCCAAGTATGGAACACCACAGCAGACTGAAAGCCACCTTCTCTCCAATTGGCAGAGCAGGAGTTCAGTGTCCTTTCTATCTTATAGTTTCACTGGTTATGCTTTCTACATTCTGGCTAAATTTTTTGACAATTAAATGCAAACACACAGAAATAACAACCTTGTTGTACCATGATACTTATCCTTTATCAGTTTCAAAATAGCCGACATTTTAAACTGTTCTACTTATTTCCGAATTTCAACAGTGATTGAAGCGAAGAGAAGGGCATATTTTGGCATGCTCAGCTCCTAACAAAATACATATAATTTAAAACTTCCAGAAGTCTATGGAACTCTAACAAGAAGCTACTTTAGGGATGCAAAATTCAACTCAACACTGCTTCCAAAAGGGAGTCATTGGCTACAAAGTGCCTTTGACTACAGAAGTACAGCAGCCTTTCAGTCCTCCAGTCCTTCACAAAACTTGGAGGAGCTTCTTGTCAGTCAGAAACTTTGGCAGGGTAGTATCAATACAAATAAAAGGACCAATCCTGATCACAACGAAAAGTAAACCCACCCACAGAGCCCAAAGGATTTGATTTGTATTATCACTGCCATAACTGAGAATAAAATAAATATTGCAAATTCTGGATAGCCTTTAGAAATTTGTCATTCCCATTCATTACACAAGGTATACAATCATGGGTTTCCTATTGGACTCAATCTTCTCTACTCTTGCAAACACAGGAGTGAGCATTTAAATCCAAATTATTAGTTTAGTTTTAGATGTGGACATATTCCTTTAGCCTATAGGATAACAGCTTAAACCTAAGAAATGCATGCTAAAGCACAGTCCACAGAATATAATCCCAAAGAAATATGCTGGACTACAGTATGAATCACACCCATGCCTGGCAATCTTTCACGCTGAGCAGGGTATAGCTTACCTATGCCTTCTTTGAAGGGACTGACTTATTTGAAGTGGTGTTGCCATTGGCTTCACTGCGTTAGGTCAATGAACAAGAAGATATGAACCTTATTCAGAATTTACATTTTCATCTGAAGCAGGATGCAACCAATAGGAAGCAAGAAGAGGGAACAATAAAGAGGAATAAATGTTGTCTGTAAGCTAAGGAGATAGCTATTTCACAGTTAAAAGATTCCAAAATCATCTGAAAGTTTTAACAAATACATACCTTTCATTTTGACTACCCCAGAACCCCTGCTGTCCTTGGATGTAAGTGACTTCTTGAGGAAGCAGATGATAGCAGATGTTGCTTTGAGGGTTCAGGAGGAGGAGTTCAGAGAAGAGCATTTCATGCATTCATTAAACTAAGGCATTTTGTACAAAAAGCCACAAAGTGAAAAACGGACGTGCATGTGAGAATGAAGTACTCCAATGTAGAACCAGTGGCATACAGAGAAGAGCAAGGGGGCAACGCAGTCTCTAAACTAGCTTGCTTTGTGGATTTACACCTGCAGCTGAAAGGAAGAATCCAGCAGCGCTTGAGTGACTCTCACTGAGGGACTGCCACTGAACGCAAAGGACAGGAGCAGCCTGCTGGAGCAGTCCACTGTCTTGGCAGCACCTTGCCAGTTGGATGTGCAGCTCTACTTCAGAGCTGCAAATGCTCAGAGGAAGCAAAAAGAGGAAACTGCATTTTCTTTTCATCTAGGCAGAGTGGATATTACGGAATTGTTCAGGGAAATTTGAAAACAAAACAAATCATTTTTATTTCCAGTTCTGTGTATAGCTGAAGAAAAGGTTCCCAGCTTCCTAAAGCTTTGAGCTTATTTCCTTGTATTCAGTGTTACATTCCCAGGAGCCTAGAAAGCCTATGTCTTCATTCCTTAGCAATAAAAGCATTCCTGGCCAGAGCATCATGGGAAGAGGAAGAAGAGACGTGTGGCTCTATTTAACCTTTGCCTCTCTGTGGCAGTGTACTGGGTATGTGCACGTAATTCCTCTTTTATCCAAAACACGTGCTCAAACACTCAGTTTGAACATCAGTTCACATGCTGCTATCTTGTACATCTGACAAAGAGATGGTATTCGTCAAATTAACTGAGATTTTTAAAATAACACTTTTCTTTTGTAAGCATCGGTGACAACAGCAGAGATAGTAGAAAACAGTAGAGAAATAATAGAGATAATAGTAGAGACATTACAATCCAGGATATGTACTTTAATACTAAGGTCTCATTCTCTCTTTTCAAATACACACCAAAACTGTCTTGCTCCATATGTATATATGTACACATGTAACCTCAGGTAGGTATTGTAAGTATTTTTGATTAATCAGGGACATATTCATCCAGGATAGCATTTGAAATTCTAGTTGCACCAGGAGTTCTACTTCCTGCAATCATTTAGTACATTTCTTCTGTGATCTTTTAGAAGCTTTTATATGAAACCCCATGCTTGCTGTAATGATTTTTAAATAAACCCTGTGTGAATCTGTTACTTCTTAAGAATGGACACTACTGCTTTCTATTTTGTTAAAATAAAATAGGAAAAAAAGAAATACCACATTGCTTGAATCTCTTTAGGGAACACAACATCCACCAAGTAAATATGATACTATACACTGTCCTCCAAAATTCTCTCAATTTGCTAAAAAATCTATGCATAAATATCTCAGTCGTCCTCGATATGTATACATCTATGTTTAACCAAGTGGCATTTGTAACACTTACAATGGCTAATAAACATTTCAATTATTGATTTCAGCTGAAAAATTCCTGAGGCTGAGCATAAACAAAAGAACTAAGTATCTGCCTCTTGGTTAATGTTTTTATTCAAGTGTAGAGGTGAAGATATAGATTCCAGAAGTGGAAAAAGCAAGCTACTTTTCTCACTCATATTTAGAACTCTATTAGTGGGTTTGTGGAAAAAAAAGTCATATACTTCAAAAAAAAAAAGCATGGTATGAATTAATGTTTATAGATTTTATTGCTTTTTCCACCTCTCTCTATTTTTATTCTCCATTCTTTGTAATGGTCTTAAAAAAACTGGAATTATAATTTTCTCCTTACAGACCCTGTCTTTTTCTATTAAGCAAACATCAATCTCTCGCATTTTCCCTCTTTTTTCCCCCCTCCACCCCTTTTGTTTTGATCAGGCACAAAATTATCTAGGATATTGGATCACTTTACATGGGCCCAATACAGTGTCCATAATAGCAATGATGGCGCTCTGTATCACAAAGGACTTTTTTTTCATAGCACAGTACTTTCTTTCCTATTGACTTTGTGATAGACTGGAAATGCAGAGCCTGCCATCCATGATGGGCAGGACGTGCTGGCTGCCACACCAAGGAGCTGGATCCAGCAGGCTTACCTGTAAGTCTTAGGGAGGAGTAGCAGGGGACTCACCAGGACTCATACTCTACAGGACTCAGACTCCCTCTAGCCTTTTGTTAACTTAATAATACAATATCAGGTATTCTTAACTCCGTGAAGAGACAGAACACAAATTGTTAAAGCTAGCCCCAAAAATCTGGGATTAGTTCCTCCAAAAGTTCTCTTCCTCTTTTAATTGTGGTATTCTCACTTGAATAAACCCCTACATAATCAAAATCTTTTGCATGGCAGTGGTATTTGTTCTAGTCAGGACAAATTTCATTCCCTCTTGTTGTGGGACACAACTCTAGTGGTTCACAGCTTTACTGGTGTACAACCATACGGGTGTAACAGACCAGAATGACTGGAGAATCAGGTCTCAGACATTCCTGCTACACTTCTTTGGCTGCACTATTAATTTTAAACTTTGTGATGAGACACAAATACAACAATATCTCCTGAATTCACACTGATAGAACTCCACTGACTTCAGCAGAGTTAATCCTCATTTAGCTGCCCTGAGGGTGGTACGGTGTCCACACATTTAGAACACACATTTGAAACACATTCTAAGATCAACAATAGGATTCATGAGATAATTTTCTTCTCTGCTGAAGGTTGTTCCAAACTTTAAATGCTTCACTTCTTTTCATGTTATTTTTAATGCGTATAACTATTCAATCCCTTTTATAAATTCAAATCTGTATATATCAACTCTGCACCCAGAGACCTATTTACTGGATTATAAAAGGGCAGATATATATTGCGGCCCACCTGCCCTTTTTGTCACCCATTCTGAAAGAAAAACAGCCAGGAACTGGAAGACCCCAATACCTGGGGCATACTAGGAATCAGTAGAAGGAGTAGTCCCTTTACAAGAATTCCTTTCCAACATAATCAAAGTGCAGCAGGCAAGCTGGCAGGGACACCACTTATGGTGGACACTTGGACAGAAGGATATTCCACTGCCCAGCTAGCAGAAAAAACACATCTTGTATTTCATTCTTAGACATCAGGCCAACAAACATCAGGTTTTTGGAGAACCGCAGAGCTGTCATGCAATATGGTGTGCACACAGCTACAATATATCCATGAGTTTCTGCCATGGCTATCCTTGGCATTTTCTGCATGTTTGCTTACACGCAGTCCCCTCAGGACTGCCCTGCAAACACCAGCATGCTTCAGGGCAGGGACAGGGGTGGCACCTCCCGGCTAAGGATGCCCCAGAGTCCTGCAGGGAGCACCAGCTCTTGCACACACCCGTGGCTCCCCCAGCGTCTGCCTTCAATGAGGAATAAACCACCAGAAGTGCAGTGTCTGCATCATAAGCTATCACACAAAGTGTGATGTAAAATAAATGTAGTTTGAGGACATACACAACAGGTAAATTTACCTATTGGTCTTACCTAAAGGAAACACTTTTGCATTCTTTTCTCTAATGAGGTACAGACCATAATTCAGCAATCTTATTTCATACGTGCTCATAATAATTACATCAAGGAACCAGGCAATCTTTTGTTGTCGCTGAAGCAAGCCTCAAACTAATCTTAATTTTGGTGTTCTTAAAGGAAATTTTCTTCCTTTAAAATAGTTGAAGACATTTATTATCAAACTTCCTGCTTTTGACAGAATTTTATTAAAAGAAATTGATTTTACTAGCTGAGACTATTACATTCTGCTGAAGGATAAAATATCATACCTCATTTTCTTTCCTGATTTTTGGTAAGAATGTTTTAAAAAATTCAATAAGCTGTTGACTGAAACATCCAGTGCTATATGCATCATTTCTTTAAAAAGGTAAATTTTTTAAATCAGATATCAATGTATTTGAAGTACTGTAAAGATATAAACAAAATAAACTTATTTTTAAAATATACTTTCAGGAAGATTAAGTTTTAATGACCAAGCACGACAATACATTGTATTACATTTTGAGCAGAATGTTTACCTTTCACTGAGTTTCTTTGCCAGCTGTGTCAGTGTTGACTGTAATTGCTTATGTATAAAAAATATTGAAATTAGTTGTTTATTTTTTTAATTGCCATGATCATGTCAAAAAACACAATGTGTGGGCTGCAGGCAGAATGCTGGGAGCAATATTATTAATGTTAAAAGATGTTGCCTGATTTGCTTTCTTTGATTATGATACTATAAATAGGAGCCCAGTGAGATTTGTCGATTGCAAGTTTTGTTTCAAAAGCTGCTAGGATGAAAGTTTTGAAAGACTTACAAAACATAAAACAATCAGAACTATTGCATTCTGACTTGCCATTTCCCTTTGGCCTAGATTAGACCTTTACTTTAGAAAAAAGTTACAAACTTGATATGGATCTACCTCTTATTTCCATACACATGTCCAAACACAAGGTTTTAAAAACTTCCTATGAAGATTTATTTGCTTTTTTATCTGTCCTGTACTCTTTTATTAAGCCAACCATCTTACTGTTTTGCTCTTCAGCATAAAAAGCGTTGTATTATCAAACTCATAGCAATTGTATATTGCTTGCTTTGTGAAAATCCTTCCCCACAAATCACTTTTGAATTAAGGTGTGTTAATCTATTACAAAAAGAGAGTGTTAAGCCAGTGTCCCACAAGAATACCACAACTGTCCTTTGTCTTACTTACCAGCACATTAGCATTTTGGTGCCTTTTATTTTTTATTTTTTTTAATAACTGATAGAAGACTTGCTTCCAAAAAAAAGAATCAACCAAACAGCCATCCCCCCTGCCCAATAAAATAAATAAATAAATAAATAATAATAATAATAAAACAAACCAATTCATAAGATTTTATCAAGTACTTTTTCAATGATGAAGCACGCATGACATTCATAGTTAGAAAGCTGGAATTTTCACCTGTACTCAGAATGTAAAGCAACAGAAGATATTTGGTTAAGATTTATTTATTTTTAACAGTAAATGCAGGGAAGGAAAAAAAATAAATTCCACTGTGAGCAAAATGCCAACAAAGCAATTACACAGCTTCTAAGACCTACCTAAACTTTTGCCCACTTGATTCTGTAAAAAAAAAAAAAAAAGAAGCAGTTTTTTCCAAATACTTCAGCGTTTGACTGCTTTTCTTTATAAGAAACAGTTTTAAAATATGCACACATTCTGCACAGAAACCGCACATTTTGAAAGTGGCATTGGATTTTGGTCTCTATCCCAAAGCATGAAGCAAATGGCCTGATGGCCATTTTCCCAAAGGCACAACCTTTCATCAAGAAGTTGGACCCTGTTCAGAGGCGTTTCAGCTGAAACATTCGGCATTACTAACAACTTGACAACCCAGTCTTGATGTCTGTCTGCGTGTCTTTTTGCAATTCTTCTGTCTGCTGACTCCATTTGACCTTAGAGTTTACTTAATTCCATGGTCTCAAATTTGGTTCAGCTTGAGATCATGACTGCAGCATTCAAACTCCAGGAGAGACCAGCAGAAAATGAATGAAGAGAATGGGAAACAGACACGGTAAGAGAAAAGAGAAGATAGGAACCTCTCTTCAGCCCTGTTCTAGAAAACTTTTAACTAGTGACACATTTCCTTTTAAAATACCTAATAATGTATATCATACTGCAATCCTTATCTAAAGACATTTGTTGTCCTGATCTGAATGTTTTCTTATAATACAGTAAGAGATGAGAGCTCAGTCCCATATTTTGGGCTAGACAGAGTGAAAAAAATGCATAAAGAGGTGATAATTATTTTCTGTCCACCATAAAAATTCAATCAAAATATGAAAGCCTTGGTTTACCCTACATGAAC
Source organism: Aythya fuligula (assembly GCF_009819795.1). Taxonomy (NCBI): domain Eukaryota; kingdom Metazoa; phylum Chordata; class Aves; order Anseriformes; family Anatidae; genus Aythya; species Aythya fuligula. The sequence goes on along the minus strand of NC_045569.1, from coordinate 819,090 downwards.
CATGAAAAAGCAATTAAGAGTGTGACACAAAACCATCATATTTGATCAGGACAGCCGACCCTGTTCCAAGGATAAAATGATAACTTGTGTCCTAAGTCCAGCTCAGTGACGTTCTGGAGCTGGAACTTTCACTTATGCTAAATTAGCTGCATCACCTAGGTTGGCTTTTTGAGTCAGGCTGGATCAATGCAGTGCATTTCACTGATGATGACAATGATTTAATCAATCTCAGTTGCTCAGTGGACAGCAATGAAGTTGTGAAGTAAGCACCAAAAAATGAATGATAGCATCTTTCATTGTCAGGGTTACCTAGCTGCTCTCCATTTCTTCTTTTTCTTTAAATGATAATTTCAAACTATTAAAAAATAACGTTAAGTAGCAATTTCCTAGAAGGGGTTTTGTCACATCTATTCAGAGTTATATTCTGTGTGCCAAATTGGAACCTGATGTTCAATAATTCTGTTTTTGACACGTCTGTGTAATAAAAGTGAAGATCCTTCATTGCTCAAGGATGTCTATGACACTTTTGTCATGTCTCTCCCAGAATTGCAGGCAGCCCAGATGTTCTCTCTATTAAGCAGAGCATTGCCACGGCTGCTATTGAACATGGGAAGATATTGGGCTGTAGGCAAAAGTAGCAAAGGGCATCTTTCCTCTTTTTAACTGAGGAGTAATTTTTGGAGGATAAAACCTTTTGATGTGCCCAAAGTTAAAGCCTCAGAGGGACTTTACTGGCAAGGGACACATTGCAGTTTCTCTCACTCTTCTTTCAAGAGAACTCAGAGCCATTACTGAGCACCTGCTTCCACTTCTGTACAGAAAAAATATTCTTTACCTGTGCCAGGATAATGTTGCTGCATCTGCTGGACATCTAGTTAGGAAAAGAGGCTGAATGGTAGGATACAGGCAAAAACGGAAACACTAGCTGCAGATCTTGGGGATGGACTCAAGCCATGATTTTTGTGGGCTCAGAAGGGGACAAGACCCAGACATTCCTGGCTCATTTGGGCTCTTCCAAACTTTGATCCATGGATTTGTTTTCACAAGAATCTCCTTCCAAGGCAAAAACAGCTAAAGGAGCCTTGGCCACATGCTATTGTCCTGTAACCAACATTCTCCCCAGTTAAGTTAATTTTTGAAAAGCACAAGGTATACCGGGAGGAAAATGTTCCCAGCTAAAAATTAGCCAGATATTTTCTGGATCTTCTTTCTCTTTTCTACCCTTATACTGTACCCAAGACAGATTATTTGTGGGACTGAGTCGTAAACTCCCTTATTTTTAAAAATACATTCGTTCTGCTTTCAACACAGACCACACAAACTGTTGTGTGCACAAAGAAATGTAGGGTGTGGGAGTCCAAGGTAGCTCCCCACAAAAGAAAGGTTCTTTAAAATACAGCCCCAGGGATGGCAGAAGCCACAGCTCCTGCAGGTGGGCAGGCAGATGAGTCAGGGTCTTTCCCTTCATCCTGCTGCTCTTCGTCTGTATCTCCGGGAACTCCTGACTTGCAGTCAGAAGAACCACCTTCCCACACCACACGCTGCCCTCACAACTGAAACCAAAGTTAAGAGAGCCTAAATATCAAAGCTGCCTCAGGAAAAATGGGTGCTAAAATGTTTTATATTGAAATAAAACTTTTGATTTGGAAGCTTCAGTTTATGGACCTATTTTTAAGCAATTGTGATAGACATGTCTCTGCTAGAAGAATTTTTTTTTTTTTTGACAGAAATTTCTCCTGATTAGTACAACATTTAAAATATCTAATACAGCTCAGAAATATAATATATTTATACCCTTTTATACAGACTCCTAAAGTTTAAGGTAATCACACAACCTTCCTCAAAATAACAAGAAACAGAGCCATGTTTCAGGAAAGCCACTCTTGTGTCTCTGATATCATCTAGGGTACCACACAAGTGGCACAGTGAGTTCTTAACCACTGTCTTATTGGGATCTGACTTTTGCCTGTGGCAGGTTGGTGAGCTCACTAATGCAGGGTCTGGCCATTTTAGCTGTTAGCTTATACTGGACCAGGAACAGCAGCAGCCAAAAAGGAATATAAAGAAAACTATTATTGCTTCTATTAAAACTCTATATTACTTCTGGATGCTGTTTCTGTAAAACTCAGCATCTGGGAAGAATGATTGCTTGTGACATTTATACCAGGATGTTATGTGTTGGGTGGTGCTACACTGCCAAGCCATCTCTAGCACGTGTCAGCTTTATTGAGGAGCCATTACCATACCAAAAGAAAGGCTGTGAGCATCTGCATCCGTCATGGTACTGTGCCCAGGATTCCACCATGGATTTCAGCCCTCCACGGAGGTAGGCACTGGGAAAAGCATGGGTGCTCACTACTGCCACATTCAAAACCCAAATTGGAAATGGTCTGCAGCTGAGCCTGGTTGACTGCAGGGCCTGAGCACATTGACTTGGCTCGACGTTTTAAGTTATTGTCACTGTTTGGGATAGAGTGTTATAAACCTACCAGGAATTATGCTACTTTAGCAGTGGTTGCCATGCTGTCTGCCCCTTTTCTAAACATATTCCTTAGTGTGGGTGTTGCTTTGTGTCCAGTAACATCTGACTGTGAGAATTATGGCAGTGATTTCTACAGAGAATAAGAAACACAAGGGCAAATGATTTTAATTGAAGAGTCTACACTGGAAAATGGCAGTCATCCCTTTATGCCACAGTGCCTCCCAGTCAGATCTGGGCTCTTTGAAATAGGGAAAGGAGTCCAGAATTGCATAGATCCCTTATCCTCTACAGTGCAGGCAAACAAGCTCATTAGGAACTACAGCTGCATCATGCAGCAAGAGCTGCCCTGTTATCAGGCTATGATCTATTTCTTATATTGGATTTTGCCACGTATTCTCCTTCCCACATCCCAATCACTCCACTACTGCACCTCACTGCTTTTGGTAATGGAGGACAAATAGATCCTGCTTTAAGAATTATGAGCTCAAGTTTCAGTAACACCACAGTAATATTTCCTAAATGTAATACACAATAAATGTTTGTTCATTGTCTTTTGTATTATAAAAACAAGGAGTTCTGTTTGAGGAACGGGAGTTGTGAAAACTCCCTGCTGAAGCAAGGAGCTATATAATGCTTGGCTAGACACTATGAAAATTCTTTTGCTTAATGTAACAAAAAAGAGAACCCCCTCCCCTTCTCTCCTTCTGCATCTCAGTTGCCTCTTTTGTTCAAAGACCCTGCTGCAAAGCTCATGTAACCATCTCCTGATAAGTTGCTAAACTAGTGTATCAACATCCTGCCTTCCTGTCTCACGCTGGGCCAACATGACCAAATAATAAAAGAAGTTGAACCACAATGCGGAGGAAGACTACGGCCTTCATCTTCACGACCACCAGAGGGACAGAGACGACCCCCTAGCAACAGTGCGCACAGTCGCAGAACATACCAGGATGTGCTGCGTAATCCCGGAATTACCAAGATATAAAAAGGGACCCTGGCGGGGGTGAGGTGCGCGCCGTTGGCGGAGCCGAGACTCCCCGGCCGCCCAGCGCTGTTTTGCATGCTGTTGCTTACTCAATAAATTCCTTTCTATTATTAATGCAATGCTCTCTGAAAATTAATTAAGGGGGCAACTTATAACACTAAACATTGCTCAGTATTACCCATGTACAAGTATGCCCTTACTTCCCCTCTCCAGTGTGGAAAGGGATTGCTTGCTGAATGACTACAATTATTAGCAGCTCCTACTACAGAGCTAATCTATGCTTGGTGATCACATACACCTGAATACACAGTAATAACAAAAACACTGAACCCCACCTTCGCAATATATATTTACCTTTGCATTTATAAAACATTTAAATTTGCAATGCAAATCAAATAGTAAAATGAAACTACAAACACCAATTAAAGATTTATTTTTAAAATGTGACCTTTGGACACACTGGAGGATATAGGGAAAAGCGACAGAGAATACTTTATTCTTTGGGGATTGTCTTTCCCTTTAAGTTTTGTTTTTGAAGGAAAAATGGATTAGCATTTAATCTATCATTCTACTGATATAAGTATTTACACAGAATTGAAAGATTCAGAAAACAGTGATACCTTAGAAAGCTATGTTATTTCTTAGGCTTCCAAAAGTAGTACTCAGATATAATTGCTTAAAGCAGACTTCAAAAGATTTGATACACAAGCAGCCGCAGCAAATACATGGCTTTCTCTATTTTAATTATCCCTTTCTTCTAACAGGTTCTACAAGTCTTAAACATGAATAGAGATCAGAGGGGGAGCCAGATTTTATGTTTCGCCTACACTATTCTGAAAAGAGGGTAATAATTACAGAAGTGGCTGAAGCTTGCATGGTGGTTTGTTTGTATAAGTGAAGTACTCCCCCAGTGTTTCTCTTCTCCAAGTTCAATGATTAACTCCACTTAAAACCCAATTCTTGTGTGTCTGTTGACAAAAATCTCTGCAACATAAAAAGATTTAATAGTAATACTTGGCATAAATATTTTGGGAAAATGAACTGAGTATCACATCACAGTTGAAAGGCAAACTTCCCAGCCAACAGAACAGTTTTATCAAAGTCCAAATTCTGATGTTCTTTTACTGTGGCAAAATCAAAATTAGTGATAGCTTATAAGAAGGCCTTTGGTCAAGGTGAAAGCATTTACATATTGTTATTTGTCCTATTGCTGGGACATAGTAAATACTCTATTATGGCAAGACTCTATGCTTCTTTACTCAAAACCATAAAGTATATTGCTCTTCTGTTTCACCAAATTTAAAGCTGCCCTGGTGAATATATAATTTTCATTTGCAGTTTAAAAAAAAAAAAAACACAACAACTTCACACCTTACATTTATTTAGAAGCTCTATGCCTTATCACTGCTCTAGTTATTTAAAGCATTGCCTTTCTGTTTTATCAGTGATCTTTCTCCCTTCTCCTTTACATTTTCAAAGATTAAAAAAAAAATAAAAGTAACTATTCCACTGACATTATTCTCATAACACATACCGAACTGATCTGAAAACATTAGATTTGCCAAATTTCTCCTGCATGTTGAACTGGAATCTAAATATGGCTCCTTTATTTATGAGAGTGGAGGCTTATTTATCAGAGAGAGGATTTTTTGGAGGATTTTCCTAATGACTGTGGTGAAAGCAGCTAAGAAATTTGAATTAGTTTTTAATTTTTAGAACATCAATTTTCAGACAATTTTTGGACATATAATTAAGCTTGAAGTTAATTATCTGTTTATGAGAACTCTCTTAATGCATGGCTTTCACTGCAGAGAGGCTGTGCAGCCAGGCTGTAATCTGAGCCCAGCACTAACACTGCTGCCAAGCCAAATGGCTCCTGCATGCGCCGCAGCCCCAGAGCACAGGCCGGGGGCAATCCTACACAGACCTCCAACAGAAGCAAGAGCCAGTGGGCGAGAGCCCCAAGCTCTTACGCCCAAGCTTTGCTTTCATGTCCACAAATATGATCAGAGTGAACCCGCACAGATGGGGAATCCCCTCACAAATGGGGAGGCTGGGGTCCTCATTTGTTATCACAGGTGGAAATCCAGTTAGAAATGCATCCCATAAACTGGAATATTGTGTCAGCAAAAATCCCTGTTTTCTTTCATTTTTAATTCTCAAAACCTGGAGCTTTTGTGTTGGGCTGTTGCACGATTTCAGCAGATATTTATGAAGTTCAAAGGAAAATCCCTCTAGAAGTTATTACATTATGAAAAATGAGATCACAATAGTGCTTTGCCTGTTTTATGAATACAGCTAAGATTATTCTAAAACTGGCTAAGTTTCAGCCTCATATTTCCCTTATTTACGTCATGCTAGAACTTCAAGACACTGTTCTGCCTGAGCCCTCCTGCACTGAGTGCAGGGTAGCGTCCCAAAGAGCTGTCATCAACTGCTCTGATCCTGCAGACGTTTACAATATACTTGATCGTAAGCAGGTGAACAGTCCCTACTGAAGTAACATAAAAGAAAATTAAGTCAGAGGTAATAGAAATTTTGCCTCTATTTATGTGCAACAAGTTTTTTAAAGACTCCCCGAATTGCACAGCGAACCTTGCACAGACCCCAAAGTCTGTCATTTTTTACTTACTTGAACAATGTCTAGAGGTTCTATCACCACAGAGGTGACAAGTCCCACAGGTAAATACATCTACACTGCCTGAGCACCAAGAGCATCATTACACACTGCCCCTGTAGTGATACCTGCTGGCACCCACCTTGTCAACAAGCTGAAGCTACATCTGTTCATTGCTCTCCTCATTTCACACATATTTCAAACCTAAGCTCATCAACCCAGTGACTATAGGCAAAAATACCACATGTGATTCCTAACCAATTTCCTCTGCACACATAGGAATGAATCATCTCTTTTGTGTCATGCACATGTCTTTCGTTCTGTTCATCCTAACACACTCCACATCATTTTGTAGTTTAAAGTTATTCCTAATTAAAACATGCTCTAACGAAAATAAAAGGAAACTCCAAATAAAACTATTTACATGCAGTTAAACCTAGAAAACGAAACATTCAAAATAACATAGATTAGAAGGCAAATGCTTAAAATCCTGTATAGATAGATTGATATAATTGTGAAGTTGATTGCTAAAATGGGTAGAACATCTCCAGATTTATACTAGCAGAAACAAAACAATCTATCAGTTCCTAAATTTACTAAATTAAGTTATTCAAGAGCTCTTACATGTCTGTTGCGTAGATAAAAATATTAGCATGTTGCAGATCTCTACACACATCATACAGGATTACACTGTGGTTAGAAGAAATATTCTGATGAAAATACAGCCATGGATTTAGGCTATGTGTTAAAGAAGTATTTCTCAAGTATCACACATTCTTTTCTCCATAAGAAGTATCCACACATTTTCAATACCTGTGCTGGCCTATACAACAAGACTACTGTTTTTTGTACAGATAGAAACAAACAGGATGACTGCATTAGTTCTGAAATTGTCTCCTACTTATTCCCGACTTATTCCACTAAAGAGGATTTGGTTTCTGAGTTCTGTTTTAGGATAACTCTTATTTTATTTGATTCTCCATGTTAAGTTGCTAACAAAGACTAATGAAGAACTGGTATTTTCACAAGAGCTGGAATATTCTGCTCTTTAGTTAGCATAAAATCCTGTATATTGAACATGTCTTTAGACAGGTGAATTATATGTTAGGTGGATTTATGCTTTTCATCTTAGCCTGAACTTCTCTCATGAACATTGAGCTAAATTATTTTGATGGCATTCAGGAGCTAACCATTGAATTGTATTATGTTAATATTACAAGATATCTACATTCATACATAGCAAATGACTGTGCTATAGTTTACTTAATATTTTGCGTTATTATATAAATATGCATATTGTATGCCAATGTATTAGTTCCCTTTTTCCCCTTGGTGTTTAAGTTTAAGATTGTACTGAAGCCCTGTTGATACAATAATTGAGGTTAAGCATGTGCATAAGTGCTGTTTGAGATGGGCCCCTATTCCCCAATGTGCTGTTCATCTCCGGTAGATGATAGAAGATTGCTTTTATCTTTGCTCATTAATATAAATACATTTTATTCTCTTTTTACACTAGCTATGTGCCACAAGACCGTTTTTATGATTATGTCATTTATAGTCCTGCATATTTCAGGAATATTCCATATAACAATATCAGGAATTACACCTGAAAATGTAGTAATTCACACTTGAAATACTGTTCTTGGGGAAATAATGATTTCTAACATTAAAGTACATTTCAGTGCACACAATAGGGATTAATTAAGATTAAGTAACTAAACTTTAACTCTGTATATCCTGGCCTTGAGCTTCATTGTGCCACTTTAGTATTGGGTTAATACAGTATATAGATTGAATATTTGCTAGAAGGTTTGTGAATAAGCGATTCTCATCTCCTTTGTAAGGAAAATTGACTCCATTAGTAGAGAGAAGACATATCAAGCTGATTACATTAAGTCATAATCCTCTATTGAGGCATCAGACAATGACATTGTTAACATTAGTATGCAATATTTATTATAAATAAAAGAGGCTATTGAGACTTTCAATCCATAAGCAGCTCTGGGTGGATGACTTCACTGTAGGAACACAGTGGAGTTATAATGAGGATAAAAGACTTATTTATACGTAAGTATGTTCTCATTAGTAATTCTGCACTAGCATGTAACAGATACAACTGGAAGACCACTAGAGTGGGTTTTACTATTTATTGTTTGCACTTTGACTATGAATATTTAGTTTAAAAAAAGAGAAAAAAATAGTTTATTGTACCATGTATTATTAATTCTCATGAATGAAGAATTATTCAATTTTTATGGGACACAATAACATCCTATCACCCCATGTCATGGAGATCCAGTGGGCCATTAAATTGGACCTTGCTAAAAACAGGGAATCAGTTTTTAAGAGGTCCTTCCAGCACATGCTGTATGCTCAGACTGCATCGTAGTGTGTTGCAAGATTTCTTACTGATCTGCCTGTGTATTATACTTTCTCTTAAACAGCATTTTTGATATGTTTCTTAACAATATAGTCAAGGACCAACCCACATTGCACAGAAGGCACCCAATCAACTGCCTTCAGTCCCTTCCAAGATCACTCTCACTGACTCTACTGATTAATGCCTTACAGCCTATCGGAAGAAAATTCGGCCTAGCTTATCAGCAAATTGTCTGTACTACCTCACATTGCCTTACTACTGAAAGCATCTGCCTCCTGTCTGAAGACTGCGTTTAATTTTGGAGTGCTGTTTCACATTCACCTTCATCAGGCAAAGCCTAACAAAATTATGGCAATGTTTCAAAGCATGTATCCACCCTTCAGATTGGACTAAATTTTTGTTCAAAATCCATCCTCCCTGTTTGGCTAGCCTAATTTGCTCTGTTTAATTTATTTTCAGTGTTCTGAAACAGGTCAGCTTTTAAAATCTTCAGCATATTCGAGCATATTTCATTATTAATGGAGTTATGGTACAAGAAAAGCATGTGTATACCATTTGGAGAATGTTCTCTATGTAACAAGGACCCACCCCACAACTGCTACTTAACAGAACAAACAAAACAAATGCACAAACAAACAAAAAATACACAAAAAGTACAACAACCAGAAAGCTAAGGTACTGTATTATTTTTATCTTAGAAGAATGAAGTTCATCAGGTATTCATTCCTCATCTTGGGAATTACATTGACATGGTTAATCTCTTTCTAAAGCTGCCATTTAAGTTGATTACATGTAAGCTGACTGGTAAGAAAATATTATTCACATTGAAAACAAATAATTTAATTTAGAATCATTCAGCTTGGCAGCAAAAGTCCTTACCAACAATTACTCAGAGAAGATGAGAAGAATTCTACTCTACCTCCAAATGTGGATGAAAAAACTGTCTTCTATTTTAGCTGTTCATTTTCAATGAAATCTGTGGGTTTTTTTTTTGTTTTGTTTTGTTTTGTTTTTTTATTAAAAAAAAACCAACACCTTGAAAAATACTACTTGCTGTGACTGTAGCAAAATGGGCTCCCCTTTTCTTTTGTTTGTATAAACTATTATTTATTCTGTTGAAAATAGGATGTACAAAAAAGCTTTAATTTGAAAAGCCATTTACTATTTTAAAAAGACAGTATTTCCAGCTACATCTGCTTATAGGAACTAGATGTATGGTAAACTTAAAAAAAAAAAAAATTAACACAGCTGACCTAAATTACCTTCATTTCCTATACCCTTCCTGTCACCATACTTGTGAACTTGTACACTGTTTAAAGAGATAAGAAGATGAGAGTCTGAAGCTCTTATTATTATATAGTTTAAGAGAAAATACAGAGGCAGTATGATTTTAATATAGTAGAAATACCATGCCATTTATATCCTACTACACTGGGCAATTAGATCTAAATTTATTGAGTTTTGAGAGAGTTCTAACAAGATATCCCCACTCAAATATCCATTATCTCCCCCCCCCCCCCCCCCCCCCAGTCTGTGATGACTGCCTGAAAGGAACAGAAATATGAACTTCCTAATTTAAGTGAAACTATTCCCATTTTTAAAGATCCATTTGTGTATACATTACCTTGCAGAAGTACACAGTACAGATTTTCAGACTACTCATTTGGGATTCAAGATAAGAGCTTCAACATATTAAGTAACAAATCATTTTTAAGTACTTCCAAGTTTATAATTCCAATTGCTCTGTGCAAATGATACACAATTCAGCTGGGCTTGGAAGGTATTCCCCACTACCTCTCCTGTCAATCCAGTTCTTAACTCTTTCACTCCCCAGGAATCCAGTCCCAGTCCCAGTCCCCTTCAAACCACTAGAAAGGTTCCCACTGATTTCAGTGGAACCTAGATCAATACAGATGTTAAATTTAGATAGATAATTATTTTCCTCTGATTCTTGCATTTATCACACATAAAAACAACACAGTTTTGTTTCTCTATTTTTTTCCCCACAGTAATCTAGGTGGCTGGTGTATTTGCAATCTGAAAAAACAGATCTCTTCTTGCAGACAGCAAGTTTCCACGTCTACCTCAAAAAAAGTATAACAAATCTATTCAGAACTCAGTACACGTTCTTTCTATTCACAACTCCTTTTTTTTTTTTTGTTTGGTGACCACCTAGGCAATAATTCACAGCTCACTTGGTCTCCTAAATAACCCTCTTTATATTTACATAGTAGGCATTCCCCCATTACCCAGCAGGATTCAGCTGTATTGGCAGGCAGTGATTAGGCATTCTTCAGATGTTGGAGGTTTAACATACCCTTCTCTAGTTAGTGTTTCTGAAAACACCTTGTATGGTTACCATCTCAGCAAATATACAGCAAATCTTGACAATTTAACAATACTAAACTGTGTCATTTTGCAATTTTAAAGTAGTTCCTTCTTTGGGTCCCATCCAGGCTCCCACATAAAGCCTTTAAAGCTCAGAAGCATTTTGCCCAACAGAGGATTGTTATGTTTGTTTCTTCTGCTAGAAATTAAATGAACTACTTGAGTCTCTTTGCTAAAATTTCTAACTGTATACTTGCTTTTCATTATGTACTACAGTTACTTTAACCCAGCATCACCAAGAATTCTAGGGGAAGAGAAAATGATTCAAAAATGCATCCTCTGTTGATGTATGGAGAAAAGTCATTTTAGGAAATAAATGAACTAGAATAAAGATAGCAAAACCCAGTCTAACTCCCACAAAATTGACACTTACACTAGAAGGTATCTTTCTCTACAAAGATGCAACCTGAGCACAAAAGAGACAAATTTCCAGGGCTCATGGTCTTGCTCCTATTGAGGAGCTCTCTCAAATGACTCCACTGCCTACACAAAGTCACTAAGTCACTGCTCTGCAGCCTTCCTTCACACTGACATCTCTAGTGCAAATGGGACCTATAGGGTCCTTTACACCTTCCCTTTCCTAACACATAAGCCACAGAAACAACAGTACCTCTTAGAATTCTTCAGTAAATGCCAAGTTATATTACGGAAACTGGTAGGAGTTTAGAAGAAAACAGAAAAGTTGATTCATATTTCCATTACTGATGTTCATCACTGGCAATTCTATTTGTTCCAAAGAAACCTCCAAACAAACCTGGGGTGACAGATTGCCAATCATGCCTAGAGCCGTTTGCATCCTATGAGCCTTGAATTTACACAAATGTTCAAAACTGTATTTGTTTACTGAACGAACAAGTATTTCAAAGTAATATACTAAGAATGCTTAGAGCGGCAAAAAATCTCAAGGAAAGTGATTTTGTTTTGAAGGACAGAATAGAATGCAACTGTCTTTTAATTTAATTTTGAAGTCTTTTCCTTATAATATTATTTGGAAGTTAAATTATGGTACATGTTTCTCTGATGAGAACCTGGGTCTTCATTATGCATTGCCTCACGTGTGTCATATGCAATGCTACTAGATATGTCCAGATATTCAAGGAGCAATTTCCAGGCAATTCTTAAAACAAGAGCGTTTTACACTGATGACGTAACATGAAAAGTATGTGATGTTATTTAATCTGCAAATGTATTTCTCATGTTAACAAAATTAGTAAATTCATTTTGCAATCTTTAAGACCAATAAGCACTCGAGGTACGTATTTCCCACATTTACGAAGTTCAGGTAACACTGACACCATCAAACTGCACCTTGTAATAAAAGGAAAGGACCCCCAAATCCACTAACTGTTTGGGTTTTCTTTAATCAAAGTGAGTAATTCTTAAGTTATAGCTGTTCACATGGCATCCCATACCTCCTGAAGTCTTCTCTTTCACCTTTAACAATTTGCATGGGAGAATATCCCTGTATCATTTGAAATGCTTTTATAACAATGTTTCTTTTAAACTTTAAAATTCAAACTAATAAAAGTAATATCCTATTAAAAGAAATCGTGGATGAATAACAGTATTTTAGGATGCTAATTGCTCATGTTACTTGCCATCCTTGAAACATATGCTGAAAACACTCAAAAATGTTCAGAAATGCCTCTAAGTCATAAATCTTTTACAGGTACAGTTATGCGAGAGCAGCAATAGGAAAAACACATTCAACATCTGGAGTCATAGCAGTTTACTGAAGTAAAATTGCAAAATTAAATTTAGATGAACTTAATTAAAAAAGGGATCCACTTTAATATGGACATTCATCAAGTTCTCATTGAAAGCCTTTCTTGCCTCAAGAAAATATAATAAAGCATGAAAACAAAAAACAAACAAAGGCTGAAATGAAGTGCGAAGGGATAGTCAAAAAAGAAATGCAGTCAGAAAGAGCTCTTTTTTCCTCATTTTAACACACATACACAAACGTTTCCTTTAATTGTATTATATATATAATACACAATATAATCTATCATATTGTACTGGTTTTTGATTTGAAAAGTGAGCTGGTCATCTGTATGCCCTGAAGGTCATTAACCCTTCTGAGGAATCTGCTACACATTTACTGGTAACGAGAACAAGTAACTCTCTCCCTATATGTACTTATATACCTACAGTTAGTCAACTTTGTCTCCTAGAACCTAATGAACTTTAGCTAAAAACAGTTAGACTTGTTAGTGCTTAAATGTTTGTTACCTGAGTTGCTCCTGCTGCAGTGAGCAGTAGTTCTGTCACAGAGCTGAGACTTTAATGACTTGTAGTGGATTTTCATTTGCCCTAGCTAAGAGTTAACAAACGAGGCTCTTCTGCTTTTGTTTACTTGGTCATTAATGTCTCCTGTTTACAGAGGAAAAAGATCTAGTAGTTCAGCACCAGTCACTTCTAGCTTCCATGACTTGTGTCTGTCAGAACAGCATTGACTTTCAGCTCCAACTTACAGAGCATACAGAATGTAATAGCATCAAATAACAGTTTGAAAAAAATAGAATAGTATTATGAGGACCACCTTTCAAAACTCCTGTGATAATTTGTTGTTCTGCATTTGTTGTTATTTATGATAACACATTGTTATGCTTATTTTTATAGGAAAAGAGTGTGATTGGACAGGAATACTAGTGCTGTTGAATACATCTTGGGCCCCTTGCTACAAGGACATCGAGGTGCTTGAGCGAGTCCAGAGAAGGGTGACGAAGCTGGTGAGGGGTCTGGAGAACAAGCCTTATGAGGAGTGGCTGAGGGAGCTGGGATTGTTCAGCCTGGAGAAAAGGAGGCTCAGGGGCAACCTTATTGCTCTTTATAAGTACATTAAAGGAGGCTGTAGCGAGGTGGGGGTTGGCCTATTCTCCCATGTGCCTGGTGAGGGGGAACAGGCTAAAGTTGTGCCAGGGGAGGTTTAGGTTGGATATTAGGAAGAATAATTTCTTTACCGAAAGGGTTGTTAGGCATTTGGAATGGGCTGCCCAGGGAAGTGGTTGAGTTACCATCCCTGGAGGTCTTCAAAAGACATTTAGATGCTGAACTTAGTGATATGGTTTAGTGGAGGACTTGTTAGTGTTAAGTCAGAGGTTGGATTTGATGATCTTGAGGTCTCTTCCAACCTAGACAATTCTGTGGTTCTGTGATCTTTAAACTGAAGCATAGATTCTACTGATCTACTTGGTTAATGACAATAAATTGCTAGAGGAATTATGAATAAATATTTTGTTTCCATATCAGAAGAGTCCTAATTTTTTGAGGAGCACCCTAATTCAAAAAGTATTTATATTTCAATAGCCTGTAATGGACAGGACTTGGAAGTAGTGTTACTTGACATCTGTTTCACAGTGAACTAAAAACAGCATGATTATGACTGAAGTAGGTGAGGTCAAAGGGCTGTCCATACTCTGCCTATAATAATGTGCAACAGCCAATGTTAAGGGGAGGAGTACAGCACATGGTGATGTTTCCCCCCCCCGCCTCCTCTTTCTCCAAGGCCAAAAAAACCTAATGGATATGTAGCATTATGGTGAGAATCATTTTGAGAGAATCAAAAAAAGAAGCAAGAATCAAGAAGCATCACAGGCAACATTATAATCCAAAAATTAGTTCTTTCCTACCTGAAAAACCAAACAGATACACACCATGTGATTTTGTGTAGAATAATACTGCACAGTACTCAGCTAGAGTTTCCTAGAAAGTAGATTCAAAAACAAAATGTGCAGTGGGACTCAGCTGTCCCCTCCTCTTTTTCACTTTTACTATAGCTGTGAATTTCTCTCCAGAGCAGAAATTCTGAGCTTCAAGGTGCAACCAGACCACATCGCATCACAAGGTCTCCACAGCAGCACAAAGGGTGTAGGGCAACATCTGAGAATCTGGACCAAGGTTTGAACAATCAGACTAATTACAACAAAGACAGCATTAGAGGTGAAAGTAATTTCTAGTTTTACATCTAATTTGCTCTGTTTTCAAAACATCTGAATTTCCTTTTTGTGCATTTTACTTTCTCTTTGGAGCCTGTCCACCATCCTTATGTAAATGGTTACATCATTTTACATGTATAACGTCAAACATTTTGAGAGCAGTTACATTAGTTGAGAGAACAATAAATATGACCTTTTTGATTTTACTCTGATGAAAATTCCTCAGAACTTGTGTCCTGAGCTCAACCTTGTACAGATCAATATACGTTCTTATATCTATCTGTGTATAGGTCAAACAGAATTACTCCTCCCGCCCTCCCCACAATATAGTTTTAGTGCAACATTACAGAAAACAATAATAATCTAATATGGTTTACTATAGCATCTTTAGATCTTACCACTGAGACTGAATGTGAAGATCCTTAAATTGCTGGCATCAGGTTCCTGTAGAGATTGGCACAAATTCAAATGGATGATCCTGCCAAAATTCAGAAGAAAACATTCATCAGACATATGATTATTTTTAATCACACTTTCCCAATACCCATGGAAGCCTCACTTTATAAACGCTTACTGGAGGCTTAACGATAAGGCCACTGAAATAGGTCTGAATGCAACACACCAGCACCTTGACTATTCAGATGACTGCAAACCTGAATACTGATTCCCACACAGTATTTTCTACATAAAACCTGTCCTTTTATGAAGGCAACAGACCAGATTTTACCAGGAAAAGTAATTGTATTGCACAATCAGTTATTGCACTGCACTGGAAAAACGGCTAATGGAAAAAAACAAACAAAAACACAAAAAATTGGCCAACCCCAAGTTAATGGAGCATACACTCATACACAGTTCATTTTCATTCCAGATCAAAGATGTTTTGAAGTTCAAATAAATTTGCCTCCTAATAGTTTTAATACAGGATTATCTCTCTTAACATCTAAAAAATAACATTCAGAGTTGGCATTTAACAGCTTATTTGTACTGCAGCACTTTGGGGACAAGCAAACTTGTAATTTCTACCATATGTGGAACATTTCTTCCATAACAGTATTGAAGTTCCTATACAAAAAATCATGACTGAGAAAAACTCCAGGAAAAGGAGTACTTCACTAAATACATGTATAATATATAATTGAATTGCATCAATTATAATTATTTAAATACCTATTATTTTGTAAATATAAATATGTATATGCATAAATTTGTCTCCCTGAGGTTTACATGGTTATTTTTCAAATTATTCTTGTTCATGAGAACGTAAAAACTACCTTGAAGTGAAAGCAAAGTAGAAATGGACTTGATGACACGAAATACATAGGTAGGTGGAACCATGCTCTTGGCTCAGACCAGTTTTATTAATTTGTAGCACCCAAATCCAAGTTGCCTCTATACAAT
Organism: Aythya fuligula; assembly: GCF_009819795.1. NCBI lineage: Eukaryota > Metazoa > Chordata > Aves > Anseriformes > Anatidae > Aythya > Aythya fuligula. The sequence continues at coordinate 802,899 of NC_045569.1, read as the reverse complement.
AACAGCAGCTCTAAAATCTTCTGAAACCTACAAAGCAAATTCAGAACAGGAAAAAAAAAGTAAGGATCTAACATTGGGCTCCAGAAGAGTACAGAATGTCTCAAAATCTCTTCCTTCCTCTTTTATTCAAGCTTCCAATGAAAATATTGCCATTTTCACTCTATAACAACAAATTATTTCTAGTGAGATGTTCAAAGGCATGTAAGAGAACTGGGCGTCCAATTCCCTCAGGCAGTTTTGAAAAGTGCACGATTAATATCTTACATAGCTCCTTATACATCAAACCATTTCCTGGTGCACTTCACATTAATCTTTAATCTAGACACTTTAATCTTCAAGTCTTCATACAATAATCTTCAATGAAAGGTTCTTTCTGGGAGTTTACAGTATATTTAACACAATTTAAAAACTACTAGTGCATTGCCCTAGTTTTTAATACCCAGAAAATGTTTTATAAATTAGATCAACTACAACCTGGCCAAGGTTTCTGCATTTTTAATATCTTTGGAGGGAGATTACAACAAATGGGTGCTGGAGGGAACGATTTAGCTGCTTAAGCATCAGTTTGAAATACTGTAAATCACCCCAGAACTTCATCTGTAGATCCCAGAGTTCATTCAAGTGCTTCACATTTTCCAAGGTAAGGACCAGTATCTCTGTATATGCTACTGGGGAAAACAGCATATCCTACAGTGTACGCTGCTCTGTTTTGGCAGCACTCTGTGTGCACATCTGACCATGGACATAGTTTCCATATCTGTGTTTTTGCCAAAAATATTAGCTGTTGGACTAGTGTGCCAGGCCCATTCTGCGGGGATATAGCCATGACTTCAACTCCTCCTGGACTTTACTGTTCCCTTCAGTGCTATTTACTTTACCATAGCACCTCCAAATCCTACTTACAGACCAGGACCTGACAGCATTAGCCCTATCCAAATGCACAGTGGGAAAAAAACAACTCTAAGTATACAGTAAAATTATACAGTAAATTCAGGACAAAATGCAATAGTTAGGAGAAAAAAAGACAATAATAGTCATTATGATAGTCTTTTTTTTTTTTTTTTCCCCTCTAGGTAGAAGGGTGAAGGCACAGTTCAAGAAGAAATTTGAAGAACCAGTTTTGCAGATGTATCTTAAGAGTTTTGACATGAGAAAGCAAGAAGGTGCTGACTTGAAAGTGAAAGCAGAGATGGTAATGGATGTCACGACAAACTAAGGATCTGCTGCTTTCATACTGACAAGGGAATGACATGGAATAGAGAAAAGGAAAATCATCTGTGTAAAATCAAAACGGGAGAGGCACATAGCACCTAAGTGCTATGGTCAGAAAGTGATATGGCCAAAGAAAGACACTAGGAAAATGATCTTTCTAACAGCATTATTTGAGCTCAATAAGCTTGTGATTGTTGATATTTGAGCAAGTAAATTCACAGTGGGAAAAATCTAAGAGACAACACAGATGGCCAGAAAAGACCATGTATGCCAGCTGGATTTGAGGTGGCAAAGAGAAATCTCAGTTGAAGACAATGCTCAGGTGATGAATGTGGATAATAAGTGAGATGGTAGATTATTTACAGACATTGTGAGAAAGAGTAATTGAGAGTGTTTCTGCAGAAAGAGTAAGGGCCAGTGTTTTAGTGATATTGGCTTTACATACCACTCCAGTATCTGCACAGAGAGACTTTGATTTTAGTTTGGGTAGGAAGAGGCAGGCTTGAAGTACAGATGTTCACATATTTCCTAATCAGCCTCAGAAACATGGTAGCTGAATCTATGCTTGCAAGCGAGTCTCCTCATGGATAAACTAGGAAAGACATCAAAACCTGACTGTTCTACAAACTCCTGCAGCTGGAGAACTGATAAGACAGATTCACCGAAGGGCACAAAAAGGAAAGGATAGAGTCCTGGCAGCCAAAAGAAAAAGGATTACAGTAAGATCAAAGTTGAAACATTTGTTTCAACTGGTAGCCAAAGTTGTGGTAGCCAAAGGTGCAGTACTAAGTGGACTGGAAAAGGTCATTAGAGACTTGTTTGAGCAGTTTCCGTTAAGTACAAATAATGGGAATTAGAGGACAGTGACTGTAAAGTATGGTCCATGTGTTCAGGGATGAGAGCTTATTAGAAGGGCAAGAGTGGTAAAAAGTGCAACATTCCAAAGAAGTTAAAGAGTAATGCAAAGTTCGATTGTGAAACAAAAGAGAAAGAAGAAAGTGACAGACTGGAAGGAAAAAAGGATAGGCTGGGGTCACTTCATAAAGCAGATGAGAACAATTTGAGACAGGTTAGAGGACTGTTTCGGCACAGAACAATTAATGAAAGGAGGAGTTATGAAGATCATATTTATCCATTTTCACTGGGAAGAAATTGTCAAGATACAGAAGAGATTGGACTGTGCACTTAGTCACATGGTCTGAACTTTTGGGTAGACCTGTGCGGTGTCAAGAGTTGGACTTGATGATCCTTAAGGGTCCCTTCCAACTCAGGATATTCTATGATTCTATGATTCTACATCTTATAGAAAATTGTTGTGGGAGAAGGTTTGAGGAATGAATCAAAAGTGGCAAAGAGGAGGTTAGGACTGCAGGTACAGATTTCAGTTATAGTAGCTAGGCATTTTGCAGAATTGAGAGGACTGTGCAGTGGAGGAAGTCACCTTGGTCACAGGATTTCTGCCTGAAATGTTTTGTTGCACAAAACAAGTATAGACAGTATCTATAAGAACTGCAGTCATGACTTTGGTAGATTCATGGGGAAGCCAGATGCTGAACTTGATCAGTTTGAGAACATCACGTTAGTGTAGGGAGACCAAGGGAGGAGAGACAATAAAGAAATTGCTGGACTTTTTCACCCCTTGCTAGACCAAGTCATAAGTGGGTCTTTATTTTATAACCCTCATGGTGTCTGTGACTGATGAAAAAACTTGACATATGGATGAGTTCAATTTACCATGGAGATGCAGCACTTCAAAAATAGTAGCAAATCTATAAAAAGTTTTTGAATATCTGGCTTACATTCAGACACCTGAATAGGCTAAAAGATAGTCGTATTTGTTCCACTATGCTTTTCATCTTAAGAAAAACTCCTGTGATTTGTACATTAAAGAGAAACATGAAATATTTCATGTTTGTGGGACATGACTGTTTCAGTATGAAGACTTGAACATTTGATGATTTTGGCTGTAATTTCCTTCTTCTTCACAATCAAGTGGATTCTAGGGGTCTGGTTCATCAAGAAAGATGCATTACTCATCACATTTCTGTAATGCAGAAGGATCTTAGCACATGTAATATAAGCAGCAGCGAGCCTCTCAAAGTTTTGACAGACAATGGCTGATAAGACGTCTGAGAAAGCTAATGTTATGATGTATATAAGGCAAATTTATAGTCCTGGAAAGCAAGGAAGAGCTTAGGAATAATATAAGCACTTAAGTTCCAGAAAGCGTAGTGAAAGTAAGCTATCATATAACACTGAGAACTGATTTTGTGGATGAAGATATTTTCTTATTAATGATTAGGATAAGATTTAACCATTTTGGCAGAGTCAGAAATTCAGACTAAAGGAGAATGAGAAAAAACTCCAAGTTAAAAAGTTTTAATAATGATAGTCTTAATCTTAAGCTACAAATGCACATTCAGAATGCAACAATCAGCTCAGAGGACTGAGTGGATGATTCCCTAAAGATGCAATTTATATTGCAAATCAAAAGGGTCTGTGATGATACCCATGACTTCAGCTTCTAAGTTGTACATCACAAATGATGGCAATAAGCACAACAAAGAAATGCCTTAGCAAGAGAAACATCAGTCTTGACTAAGCACTGACAAGCACTTTCAAAGACTTAGATTTGAAAAACAGTAAAATAGTTGAACTGATAACGTCCTGAAGTTTGCTAAGAACCCAATGCTTAATTTTACTTCCTAATATAGTCAACTTGCTTGAATAGGTTACCATAAAATACTCATTAATTTATATATCCATTAGATTAGTCTGTGTAAAATGCGTATTTGACAACATAAGAAATCCCATAGCACCAAACATAGCATTTTAGAATTGGATTTCTAGTCATTTTTGCTCTCCTTCACAAACCTACTATTCATCTATTTACATGTAAATGCACTGACCATAGAATTTTCCATAATAATAATAATTTGTATTCATTTAGATGTATATACATATATGAAAAAGCTAAATCTGTCTACCTTGAATAAAAATCGATTTCTGCACTTTATTGCAAACGAATGCAGCTCAGTATAGCAACACCTGCTAGTACATCTAACAGTGGTATAAAACACTGTAAAATTACCACTAGTGTTATTTCCTAGAAATAATGGAAATCCATTATTGGAATTGGTCATGTAACACAGATACCACAAGGTTTCAATACAGCATAGAAAAGCAGCATTTTAAATTTTTATGGGGGGACGAAGAAGGTGTGAGGAGATGTGAGTTATGCCAAACACCGCACTGCTCTTAATGCTGTGAAATATGTGGAAGCAAGGTTAATTGAAAACCTGAAGTAATATAAGTTCAGCCTTTAACAGGAATACGTATGGTGTATAAAGCTCCATTGAGCCCAGGTGGATAAGTGAACATTTTTGATGCACATTAGTTGAAATGAAGAAGTAGAAGCAGATAATAGGTATTACTAAACTAGAATATTCTGAAGGCCTGGAACAGAAATAGAAAAACACCACCATGGAAACATTTAATAGATTACCTTTTCTTCCCATCCCAGAGAATAGTAGGTCCCCCATTTCCCTTTAGTCACAGCTTCTTATTGGCTATGTTTATCATCCCTCTAGGCAAGAAGGGGTGGCTTTCAGAGCCAGAGTTTAGACAATGTTATAAATGAAGTCTCAACTCAATCTGAATTTTGTAATATTTATACTTATAAAAGGTATAAAAGGCAAGTAAACAGCACTGGGTGTGCGGGGAGTCCACACTCCACCAACACGCACACAGAACATCAAACATTCTAAATATATAGAACATAGCTTTTACATACTAAACGCAAGTATGCCTATACATACATACAATCAGGAAAGGTAACAAACAATCCTTTAAGTTCCATGACTTAAGAGTCTACGATTTCCATTCCTTTTCTTAATTACTAACAAGTCTCCGTTTTCCATTCCTTTTGAACATTATGTCTTGCTTTAAGTTCTCAAGCAACTCGGTCTTCAGGCCTTATGTATCCCATTCTTCCCGGATCGAAGAAAAACATATCCATCTGCTTTTCAAGGCCAATGAGGCCTGGGTCAAAAGGCACGTTCAGGTGAACAGGGGGCATAACAGCAAAAGCCTGCAATGGCTGTAGCAGCAGAGGGGCCCATGGCGTAGCAGTCGGATCAGTAAAGGAGCCCGCAGCTCCCTCACTGTCTGGCAAGCCACACGTTTCTGACTGTGGTCCCACATGGCTCTTTAAGGCCTCAGAGATTGCTCGCCAGGTGCTGAGCAATCCCACTGCAACCTTGTCATTTTTAGTTGCAGAGTCCCACACCTTGACCTCAGTTTGGTCCTATATTACAGGCTCATAAACCGTCCAATTGTTAATAAGGAGGATAAGCTGTAAAGGTTACCAGGACAGTCTTTGTTCCTAAGGACGTATGATTCCCCATAATGCACAACTGCTTACCAGCGAGGGGCAGTTGTGTGCACAGGTCCACTTCTCTCAGCTCGAGCTTCTCTCCAGCTCCAGTGCGCCTGTTTCCAATGACTTTCTGTACGAGCTTCTCTGAGCAGTTTGCTGAGTTTGGCCGAACCTACCTTCATGAGGCAATCAATGTGCCTGTTCCCGTCCTGGTCTCCATTCTGCCAGCCTGTTGTCTTCACTTCTTTTTCCTGCTTCTTTATTGATGACATAACTTCATCGTGTTGCCTTTTTTATCTTGAGGGCAGGCCCCCCTCTTATACCCTTCTCTCCACAGCAGTCCTTTTCAAAACAACTTTTCATTGGTCAAACATCTTTGAACATAACAACAGCAGCAAACACCCAGAAACTTTCATGCCTTAATGGCTGGAGAACAAGAAACCAGCTGGAGAACAAGGAACTGGAGACTGCATGGAGTCTCCTGAATCACCCTTCTTTGTTCCCTCTAAACTCTTTTACATTCCTGATGGCCTCATCGTTAAGAGTCTAATGTTATCTCAACCACGGGCAATTCCAACCCCCCTGGCCACATTCCCAAATCTCCCCCTTCTTTATTAATATCAACCATTTTCTCGACATGAATTACTACTCCGTATATAACACTATCTCCTGTCCCTGGCTGCTGTTCCAAAAGGACGCAAAGTTCAGACCTTCTGACTAACAAGTACATGAACTTAAAATGATGTATAGGCCAGTCAGTCAGGATCCTAGAAGCACACAAAAGTATCAAGGCAGAGAAAGCTCTTATGAAGGAAAACTCCTAAAAAGGTGTTGTGACATCAAAATCAGTGAATTATACTTAGAAAGGGTGGACCTTTATATGCCCAAAAAGAGAGCGTATAGAGAGTTAATTGCAAAGAGCATGCTGATTACAAAAAACATGAGAAAAAAAAAACAGTAATAGTGACACATAACATTTTATTAACAGCTATTACTTACTTATGTTGAAGAAATATGCTTTATCATTTGAAATTATAAAACAAAAGCTGTTCAATTAATTATCACCTCTGTATCAAAATATCCTTAGCATTTTATAGCAATATTATGCTCTCCTACATTTGAGCCTAATAGGCAGTAACAACTTTTTCCACCCTATTTCTAGACCCTGCTGTAAGTAAAATAATATATTAAGGTTTGAATGTTCAGGAGGATGTATGTGAAAACCAATGTCTGCATTTCATTAGCTGCATCACAATTAACTTAATTGCATGGCTCGAACATACACATTAATATGCAACTCTGTGTGTGACAGTTTTGGAAATTCTGGCTCAAGTTAATGGTGTGTTTGTTGTACTTTCATTTTTCTTGCTACTGATATACAAAAGACTATCATAAACCTTTGATTTCACTGTTTAATAGCAGTGTGTTACTCTGTTAACAGGATCTGAAGGATCTGATTTATTCAGGCAAGGATTCAGCACCTTCCAAACCCCATTTTGTAAGCCTGAGCACCTCTGAATTAAAACCATTTCCTCCTTTTTCCAAGAGTCAGCTCACACAACCAGATGATGATAACATTCAAATTATAACTTAGAAGATACTAGGTTAAGAGCTAGAGAAGAAACACTTTCAAAGCAAAGCATTTAAGCTTATTTTCATCTGGTGATAGGCTTCAGAAGGATGGAGTATAGCAGACAAAAACTCAGTGACATAGACCTGAACCCCAACCTGGTAGCTCAGATGCTTGAGACAGTCCTTTCTGTAATGCACGTGCCTAAATCTATGAAGCCAACTGAGAAGGACATCTGCTCTAACATGAATATGCCTCCATCTCTAAGTCTCTCATTTAGAACCATCCCTCAGCCAAGGCACGGCAGTTCTTTGCTGTAGGCCCAATTCTTTCTCTAAGTCTTTCTCTCCAAACTCAGCTCTAGATAGAGATTTTTCTTTTTGACACAGAGAAGTATTGGTGTCAATAATTATTTAGGGAATCACTATCATTCTTAATAAAATTAAAACTCTACATTAAGCTTGAAAGCAAAATGGTGTGTCAACAAACACTTTTTTTCATCTTCTGTCTGTATACTTGGTTATTTCAAAGGCATATTTAGGTACTTCCTCCATTTCAAGAGATTACCTTTGAAAACACATTTGGATGAATGCTACCCTTTTCCATGGAGATTTGGCTAAACATTTTTGTTAGAGCAATTTTTTTTTATCATGGTAATGCAATCAGTATCCCAGGAGGCTCATCCTTCACATAATGCCTGCCTGCAGTTCCACCTGCAAAGTTATATTATGGCAGTCTTCACAGATAAAGTACTGAAACTGTAATGTACAAAGCAGCACAATAATCTATCAGAGGATGTCTTAAAAAAATAAATAAAAAAGCTCCAACATAAATATTCACCGCAACCACCATGCTATGACAGTGCTTCATTTCAGGAACCAGTGTGTAATAAGCTGTATTGCTCATTCACTTAAAACAAATAGTTAGGAGATTTTGTGAGTGATTTCTATTTCCCGGACAAAGCAAAGAGCATTACCGTTTTGCAGAGGAAATGTGAAACTGTAGTGATCAAGCTGTGAAGTGAATAAATATAAAGTCTATGAAGTGATTTACTATTCTTACTGCAGTTAGCTAGCAACAAAGTCAGTCTCTTTTGTTGAGGCAGTGATTAGTGAGTGTAGTTGACCTGTGATACCTACCACCTTGAATCCAATGGTTTGTACACTAAGTTAAAGGCTGTACATGCAGAACGATGCATTCATCCTGTCTGATACCTCTACAGGCTTTTCAAAGACCTCTATCTTTACAAAGAACTTAAAATGAAGTGCTGTATATATAATTAAGTAAATGAAAATAATTGCCAGCAAAATCACATGGGATGAACTTGCATGTATGTTAGTATAGATGGCATTAACAAAGCAGCAACTGTCTAAGTATTATTGAGACCTGCTAAAATGGACTTGTAAACAGTTTTTTTTTTGATTCATTAAATAATTTGGTTATTAGACATATATTTTAATAGGTGGGCATTCAAATCCTTTCTGCAGTTTTCACAGGAAGCTCTTTATGCAATTCAGCTTCTTACTTTAAAGATAACTGGCCAGCTTTAGAGGAGCTGGGAATCTACAGGCTTCCAGGCTTTACATTTACTATCACATCATTTCAGGCTATGGGGATCATCATCATGTGCTACACGTAGTAACATCCCCCTATCTGACAGCTACCTTCACAGCACCATTAAAGGCATAATCTCATAAATTAAATTTCTAAAGAACAGACAAAAAAGAAACAGATTGATGCAGGAAAAGCAGAAAGAATACAGACAAATACCATGATCAGGTAGCAGGAAAGAAAGCTCTAACAGCATTTATATTGATCTTTACATGTACAGTTTTAAGGTTCTTTTTCTCCACTTGCAAATATGAAGATATGTAGACATTCCCAGATACAATCATAACAGGTTTTGAGTAAGAACCAAGTTGTTTGAGTAACCACCTTATGAAAATACCCACTGAAGGAGTGCAGAATATCTCACAGCAATTTTCTCCTCACAGGATAACTCGAAAAAAAATGGTGGTGTCAAGGTGTTTCCAAAAAACCTGAGCACTACCTGCTAGGTAAATTCAGTATGCAAGCTACATCTCTGCCCTATTCTATTCTCCTTAACCGGAACTTCTTCAGGAAAGGATCACATGAAAAATAAAGGACCAATACCAGGTCAACCTCTCATTCTAATCATCTCAGTATAAAGACATTACACTGAAATTGTTAATAATATTTCCAGTCCTTTAAAACTTTACTCATGACAGAGCAGTCAAATATAATCTTTAGCTCACCAGTTTCCAACACATATGTACATTGTTGTGGTTTCAAGAGCGCAGATAGCTATTTACTTAGGCAAATCTTGAGATTTGCTACACAAAGCAACAGATGCATGTGACATTTCTAAGGCAGTGAAAATGAAGTGTCACAAGCTGGCCTGAGAAACAAAACAAAACAAACAAAACAGAAAGAGGTATGCCATACTTCACCTAGACTATCCATGAGGGGCTGGAGGACAAACTGCAAAATAAAATCTTCACAGCTACTGCAAAGTACAAAGGGAGATCAGCAGCATGGCTTTGGACATACTTCATAACTTATACTTATCTCCACAGCACTTTCCATACTGGGGCAATCTAATAGCTACACACAGGGGAGGGGTTCACAGAACTGCGGTATGCTGGACAATTCCATTGTTTCCACATTTCCGATGCCAGGAATTGCTTTTGCTGGACCTCATCTGTAAAATGCTTATTTTTTTGTATACAGTAAAGCCTTTGGATTGGTTATATATATTTAAAATCAGTAAATAAAAAGCTTTCTGAAACCTCTAATAAAATATGTAACTTCGATCGTCCATTTTCAGACATTACTTATTAATTTTGGAATTGTTTATTTAAAACTTTGTAATGGAAATTCCAATTATTTAAATAAATAGTAAAGATACATCCCTGCCTAAGATTTTTATGGAGTTTGCATGTGACTTTTTGATCTTGTAATACAAGCTTGGTCACCATTTTATGAATTCAGAAGAAAACTTATTTCAATGCTGTTCTACAACTGTCTGGGTATCAGGACCAACTGATGAATACCATTCCTTAAAAAGTTCTGCGATAACTCCAAACACCCATCAAGTCCAGGAGTTAGACTCCATGATCCTTGTGGGTCCCCCCTTTAAGCTTGACATATTCCATGATTCTATGACTACTGTCATAGTGTACTAAAATCTACATGGAAAAGAAAGGGAAAAGAACAAATTGACTTCCACAGAATGTAGAAAACACATGTTTAAAAAATTAAAATAACTTTACTAACTGATTGTAATTTGGTAGTAGAGAAGTGGAGAAAGAGACAGCAGGCTGTACATTACAGGTTTCCTAATTATGTATTTCATCTGGGATTCCATCAACTGCTTCTCCCGTGAAGAATATTCTCTGTCTCTTCTATGAAATTAGAATGAATGACTAAGGAGCTGTGAGAAGCCAAGTGGTTTGTAAAAGCCTTGAATCATCCATACTTTATCAGCAAGATTTTTATTACTGGGCTGATTCTGAATTTCTGAGATTTTTTCCAGGATACTAGTGACAAAATACTTGTGCAATTGATCCTTCGCTTGGGAGGGCCAAGATGTCTGTCTTTGACTCCTCATATTTGGGAAAATGGGAGAAATTTTCCATGCTGTGCTCATGCCCAGAGGTGAACTTTTCTGTAAATGGTTTACTTCTATATAGAAGTTTGTCACAAGACAAACACATATTTTAACAATTATTGAATTAAGAGCTTTGGTGTGGAGAAGATAAGACTTCAGTTGTGTTTAAGAACATGCCTTCATTATTCCTAAGAAAAGGTGAGTTCGACTACATGAAAAACCTCTGAAAGATCATAATTAAAGAGCTAGTTACTTTCCCTCTTTAAGGGAGATATCCACTGTTAACAAGCCATAACTCATCAAGAACTGCTAAAGAGAACCAGAGAAACGTTTTGAGGATTGGAGGGAATATTTTAGGGCTCAAATATTCCAAGTACTCTATCAACATATAGAGCTTATCTAAGTTTACACAAAAGAAGATTTAAAAGTGACCAAAATATCTTCATCGATGATCTGGATGAGGGCATCGAGTGCACCCTCAGTAAGTTCGCAGATGACACCAAGTTAGGTGCGTGTGTCGATCTGCTTGAGGGTAGGAAAGCTCTGCAGGAGGATCTGGATAGGCTGCACCGATGGGCTGAGGTCAACTGCATGAAGTTTAACAAGGCCAAGTGCCGGGTCCTGCACCTGGGGCGCAATAACCCCAAGCAGAGCTACAGACTGGGAGAGGAATGGTTGGAAAGCTGCCAGGCAGAGAAGGACCTGGGAGTGATGGTTGATAGTCGGCTGAATATGAGCCAGCAGTGTGCTCAGGTGGCCAAGAAGGCCAACGGCATCCTGGCTTGTATTAGGAACAGCGTGACCAGCAGGGCTAGGGAGGTGATCGTCCCCCTGTACTCAGCTCTGGTGAGGCCGCACCTCGAGTACTGTGTTCAGTTTTGGGCCCCTCGCTACAAGAAGGACATCGAGGTGCTTGAGCGGGTGCAGAGAAGGGCGACGAAGCTGGTGAGGGGCCTGGAGAACAAGTCCTACGAGGAGCGGCTGAGGGAGCTGGGCTTGTTCAGCCTGGAGAATAGGAGGCTCAGGGGCGACCTTATCGCTCTTTTTAGGTACCTCAAGGGAGGCTGTAGCGAGGTGGGGGTTGGCCTGTTCTCCCACGTGCCTGGTGACAGGACGAGGGGGAATGGGTTTAAGTTGAGCCAGGGGAGTTTTAGGTTAGATGTTAGGAAGAACTTCTTCACTGAAAGGGTTGTGAGGCACTGGAACAGGCTGCTCAGGGAAGTGGTGGAGTCACCATCCCTGGAAGTCTTCAAAAGACGTTTAGATGTAGAGCTTAGGGATATGGTTTAGTGGAGGGCTGTTAGCGTTAGGTTGGAGGTTGGACTCGATGACCTTGAGGTCTCTTCCAACCTAGGAAATTCTGTGATTCTGTGAAAACTGAGGAGAGCATATGTGTTACAAAGAGGTTCTTTAATATCATGAAGAAAGGGATAGCAACTAAATGCTAAAAGCTGAAAGTAGGCAAATTAAAGATAAGAACAGGGCTCACATTTTCTTAAATTAATCATACAGACTGTAAAGAGGAGCAATGCATTCACTATTAAATTAGACTGGGTATGGTTTAGCAACATTTTAGTTACAGAAACCTATTAAAGCCCACGCTGCTGTAACCAAGTGGAACAGAGTGATTTATGATATACAGAGAGATCAGATCTGGGTACCTAGTTTGAATGAAACCTCCTGCTTTTAATGAACAATACAAGCTGTAGGCTGTGAATACTGTGAATGTCAGGATTTGGCCTCCACTACCTGACATGCGTATGCAATCCTCTTAATGTTAGAAATGGTTTTGCCTAATACATTTTCCTCATACATTAAAAAAAAAAAAAAAATCTATGCAGGAAATATTTCCCAAAGGACATATTCAGAACTTGTTTTAGGGGGAACCAGCTCTTACTGAGGTTTTCACCATTAACATATGATTCCATTATCCTTTCTCATTAAGTAGTCCTAGAAGCTTTTTTGCTATTGCAAATAATACATGGCAGATGGGATAACCCCATCAGGTCATTTTGGGAGGAGAGAAGCTCTTTCAGATGTTTCCTGATTAGTTTAAATATCCTTTAAGGGACATTAGTAATCTAATTTCACCTTTTTAAATAGGGTAACAGGAAAAGGCTAGCATTACTGAAATGAAAGTTATCCTAACATCTATTAACTTTTACCATGTCTCACTCCTCCACTTCTTTCCTTGAAATTAACATTATTTTAAAAGAGCAACGTATTCGAATGTGATTTTTTTCCCACTGATATTAGTTCCGCTAAAATATTTAAACATATGCTTAATAAATCAGCTTGTTTATATGACTCAGTCCTATACTCCATTTTTTTTTTTTTGTAATCTACCTAGAATACATAAATTAAGAAATACAAGAAGCTAAAACAAATGGTAAAATAATGCTTATATTTTTCATGCAAATCAAAAGGAAGCACATGCAGACTGAGCACTCCCCCTTTACACAGACAGAATTATATATGTGGTATCTGCAACACAGAAGATCTAATGGTGATGTGAAATTGGAATTTAACTGAGGAAGATCCGCTCATCTAACTGCCCTATGCCTAGAGAGCTATTATAAGCCAAGAAGTGATAAACAACATTGTAATACTCTTAATGACATTTATTAATTAAATATCGGATAATTTATTGAGTCATTAGGAAGTTCAATCTTATCTACATAGCAAGACTTTTAATTATTATTTTTTTAATATAATAGCCATGATAGTAGTTTGATGTTTTTATGCCTCATTTTCTAACTGATTTGCTTTCCTGTTGCTGTATGGCCTGAAAAATCAAAGTACGTTGGCATTACCTGTGCAATTGTAACTCCTCCAGGGTTACATTCAGCTCTGGGATGAGAAGCTTCAAATTTCACTTGAGAGTTGCACAAGGGTGAATTTCATACCTTTGACTAAAGCTACCCCTCAGCTTCTGGAAAAGGATATTACAGTGCAGAGGATTACAGTGTCTTGCAACCTCCCTCAGCACCAATTCACAGAGAAGTTGCTAGTACACATAAACATGGCTCTTTAAACGCAACTGCTTTTGCTGTTATCTTTTGGAGTCCCTGACTCCATTTCAAGTATATCAGCCACGAACCACTGCTGTTAACATTTGTCTGATGGTGCTTTCCAGGCTCTTGATTTTGACGCCCCCCAGAGCAGACCTAGATCAAAACCCAGCTGTTGCCCCCAAGGGCTGCAACAATAAAATGGACCCGTTCCCCTACAGAAGGGGCAGCCATGTTAGCCAGCCAGCAGTTCCCTTTGTGACCCCTCACCTCAAAACAAGTCATCAGCATAAAGATTCTACCACCACACTCATGTTTTGTGTTGCTTTGAACAGAGTGGCAATAGCCAAGCACACTTCATACTATCAGCAGAAAATACACACATATTATTTTGATGCAAACTGAACATGTTAGAGACCTACCTCAAAGAGGTTGTGGTGGGGTGACCCTGGTGAACCACCCACCCAGCTGCTCTCCCCTCAGCAGGACAAGAGAGAGAACAAGACAAAAAAGCTTGTGGGCTGAGGTAAGACAGGGAGATGGCCTACTGATCACTGCCACAGGCAGAAAAGGCTCAATTTGCAGAAAATAAACTTAAATGATCACCAATTAAAATAAAGTCAGATGGTGAGAGACAGAGAAAGACTAAAGCTCCTTTTCCTCACCTGCTTTTACTCCGACCTGGCTGCTCACAGGGCTGCTGCCCACACCTCCTCCTCACCCCTCACAGCCGTGCTGCCCTCCCTCCAGGTTTCCACAGAGGCACCTGTTGGGCCCAGCTGCACTTTGTTGGGCAGGTGCAGCCCTCACACACCTGGATCCACCTGCCTGCCCCACAACTCGGGCCCCTGGTCAACCACATAGTAATTGCCAATAATTAATCAGTCCTTCACCCCGCCCCCAAAATGGCTCTCTTTTCCCTGCTTAAAGAAAAGATTTTAAGTGACAAGCTACTCTTGTATCATGTGGGTATTTCAACATATGTGAACGAACCTCTCACACTAGAGCTTATATAGGTTTTAGTAGCCATACCCCTAGGTTTCTCTTGTTTTTTGTTGTGTTTTTCCCTCAGAACATGAAGAGTCAAATACACAATCAATGCCTCTGTCAGCCAACTTCTATCTTCAGCTGCAGACCTTCACGTGCAAAAGACCGAAGCTATGTGCAGTTGATACCTTTTACAGAAATTACAACTTATTACAAGTAATAGTGCCTTAATTCTTGAGTAGCTGTCCACACGCATATTCCACTAACAATAATTACAAAGCTGTGAAGCTGTCCATGCAGTGAGAGGAGCACCTCTTTACCAACACCAGTAGTAGCTTTAGAGGTTTCACAGTCTCCTAAGACCTTGCAAGTCAGGAACATCCCTGTATCAGTCTGCTAGCCTGGGACTGGCAACCCTGGCATCAGAGGTAAGACTCAGCCACAAGAGCAGCATGAATTCAGCTTTTTGAGCAGGAAATATGTCTGCCAGTGTTGTGATTTCTCATTTCTGCAGGCTAACAAGTGGCATGTGATTGCAGAGATGAATTAACTCTGTAAGAATGTACAATAGTTCATGCATTTATGCCAGCAGAGGTTACAGCTCTGGAGCAGAAGCTGCAGCAACAGCTCCCAGCACTACAGAGTGCACCAGATGCCAGAAATGATTTGGGACCAAGACACAGGATTAGGATCAGAGTGTGAGGAGAGGAATCTTATTCTGGAAGAAGTATGTTTCAGAAGGATGACTCTGAAAATACATCTGTTCTTCACCTCCTCTGGTGAAGATTTCTCAGCCGTACTGATGCACATACACCAGAGCAGATGCAGGTTTCTCATAAGACAATAAGCCTGTGCTTGTCCCTGTGACTCCCAAGGAGCAATGGGGGAGTTCTAGTATTTTCTGTGATGCCTTCTGCCCAGCAGATAAATGTGCTGTTCAGCCACAAGGGATATGTTTTTCTCCCAAGAACCGGAGATGTATGTATACAGCATCTGCTTTGAATTGGTACAGCCATTTTGAAAGGACAAAGCAAATACAGATTTTAAAAAGCAAAAAAAGAACTAAATATATATAAGGATTTAATTGAAATTAAGAGACAATTTTTACAGAGCAGTGGAATTTTCCTGAGTAGAAGGTCTGAACCAGAAGACAGCTAAGACCCACCAGAAGGCACAATTGTTTTCCACATTCCTTGTATGATGCAGGACATAAGACTGAGTGTATCCTTCAGGGATACTGCCAGTATCTAACAGAAAAACTACACAACATATGCACTACTAGAGATACACGAATATAACCAACTGCTTGAAGTAGAAACATGGTGCTGAACTGACATCTTGGATGTTTCTGTTCCACGTTTGTTAATACGTAGCTTTAGTATAAATGTACAAATCCTATGCAGTATCTGTCAATGAATGCGTTGAACTTTACAATGTACAGGTTTGTGTTTTTTTTTTCCTAATTGTATGTACTGTCTGATTTGCAAATCTTTTAGTCATCGGTACTAATTAATAGATCTCTTGTGTAGGCATTAGGATTTAAAATTTATTATGAAGACTTCCATTAATCCTTGCCTATCTTCAGCTTGGAATCAGTTTTCACTTTAGAATAAATAAAACAGAAAAAATCATTGTCTGCTCTGCATTGGCAGAAAAATCAGTTTTCTGGAAATAAATGTTGACTATATAAAGCTACAAGTCTTTCCTCTTCCCACAAACTTCAAAACCAATCTTTCTTCTTCCACAAAATCTAAACTATAATCAGAAAATAATTATATTCTGAGTTGTAAATTAAATCAGAATTGCTAAACATGAATTGCTAGCTCAGACTGGATCATTACAGTACTTAAAAAAAAAAAAAAAAAAAAAAAAAGATGCACAGGCCCCCTCCTAAGCTGAGTATTGTGATGCAGGACCCTATGTGTTCTGCCACTAATAAGAGAAAACATGGACATTTTGGAAGTGACAATTTCAACACCTTTTCAATAAAAGCTCCCCCTTCTTAAAACTTCAGTATTACCATTAACCTCTGAATGACTCATAAGCTTCTCAAATTTCCTGAAAACAACAACAAAGCTCCACCACTGTTTCTGGAGCCACTTATTTCAATAAATTTGCTGTTGTTTTTTCTGGTATCAAAATTATGATTTACTTTTCTATCTCCCTGGGACAGCAGCTTAGTACTGTTATTGTTTCGGTATACCTGCTTCTCAATCATTTATTTCTTTATGTGTTTCCCATTTCCTTCTCTTATTAAGCAGCCTTTACACTTTCACATGCAAACAGAACTGTACTTGAGAGGGCTATGCATTCATAGTACATCATTCTCTCTATGTGCCAGTCATCTTTCTGTCTCAGATACAAGCTCCCGAAGAAAACAAACAAACATTTCCCACCCACCCACCCCAGACTTGCTCCCAATTTCTGCACAGAAAGATTTTTTCAGTCTCTTTGAATATATTTTCCTTCTATTTAATGGGTTAAACATCAAACCACTGAGGCTCAATGGGCTTGAGAATGCTCTTTGCCAGAAGAACTGGAATCCACCAAAGAGATTCCTGTTTATTTCCAAACCTTTTTGGTATAAATACCTCTAAACATTTTATTATGGGGGAAATATATATATATATATATATATATATATATATATATATATATATATATATAAAGATATATATATATGTATATACATACTGATTTGTTAGAAAAAGTTTCATTTTTGAACATTTCAGGTGCTAGAATTGAAAAATCAGTTTTATTTACACACTTCAAAGTTCATTTTCTATTGTAGAAACTACCAGAATATGGGAGACAGAATATCTAAACAGAAAAGCCATACATGTTTATACAGAGATGTTTATACAGAGTAGTAAAAAAGAGTTACAAGGAACACAGCTGTATTTCTGTGGTTTTCTCATTTTCTTAATGCTGGGTGTACAACACCTCAGTGCTAGATGATACTAGCTGGCTGACGGCAGTGAAAGTCCGATTATAGAGCTCTGAATATGTCTGCTCTTACCATCTAAAAAGATGGGCAGATCTGCTTGTCTGAATGAAATATGGCACAGGAAAAAAAGAGAGTCTATTGCAAAGCTGGCTCTTCACACAGTCTGAGGAATGAAGTAGGACGTGGCATAATCAGAACAACTGTAGAGGTATGACACATACTATGTTCAGGAATAAAAATGTGACCCTGTCTTTCCATACAGTTCAGAAAAAAATAATTAAAAAATGAATAGTGCAAGCTGGTATCTACATTAAAGCTGAGCTGAACTCCAATGAATAAAAGGGGAGGAAAGAAGTATGATCAGAGATTAGTGATGTGCAAGAAAGAAGGCAGAGCAAAGTAAAAAAAATCATGGCTAGGACAACCACAGGAAATGTGCTGCTGGCAGATGTTTGTTTTAAAGTTTTCCATGACGGACTATGCATAAGGAGCGCAGCTTTTTCAGCACACTGTGAGCTGCATTTGGAGAAGAGCAGAAACAGCCCCATGGGACAACCATTAAAAGAAAAGCTTCTGAAGAAGACACCTCAAAATGCTTACCATCCTGCAGTGCCAGCTTGGCACCGCACTGCCCTGGGCTGCCATTCCCCTGCCTGTGTAATCCTCTCCTGCTGCCTCCCTTCAACATCTCACATGTAACGAGGCTTGGACGTTGGTGGCTGAGCCCTCGTTTTGGACCTACTGTCTCATACAGTCCAATACAGAGTTTCAACTTCTATCACGCCCCCAAGATTAATAAATTCAAATGTTTTAACTTGGAAGCAGTCAGGAGACCTCCTGTATATCATGAGTCACTACATTTCATGTTGTTCCAGTACTGAGTTTAAAATCTTGGGTGTGACCTTCCAAAGAGACACCTAGCCCTGACCTCAGTTTGTCAAGAGCTGGAAAACCTTGGTACTCCCTTGTGTTTGTTCAAGGTTAATCAGCACAACTGTTCAGCCTCTGTTTGATTTCTCATTTGAATTTATTATGTTTCAGTTTCCAACTGATGATTCTTGTTATTATTTTGCCTCTTGGATGACATAACTACACAGAATAAAGAAGAGTCTCTCTCATGAACTATAACCACATCATTTCTCCTTTCAGCACCTTCCTTGATTTATCAGCATCTCTTAAAAATTTGGGCCACTGGACTGGATAGAGGATTGAAATAGCAGATCCACAGATGTATAAATCGTTGAGACATAAATGGTGGTTAATATTTTGCTTGATTATTACATGACTTCAAACTACTCATTTTCTTCATGCAGTCAAAGTACATTATCTTGCATCCTTCCAAGGACAGAAAATAAATAGTAAACACACTGTGGTCTTCTCTTTGTCATTTTATTGATGACCTTGCCATCCCTTTCTACTAACAGGTCAAAACTAGAGCTAGGATATGATCTGGTCCTAACTTACCAGTTTTGTTGCTATATATGCTATATGATTTCTCCTAATAGACTTGTCTTTCCATTTTCTTTGTTTTATGACTTCTTCATATGAATTACTATCACTTTTTTCCATTGTTACATGTTTGTTATTAATTTCTTATCAATTCCATTCTTCAGTTCAGACCTGAGTCAGAATAGCCTTTAAACCAAAGATTCCCTCATTCTTGAAAGAGCACTTGGGGCTATCTGGCCACTAAATGCATTCTTCCTTAAAAAGTCCTGGCTTAAACTTCTGTTTTTGTCTGTTTTTCTCATCCCTTCTCCTATACAATTTCACCGTAATAAATTCCTAGCAAACAGACTTGTATTGAAGAGAAGGTTTTCTACAACCAAGACTGCCTCCTTTAGTAATGTGATTAGAAAAGCTGCTGAGTCTTGCAATTAATACTCTAATAATATATATATATATATATATATATATGTGTGTGTGTGTGTGTGTGTTTGACATTTTGGAACCATAGCAACATGTCTCAGTTAAAGGGACACAGAAAAATAGGGAATTTTATTACATGAATATTTTAGTTTCTGGAATCCTACTTTTAGATTTTGTGCTGAAAAGCACATTCAAGTTGTAAAGTTAAAAATCTACCTTCCCTGCATTTACAAAGTATAATGCAAAGATCTGTATCTGACAGCATATAAAACCACATGTGAGTTTTTGAAATTCTGGTTGTATTCCAAATGTACAAGTACTCTCACCCATGCTCACATTCTCTTACATAAACGGGCTTTAAGGATGAAAGGCTTTCAGAATTGTGTGATTCAAATTTAATAAAATATAATCCTTAATCCTCTGCATACATTATAGCAGTATGCTCTGAATATTATTACGTCTAAATTCTAGAATCATTACAGTTTTTCAAACTTAAAATGTCAGCAGCCAATCTTATATTGAATTCAGCTTGTGTATTTCAAATTGAACACATGCTATGTTCTAATTCAGTGTTTTAAAATAAATCATTTACTTTCTAACTTTTCTTCTATCTATCATCAGAGTAATTTAACACATGTTGTTTCCTGCATAGATATCCAATTCACACATCAGCAGGTAGTATACAATTTTTCCTGATTTTTTTTTCCCCTGTTGCTATATTGCATGTTGTATGTTTAGATAGGACCATCTTATTTAAAAAGCAGCAGCAGAGTGGTACTGTAGAACAATACCAGCTTCTGCAGCATATCTTTCAGTTTTTAACGACTCTTACCTTTGTACCATCTAGTAACTGTTCTACTTAAAAAAGCTATAGCTTTAAGCTAGTGAAAGATTTAGCATGCGTCCTATATTAATGAATTCAAAGGGCAATTACCAACGTCAATCAGCTAAAGTAATACTGACCAATTCACGTGCAACTGCTTCATGAAAATGGCAAATTAATAAATAGAGATTTAATCTCTTGCATGATCTTGTATGGCAGATGCAAGTATGTGTTCTTGACCATTATTCTAATACCTATCAGTTAGACCTTTTATAGATTTTCTTTGACACTGACCACTGTAAATACTTACTTTTTGTCAATACAGTTATGACTTTATTTTTTTTTCCTGAACTCATCTCCTCTACCTTCTTAACCAGCAGGAAAAAAAAAAAAAAAAAAAAAAAAAAAAAAAAAAGTGGAAAGAATGCATGTATACACAGAGAGGATGGTTCAAGAGTTTTGAATGAAAACCAGAATTTCACCAAAAAGCCCAGAATATTAAAAAACAAAACAAAACCAACCAACAACAATAAAAGGAAAAAACAAAACAAACAAAACACAAACCCCCCAACCCTTAAACCCAAAACACTGAAATGACCACCAAGAAAGTTGTATGGACCACCTCCCCTAACCCACCAAAATACCAAAAACAGCCATAAAAGAAGGCAAGTAAATCAAAAGGATTGTCAACCAATCCTGGAGTTTGAAGGAAGTTTACAGTGAGTCAACCTTGTATTTCTATATTCTTTCAATGCGTAAGTTTATTGTCCTTTAGAACTACACATAAAATAGAATAATAGCTTCACATGGTTCAAATGAAGAGTTTGGCTTTTCAGATTAACATTTTTGTTTTCTACAGTAGCAATTATAGGAGATACTAGGAGTTGGCTAGAGAGCTCAGTGCAATCTATAAACACTTATTCACAGAACCACTGGGCGGACACTGTGTTGGAGCCAACTTCTGTGATCAACATTTCTGTTATGAAACAAGCTTGACATTTCTGTCTGTCTGTCTCTCTCTCTTTTTTTTTTTTTTTTTTTTTTTTTTTAAAGTAGACAAGGTAATTTTTAACAGAGATACAGCTGTTTGCAACCAACTGTGCTCAAGACCAAAGTGAATTAATTCTATTGAAATAAGGTAGCAGCACTGTATAGAGAAACAAATTGGGAATAAAGAGTAATATAAAATGAAGATCTGAATGAGAAAGGCACAAAAATGAACATGCATAACCCTACTAAAGCTTCTCTCCTTTTCCTAATTCCCTCCTATTAATTCTTTGTACTGTAGTGAATTGATCAGCTATTAAATACATTATCACCTCTTTTTTAAAAAAGATCGCTATCTTCCACATTTGTCTTGAAGCTAATGTTATCTAATCTTTTAGAAAATGATACTGGATATCCCTTTCAAACCATGTCAATTCTTTATCTCTGCTGCACTTTGTTGTTATCCTGCTCAGATGCATCTTGCATTTCACAAGGGCAGACATTATCTACGGATCTGGCATCCTTTCTGAAACAACAGGATTACTGCATCTTTGACCTCCTCACTTATTAAAAAAAAATAAATAAATCTACTTGCAACCTAAACATGTTCAACTGATGTCCTTATTGTCTCACATTTCTACACTCAAAGCTTACAATTATGTTTATCGATTGAACAAGAGTCTCTGTAATAAATATTTGCAACATTAGGAAAAATAAGACACATCAGCCAAGTTTCATCATGAAGATTTGTGCACCCCTTCTAAGTATAACACTGTGCCGAAGCTGGGCTAACCAACCACAAGTGAAGATTTGCAAAGATCTTAGCTGTTAATATACCACCAACCTTCACATGTCCAACAGGAGGTGAAGCAGGTCCAACAACCCTCAGTTCCAGGTGTAAAAAGAAACCTAGAGAAACTAATGCATCCTACAGACAGTTCCAGGTGTGCTGGAATTGAACTAGGATAGATCAGTGCAGAGATAATGAAATTAAAACACACTTAGGGGAACGCTGATCTGCACATCAGTCTCAGTGTATGAATTCTCAACCCAGCCTTGCTGGCATCCTATGTCAGCCTAGATGAAATTCATAAAACTGGATGAGTAGATAAGGATCCTTCCATTATGTTCTTCAGACTAGTGGTCAGGACCATCATGCTGGATGGAGAAGACCCATCTTAAAGCCCCTTTATTCCTGACCTGGGAGAGGCCCTAGAAACAAGCTGAACCCTCAGGTTAGGACAACACAGAGGAACAGAGCTTTTTTCTCAAGCTGTTCTGTGAAAAGCACTTGTCTCCATACAAAACATTTAAACAGTCACAGAACCAGTGGCTTAAGTCCAGATGTTATGAGAAATGACCACTTCAATTCTACCAGTCTATTCTTTCTTTTCTACACAGAATAAAAGATGGCACCACTGTTTCCTTTCCCTTTATAAATGATGCCTGTTGCCTGTTCCTACTCTGTCAGAGATAACCTCCGTTAACCAAAACGTTTAGATTGCAATCGGTATTCAGAGATGGTTGTTATTGAGCAACTCCCTGCAGAGTCAAAGCCTCAAGAAAAAGATGTAAATACAACAGAACACTATAATTAGTAGATGAGTTGGTTAGAAATGGGGATCACAAAAATTCCTTCTTGGCAGCAACTTAATTCCCTCAAAATTTTCTGCTCAGGTCCATGTTAGATTATGAGGCAGTAGCTGTAAAGGGGCTGCAGGAAAAATTGAATCATGTTATTTGCAGATTTTTACACATTTTCAGAATTTCTGACAATGATACTTCAACTGATCTGGAAACAGCAACTTACATAATTATGACCACAGATATAGTAGCATTGTGCCTCTACGGAAGACAAAGGAAGAGAGAAGACTAAACTGAGTGTTTCCATAAACAGATTCAAGGCAAGACTAGTGCAAGACACACATGCCATATAATTTCCCACCATGGTATGGTGGGAAATACCACTTTTCATTGCAGCCAGGCTGGAAACACTGGTAGAACTAAAAAAAAAAAAAACTTCTGATGACAAAAAACAACGCTTGGTGAATTCTGCTGCACAATGATAGGAAGAGCTGACATCGAAGGATCAAAAAGCGACGTCGCTATGAATGCTTGGCCGCCACAAGCCAGTTATCCCTGTGGTAACTTTTCTGACACCTCCTGCTTAAAACCCAAAAAGCCAGAAGGATTGCGAGGCCCCGCTTTCACGGTCTGTATTCGTACTGAAAATCAAGATCAAGCGAGCTTTTGCCCTTCTGCTCCACGGGAGGTTTCTGGCCTCCCTGAGCTAGCCTTAGGACACCTGCGTTAATGGAGACCTTTTCTCCATTAACACCAGTGACAGGACCCGCAGGAACAGGGTTAAGCTGAGGCAGGGGAAATTTAAGCTTGACATCAGGAGGGGGTTCTTCACAGAGAGGGTGGTTGCACACTGGAACAGGCTCCCCAGGGAAGTGGTCACTGCACCGAGCCTGTCTGAATTTAAGGAGAGATTGGACTGTGCACTTAGTCACATGGTCTGAACTTTTGGGTAGACCTGTGCGGTGTCAAGAGTTGGACTTGATGATCCTTAAGGGTCCCTTCCAACTCAGGATATTCTATGATTCTATGACAAAGAGATTAAAAAGAACAATACAAGGGACTGAGATATCCTCTCCACTTCATATATAAATAGCTCTTTCCCCAACACTTAGCAAACTGATGGTATCAGTACTGCAACATGCATTCAACTTTACAGCAACTTATTTTAGCATTTTGAATACCACTGAACCGTGCAATTTCTTTGATGTAAAACACGTCATTTCTAGGTTTAAAACCCATAAAAGCATAGTTGTACCAAAACCGTGGCACAGAATAGATGCTCTAGAAATTTTACAGCATCCTATGTCTGGTTGAACTTAATTGCTAAAGAAAAAAAGTCTTTTAAATATAAGATCAACACTCAGCCCTTGAACACTAACGTCTGTTCTCTGAGAGTTAATTACAACTAACAGCAGAGGATAAAAATAAATAAATTGAACATAGTTATATGATGCTGAAGCCTGTCTTGACAAACACTTAAAACAGAAGTGGTGGAACTGCTACTGATAATTTAGATGGCTGTCTTAAAGAAGCCACTTTACAGTCCATGTTTTTATTACATGATTAAGTCACACATTTTTCCCTATTCTATAAGCAAGTAAAATAGTTCTTTGGGATATTCACTTAACTTGACTAATACATAAACTAGAAAAAAAATGAGTACAAGGAACATAAGTTGGGCATTAAATGACTCCTTGGTTATTTCACTAAGCAGTCTTAACTTACAGATCCTCTCCTGACAAAACTTCATGCAACTCCAATGGACTTCATTGTCTTATTGTTGGGAATTTCTCTCAGAACCATTTTACCACAATAGAGATCATTTGTTTAAAATACACTTATCTTGGGAGTCTATACTTGCTGTAGGAACATGAAACAGTGGCTTTGTTCTAAAAGGCTGTAAATGTCTGTTTACTGAGAGCTTCAGGACTGGGTGGATTACCTGTTTTTTGAGTAATATTTTAAAGATAAATCAGTGTGCACTTTTCCTTCTTCATTCTATGCTATGTGTTTCCATACGTTTCTCTCCTTGGAGTTGTCATTAACAACTAACTCTAAAAGATGAAACTTCTCCTGCTTCTAACACAAAGCATTAGGATGGAGCATCCTGCTCCCTGATCAATATCTCAAAATAAGGAAGAGTCAGACCTGCATCACTTGAAATGCATCTTTGTCCACTCAGGCTTCATTTCTGCTGCTACATAAAGACCTGGGCGAGCTATATAAGGACCTGTCTGTACTATTTACATTAAGTTTGCTTAAAAATGAAGAGAAGTTTTTGAACATTTTGGCTAAGGAAATCTGTTTTTCTGCAGATGTGCATCTGCTAACAGATTAGTTAGCGCAGGAGAGATAACTCCCACGTCAGGGCAAAGACTTTGACACTGAGATCTTCACCTTTGGAGCAGGAGTTCCTTCCACAACTTTTCACACAGTGACACTTTACCCATTTGATGAACTGGGAAGAACTTAGCCTGAAGATCTCCACCTGTTTGCTTAATTTCCTTGAAATAGACCCATTGACTCAGGAAATATTAGGGTAAAAGGAGAGACAGACAGATGTAGATAGTGTGCTTTCATATGGCATATTTCTTCAAAAGGTCATTGCAGAAAGCTGCGAGTAAGCAACAGAAGTCAATGCTATGCTGTCTGTATCTAGGGCAAAGACAAGCGTGCCTGCAGTACTGGACTACATCAATGGAACCTAAATTTTATTACTGGATCTTCGACGTGTTTGCAGTACAACTCTGAACAAGTCACTTTGCTATCTTTGTGCCCCATCTAGCTTTATGACTCATTTACCTTTTACATAATTATGAGTAAGGATACTCATCTATGACAACTTTACACAGTATCCAGGACATCTGGACACCAATCTCTGTTGAACTTTTGTGAGCTGCTGCAATACAAATAGCTATATAGCTATCTAAGTCTTGTCTATTTAATTAGCTAATAATTAATGTGGAATAAATATATTTTATATAATAAAATATATTTTTTCATACTGCAAACTAACAGCTAGTATGAAAGTCCCATGTAAAAATCTCTGTCTACAGTAAATACCCTTCATATGGAGTAGTTTAACATTCAAGAGCATTAAGATGGAAAATGGCTATGCTGTTAAATTATACTCTCACCTATTCCACACAGCCTTCTGTGGTAGACAAGTCCTTAGTGTTAGAACAGGGAGGATTATAATGATATTTAATATAGAGAGAATAACTGTAAAATAGAGCAAAACATAACTGATAAAAATCATAGCTGTATTAAAGCATAAACCCTTCTGGTGTGATACATATCTAGGCACATCCTGACCTATGTGTACAACAGCTAAATATTTAAGATTCCATTGCTTCTAACAGGAAAATCTTAATAATGAAAATTCTCCTCTTCCCCCCTGCCCCTAAAAAAAAAAAAAAAAAAGACTCCTCTTTCTATTATTTAGCATGTTTTAATATAGAGTTAAGTCCCAAAAGTATTCCAATATACTACCTTTTATTCTTGCATTAAAATGCAATCTGTGATCACTGATAATCAGCAAGACTCAGTCTGAAACTCATTTTAAGATAATTGTCATCTTTTAGTATTGAAGAAAAATCTACCTTTTCAACTTCAATTGAAAAGAATTTAAAATCACAACAGCAGATTTAGATTTTGCTAAGTAGTATGGGTGAAACATCATAGAAAATTAAAGCATATGGGAAGGAAATTTGCTAAGAAGATATTAAATCCATTACAAATTATTATTGTCTTTCCTTATCAAGTCTTTAATATATTATAAGTGTGTCAACAATTTGAAAGGAATTACACAAAACTCCTTATAACTCTAAAAGATCCTATCTACTCTAGGAATAATAGTGGCTTGCCTCAAATCAGCAGGACACTGCGTTAAGTCTCACTTTGTAGCAGTGAAGCATTACAATGCAGAGAGGAGCATTGCTTCTGCTGGAGTTCTCTGCAACCTTCTGGTCAGACAGAATTACGCCTGAGCAGTTGCTGCCCAGCAAACAGAGCAGTGCAGGAAAGCTGGAAATCAAGCTGCTGGAGATTCCTGGTCTTACAGGAAGTAGGTCTCATTTTATCAAATGGAAGTCATAGCGAGCCAAATGTTGTTGTCAGCCATACAGGAGAGAAACATAAGACTGCCTCAACTTTATTTAATTGAAATGTTTAATGGTTGTCAGTGCTGTCACCACAAAACAAGGAAACACATTCCTCCTTCTGTGAAAACAGTGGGCATTAAACAGAGGAACATGATAGACCCCTGCTTCAGTGCCCACTTACTGAAAATGAAGGCACTGAAGTACACCAGATAAACATTCAATGATAGCTTCTAATCTCCCTCTGCTCAAAACAGATGATTGGTAAAACCAGCCAGCACTGTACAGGCACAAATATTGAGAGGACCCGAGTCTACAAGAATTTTCTTTAAAAACAGCAATAATAATGATCACAGTCTCTGGAGTATTAACAGCCTCACAGTAAAGGGTCATCTAATACGAAACTTTCGAAGCACCTGAACATAGAAACTCCTGACTTTTACAGGAAAGAGAGCCATCGTGTTTTACCAGACTGGGTTACGGCATTTCATTCTCCTCTGTACATAGACAGTGGAAGCAGCCAGAAAGCCAGCTGAGGGAAGTGGCATGACCAGTGGCCTCTCTGCAGGGGAAGCTTCAGAACATGAAGTTTAAACACATATTCTGGCTAAAGGTGGTGAATGTCATCCCAACAGGAAAGAAAGCATATAACAGGGATTGCTCTCATATCTCAAGCCAACGTGTCTTTAGTCCGGGTTGTTAATCTCAGCATCACCAATATATGAGTACAAAGGGTATTTTTTTTAATCTGGATTGCTCCATTATTTATGAATCTTCCCATATTCTATGCTTTTGTTATACGATATTTTTAGACTATGTTACCTAAAGTACCTCTCAATTACAGCTCACTTTTCCAGTCATTTTGAACCAGATTTCTGTGTAAATCTGAGGCACAGGATACGTTCATAAACATGAAATATATTATTTAGCTATTTCTTTGTATATCTCGTACATCTATCTATAAATCATTTTTATTCACAAAGTGAAAAGATGACTGATTTAATACAAATGGGAATTTCAAGATCTTAATTAGTTTTATAATATTTCAAATCTTTATAAAGTTATCCCTGCAGTTAAGCAATACATATATATGAATCATTAACATGGTTATTTGGTCCATTGCTGTACAAATAGCATTTAACTAATATCCAAGACATTAGCTACTACATTATGCTATCAACTGTCAGTGACAAGTTTCTCCTGGGCTGAAAATGTGTTAATGAAAATACAGCAGACCACAGATCTTTGTGATATTTTTATGATTAGCAAAAAGTAGAAATGAGAGAGCAAACATTTACTTAGCTCCAAAAAGTGCTCATTTTTTTTTCCAACTTATGAGACACAGAAAATTACCAAACAAGATGTGAGCAAATGACTCCTGAAAATCCCACTTTTTTTCCTCCTCCCCCCCCTTCCCACCGTCCATACATTTTTTCTTTTAAAAAACTCTCAGTAGTAATCACAGACTATCAAAAATATATTTTGGAGGATTATTTCATAAATACATTTGATCATTTTAATTTTCTGCTCTTAAGTACATCATTATCATCCAATAGTAGTGTGGGATGCTCATTTTCTGTGAATTTGTGCTGAGGGCCTGATTCTGAGAACCTGACAAGCTCCCTATTGATCACAGACTTTGAAACAGCAATGGTTTTTCAGGGCTACTCATGGCTGTCAAAACTGCCAAGTATTAATGATGCTATGTGGTTCTTTAATTCTCTCCATTTTTCTTTTGTCGTCTCCTTGCCGTCTATCTCTAAGACGCTAGTGCCTGATGGATACAAGGAACATAAAGAAAGGATAACTTCTGGCCAGGAATGCTCTTCTCTTTATCTTTTGTAGTTTTATTTTTGTACTTTAAAGTGAAATATTCCTACTATGCAGCCAGATGTTCTATAATCCTATTTTTATACAGCCCAAGGGAATCAAATTCCAGGTAAAGTCTCCTTCAGGATGACTTGAATGATTGGTAAATTCAGACTTTAAAATCAGATAAGAGTTTAAGGCAAAAGTGAAATATGCTTTTGCTAAAACAAAATTGTTCCATCTAATATCACACATGTATAAATACACTAATATTCCTTTGCTAAAAAACAAAGGCATATGTTTGCTACCACACTGGTATGGAAAACAAATGACATCTGTTAAATTTTCTGCTGCAATATGAAAAGGCAAAATATATTAAACTCTGGAGCCTGAATATTTTGGTGTTTATATATAGGAGGCTATCTGTAAGAGCAACAAAATTCTACATAGGGCCAACATAGCACAACTCTACCAGAATTAGACAAACAAAAAAAGTTTAAAGGGTTAAAGTTACAGATACTTCCCCATATCAGGCATCTAGCCACAGGACTGGATTTTTTTTTTTTTTTTTTTGGAAAATGTGACTCCATATTTGATGTCTTCTACATTTTCTTATTTGATAAACAATGTATCACTATTATGTCACAGCAGAAATTTCCACCCTATTTATTCACAACAACAATATATTTAGAAAAGAACAAGCACTTCATGTTAGTTCACCTTTCCTTCCAGTGAGGTCAATGAGGGTTTTACTGCTCCTAGTAGAAACAAAAGACAACTAATAAGGATCATTTTGAAAAAAAATCCTACTGGTAGAGTTACATTAGCTATATTATAAAGTAACAAACCATGCTTTAAAGTTACACAGCAGAAGTCTGCATCATAAATATGACCTATGACGAACACGCTACCTTTATCCATTTGCACAGGGTTATAAGCAACCCTTTTTCCCTAGGAGTAGGGTTGTCACCTGCCCGGGTGGCAGCACTGCCCAGTACAGTGTCTATGCTGCAGGTCACAAAGCTCATGCTAGATGCACTTGCTAAGTCATGTTATTTGCTGGCCTTGAAAATTGCACATACAAGCCACTGCTCTTCAAAAATTTATTAATAACTCTAGCAGGAGGCCAGCCACAACGTATGCTGCCCTTTCTGATGTCAAAAAAGTTGTTTCACTCCATAAACAGCTGGTTCCACTCTATACTCTTGAACGATAGGGTTAAATTTCCCACAAGAAAAATCAATACAAAGGCCCACAAGGCAGAAGTACTACTGCAGTTAAAACACTAAGTAGCTGCTATATGGCAGTAGGGTTTCTAATGACTAAAAAGAACCATGTTTTTAACAGAAATCTCTTCTTATCTTGGTACAGACTGAAAGGAAAACAAGATATATATTGAAGAGGAGAGTAGATTATTACATGTTTTTAAAACAAGGAAAAAATAAGGATTAATTTAACAGAAGTAGGTCAAAAAGATACGGGCATACCTGAAGATGGTAAACGGCACTGAGTAAATTCAGCTCAAACTTATACCACCTTCTCTTTTCGTCCCTTTCTGAAAGGCAATGTGTGCACAAACTCCAAACTGCCAACAAGAAATCACTCAGTCCCAGGAGGTGGGAAAATCAAACTGTACACACCTGAATTAGCTCTAGTTCAAGAAGTTTGTGTGCTCAGAAAGAATCCTCGTTTTGCTCTCATGCTGTTACCTCATATATCATACTACCTAAGGACAGATCTAGAATTTGACTCATCCCCTCCCAGAATATGTTTTAACTGATTGCACTGTAATTGGACTCAGTGTCACTAACTTCCTTTATTTGACTACCAACTCTACAGTGTCAAGTTGTTTTCTGAAATCTCAAGATCCTGGAGACAAGTAATCAAATGAGTAAAAATAAAATCCTAAACCGTTCAATAACCAGCAAACCAGGAAGTTACTATCTGTTGTAGCTATGAGACAGAAGCTTGGAAATATGAGAGTATACCTTGAAAGCTCAAAATCTGGAATGCAAACCACAATTCATATCTGAGAAAAAACAAAAGCAAAGCACACACACACAAAACAAAAAAACAAAAAACAAACAAACAAAAAAACAACCACCACAAAACACACACACACAAAAAAAAACAAAAAACAAAAAACAAAAAACACTTGCAAAATTCAGGTAATATGGGGAATAATGTACACGTTTTTGAATACTTAGACTTATGGAAAATACAACTCTTTTTCAACTTAATCCTCTGGAAATAGTGTAGAACACTAACCTATAGTCATAGCTGTGTTCGCCCACACATTCAAGTGATTCTCCTTCCCCATAAATTAAAAAGAATGACAACAACAAACACTTTAATCCTATTCTCCTTACTATTCCCATTTTGCTTTTGACTATAAATTGCCTTTAGTCTTCACTGATGGCACAATCTTTCAAATGAAGAGTATCTTATGCTAGATACTGGCACAGTGCTTAGCAATAGCAAGACTCAGATCTGTATGGAGAACATAGGTGCTGCTACAATAAACAGCCCTTGTGAAAGCACTGGAAGCTGATATTCTGGCTTTTAGCAATTATTCAACATCAGTATTTTGTAGCAATAAATAAATAAATAAATAAATAAATAAATGGTGACAGAAACACCCGCATTTCAGCTTAGAAATTAATTTAATTTCAGATCAAAATAATGAGATTTAAAACACTTAAATGTTAATGGACATTTAATGGGGCCTTGGGACCCAAAAGACTCTTAAGATCTCTATAAATTCTTTAAGATCACCTTTAAACAAGTCATATTTATACTCTTCAATTTTCCATCTTCTGGTTGCGTTTAGTGTTTAGTGTGTAGAGAGAAGCTTACTTTGCTTTCTAAATGCTCACTCAGATTAATGATTATTACAAGATTTCAGAAGCTAAGCCTTAGGAAGAAATACCTACTATCATAAACATTGACCACACTGTTCTGTGGTTTAATGCAGTGGAAGCAGCTTAAAATGCTCACCTGGAATACATGTATAGTTTCATTCTCCTTAATTCTTTTGCCATCCCAGTAGAAATTCCATTATAGCAGCAAAATTAGCAGCTGTGTTTAGTAAAATTTGATTTTTTCTTTTCTTTCTTTTTTTTTAAATAAAATAATCAAAAATGTGAATCATTTAAATACTTCATGGCACTGTACCTTGTAGCATGACTTCACTTCTAAGCTGGCTTTATCTTAAACTGCTTGCCTCATGCCATGTGAAACAGCTGGCACCTATCATCAGTAACAATATTTTAATTAATCTTTTATTTCACATACTCAAGATTGCACTTGTCATGTTTTATAAAGAAATTAAACTTTTCCTTATAAAATAAAGATTGCTTGAGCTGATGCATACTGTAGAGCAAACAGATTTCTAATCAATTAAAAGAGCCTGATTTCTTCATTGCACCTTGTCAATAGCTCCCCTCTTAAAATCTGGTGGGATACACACAATCATCACTCTGGCTGATTTATATCACACATTTCTGTAATTTCTACTTTTTTTTTAGCTTAAAGATGCAAGAACAACAACAAAGTGGCATATACAAACGGCACGTAAACATGTTCAGTAAGCGTGAGCAAATATGTAAATTGCAAATATTGATTACAATTTATTTTCTGCTAGCATAGATGTATTTTTTTTTTCATTTGAGACCTGTTGAAAACCTGCATCATGCTGCTCAGTCACTTTCTGGGTAACAGTTCCATCAATGATTATCTAAAATACAGTCATCTGAAATGGGTAACCAAGCAACCAAATATGCCCCCATTATGAAAGCCGGGGAACTGACTAAGTCAGGACAATTCATGCAAACACTGTCTTCACAGTAAGACTCTGATGATGAAAGGAAACCACACAAGCTCCAGTCTTCCCATTGTTGTTAGTCCAATGGCTAATGTATGAGACTACAGCATCTGAGTATCATTTAACTTGATATATAACTGGATGGATTGCTAAAAAAGATCTACCAAAACAGTTTTAAGTTGAATTTTCATCAAAACAAAATTTGTTCTGAGAAGAGCCTGCTTTCAGCCATTTTTTTCCCTTTAATTTGTAGAGAAACAAGAAACCCTGAAGTATGCAACTTGCAGACACTATTATGGAAATTTACATCTGTTTCCTCACTACAGCCTTCCTAATAGCATACATGTTCCAAGAAGGAAGATGACCATGGAACAAGTCTACAATGCACACAGAGTCATGGAAAAGGCTTACATGAAGAATCTAGCATCTACATAACATACATTTTGGGATGTTTACTTCAGAGTCATTCTAGTCTGGTCCCGTAGACTAAACATCACTTAACATTTAGAAGGCGTAAAACCTACTCCTGGACTGCATCCTCTATTAGTTTCACATAGAAGATACTCAGCTTGCACTTCACAGTTACTTTGTCAGTCATCAAATATAAACACATGGGATAACAATTGGCAGATTCACTTCAAAAAAGTGCACTTCTGGTCCAAGCTGAGGTGCTATTGTAGTGACATCCTGAGATATCCAAGCTACTATACCAGTACAGCACCATAACTAAAATTTACGGTCACAAATCATTCACCTGAAAAAAATATCTGCATTTAGTGAAATACTGTTCTATAAGGAGCTCATGAGAATGACCATGTTTTCAAACTTATGACTTTTGTTTCTTATTCTCAAATAATATTGCAAAATCTAGACATTTCAATAGTAGGCATACTTCAAGTCACTGGCATGTAGTCTATGTACTAAAAATTTTTGGACCATTTTATACAGTGGTCTTCATTTACAGCCAAGCAAAGATTACCCTAAGCTTTGAATATTCATTGATTGCTTTCATTTTCACCAGTTTGCTTCATTGCAGAAATAGGGTTAATTTTTGGAAGCACAATCACACAGTTAACTCCTTTCTGCTTAATGACTAGGCTGCCTATGACCAATAGACCACAGATTAAGTCACACTTCTTTAACTGATTAGAATAAGTATAAAAATGGA
Organism: Aythya fuligula; assembly: GCF_009819795.1. Classification (NCBI taxonomy): domain Eukaryota; kingdom Metazoa; phylum Chordata; class Aves; order Anseriformes; family Anatidae; genus Aythya; species Aythya fuligula. The sequence continues at coordinate 769,000 of NC_045569.1, read as the reverse complement.
TTTTTTCAAGTCTTGCTTTAAATGCATATTTTTCAGTCTAGATTCTAATTTCGATATGACAATTTCACAGAGTGAGACACTGTTCAATGTGGGGAAAAGATCACTGACAAATAGAGTGATCTTCCTTTTGTTCCAGGAGAACTACGGAGGGAGAAAAGAATAGTGCAGTAAATCTTGAAATTGATAGAAATTGCAAGAGAGCCTTAATTCTGTATAAATATTAATACCATAAACCTCTAGATTTTGCCCTCTCCAAATGCCTACCTTATCGCAAGCTTACTTTCTAAAACCTCACGCATATTTGAGGCCATTTCTGTATTAAAAAAAGAGAATATAGAACATTACTTGGCCAGACAGGGTAGACTGGTACTCTTCAAGGGAAACTCTAAACCTTTGCCATTTTTGATCAAATCAAACTTTACTTTCATTCCTGATATTTCTTACCTTAAATAAGTTTTAAGGCATGTGTAGAATCTCTGTGATAAACTCAGAATGAATTTAGAACCTGTTCTGTGAGCGTTTTTATGCTCAGGAGATGAATAACTGGACACACACATTTTAGGCTGATTAAATAGTTAAATAAACCTAGCTGGTTTCTCTTTTCTATACTGATTCTGCCAGCCTTAGAGGTTGGTACAATGTGGATTTTAAGCCCTTTAGAAAAATCACACAGGTTGTTCTTTTAAACAGAATGGCAAGCAGTCATTTCTGACTATAATGACTATATACCTTTATCTCAGATGACAACCATACAAGACATCTTCAGAGTAAATAACATTAAGTTCCAGTAGCTAACACTTAAGAAGGAAATAACATGTTTTGGGTAAATCTTTTCATTTCCTTTTGGTAAAAATTAAGAAAAAAGGCAAACATAACTTTATAAAGCATCATTTTATGTGCATTTTTGAATAATGTTTAATATGCAAAGTATAATTGCACATATTTTCTTTTCATTAAAAATATTGTATACGTAGAGATAAAATCATATGGCAGAGATCATAGAATGCTGTGAGTCACACTATTTACACATGGCTGGACAAAACCTGTAATTTTCCTCAAATGTAACTTTTCAGTCAGTTACAAAATTACTGAAATAGCTTGGACTATTTAATTCTGGAACAAGTTCCTGTTGCTAAAATGAGCTCCCATGCATAGATATATTTCTGAAAAGTCCCCTTTTTCATCATTCTGTTTATATGTCCACCTAGATTCTAGCTTTACTAACATTGTTTATGATGTGCACTCCTACATCAGTTCAAGACAAAACAAAAAAAGTGTGAAATGTTATTCATATGACACTAAAATCTTAGAAAAGGTGAAAGAAAAGAACAGTAGAGCAGAACAACATTTTTTCCAAGTCTGATGAACCAAAAGACTGTATATTGGCAAATGCCATGCTGCTTTTCAGTTCTGTTGTACAATCTCATTTCCTGCTTCACGCCAATCACTATACTGTCACTGTACTGAATGTTATTGGAAGCTCCCCCATTAATCAACTCAACAGTAAATTGTTTGTATAAAACAAAAGTTACCATGCAATAGCCTGCAAAGTTTGAAAAACATAATTAAAAGTAATCATGACCTTTTTTCCTTTTTCCTCTTTTTTATTTATTTATTTATTTTTAAGGTCAGAGGTCATTGTATGCAGAGAGATGCAAGATTTTCCCTGTTGTGTGCTCTCAGATTTTCAAAACGAGTTTTCCCCTCTAGGAAAAAAAAAAAAAAAAAAAAAAAAAAAAAAAAAAAAAAAAAAGAGCTTATTTAAAAATAGGAGCACAAAGGACTAAAGGACTATGAACTCCAAGAGAGTGAAAACTGTCTTAGAAATTGTAAACAAAGAGTGGTTATCAGTGGGAAATACTTGGAAATCCCATGGAAACAGACCGAATAATATTTTATGAATTGGCTCCTTTAAGCCACATTTTGTAGACTTTCAAATAGACTTTGGAACACATGTTCTCAAGATCTGCTATGCATAATAGTCAGCTTAACCTTTCTCACTATGCTAATAGCCTAAATTAAGAAAAGGAAATCTGAATGCAATGGTTTAGAGATGAACTCACAGTGTCACAGCTTTGGCATCGCAGGTCTTACAGTTATCCACCCCAGGATCCAATTTATTTGCTTCGCTCAGTCCTGAAACTTTGCTGGAGTTCGTAGGAACCAAGCAGACACTTCCTCCCTCACACCCTGAGGACACAAAGATTTTTTTTTTTCTTTTTAAGAAAAAACACAAAACTGCTTTTCATGCTTACGTAAGAGTGCAGAACAAGAGTGTGTCACCCTAGTTCCAGGCTGAATAGTCCAGGCACAGCTTTGGCCAGGCACTGCTTCCTGCCAAAGCCTGTGCTGCAGCCCATTCACCCTCCCACGGGCTGCAGTGGGCTGGGTGCTGGTGAAGGAGGAAGGTCCTGTCACCCTGCCTGGGTATCTGGAGATGCTGCAGCCTGCTCTTTGAGAAGGGGAATCAGGTCTGAGCAGCAAAACCACACGAGGTCACCAATGCCATTTACTGATCAGCAGATACACTGTCCATTTATGTACCTTAGCTTGCCACAAAGGAATGGGGCACCTCAGAGTCACTGTTCCTGGAGGAGTTTAAGGAAAGGTTGGACATGGTACTTAGGGACATGGTATAGTGGGTGATATTGGTGGTAGGGATACAGTCAGACTAGGTGATCTTGGAGGTCTTTTCCAACTTTAATGATTCTATGAAAAGAAATATTTTAAAAATTCTAAGGTGACCTCCAGTTGAAACTTTCCACAAAACTAGGCAGGAACAAACACATGAATAAAGCATTCATTTTGTAATTATGCAGAAATCCTGAACAGCTGAAAATAAGTATTACTTTTAAAGATTATGTCACTTCCACAAATTTCTGAAATTTACTTGGCATTTGCTCTTTTATCAAACCCAATATGCAAGTGCCATGCAGCCCAGTCTAATAAACACTGAACTGAATGGGATGACTTCAGTTGACTTAATTTTCTTTCTGCTGTCATCTTTAGTTACAAAACGGTTTGAGCTGCCTCCTTTGAATAACTAGAATTTTTAAGAGGTACTAGACAAGATGAAGCCAAGATATAAAGAAAAGCTCCTGTCCTGGTTGCTTAGGTACTTTAAATTTGCAGTAAAGGATTTTGGTCTGAAGAAAACACCCTACCACATTTTTCACTTTACTGATTTTGCACCATCTTAGTATTATGATAGGGATAAAACTTTGCTGTATGTATTTTTGATTGCAACATGTATTACATGAATTCGCCCTTTTCAATTACTGTTTTTGTACTTCTATTCCCTGTTCTTCACAGAAGGAAAAAAATGGACTGCTGTGCACAATAAAGTCACCCGCTGAAAAGAGCTGCTATCTACATCGTGTACTCAACTGTGGTGCTATCACAGAAGCCTCTTTAGGAAAATCTCCCTCCGTCAAACTAAACACAGCAGTCCAAAATAACATTTTTGAAGGACCATATTTTAGGCCCACTTGCTTATTTCAATGGAATAACATTTCTTTAAGAATTAATGGGGACATAATGGAACCCTTTTCAAAAACAACTACCAGAAAACACGAAGTGTTTATGAGTTGCCTCCTACTATGCAGCTTCACAGTAACAGCAAGTTTGTTTTGATAACTAGCAACTTCACAGACTCTTAACTTAAATAATTTCAAGAACTACTGCAGAGATACATTTTACCACAAACTTTAGTACTGATGAAACAGAACCATATCTAATCTTAAACACAAAAGTTTCTTATTGCCATTGACCTTGAATGAATTTAAAGCTTCCATGTGTTGTAGCTTCTGAAGATGGGGCTTCAGTGATTGTATTTCTTTGTTAAAAGTACAGTATGTTCCCAGCTCCAAACAACAAAAAACAAACAAACAAACAAAAAACAGATTTTTGTTTGTTTGTTTAAGCATGCTGTAAGAATTTACCTTCCCCAGTAACTCCCTCAAACACTGTAAAATGCAAGAACTAGTGAATTCCTCTGGGTAGCAGCCAAAACACTGAAGGATGAGAACAAAGATCAGGGCCTCTTCCTAACCAAATACTTCACACACTGCTGCTGTATCTTGTTTGTTACTCTGAGGGACTGAAGATACCAGTGTCCTCCCCAGCATTATGAACTTTCTTTGCCATTTGGAATCCTTGCTGCACAAACTTTTCAATCTGATGTTTCACAGAGCTGGTGTTGTTTACTCCTTGCCATAGCCCCGTTGAAAACGGTGTCTTTCCCTCCTGCACAGCTATGGCTGTCAGCCAACATTATGAATTTAAGCAGCACTCGTGCATAGTGTCACACACTGAATAATGTCTATTTTTGTATCTATATATAACAATAACACTATTACTAAAGTAATAATGTGCTGCTACTTAGGTCACTATGACAGCTACAGCAGCATTTGATCATTTAATGCTAATTGGATCTTACATAAAATTCTGTGTTCATTAAAAAATCCTGTCAGAAACTTGCAATGGAAAATTCTAAGGTTATGAATCAATTTGTCCACTCCAGTGTTATTCCTTTGTTTTGGGTGGGCCTAAGCTGACTCTGCTGTCAGGAAAAGGACGCAACTGTTTCCCAATTAAAAATAACTGAACCCTTCAGAAGTTCACAGAATAGAATACAGTGTCTTGGGTTGGAAAGGACCTTAAAGATCTGCTAGTCCAACCCTGCCCTGGACATGGAGATCTCACTCAATCACATTTCCTAAAGCCCCACCCAACCAAGCCTTGATGAGGTATCCTCACAGAATCACAGAATTTCTAGGTTGGAAGAGACCTCAAGATCATCGAGTCCAACCTCTGACCTAACGCTAGCAGTCCCCACTAAACCATAGCCCTAAGCTCTACATCTAAACGTCTTTTGAAGACTTCCAGGGATGGTGACTCAACCACTTCCCTGGGCAGCCTGTTCCAATGTCTAACAACCCTTTCGGTAAAGAAGTTCTTCCTAAAATCCAACCTAAAACTCCCCTGGTGCAACTTAAGCCCAATCCCCCTTGTCCTGTCACCAGGCACGTGGGAGAACAGACCAACCCCCACCTCGCTACAGCCTCCTTTGAGGTACCTGTAGAAAGCAATAAGGTCGCCCCTGAGCCTCCTCTTCTCCAGGCTGAACAAGCCCAGCTCCCTCAGCTGCTCCTCGTAGGACTTGTTCTCCAGGCCCCTCACCAGCTTCGTCACCCTTCTCTGGACCCACTCGAGCACCTCAATGTCCTTCTTGTAGCAAGGGGCCCAAAACTCAACAGAGTACTCGAGGTGCAGCCTCACCAGAGCCGAGTACAGGGGGACGATCACCTCCCTAGCCCTGCTGGTCACACTGTTCCTGATACAAGCCAGGATGCCGTTGGCCTTCTTGGCCACCTGAGCACACTGCTGGCTCATATTCAGTCAACTATCCACCATCACTCCCAGGTCCTTCTCTGCCTGGCAGCTCTCCAACCACTCATCTTCCAGCCTGTAGCTCTGATTGGGGTTATTGCGCCCCAGGTGCAGGACCCGGCACTTGGCCTTGTTGAACTTCATGCAGTTGACCTCAGCCCATTGGTCCAGCCTATCTAGATCCTCCTGCAGAGCCTTCCTACGCTCAAGCAGATCGACACACGCACCTAGCTTGGTGTCATCTGCAAACTTACTGAGGGTGTACTCAATGCCCTCATCCAGATCATTGATGAAGATATTAAAGAGGACCGGCCCCAGCACCGAGCCCTGGGGAACACCATTAGTGACTGGCCTCCAACTGGACTTGACTCCATTCACCACGACTCTTTGGGCCCGGCTATCCAGCCAGTTTCTAACCCAATGAAGCGTGCGCCAGTCCAAGCCAAGGGCAGCCAGTTTCTTGAGGAGAATGCTGTGGGAGACAGTGTCAAAAGCCTTGCTGAAGTCAGGGTAGACCGCATCCACAGCCTTTCCCTCATCCACCCAGCGCGTCACTTTGTCATAGAAGGAGATCAGGTTCGTCAGGCAGGATCTGCCTTTCATAAACCCATGCTGACTGGGCCTGATCGCCTGCTTGCCCTGCAAGTGCTGTGTGATGACTCTCAAGAGAATCTGCTCCATGAGCTTCCCTGGCACTGACGTCAAACTGACAGGCCTGTAGTTTCCCGGGTCTGCCCTCTGGCCCTTCTTGTAGATGGGCGTCACGTTTGCTAGCCGCCAGTCAACTGGGACCTCCTCCAATTGCCAGGACTGCTGATAAATGATGGACAGTGGCTTGGCCAGCTCCTCTGCCAGTTCTCTCAGTATCCTTGGGTGGATCCCATCCGGCCCCATCGACTTGTGCACATCCAAGTGCCTTACCAGGTCACCAACCAGTTCTTCGTGGATGGTGAGGGTCACCTCCTGCTCCCCATCCCCTTCCACCAGCTCAGGGTACTGGGTATCCAGAGAACAACCGGTATTGCCGCTAAAGACTGAGGCAAAGAAGGCATTGAGCACCTCCGCCTTTTCCTCATCTCTTGTAACTAAGTTTCCCCCCGCATCCAGTAAAGGATGGAGATTCTCCTTAGTCCTCCTTTTTGTGTTGATATATTTATAGAAACGTTTTTTGTTATCTTTAACGGCAGTAGCCAGATTGAGCTCCAGATGAGCTTTGGCCTTCCTAATTTTGTCCCTGCACAGCCTCGCTACATCCTTATAGACCTCCCTAGTGGCCTGCCCACTTTTCCAAAGATTATAAACCCTCTTTTTTCTCCTAAGATCAAGCCACAATTCTCTGCTCAGCCAGGCTGGTCTTCTTCCCCGCCAGCTCATCTTTGGGCACGTGGGAACAGACCATTCCTGCGCCACTAAGATTTCCCTCTTGAAGAGCGCCCAGCCTTCCTGGACTCCTCTGCCCTTCAGAACCACCTCCCAAGGGACTCTACCAACCAGTGTCCTGAGCAGCTCAAAGTCAGCCCTCCGAAAGTCCAATACAGCGGTTTTACTGGTCCCCTTCCTGGCCTCGCCAAGAATAGTGAAATCCACCATTTCGTGGTCACTCTGCCCAAGACAGCTCCCAACAATCACATCCTCCACCAGTCCTTCTCTGTTTGTGAAGAGAAGGTCTAGCGGGGCGCCACCCCTGGTAGGCTCAATAACCAGCTGCGTCAGGAAGCTATCTTCCATGCTCTTCAGAAACCTCCTAGACTGCTTTCTCTGGGCTGTGTTGTGCTTCCAGGATATGTCAGGGAGGTTGAAGTCCCCCACGAGAACAAGCGCTGAAGATCTCGCAACTTCTGTCAGCTGCCTGTAGAATTCCTCATCAGTCTCCTCATCCTGGTTCGGCGGTCTATAGCAGACCCTGACCAGGACACTACCCTTGTTGTCCCTGCCGATCCTAACCCAAAGGGACTCGACCTTGTCATTCCCAGCCTCGAGTTCTACAACCTCGAAAGACTCTCTAATATAGAGAGCCACACCACCACCCCTGCTGTGCTGCCTGTCCCTTCTAAAGAGCTTATAGCCAGGCATTGCAGCACTCCTGTCATGAGACTGGTCCCACCACGTCTCCGTGATGGCAACCAAGTCGTAGCCTGCCTGCTGCACGATGGCTTCCAGCTCCTCCTGTTTGTTACCCATGCTGCGTGCATTGGTGTAGATGCACTTCAGCTGGGCCATTGCCTTATCCCCCGACCTTGCTATTGCTCCCCCTGGCACAGCTCCAACAATCCTTGCTTCAGCCCCATCCCCCTTCTTACCTAGTTTAAAGCCCTCTCAATGAGCCCTGCCAGCTCCTGGCCCAGGATCCTTTTTCCCCTAAAAGATAGGGACCCGTTTGTGGCCATCAGGCCGGGTGCCGAGTAAAGTGCCCCGTCATGGCTCTCATAGCCATGAACCTCGTCTGGCTTTTTATCTTTTATTTTCTTAGCAAAAAAACTTACAACACGGTATTTTGATTAAAGAAGTCACTTAAGTAAGTCATCATAGTTTATATGTCAATATGACATTAACAAAGCTTATATCATTAGTTCACTAGAATATCTATTATCAAATAAGATCCAGTAAGTAAATGAAATATGTTTCTAAAATTATTTGCAAATACTTGGCATGTTTACATGAATTCACTAAATAATTATGTTAGGTACAAATTAAAGGGTGATAAAGTACTCACATGCTGATAGAGAAAATGGAGTCTTTTCTCCAGTAAAAATCCTCAGTTACCAGAACTGATTTTCAAGCAAAATTCATTAGAGCTCAGTTAGAGATCTTAAAGGAAGTAGTTTTAGAGGAAAACTGCACACTCTGTTATTATAAATAACAATATATAGGCACAGACTGAAGTGAATTTATAGTGGTATATCACTCTTGGGACTCTGCTTCTGTTCATAAACAACTCAGATACACTCTCATCGTTTGTGCTGTTAGCAGAGCCCCAAGAGGGACTTAAAACTTCATATTCATGCAGCAACTATCCATAATGCTGTATATTTTAGATGATGAAATTATCACCCAGGAGATACATTCTCAAAACGTTACATGGGGTTTTAGCTCTGTGACTCCCCTTGATTTGAATGGCACATGTGGTTAAACCCTCTGCAAACCTTTGAGAATTTAGCTTAAGATGCTTATCTTGGTGGCAATATCACAACTATTAAGCTCCAATGCTCCTCCCTGAAGCACCATTGTGTAATCACATGTTTGATTCTGCCATGTTAGACTTTCTGAAGAAAGCTCTTTGCCTCCCCATTCATCAAATTAGTCAATTAAAAGCAATAGGACTACATACTTAAAATGATGCTATTCAGTAGACGAATGGTGACAGCATTAATAAACACATCTGTAGAGTCCCTAGAATTGTCTTTGTAAAGATTATCAGCTGCAGTACTTACAAGGTACATGTTAATTCTATAGAAGATATGTTTTGAATTAAATCATGCATCTCATTTTACAAAGGCTATTGTTTGCCATCTCATAGAAATAAAAGTACTGAAACTGGTATTCAAGCATGGCATGATTGCCCCATTTTTCTGGGAGTGGTCCTATGCTAAGAAAACAATGTCTATAAGGCACTCAGAGATATCAGGACTGGTGTAAGGATAACAGTAAACAGCAAGGTGATGGACTTCTTTAATCTCATGACATTGTGGTACAAGAAAAACAATCACAAGACAAACATAACAAGAGCAGACAGGTGTTGCCCTTTTAGGTAAATACAAATTCTGTTGCAGTTCTACTATTCCTGATGAAAAAACAAACAAACAACAAAAACACACAACAAAAGAAACCACCCCCCCAAAACAAACAAACAAACAAACAAACCACATAATAGTGAGATAGAGATAACATCCTCACCTATCGCTAAAATATGTCGCCATGAAATGAGATATTCACAATTCTGGAAAGAAAAGAAAACATCCTCTTTTCTCAGTGCAAACAAGCAGAAAGGGAACACTGCTTCCTTACTAGAATTTTGATCAGATGTTTCATTCTTTCTAAATATTTATTTTCTTAATAAACTGCTGTCTTTACTGCATTCCTAGTTATGAACAGGTTTGCGATGTAAAGCAATGTGTGACATCTGTCAATGCCTTAAGCTTCTCTCTGACTTCTGCCTGACAGGGCCCATATATTCCCTTTTGACTCTGCCTCCAAAATAATTTTAGCAGCAATGGAGAGCAGAATGACTTTTTGCTCAAAGCGTGGACAGGAGATGTGCATGAGAGAGAGAGAGAAATATTGCAAGAAAGATGGCCATTGACAGAAAAGATGTCATCTCCAAACAGCAGGAATCCCATTCTAAGTGATGAAATATTTTAAGTATCTTAAGGGACCATCTGGTCCTCTATGTATTCTTTCTCATGCTCTCTTTTCTAGCACCACAGCCATATCCTGTTACTCTGATCTCCCTCTCTCATCCCTGTTCTTAGGGTCTCAATGGGTGGGAGGGGTGTATAGAAAAAGCAGCTGTGGTAAAATCTGCTGCAAATGGTAGAAGAAACGTTAGGAGAAAGCTGCATCTCAGTTCAGCGTTATGATGACCTCTCTGTTCCCATTATTGTCCTTAATCTCATCAAATGCTTCCAGGCTCCCAAAGAACACTAAATCCACCACAACAGGCTTGTTCCTGTTGGTTTGGAAGACCAATGTTTGTTTTCCCTCAACCTCACCAGATGAACCCATTTAACACTCTTGTACTGCCTAGCAGACTGGACGATATGCTTCTTGCCTTCTCTCCCATCACACAATTATGGTAGCACATGAAATGAAAAGGTGGGGCAATGTGCATGCCCACCCACAGAACGAGGGTGTTCTAAGAATATCTGTTTAAAAACATGCTGAATGTACTTTGGCATACCCATCAAGTCCTTTTCAATATAGAGAAAAGAAGTTGACTTAGCTCAGCCTACACATGGACGAGACAGGGAATTCTACAGGCCATAAGCAAAACTATATTAATAATTAAAGAAATCTAGTCAATCTTCACAAGCCTCATGATATTCACATTTTTTGTTTCAAACTAAACTATGTCTATTCTGTGATTCTTTCCTCTTCAGACAGCAAAATGCACAGGTTTTTTTGTTTGTTTGTTTGTTTGTTTTTTGTTTGTTTTTAAACAGATAGATTATTTTCTTTGGTCAAAATCAAAATAGCATTTATTATTAAATTCTCTGAAGTAATATACTGACATTGGCTGCCGACTTCAAATTGTAAGTATGATCATACAGAAATTTAGTTCCAGTTATTTTTCTGCCCAGCAGCTAAGAAATTAGTGGCAATTGCATTTGAAAATCTGTTCCCTTTAATGTTTTTTTTTCTTTTTTTCTTTTCTTTTTTTTTTTCCCCCCACAAAGTAGTGCCTCTCAGATGCTATACTGCTTATAGAGAGGCTTTTCATAATGGCAAATGGGCAGCTGCACTTGCTCAGATTCCTAATGTTCAAAGTAATTTAATGCCTACTACCATTCGTGAAAGCCTTCAAAATTTCCTACAAATCCAAATTCAATTACATTAGTAGAGACTAATCAGCAACTACACAAGTAGTCTCTTGGTATCTGGGACACTGTTTAAAGCTGCAAATGCAGCACTTCCGAGTATTTTTCTCCATTGGGGATGCTAAAACATAGAAGAATCACAGCAGACAATCTTCCTCATTGCAAATCTGCCCCTCCCTTTATATTTACTTTGCCTGCAACAGACACCGAATAAAATGGAGGCTGAAACGCATACACAAGAAAGAACAGAAAAGTACACAGAGCTTTGGACACCACAGGAACATCAAAACTCTATAAAGGCATGTGGGTCCATTTAGATTTCAGTAATGAAAAGTGTAAATACAGGTAATGAAGCCTAGTGGTGCAGCAGAAGAGCAATACTAAGATGCATAACACATATGCAAAGGAGAAAAGAAGGGAAGAAGAGGCTATCTTCTATGCAAAGTAATGGTTTTGGGAAGAATATGTACGTAAAGGATACAAATGCATATCCATTTACACCGTCAGCTGCAGCAGTCACTGCCTCCGGCTTTTTGTGTGGCCTTCCCTGGTGGTTAGTAGCTCTCTTGATCTACTGTTGGACATGCCTATCCATCAAGTGCCTGTACCCCTTTTATATGAAGGATAATAAACTTAGAACTGCCTAACAAGGAATATTGCATTATCCAAACCAGTAAGGTAACTGGAGGCAGGAGACAAAGAAAACAGCAATCAGACACAGACAATTTATCACTGTCTACAATCATCAGTGACACAGGATTATAGAAGAAAATTACTGGAAGACATTAGGGTTTTTACTCAAACATCTGCGAATTATATTAAAGTCATATTTGCAGCAATACACTTACAGAAAAATAATGTTCTCTCTGCTGCTGCAGGGAAAGCATAGGAGAAGCTGTGGGCACTTCAGACAGAATCATCGATCACTCAGTATCAGGACCTGGTTTGGAAGCTAGTTCTGGGCTCCCTCAGTTCCCAATAAAAAGCCAGGGGTCCTTATCCATTTAAGACAAAACCTGTCACAAACCTAGCATCAGCTCTTATTTACCCAAGGACTGAGAAACTGTTCTGATTTTTTTCCATGAAAACAAACAAACAAACATACCAAAAAAAAACAAAAAAAAAAAAAAAACAAAAAACAAACATAAAACATGCTCATTATTCTTCTCCTCTAAGGAAACAAAAAGAAATGATTGATCTACAAAAAGAGTAAGCCTCTCTGTGCAAGGGTAAATAATGTAGTCATTACATACAATCTGTTTAAAAATCCTGTTCACTCTAATTTTAGAGGATTTTATTGAATACTTTTTTATACAGTGTGGACCTCTGGCAAGAGCAACTTATTTGATATTGCAAATTTAAACCTGGAAGAGGCATTAGCTTTCTAAGTGCAGAAAATGAAAATCTGATATGCTTATTCAGGAGAAGATGCTCCAAGTTTCCTCTGATTATGTAGACAGGCAATACTCCAAATCAATCTCATTTTGAAGTCTAATAAATTGCTGATTTTCCAAACTCATTAATTAAATCTTGAGTGAATAGCAGGTGTGGCTGTGGCCTGTGGATTTGCATTGTCTGGAGCTCTGCTACACAATGCTTCATAAATTAGGATTCTAAAACGCTGTGTTTCTCAATGTAGCAAGAATCAAGCCCCTTTACAGTTCAGCTTCAGGTATGCTGAATTTAGAGTGACACTACTGGCTAGTGAAGGCTCTACTTAGGGAAGACTTACCACATCCAAATAAAACCTTCAGAACGCTGGTATTTTCTAAACTCTTCAGTTTACCACACCACACTTAATTTCAGAAGCCTCTTTGAGCCCAACATTCTCCTAAAATAAGCCACTTCAGCACAATACTCTTTTCTCTTCAGAGAAAACCGTTTCTATGTCCATCCCTGCACAAGCAGTCTCAGTTCCTATCCACTCCATTAAACGGCTGAAGAAATACAAACACGGTCTAGATTATGACAAGTTCTTAAATTATTTGCACTAAAGAAGGTACAGCATTATCAGCTTCAGCTACCTAATTCATGAAATCAAAATCCTCTAATCACCAAGAACAGAGAAATGGTGGAAGAGATTTTCTCCTGGTTGCCATGTTCAATGGCCTTCAGCTGCTGCAAATTCTATTATTGCCATTTATCTTGCCCTCCCTACAGAGCTTTCAGTACCAATCTGAACTCACCACACTGACAGCTCTGCTGCTTCTGCTCCTGACACATGCAGGATCTCCCTCCCACCCTGGGAATTCTTGGTTTGTGCTCCCTTCAAGGGCTTTCTTGATTACAGACCTGTACCAACACTGAACAGCACTTCAAACTATTTGAGCAGCTATGGCCTGTACCCAAAATATGAGTGATAAAATGCTTTATGTAGGTGTATGTCTGAGGAGGGCAACCCAAAAACATGTGGATGCATTTTTAAAGGCAAGGAGGTGGAGGTATTTAGCATAAAGCAGTAAGCAATTTGTAGGATCAGGATCTTACCTGTCTCTTTGAAAGATGACAAACATGTTGACAATACTGAATAATTCAGAAAAAAAAAATCCTAATAGGGCTCCACACAGCTTTCCTTAATTAATATAGCATTAAGCATAACCTCAGTCTTCAGAAATTAAAAAAGTACTATTACATATGGGTCTCTGAGTTCTTCCACAGGGTGAGCAGCACCTAGTATCTACATGAAGAGAGAGCTTTTTTTCTTTCTTAATGTAAGGAAGAAAAAAAAAGACAAGTGGTGACAGATAGAGTTTATTCTCTCTGCAATTCCCTATATTTGGAAGCAATTCCCAAGAAATGGATGTTGAAAACTGAGATTTCTGGAAGACAGAAGTGCCTGTGTAGTGTTTACAGCTGCCCCTTTCTCCATGGCTTGTGTATTTGCATGTAATAAAACAAGTATAAAAATTCTGCATCATTGATTTCTCTTCTGGTAAGGTGTCAAGCTGTGATACTATCAGGATGCTGATAGACTTACACAAAGATTACAAAACTGTTAAAAGAACAAGCAACAACATGAACCCATAACAGCTTTCTGGGAAAAATTGTAAATTTCAACTTTTGATACAAAGAAGTTGAAAAAGGCAAGAGTAAACTGGATAGAAGAATGTATCACCTCTTTGCATTCCTACCTTACTTCTCTTATTTTTCCAATCCTTACCATCCTTTTTTTGTCATCCACCTTCTGCCCTCAGTCTTTCACTTAAAAACATCAAACCAGAAGCATTTTCATAAAATGTTCTTATTGAGGTATTTTTCTAAGTGAATCCTATAGGCTCTGTTTCCATGTTTTGTTTAATCAGCTTTCTTGAAAACAACACCTCCTGCCTATTGATTGATGGGAAGTATTGCTCATTGCTTCCAGGAAAGCTAATTCAGCAGAAAATGGATATCACTGTACAGGAATGAGTGTGATGGACAAAACCAATATAAAAGATCATTTAAACAGTTGTGTGTCCATGTCCCTCTAACACCTACTTTTATTTCAATAATCAGTGTTAAGAGATAAAATCTCTACTTTAGTACAGGTAGCTGGTCACAGAATGACAGCAGAAAGAGTGAAATCAAATGACGTAGCTCCACTTTCTCCTTCAAGAGGTTCTCATTGCCACCACTTCTTCCAACATTTTGGTGTTGTATGCAGCTAAAAATGTAATTAAAGAAAAAAAAAAAAAAGTTAGGGAAGCACAAGCTTGCTGTTTTAGTGCAAATAGGTAGGAACCTTCCAGGACAAATGAGCTGGGTGAGGAAATGAAAGGAGGACAAGCTGTCTTTTTGTATATTTATTTTTATTTATTTATTTTTTTGTGTCCTGGGTCTCAACCCCATAGGTGTTCAAATACATCAAAGCTCATACAGGGACCATGTATGACCTGGGAACTGCCACAGCAGGAACTGCTCTCCTACCTCGCCCTGCTGTGGTTTCTATGCATGGAGGTTGGCATATTCAGGGAAGGGCTGAGGACTCTTTTTGCCGATGGAACTTGTGGCTCAAAGAAAGTGTGGGGTTTTAAGCTGCACTGGCATGCCAATAGAGCCAGAGCCAAAGAACAACATGTTGGGCTCTGTACTTTGACATTATTTCCAAACAGATAAGCCATGCACTGCTAAACACTCACTAATTTTTTTGTTTCACATACAAGAGGAAACAAAAAAAAAAAAAAGAAGAAATGTTAAAACTGTCTCTTGATGCTTTGTTCAATAAGAATAAATATTTCTATATGTTCCAACTAAAATAAAATGCATCAGTGCAGTGTACACTTTTCTCTAGAGAGTTTTGAAGCTGCTTCAATTAAAAAATACATATTCTGGAAATACCAAAAAAAAAAAAAAAGATAAAGGTTAAAAATTGGTGGGAAGGGAAAAGACTTCCTTGAAAACTTAAAAAAAATAATAAATACAACTTTAATTTGTGTAAAAAAAAAAATCTTACTAAGATCTAGGCTGTGTTATTTCACATTGACACTACTTTTCTTTGAACATTTTTTTTCTGCTAAAATTTATCTCCAACTATAGTTCTAGTAACACTGAAACCATCAGCAAGAGACCTTAAAATGCACTAGGAAATGTAAGATCGTTTGTGAGCTTCTTTGATTGTGTTGATAATCCCTACAATGAGGAACACGTGCTTGAATTTGACTTTTTTAAATTAATGTAAACATTTAATATCTGCAGTCAAGGTAATGTATTTTTCATCACAATGAATAGTGTCACAGATGTACAACTTTTGTACACCAGAGGAAAAGAGTTACAAACCTTTGCTATGCTTAACAAAATAATATTTTGTCAGTCCAGAATGCTACTTCCTAGAGCAGCTCCAGTAAATATAAGAGAAATCTTACAGCGGAGAAAAAGTCCTAAGATAAATTGTTTTTTATCTACCTCCAGTTAGTGACTGACTTCTCAGTCTTTCAGCTTTAGGGTATATTTCTTACAAATGTTTTATCCTGCTTTTTGTAAACATGGGTATTCTCACTTTAAAAGGAAATGTCTAATCCTTTCTTGAGTCCTGCTAAGCTTTTTGGTACGACATCCTACAGCAGTAAATATCAATCCAGCAGTCATTATCTTCTTTGCAATATTATTTTAGAATGGCTGATCAGAACCAAATACCACAAAATGGTGGTAAACAACTGATTCCAAATAAATAATTTGGAATAATAATTGGAAAATAAAAAATATTTTCAGATTTATTTTCTAAAATCCCATTCTCTAGACTTATCCAAGTTTACGAACTTTCCTGACCGCCATGTTCTACTTCACCTTTCCACAAAGATACCCAAGCCTTTTTTTCTGAATTATTACAGTTAATTACACACGGGTAATCTCTATGAGTAGTTTAAATTATTTTAATATTCATTACTTTGCATTAGTCAATACCACTTTTCACCTTCTACTATGCTGACCACTAGCTTTAAGCCATACAGTCTCAGTCTTAACTTTGCTACATAAATGCATAACTTGAAAATGCATTGGTCTTTGCCTATTTTTTTCCACAATACAAGACACATTGACCCACAGTTGGCAAATAATATGCATGAGCATCAAAGCAACCTAAAGAGCAAGGAGTTGGAAAGCAATCTGGTTGCTAGGTTTCTCGGGTCATATTTGACTTGAAAAAAATGTTACATACTAATCAGAGAACATAGTTCCCAAACCAATTTAGTGTTTGGGAAAAGTCTTTCTATAGACAGGAATCACCTTGTACCTTTTACCTCTTAAAACAGGAGATGTGTATCTACATGAAATGCACTTCCATGCTCACTTATATCTCAAAAACTTTGCAGAATTCTCTCTGTTAATAGGCATTACTATGGTTAGAGAATTCATAATATCATTGTTGCCTGATGTAGGGATATCTGTCTGTCAGAAACACAGCCAAGACCACAACTTCACTGCATCAGGACTTAAGTGCTCCTATCCAGTAACTTCAGGTCATAGTCAGTATGAACAGAATTTGCTGAAATGTAGGTAAAAGGCTTCAGTTGCTTGGTCAGCAGCTGAAGTATTTTTGTGGTTGTATAAATTCACTTAAATGCCTGTACAAAAATCTGCCCCATAAGAAAGGTTTAATATTTGATAAGCACCACGTGAGTAACTAGATGCAATACCCTTTTTCTCTATTAAAGGCAATGAAAGAAAACTGAGGCATTATATGCTTGAAAGAAAGTTATATTTTAAGAAAGCATCAGCCAATCTTTTATTTTTTATGAGCCATTCCCCAGTGCTAGCAGTAACATACAGTAAGGCCTTTAAGGAGGACATATCGCTTAATAGAACATCTTGGTATATTGTGTTTCACCTAAAAAAAAGTGCTTAACTGTGTTATAGAACTAGATTGCATATCATCATGACCTCAACATTTTGAAAGTAGAATATGCTACGGTAGACAATTCAGTTACTTTCCCCTTCATTACAACCACTTCTGTAATAACGGTCTTACCAATGAGAAGCCACCAGATTTTCTGACGAACCATTTTCTTCTCACTACTCTAGTGACAGAGGCAAAAGCAAAGCTCCTGAATGATTACAGAATGAATTTAAAAAGTACGTTAGCCTGTTGTATGTTAATGCTAATTAATATTAATTAATGTTAACAATATGTTAATTAATAATAATTCATAATCTTAGTCATGTATATAGAGATGTAATAAGTAAAACAGCATTGGGATATATGTTAGATATTTTCATGAGAATTCTGAAGGGTAAACATTAATCAGCTTTTAAAGATCATCCTTTTCTGTTAGTATTGCACCGCAGTTAGCATTGTGCCTCAGAATTACTGCAGGAATTATAGTTTGGGAGCTTAGGAAAGTCACATAAAAATATTTCACATGGAAAGCATTCTATCAACAACTGGTGTGTTTTGGAATGGGTTTATAATTTAAATCATTATGCACATTGTCATGATCATGCAGACAGAGAGTAATAGCTCTCTAAATCACACTCATTACCATATTGTCTTGGAATATCTGCTTACCATGCATGCATGTTATCTGTGTCATTGGCCAACTTTCCAAGATACAAATCAAGAACAAAGTTGACACTAATCTTGGGACTGACAACAAAACTCCAGATAGACGTAAATCAAATTACTGCCATATCTTGTCCCACCACTCATTTTTGGATGAGAAGAGTGAAATGGTTCTGCTTCTCATCTTACTACCCAAGTTCCACCTGTGAGATATCAAAAGAAGGTTGAAGTCCTTCAATGCTTTTCACAGATTCCCTTTTGCATTTTTGTTCAAATTCTCTTCTAGTAAAAAAGATTCACGTGTTGATGTTGATCCATATCAGTGTATCTGCCTGTTATTTTTAGATTCCACTCAATATTTTCTTATTTTTACCTTTTCAACTAGTGTAAACAGCTGCTCACACTGGTGACGATTGTGAGCTCGTGATTGCAATGAACACCTCATAGCAAGTCAGAGTAATAAAGGATTGCTTGACCATCCTAGCTGTTCATAGAGGAAAAAAAAAAAAACACACACACACACACAAACAAACAAACAAACAAAGCAACCAAAAAACAACAACTAGCCAAGTACAATTCTCAATACATCTTCAGGCAGAGACTCAAGCAGAAACTCATTAGAACTTCTCTACTCATCATAAGAATTCTGATTAAGCTGAAGAACATAAAATGCTTCAGGCCAAACAAGCGTGTCATTGTATATAGATCTCTTATGCAATTCTTGTAAATCATATTCAAGAAGATGGCTTTAAATGCTGAAGTGTAATTAGAATAATTACTGCTTTGCAAGTAGCAGGAAGTTGTATCCAGTAGGACCAAGTGAGGCAGTTTGAAGGGATGGGGGAGGAATATGAAAGAAAACACATCATCCCAAATTCTGGCTCTAAAAAGATTCAGAATTAATTTCAGACTATTTAAAGAGCTTGCTTCATCATAGAAATATTTCATTTCGGTGAGAAGATTCCCATAGGGCTAACAAATTCTTTTAAAAATATGCTTGGCTCCTTGGAAGTCTCGTTAGATATCTTAAAAATTGAAGCATTTAGTCAAGTGAGGAAACATAAAAGAGCTGCAATTCAGCATGACGCTGTGACAAGAGCGGGGTTGAGGGAAATCACTGTAAACAGGACATTATCACAAAATAATTAATTTGTTTCTTATATTAAAAAGACAGATTAATAGTAAATACCAGAAATCAAAAATTTTTTGCAGAGGCGATCGGCTCCGGGGCAGAAGCGTTCTGCAGCGGAGCGGGGGATCAGGCCAGGCAGGGCTGATTTTTCCGGCATCGAGCCTACTTGAGGGAGCCGCCAGGACCCGGCAGCCCTCGTGAGGGAGGCTGACGAGGCGAAGGCGGAGCCAGCAGCGCCCCCTCCCCAGCCGTTCAAAAGCTGCCCCTAGGGAGCGCGAGCGACCAGGGCGGGCAAACAGGGCGTGGCGCGTCAAAAGGGAGTGGCGCGGCAGTTAGCGCGGCAGTTCGCGCAGGCAGGGCGAGCAGGCAGGGCGAGCAGGAAGGGCGAG
Organism: Aythya fuligula; assembly: GCF_009819795.1. Taxonomy (NCBI): domain Eukaryota; kingdom Metazoa; phylum Chordata; class Aves; order Anseriformes; family Anatidae; genus Aythya; species Aythya fuligula. The sequence goes on along the minus strand of NC_045569.1, from coordinate 749,581 downwards.
CAGGAAGGGCAGAGCGCTCCCCCCGCCCACACGAACACCTCCTTAACGACAGCAGTTAGCTAGGTGATAATGGTCTCCACCAGGCACGGTGCGCTCTCCAGGAAGTCGGTACACACGCAGACCGACTACCCCTTAAAAAATGCCGCAGTTCAGGTCACCGGATGCAGGGAGTGTCTGAGCCTGTTGCTGCCATCGGCGGGAGGCAGAGAAACCGCGTGCGTGAGGTGCGAGCAGGTGGATGACCTGGTCCGCATGGTGGCGGAGCTCAAGGAGGAGGTGGAGAGGTTGAGGGCCATCAGGGAGTGTGAGCGAGAGATGGACTTGTGGAGTAACTCCCTGCAGGGCCTCAAGGGGAGGTACCGAGGTGAGACTCCTCAAATGGGAGCAGAGGGAGGGAATCTGGGAGTTGAGGAGGAATGGAAACAGGTCCCTGCTCGACATCGCAGGCGATGCCCTCCCCTTCCAGCCTCACTTTCCCAGGTGCCCTTACACAACAGGTTTGAGGCCCTGGAGCTCGACAGACCAGTAGCTGAGGAAGAGGTAGCAAGTGTTCCCAGGAGGATGCCTAGGGCGAGGAGGTCGACTCCACGCCTCAGGACTGCCTCCATCAAGAAAGACAGGAGGGTTATTGTTGTTGGAGACTCTGTTCTTAGGGGAACAGAGGGCCTATTTGTCGGCCTGACCCTACCGGTAGGGAGGTTTGCTGCCTCCCTGGGGCCAGGGTCAGGGACGTTGCCAGGAAGCTTCCCAACCTGGTACGCCCCTCTGATTATTATCCTCTTTTGATAGTCCAGGCGGGCAGTGACAACATTGAAGAGAGAAGCCTGAAGGCTATCAAACGAGACTTTAGGGGGCTGGGTCGGTTAGTGGATGGAGCAGGAGTGCAGGTGGTGTTTTCATCCATCCCTACGGTGGCAGGGAGGGGTACAGAGAGGACACGGAAAGCCCACCTGTTAAACACGTGGCTCCGGGGCTGGTGCCAACGCAGAAATCTTGGGTTTTTTGATCATGGGGCACTTTACTCAGCACCTGGCCTGATGGCCGCAGATGGGTCCCTATCTTTTAGGGGAAAAAGGATCCTGGGCCAGGAGCTGGCAGGGCTCATTGAGAGGGCTTCAAACTAGGTAGGAAGGGGGATGGGGCTGAAGCTAGGATTGTTGGGGCTGTGCCAGGGGGAGCAATGGCAAGGCCGGGGGATAAGGCCCAGCTGAAGTGCATCTACACCAATGCACGCAGCATGGGTAACAAACAGGAGGAGCTGGAAGCCATCGTGCAGCAGGCAGGCTACGACTTGGTTGCCATTACGGAGACGTGGTGGGACCAGTCTCATGACAGGAGTGCTGCAATGCCTGGCTATAAGCTCTTCAGAAGGGACAGGCAGCACAGAAGGGGTGGTGGTGTGGCTCTCTATATTAGAGAGTCTTTCGAGGTTGTAGAACTCGAGGCTGGGAATGACAAGGTTGAGTCCCTTTGGGTTAGGATCGGCAGGGACAACAAGGATAGTGTCCTGGTCGGGGTCTGCTATAGACCGCTGAACCAGGATGAGGAGACTGATGAGGAGTTCTACAGGCAGCTGACAGAAGTTGCAAAATCGTCAGCTCTTGTACTCGTGGGGGACTTCAACCTCCCTGACATATCCTGGAAGCACAACACAGCCCAGAGAAAGCAGTCTAGGAGGTTTCTGGAGAGCGTGGAAGATAGCTTCCTGACACAGCTGGTTAGTGAGCCTACCAGGGGTGGCGCCCTGCTAGACCTTCTCTTCACAAACAGAGAAGGACTGGTGGAGGATGTGATTGTTGGGAGCTGTCTTGGGCAGAGTGACCACGAAATGGTGGATTTCACTATTCTTGGCGAGGCCAGGAAGGGGACCAGTAAAACCGCTGTATTGGACTTTCGGAGGGCTGACTTTGAGCTGCTCAGGACACTGGTTGGTAGAGTCCCTTGGGAGGTGGTTCTGAAGGGCAGAGGGGTCCAGGAAGGCTGGGCGCTCTTCAAGAGGGAAATCTTAGTGGCGCAGGAATGGTCTGTTCCCACGTACTCAAAGACGAGCTGGCGGGGAAGAAGACCAGCCTGGCTCAACAGAGAATTGTGGCTTGATCTTAGGAGAAAAAAGAGGGTTTATAATCTTTGGAAAAGTGGGCAGGCCACTAGGGAGGACTTTAAGGATGTAGCGAGGCTGTGCAGGGACAAAATTAGGAAGGCCAAAGCTCATCTGGAGCTCAATCTGGCTACTGCTGTTAAAGATAACAAAAAACGTTTCTATAAATACATCAACACAAAAAGGAGGACTAAGGAGAATCTCCATCCTTTACTGGATGCGGGGGGAAACTTAGTTACAAGAGATGAGGAAAAGGCGGAGGTGCTCAATGCCTTCTTTGCCTCAGTCTTTAGCGGCAATACCGGTTGTTCTCTGGATACCCAGTACCCTGAGCTGGTGGAAGGGGATGGGGAGCAGGAGGTGACCCTCACCATCCACGAAGAACTGGTTGGTGACCTGGTAAGGCACTTGGATGTGCACAAGTCGATGGGGCCGGATGGGATCCACCCAAGGATACTGAGAGAACTGGCAGAGGAGCTGGCCAAGCCACTGTCCATCATTTATCAGCAGTCCTGGCAATTGGGGGAGGTCCCAGTTGACTGGCGGCTAGCAAACGTGACGCCCATCTACAAGAAGGGCCGGAGGGCAGACCCAGGAAACTACAGGCCTGTCAGTTTGACGTCAGTGCCAGGGAAGCTCATGGAGCAGATCCTCTTGAGAGTCATCACGCAGCACTTGCAGGGCAAGCAGGCGATCAGGCCCAGTCAGCATGGGTTTATGAAAGGCAGATCCTGCTTGACGAACCTGATCTCCTTCTATGACAAAGTGATGCGCTGGGTGGATGAGGGAAAGGCTGTGGATGTGGTCTACCTTGACTTCAGCAAGGCTTTTGACACCGTCTCCCACAGCATTCTCCTCAAGAAACTGGCTGCTCTTGGCTTGGACTGGCGCACGCTTCGTTAGGTTAGAAACTGGCTGGATAGCCGGGCCCAGAGAGTCGTGGTGAATGGAGTCAAGTCCAGTTGGAGGCCAGTCACTAGTGGCGTTCCCCAGGGCTCGGTGCTGGGGCCGGTCCTCTTTAATATCTTCATCGATGATCTGGATGAGGGCATCGAGTGCACCCTCAGTAAGTTTGCAGATGACACCAAGTTAGGTGCGTGTGTCGATCTGCTTGAGCGTAGGAAGGCTCTGCAGGAGGATCTAGATAGGCTGGACCAATGGGCTGAGGTCAACTGCATGAAGTTCAACAAGGCCAAGTGCCGGGTCCTGCACCTGGGGCGCAATAACCCCAATCAGAGCTACAGGCTGGGAGAGGAATGGTTGGTGAGCTGCCAGGCAGAGAAGGACCTGGGAGTGATGGTGGATAGTTGACTGAATATGAGCCAGCAGTGTGCTCAGGTGGCCAAGAAGGCCAACGGCATCCTGGCTTGTATTAGGAACAGCGTGACCAGCAGGGCTAGGGAGGTGATCGTCCCCCTGTACTCAGCTCTGGTGAGGCCGCACCTCGAGTACTGTGTTCAGTTTTGGGCCCCTCGCTACAAGAAGGACATCGAGGTGCTTGAGCGGGTGCAGAGAAGGGCGACGAAGCTGGTGAGGGGCCTGGAGAACAAGTCCTATGAGGAGCGGCTGAGGGAGCTGGGCTTGTTCAGCCTGGAGAAGAGGAGGCTCAGGGGCGACCTTATTGCTCTCTATGGGTACCTCAAAGGAGGCTGTAGCGAGGTGGGGGTTGGCCTGTTCTCCCACATGCCTGGTGACAGGACGAGGGGGAATGGGCTTAAGTTGAGCCAGGGGAGTTTTAGGTTAGATGTTAGGAAGAACTTCTTTACTGAAAGGGTTGTGAGGCACTGGAACAGGCTGCCCAGGGAAGTGGTGGAGTCACCATCCCTGGAAGTCTTCAAAAGACGTTTAGATGTAGAGCTTAGGGATATGGTTTAGTGGGGACTGTTAGCGTTAGGTCAGAGGTTGGACTCGATGATCTTGAGGTCTCTTCCAACCTAGAAATTCTGTGATTCTGTGAACAAGCTGTAATATACCCAGATACCCTCAACGTGATATACAATGCATCTGTTGGGTACCTTTGCAAGAAGCTCAACCTTCAGAAAGTTTAAAAACAAAACCAAACCAAAATGACAACACAACACCACTGGCCTCCTGATTCTCCCTGCTACACAAAGAACATTGTGCTAAAACAACAACAACAACAACAAACTTCCTAATGTGGCTGTGAAAGCGCTTAGTACCTCCTGCCCAGGACTTATTCTGCAACTTGCACCCTTTTTGAGGATTGATCCTACAAGACGTATCAGCTGGGAGCATGTCCCCTACAGCTTCATAAATTATTTTATTTAATGTGAAGATTAATACAAAGTAATAAACAGGTAGAAGTATGGGACTACACCCCAGGCGAACGTAAGTATGCTTTAACTCAGCTAGCCTGGGGAATTTGATAAAGCTCAGATATATTCTGCAGCCCAATTTACCTACCAGGATATCAGAATCTTTTGAGATTCTTTAATAGCTGCATCAGTGTTAATTTTATGCTAATCTCTTACTGTGCATATCCATGATCATTAAGACTTTAGGAGATTGGATATTACATACAATAGCTTATCAGTTGTTAAATAGAGAGTTAATGGAAAATATCTGATAAATTTAAACATTAACTTTATATTTGTTTCCTGTACAGCTGTACACAATAAGAAGTTATCTGGCTAGCATTAATGTACTTTATTTTTTGCATGATTGCTTTTGTTAACTAATACGTCACAACATAAAAGCAGACCTTTTTAGAGAACACAAGGTTATTCAAATGAGTGATGTTTCTTTCCAATTCTATATTACATGAACAAAACTGCTACATAATCTGAAAGAATAAAATAATTTCCTGTCTTTGATTTACCTGAACCTCATTAAATCTCAGTTTAACTAGTTTCATTTCCCCTGATTAATCCCATCTCCTGAGATATTTTTGAAGTCATTGGCCATAACAAAGCTCTCCTGCTGATAAAACTGAAGAACCTGTTGTTTCTTGGCTGTGCTGATCAACCTGATTCTTATTGCTAAAGATACATATCCCAAAGAAATCAAAACTGCACTGAATAGAAAACTCAGCCTGCACCATTTGCTCTTTAATTTGGGTAAATGCAGCCTTCAGAGGTTGGATATTCATATGTTAGTGGTGGTTAGTTTTATAAAAGTAGCTTTAAGTTTCCACAATACCACTATGTGTCTGCCTTTCTTGGAAAAGAAAACACAGCTTTGTTTCCACAGCAAGGAAAAATAATTTTGTCTATATTCAGCTCTCCTTAGAAATTTATGCTCTGAAAGTAAATAAAATAATTACATTGAAAAATAGAAAAAATACTGTTTTGTGACTTCTGTAATTCAGCTCGTATGCTGGGGACCTGAGGGACCGCTTTCATTTAGTTTTATTCCTCATGGTTCAAGGCACAGGGCTCTCCTTTCACTGTTGACTGCTCAACCAATTCTGCCCTTGAACCAATTCCAATGGTATTTACGAATGCTATTGAGCTGGAAATCTTAGTGTAGGATACATTGCAGAGAATCTCTCCGTGCAAAGCGAGCACAAATTAGTACCAGTTCCCAACCATGGCAAGTTTTATTTCTATGCAACAATGTGTAACAACAAAGCTAGTCTGGAAAGTTAGAATCTTGCCAGCACTCCCCAGATCCTAGCCTGGGCACTCCTATGCCCACACTGCAGAACATTTTGATGTCCAGGACACCATGTGTCTTCCCTGTGGACTACAGGAGGCTCTGAAAGACTTAAATCACCCACTACGGGAGCTCCTGTCCTGCAGGGCTCCTCAGTGCTCACACATCACCCATTGCTGGGTTACTTCTGTTGGCCAGATCAGCTTCAGTTAAGTAACCGCTGCATGACTATTGGGCATGCTGTGCCCCTTCCCCTCCTGGCCTGGCACAGACATGCAGTATGACAGTCAGCAATGGCTTGTAAACATCAATTTAAAATTGTTTAGACTGTGATACTTTAGAGAACACCTAAGAATAAATGTTTCTACCAGTCAGATGATTGCTCATGATTTGTGAAACTTTTAGTCAAAGGACTACAGTGTCTCTCATTTCTTGCTATTTGATTTCTCATTACTACTTAGGGGCAAAAAAAAATATTTTTTTTTTTCCCATTTTCATCTTTCTCCCCCTTCCTCATAGTTGAGCTTCTTTATAATTTGCTAGGTTCATATGTATTAATAGAAAAACGAAGGTGTTAAACTGTAAAAATAATTGTCTGCCACAAGTTTATAAGTTACATCTGATGATGGTTTGTGTAGATATTTACTGCACTATTTACTCATCCGTTAAACAAAAGGGAGTACTTCCTCTCATACGTCTTGCATGTTGGTAAAATGCTACCAAAGCAATCTATTATTCTGTTCTAAAAGGGCATGCTCATTAAAATATTGTAAGTAGCTCTGGATTTCATATCTTGCTGTAAACTACATAGGAACACATAAATTGTTTTCCAATTAACATTTTCTCTAAGATTTTCTTTTTATTTCGCCCTCTCAGGTTTCAACAAATTACACTGAATACAGATTATGTGGCTATGCAGCTACTAGGTTTTCTATGCTATAAAAAGGAAAAGTTTTATTGGGATCCTCCTTGGTTTTAATGTACAGCCAAGAGCCTACGTACGTTAATTTTTTTGTTCAGAATATTTCTTCCTGAAAGTGAAAGACCCCATTCAGATCTGACAAAAGCTTTTATTTATAATGTCAAATTTATAATGTAAATTGTTGCAAATCAAACTTGATTAGTTTGATTAGGCAAGACAGCTACTGACTATCAACTTCAATATATTAGCAACCAGAAGTCACAGCTTCTAAAGGAATTAAATTAGAAACTAAAGACTGAATAAAAACTTGCATTTTATCATTTTCTCTGCAACCGGTAATGCCAGAGCTGTTAATATTATGGGAATATGTCAATATGCATGGGAAAATTATATGGGAATTTGTCCCTGCATACTTCAGGCATCCAAAATCCGCTGACATTGATTGCGACTTTGGTATGCACAATCAAGATGAATTTTGATCTACTTGAAGTGTTGTGAGGGAATGGGATTCAACATGGTTTGATGTATTTACATACATGTTTTGCAGCTCATGATATTTCAGATCCCTGCCTAAACTGTGTGAAAAAAACCCCACAACAGTCACATTATTTTTAAGGAGATACCCCACCCCTCAATCTCAAGTGATACCTTCCAAAGAGAAGTGTGGCTGGAGTTCAGTAGGCCATGCTATACTTCAGCTACCATTTCAATTGAGAATGTTTAATATTTATATTAATTTACATGAATATGCATATGCATTGGCAACTTTATCCTATTCTTTCTAGACATAAGGAAGAAACTTATGTCACTGCAATTATAAAGCACATTTAAAGCACCAAAAGGTCACAGGATTCAAAAAACCACCAGGATTAATGTTTGCTTTCCATACTGCTACCATATTATATCTCCTACCTTCCATTTTTGCCATTACTTCTCATTTAGTTTATTACTATTTACATAAAAAAAATAAATATGGATAGATAGATAGATAGGGCATGAAACAGAGCAGAATCCCTGTAGAAATCTAGGTTTACACATCCAGACCATATACAGTTCCGTATCTACTGCCCCTCAAAAACACTCAGATGGAACTAGCTAACAAGGTGAGCTCTCTCTGCCCCTCGCTACTCCCCAGCCTCCTTTCCCCACCCGCTAATTGCTAGGTCTCAAAATGAAGCTAAACCAGGGAAAACAAATCAGTTTCTTCCACTCTCATCAACATCATATTCAGCAGACCCACTGGGCCCTCAGTAACACTGAGCAGCCGCTTCATCCCCAAATGATACAATTAAAACCCCACCATCTTTAGTGTTATTAAAGGCATCAACTGAAAAGGCTGAGAGGTGAACTTGGAAAGGCAAAGCAGCTACCAACGACTATTCTGGGAAACATACAAGAGAGAGGCATTGCCCTATTTTGCATGTTCAGAAGCATCTGGCATAATGAAGACTAGATACATACTCTCCCTCTACAAAGACCTCAGAAGTAGAGGGGTGAAAATGCATCTGTAGCTGATATGACTTGTTGAATAGAAATGCACTATTTGCACAGATTCTTTCAGTGTAAAATATTGTTTTTACACTACATTGACAAGACAGTATACTGACTGATACAGCTGATAGAATTTTCAGACCTTTGCATTTACAGTACCACGTAAACCAACTACCAATATTGCCATGACTGAATTTCATCTTTTTAAACTCTAAAGACCAGAAGTAACTGCCATGCTTACAAGGAGAGTGCTCTTATCAATTTTGAAATGAACATGTCGATCTTTCTGAACGTTCACAGTCCTGGGAGGATAACGTCTTTTGTTGATTGTGCACCCATAGCTCGGCTGGTTACAGCCAGCTGATACATGGGTGAGGAGAAAGAGCCCAGTGTGAGCCAGCTTGGTTATTACTCCTTATTGGAACTAAGGTTCATCTCTTTTTCTGCATAATGGGCCTATATATAGAGAAAAACAAATCCTGTTTCCTTTGAAAAAAAACATTTTTCTTTAATCTCTCTTATATCAGGCAATTTCCAGATGATTGTTTCTTCACTGCCTGAATTTCTAGATGGATTTCTGCTGGGCATTCTATAAGCTCTCTCGCTCTCCCACTTTTAATAGGTTATACATAATATTTGGTGTGAAGGCTGCATACATATAGAGACATTATGCTACTAATACAGCCCTATCTTCAAATGTTTTGCTATAATCAAGTACTTTATCACCCTCCCAGCTCCCCACTGGCTGACTCCCTCCACTCCTTGGTTTCTTTCTGCCTCCATTTCATGGCCGTTGTTTCTTTCCCACAGGTACCCTTTCTGAATTATATGCTGCCAGTACGAAATGTTCACTCAGTCCTAAAATCCTATTTTTGTTTTAGTTAGACAGTCTTTAGAATTATTTGTTTCAGGATCTGAAGGCCATTATTCAGTGCCTTTATATTTGCCCCTCAAGCTTTATGTGTCAAGAACCAAATAGCCAAGTGTTTAGAACAGAAAATTGGGTTACAAAGTTTTGAACTTGTCCTGTGATAAATCTTTTCCAGGATGAGGGGTGCTCACTCATATCTGGAAAAGATTAACCCCTAAGAAGAATGCAAGAATCCAAAACTCAATTAGCATATATTAAGCTAAGCCACATACTACATTACAGTAACCTGAAAGTTCTAAACAAAGGTAACAAGATCTGCACCACAATTCTGTAAAGTCTCTGTAATGTCTAATAATTGTTCTTGCCAGTATATCCACAAATGCCACAATATCCACATTTGCTCAAATAAGCAGTTACTTACATGTACAAATGTTGGAAGGTTTATATCATAATTAATGGAATATAGCAAAAAGTTCAATTTAAATGTAACAATGCAGAATACATTTTACTATCCCCAGTTTCTTTTCACAGGCAGCTTTTCCATGAACCTTCTCCAAGTCTTAGGAAAACAGACTTGATTTCAGTGTGGTTGACAATGTTGGAGCAGTAACAGTGACTAGAGGATGGTTCAGGTTTCTGATGCCCTGCATCTCAGAGCAACATTTGAACAGAGTCCACCAAGAAAGTAAATACAGTTATTACATTTTTCCCTTGATTGGAAGAATGAAACAGTCAAAATCTTCACCAATTGAAATTTTGAAAATTAGAATCTTGCTTTGTATTTGAAGAAAGCATGCATTTAACATGTGCACAGTTGTCAAGTTAGTCAAGTACTACTATATGTAGACTTCAACTTAGGCAGGAGAGGATAAGCATGGTACAAAAATCTTGCCTTTTATACAGTCAGAAAAAATATCACACAAATGAAATATTTGTTTTCTTTCAGAAGGTACAGATCATAAATGAAAAAGAAAAATGCTTAACTTACCTGAGGTTTAAGCTACGACTCCAATAAGAGACTGAAATTGAAATTTTCAGGAATACCTCGTAGGTATCCAAAATTAAGGTATGTTGAAATAGTCAAAATTTACCATAAAGGTAAGTCATAGCCCCAGAATAAAGTTTACTGAGAATGGTAAGTGCTTCAGCATTCAAGGTACAATAAGGATTCCAAAACTCTACAGAAAACAAATAAACAACAACAAACAACAACAACAACAAAAACTTTTACATGGATAGCAATGCTGAAAAGTACCCATCAGGCATCTTGTTCCAAATAATTCCTCTTTAGTGCATAGTTTGACTACGTTTGTTCCTCTGAAAACACCAGTCCCTATTTATACTCATAGAATCACAGAATGGTTTGGGTTGGAAGGGACCTTAAAAATCATGTAGTTACAATCCCTGCTGTCAGTTCAAAACCATTAGCCCTAGTTCTATAACTACAATTCCTGACAAAGAGTCTCTTCCCATCTTTCCTGTAGGCCCCCTGCAAGTACTGGAAGGCTGCTATAAGGTGTACCCTTATTTTTTCAAATATAATAATATGTAGGAAGGCAAATTAATGTATAAACTTAAAATATATATATATTTTTTATTGAATACTACACCTTTTGGAAAAGGTAGAATATCAATTTTATACTGCTTTATCAGTCACAGCAACTGAAGAAAAGCTCTTTAAATCTCAACTTCTTCATTAGATAGGCAGAAATGACTAGTTTATCCTAAAAAAAAATTCACCAAAAAATCCTCCAATACTTGTACAGTAATGTTAGATGCTAGAGTATATATTAGTATATAGAGTATATATTCTGGTCATTACTCTAGAAAAGAGCGCCTGAAATTGGCAACCAGAAGATATGTTTACTAGCCTACTACAGTAGGACAAGTGAGGAAAAAAAAATAAGGAAAAAAATGAGGAAAAAAAATAAGCATAGTCCAAAAATTCACAATACAAGAAATTCACAATACAAGAAATTATTGCAAGTGACAAGAAGATGTGGTCTTCAGAAGCAAAAAGAGAGGAGAAGGAAAGGGAAAATAGGAGGAGAGGAAAAGGAAAAAAAAAAAAAAAGAGGAGAAGGAAAGGGAAAATACAATGATACAGGCAGGTGTGGCTAGAAGAGGCTGCCTGTGCCTTTACCACAGTGATGCTGCCCCCCAGATGGCTGCAGGCATCAGCTCCCATACATGTATCACTGGACTGAGGCAAACACCAGCAACTACAGTCATCAGCATGGAAAAGTTCAACTGAAAATGTATTGTTTTCAAGAGCGGTGAGAGCAAAGCTACTGTCAGCAAATAAAGCTGAAGGGAATTAAGAAATCACTGAAACAAATGAAAGGAAATATTTTTTTTCCCCCCCCAACATCAAAAATAGTGGCATGTTCCCTGTACACAAACTATAGTTTATAGTCTTGCTAACTGTTTTGAGTAAAGAAAAAGAACCTGGAATGACTTAAATGGGAGCAAGGAGGAAAAAAGGGAAGTTGGATGAGACACTCTTGAGGCTGAATAAAAACATTCTGAGACCTATCAATTAAAAAATATATGTTTCTTTGTCCTGTCAATGCAGCCATTTGTGTTCAAAATCCCTGTGCAGGATCCAAACAGTGACAGTTCAACAACCTATTTTAAATAATATTTTATTTAGATTCTATTATTTTTGCAAGGCTCAACAGCAGTAATTCGGTTGGTACAGTTCCCTTCTCATTATCACTCCTCAGTATGGCACACTCTCCATGTCACACAATAAAAGAGAAACTGTGCCACCTCTCAGTGCCTTAATTACCACTGCAGCCACATCCAACCCAGACAGCAGATCTCATTTCCTAAACCTGCATTGAATTAGGTCACAATCTGGCCTCCAGGATACTTCCTACTACAATTCATGATAGCTAAATATGATCAAAAGTTTCCAAAGATGTTAAACATAATCACTGTTTGAGTCTCATCTGCTTGAAATAAAAGATGGAGAATTACCAAAGGCTGCTTTAGAGTGGAAAAAAATAGTAATAAAAACAAACAAAAAACCACAAACAAACAAAAAAACACAAACAAACAAAAAAACACAAACAAACAAAAACAAACAAAAAAACCCACAACAAAAATGAAGCACAGCTTATTTCATTTTTGCCTTACCCCACAGCTGCTAAGTAAATTTAATAAGTCTTTGTTTTATGAAGAATCATAAAAACAGTCTAAAAGCAATTTTATATAGCCAACAGGTATTAAATAAATACACCTTCACTATAATACACAACTACATTTTGGTCCCATAAAAGTGCCTCTGATTTTACACTTCATATTCTCTATTTTGTGTGTTAACATGCAACATACATGTATACCTACATTAGAAGTGCTCTGACAGAAGTACCGAGTTAACATCCAAAACATTTCCCACTCACCTCTCATACATCTGTGCAATGGCTTCCAGTTTATGCACAATGCTGACTTCTCTTCTGCTCTAAAAATTTTCTTCCCCCTTTTCTTCCAGATCTATTTCTGTGAACTTCGATTTTCTCCAGGCTGTTCTCTTAACTACCACTCTCTTTTCTTTGCATATAATGCAATGCCTGGTTTGTCAACCTACAGGTCCAGTTCATCCACAACATTTGCTTTCTCTTTATGTGCTGCTGTGGGCATTCCTGGCAGGAAATAACCGACCAAGTTGATATCTTTCTATAAACGTTTTTCCCTTCAGCTCTGACATCTTCCTAGCTCTACTTTTCTGCTTCAGCAAAGTGCTATGTTTGTAGTCTTAGACTTCTTTATGCTATTTTTATATTTTTTCTTTTGAAACTTTTTCTCCCTCTTGTTTGCACACCTAATGATTTCTCCAGAGAACACATGCAAAATATAATATCATTTTTCAACAAGAAAGTTTTTCATCTTTTCAGGATGCAAGGTTTTCACCACTCTTCATATTTTATCCACCATTTGCTTCAGTAACCCTTTCTCAAAACCTTATTTCATTGATCTCGCTGCCATCCCCAGACCATTTTTCCCAATAGCTCATATCAATACTGCTCTTTTCTAATATACCCAGCTTTTCCTTGAAGTACAAACATACTCTGTAGCAATGAAAACTAGGAACTATCAATAACTAGCTTCCTGTTTCACCCTAAGACCCGGCTTTAAGCTGCTGATCGTACATTTCTCAGTATCTTTCCCTTCCTTGGCTCTGTCTTCTGATTCTATCTCTAGTTCTCTAACCTTCCTTCAGTATTTTCATGAGAACACCACACTTCAGCCTCCGGACTTCTTATCTCTTCCATATCTTCTCTCTGAATAGTTACCTCTGCACATGAGGGAGAGGTTAACATACCTGCACCAATCACAAACATATCTGCTTCAGATCCTTTCAACCAACAGCATTGAAAATCTCTCCTCTTCTGGACTCACAGGATAAAATCTGACCTTTACTACCAACCAAAAACATTTCCTAAACCAAGTCAAATACAAGTTTTGCAACATTTTTTTTTATGACAATTTTTCATATTTGTTGTTTCCAACCAACAATCGAAAATTTGGACTTGCACATTCACTTTGTGTCATTCCTCTTCCTAGTGGATCTACTACTCTGAATTTATTCATTAATAACACTGCAGCAAAAATTATTTTTCCATTTTTTTCTTTAGTCATGCAATCCTACAGTTTAAATGTGAGTTTATTTTATTTATTAGCAACCTGCAGGTAATAAAAATCAGTAAGAAGAATTATATGGACAATTGTACTTCCTACTGACATACAAGTAAAATCAGTCCAATAGTATCAGTTTATCTCTGGTAGTTATAAATACCTCTCACCATTATGTTTTCACTTCAGACAGCAATTAAGTCTTCAGTGTGCAACTAAGCCAGCCCTAATTAAAGTCAATGGGAATTTTTCCACATATTTAAAACTGTTGGTTAAGGCCCCAAAGTAATCTTATAAAGAGCATGGTACGTCACAACAATAAATCGACTCTGCCTTTGAAAGAAATACTGGAGCTGCATTGCAAGCTTTCCATTTCACAACCATTTTCTGGAGCCAGATGCCCAAATGACTACTTAAACCTTTTGATAAATAGTAAAACAACTGTGCACAAAGGACCTAATCCTGCTCTCATTGAAGATGATGCTGAAACTCCAAAAGAGCAGAGGTAGTGCCTAAAGTCTACCTACCAGGCACTCCATGTCTAGTCTAGAAAGTACTAAGAGGTATTGACTGGCATTGCCATACACAATGACACACTAAATGCTCAATTATTCCGACAACAGCAGATCTCAAAATCTTTATAAAGACACTGCCTTCTACAACAGATAATCAATCACAAAAGCAGTTTTCATGATCCAACTTGTCTTAAAATGTGAATTACAGCTGTCTTCAGCTTTTTCCTTCTGGTCAATTTAATTGAATAGGCTAGTATCTCACCTGAATATAGGCCAGCAAAAATGAAGGAATGAGATGGATTGAAAAAATTTCAAGTTTCAAAATTTCAGTTTCATTTTTCTTAGAGAAATAAGATGACCTGAGAGGCTCTGTAAGAAAAACAAACAAACAAACAAATAAATAAAAAATCAGCTACCAAAGTTTTTCCTTTATGAGCAGAATTGCTGGACCAAAGCTTTCCTACAAGCAAAGAGCAAGGAAGGAGGTATTTGACCAGCATGGCATAACCACAGAATGAAAGATACTGTGTGCAAGATGCCACAGGCCAGCAGGAATATCAGCATTGCCAGTGATTCATGGTGGGCATATCGGCAACTAACAGCTATTTCAGGAGATAAAATGGGGGGAATATTGACATAACCATACACTAATGAGATACTGATAAGAAGAACAAGACAAGAAAGCAGAAAACTGGTAAGCTATTGCCTCCCCAAGCAAACTGTCAAAACTCATTGTACCAACAATATTGCAAACTCAGCAACATGGACTCAGTTGAAATGCTTTTTGTCTGTAGACTGAATTTTACCTGACTGGTAGGTGCTCAGATAGACTTGAGACATTAATGGCTGGTTTCTTCCCAATGACAGAGGAAGAGAAATTTTATTTTTTCTCCTCCAAGTTTTGTGGAATCACCTTCATAAAAATATTACTGCTAAAAATTTCATTCATGTGAACACTTCCCATTTAACCTAATCACTGCCATGCCTTTTGGACAATGGCTGATTTTTCCATCTTTGCTCTGGGACGATCCGCTTCAAGTTCACAGCCAAACAGGTCCTACAGCTGTGAGAGCTCCTCACTGATAGTGATATATTTCTCAGTTGCTTGAATAACTAAGGCCGAGGGAATGCTAAATACTTTATATAGTCATTCCACTTATATCTTCTTCAGTTTTAGAATTTCCATATTCTCATGTCTCTTTTGATTTAAGAGAAGTACTACTTATACTTGTCTTACATAAGTTTAAAGTCAGAAAGACCACTATCTATTTAAATCTGACCTTCATTTAATTTAAGTCTAACAACCAAAATAGCTGCTGATTAAACTAAATCTTATTTTGAGTAACATAATGGGTCTTCTGCTATGCTCTACAAGGCCATGACAAAGTAATCCTTAGATAGCCTACAAAGCCTAGAATTTTCTTTTTAATTATAACATCCCTTCAGTATTCCCTGAGAAATAAAAAGTATTAACAATAGTCTACTCACTTAAAAACTTTAGGAACTTTCAAGTGTAAGCTTCCAAACTGAAGTCATCACAGCATACTGTGATACACAGTTCACTGCATCTATTAATACCTTGCTTACATAGTTAATCATTATCACTGTGTTGGTTTTTATTTTCTTAGTTTGTCAGTTCCAAACAGATGTTATTCATGTGACATTTTGGACAAGATCATAGGGATAACTTTAGTTTAATGACTAATTAACAAACTTGTGCAGGAATAACATGGCAATATATTAGACAAAATGTCACATCACAGGCATGCTGGGTTTCTCCTGACACTTCCCTTTCACTCACTGTATCTTTTTTTGGGCTGTCGGGGGGGGGGTGCTGCTTATGTTACCAAAGCTCACTACTTTTAGAAACAATAAACAAAACACAAGAGTAACAAATACTTACAGAAGAAAAATAAAACATGGAAGGCATAGTCTTTGGAGTAATCAGTCCTCTTGGACCCAGAAGTCATTACAGCTCTGCTAAATGGCTCAATTTTTATTGCTGCTTCTCCCAGAAGCATCATCCTGAACCAGTCAATGCACTTCCCTTCTCCAAGTGACCTTCCTGATGGGCCATCTCTCACAGCTTCAGTTTAATGGATCAATTTCAGAATAAGGACAACGAAGTTATCACCATTTCATCTGAGGCTTCTCTTTTGCTCTAAAAGCAGCAGGTGAGCAAATTATATTAATTGGTTTGGCATCCAAGGAAAAATAAGGACGTCCCTACCCTGCATACAGATAATACCCTCATATAATACTGGAATCACTTTTTAAAAAAAAAAAAACAAAACAAAACAAAAAAAAAACACTTCTTTTTTTTTTTTGGTCTGATTTATGTTAATTGAAATTAGGAAGTAAAAATGGCCTTAAGAGAGTTTTTTGTTGTTTAGTGTATCATGTTTATCAGGAAAGCAAGTAGCAGTTCTACCACTATCACTCCTCTCACGCTTCACAAGGACAAATTGCTGTGACAGGACTTAAAGGACTAGCTTAAAGTACAGCTACTTGGAAAAACAGCAGTTTCTCTCATTTTTGGATCAAGCCACAAGCTGAATGGTTCAGACAATATAATTATTGATTTATAACTTTTTTTTTTTTTTTTTTTTTTTAAACACACTTAAGTTAACAATGCTTCTAGATACTATCCATCTCCACAGCTGAGTACCAGTTGTTTGAGAAAATTGGGGACAGGATAACATACCCTTCCTTCCCCTCCTTCCCTCTCCCCCAACAAATAATTCATACACAAACATCTCAACGACCTGGGAAGCACCCTCTGTAGCTCAAACAGTTCTCAAGCTCTTTGTTAGGTATGATGTTTATCATTTATTTAGTACACAGTGCCAGAGCCTGAGGAAGAAAAGTTTAAAAATAATGTCAATAGACAGAGGATCATACTCAGAGTCATCTACCAATCTTGTTGTTGTCCCTGAGGCAAAAGGCAATGTGAATTCATTCAGGGCCATTCTATTATTTATGCAAGGAAGTGTCTATCAAACAGAGAATGAAAAGGAGTTACTCCCTATGCAAGGTCTGAAGGATCATGTCTAATAACTAGAGGCTTAATTTCAAGATTTCAGAAATTCTCATTTAAAAGCACCTGAAGCAAAGTCTAAACAGGGAATGATAAGAGAAGTAATTGGTGTAACAATTTGGGTACTATGGCCTATTTCTGATAGAAAGCACAATACATCTTGTATTAAAGATTAGGACAACAATGCAAGCCACCCCTAAAAACAACGCAGTACAATAGCTAGTAGAGATAGTGTTAACATTAACTCCAAATTTCCTGATTTTTGTCAGCTGCTTTCACAATAGATCTTTTTGATATATTCTCTTATTTAGTTTCCTTGACATTAAAAGGAAGCTTTAAAGGAAGATGTTGAAGTTATTAGCTTAAGAGACTGAAGTGACCATCCTCTTTCAATTTCTCTACTTTTTTGTTGCCTTGCTTTACCGGTTTCAATGTAGAATTCTTCCTCCATCTCTTCTAAAACTTTATCTCTTCCAATTATCACCTTATTTTCTCTTCCTCAGTGGTAAACTTTATTCTTTTCATGTTTCCTTTGTTCCCCCATACTGCATTTCTCCCCTTAAAATAATTATTCCTGCTCTCCATTTTCTTTTCTTGTATTTCCTTGCCATATCGAATTCATTCACGTCTACCAAGCATTCACACAGCTTCTTCTGTCACATATTGCAGTTTTGGTGTGGCAGGGGAGATCAAGTGACAAATTCCTATGATTGTAAAATTGCTACAAGCAGCAATATAGAGCTGGACTATTTTTATTTTCTCATTACACTGTGAAGAGATAGCTGCAAATAGAAAATAGCAACAGAAACCCCAATTACACACAGATTTTAAGTCATTTAAGACATGGGTTTAGTTAAAGCAGGTCAGAGATGAACACTGAAGGATTACGGGATCAGAAAACCAGCTACAAGTTCCTTTATCCACTGGTATTCTTTCCTAGAAGATTCCAGTGATTTATCTTATTTATTTATTGTATTTTTTTTACAAGCAATACTTATCCTTTTTGGTCTACTGCCTAATGCCAGTGAAGACCAGAGAACTTCTCTGCAAAGAGTTTAAAAAAAGACTTTTCAACATTTCACAACAGTGTTTCTTAAGAATATATAAATATATTTGCTAATAACACCTCCAATGGTACATTTAAAAATATGCAAGAGTAAGTCTGATCAATAGTAGAACAAAAGATGCAATGCTTCAGCAGTTTCCCCCCCCATTGCACTTAAGAAAGCAGAAAGATAGTATATGTTTCTTCATTTATAATTATTTGCTCTAATTTGTTAAACATTTTTAACATGATACACCTGAAACAACATCAGGAAGGGAAGTTCTGTAAGCAAAAGACACACCCCAGAGTAAACGCTATTTTCTGATCTAAAAATATGGTGTTCCCAGTCTGCATAGGTTTTTATAGGCAACCACATATGTGCTGTGGTGTTCTGCATACAGCACCTCTTCCTTCCCTATAATAAAGGGTAGCATACTTCCATTCTCATTCCAGGCAATCAGAATGAAAATGCATAAGGAATTAATGGGTTTATTCAGTCACAGTCATAAGTTTGGACCTTTTCAAAGGCTTGTTCTGGTTGCACAGTCATGCTGTAAAATTATCTTGTATTATTAATATAGCTCCTATTAGTAGCTCTGCTTAGCAAAATATTCCTTTTTACTTACACCTAATGAGAAAACTGACAAAAAATTCATTTTGTCCCTTGAATGCAACAATTTGCTCCTCCAATGGCAGACCAAAGATTATGCAAATGATGACTGACAGTGGGAGCATGAGGACAACTGCCAGATATTGGAGGTATAAGAAAATAAAACTACCTCTTGAATTAAAAAAAAAATAAAAATGTATTCAAATAATTCAAATAAGATACTATGTTTTGAACTGTGCAGCTGTTATTTTAACTCAACTTTAATTTCAAACCATAAACACAACATGCGAGTGGGCACAATTCCTTCAATTTCAAAAGAATTCTCTAGAAAGCACAGAGGAAAGGGCACCAAAGAACTCTAGCAACTGTTAAAACACCAAGACTGAATCACCATCAGCTCCAAGTTCAGTAGTGGCTTTGAGTATGAACTTTTTTTTTTTTTCCTGGAAATTCTTTCTCTCCCTTCCTGGCATCTTAGAGATTCAATGTGAAAAATGACCCAATTGAAGTTAGTTTTGCTATTCTCCTTAACAAAGGTAATACCTCAGCGCAGATTTTTACAGCAGGCTAGAACAAGCTATCATAGAACTTATTCAGCAAATCCATAGTTACTTGTGGCACACAAAATGCTTTTGCTAAGATCTACTGTTTCCTGAAAATCATGTTTGCTGAATGTTTCCTTAGAATGGGACATATTTTGTCAAGGGTTTCTGAAAGTATCTGGATGTTTCCAAGTTATTGTGAGAACAAGGAGGATGAGAGGGACAGAGGGACTGAGACTCGCCATGGCCTCTTCCTTCTTAGGCATAGGCAGATGAGCAAATTCCTTGATACAGCAGCATTATGTTTCTGCATGTAGATTTTTTTTCTTCCTTTTTTTTTTTTTTTTCTCCCCCCTGTGGCTTCACAGGGTTGCCTCAGACACAGAAAATCTTTCTTGAGACAAAGAGATGATTTCTTACAGTCAGAGAGAGATAAAATTGGGTTTACTAGGGAGAGACTCTGCTACCTTTTCCACAGACACCAGAAGTCAGTAAGTGGATGAGGCGCCAAAATGATTTATCACCTGAAGAAAAGTTGATGGTGGAACATTGCTGTACATGATGCTGAAGAGAAAGAAGCAATATGTACATGAAGTTCTTCCAATATGAGCAGTTTTTCACTTGTCAAAAATCAATTTCTTGTGCCATCCTGCTTTCTGCTCATCTGCCTTTGTTAGCTCCTTTTAGTGTTGATATGAAGCCTTGAAGCTACAGATCACAATGGATACGTCACTGGAATTGTACCTGCTTATGTCAACAATGACTTTGGCCTACTGTCTTCAGACATTACCTAAATGTATATTGTGTAATTTCCTCCTAAGGAGGATATGAAGTGTGCAAGAGTCTAGATGCTACACTGTGTTTTGCACAGTTCACCACTGGCCTATAATATACATGTAACTTCTTTGTATTCCACTCCCTTCCTCATCTATGAATGTGCTTACCTACTAGCTTGTACTAAAAGTAATCTATAAGCAGAGGAGTTAGAACTGTCATATATTGCACACTTGTTTTCAGCAAAGGAGGAAATGTTAAAAGGCAGCTATTTATTACATAAAGAACGTATGACTACAGTTTCCATATTTTAGTCTAGGATCTAAATTATTTTATTAGTTCTTTAGCAGATCAATAACTGCTATGGAAGCCTGATAAAATATTCAAGAGTTGCCCATGCAAAAATTATTCTTACATTTCCAAGTAGTCCATGGAGTTGCCTGTTTGTATTTTCACCCAGGATTACCAGAGTATGGGTTACATAGGCCCTGCAGACCAAATAAGCCATTCCTGCAGTGAGTTAAATAGTCATGAGAAAGGTCAGTTCTGTGCACTAGATTAGAGGAAGATAGTGTTTATTTCCCCTACTCCACTTATGGTTCCTTTTTTTTACCATCCTTAAACATCCATTCTTGCTGTATGGAAGCAGTGGGGATTCATTCAGTTTCTAAATAAGACTTTCATCCTTTTCTCCATGAGACTGTACAGTGTATGCATGCATATACAAAACAAGACAGTTATGACACACCTACTTGCAATACAGAAGATTCGCACTCAAAGGCTGAAAGTGTTTTTGTCCATCATCCAATTCAATACTGAAATGACAAACTCAAGAACACCTTCTGCATATTTACAGATTTCTTGTTTGTTTCTACACTTAAACACAGTTAATATAAAGAAATTTCTGAATTGTATGACTTTCAAAATATGAATATCCAACTGTTAATGATTTTACATTTATAGAAGAAATACTGTACAGTGTCTAGCACCTTAAATCAATTTTAAAGAGGACAGCACCACACCATAGGAAGAATTATTTCTTAAATTCTGAAGTCTCTGGGAAAATGTGTCAAGTTTTTCATTCTACAGGTAAACAACTTCAAAACATTAGAATCATAGAATCATAGAATATCCTGAGTTGGAAGGGACCCTTAAGGATCATCAAGTCCAACTCTTGACACCGCACAGGTCTACCCAAAAGTTCAGACCATGTGCCTAAGTTCACAGTCCAATCTCTTCTTAAATTCAGACAGGCTCGGTGCAGTGACCACTTCCCTGGGGAGCCTGTTCCAGTGTGCGACCACCCTCTCTGTGAAGAACCCCCTCCTGACGTCCAGCCTAAATTTCCCCTGCCTCAGCTTAACCCCGTTCCCGCGGGTCCTGTCACTAGTGTTAATGGAGAAAAGGTCTCCTGCCTCTCGACACCCCCTTACGAGGAAGTTGTAGACTGTGATGAGGTCTCCCCTCAGCCTCCTCTTCTCCAGGCTGAACAGGCCCAGTGACCTCAGCCGTTCCTCGTACGTCTTCCCCTCAAGGCCTTTCACCATCTTCGTAGCCCTCCTCTGGACACTTTCCAACAGTTTCATGTCCTTTTTATACTGTGGTGCCCAGAACTGCACACAGTACTCGAGGTAAGGCCGCACCAGCGCAGAGTAGAGCGGGACAATCACCTCCCTTGACCTACTAGGTGATTAAACGACTGATTGTGTAGGATGCCTGTACCCACCTATTTGTAGATTCCTAAGAATATTTTTTCCTCTTACATTTCCTCTTGTTTAAATGCTTCAGAAATTTTTAGCACTCAAGCACTCAATAATATATGAATTCCTCATAAACTTCTTCAGCATCTGTAACATCATCAAGTGTGTGGTAAGTGAATTAGAGCTGGCTGAACAAAAGCAAATAAATAGCACTGCAAGTTATGGCTAATTATATTCAGTAAGTTTCAGCCCTTTATGTTCCTTCTTCCCCCTCCCCTCCCCTCCCCCCCCCCCCAAGAAATATGCAATTTGGAAAGTGCAGAACAATTTAATAGCCCTCAATCAAGTTTAAAGGATTAATTTGACATGCATCAATATATATGGCACAGTGGCTTTTCTGTAATTATTTTGAACTCACTTCACACATGGGCTACAAAAAAGCTATTTTGTTTTACTGAAATGTGGGTTTCAAGGTTGACATAAGACTCATTTGACTGTTTACCTTCTCAAAGAGTTTCTGCAGCCTTTAATGAGGTCTTAGGCAGTGTCGCTGAGAAAATTTTGCCACTTACCTGTTTTTTCTCATCCTGAAAGACGTTTGAGTATTTTAAGTTTTACAAATATTAATCATGGTACTTATACAGCTCAGAGAGGATTTGAAAGGCTTAAACTACACCCAAGGAGCAGGGCCAACCTATGTTACATTCTTGTTCTGGAAGGAGTAAAGCAAAAACAAAACCTCAACAACCAAACAAAACCACAAACCCACCATTGAACTGAGTCAGTGGAGGAAAACACATAGATATTAAATGACCATTCAAGCCTGTAACTAACCCAGTTTGGTTTGTTATCCAGACCCTCTGTAAATGTGCCACAAGGTTCTTCCCTTGCCATGTAGGCCCAGGGTCCAGGCCCAGGATCTGGTTACCAAGGGAAAAACAGATGAAGGCAGAGTGGCTAATGAATCACCCTGCCCCTAAAGAAGATCTGGTGAAAATTGTAACACTAACGAATATAGGAAATTAATGAACTCTGACACAAGGCAATGAACTCTACAAAGAATAATACAAACTATTCTTGGTGTGCAGGTGAACAGTACAAACAACCTCTAATAACTAGCTAATATGAACAGGGTTATTAATCCCTTAACGCTGGCCTGACCCCTGCAGAGAGCTACTTCAGAGCACTAGCTCTTTTATTTATTTATTTATTTATTTATTTATTTCCAGCACACGCCAGTTTTCTAGGCATTTAAATCCTTGAGACAGCTCACAGGAGGTTTATGAGGAGGAGGTAAAAGAAGCCAGAACACACAATTTGTCTTGGCAGCAGCAAGGCAGTACACCAGTTTACCTGCACTTGCCACGCCACACTTGGGTGGACATGCCAGTGACACCCCTAGGGACCAAGAATAAGTAATTAGCTCCTTCCCTCTTTACTAGAGGTAACTAGTTCTGGCTCCAGTCAGAAGAGGAAAGGAGTAATGAAGATCTGAGAGGCCACAGAGCTTCCTACAGATGGTTTCAAAATAGTTCTTAAAGAAGGTTTACTGCCATTTGCTAGAACCATCTCTTGCATATGCAGGCTTACACATATGCTTTGAGCCTGGACTGCAAACATGAAGGGAAAAAGCTCCAGGCATCTATGAGGAAGACAAAGAATTACAAATCTTTGCCCAGCACAATAACATCCAAAGTTTAAAAAAAAAAAAAAAAAAAAAAAAAAAAAAAGGTAACAGTATTGCTATAAATGAACACTGAAAATACAATAGTGCAATTACACAAAGTCAACACTAGAAAACAGGGAGGAGATCAAACAGGGATAGGCAATAGAAATTATTATAGGTACAGAAGGAGGATCTAAAGACAAGGAATATTTAGGCTCCATAAGAGAATACAGAAGATTGGATATAATAAGGCTATGTAGAACAGTAAATTGTACAGTGTGGTTAAGTCAGACATTTCTATTCACCATTTCTCACAGAATAAATTGGTAGAATAAAAAACAAAATTGGTAGGCAAAAACACAAATTGAGGAAAGACAGCATTTTTACACAGTGCATGACTAACTTGTAGAGTTTGCTACAAGAGAAACTTTCAGCCAAGAGCTTAGTAGGATTTGGAGAGGATCAGATATTTAAATAAGTTGACAGCAATACATTATCTGCTTTCTAGTTGAGCTTAAATAAATAAATTTAAGGATGATATAGAAATCCTTACACTTCGGTCAGCTGCTTACTAAAAAGACTGAGGAAGACATTTTGTTCCTATTATTATGGATTAGCAATTCATTACGCAATACTGCAAATTTTTAGATGTTTCTGTTTGCCATTAAATTTGACCTGAAAATTAGTGTCTTGCTTACAAGCGTCACTTACAAGAGTCACACTATAGCAAGTTAGAATTTTGTTGTTGTTCTTTAGTGTACTATGAGATGCTGGAGCCCTGGAGTACAGATACAGAACTAGAAATAACTTTTGGACTTGTAGGATTGCACACAGCTCTCAACAGACATCAAGTCATTTCCACAAGGGGACCCTCTCCCATTGCCTACCACAAAAATCCTCTATGGACAACTCAATTGTAGAACAAAAAATTGAGACTTTTAGTGCTAAAAGCCAAAATAGCAGAAATAATAATACTATGCAGAATAAACCAAAGGCTTTATCTGTATTTCATGTGTGCAGAGAATAAATTAGTAGAAATACTCCAAACAGTACTAGGAAACAGACAATACCCCACAATAAGGATGACAAAAAGATCCCAGTTGTCCTGATCATTGATTCAACAATGAATCTCTTCCCAAGTCCATACCTGTGAAGATACTACCCCACAAGAAAATAAATTCTGCAATCATCATTTCTGGCTCAGAGTATTTTTTGTCATCATTCTCCAATTTATCAATATACAGAGAGGGACCAAAATCTTGTGGGATGCATCCTTTTTTTTTTGTTTGTTTGTTTTTTTTTGTTCCTTTTCTTTTTTTTTTTTTTTTTTAAAAAAAAAAAAGATCAAGCTAAAAATACCATAAAAAATCCTAATTTTTACACATAAATCATCATGACTAATGCTTACAACAGTTATTCCCATCTGTCCACATTCCAGGGAAAGATTAACCTTTACCCAGAAAAGATGAAAAACAATGAACCTGTGTAGATTTCCCTTATGAAAAAGTATAATTATAAAATCATTACAGTCAAAGGAAAGAAGTAATTCACTAATACTTCTTTAGAGGTAACATCTTGTGTGCCCTGAAAACAAACAAACAAACAACAAAAACTTTCTTACTAAAATTTTAATAAGCCCTTGGGTTTTCTCTGAAATATTTAAGAATAGCTGGTAAGAAAACAATTGGAAAAGAACAGATGTTAAAACCAATGAATATATACATTTCCATATTTTAAAATGAAAGTGTCTTGTACTGTGATTGCATATTTGACAAGAAAAGAAACAAGAAGTCTGCTCCTACTTGTGTTTGCTCTTCCCATAATTTGTAATAACTATATGTTCCACACTGGAACATGTCAAGTGCTATTAAAAAAAACAACTATTAATGCAACTTGTTTTACATCTTCCTAAAGAAAAAAAAAAAAAAAGGCTCTTATTGTGTTATGGTTTCCACCACTATCTGAGTTTAAAACAAATGATTTCTGCCTTTGGTTAAAAAAAATAAATATGGATAACACAAAGGAAAAGCTACTCGGATTACTGATAATGGTTGTGCATGTACTTTGAGGTTTTAATCGTTCTGGTAGCTATGACCATGTCATGACATTAGACATAACATGAATGAAGCAAACATCTTCAAATGCAGCACATAAATGTAAGTATTTCTACTAGCTACCAGTGATGTCCAATTTCTGTTAAAATCCCCTGGAAATAGAGGAGAAACTCCTTGAGGATTTTTATTTATTTAAATTACCATTTCAAAACAATTGTGAGACACCCCAGGTAATGAATTTATGGAAGATTACTGTACCATTCGGGTAGTTAATGTAACATGCCCTTTAGTCGCATTCCCAACAATATCTCTGACACTGGGAGTATATTTCAAAGGGATTAATGCCTGTTGTGCCTTATTATTTAACTACACATTGACTATGGAGAATGTAAATACATAATATAATACTGCAATACTCAAAATTTCTTTTTGATCATAGAGCTCAATGGGTAACTACCACTTCCAGAACACCATTATTTAGTATTTATTGAATCTATTTAAATACCTACATTACCTGGTTACTGAATGCCTCAAAATGAGAAATGTTGCCATCACTTCTAAAGAAAGTGTGGCTGGGGCACAGTCTTTGAGGTGGTGGAGAGGTTCATTATGTTTTAAATATCATAAGTGATAACACGCATTTTAGTTCTCCCAATCCCCCATGTTTTCCTGGAATAAAAACTGAAGGATCTAGAATTTTGCAGCTGATTATTTTAAAAACTAAGCCATGAACTCACTTGTGCAAATTTGCATACAGGTTGTGCTATAAGAAATTTTTAAATCAACTTAAACCAATACAAAAGGAAATATAGCTTAAATCTTGTATCACCAACTTCTGCTATCAGATTACCCTCAGGTAATTTATGAAATACATACAAACGTACCTATATAAGTGTTTAAGTGATCTTTAACTTATTTGATTAATTACAACAGAGCATTAAGGAGCAATGCAGGTGCCTAAACATAGAAATCCAGTGCTATTTTAGATGCCTGAGGGTATCCCACCACAGCTTTCAACTGCTGCTATAGAAGGCATTAAGTCATCTGTCACACCTGCTAGCCCTGATAGATGTCTCAGGTACACAATGCATCTAAAATGGCATTAGATGTCTATGTTTAGGCTTCTGATTTTTTTCCTTGGTGCCTACAGAAAGTGCAAATGAAGACTAGAATTTGTGTCCCAGAGTCTGTCATTTATTTCCAACACAAGCACTAAGGAAGCAGCAGAAGTGTGAAATCTTTACATTGTCTTACTAATGTACATTTCCACTCTATCCTAAGCAGATCATTCTCTGGCAGAGTATACAGTCTGCTCTGTATTACTATGAGCAAAACCCACTGCAAAAAGGGAACCTGGTACAGCTTTTTATGTGGTTAAATAGTATCTCGGTTCCAAAAATTGAATTGGATTTACAAGAGACAGAAGGATGAAATGCCCCCCTTCATCCACGGTTCAAGTGGAATCAGTCTCCTGCTTGTTCTGCTTGCAATTTATTTGTGGCACTGCATGGGGAAAAATATTTCCCCTGCATTTCTTAACTATTTGCGCCCTCTGCAATGTCCATCTTGACACTTCTATTTGGACTATCTAGAAAGAAGAAACTAAACCAAGGTCATGGCAAAGTCTGAAAATGCCATGTTCTGAATGTTGCCATATTCATATTTCAGACAGACAGAATCACAGAATGTCCCATGTTGGAGGGAACCAAAATGATCATCAGGTCTAGACCCTGGCTCCACACAGGACAACCCCAAAATCCAACCAACCATCTGTCTGAAAGCGCTGTCCAAATGCTTCTTGAACTCCAGCAGGCTCAGTGCCATGACCGCTTTCCCCAGGCAGCCTGTCCCAGTGCCCGACCACCCTCTTAGTGAAAAACCTTTCCCTAACACCTAGACAGATCCTTGCTAGTCCCAGCTCCATGCCATTCCCTCAGGTCCTGTCACTGTCCCCAGAGAGCAGAGCTCAGTGCCTGCCCCTCCGCTCCCCTCGTGAGAAAGTTGCAGGCCACCAAGAGGCCTGCCCTCAGCCTGCTCAGCTCTGGGCTGAACAAACCAAGGGAGTTCATCCACTCCTCATACACCTGGCCCTCCAGACCCTTCAAAATCTCCATAGCCCTCCCTTGGAGGTTCTTTAATAGTTGTATGTCCTTCTTATGTTGTGTTGCTCAAAACTGCACACAGCACTCGAGGTGACACCTTTCCAGCACAGAGCAGAACGATCCCTCCTGTCAACTGACTAGCAATGCTGTGCCTGATGCACCCCAGGATACAGCTGGCCCTCCTGGCCACCAGGGCGCAGTGCTGGGTCATGAGCAGCTTGCCAACGACCAAAACCCCCAGACTCCTTTCTGTGGGGCTGCTCTCCAGCCTCCCAGCCTGCAGAGATAACCAGGGTTGCTCTGTCCCAGGACCTTCATATAACACGCCATCTGTTTTAGCTGGGTTCCTACTCTGAAACTTATTTTGTTGGGCACACACAAACAATATTCAGACTTGAATATTCTTCTCAGCATTGTTGCAAGAAAAGATGCGTAAAGTAGAAACAAATTGTGTGGGTATAAATCTCTAGTTATCCATAACTTCCGTCTTTATTTCAAAACTCTTGAACTGTGCTTTATTCACGTTTACTTCTGTAGCCGTGTATATTATAATGCTGTCATAAATATTTTTAATAATACCTTTTGACAAAATTAAAACCATCATAGTTTTACACCAGTCATTGAAAATACCCAAGGGAATTCTACACAAAAGAAAATATTTTAAAACGACAACAGAAATGATTGCTTATCTCAGGCACTTTCTTGGTCACATGAATTTTCTCTAAGACAGTATAATTGTTCTCAAAATTGTTTATGGACAACTGGTATTAATCTACAAATTTTGACAAACAGTTAGTTTACCCCTATAATGAAACACTAAAGAAGTAATAAATTCACTGAATCTTTACAAGTAGTTGTATAGCTCTGTTTTCCTTTCTGGTTTTACAGTTACTTTAAGGTATAAAAGTGCTTTATATAACTTCGATATCCATTTAAGAACTTGGCATATACGTTTACTATTACAAACACCAGTAACATGCATAATTTGTTTCAAAGTAATACATTAATTTAGATATTGAATAACTTGAGAAAAATAGAATATTTCTGTTATGAAGGGGCAAATCCCAAGTCACTGACAAACATGAAATAAAGTTATTTTGGACCTCATCTTCATTCTCAACCACGAAGACATCACGTAGCTGATTAACCTTCAGCATCCCATCAGCTCTGTAGCAGCCAGCCCACCCAAGAGATGGCATGAAGCAGCCACAGAGAGCCACCAGCTCAGCCCTACTGATAACCACCTTGTTCACCACACTCCAAATCATGCCACAGAAGCAGCGGTCAAAGAGCCACAAATGAACTGCATGTCAAGGGTAGCAGGAGAAAAATCTAACAAATGCATAGATTTGGAGACCATTCTATGCTGGAATGGAGAAAAGCTAGAGAAGCTAACTTGAATGAACAATTGCAAGCTCATCAACTGGATAGGAAGGAACTCTACTCACAGTCTTGCCATGGTAGGCATTTAAAAAAAAAAAAAAAAAAAGAAACCACAAAGCAGATAAGAAAAAGAAGCCGTTTATGTCCATGTCACGTTATGAAATCTGTAGGTTAAAAGAATATACAGGAAAAAAGAAAAAAGAAAAACACAACACTACAACAACAACAAAAAATACAAACCCTGGTTACCTAGAACATAGGATTTCAAAACACCTCTAAGCAATTTCCCTAATTGCCTACATAATCACATGTTCATCTGTTGAAGATGGAAGGAAAAGTAGAGTCATAGAATCATAGAATATCCCGAGTTGGAAGGGACTCGTACTGATCATCAAGTCCAACTCCTGGCACCACACAGGTCTACCCAAAATTTAGGCCGTGTGACTAAGTGCACAGTCCAATTGCTTCTTAAATTCAGACAGGCTTGGTGCGGTGACTGCCTCACTGGGGAGCCTGTTCCAGTGTGCAACCACCCTCTCAGTGAAGAACTTGTTCCTGATGTCAAGCCTATACTTCCCCTGCCTCAGCATGACACCATTCCTGCAGGTCCTATCACTGGTGTTTACAGAGAATAGGTCACTTGCCTCTCCACTCCCCCTTGCAAGGAAGTTGTAGACCGCGATGAGGTCCCCCCTCAGCCTCCTCCTCTCCAGTGCCCTCAACCGCTCCTTGTATGTCTTTCCCTCTAGACCCTTCACCGTCTTCGTCACCCTCCTCTGGACACTCTCCAACAGTTGAATGTCCTTTTTGTACTGTGGTGCCCAGAACTGCACACAGTACTCAAAGTGAGGCCGGACCAATGCAGAGTAGAGCAGGATAATCTCTTCTCTCAACCGACTAGCAATGCTGTGCTTGGTGCACCCCAGGATCTGGTTGGCCCTCCTGGCTGCCAGGGCACACTGCTGGCTCATATTCAACTTGCTACCATCCACAAACCCCAGATCCCTCTCTGCAGGGCTGCTCTCCAGCATCTTATCGCCCAGTCTGTACGTAAAGCCAGGGTTGCCCCATCCCAGGTGCAAGACCCAGCACTTGCTTTTGTTAAACTTCATGTGGTTGGTGATCGCCGAGCTCTCCAATCTGTCCAGGTCTCTCTGCAAGGCCTTTCCACCCTCATCAGAGTCCACAACTCCTCCAAGTTTGATGTCGTCGGCAAATTTGCTCAGAACACCTTCTAGTCCTACAAAATACCTTTTCGCTTTAGACCACCTGCTTGAACTTAACTAAGCTGATTATTGTTATAGTGTTTATATTGCAGCAGCACCTATGATGAAAGATGCATATAATCCTTTAAGGCTGGTAATCTGTCTAATAGTCATTTCACAGCTTATATGAAACAAGCTGATGTAAAAGCAACAAATGAAATCTCTTGAACACTCAAGAGATTTGTCATAAACAACAAAAAAGGCTGAAGGAGCTTTCAAACTAAGATTTTTCTTTGGACCTGTCCCTCTTCCCAGGACTACAAATCCAAGATACACACGCTCTGCCACACCATAGCATTTTTTTATTTTTTTTCCTCTTCTTCTCCTTTTTTAATTCTTTATGGATCACAAAATCACCCAATAACTAGAGAAAAAAATACAAGTCCCCCAGTACTGAGTTTATTAATGCAGCTTAGAGTGTGAACAAATAACTCCTGATCATGTTTTCAAGTGATACTATTGCAAATGTTTTCTGTTTGTTGTGGGTAATACTGATTTATGTAACCAAAGCCTGTGATGAAGATGGTCCAACACTTTTATGCTGCTTATTTCAGTAATATACAACTCCTTTATCCACACTGGAATATACAGCAACAAATAAAAGACAACAAACTCAAGACATTAAATATAATTGTAGTTCCTTTTTATTACCGTGCATAATACCACTGCTACAGCCTTACTTTCTTTCTTTCTCTCTGTTCCCCTCCCCCTCCAAGTTTCAGAAATCTTTAGCAAAATGACTTTCCATTACCCAATTCCACTTCCACAAATTTTCCACATTTCTGACAATACTATCTTAGGGGGAAGGAAGAAAAAAAAAAAACACATGCCATTTTTTTCTGTACTGAAAATGGAAGGACCAGGAATATTTTGTTGCCATGTTTTTTTTTTTTTGGTTGGTTGTTTTCTTTGAAAGAAGCAATGTTTTCAACTGAAAAGCAGTTTAGACAGAATTTTGAAAATTTCCACGTATTGATTTAGAATATATACTAGACACCAAGTCTACATTGCTACACTGCTTAGTAACTAGTATCACATATTTTTGTAGCTTGCTGGAATTATCCAAAGTACGAAAGACCTGATCAGCTTTACCATTATGTTTTATACTCTTTGTAAGAGTAATACATTCAGGAAGTAGAGCACATGCCCCTGCTTAGATTCCAATGCTCACAACAGTGATCTGGCATAATACAATTTTTGTTGTAATTAACATATAATTTCAGTCTGATTTTTTTCCCCAAGTCAAGAGGATGATATTAAGTATTTATTAAGTAGGAAAACTAATGTACTACAAGCCAGACAGAGGAAAAAAAAAAGTAAACCGTTCCAGATTTTACATTCCCTTATTTTTTTCCTCCTTTTATTTCAGGTGATATACAATTCCCAACAGCTATTTTATGCAACACAAGAAGCTACTTTTAAAGAGTGTATTTTTATTGTCTAGACTACTCAACTTTCAGAAAAACTCTTCGCACAAACAAAGCCCTAAGATTGATGATAATTAAATGACAAAAGATGGGTTAGTAACCTGAGGTGTACATTTTCAGCCAGGAGAGACACAGTTAATAGGAAGACTTCATTGTAAGGAAAAATAATGTGCATAATTCAACAGCTATGCCATTCCACGCACACATAATTAACAAGTCTTCAGCTCATTAGCAGGCTGTATAAAATACATATAATATGCTGTGCAAAACTGATTGAGAATAAAAAGCTTCTCATGCATTAAAATAAATTATTTAAATTGTTTTGAAAGAGTGGTATCAGTAGCGTTTAAGGTTATGGTTCCCAAACCTGCTCATGACTCCATCTCTTTACAACGGCCACTTTTACTCTCTTGGTTTTCAACAAATATCTTGCCATGCTAATCCTAGCGTAATACATCTGATCAGTGACTGCTAAAATTCTGCTACATCACTTAAAGATGAATAGGACCAAGGGAGTACAAATGACTGCATCAGACAGCACCATGTAAGCACTAATTCCCCAAAGGAATTACACAGTACACAGTATCACACTGCATACATATTTCAATATCAATGTAGAATGTGTATTTTTGAGGTCAACTCGTTTAGCATACATACAATAATCTCTTTACTTGGCGATACATTAATTAGTAGATTGGACAATATCGTGTTCTTTCTTTAGAAATGATAAATAGAGGGCAGTATATCGTTGCACCTGATGACCTGATGATACCCGCACTTATATCTAATGAGACCTTGAAACTACTAAAGTGTTTCTCAAGGGACAAAACAGTTACTCCTGAACTGTAGTGACACCTCCTGGCAACAGCCCGAGAAGGTCTTTTCCCACAGAACTTTTTCTCCAGACAAGGGTTCTTAAGGATTTCAGCCAAAAGGCAACAAACATGCTGCTCCCTCCAGCCTGGCTTCAAAGGCACATTGCTCAGAATACCAAGCAGAATTTTCTGATTTTTAACTACTACTGACATTTTAGAAATTGAGAGGCTAAGACACAGGAATACCAGAGTCTAAGATCTCTAGATTTATTGTACCACACACTGGCCTTTCTTGTGTGGCTGGAAAAATAGCTGCAAAACCTAATCAACTAGCAGCTTAATTCATACCATGAATCTTGCAAAGTGTTTTCTCACTTCTCTGTGAAACCCTGTCTGTTTGGTAAGAGTTTAGCTCTTTGCCCTCCACAGATTTCTGACAAATACTGTAAGCATTATTTTGGTAAGAATAATATAAACTAGGATAAAAAAACAAACAAACAAAAACACACACACAACAAAAAGACTTAAGAGTAGTTATAGCCCCAAAATACATAGGAAAAATATTTTTCACTGCTGTGGTGTAGTTAGCAAATTCAGTATAAGTTGAAAATTCTATAAAACGGATAACAATTGTTTATGTGCATTGTGAAACACACTAAATAACACAATAGAAGAAATTAAATAAATTATTCCTAATCTTTGCAGCAGCTCTGAGCAGGGGACTTACAGGCAGGGGGACACCCACCAACTAAAGGAAGCACCCCACATTCAAAAATCCTACAGAATCTACCTCTTGAATACCTCATCAGTTCAGGTGAAAGTCAGACAGCAAGTTTGTTTGATAGATTAAGTTTAGCTTACTGAATAAAAACAAGTACATTTTCGATTGTTTTAATCAGTGAACTGTTTTTTGTTGTTGTTGTTGTTTTTTCCTACAGTACAACTATCCAGCATTTTGAAGAACTCGATTGCTCTCATTATACATTTCTGTTATGTCTTTTGTGCTGCCTTTATACAGTACCATTTTCTTTATACTTAACTAAGAGAAGAAAGCTGAATTTTCCTCTGTTTTCTTTTGTATCCTTCTCCTCCCCCCAACATCTTCAGAGGTAATTTTGATTTATTTATTTTTTTTTTTTTTAAGTACTTTGCATACATTGCAAGGCAATCAAGAAAATTCATTTGACAAACTGGATTATAGACTGTCTGCCAGAAATTAAAGTGGCAACAGCTTTTTCAACAATTTCTCAATGACTATGTCTGTTAAATGCTCACAGCACACTGAAATAACACATCCATAAGAAGTATTTTACATTTACAACTTAAATAAAGGAAAAAAGCCCCACAAAAATTATTTACTTCCTCTTTACAAATACAAAATTAAGTTGTAAATTTTTTTTTTCCTTTTCCTTAAACAATTGAAAGCCTGACAAGGCAAATCCCCACTTGGTGATTAATTGCAATCTTCAAAAACTCCATGCTCCCAGAAAATGAGCTAAGCCATGTATGCGATCATTTCTACAAGGTAAAATAGTTACAGAACAGCGTTGCTTCTCAACTTGTAGTGCTTTAAGATTTAACTGCATTTTGTCTTCACTCCACCTTGTTCCCAAGCAGATACATGCTTACACATATAGCAATCTCTTTCACTCCCTGCATCTATCCACCAATAGAGATCTCTTCCAATTGTGAGTAACACAGTCATCGTACACTGGATTGCTACTGAAATCTTCGATACCAACATTATCACATATTTTCTCCCTCTCACTCACACACTTGTAGACCTGCTAGTTGTACACCCACAGATGTAATTCCTTTTCAACGCATAGTCCCTTCCTCCAAGGCATTCACAAGTATACTGCATACAAAAGTACTTTGTGGGAGTTCTTGAACTACTGCATATGCAGGAGACCTGGCAGCAGAGCACTCCATTTGTGTTCATATTGTTTTTCTTAATTAACTAACTTTAGTATCAATGCAGTGCTGTACAGGCACAAACTAGTAGTACTGGGCACCTATCTGCACAGTATAAAATGTTAAGGACTATCCTTGGGGTATCAAAGGTAGGATGGGTGCCTATCGAAGGTTGCCCAACACCATCAATTACAGGAGACTTTTATAGGTATAGCTCGGTATAGCTTTGCAAAAGCGTCATTATGCCAAAATTTTACACAAGGGAATAAAAATCATATTTTTTTTTTTTTTTTTTTTTTTTTTTTTTTTTTGTTGTCTCAAATAAATGCTTCATCAGCATTGCATAGTTTACTAAATACAGTTTGCTAAGAGAAATTGAGAATGTGTTAACATGGACAAAACATGCCTGAGAAAATCTGAGACGCTCCTATTTGGTGGAGAGTCCTGGCATTTAAAAATGTTGTCATTCTTATCAACACGCTCTAATGAAATAAATTTTTCACAAGGAAAAAGAGAAGCTAGTCTACTTTATAAGCATGGGAAATTCTCTATAGAGATTTACAGTTTAGCAGCTGCATTCTCTGGACATTTAGCACATGCTCAATGTATTTTATCTCGCATGTTCAAGAACATAGCAATTGTTTTTTTCTGGTGGATCCAGCACAGCTTTGGCTACCTAGGCAAGCAGCAGGTAAGACTCTTCATAACTTCAAGCAGTTTGGAGAAAGAATGGGTTTTTGTTAGCTTTTAGTGAAAAGGAGTGAAAGTTGACTCATGACCAGAATACAATAGGAGTAAGGAGGCTATAGAGCAAACAAGTGAGATTGTGTGGAAAGTAAAAGTGAGAGTAATAGAGAAACACTGGGGTCAGTGACCTACATAGGAAGTGGGAACAGGGACTGGGAGCCTGTTAGGAAAGATCAGTGACCAGGCAAGATCTGTGAGAAACAGCTTTGGAATGGAAAAATGAAAGGGAGGTGACGGGTGAACAGTGGAGAAGTCTGGAACAAGAACTCAGGTCATCTTTGTATGGGGCACTGGAGACAAAATATGTATTGCAAATAAAGTGCCCAGTTGCCAGGACCTGTATCTCAATGAGTGGATTGGAATGTTCTTTCAGATCTGAATGAGATCCAAGATTGCTGGGATCAAGAGTAGAATGTCAGCAGATCTTGCGAAGTATTTGCCATCTTCTCTACTAACAAAGTTCAAGAAGAAGCAGTTATTTTCCTTACCAGTTCAATATTTCTGGTGAAACACACTTGCCTGGGGATTCAAGGGTTCAAACCCTGCTCAGAGACCAAGGAAAAGGACAAAAATCCCTAACTTCCCTCCCCCCCCCCTTTTTTTTTTTTAAAAAAAAAAAAAAAAAAAAAGACTATGAAAGTAACACAAAGGAGCATAAAGGCAATATTTAAAAATAAATAAATAGTAGTGCTATACATTCGCACACTGGAATTGACAAGCCTGCTGGTAGTTTCAGCCTACTTACTCCTATCTAAACAAAACAAAGTGAGTTTATATATAATCCCCAATTTTTTCTTTTCTGGTAAAAGCTGTAATGTTTGCCATCAAAAGACAGAAGACTGAAGGAAGATTCCACTGATAAATGCAATCCAAAGTTGCATGAGAGAACCCAATCTAATCCTGTATTTTAATATTTGTATGTGCTGCAAGGCACCCATCCATAGGCATAGTACCTACATATCATCACACACAACACCAGAGCTACTGCTTTTCTGAAAATTCATTCTGTAGCTGTGAAGCACAATAAGAACATAGATTTGACTAATAACACTTCTGATTTAATAGCAGGGTAAGAATAATAGTCAGTAAATGGCAGGCAGGAAGGGTTGACACACAGAACAGGACTGGCAATTCACAAGAATTTTTTGGGAGAAAAATGGCATAGTGCAATTGAGTTTCATCTGGAGATTGTCTAGAAAAGATAAGTTCAAGTTTTAAAGTTTTGGACACTTGAATTTGTGATTGTTTGTATAAAATGTGAAAAATCTCAGGATATGAAATAGTAAGAGAAATTACTTCACAAGGCTTCGCATTATAAACCCACATTCTCATGCTAACTTTTTGTGTAATTTTTTATTGTTTGCTGAAATATCCCATCTTGATCTTTTGCTTTGCAAAGAAGTTGTTTTCCCTTCCTTCCAAAGGTGATTTTTCTTTTTAATTCTGCAGCCACAGACAGGTTCATTCACCTGTTCTTTGAATTATGGGAAAGTGAAAGAAGTATTACTTGCTTGAAATGGCAGAAGCAGAAGTGGATCTCCTTGCTTCAACCCCAATTCCAAAATGCTGCTCTTTATGATCTGACATTTTCAGGTTGGCTAGGTCTGACTCAATCCTGTGCTCTTTCATTATATGTGAAGAACTCACTCTCTTTCCTTACCTCCCTTTCCCTCCTCAAATACACATAAATGAGGCTGGAACACTTAAAATATATTTTGTATCTTGGGCTAATATTGAAATGACAACAATATTTCCCATTATGAACTAGCAAGAAGCTACCACCCATGAAGAAAATCCAGGGTGGGACTGCTCCTTTCTTGAGCAGCTGTAATAAAGCAGAACTCTGTACTTGAGGCTCTCACAAAAAGCTTCTATTACAATTTTTTGGATAAAACTAAGCTCTGTGGAAGGGAATAGATCAAGAAAAACTTCTGTGCCTTGGAAGGCTAGCAACGAAAAAAGAGAAAGGCTGTTAATTTGAGAAGATGCCTTTTATTCTAGAAAAAAAAAAAAAAAAAAAGAGACTGCATCTGCAGTCTGTCAGTCAAATTTTTAACAAAGAAAACTAGGACCACATACATCATTTACATGAACTGTGCAATGGTTCTGCCCTTGCACAGACAGATAATTCAAATCCTTAAGCACCGATTCTGCTGGCTATCAAGTCCATGGATGGATCACCCCATTCCATAGAACCATTGTCTCTTCTCAGGGGTGAGTTCACATACAGTATTAGTGGCACGAAAATTGAAGTTCAAAAACAACACGTGCTACAGCTGGAGAAAGAAAATGTGTGCTGCCACACTGTCATGACTAGCTCTGAAGTGGGAGAAGTTGTAGGTGTAAAGAGATCTTAGAGCTGGTGAGCAAACCGAACAGCTGGACTGGAAAAAATTGGCTAGACTACAGGATACAGAAGTGGTGTATCAGTGGGAGAAGTTATTAATGAATCTGAAATATTTCTG
The DNA here is from genome assembly GCF_009819795.1 of Aythya fuligula. NCBI lineage: Eukaryota > Metazoa > Chordata > Aves > Anseriformes > Anatidae > Aythya > Aythya fuligula. Next base: position 711,885 of record NC_045569.1, on the reverse strand, counting down.
AGAACTGAGGGAAGATGATCAAAACCAGAAGTGGCAGACTAAAGAAAGGCAAAAGTTGACTTTGTAACGGGAGTTACAACCTAACTGAACACACAGGGTGGCTTCAGTGGAAACTAAGCTCACAGAAAAGAGTCAGGGAGATGGAAAGGTGAGCTCTCATTAGTGAAAAAAGTTAGGAATAAGTAACTGAAGCTTCTTAAAAATACTACTGTAAAACTGATAGGAACTCCTACTCAAGAAAGAACTCAAAAGCCTCTCTTATAAGCAGAGATCTTTCCCACTCAAGCTAAAGGAACAGTCCCTCAGCTAAGGGCACCATGAACACTTACTGTGTTTGCACGCCTGCCACAAGAGCAGAACACAGTGAGAAACACAATGCCCAAAAACCTCATCTTAAACATCTGAATTGTATGATAAAGTCAAGTGATCTTCAGCATACAAGGGAAGAAATAGCTGTCTTATATCATCATAAAAAAAAAACAAAAAAAAACAAAAAAAAAGAAAAAAAAAAAAAAAAAGAAAAAAAAAGAAAAAAAAAGAAAAAAAGAAAAAAAAGAAAAAAAAAGAAAAAAAAAGAAAAAAACCACCCCCGTAGTTCTCTCGTAGAGAGTTTCTAGCTCTAAAACAGTCAGATATCAGCCTTCAGAAACAGTGCACCTTTCTCCCCTCTTCTTTTACTTTGATTTATAATCTTCAAGATTTGTCTGGTTTTCTTGATACCATTTACATTAGTTCACTATTAAGTTACCCACATCAGTTTGAGATGCAGATTTTTCTCCATTAAAACTTTACTCCCCTTGTATCAGACATCCTTACTGCCTGCTTTCTGCCATGGAAGAGAGTTGGGCATTAAGCACTTCCTTGAAGATCACCAATACTTTATTACTTCTGATCCATCCTAGAACTCTTTTTATGACCTGCAGCTCCTGCAGAGGGACACTCTCTTGTAGTTCCCACCTCAGTTCAGTCCCACAGCAATTCAGTCAAGGATCACCCAGAGTAGCAGGGACAATCAGTGTAACTGCCGTGTGGCATGGGGAGTCCCACAAAACAACAAATACCATGGTACACTTTCTCCAGCCCTGGAGAACAGACCCTGGCTTTTATAAAAGGGTCTCCTGCATTTTAAATACACATAGGTTTGAATTAATCTAAGAATATAGTGCCACAGTAGGAATTAAGCCTCAAGATAAAGTACTGAGAGACAATAGTTAAAAATAAATTTAAAACATTTGCAAGGAGCAGCAGAGTTCAGTGAGAAATTGCCAGTAAGCATCTCCAGTAAACAAGCAAGGACATCAGCCCCCTTCTCTGTCTACATCCCCAAAGCAACCACCTTGTTTTATCTGCAGTGGCGCAGCCTATCAGCCTTTGGGCCTGATGGATGTTCACCTACAGCGGGCATGGCCAGCAAGAAGATGACATGGGCATCACTGCTGTCTGCCTTGACCACCACTGCCACACAGCAAAGGGGACTGAACAGAAGGGGAAATGAAACTGAACTCGAGACCCCCCAGGTTTCAAAACCCCCCAATGTTTGGAAACTGACAGACCACACTGTGCAGTGCCAAGAATAGTTATGAACCAAGGCATTCAAAGGTTGTAAGTTGTCCTGGACCCATAAACATAGCCCATTTCCACTGGCCCATAGAGAATGAAATAACCTTAGAAGAACAGCGGCCATTAGAAATAGAAAAATAAGTAGAAAGCGCATAGAGAATGAAATAGCATTAGAAGAACGTTAGCCATTACACATCATAGTTAAGTAAGAGCAATTTGTTAAAGATAACATTTATCTAAAAGGCACAGACCAAGAGATATTTATTCTTAGCATCCTGATGTGTTAAGCTGAGCAATATTTATATATGATGTGCATTAAAATTAGCATATCACTCTTTGACCTTTGGAAATTTGACCTCTCTGCCTTTTGAGACAATTGGCAAGCCTGACCTTCCCTGGCATGTTACCCACCCTTAACTCTTCCAAGATCCAACAGGCTGCTACCAGCCCCTTCCCACAGCTTCCCCCACTTCCCAGCAGAAAGTTCTCTAACCTGAGCCCACCGGGGTGTTTAAACACAGTCTTACAAGACAGAAGTAGACCAACAAAAGATCTGGAGCTAGCAGAGAATTAATTTCAGAACAATGCCTTTTTTATTTATTATTGTTTTTACAGTCAAGCCATAATCAGAAAACATGTGAGTAACAGTACACAAATAACTCCCTATTTTGGGGTCCTGAAAAGTTTCAGCAATCACTGGTGGCATAATGAACGTTTGCAATTCATTAGATTCCATTTAAAAATGCAAAGCACGCCATGACATCAACGATGTTCTCTTCATCTTAACAAAGACTATTATACTTCAAGTTCTTCTGACAGAAGTAGCATGTTTAAAAATATATATTTCTTTTCTACAGTATAATATTTACAATGGTGTGCCCATATTTGAATTTAAATTAACTGTATTAACATCATACTTCAAGCAAGACTGTGCTCTGCTAATTATCCCAAAGAGCTTCAAAATTTTTACGGTATATTTATTGCATTTATATCTTCTTCATAAACTTACTGATCTTGTTTATATAATTTTGCAAATTACAAGATGTGTAGGATAACTATTTAAATGAACTAAAAATTGTGCCATGGACAGATCCTTCATAGATTTACAATTTGTAGCCGTCAATCTTCCTACATCTGCTAGATAACAAAACAACAGTTCTTTTCTTCATGCAGACGAGCAAATTCAATAAACATTGGTAAGGGTTCTTTAGCAAAAGAAAGAAATCTCTAGTTCTCCACAGTCTATTAAACTCTTTCTTACATACATCTAAACTCCTTTGTTTTTCTCAGGAAAGGAAAAATATATATATTATAGGAATCCTGTGTATTCAAGCACCATTTTAAACCAAAACCAAAAAAAAACCAACCAAAACCAAAAACACCCTGCTTTTGCTGATCGCTAAATGTTTTGGCATAGAGGAAAAATACGTGACCAAGAAAGCAGGGTGGGGATATGCCTTAAAAGAGATGCACAGACTTGCAACTCACATCTTATAATTGAGGAACGCAATTGTAATTGAGAACCTAGAATGATCATTAAACGTAGCCAAGCTTTTGTACGTCACTTTCTCTCTTAACCGAGACCTGCCTGAAACAGACCAAGTTCTGTTAACATTTGAAAAAGAACACAAACAGTAAAAGGATTGATGTTGAATGAATCCTATACATTCGAAGTTGGGAAAAGAATAAGGGCACTGCTTATATTTCCCCCCCCCCCCTTTTTCTTAAGATGAGGGCAGAAACTGAACTGTAGCTACAAACGCTGCTAATGATTGGATCAGAGACCAACATCTATGGCGACAGGCAAGAAAATGAATTTAATCAATAGAAAATCAATGCGAAAAGGGCAATAAATTGGAAAACAAAAACAAATTGCTACAACAGCAGAAAGGGAATAAACGGATATATTGATGACAAATAAGGCAAACATTTTCTTCCTGTAAAAAGCTTATATCCCGTTTCAGAAATCACTTCAAGCCTTCCTCCTCCTTCAAAGGAATTACATAGCACTTTCCGTAGCCACACCACCAGCTCCGTGCCAAGGATTTCCCCTTTCCAACCGAACTCCCAGTTAGACAGAGGGGTGCCCGGGCTGCTCCTCCCGGGGACCACAGACTCCGTGCTCCGGCATGCCGCCCTCCTCCGTCAGCCCCCCGAAGCCCCAAGCACGCCCGTTGCGGCGGGGCGGCTGCTCCTGCCGCCAGGCAGCGATCGCTGCGCACAGGCGGGGAAGGGCCGCGGAGTCCCCCCGCGCTCACGACGGCCAAGGCCGGGGCCAGGGGGGGCAGCGCCCGGGAAGGGCACCAGTCGGCGGCGAGGGCTCGCCGCAGGAAGCTCGGCTCCGCACCCGCCGGCCGCGGGGGCCAAGGGGCTGGCGGCCTCTGCGGAGCCCCTGGCAGAGGCGGGGCGGGGACGCCCGCCCGGGAAGCTAACAGCGGGGGCAGCGTCCCCGCGCCCCGCCGAACCTCCGGCTGCGGGGACGGCCGGAAAGTGACAGCGCCCGCGGGCACCGCACGGCTCCGCGCCGCCAGCACCGGGGACAGACGCGCATCCCCCGGCTCTCCCCAGCCCAGCTGGGCCCCCTCTCACCCCCAGCGGAAAACAATGGGCAGGGGGCGCGGCTCGCCCCGCGCAGCGCCCGGCACCCCGGCGGGGCCAACTCCGCGGCGGCAGCAGCGGGGTGGCGATGAATATGCGGCGGCGGCGGCAGGACTTACGGGGGCTGCAACGGGGCAGAGCGCGACTCCGGGCGCGGCTGGCGACGCGGCGAACTCCGCGACTGGCGGCAGGGGCCGACCCCGAGCGGCCGCGCTCCGCTCCGCTCCGCTCCGCGCCCCGCCCCGCACCTGCCCGGCCCCGCCCCGCGCGGGCCCCATTGTCCGCGGCACCTGCCCGGCCCCGCCCCGCCCTCCCCTTTGGCTCCTGCCCGGGACGCGGCCGCCATCCCCCGCCGAGCCCCCGCCGAGCCCCCGCCGAGCCCCCGCCGAGCCCCCGCCGCCCCGCTCCCAACTTCGCTGGGGCTCGCTTCTTCCGTTCGGCACCCGCAGACTCGGCAGCAATGACTTTGGGAACGCTCCAGCTCTCAGTCAGCACCGGAGGCGGTTAGCTCCAAATCTGAACCTCGAAGTGTACATTTCAGCTCGCTTTTTGCAGCTTGTTTTATTTCTAGTCTCTGTTACAATGTCACATTTCAGGGTTGAAACACGATGCCTATAGTCTGAACCTCTTTGTTTCACTGTCCTTTCCCACAAAGGAGACAAACGAACAGACAGTCCCCAACTAAACTGATGATCTGGGGCATCCAAACCTGAGTTCACAATCCAGATACTGCCTTTGGAAATAAATGGAAACTAAAGCATACTGAAGAGGAAGTATTTTGCAGCTTACCTTCCTCAGTCATAACCCTTCAGGAAACACTCACACCCTTGCCTGGGCACAGACGCCTTACAAATGGGGAACGGGATTGCTAGAGAGGGAAGCAATACCTGTGCACGGGCGAGGATGCTGATACACCCTGTGTTTTTTTCTCCTGAAGTTCTGCAGCACTAAGCAGGAGGACTAACTTGCTGATGCCTTCTCCAGTCTGCTCTTCTCCCTCTCCCACCAGTGGACTTGCTGAAGGACAAGCAGTCCTACAGCCCTCTGTGCTCCCTTTGGGCACTCTGTCCATTAGAAATACACATGCTTGTTCAGGCCGACACCCCATTATTACTGGCAGTGGCTGATTTGCTCCACAACTGTTGCTGCTTTAATTTTTCTGTGTGGAATCTCGCAAGTTTTCTGACCTCATTTCTCCTTGCAGCTCTCAGATGCCTGTTCTGCCCCAGGCTTTGGGAGCAGACTCGCTGCTTGCCACTGCTTTGCAACGTTTTCCTGTTAGTGCCACCATGAAGGAGGCCAGCCTGAAGGGTGGAGCCTTGATGCAGCTCCTCTGCTTCATGGGGGTGGAGGGGCAGGATGGAGGCTGGATGGAGCCCTGCTGGCTTGGGCACGCCTGACCCCTCTTTGCAGAAGGCTCTGAGGACACTGAGAAGATACCTTTTGCTGAGGTTCCCATATGGCAACAAATCATTCACATTTCACTGCAGCATGCCGCTGTCTGCCCACTGTCTGAACAGGGCATTTCAGTAGGTGCAGTAGTGCCCCTTCACGTTTCTGATTACATTTCTGTCTGCTTGTATGTGCTAAAGCTGGGTCAGTTTCTGTGTTTGTATTCTACAATCCCCTTTGCAGAGTTACACTGTGTCTCCATGGAGCAGAAATCTCTTTTTACGGTCATCATTACACTCCTTACACTTCCCTTACCATCCCATATATGATCTCAATTGAAATCTCAATTGAACATTCATTACTGGAAAATAGAATGCCCCCCCCCCCCCCCCCCCATCACCGCTTCTTCCTAATATAATGTCTCTGTTTCAAGTTGTGAGAATATGTCCATCTTATATTAGTAACTTAATTGCCTGGGATTTCTGCTTAGTTCCCTTTAAACAAAATTGTAGATAAAGGCTGGGTGATTTTTTTTTCCTATGCAGTAAGTATTTTATACTCAAATACTTGCAGTTCTGAATTATCTTTGCTGAATAGTTTTGGTTGGGTATTTTCAGGATAAGATTCACAAATCTTATGTTTTTCCAGTGTCTTAAGGGCCAGGGAAATTTTTCCAGTGTCTTAAGGGCTAGGGAAATTTCAAAACATGTATGAGAACCAGGTCTATTTCTGTTCCGTGCCCAAGTGATTTCCAATTCACATTGTTGATCTACTAAATTGTAGGGTTTTGGGGGGTGTAAGAAGAGAGAAGAGGATATTATTTTCCTGTCAACACTATTCCGCTGTATACAAATAACATTAACTGGAGGAGGAATTAGATCACATTCTTCTCTCTTTTAGGTGAGAACCAGGAGACTTGAGCCTTCTGCTCTTACTTCTCCATCAGCATTTATTTCCTAATGGAGTTCAAGGGGACTACAGCAAGAGCAACTGAAGAAGCCCTGCTTCAAAGCCTCATGGGTGACTCTCATCTAGAATACAGGGAAGTGGATGCGAATCACTGACAACAAAGTGAATGGAGCCCCGGGCATCAGCACGCTGAGCTGCTGGATAACACAGGGCCAACACAGGGGGCCTGAATTTCACCCTCCGTTTCTTTCATTTTTCTTTCCAATACCTAAAAATAAGATATTGAAGTGCCAATCAAATGGAATGTCTTGTTCAGCATGGAATAATGTTCTGGGGCCCCTAGTGCCAACAAGAAAACCTCCAAAAGAGTTATTTGATATGTAAAACCAACACCAAAAAGCTGCTTGTCTACGTGAGAAACATCCACCAGCTGGTAATAAGGAGTGGTGCTTGCTCCTTGACATATGGCCATGAGTAAACAGCATCATAGCCTGTTATCTACCTGTCCTGCTAGGTGCTGTGCTAGGTTTTCTAAAGGCTAGGATCTTTCTTGCTAAAATACCGTAGGAACTGGCTGTGGTTGACAGTTACCTCCTGTTCCAAGGAACTGCTTGTAGTGCAATTCAGAAGGTGAATTCTGCTCAGATATGAATGCAAGTCATAACAGCAGAGACCTTGATGCTGTTTCTTGACTGCACTCACCAACTGCTTTTCTATGATGCAATGTGTAGAAACCAAGATGATTTTCCACCTCATGACATTGCTGAATACTTTCACCTTTTGTGGTGGTTTCTCCAAGTTTCTTAGCATTTGGATGGTTCTTAGGTTTTTGTTTGTTTGTTTTTCCTACTTAGAAATCCCTGTAGCTTGATGTTATAGCACTGCATCATTTTCCCTTTCCCCTTTCCATTTCCTAAAGTAAAACAATTATCTGCTCTAATCTTAACATCTGGAAGGTGCCTCATCCAGTTAATACTAAGTTCAGTTTAAACTAGAATATTTCTTGAAAAGAATATATGTCCATGGTTACTCATTTTTGGAGGTAATTATCACAGGATGAAGAAAACTTTGTCAAGTGACAGTAGGGCTTATATAATTTAACATGAAATTGCCATTCCTGAACACTAGCAAACCACACAAGAGTCCCCTGGCAGCTGATCATGAGTAACGTTCTTCAGCATTGAGTGGTTCTGAGTTAATCACAGAATCCGAGAATTGAAGGCGTTGGAAAGGACCTCGAAAGATCATCGGGTCCAACCCCTCTGCCAAAGCAGGTTCCGTACAGCAGGCTGCCCAGGTAGGCGTCCAGGTAGGCCTTGAATATCTCCAGAGAAGGAGACTCCACAACCTCCCTGGGCAGACTGTCCCAGTGCTCTGTCACCCTCACCGTGAAGAAGTTCTTTCGCATGTTGGTGCGGAACTTCCTGTGCTCTATCTTGGGGCCATTGCCCCTTGTCCTGTCCCCGCAAACCACTGAAAAGAGGTTGGCCATATCCCTCTGTCTCCCACACCTCAGGTATGTATACACATTGATGAGATCCCCTCTCAGTCTTCTTTTCTCCAGGCTGAACAGACCCAGGTCTCTCAGTCTTTCTTCATAGGGAAGATGCTTCAGGCCCCATATCATCTTTGTGGCCCTCTGTTGGACTCTTTCCAAGAGATCCCTGTCTTTCTTGTACTGGGGGGCCCAGAAATGGACACAGTACTCCAGGTGAGGCCTGACCAGGGCAGAGTAGAGGGGGAGGATCACCTCCCTTGACCTGCTGGCCACACTCCTTTTAATGCACACCAGGATCCCATTGGCCCTGTTGGCCACCAGGGCACACTGCTGACGCGTGGTCAACCTGTCGTCCACCAGGACCCCCAGGTCCTTCTCCTCAGAGCTCCTCTCCTTCAGGTCATCCCCCAGCCTGTACTGATACATGCAGTCGTTCCTTCCCAGGTGCAGGACTCTACACTTGGTCTAATTAAACCTCATTTGGTTTCTTCCTGCCCATCTCTGCAGCCTGTCGAGGACTCACTGAATGGCATTACAGCCTTCTGGCGTGTCAACCACTCCTCCCTCAGCTTTGTGTCATTGGCCTGCTTGCTGAGGGCAGACACTATTCCCTCATCAAGGTAGTTGAATGAAGATGTTGAACAAGACTGGACCTAGCACTGACCCCTCGGGAACACCGCTAGTCACAGGTTTCCAGCCAGACTCTGCACCACTGATCACCACCCTCTGAGCTCAGCCAGTCAGCCAATTCTCAACCCACCTTACTGTTCACTCCTCTATCCCACACTTTCTCAGCTTTGCTATCAGGATGTCATGGGAGACAGTATTGAAAGCCTTGCTAAAGTCAAGGTAGATGACATGCACTGCTCTCCCCTCATCTACCCAGCTGGTGGTGCCATCATAGAAGGCAACAAGGTTGGTCAAACATGACTTCCTCTTGGTGAATCCATGCAGGCTACTCCTCATAACCTTCTTCTCTTCCAGTTGCTTAGAGGTGGCATCCAGAACAAGCTGTTCCAACACCTTTCCAGGGACAGAGGTGAGACTGACTGGTCTGTAGTTTCCCAGATCCTCCTTCTTGCCATTCTTGAAGACCGGAGTGACATTGGCTATCCTCCAATCTTCAGGCCCCACTCCTGTTTCCAGGACCTTTCAAAGATGATAGAGAGCGGTTCGGCAATCATCTCTGCCAACTCCCTTAACACATGTGGATGCATCCCATTGGGACCCATGGATTTGTGTGCATTGAACCTGCTCAGACACTCCTGAAACACTCCCTTGTCACTCGGGGGGAGATCTCAATTTCCCAGACTCTTTCTCCTCCCCCCAGGGTCGAGGAGTCCTGGGGGGGGGGGGGGGGAGGGAGTGAGGGAGGGGAGTGGAGGGGGAGTCCTTGAAGCAAAGACTGAAACAAAGAAAGCACTCAGTATCTCCACCTTCTCAGTGTCTCCCATTACCAGAACACCCCTGTTGTTCAGCAAGGGACCCACATTATCCCTAGTCTTCCTTTTACTGTTTACATACTTACAAAAAACCTTCTTATTATCTTTTATCTCTTTTGCAAGCCTCATGTCTAGGTGGGCTTTAGCCTTCCTTGTCGCATCCCTGCAGGCCCTGACAATGCTTCTACACTACTCCCAAAAGGACAGGCCCTTTTTCTACATTTCATAGACCTTCATCTTCCTTTTGATCTTATCAATGAGCTCCTTACTCATCCACGCAGGTTTCTTGCCCCCCTTCCCTGATTTCCTACTAATACCAGTCTCTAGCTGACCAAAGCCTTTGTCACCACCATTTGGAAGCAGATCCACACTGTTCTTGTTGCAGAAGACGTAGCAATGTAGCAATGGCTCTTTCAGGACATGCCATTTCTGCAGTTGCTTTGTTAGGGCTGCTGGAATAGTGGCTGACCCTTTTCGTACTGGGGTGCTGTTGTCCTCCCTCTCTCAGTTGGGAGTATTTTATAGGGTACTTGGTAAGCAATTTGCTCTTTTCCATGCTACGCTGGTGCTCAGCAAGATATTCTTGCCTGTCAGCTGTTACAGACTCCAAGAGATAACACTGCTTGTTTCACAGATTTCTTATTAACAGCTTGTTTTTGTTTACTGGACTGAGAGTACATATACTGTATTTCACTGGCTTACAGCTACATTTCTCCACTGTAATATTTGTAATATTACCAATATTTCTGGGGCTCATATTGCAGCTGGTCCCATGATTCTAGCTGTAATTGAATTGGTTGGTGATCTAATAGTTCAATTGCAAATATAGTAGCCTTCTTTTCCTACAGAGCATTTAAATCAAGAATTTGTGAAGCACTTAAGGTCTTATGGCAAATATTGGCTTGCTCCCTGGAATTCTCAATATTCTCAGCATTCTGTAGGTGCTGATCCTTTTTTTTTTTTTTTTTTTGATAGTTGTTGCAGTTGAACATGAAGTGTTTGATTTTGCCCTATGACTCTTCATCTCCTGTAACCACTGTTGTTGTTTGCTTTTCTTTCTCTCTACTACAAATACTCCACTTTAGGCTTTCTGTCTCTGTCCCTGTCCTGTTACCTGAATTTATTTGCATGGCACCATGTGTATATATATAGACAGAGACCATATATGGAAGAGTCATCTCCTGTATATATATGGATGTACATTTGCACTGGCTGTTGTTTTTGATGTGATCTTGTTCCTGGAAAGTTTATCTGCCTTTCATTTTATACTGCTTTAGAACCCATTTATTCCTCTTAATAATAATCCAAACCAATTGAATCCTCCTCTACTTTAACTAGGAATCATGTGTCCCACAGATGATCAAAACTCCAAGCAGAAAAGTTTAGTATCTCCATACTGTGAAATAGGGACAGCAGAATTCTTAGGTATTTAATTTACTGCCTACTCCCTCATTACTTGTACTTCTTGCTTTCAGGAAATCAATGGTCATGCTCTCTTGAACATTTTAGGTACCATAGCCATTTCAGTGTCTCAGATATCACTGAATCACGGAATGTTTGAGGTTAGAAGGCACCTCTGGAGGCCACCTGGTCCAGGCCCCTGCTTAAGCAGGGCCACCCCAAGCAGGATGCCCAGGACCATGTCTTTTGACTGTCTTGAAGGATGAAGACTCCACAACCTCTCTGGGCAACCTGTGCCAGTGCTCAGTTACCCTCATAGTGACTTTGCATCTGCAGGTCTTAAAGCACTTCTTTAAGGCAGCTCTTCAGACTATTCATTCTGTGTCATCATCCTGACTTCATTTTTAGTGTTCTGCAAGTATTTGGCTCATCCATGAGTTCTAGTGGTAAATATTTCATACATACATCTGGACCTTTACAGAAAAGATAGAGGCTTCCCCTTTAATCCTACGGAAACTCAATGGCAGCACCCTCATTCAATAATGCATTTTCATTGACACTTCTACAATATTTTTTTTTCTTCCAATCATATTTTCCTCCAGTGAAGTCCCCTTTAACAACATATTTGTTGGGTTTGTCTTATTTAAGCACACTACAAATTTCAGGTAAAAAATAGAATCACCTGATTTAGGGCAAACTGGATTTTTAATTGAAAATGATCTGCATTTTTCTCCCAAACTAATTAACACCTAAAACCCTAACTTTTTTTCCTCAGTTATGTACAAAGGGTATGATTGACTCTCCTTTAGTGGTTTTGGTATCTGATCAATCTGCCAAAAGTGTACCTTTGGACCTTCCTAGCTAACATGTTTTTCTACTATATTCCCAGCTGTCTATACATTTAAATGTTCTTAATGTTAAATATACTAATATTATTTTTCTATTAACTTTGTATCTCTCAGATTACACTCCAATTTTAGTGTTTTAGTCACACAGAACATTAGATATGTTTCAGTAACTAAATTCAGTTTCGCCCCCTTTTACTGAGAATTAGAGTGTACATGTGCAAACAGCATGATCTGCTACACTAACCTGATATTTTAAAACAATCACAGACAAAATAACAACTATTTTTTGTTTTAGTTATTATTATTATTATTATTATTATTATTATTATTATTATTATTATTATTATTATTATTATTATTATTATTATTAAATGGTTCCTGAAAGTATATACCTTGCAGAGTAAAACAGAAATTTGGGAGAGATTATAATGTGTATTGTATTATATACGGGGCGTTATCATAACTTGGAGAGCATGAATGTGAGCTCTGGTTTCTGTACAGCCTTTGCATCCATAAAAACACTTCCTGCTGGCAGACATACCAATATTTTTTTCACAATCTTTCAAAATCTGTTGCAGTCCAGCTGCTGTAAATGTGACTTGTACTTTTAAAAAGTGCATCACAAGGTTGTCCACTTTCAGAAAGGGGGTGATTCAATTGCTGGGTGCATTTCTACCACAAGCAAAGAATGCTATCTGGCAAGAAAGAGTAAAGGTAGAAAATGAAGTCTGTAGAAGAAAAAAGCCAGACAGACCAAAAAGGAATTGTATTCTTCATGCAAGGGAACACAATGTATTATATGTTACTGTGGTGGTTTTACTCAGGTGGGCAGCCGAGCTCCACCACAACCGCTCTCTCACTCCCCCTCTCCTCAAAGAGGAAGGGGGAGAAAATACAACACAGAGAACTCGAGGTTTTAGATGAGAAAAGTTTAATTAAAGGGAAAGGGAATGGGGAGAAAAAAAAGAAACAAAAGAAACAATAAGTCCGCGCGGAAGCACAGAGAGAGGAAAAAAAATTATTCTCTACTTCCCATTAACGAGTGATGTTCAGCCACGTCCTGGGAAGTAGGGCCTCAAAACACGTAGTGGTTGTTCAGGAGGAACAGCCCCCTCCTCCATGAGAGCCCCCCTTTTTATTGTTGAGTGTGACATCAGGTGTTATGGAATATCCCTTTGGTTGGTTTAGGTCAGCTGCCCTGGCAATGTCCCCTCCCCATCACTTGCCCACCCCCAGCCTGCTGGCTCTTGGGGGCTTGGAAGGAGTCCTGATGCTGTGCCAGCACTACGCAGCAATAGACACAACACTTGAGTGATATCAGTTCTGTTCCAGCCATGAGTGCAGAGCACAGCACTGTGTGGGCTACTGCAGGGAAAAGGTGACTCCAGTTCAGACAGACCCAACACAGTTACTCTTCCATCTATCCTGTTAGAGAAATGTAAGTATACCAGAGCAACCAACACTTCTGATAATTTCTTAAAGCTTGCATGTTAAATCTTTAAACTAAAGATCATTTATTTTCTCTGAAATGGTGAGCAGCATTTTTTCCTGTTCATTCAAGCAATAGTTAATAAAATATTAATAAACAACTCATAAATGGTTAAACATGCTGAATGATTGAACTTTTACATAGTTTCTTTCTCGGTTTCTAATATAGGTACAGAAAGATTTCTATAAAGTAAACACTACATTTGGAACACATGATTGCATGTGGCTTTTGCACAAAACCAAATGCAATTATGTCAAGAATTAGATTGCATAGCATAGTTTATATTCCCACTTCCTAACCTTTAACCCTTCTAAGTGGGCTATAGGGTTTTCTTTCTTGCTATATATATTATTGTAAGCAAATATATATATATATTGTTTGCATATATATCATTGTATGCAAAACGCTTCCCTGAAATGCTGGACAATTACATTCGATTACCTGTAATGTTATATTTCCAAATTATGAAGCAATACTGTGATTTGCTATTTTTTTCATGTCAGCATTTTTTAATAAAATCAAAAGTGGCCAGTAATAGATTTCAAATAATTTGCAGATTTTCTAAATGTGGGATTAAGTTTCATTTTAGTATAGATTTTCTTGCCTCACTACATTTTTGTGAAAATGCGGGCGCATTGTTTTTGTTAGAGTAATCAGAGTTAAATTAAAAGTCTCTTCAGATCCTCTTCGGAATTCAAGTCTTCCCAAACCTCACTTCAGGGAAAAGCTTGGGTGGTATATAGGTATTCAATATGTTAGGAAGGACAGGGATCCATGGCTTGCTGCAGCTTAGAACTTCATTACCATCTATCATCAACCAAAGACGTACTCACACATTTAATCTGATTTGCCAGCATGAATGAAAAAATAGAAGCAATATAATGTATTACTAGCCTTAAGTTGTATAATCAGGAGTAAACAACACTAAGTGGATTTGTGAACTTGCAGCCTGCTCCAAAGCATCATTTTTTAAGTACCTACTGTACTGGTAGAAGGGTATGACTTTATCTGTTAGAGGCAACAACTTGAATAAAGAAAGAATTATCCACGATTCCAAGAACCAATTCCAGAATCTTAAGTGAATTCTTTAAAAGAATATGAAGAAAATGATAATGATGTCATAAGTTTTATTCAATAGTTAATCTACTGTTCAACCAATTAGACTTTGAAATAACTAGCTCCTAGTTCACCTTTAGTGACAAAAAGTTTTTTTTAATTTTTATTTTTTATTTTTTTTTATTTTTTCAAGGGCGGTGTGTATCCAGTCATTCTTGGGGAAGGAAATTTGAACAACTTTGCTTTTGCTTCATTACTGTTCTTCCTTGCGAGTGCTATATACATATGGACCACTGAGAGTGCCAGCCCAGCATGGATCTGATCAACCTAGAGTGGAGACTGTCACTGTGAGATAAACAGACTCCAAATGGCTAGATGGTGGAGAATCCACATGAGAAACAGTTTTATTGCTAGGAATGTCTGTGGAAAATGATTTTGGAGAAATATAACATTTTGTGTTGGAAAAGGTTAAGGCATGGGAAATTTAATAATATTTTCTGAAGTGACTAATCATACAGATGGCAAATGAAATTATTATTATATATATAGGAATATATTATATGTACATATATTATACGTACATATATATGTATATAGGAACATTTACAATATCGACAAACAGTTTGCAATGAATCAGTAGACTTAATTTTCCTCACCATAATATTTGGTAAAGAATAACTGACAGGAAACAAATAAGTAGATCTAACAATCTGTTCAAGCAATTTGCAAACAGAAAGGACTACATTTGATTAATTTATTTTTTTATTATTTTTATTATTATTATTTTATTTTATTTTTTTTACTGCAAATTCTTTTCCAAGCTGCTCACAGAATTAATAGTAGCTTATTAGTTATTTAGTACTGGTACACAGAAACACCACAGGCATTAACCTGCTCATCTCCAAGCTAAATTGTGCACGTAAGTGAACATCACTATAAACCAGGGAATTACTGCTTTGGAATCCATTGTACTGAATAACTCATTTTCTGTGAGGCGAATATTTATGCATGCATAGGATGGTATTTATTTGAGTGCAGAAAGTTGCACATACAATTGACATATAACATGAAATTGCACATACAATTGACATATAACATGAATTGATATTCAGTCTTTATTATGAATTTCTATTGATAAGGGTAACAGCAGGAAAGCTCAGCCTGAGCTAGGACAACTAATTTGTGTAGTCATTGTAGCCTGCAAAAAGGCGAAGGCCTGTAAAGAAGGAATTGATATTGAGTCTTTTTTTCCTCATGGGAACTATAGCTGTATTTGTGATCTTGAGGTCTTGCCCTCAGTTATTTTGCCTGAGAAATTATCCTTGGATTACCTTGGATCATTGATTCCACTAATGTATGAACAGTAGATAATAACTACTGCCAGATTTAAGATTTAACTTACCAGTTACAAGTAAGTATGGGTCTTGCAAATGGCAATACAATGTGTTCATTGATAAGCAGCTAATATTTCTCCTGAGCAGCAAACATAGATCATTTTTATCAGAAATTGCTTATAATGTTCCCTTTTCTGCTAAGTTTTTGTTTGTTTGTTTGTTTTTTGTTATTTTTAAAGTAGATATATTCAAATTTAACATCAGTTTTAAAATGCTGGATAACAAATAGTACTCATAAAAGATCTATTTCTCTGTAACAACTTTTTAAAATCTTGTATTGGTTGTATTAATTTGCATAAAAGATTTAAAAACAACTTACTGTAAGCTCTACTTTTGTGTACTGTGGCAGAATGAATTATAAATGATTGCATCATTTACATTCTAAGTTTGGTTTTCAAGAATGGTTGATTTTGCTTAAATAAGAATCCTGTAGCTATTTAGTAATTAGGACTGATAGTGCTATGAAGCTCATAATTGGTCCCCAAACAGGTGTTTCCTTTCTTTTTGGAAAAAAAAAGAAAGAAAAAAAAAAAAAGAAAAAAAAGAAAAAAGAAAAAGAAAATGAAAAAGAAAAAGAGAAAGAGAAAGTGAAAGAAAAAGAAAGAAAAAAGGTATATTTTCACCCTGCTGCATGTAAGCTCATGGAATTTTCCTAAGAATAGAAGTATACAAAATTCACAACAATTTTGTATTATAAAATCAAAATTATACTTCATTTTAAATGCCTACTCTGTTTATGCATTGAATTTGAACTTCACCTAGTCTTCATTTTCAATAGTGCTCTGCACCCTCCACCATGAACAAAATTAACAACTGTAATTGCTCAGTATGTCAGAAAATCTCAAATGGCCTGATAATATTTTATGAGTCTCTATAATGTCTAGTGATTCTAAAAAAAAAATTATGGATGTTAGACATATAATGCTATTCTCTATAGAGTATATGTACTGCATATAGATAGACGGTTTTGGGTGTGCTGAAAACACACCTGTTATTGCCGATAAAAATCAGGTGTCATTTACATTGACTGAGTGCCAGGAAGCACACAACATTTGAAGGGGTCACCCCTTTGAAATTTCTGTGATTTGTCTTAACTCCATTATCTCAAGTTTGTGTCTCTGCTTTGAAAATGGCAGCACCTGGCAATCATTTATCATATTTGATTGTTCTCCAATGATTTGAGCTCAGACAAGTTACCTTATCATCAGTGCAGGCAATTTTTATGTAAAGCACCAGTATTGACTACAAGAGATCTGATGGCAGTTTTAAAACCTTTCAGCATTAATAGCCTTCTCACTTCATTTAGGCATCCTGTCTCTTAGATGCTGTGATGAATGTGACACTGCCATTATATGTCCTAAGTACCTACTTTTAATGGTGACAACACCTATTCTTCAAAATGGTAATTGCCTAATGCTATCTATCCTTGCAATTTACGACCACCTTGGAATAATACTCCTTTAAAATTACACAAGTATTTAGTTAGAAATATGTAATTAACCAGTTACCTTGTTGGAACTACTTTAGGGTAGCTGCATATTATAGGATATTAAAGAATTTTACTTGCACTCAGACACCATAGTTATCACCCATTTCATGATTTCCTTAGTAATGTAGAAGCTGGCTGCCAAAGCCACTATCTGTGCAGATTCTCTTGGCAGGCAAGGGAGGGACTCCATGAGCAAGACTGTGATTTGTTCCAGAGTGAAGCCAGTGTGATCTGACAAGCATCTCTGGCATTGAACTCTCTCACACATGTGCCTCTGTTTCCCTGCCTACACTTCAGATAGGCTGTTCAGACCATAATGTCTCAGGGACACACGTTGTCTCAGTAGCTGTCACAATACAGTCCTGTTTCATAGTTTGAGTTGTTAGAATATTAAGAACATTGATTCACTGCAATGAATGTTGAGGATCTCACAGAGGGACAGTAGGGGGGCTGGAAAACTCAAAGAATTAGTCACTACAGCTAAGTGAGCTAAAAGACACAGCCCCTTTTATTCCCAAGGAGGAGTAACATTTGATGAAAACAAGTCACTTGACAAGAACCGAGCAAATTTTATCTGCTATCTGCAAAACATTTTTGTGAAGAGATGTAAGACAGTCGCAGTCATTACAATACTGTACCACCTCACCACCTCAGAATTTAAACAAACAAGAGAAACAGAGAAACTGACATAATTGTTAGATTATATTTCATTATTGACAATCTTTTTAATTGGAGAATAATGGTTTGTGAAAAAAAAAAAGAAAAAATAAAAAAGAAAAAAAAAAACATCAGTAAGTGGTTACTTCCTGCAAAAAAGCATCAGCTTTTTATTCTAAAACTGAGTTTTTCTTCCACTTGTTTTATCTGAAGGAAAAAAAAAAAGCCTCAGATAGAAAATAGATTTTCACTGAAAAATCAAATTTGGCTAGAGATAGTTTTTGTTTGTTGAAGCCAACTCTACAGTTGCATATGATGCCATCCAAAATCCATCACAGACCCCACAGATGCTCCCTATAAATGAAGACCTGTTTGGGTCTTTAAGTTGTTAAGCACCACAAGTCCCATCTGAAGTCCAAAGAACTTACTGTAGAGACCACTGTTGAAAAGGTGCTCACTTCCCTGCCTTATCAGCCCTGACGAATGATGACAGAGCCAATCATCTCTGCTTCCTACACCACACAGTTTGCAAGGGCATATAAAAAGTCCAGCTATTCAAGGCTTTCCTCCAGGCTACACTACCTGGCCAGCACTCCTCAGGTCCATATTCCCAGCATCCCAGTCACTAAACAAAATAATTAAAAATCACCTTTTACACAATTACAACTATTTTTTGCCTTAAACACTCCATGGAATAATACTCTCAGCAAAGCTGTAAAAATGTTTTCCATATGCAATTAAAAAAACAAAAACAAAAACAAAAAAACAACAAAAATCAAAAACAATCAAACAAACAAACAAAACATGACCAACAAACTATGTATTCGGTTGTGCCTTTTTACTCTTTTTGTTACTCAAACATATGGCAATGAGTCTTTTGCCAATAAAATTAAAAGTGAGGGAAGTAAACAGCAATTATTTATCATGTAACCATGCAGGCATTAAGAATTACACATTCACCCAAATTTATAAATGTGCAGAGTTATTTAAAACCTCCTCCAGTCAGATTCATGACTGTGTATTTTATTATCATAAATGACAAGATACTGGGACATAGAATTATGTACTGTCCTCATGAAGTACTGACTGACGGATCTAAAGGAAAAGCCAAAGGTTTGAATTTAAATGTAATTAAGCCCCAAATTCTTCTGGTGCTGAATCTCTCACCAGTGCCATTCTGCTCAATTTCCCAATGGAGCCAAAACAGGAATACTGTTGACTTAGTACTTCCCTAATCAAAGAACAAAAGAGGTAAGAACAGAGTTTGTGGCACAAATGTCTTACAGTTCTCGATATGGTAAGTAATTACTTGAGACACTACAGAAAGAGTATGTAACATTTTTATAGGACCAAGTGAAGCAAGCTTATTTGCTTATTTTTTGCCTTTCTGGGAGATAGGAAGAGTGAAAACTTCAGGTATCAAAAATTATCATAATATCTTCAGCCCACTTCCAACAGATCTCTCTGATTACTGCAGAGCCAGAGCTAGAGTTGCCCTGCTGGTCCCTACAGGGCAACCTGTGCCAAACCCCAAATTTCCCTGGAAGAAACCAATGTATAAGTACTGGAAGCAATGCTTGGCAGCCCATCTGTAAGAGGAACAGCTCAATGGTACCAAACATTTAAGCCATAACATTTGAGGAGCAAATGTTCTGGGCACCATGACCTGAGATAGGACGTACATGGTGATACAAGAGAGACATCACTCCAAAACTTAGCATGAACACTTTTTGAGATTTAGTATCACAATGCCACACTCCCCCTATCCCCACTTGTCAAATCGTGAAAGCACTGCTACAAAACACATGCAAAGTCTTAATGGATTACTGAGAATTTTGACTAAGATTTCATCATGTGGTCCTATGAGGATTTATTATGTAAATGAGTGGATATGAGCAAAATTAATGAGATGTTTCATACATTTTATAAGAAAGAAAAAAACTGCTTTTCCTAGTTCTAGAAGAAAACAGGTGGTAGCCAGTTTACAATACAAGTCTGTCCATATGTAACAGCAACAAAAGAACCTATATCATCCCAGACAGTCATTCTCTATTTCCTTATTCTATTTGTAAAGGAAAGGCAATGTGACAGGCAAGGCTGCAAGCAGAGGAATTGCCCACAAGATGTTTTACAAATTGCAGTAGAAAAAGCTTTTGAAAGGGAATCAAAATACTGGAGAGCAGAAACAATTCGATATGCAGCACTCTAAATTCAGAAGTGCCAGCAGGCGATGCACAGTTCCTCAGAGTTTTGAAAAACACATTTGTCAAGTTTATTTATTTATTTCCTTCATAGAACAAATTCCTCCAAAGCAGAATTACTTAGCACAGCTTCTAAAAGCAACTGAGTCTCATACTGATACCTTTATGTATCAGATGAAGAAACCACAAATATATTGGATTACAGAGATGGAGGACACACAGATTTAAAGTACTTTCTTGTGACTAAAGCCTATTTATCCTCTCTGTAACCTAGGACCAGGCATCCAAACCTGCAGTAGGCTTCATCCAGCCAGCTGCAGGCTATAGCCTGCTCTGTATGCTGCCTACTTCCCCTGACTTCCCTGGTGCCCAGCCTGGCAGCAGCCATGTCAGAGCAGAGAGCGATGGACATTCTCTTGCCCCCCCACATGCAGGACATAGGCACCATCCTCTCGACCCACACAATTTTCAAAAGAGTGAAAGGGGAATGTCAGATTTTGTATTTTTCATATAGATTGCTTGTCCCTCAAAGTCATGAAGAGCAATGCATTTCATGATACATGTAGCAAGTAAACTGGGATACAGGGAACCCCCGATCCTTAGCTTTTAGTCTCCTTTATATACTATTAAAGCATCTCGATGTTTCTGACAAGTTCTGTTCTCTGTAGACAGTAATTATATAAATGATGCAGCTGTTATTAGAAAGCATTGATTAGGTGCAAGTGCCAGAGAATTCCATGGTTCAGTAAAAAATCCTGTTCACTTGGATTAACAAAGAAATTGTCTATTTTGATCTAAGGATCTGATCACTTCAAATGTTTATATTCTTTGCCTTAATAACTCCTTGCCAATGTAGGGTTAGAAACCAGTCTTCTCTACTTCTGCTATTTGGGGCTGCTTCCAAGTGCTCTAGGGAGCTGTGACTGCCTTGCTAATGTGTCCTCTGGGTTTTCTGAGGGCCTCCCATGCACAGCCTCTTCCACAACCATGGCCAGGTTGTGTCTGACAGCTCTGGGTATGTGTCTGTGTCCTGGCATCTGAAGCACACACTCAGCCACTACTGTGTGCTCTTCATACCAATGGAGATAAGCTACTGGCTGATAATTTTGATTTCTTATCTATCATCTCTCCATAGTGAAAAACATGTTTATCCCAAATCAGAATCTTTTATAGACATTTGTTTTTTAGGGTGTCTGATTTTACACATTGGGTAGTTACAGCTCCCATAGCAATATGTTAGCACTGTGATTGCATTTGAGTTTAAAAATCTCACTCTTGTTATAGTGTTATATGGCTTTCATTTCTGTATTTTGCTACATTTGTATTTTCTTCTACAAATATCTTTCCTGTTTTTAATATGACTCCTGTTGAATTCTCTGGTAGCTAGTATGAGTGCTATGGTATGCTGTCTTCCAATGTGACTATTTTGCCTGGCACCTGGACTTGAAGAGTGTTTTTTATTTTATTTTATTTTATTTTATTTTATTTTATTTTATTTTATTTTATTTTATTTTATTTTATTTTATTTTATTTATTTTATTTTATTTTATTTTATTTTATTTTATTTTATTTTATTTTATTTTATTTTATTTTATTTTATTTTTTCCCAAAAGTGACTTAAATAATTTGCTGGACTGCCCTTTTTGACTAGTTTAATCTGTCTGTCTTCACAAATTGAGCTAATGGTTGATACTGGTATAGTGTCTATGATTCCTATACTATACCAGTGTCTG
The DNA here is from genome assembly GCF_009819795.1 of Aythya fuligula. Taxonomy (NCBI): domain Eukaryota; kingdom Metazoa; phylum Chordata; class Aves; order Anseriformes; family Anatidae; genus Aythya; species Aythya fuligula. Next base: position 690,218 of record NC_045569.1, on the reverse strand, counting down.
AACTGTAAGTTTTCCTTCCAATAGCGAAAAGAAGAAGAGATATTGATCAGTCTCATAAGTTTGGGCCCACAGTTTCTAGAGTTGAATTGAGATCAGCATTCAGGACATGGTCCAAGCACACACTACAGAGAGCTCAAAAACCAGACACACCTCTATCATGAGTACACAGTTAGCTGGACATGCCTCCTTTCTAAGTTTTCAGATCGTATTCATCCCCAGCTGTCAGACTTTTTGTCTCTTTTGGCAAGACATGTCAAAATTGCTGAGACACTGACAAATCCTGCATATATCTATGCACTCCATTTTTCAGAATTAAGGCAAATGCGGGGTCCTCCCCTTTGGGAGACATATATACTGGTCCAAAAATCCATTTCAACAACAAAACACCATATACATTAAGCAGTGGAAATAAAGCATATAGGAACAGGTTCCTGAGACTGGCAAACTTTGAATGTGCTTACCTAGTGTACTTATACTTCACCAGCCTGACAGCAACATTGGCATAGCTAACTTTTTCAGGTACATTCAAACAAATCTTGTATTTTAGTTTGCTTCCCTGACAGCTGTTTTCCTGCTGTAAGTAAATCTCCCTCCTTCAGCCACAGTTAAGTCTTCTCTTAACCTCTGTCATGGGCTTTTTCCACTACCAGAGAAAGCAGTTTTGTAGGTTCACAACCACAGTAGAAATAGCAAAATTAATAGTTTACGCATTACCCTTTAACTCAAGTCTTTGCAAAGAGATGACTATGTTGAGCTATTCTTTTCCTTCCCGTATGTGTTCCAGACATTTCACTATGGAGCTAACCGTACTCTGTGTATGTTCCTTAATAAGGTCAACATGCCTAGCTTCATAAATTCTCATAGGATCACTCCAAATCTGCTAAAACTCTTCCACAAACCATAATATATACTTCCACAGTTCCACGTTAAGACAAGCCTATCAATGAGAGAAGTCAAAGCTTTTTACTTGCCTTTGCTAAGAGTCCTAATACTGCTTTGATCTTAACATAGAAGGATACAGATCGGGGCTGGACCATGTGTGCAACACAGGAAGACTCCTTGCCTGCTGTCCCGCTCATACATAGTCATCCAACTTGTGGCATTGCATGTTTTATATATTCCTAGGGGTTTGGTTTCAATTATTCGTTGAATGTAAGATTCAACACAATTAACTTTTAAAAAAGTGGTTGTGGAAAAACAGTCAAATATAATAAAAGAGAGGAAGAGAAAAGTAAGAATTTGAACACTTAACTTGTAACTTGTATCTAATAGGATTCTTGTATAGGATATTGTATTTATAGTACTTATATTTGAAATGCCTGGGGAACTGAAGAAAGATTTTTCTCACTTGACGTGACACATAATGTGGTAGGTGCTACAATGCTTTTCAATAAGCTGCACATATCTGAGATCTCCCACATATTCTACAAAGCTTTCCTCAGTCTACTTTACCTTTATTAGTGCTATCATCATCCACCTTCCAAAAAGAAGAGATTCAAGAAAACTGTTTCATCTTCATTTTATGAATGAATGTAGTTGTGGAATCTCTTATCAGATAAGAATATCTTCTTGTGAAGAGCACTGCTATGCTATGCACTTCTGGCACCAAAAAAAAAAAAAAAAAAAAGACCTTTCTGTCAAACTGGTATAACTGCTGTAATAATTTTATTGCTGATTCTCTGTGAATTAGTATACTAGCATTTTAGACTAATTAGGGGATAGTGAGTGACTGCGAAAGGTAAAAAGTTTAGCATCTGTTTGTGAATAACACTATAAAAATCTTTTTTTGTTGTTGTTAAATAACTTGTAATAGCAAGGTTTAGAACTTCATAATGTGATTAGTGCAGCAAATATGATCTAACTTACTCAAAATACAATTCTAAAATTCTTCAATGATTGCCATAAAATTACCTCAGATTTAAATAGAACAGAATCAACTCATTTTGCCTCACTGGTATAACATGATGTTAGCAACCTTGTCACATTGAGCAACATAACTGTCCCACGTTTGTTCTTACTTCTCTCTTCCTTCTTTGCTTCATTATTTTCTAGCACTTGTTCAGCTTGTTTCTAGAAATCTTTGCAGATCTCTGCTATCCATTTGCTCCCCACTTTATTGTATCCCTTGGGCATTTAAACAGAAGAAATGAGTGAGCAATTTTTAGTAGGTGGAAGTCAGTACGATGTTTTGTCTGGCTACATACATACACATAGAAAGCTTTTCTGTATTCCAGATGTTCAAGCACATGGAAAAAAGATTCAGTGAACTGGAACCTTCTCATATAATTACTCTGTGAAAAGCTCTCTACCTGTCTACTTCACTGAGAATTTTCCAGCCTCTGAACGTAGAATAGGTTGTCATTCACAGATGTGCATACACCTGCAAACCTAGTGCCTAAGATTATGTTTCCAATACTAAAAAGGAACAAGTTGGGAAATGAGTGGTGTGCCGTATACCACATCCTATCCTGCCAGTGGGCTGACAACATATCTAGGGATGTTGTTCAGAGAAGAGACCAAAGAGAAAATTGTGCACCATTTTTGAAGGTACACAATGTTTTGAAAATTAAAATCTTTTTCTGATACAGAGGCTTTTTCTGATATTTTAGAACATATCAGGTAAAATGTTATTTTAGTAACATATACATGTTACTAAAAGCTATTAGTATAGCTTTTCTGTCAAGATGCAACAGCGGTGTTAAATCCAGGTCTGGTATATCTTAATAATAATAGTAGTGGTAGCAACAGCTCTACACACACCAGGTCTCCTGCAAGCATAGGTGTCCTTGTTTACCAGGATGACCAAAATTTCACTCTTTAGAAAGTTAGCAAGATTATGTTAGAATTTTCTTTGGTGCCTGATAGAGAAATCAGCTGTGCTGTTTTCCTCCTAGACATTACTCTTCTGGAACCTCATATATTTCACATATCTGCAATGTCACTCTATGTGCTGGAAATGGTTTATACCTTTGATACTGTTTTCTGCTTTGAGACTTTGGAGGTTTGTGAGAGCCATATTACTAAAATTGATACAGACAGCTTTCATATTTTTATTCTTTTTATATAAAGCTTTAGAGATAGCTTGAGTTCTTCCATTCATGTAATTTCCTCTTCACCAGTGTTCCTTTCCTACTCTGCCTACACTGAGATTTAGCTGGAAAAGGTGATCTTGCTATTTCTTTTTGTTGAGGGGTTTTTTGAAACAGCAAAAATCCCATGGCTTGCTGTAGCTGAGCAAACCAAGCTACCAGGGCAACTATGAGAAGTTCCCATGACAGTGTTCCCACATCACCCAATTGAGGGATTCAGGAAAATATTGTTACCAGCAGCTGGCTTCAAGGACAAGGTCTATGTGACTGCTAATCACAAGGGTTTTTTTTTCTTGCAGGTGGGGTTGTTTTCTTGTAGTTGTTTGTCTGAGTGCTTTTGACCAATAATCTTGTGTGAAACACTGTCTGCCCCTGTAAAGTTCACTATAAAAGTTAGGCTATTCGGGCAATAAAACGGAGCATGATCTGACTCTACTGGTGTCTGTCGTGCTTTCGGCCGTTCTTCCTGCAACATTTTTTTAATTCCATCATTACTGGAATTCATAAACAAATAAACAAACAAAACCACAATAACTGCCTAAGACCTAAGATATAATGCTGCTTCCCCTACAACTAACAGAAATCCATGCCATTAATTCATTTATTATAACCTTCCCTGAAGACAATGTACAAAATCGTCTGCTCTTTTTGTCTCTCTAGACTGCTCTTTTCTGGGCAGGTTCTTTTCTGTTCTGAAATAAAGTCTTTCCTTGTGAATAGTGCCTGACTGACAGCTTGAAAGCTCAATTTTTCTTTATATAGAGAGCAAATTCACAGTCAAAGTTTGTAATGTGAGTGCCCATGGTGACCTGTGCACCATGCCCCACTTTGGATCAGGCACTAGTTACTTTTGCATGTGACTTTTGGCCTGATTACTCTGACAGATGAAATCCAATTTGTATAAATTCTATTGATTTTTGTGATATGGCATCAATATCACAAGAACTATGTCGAAACCACCAGTTTATTTCACATAGAGTTGGGGATGGATTTTTCTTTGCTATCCTTAAAATCCTCTCAATCTAAGCCCTACCTTTGGCATATTATTTTTCTGTGAGTAATCCTTCTAGAACAGGAGTAACACCATTTAACATCTCTTTGTTCCAGGGGCCAGACAAACATGTTCCTACTCTATTTCTGATGATCATCTCAGCGAATAACATCACAAACCTGTGCATCTGTGCACCCCCAGCAATTCTAGGCTCATACAGATTCATTGTCTTGGCTCTCCTCAAAGGCTGTTAGACATCCTGAAGCCTGTTCAGGCAGAACTGTGTTCATATAACCGGTGTCACGTCCCCCTTAAAACTGGTGGTTTTCAGGTGTTTGTGCACTAGAGACCCTAGATTTAATTTACCTCTTTGGCAAACCTCACTACCAGTCCTCCACAAAGAGTGAAGGTACCTATGAGGACCAGTGAAAATAAATGAAAATCAGACTTCTGACCTGAGCTGTGAACCTAAGCAGAAAAGCTTTGGAAAAAGATAGCTGAACACAAGAGGAACTGTGCTATAACTCCACCAGGACACAGCAAGATGTATTAGAAACTTTTACTGAATTCTGTTAGCAGCAAACTAAATAATGCACTGTGTGCCTGTTTCCTACATGCCCCGACGGGAGGGGGCCTTGCAGGAGGGGAAGGTCAGAGCCAGCAGCCCCTGAACACCTCCAGCAATACCAGCGGCCTGGCCAGCAGGCTGTAGCTGCAGACAGTGACAAATTGTAAGCTAAAGCAGATTTGCATAGTTCACCAAACCCTTATGTTAAAATCTATAGAACAGAAGGAGATCTATTATTAAATATAATCAAATGCATAATCTTATAAAATGCACATAAAGGAATATAAATTACATTTTGCTGTATCTGACTCTTCATTACCACTTTGGGAAGAGTTAGAAGCTAAAGCTCTCCACTACCTGTTGTCTTTTAATCCTCTTGTTCTCAAGGCATTCAGTACAGCATAAAAGCACCATAAACCTAATGCTGTGAAGTTTTATGTCCTTGCAGTAACAAATCCTAAAAGCAGAAGGCATACTTGTTGCTTAATATGTCCTCGTTCTTGAGCTTCTTCCCAAACCTGTTCCCTTGTTCATACAAAAACGCCAGCTCTCCTCATCTTCCTCCTGCACAACTCATCACAAAGTGGGGGAAGATGGGTGCAAAATGCAACTATTTTGCAAAGCAAACATGTTTATTCCAGTGACAGATATAGGAAGAGCAATTGTAAATTGCTTTTTTTTTTTTACAATTGTAATTTTTTTTTTTTACAATTGTAATTGTAAATTGCCCAGTTTCGTTTATTCATTCAGTTTTGGGTTAAGATGAGGATTTATGAGCTAAGTAGCCCAAATTAGGCTACAGAGACATTTCAAACAGCATGGAGATTTTAAGGTGTTATGTGCAACCAGGGTTGTTTGAACCCCTTGGACTGAGAACAAGTACTGCAGAAAGCTATTAATTTTGTAGTGCGCTTTGTGCCAAACTGGAGGCATCATAAAAGAGAGCATGAGACAGAGAGCATGCTTTATTTTGGCATGCACAGTGGAAGGCAAAGCAGCTCCCTTGGGATGCCAGTTTAACTGGGGTGTACTTACCCTAAAAGCAGCTGATTGCAACTGCTCCATATGAAGCCCTGTAAATTTACCTCTTCAAATTTATTTAGTTGTGCTTCCTTCTTCTGCTATAACTACGTCCCCACAGCATCCTCATCCCTACAAAGCTGCTATACCAAGTCCAGCTGTGCCTGAGAACCCAGGTGCTAGTCACAGAATCGTCATGGTCACAGCCCTTCTTTCAGCTAGTGAACAGCAGCTCAAAGCTCCTCATAACTGCTACTGGATTTCATGAGGGAAAACACTCAGCTGATTCTGCCTCATTCCAGAATTCCTGTTTCCCCCACAGTCACATCACAATATGCCATGCAGGAAAAACAAACAAGCAAACACCAAAAACTAAAACCAACAACAACCAAAACTAGTATCACCCCTGAAAAAAAAAATAAAAAAAAAATGAGGCAGACCACAAAATGTCATGTAACGAGGCAATTCCCAGAACATTAAGCTCAGTGCAGATCTTTGCACTGATTGGCAAGACAGGCGCTGAAGCAAATATATAAAGGCAGCATGCTGCTTTCTGTATCATGTCTGTACAGTTAATTATTGCATGAAGAGTTTAGAAGCCAACCTTATGAAACTTCTCCATCAAGACAAACCTAAAGGACAACAGCAAAGGCTATTAAGTAGTACACAGATATGGTGGGGGAAAAGGAAGCTGCATCTTCACAACCAGTGCATCATTATACACAATCTTTTTATTTAGCATGAATCAAGACAATTTATGACACATGGTGATCAGAAAGTAGTAGTGGATCCTTCGGAAGGCACTTGGGGAACAACTACCTTAAAGTTATCCTAACAGCTATTATCTTAGATATGAAGTACCAACTTTTAAAGGAAAAATAGATACCTTGTGAAATCTACCATGGTCCTTTTCCCATATCTGTTTTCACCCTGGCCATACAATAGTATGTCTCCCTAAAGCAAGCCTGCGTTGTCAGCTGGGTGCTTTCTCTCCCAGGCTGCTGGGAAATGTTGCTGTCCAAGTGATACCAGAAACCTGGTATCACTTGCCAGATTTTGTCTCTTTTTTTTTTTTTTTTGGTCTCAAAATCAGTATTTTAATACCAAGGAAACAAGGAGCATCACCTTAGCTTGCTTTGGGGAAACAAAGTCTACATAAATTATGTCATTATCTTTACTTGAATGCACGGCACTTCCCCTAATTTTCCTAAATATAAATTTATTTCAAACCATAAAAAAAAGAGACATAATGTATAAAGAATATGGTAATGGTCACATTGACCACATTTTAAGAAGCCAGTTTAGTTACTGGGCAGACTTTGTAGTTATATTTCAGAGGCAATTACTAATTTACTGACCATTTGTTACTAGAAAATCTTCAGGTTGTTCATGATTTCCATTAATTTGTGAATTTATGTTACTCAATAATTTCTTCTGTGACTTTTGAAAAGTACCCTTTATCTCAATGAAAAAAATTTCCTGAGAATCTTTAAGATCCCACATTTAAGACGTGAGCTGGATGGAACATTATTGGTACTCTCTGAACAGATTCATGCAAACCTGAAAGATGGCTTAAAGAAGCTACTGGGTGATTTCTGTTAAAAAGAAATCAAAATAAGCAAGACTAAGTGGATAATAGATACTATATAAGCTTTTCCTTTCTGAGCTGCAGAAACCTTGTCCAAGGCCTTATTCCTAAGAGGAAAACAGAATACTGTAAAGTTTATTGGTTTGCTGTAGAGTTTAAAGTTATTTCCTTTTATGACAGTCGTAAAACATAACTCCTTAGGGAGTAAAAAGGTAAATAAGAGTTCAGATTTAAATCCATCTCTGTTTTCTTTGCCTTTGTGCTTTGACTCTAGAGCAACTGTCTTGGCAACTCCATCTCCCTTGCTTGTTTCCTAAAACATTTCTAGTTCAAATACCCAAACATCGAGCAAGACCCTCACATCTCACAGTGGGAGTTGAACTCAGGAGTCTTTGCAGAAATCAAGCACGTGAAACATACAAACTTATGTTAAAGCAACAACATTGAAAATATTTGATGTTATTTACCTAGCTCTTTGTTCCACAAAGCACACAGCAAAATCTAAACAGATATCATCAGCTCTCCATATTAGAATATTAGAAAAGTTATGAGCTCTTAAGCTCCCAATATAGGTTGCAGCTCACCCTTTTTTCGTTGTAGTCTACACATACCCATGCCCCAAGAAAGAAAAGTATAACACAATCAAGATTAGAACAGAAATTAGCAAACATCTGTTGATTGTAAAAATAAATCTTTCCACCTAACTTTGTAATGTTGTGACAGCTGCCTGATCATTTTCAAATACCCACTCATTCATAAGTATCCATCTTTTTTTTCTCTTTTTTTTTTTCTCTTTCTTTTTCTTTTTCTTTTTCTTTTTCTTTTTCTTTTTCTTTTTCTTTTTCTTTTTTTTTTTTTTAAATAATTAAGTGAAGGTGGACCATTAGCACAGGTGGACATGGCATAGCATACAAGTACTTTCTCTTCTGTGCTCTTTGCTATGGGTTTGATCATTCCCATTTTAAACTGCTGGTTATAAATATTATATCGATTCATTAGTTAGAAAAAAAATCACTCTTCTCTTCCTGTACTTTTGTACTCCTAATAAACATATAACAGAATGCAAAACAAGGTACTACAATTGCATTTTCTTGTATTTTCTGTAACAGACATCCCATTCTTCTCTTGCATCCCACTACAAACAGTTCATTTGAGCATAAAGGAGTGGCATACATTTCTCTGTTTGTCAAAGGAGCTCCATTTACATTTCCATGGTGACATGCACAGCTCTGTTCTTTGTTACTCAGGAGTAAAATGTGCAGGATCTCTGCCATGTACTAGAAATGCCAGTACATGCAATTTTAATTTCCTTCTCCCCTTTAATTCTATTATTTCTGTCTTGCTCACTTGCCAACTGTCTTGGCTTTACTGCCTGTTTCACAACACCCAACTTCTAACTGAGAGGGCAGGGAGCACAGCCTTCTCCCAGGCACACATACAGGTCCAAATCCTGCCATCCTCATTTTTTACTAAATTCTTGTTCTCACACAATTCCCATTAACTGATGGGAGAATTCTGACTGCATAAACATGAAGCCAGGTTGTTCAGATCCTGCCCAGTGTCTGAAAAGTACAGAGTTTCAGTTCTCATCCACAAGCTTGCTTAAGAGACCAGCAATCACTGCGCCCAAACACAACCTGCAGAATCAGGGTGCAACTGCTCCCTCCATTGGTGCTTTGCTCCAGAAAGAAGTTTTTCCACCCTTTGACCTGACATGGTAGATTACACTGACCTGTAGAGCGAAAGTGGAAGAGACACTGCAAATACAGTGTCTCTCAGTGTCTCTGCATCTCAGTAATAAATTGTTATATTTCTCCATTGAGATAGTCAGATGTATAGGCAATAAAATGTTGTTGGCTTGACTTTTTATGGATCAATCAGGTAACAGACTACAGAAAAAAATATTGGGCTAGATTCTCACCTGGTAGAGATGTCAGAGCCTCAGAAAAGAATCCAGACAGTTATTTTAAAAGTCCCATCATGTTAATTCTTTTCAATAGCACTTTTCTATTTCTTTGCAAGGCAATTGCAATATTCTCTTTCTCTAAAACAGCCTCATCATTTTCCTACAGTTTCACAGGGAGTGAGATCTGACTCCTGTTGCCAGTCTCAAAAATCAAAGCAATCATCTGCACATTTTAAAGCACGTTTTTGTACAAATGCCCCAGGGAAAAAACACAAAGGATGTTAAATTCTATAAAATAAATATTTAAAAAGCTAAATAAGACAAATTGATTTTTTTTTTCATTTGACCTAAAAATAAAAAGTATTTTGAAGTCGTAAAACACAAAGGCATCACATTTCACAGTTTTAGACACCAATGAATAAATGGATAGGGTCCATTAGGTACTGTCCGTATATGTGAATGAGGTAAAAGCCTTTTACAAACTGAAAAACGTCTCTCAATTAAACATTCAAAAGACAGAACCAAAAGATGCAAACCCTTGTACGCTGGGATCAAACTTTAAAGTCAAATCTATTATTACTGCAGGTCAATTAGGTTCTTTTCAAACTGGGCTAATATAATAGAAAAAAAAATCACCTATGAAGCTATTTTCAGGACCTGATAAGGCTATGCCCACAGGTAACATCAAAGGCTGGATGTTGGAATATTCACATATTCACAATATTCACAAATAAAGAAATGCAGAAACAATCACATCAAGATTAAAGTTTCAGCTACTACTTTGAAAAAGTCTTCTGCTTTACAGAGACTGAAATACAGTTTTTTGTTTTTTTTTTTTGATATGTTATTTAAAAAAAATAAATGCCAAAGCCACTACATAATCCTTCTCCTCTCTCCATTGTACTTTTCAGTTGTACTTTTCAGTACAACTGCTGCTAGACACAGTATTTTGGAAAATTTATTTCCAGTGTATTCTGGTACTGCTGGAATACAAACTTGTTACTTTCCTTCCAGAAATTAGGACTAGCATAATGTAGGAACTCTGCCTCTTAATTCCTTTAATTTATTTCATGTGCACCATAACTAGCTTTCAATACAAGGGCATTCGCTGAAAAGGGGAACGCCCGTGTTATGACATACTTAGGGTCAGTAGTAGGTGACATGCAATGAATTAACACAGGTTCCCTCAGAGACTGCCTCATGCCATTGCTGGATGCCAGGAGCCAGCATAATGGCCCTTGCCATGGAAGCTCCCACAGCACCTACCTCTTGACACCAGACAGGAGCAAACCCTACTTGAATTCACTATTGTTGATGCCATTTGCTCAAGCTGTGACTGCTGTGTATTCATTCTTGTATCCACCTCGTATTCCCACTCCTGCCTGTTCCACCCTTGACTTCTGGTTCCTGCTTCTGCCTCTGGCTTAGTTCTGTGATTCCTGCGTCCAACCTTATATCCATCCTGAGAGCTGCTAAATATCTGTAATAGAAAGTGAGCTGGTCCCAAAGCAGGCACTCATATAAAAATCACACAAACTGTGCTGAAAAGCTTAACTCTCTCTGTGATATTTTCACTGCAATTTTCACTGACATTCAAAATATTTTAATAAAGCACCTTTAACATAGATTTTTACTTGTAGAATTTTTGCAAAATCTGTATCCGTATTGCAAAATTTCCTCCCTTCCTGGATCCAAGTAAAAAAAAAAGGACAAAAACATGGATCCTCCCACGAAATAAAAACTGTAAAAGAATGTTTAAGACAAATGTCTAAAAATTTTATATAAACAGTTCATCTTAAAAATGCTTTTCACTTTATTATTATTTTGATTTTACTTTTAATCAATTATATTCTGTTACAGAAAGTCAAAATGAAATGGTTTATGTTGTTTTTAAAGGTAAATTTTACTATTATCTTTACATATATTGATAAAAAAATAGATGCCTCTGAAATGTTCTGGTTAAATTAAATCTGCATTTTCCAGTGGGAAACTGCACCATCACATTTTTCTTTTTTACCAGCTTTAATTTTGATCAGGTTTAGTTCTGTGGCAGAATTCAGAGATATCTGATGGATGTTCTCAATTATATCCAATACCCGTGGCTACAGAAGGCCATGCTGGCAGTCAAGAATAATCAGCACTTAAAGATGCCTGAATGTAGGAAAGAAATGTATTACACCTTCTCAAGCAGTTACACGATGGATGATTCTTCTTACACTCACTTATTGTGGGGATCCTCAAGTGTCTGCTTAAATAGGAGTCGTGCAAAGCCACTTTTATATTGGGTATTACAGATATAAGCTCTGTATACATACATGAACAAATTAAATACTGCAGTACCTTAGGTTTTATGATTTGGCAAGAAGCTAAGTAGAGTGGAAAGCTGTAAAAATATAAAAATTTCAGCTTCACTAGGCTGAAGAATGGTATTTAAGATATCAAAAATGTAGCTGCTAGTTCACAAAACTAAAAATCTCACCCTCCAAAAGGGTTCTTCCCCCTCTCCCTACATCAACTCATCTAAATCTGAATTGATGCCAAGGGAGATGACTGTGAAACATGAGTGTTATCAGTTTGTTGAAGTGACTCAGCTCCACATCTTTTAATCAAACACACATTTTTCTGTCTCTAATTTCTTCTAAAAAAGATTCTGAACATAACAGTCACAGCCTCAGGCCCACTCAAGATAGGACAGAAATAATGACTTCAAGGAAAACACTTCTGGAGAGGTTTATCAAGGGTATCAAGTATTTGCGTGATATAAGGCATGCTTGCCCTCAGCAGTTTGCAGTGGTAGGAGGGTTTTGGAACACCCAGTCACTGTTGAGCTGAAGGTTAAACGTAGTCAGGGACGCTTGTTACATTATATTTTCACTAGAAACATTTCTGAAGTTGAGTGCAGACAGCATGTCCTAGAAAAAACAGTAGGGAAGACCCAAATAGTAAATAGACCCAGACCATGTTTTTGGATTATGTAGAACAGGGATAATATTCCAGGTAAGTGCCCTAATCAGCTGCATGTGGCAGCTGCCAATCTTTTACTTTATAAATATTTATTGGGTCAGAGAAAGAAGCATGGGCAAAATAGCTTGGTGGTTAGAGCAGATGCAAACCTGAGAATTAAATCGAACTCCAGCCAAAGCCTGGTCTCAGACATTTTTTCTTTCTCCATTCAGAACTAAACCTGAAATGTAATGCTGAAATAGAACAGATTCACTCAAAGATAAACCACAGCTAGACCAAAAATAAAACATGTATAGGTTTGTCAATGCCAGGAATATACAGAATGAACATAGCAGTTGGTCTTGTTCGAGTCCCCTGTGCATTGCAACACAAGAGACCAGTGGAAAATCAGCTAGTGGCAAAGCTGGGAGAGTTGAATTCACCTTCTGCCAATGGGCATGCACTGGGAATGACAGAAGCCAGCAGAGGTAGGACCTCAGTGCGGGCTAGCAGTCTATGTAAATTACTCTTACAATAAATTAGGTATGGGCGATTTGTCCTACTTTAGGCTTCAGATAACTCAGGATGTGAGGGAGTCATAACACTAGCTTACACTCTCCTTTGTGATTCTGTCTGCTGTGCCAAGTAGGAATTTAATAGATCTGGAGAACTAACCTAACAAGTTTTGAAAACATCCCACATGAAAACTTACTTTAAAAAAGAAGAAATAAAAGATCAGTACTTCTGTAACTGAGGTAATGCAATCTCCACACAATCTAAAAAGTTTTAAGTAGAGTCAATATTTAACATCCACTGTGTTCTGTCTTGTAGGACATATTCCATTCAGATAAAAGTGATTTAAACAACATTAGTTGCAGAAATATATGGAAGAAGCACTGAATATGTGCAATGGAATAAGAGCATGTTTTACAACGCTAGACCTATACAGCACTCCTATCGGCAGATTAAAACCAGCATCTTGCCTCTCTGTGCTCACTTTGTCTATCTTAAAAAGGATTCATATGAATTAATCCACCAAAGGTTGTTTTTTTTTTTTTTTTTTTTTTTTTTTTTTTTTTTTTTTTCCATACCTATCAAACATTTTGAAGACTACCATTTGATAGTTCCAGGCCATTCTAATACTTTGTCAATGTGATAAAATTTGCACTTGATAATAATTTACCCAACATTTAATCTCACATTTCTCCCATTGTCCCTTCTCAGACTGTGGACAACAGTGACTTCATATCTCTTACTTTGTCGATTTAATCCCTAAGTGAAATTAACTATGATTTGAGCTATGATTATTAGGATTCTAATAATACCATAGAGTCCAATTCTGCTGCTGCCCAAGTGTAGCTTTTACAATGGATTTAGACCAACAGAACAAAACGTTTTATTGCTGAGGCAATGAAAGCATGTTAATTGAGATTTGCTACACCATATTGGGAGGCAAATGTTATTATGTCTGTTTTACACATGAGGAAACAGACATGGACAGACAAGGACATTCATTGAGTTGATCTCAGTTCCATTCCAGTTGCTTTAAAATCAGGAAAATTAGCCTAACATTCTTTCAGACAATATATTCAGTTTAGACATCTATTACTGATTTTACACAGCTATCCTAATATGCTTTAATAAAGCACAAACATATCTGATCGACACTTGTGCTATATGTTTACATTTTTTTCATAAATAAAATTTTATTTTTAAAAATATATAGAAGATCTACTTTCTTTTGTATTTACATGTTCTTTTTAATGGAAACATGAAGAGCTTTTACCTCACAGAATAAAGAAGGAAAGAAACAAGGTAATGGTGATGTAGACAAGTGACATTTTATCCAATGTTTTTGAGAACAGCACAATATTAAACTGTCTAAAATAAGAGTTAGACATATATCCTTGAGTGGATGTAAGGAGGGTTACAGACATAGTGAAAGAGAATTGTTAAGATGGCTGTATTAGTGTTGCATTTTTTCCCCCTTTATATATGTATGTGTTTGTAAGAGTTAAAATAAGCAAGTGACCCATGACATCGTACATTATCCTTGATAATGTTTCAATGTTATTACTCCAACTGGTATAAATCATTCACTGTCCTTATACACACTTCAACCAGGAATGCAATTACCTGGCAGATCACTAAAAATAATTAAAATGTAAGGGGCTGGCTAATTTGAGGTATGCCTATATGCTGTCCTGTGTAGCCTGAGAAATCTTTCAATGTGCTCAAAGGCAAAAGCAGAAAATCAGATTTTATAAGCTATGTAGCAAAAGATATCGCTACATTTCAGATGAAGTGTTCCCTTTATCTAAAACTACAGTATTACTAACTGATAGGAAATGTAATAATGATCCTTACTAATCCTGAAAGTCAGTTATGTACTTTGATGAACACAATCATGGCAATACACAAGATAGTGCTAGAAATGACCTTCTGAGGTAATCTCATCCAACTGGTTCTGGGAAGCAAGATAACTAAACTACTGCTGACAAATTTTTGGAAGCCTTCAATGTTAGAGATTTTTCTCCTAGGACCTTCTAGGACCTGATCCCAGACTGAAAAACTGCTTCCTCCCCATCATGTTATGGACACTCTCAAAGCTGGTATTACAGAAGAATACTACTAATGATGTGTATGAATTTCTACAGCTTTTATAAGATTTTTCAAAATTTTGTTGAGTGCATTGGTTCTTTAAGAGATAGATAAGAAATCTCTGTAGGATATTGGTTCTTACTCTCTGCTTCTGTATGTTGAGCTGGACTCCTGAGAGCAAGTTCTGTGCTTTAAAAGCTTTGTTAATAAAAAGCCTGTTTTTTTTTTTTTTGTCAATCTCCATTCCTCTGAGAAGCTGGATCAAAACAAAACAAAACAAAAGCAAACAAAAACAAACAAAGAAACAAACAAACAAACAAAAAAACACCCTGGAAACAGTATACTACTCCCAAGTAATAATGAACAAACGACATGAATTGTACAAGAACTCGGGCATTTCCTTGGGAAATCACATATATATATATATGATTATATATATACATATAAATATAAGACAGCAGAACATTTTTCTTCCAGAAAAGATGACACAAGAAGTATAAATAAGGCACTTGCACAACAGAACAATGAAATGTAAGATCAAACTTAAAAGCTCAAATCACCTGAAAATAACTTCAGTAATTAGTATACACTTAATAGAAAAAAAGTAAAAACCAGGAAGTGCAGAAATCTGCTTTTTTCACCCCAAATGCTTTTTTAGCAACCAGAAATTCAATAATAACTTGAATGTACTTTACCTACTAGGTTTAAAGGAATATGAAGCCTCTCTTTGTAAGTAACCCTCAGATATTTATGCAAAACATCAATTGCTTCCCAAGGTCTGTGACAACTGGAAAGTATATCTGGGCATTTTCTGCATAGTGACACCACAAACAATGCATATAAATAATGCTACCTGGGGGAAAGAAAAGCAAAATAATAAGGGACCACAAATGGCATTCAGCAGTTGCAGTAATTCCTCAGACAAATGGCATTAGCTAAATAATAATGGAAGACAGAAAAATAAAATTCGATAAACCTCTTCAAAACCCCAAGTGAAAAGATCACTGATAACTGGATCATGAAAATAAAGAAGTTTGTAAACAGGAGAATATAGACATCAGTTAGAGAGGTTGTTTTGCTACACATAGCTAGTTGAGAGGCTTGAACTCTTTGAATTGATGTAAAATGGGGCAAACTACAATTGCACCCAGATTGCCCCAGATTTACACTCCTGAACACTCATGAATTCAAAGCAATCATCCTCAAATGAAGTAACACAGCACTTGGAGCATTCCCATGTACATTAGTTTTGCCCAAATAATTCTTGCTATTTGGTACATTTGTATTGCAAGTGTGTGAGGTGATTTCATCAGCCCAGGCAACAGCCCCTCCCTGTCACCCTCTGATGTATATGGTACATTCATCATGCAAGTGTGAGAAGTGATTCCATCAACCTAGGAGACAATCGCTACCTGTCAGTAGCTGATGTATATGGCTAGCTCTGCACTTCCTTCAATAAATTTTTTGGTGCCCATGACATTGCCAGACAGCGGTTGCTTTCTGCTTACCCTTCACTGCAGCTATACTTCCTAAAGTCAAGAGAAAGCCAGATAACCTTTAGAGTAACACTTACCTGCATCAGACCTCTAGTTCTATGCCAAACTCACTTATGACATATGGATAAATTAAACTTACTGGCTTAATGGAATTACTTCTGAGTTTTTCCAATGAGCAATCAGTTCTGGGAACTAAGACTTACTGATAAAATCAAATAGATGAAGCTTCTGCAAAAGCTATTTCGATACTGAATGGTATAGATTGGATTAAAACTCACTACATTTCAACAGACTATCCAAGCTTTCTTAATTCTAAAAGTAATTGCAGGTATATTCTAGCAAGCTTAAAGCTGACCTTGAGTGAAAAGAAAGACTCAGCAGAAGGATTTTTAACATAAGGAACTGATACAGAGTACCAAAAAGGGAGCAAAGCAGTCCAATCTTTTTTGTTTGTAGCATGCAGAGAATAGAATCTTAATTTAATGAAAAAAAAAACAACAACAAAAACAATAAATATCAACATGGCCACTGTGTACTTAGCAGTGCATTAAACCAAATGAATTAAAGGGAAGGAGCTGCAAGAAGGATCCCCATATAGCTGAGGGAAGAAGGAGATTCAAAAGGTACAACCAGAAGGGAGAGAGAGGGAGGTGGCTTCAGCTCACTCTGAGAACTGTCTTCAGTTGAGTGACCATGAGCATGGTCACTGATTTTAAAAATCCCACGTGTCAGCAGCAAGGATGCAGAAACTAAAACATTGCTGAGCCCTGGACAGCTGGTAAATAACGCAGGCAAAACAAGGAAAGGGAAAGAAACCTTCAGTTAGTCTACAGTGAGGACAAATCACCGAATGAGAAAGAAAAAAAGAGTAGTATATCATTGAGATGAAGATTAAGTAACATTCTAATGTATGGCACATTGTGCAAGAAAGAAAATTAACATAATGTAAGATTCAACAAATCATTAAACCTTTGTATGGATGTATGTTCCAAAGCATCAGCATAAATTTCAAAATCACCCATAATGAAAAGTCTTAATGAGTGAGGAACCAAATCTGGAGTCAGCTTAGGCCATTAGGTAACAAATCAGAATGAATGGTTGGTTGGTGATAGAAAACCCAAACGGCATGAACTGAAAATTATGCTGAAAGAATAACAATTTAAAAGCAAAAGAATGAAAAAAGCAGTGGCCAAAGTTGTTCAGACAAACAGAAGAGGGCCGTTAAATTTGGGTAGACAGATCTCCACAGAGAGCGTAGATCACTAGGAGTGTCTTTTTAAGCTGGAACATATGGTGCTAATTTCTTTGTACTTGGAATGAGTACAGAAAAATCAATTAAATTGGCTGAACTTGGATGTGTTTTTAGCCATGCTTCCAAGACGTTACTGTTATTTCATGTACCTCAGCTGACAACATTGCAGGTGTCAGACATTACGGGGGTGCTCAGAAGAAATAGCTTCTTGGTTTGTATAAAGGTACATCATACCTGATGATTAAGTTATCCCCTTTATCATAGGGATTTGAAACAAAATCACTTTGTCCTGGCTCTGTGGCCACTCTCTGTGGCAGTCTAGCGGGGACTGATGCTCTGGAGCACCCATAACCTTCACCACTGGTGACCACAGATCCCAAAGTAAACTGGTTAGTCACAAGTATTTCTGAGGTGGAAGAAACATTGTATTTATCTGCATTTTTCACACAGAGACTTCACTGGAAAGACCCCTCTAGGGTGATAAAGAACCCAACCTGCTGTCCTGTGCCAGGAAGGAGTATCAACCTCTTGTTCTCCACCCAGGTGGCAGGGTGCACTCCCTTCCAACAGATACAATACATGTTTCCACAGCAAGGAAACCACAGCTGGCTCAGGCATTGCACTAGATAATGCAGATACATTAAAAAATGTTTCAATAGCACATGTATTTTGAAAAAAAGAAGAGTATTAGTTTTAGGAATTTTACAAAGCCTTATATTTCTTTAATTTTGATACTTTCAGAGCTGAAGAAGGAGTCCTTACAAAGCTAAAGTGAAAGTTTGTGGTTGATCATCACCAAAATTAAAGGCAGCAGCAACCTTAGATGAATAATTTTACACATTACAGTTTACAAGTGTTTACAGTTGATTGATTCAGGTTCACACTATGGGGACATACACTCGTACTGGAGGGTAGTGAGTCACAGTGGTATCTTAATCAGGCCTCCTTGTGACTAAGGAGTCATTTATTAATTATTAGTGCCATATTTGAGATAGTAAATGGATAGTTGTGTCTATGTTCAGGTAGGTACTTTAGGAACTGCCCATAGAAGTAGCAAAAAAGCAATCTGTAATGCAATTTGACAGATCATCAGCCATGAGGCTTTGCTTTGCATTTCTTTATATCTTCAAGTAGTACTTCTGTATCATAAATATTGCTGTTGTAACTGCATCTCTTGGAGTTGAAGTAGATCTATATATATCCTTTTCCTAATATCCTACTTCAGAGACACTCATATGTTATAATCTATGTTTTATATGGCAATAGTTTGTTCATTGGCAACTAAATGTTTTTATCCATTTTTAGAATAAAAAAAAAAGCATGCTCTGAGTTAACCCTAAAGCTGTCTGCTCCCTTTCCTAAATAGTTTCCACTTTTCTAATTTGATCTGTTATGAAAAAAATAGCTTATTATAAATCGATCTAACCTTATACAATTGAGTCTATAAAAAAGTATTATGGGATAAGACAAATACTTCAGAATACTACTTTCAGAAGTAGTATTTCAAAAGCTAAGTACAGCTGGAAACAGACATTTTTTGTAGTTAGTGTTGGTCTTTGGTAACGAAGCTTTGCTTCAGTGATAAAAGACTCCCTAACAGTACTTTAATTGAAACTTTTTATCTGAATGTTGCCTGAACCTCTGCTAAATGCTACTTTCTTGCTTCAATTCAAATTTTCTTAATCTTCATTTTCACATTGAATATTGGTACACTGTCTGCCTCATTATGCTAAAAAAAGATGAAGTGAGCTATTAACATGCTGAACAGCCTACTAGATGTTATGATATAGAATGTCATTCATTTTTATGAGTTGGCTGTCAGTGTGTGCTGCAATAAAGTTATAATTTCTCACTGACAATATAGGATGTCTGGAGTCACTGCACAATCCTTATTAAAATTTCAATAATTGTAAATCAAATGAAAGCAAATACAATTTTTATGAAATGGTCATTTCTGAAAGTCAAGGAGTACAAAGTGGTGGAATGCAAAAACAGAACATAATTCCTGTGCTGTTCTAAGTCATCATCATCATCATACAGCTTTTTTTCCTCTCTTGCACAAGGCATGGTGTGCTTGGCAATGTGCGTTGTAACACTCTCAGCATCTCTATGCTTATCTTCCCGGCAGTTTAGTGATGGTGGAGTACTGCTGGGTTGTAGCTCTTTACTGACTAAACCTTTACATGGCTGTGAGTACCATCAGAATACTTTTGGAAATGTTTATTGGAACTATTTATTATAGCTCTTCATCAGTAAAGTCAGGCATCTCTGGAATCAGTTATAAGGCTTGGACTGTTAGAAAAGATAGAAGAGATTTCAGACAGCTTATATATTGGTGAGCCGGGGTTTCAAAGCCTGTTTTTTCATAGCCCTATGGAGTTGTGGAAAATGGCAGCAATGGATTTATGGCAGGGTCTTTAAAGAGTCTCAGAATTTTGAACTACTGTTGGACAGAACACAGGGAAATGAATCCCAAAATCAAAGTAAATATATTCCATGTGTAATAGCTACATTTTCTTTTCTACTATTTCAGTTTAGAAACTTAGGATGTCTGTATCACTGTCCAAAACATGGACCTTTCATTTTCAGCTTGAGATAATCCAGATGCTTCGATGTTAAAGTTGTTGTAAAACATGCCCTCAAAATAACAGCTTTTTGGAAATACTAGACACAGACAAAAGTGTCCCAGTCACTGAAGTCACAGCACAAGGTCTTGATGTTGCTGTGGCATTTGGAAATATAACACTTCTCCCTGTTATTTTCAGTTCTATTTAAAGTGGTTATTTTTTGCAAATCACTATATGACAAGCTCAAAAAAAATGCATTCATCATATGTCTATCAACACTGCACATGGGATAAGTAATTACATAGATAAGTTTATGATTTTTCTTCAGCAGATTTTATGTATCTACCACTAGTCAGACTCATGGGGCTCCGTATAGGTATGATACAAAGTCTGTGTAGCATCTGCTCTATCAGATTATCAGGAACATCTGCACTACAGAGTTGTATGCCAACAGCCAAAAATATATTTAGATACTTTAATGTGTAACATTGCTCCATTGTTAATTCTTAGGCTATTGTTCATTACTCAAAAGTAAACTCAAACATATTTATTTCATGACTGCATTTGGCATGCTTTCTACATGTTAACTAATAACGTTATTTCTAATCGTACTTCTCTTCTAATTTGTCTAACTCTGCTACAGACAAAATTTACAGCATAACAGCAACACTCACATGTCAGAGATGATACATAGCCTTCAGTGTCAAATTTCCAGTACATCAGCATCTCTTGAAGACAGAACAGCCAGCATGTGTTCACACACAGACAAACAAATACAAAACTCAGTGGCTGTCCATGCACAGAAATGTTTGTGCACAATTCAAGCAGTTGTATTTGAAAAGGTGTCCCCTCATGTCAGTAGTGTACTAACTCAACAAGTATTGAATTTTTTTGAATTGAATTGAATATTGAATAATTACACATTATTGAATGCTGGTTCTCCTAAAATTGATTTACAACCACAAGTGTCTTACCATGCTGGAAAAGTTTTATAGCTAGTAGCATAAGTCAAAGGACAGCCGTCCTGTCTATCAAGAAGTTCCCTGCTGGAAAAAAAGTCATGATTGGCCAAACTAGCCAAAGGAAAAAATCTCTACAAGTGTTTCCTTAATATTATATCTCCTCATGCACACAGACCACCTTACAGTGAGATTCTGGCCTGTATACCAAAACAAAGTGGGAAACAGAGATACATAACACTACACTGAGACAAGACTTTCAGGGGAACCTGAGGAAGATAGTGCAAAAATCATTATGACTCTGTAGCAGTTAAAAAACATGAAAATATTTTAAAAATGCCTGCTGAAGATAACTGGTCTAATGAAGGATAAGACAACTTTCAGTGTTTCAGTGGCAGTAAGATCAAACATAAACTTAAAACATCTGGGAAGCTAAAACATCTGGGAAGCTAAAAACAGTCTGAGTTTCCTTGATGTATTTGATAGATTGCCATTCAAAGCAAAAATACCTAAAGCCCATTCTAATTAAAAAATCAGTAGGTGAGGAGTCAAGCTCTGATGTAGAATGATGTACTGATGATTGTGCTGACTGACATTTCAATATTTGGCTATACAGAGATTGCATAAATCATCCAAAACATATGACAAAGATTAATAAATACTCCCATGCTTTCTGTTTATGTTGCTTCTTGGAAAATGTTTTTGGACAAAATTTTAGGAACCTCATTGTTTTTATGGTACTGTTTTTCAAAGCATTTTCCAAATAGATTTATTCACTTTGAAAAGAACTTGGAATGACAGAAATATTTATAAAAATAAATTCTTTAAACCATGAAATCGGTCTAAAATAATTTTCCTGTATACCAGCACATCATTGTTTCATAATCTGGTATTTTCTGAGTGGCTAGGTTAGAAACACATGCTTCCATGTGGTACATAGTTCAAAACAAACCACTGCATGGAAGTCCAAAGTACTGCTAAGTAAAGGGGAAAAGTGAAAAAGAAATATTTTATTTCAGATCTCTGCACATTACACCATGACTATTGGAATTAAGGCAATTATATCGAGGAGACACATTTTATACTATATATATATATATATATATATACAAATACACACATATACACAAATAAATAAATAAGTTTACAATGTTATTATATTATGTTATTAATATTAATTATATTTTATATTTTATTATATTATTAATATGATTAATATTATAATAATTATAGCATATTATAATGTAATATTTATTATTATATGTTTATACGTGTACACACACACTATATACACGTATATACATTCATATATATATATACACACGGATATGCTATATATATATCCGTGTATATATATATATATAAAAATACATATATAGTGTGTGTATTTATGCATTAACTTTTTAATTTAACCAGAAGATGACTTCTGTTATCAAACCAGTCACAAAATTGTAGCATATTGCATTTGGTATAGGATGATTGATTTAACAGCAAAATTACTTGGGCATAATGAAGACATTCTACATTCAGTTTAGCAAAAGCTATTTATTAATACAAGTGCACTAAGATGTATCTAAACCGAGAGGAAGCTTTAGCATTGTAATTCTGCAGTTCTCATTCTGCTGTGCCTCTCTGCTACCTGCACAAGCCATCTGCCACCCACAGGTTAGGCACATCTGCAGCAAGCACATCAGCAACCAGTGCAGTGCTAATAGACACTCAAGAATGACACTCAAGAATGAAGCACTGTACAATTTTTCCTTGTTTCTCAATCTACTTCCTAATAATTTCTTGGATCATCAATTCATAAATGTCTGTATATCAAGAGTTAATTTTAATGGAATCGTGATGACCAGAATGAAGACAGATGTAATATACTGGAGTTACTAGGATGTGTACCTTCTATGACTCCTTAATTCGGTAATGAATGAGCATTTTATAAGATATATCAGCATCATTAATTTGGTCTTTTAACAGAGAACACCAAATTTTTGCATTGCACTTAGCATTTGAGTGTTGTCGACGAAAGGAAGACACAGACGCTCAATATGAGTGAACAGTGAACTTCAAACTAATGGATAGCTCAGTCGCCTTTTATCTAGTTCGAACATAATCAACTCATACATATTCCTAAACTAAACTCAGGATTCGCTAACATTTCCCGCACTTTTCAGTTGGTTCCTCCTTCTTTTAGCTACCATCCCGCCTTAGGGACTTTCCCAATCCCTCAAGGGCATCGTGTCCTTGAGCCTGATTGGCTCTCAGCCAGCTGTGTACGTGCCCAGACCCATGTAAGTTAAGTACGGTATTTCACTAGCCCATTGCCTCCTAACTGCCCAACATCCACATGTCCTATTTCACTTAACCATTCCTCCACATTTGAGTTATCAAAGAGAAACAGTGTAAACAGCATTCAAATCTTTTAAGACTGAAGTACTTAGTATTCTTCCATTTAGCAGCAAGTTATAAAGTTTCATTTAAAAAGTGTGATTTTACCAATTAGCTCATCCTACTCAAAGACACACATACCGCTGGGAAATATGAAAATGGTTTATTAAATCAAAAGATATGACTGCACTTAGCTAGCACATGGGCATTAGAGATCACATATTCCCTATAGATGAATCCCCATGGCATCACAGGCTGATTTGGCTTGCCAGTATTACATTAGTAAACCATCTAATCCAATTTAGAACAGACCAAGAATGTTCCATCCATTATGGTATTTCTACTGTCATTAGAAGCAGACTGATCGAATAAGCATCCTAAATCAGCCTGCAGTATGCAAGTAAACCACTGTGACTTGCCCAGCAAGATTTTTTTTTTTTCAAATAGTTTTGAAAATTAAAGGGAAAAAAAAAAAAAAAGACATCAAAAGTTGGAAGCTCTCTGTGTGATTTTCATTTCTGAATGCTTGCAGGCAGCAAAATTTCAGTGCATAAGATTCTTCATTGTAAGGTAGCAGTACAGAACACCGTGGATTTAAAGATATGAGAGGCTCCTTATTCTGCAGCAAGCTTGTTTTTAAGGAAAACAGTAGAAAAAAAAACAAAAAAACAACACCACAAAACAAAACAAAAACACCACAATAAACAGTAATAAACAAAGTAGGCTGAATGAGGGCAGAGCATTATACTACTCTCACAAATAAAATTTGCTGTAAAAAATAGGAGTAGCCATAGTAATAAAATCTATCAATCAAATATATTACAAAGGTTGTGATAGAAAGGATGAAAAGAGAGACCAAACTTTGTATTCACACAAAATGAAAAACACTCTAGTGCATTACAAAAATAATATTTTCATTCCAAACTGGTATACCTGAAAGGAAAACAGTTCTCCAGTAAAGTAGTAAACATATTAATAAAGTGTTGGCAATAGTTCTGTGAGATGACACAGCTATCACAGAGGTTTCAGAAAAGGACTAGGCTGCAGCTTGGAAAAGCTAGGAATCAAACTGAATAAAATAATCAAAATGGCACATAACCTTTGCAGCCCTCTGAGACCTGTCACATTCTACCATCCAGACCATGCAGGTCACAGCCACACTGTTTAAGCAATCACCCATAAAGAAGGAATGCTGCACTGATGCACAAGTTGGTGAATACCTGCTCCTGTTCAACAGATAAGGGCTCTCATGTATGTGAATGATTCACTTTTGTTTAATGGTAAAGTCCTTCATCTGTCCGTCAAACAGCTCTTAATATTGTCTGGACTCCCTGCATAATGGAGTTAGAAAGGAAACTATTGATCCTTTATACACTATCTATGGAAAAAGTAACGGATAGCCAGAAGTGCCTAAATGGACCTGACAAGGATTGTTTCCACTGCAACTTGTTACATATCTGGACCAAAGACAGTTTTGCAATAAAGAAAAGCATGTACAGACCAAGGACATGACCATTCTTGCAAAGTGTACAGATGCACTTTTTTTTTTTTTGGAAGTTCCTCTTTCCTGTATCTTCCTTCCCACCTCCCTGAAAATACTGAAAGTTTGGGCATCTCAACTCAGATTGTTATGGGAGGGGATTTATAACCCAAACAAATGTTTCCAGGTTTTTGTTCTTTTAATGAAAACAAATCTTTACTTTTGAAGGAAAAAAACACCTTCCGTGGTAGAAAAGAAAAAAAAAAAAAAAAAAAAAAAGAAACACCTCAACGAGGTGTACTTAACAAGGTGTACTTAATTTTCTGCTAGAAAAAGTTTAAGACAATTTACAACATTTTTTTAAACAGAATTCTACTCAAATTTCTCTTCAAAAATTAATTCCTTTCACAGCACTAAATTGAAAAACTCAAAATCCGGGAGAAATAAAATAGGAGAATAAAATAGGAGAAATCCCAGCAAACTCAATAATCCACCCTTGAACACAATGACAAACTTGCACAAAGTCTCTACTCTTGTTTATCCACATCCTTTTGATCCGAACAGGCCTGGACCTGGCAAACTCTTCTCAGCAGGACATGGAAAACCACACTCCGGCAGCTAGCACTTGGGAAATCTGTTCTACCCTTTGCTTACACTGGGTGTAGCAGTGCCAAACATTATTACTGTTTTTAATAGAACAAACCTGGATGGCAGCAGTAAATCATACTCCTTCCAAAGCTGATTACTTGTCAAATGTTTATCAGTGTAAATTAAAAATGTACCTGATTAACAAAATCCAAAGGGTTGTTCTGAGGTAAAAAGGCCTCAGCCTTACAATTTCTCTAATATACTTCCATTTTGTTACACAGTAGAACACATCAGATTTACCAAATGAAATTACAAAATTTCTGAACAAAAGTGAAAATGCTTTGTAGAAATAATGAGTAAGCACTAGACTGAATTATGGCCACATCTTTCCTCCCTATGAAACAGCGAGTAGAAGAGTGACATTTTGTTTTTGCCTCTTTTAAAAGGCAGAGAAATATTCTGCTTCTTTACTTTTCCCTCTAGCTTGGCCTATCTGGGTTGGAAGAACATGAGGTGAGTATACTGGGGAGACGGAACAAATCCTTCCCTGTTCTCCTCTGCTCTTCAGGAAGCTGGTACAGATCCACCTTTTCCCTGTCCACAAGTGTTGATCTTACCCATGCACCAACTAGTGCTTCCTTGGCAAAAGTCTGTTTTCCCTAACACATTATGAAAATAGAGCCATCTCATTAATGATAGGCACTGGTCTGAGATGCCAGCAGGGAGATAGAAACAGAGACACAAAGAGGGATGGAGGTTCTTCTGATGGGCAATTCTGCCTGCTGCTAACTAATCTTCCCTATAGCAGTGACTTCCTGGGCATTGAACAATCAACCTGATGTCTCAAGTAAATGCCCAGAGACCTAAGTGGGTGAACCCAGACCCAAATGTTCAACCCTCAATCATCAGACCGATAGGGGAAGGCAAACTGTAATTTGAAGTCTTGTCATTATAAGAATGTGATGGGAACTCCATTGAGTACTCACCCATAGGATGAATTCTCCCTGTTGATTCTTCCCAGCTGCCAATGAAGTTTGCAGGAGCTGCTGCTGGTCCTCAGCATCTTCAGAACTTAAAATCATAATGACACAAAGCAGGTATCTGGCAAAGAAAAGACACAAATTCACTGATCACATTGGTGAAGAAGGAAAGATATTTCTCGGTATAGAAACAAGTAGCATTCCACCATTTTGTTTGTTTATATGGTGGTTACTGTTCTAGCAAAGGAGACAATACAGAGATAAAACTAAATTTTCTTCTGACACAAATTCACCTAAGTGAAAGAGAGAGTACCAGGACAGGACTCTGTCTTGCATCTATAGTACCATGAAAATTATCACTTACTAATGAATTATATTTTAGTTGAAAGGAAAACTAAATGTTGCGATGACTTAGCTTATATCTCCCAATATCTTCAAAGGCAATTGCTTACCATGGGAGATCATTATAGAAAGAGGCAAATATTACAATCCTACATACATCATAAGTGATGAATTTTACTTGTAATTAACAATATTT
This sequence comes from Aythya fuligula, assembly GCF_009819795.1. Lineage (NCBI taxonomy): Eukaryota > Metazoa > Chordata > Aves > Anseriformes > Anatidae > Aythya > Aythya fuligula. Next base: position 663,264 of record NC_045569.1, on the reverse strand, counting down.
TTGCTTACTACAGATGCAGCTTCTCTAAGGAGTCAAGGTGTGCCAGTGGAATGTTTCAATTGCTTATCTACAATTTTGCTAGCTCCAGTATTCTCAAACTAGTAGCTGTCCTGAAAAGGCTATGCTGGTTTTGTGCAAGGAGAGCACAGACACCTTTTGATAAGCCAGGCAATTTTCTGGAGCAATGTGCTGATCAACACACTGAGCTGAAACATCTGCAGGATAAAGGTTTGTGTCTGAAAACCCTGTGTTTGATGCCCATAATTGTGACAAAGTCATTGCATATTCTGCTCAATGCTTTTTCTGTTTCAGCACTTTCTCACTGTACAAAGAAGCTCCAGCAGCCTCTTAAATGTGGTTGGTAACTCAAAGTACATTTGGGAAAGCAGCCAGAGAGAAAGGCTTTTCTTCTGCATGTTTTGCTGCCTTTCTGTAAAGTGACAGAAAAATTAAAGATGCACATTTGCTATCTTTGCAGGGTTTCCCCTAAGGAAAAAAAAAAAAAAAAGAGAGAGAGAGAGAGAGAGTTTGAAATATATATTTTTTATTAGTAGTACTGTTTACATTAGAGAGGCTTAAAGCCACTTAAAATCTGTCATGTCAACATCTAGGTAGCTAGTTTTAAATCTGTATGCCATTACCTTTTTAAACTATAGCAATGTAAATGTCTACTCTATCTCAGAATGGACTCTGCAGAGCTGTCAAAGATGATTTTCCTCTGTGCTAAACATAATTTGAAAAATTCTGCAGGCCAAAGCATTTCCTGTTCTTTACAAAGCACTGTGTTCTACAGACAACGCAGACAGGAAGAAGACTAAGGCTGAGACACAAATGCCCTCAACCCTGGTAGCAGAATTCACTAATCCTGGTTACAGAGGAAGTTCACTGGAGACTGAAGACCAAATGAGGGGCAAGACACCTCACTGGATGAATAGGGAATGTTAAATAGAAAACTGTATCTGAAGTCCAGTCTCGCTCTACAAATATCTACTCTGTATATCAAGGTACCAGAACGGACTACCTAACCTTACTCTTTGTGGGTCTCCAGTGCATTGCTTCACCTGCATAAAGCAGCTCTGCCAAGAAGTATCATCAGCACAGTTAGTGTTCTGCCCAGGCATATCTACTTCATTTACTCCTTTACAGTTTTCTCTGTGCCGAATCTTATGAAACCTTTCTGTACACTGGCCCAGGCCCTATTTAAGGGGTGAAGGGTGCCTCAACTTTGGTCAGAGCCTGCAGTGGGGATGCTTGTAGCATTTCCTTCGACAAAGTGGCTTTGATTTTGCCTGAAGAAGGCATAGGGAATACCTCACACTTCTTAAAGTCATACTCTCAGCTGCTCAAATGTTATATAGAACTTGGGAACAGCCATACTAATACCACAGCAACCTTTGCACACCATTGGCTATCACTAGCTAAACTCAATATTTTGCTCATGTGTTCTGCACAGGTCATCATCTGGGATGGCCAAGTGCAAGAACACCTTGTCTGTCTTTCAGAATGGCTGCAGGGGAAAGTAAGTGCTCAGCTCAACCGAAATGGGCAAACTGCCTTTCAGAAGGTGCCAGCGTTCCCTAGGCATTGAAGAGGCTGAGCAGGGCTTTTGTGTGATTCAGTCACTTGGGTTTTCATCTCTGTGTACAGAATTCTTTTTGATGGACTTAAAACACTTCCAAAATGAATGAGCTAAATTTCCAGTCACCGTAACTGTCCAGGCATTTTCCCTGATAGCAAAATCCCTCTCTTAGCTCTGCAGACAATGTACAGCATACAAGACAGTCCTCCATTGCTTTTACAAACTAGGTCATGATGTTTGGAATATGTTTGGAAAGAGTGGTGAGTATCAGGCCTTGTTTTTTCATCCCGCTTGCACCTCCCAGCTGTCAGAGGAGAGTCTGCTTCTCCTCTGAATATAAGGGCTGCTGGTTGCCAGTGCTTTCAGTAAATGCAGAGGAGGCTAAAAGCCATTTGAGCACACAGATGAAAGTACCTGCATAAGTACAAGCTGCTTAGCCTTAGCAGCTTATAAGGTTTCTATTTAAAAAGAGTCATTTAAAATACTTATAAATACTTACGAATGTCAAATGATTTCTGTACTCTGTAGCCTTAATTACAGTGATCACATTAGATTCATCTTTTTTTTTTTTTTTTTTTTTTTTTTTTTTTTTTTTTAGTTGTAGAATATATTTACTGATGGAGCTTGAATCTTAACGGGAAAAGGAAAGAAGGAAGAAAAGAATAAAGAAATAAGGAAAGAAATAAAGACAAAATGATTAAATTTTATAGCCTGATCCAGAACCACTGGAATTGATTAGAAAACCTTCCACTGACCTCAGCACACTTTCCTATCAAAAAATGTTGTCCAGAACAAACTTTACAGATAAATTAGAAAGCCCAGAATCATGGGCTAGTAATACAGAGACTTCAACAGGTATTTTATTAGGGTCAAGCTAAAAAGATGCTGTTATAAACCTACTGATCTCCTTACCTTTCAAATCAAGATGTGTCAATGGGAGGAAAAATGACAAAGGTGCTTTGTCAGTGAAAGGGAGATCCAGAGCTCCCTTTATGGAATGCCACATGTACTAATCCTGTTTGTCTCGCTTGCAAAAGAATTCTTCAAAGTTAAAGCACTCTAGGGATTTATTGAGCACTTTTCAAACTTCAACTAGATTTAGCAAGTGAAGCAGTTTCAAAGTCTCTAGATTAGTACTACACAATCAGTCTCATATAAACGGGCATGACAAGGCGCAGTGTGATGTTTCACATTGACAGTTTACAAGTTTCTGAAGACAAAGGTACCATTCCACTTGCAAAACAAGGATGAAAAGATTGTTCTACAATTTTATGGGTAGAATTGCTTAGGAAGATGAGGGTTTGCCCTGCTGTCTGTTGTCAGATGACTCGTACTGCATTTGTGTTCATCACAATGATGTTAACAGGATTGGCAATGCTTAACAGCTTTTCTACAACTTGGATACTGCCTTGTTGAATAGTTAGATTTTTAAAAGGTTATAAAGAAGACCTGCACAGATACAATTTAGGGCACATTTATCATAAAAAAAAAAAAGATGCTAAATTCTGTTACCCGTAAGTGTAACTGAATATACTGGAGCCTTCAGTGGGTCAGGATTTCACTGTGTGATCTTCAAGTACCAAAGATTTTCTCAAACGAGAGGAGCTGAAAGAAGCTTCTGAAGCCAAGATAACCTATGTTATCATTTGCAGCCACTATTATATTTTGTGTTCTATGCCTTCGGCAGAGAAACTTAAGTTACAGTAGGAAGAAAAAGGTTCATTTTTAGAATTGTTTAAAAGAAAGAACTATGAAATTGTGGAATATATATATATTAATCTTTCAAATTTTAAAAAGGAGAATTTCATAATTAAGCAAAGTGGTTGGTGGAGAAGCACTAACAAAAAAGTTGACATTTTCCTTCTGTTTAATTATTTCCCCCATATTTTCAAACTGTGAGAAGTTCAACCACCTCTACCTGTTACCTGTACTACTAATCAAGCATATTAATATTAAAACCCCACAGCTAATTGAGCTGCAAGCCACAGAATGCAACACTCTCTCATTAAAACAAAGCCTTGGTTGGGATGCTTGGCAAGTCTGAGCCAACTGGTCCCTTAGATATGTAAGTAACGTATCTATAGCCTGCGGTAAAAGTACTCTAGAAAAATAGCAGGGGGAGAGAGGTATTTAGCTCTTCAGCCATACAGTAAGATTAACTTTAAGACCTATTTCAGTGTACATTCATTTAGGCAAGCAGGGAATCCTCTAGATCCAGGGGGACAATGGGGCATGATATTGTCATGCATTACTAACATTATTAACGTGCATTACTAACTTCATATATGTGGCACTCGAGCCAGTGCATGAGTAAATAGGTAGAGCCAAACAGTCCATGGGCCAGAGTGAGGTCCGGTTGGACTGGTGCAGCGCAATCAAGAAGAGTGATCTCAGAGAGATCTTCATACAAGAGAGGTTCATCTCTCCCTGGGTGTACTGTCTACATCTACAGTTACCTTAACATTTATACCTATGAACATTAAGATAATGATAATGTGAATTGTACACATCTTGCCTCTGCTTTGTTACAACTCTTGGGTTTCAAAACAAGCTCAAAGAAACATCATTCTGAAAATACTGCCCGTCATTTGAAAGACTGAAATAATCCTATTGCAGTATTATAACATAGTGTAGTTTAACTACAATAGTTCACTCATTAGCAATTAGACTAGTATATTTCTATGTTTATTAGACTAGTGTATTTCTATGAGTCTATAAGAACACTTGACCTGTGGTTTAAGGTGATAGCTTACAATAACAATAATGTGCAACAAGCAGAGTTACTAAAGGCAGAGCTTGCTGATACAGCTAGGGATCCTCCATCCCTTCTGACAGCAAATACTTCAGCAGAATTCCCAGTTGTGCAGGAAGATTTGGACTTTGTGGGTTACTTCATTTTTGGAAAAGCAATTAGCTGAAAGATTAAATTATTTCCACCCTTGGGTATTTTATACATAAAACAATTTGGGATGATGGAGTCAGGCTTGCAGATATATCAGTAGAAGTGGAACTCTTTCCTTTTCCCTGGTTATGCTTCTGCAATCAGATTGACAACAGTAGGATTACGGAAGTATAACTAAGAACAAAATTTGCATATTCACATACGTCTTAGTGTCTTTGAACAAAACATCCATTTGATGGTTAAAATTACCATTACCCACTTGTATTTATTCACAGTGCTACAATGAGTTTTTGAAGAAAGAATTTGACTAGGCTGTCTTGGTTAGTTGAAGATTCACAGTTGCAATAACACTAGAAATAAATACTTATTTTTCAACTTATTTTTCAAATGATTGTGAGCATTTTGTACATCGTTCTCATATGAATGAAAGGCATGATGCACAATCACTTTTGCCAGCAATTTCAAATAAAGGCTCTGGTTTTAGGTAACATTATAAACATACAGTGAACTAGGACAACATAATAATATGGCATGTCAAACTTGTAGCTGTAGGCAAAGAAAAATGAAGAAGGAAGAATAGCTCCAACATAGTATTATAGCACAATAAAAATCTGCTCATTAAGTTTCATAAATTCCATTACAAAGTTTAATGCATATGTTTACATCACTAATACAGTCTGAAGCCTGTGTTACAGGGCTTTCAGCTGGAAATTGCTTCACTTTACAAATTTTCATTTGAAGTCCTTTAAACAATTATGTCAAAATAAAGGAACTAAGTATTCTCCCAGCTTTCTAAGCATATCTTTATTATTGGCAGTATGGTTTGTAAAACATCAAAATCAGGTTGTCACACAGAGATTAAGGCTGGGATTTTCAGCAGAAGCTAAGGGAGTTAGGCACTCAACTCTTTTTGAATTTCAATGAGTCAGGAGAATTCATTTCCCTTAGGCTCCTTTGAAAATTTCAGCATAAATATTAATAACTAACTTTTAACAAGCATTTGGTCATTGGTTTCAATTATCTCAAATATGGCAATGGCTACGTCCTTTTCCCACAAAGGTCTTTTCCTATGAGCAATTTTTGGGGGATGCTGTTATATGCATAATATCACAAAAAGGATCTCCTAAATTTACCTCACTATTCAGGCCCAGCAGAGTTTACATATGCTATTTATTGCATAGGTCTTTTATGCTCTCTCTTGTATCTCCCCAAGATGCTCTATGTTAGGAGCAACATCCAATTCACTTCATGTAATTTGACTGATATTACTGAGAGAGAAAACACGGGAAAGAAAAGTCAGAATACAGAAGAACAAGAAGGTATGGATATTCTAATTATTCCATGAAAACATGCATCCTGAAAAAAGTCAAATGCTGACACTTGACAGAAATATTTAAATGAGCTCCAATTTCACTTTAATTATATAATAGAACTACTTTTTTATACCGTTCATTTTTAATTCCAGCATTACTGCTCAGCTTTAACACCTTGAAATATGTGTGATTCCAAGCAATACATGATGCAGAGAGCTGTAGATTTTTATTAGAAGCTGGCTCAGTTGCTGTGCCAGACTAGTACCTGACAAAGTGCTCTGTGCACCTGTGCAATGATTTATGCAAGTTGCCATGCAGTTTTGGAAAGTCAAATATAACACAAATTGTATTTGCATGGATATTATGCAGACATAAATAATAGTTGTATATTGTTCCACTCTGCTTTTTATATCAGGGAAGCAACTTGCTCTCGGAGTGAAGTTGGCCTCAATATAGTACTCATGTAGAGTGAAATGCAACCCTTTAGCATATCTGATGCTGATGTAGCCTATTCTGCCTTCATCTCCTTTGTTATCTGTTCCTCCTTTCTCTTTCCCAGAAGTGTACTGTGAGGCATTGATACCACTGAGAGTGCTCAGATTTATAACTGGGAGATGACAAAACCACATGTAACCACCAGTCTGCTTGCCATCAGCTCCTCTGAACTCAAGGTTCACCCTTCACATGGTGAAGTATCAATATCTCATCTGTAATAAGAAGGTATTAATCCTGGTTTTCTATTCTCATTAGTTTTTTTTACTGCTTCTGCTGAATAATATTCTTGTTGATTGTTACTATTCTTCCTCTCTTTCTCTCCCCAAGTCACTCCATCAATTTATGAATTGTAAGATGTAATTCTTCTTATCCTAATATTTCTTCCTTTTGATTCCAGAAGGGGGTTGAGACTGTGTCTCTCAGTCACAGCTTGCAGTCCTTACATGTGTCTTGCTAAACATGAAGCAGTTTATCTAGCCCACAGTCTGGAAAAACTTGCAGTGCCAGTCCCCTACAAATTGTTTTACAAGTATGCTTTGTTTCATTAATTGTGCAAGCTGAAGGTACCTAATACTACTCTAACAGCCTCAGTTTACTTTCTGTTATAACTTTACCATAGAACCAGATATACATGTCCCTATACGCTTTATATTTTCATAGAGTACTGCTGGCAGGAGATTTGTGGCTGCTGCACATACATGTACATAGTAACCAAGATTGCAGTTGGAAGACAGTTTAGACTCTTGGTAATTCAGCATATCCCCACTAAGTCCAAATAATTGTATCTGCTTATACGAGGGATAAATTTTGCTTTTTGGAAACTATACAGAAATCAAATATTTGCTTTGATATTTGATTTGTCCATAGGTTTATCCTGTTTCAACTTGTAACTGTGACAACATAAAGAGGTAACGATATAAAGGTAGTATTATAGAGCACTGCGCAAAGAGAAGTGAGAAAAGCTGATCAAACATATTTTAGGTTAACAGCAGAATCTATACATGATTTTACATTCTGTCAGCTCCAAAACTGACCAAGCTATTCTCTGTCCTCTACATATTTAAATATATTTCAAGGGAAATGGTGTAAGTATTGCCTGGACATGAGACAGCAATCTGCCCATACATATGATTGCCATAGAAAGGAAGATAAGAAATTTCTCTCCCTTTCAATGAGGATAGGACAGGACAGAAAATATAAGCCTTATCATGCAACAAAAATTATTTAGCTAACACAAGCAAAAGTTTACTAGCTATTAGGACAGTGAGACATTAAAGAACCTACTTAGAAGGACTGACAAGCTTTTAAGAACAAATAAGGCAAACATCTGCCAGAAACACTTCAATTTTTATTTTTGTCCCTGCGCAAGGATTTGGAGAGCATGTCTCTCCACATCCCCTCTGGGCACGATTCTATGATTAATAAACTGATCAAATGTTAAGTAGATATCTTAACATGTAGAGGAAAGTAGTAGTAGTAGAGGAAACTGCAACAACACAACATAACAAGGTTCAAAATTCTGCTTTTATACTGCAGCACGTGAAGTCCCTCAAAGGCAACAGCAGTGCTAGGACCGCACTACCTGTAGCAGCAGAGCAGACCATCAGGGATGTCCTGCAGAGGTGCTCTCAGAGCTGCAGTGGCACCTGTCGTGTGCTAAGCCTGCCCCTCCATGGCCTGGCAGATATTTGCAGCAGCAGCAGTGCTCTGAACCCGTTACCTTCTGCTCTGCAGGTGCAGCACTCTGCAACTCAGAGATTCTTTGGAGAGCTATGGTAGGGCACATGGCATTTCTGCCACAGCATCTTTGTAACTTCCTTAGCTCTAGTGTAGCAAAAATACTCTGAGTGTATTATGCTCAGGGACCTGTCAGAAGGGACGTACACCTTTGTAAACTAACAGAGAGAACAAGTCAGCTATGAGTAGGAGTCTATTGCATTAAATAGTTAAAAAAAAAAAGAAAAGAAAAGGAAAGAAAAAAAGAAAAAAAGATAAGAGGTCTCAGAGAAGAAGAAAGGAACAGGAATATTTAGGTAATTAAGGTGATTTCATACAGTCTAGACCTGATGATTTTCATGCTAAAATATGCAGAGAACAAGCTGAAAGAATCTCATAAGTGATTGTCTACAGTAACTTGGAGAAAGAAGGAGGTAGAAGGATAAACACAGTCCTAATATTAAAAAAAGCGTATCTGTGGCAGAGGCTTGGGGGGCAAGAGTGGCTGGAAATTTTTATTGAATAGCTTAATTTCAACTCTTGGGGGGAAAAAAGGAACTAAAAGTTATTGTAAGTACCTGGCAGATGACAAGAAGACAGGTAACAGCCAACATGCATTCTGCAAGAACAAATTATGGCCAACAAATATCATTTCCCTCTGTGACACAGTAAGGAGGCAGCCATCTCAGGGAGAATCACAGAATCACAGAATCACAGAATTTCTAGGTTGGAAGAGACCTCAAGATCATCGAGTCCAACCTCTGACCTAACGCTAGCAGTCCCCACTAAACCATATCCCTAAGCTCTACATCTAAACTGTGCTCTGTCCTGGATCTGGTTCTATTCAAACTTTCACGATGGAGAGCTGCTTTCTAAACTTGCAGATGACACCAAACAAGGAGGTTTTGCAGGTCTGCTGGAGCATTGGAACAGAAATCAAAATGATTTTGACTAACCGAAAAAGTAGTATGAAAAAAAATAAATAAATAAAAAAGAAAAAACAAGTCAAGGCCAAAGATAAGGAGCAATGTTTATGCAGGAACAAGCAGAAACAAAAATGCAACAGTGAGGACAGCAGGAGAGCCAGGTAGCAGATTACAAAATGAGTGTAAATCAACTGCACTGTGTTGTCTGCAGAGAGTGACTGCTGCCTGGGTTGCATCAAAGCCCAGTTTTAGCATCTCTTCTGAACACTGAAGAGAGCTGTGGAAAAGCTGAAGACAATCTGGTGAAGGGAAAGAGGAGTGAAAAAAGACCAAGAGAATTATGACAAGGAATTTGGGTAGTTCAGCCTAAGGAAAGAAACAGCATATATGGGGTGTTTGAGGAATATAGCAGTCTTAAAGCACACAAATGCCAGTTGCCAGGAGGAATAGAATACTGTTTGGGTCCAGATGAACAGGCATATCATAGTGGGTAATTATAGGAAGGAAGATTTTTAACTAATAGGAGATACGCTAAAGCTTGGAAATACTTCATATGGGGAGACTGGAAAGTTCTTGCTAATGGAAGCCCTGAGCATAAGGTTAGGTAAACATCTGACAGAGCTGACATCACTATCCTGCATATACTGCTTTGAAGGATGCAGATGGACTAGAAGATATAGGAATGTACTGTACTGGGTCTGGCTGGAATGTTAACTTTCCCGGCAGCAGCCCATACAGTGCCGTACTCTGTACTTGTAGCTGGAACAGCAGTGTTATCACACCAGTGTTGTGTCTACTGCTGAGCAGCAGTGGCACAGCATTGGGCCTTTCTCTAACCCTCCTAGGGGGTGGGCAAAAAAGTGAGGAGAGAAACATCACTAGGGCAGCTGACCTAAACCAATCAAAGGGATATTCCATACCATGTGGTGTCACACTCAGCAATAAAAGGTGGAAACAGGAAGAAGAGGGGAGGGGTGGGCTCTCGTTGAGAAGACGTCGGTCCTCCTCTCGAACACTGGCTGCGTGCGTTGAGGCCTTGCTTCAAGGACGTGGTCAATCATCGCTCATTTGTGGGAAGTAGAGAGTAATTTTTTCCTCTGCACTTCCATATAGCTTTCATTTATTTTGTTTGTTTGTTTTCCTCCCTTTTTCCCCTTTCCCTTTTATTTCCCCTTAGTTAAATTGTTTAGTTCATGGTAGTCTTTATTTAATTATTATAATTATTTCCCTTTAATTAAAATTATCCTTATCTCAACCCGTGAGTTGTTCTTTGCTTTACTTCTCCCCCTCCTCATCTAAAGGAGGGGGAGTGTGAGAGCAGTTGTGGGGTTTAGCTGCCCAGCACGGTAAAACCACCACATGTACCTTTTAGCCCTGTTTTTCCTATTTTTGCCTTGAAGGAACTCTATTAACTTGTGTGAGCTTAACTCCTGAATTTTATTATTTCCTATAGTTCCACATCTGTCAGTAAAGTCTTCTTCTTCCCCTTTACAATTCTAACTTATTTCAGCATTAGAGGAAAATATATCTATTTCTTGCTTCCCAATGAAGAGCGGTTTTGATGCTCTAAATCTGACAGAATTTTTATATTTGTATTAGCATAAAATATTTCAAGCTGTTCACAGATTGAATTTAATCCTCCTTTCAATAATCCAAATTTAAATCCTCATTTCAATTATCTCTATATTTTGTAGAATCCCTCAAATGATTTAACACTGAAGTATTATATGTGTTATAATTTAAAACTCAAAAGTTATGAATGAAAGCAGATTATATCTTATTAAAATGTTAATTCCAGTCCTTTGAGATAACTGTAACTACAAGCAATAGGTTAATGTGTCAGAAATAAACACTGTCAAAAATAATTGAACTAAAACAAGCATATGGACCCCGTTCACTTCAGAAAAATGTCAGGAAAGTAGAATTATAGGACTGATTTTTAAGAGCACACATACAGGTAAAGACCTAATACCCATGAACAATATTTCTGCATACTTCTTTATGTATCTATATTTCAAATTTCAATTTTCCCTTCTGCATTTGTATATTGAGCTTAAATTCTAAGACTTTCACAACACCATGGAGTAACGCCATTCCTAGGTTACCTTCCCGTGATTATACAACTGGCACACTAAAGGAAGTACACAGAGCTGGAAGAAACCCTGCTTGTTCAGCCCTGCTCTAAGTGGATGATGACTAACCAACAGAGAATTTGGTAAAGGATTTGAGGCTATCCAGGATTATCTCATGACAAGTAGAATTGAAAATTGTAAAAGGGTCAAAATTTATTCTTAACAGTACCCTAGACAAATTAATTAAGAAAGGAAACAACACTAAGGTATGTAGGAGGTAAGATGTATTGCTCTTAAGTCGTATTGTTCAACACCTCAGTGCACCTCAGATTTACTGGAGCTGTTCCCATTCAACATGGCTGCAAATCAGCAGGGCCCCTCACTTTATTCTCATGAGCAGCTGCACTGCAATCAATTACACTACTCATGTGAGTAAGCGGAGGAGAAGCTGACCTTTATAGAGGTAACAATAGATAGTTCCCAATTACCGATAAATTAGGAGTAGATAAATCAATCCTAAAAAGCACTTTGGATAACATTATATTAAGTCTTCACTATATAAATCAAATCAAATGACATCCCACATAGGAGGGGCTGAGGTACCATCCCATCCCCTCCTGGGATTCATTCAACTCACTGTCTTTTATCAACAAACAAGTCAACAAGTCCATGGCTAAAGCAAAAAACAAGGGTGAAAACACATCACTGCAATGCATACAAGCATGAACAACAAAACAATGAGCAACCACAGTATAATACTGGAGGAATGAGGGGTTTAAAGCTCACAGTACTACATCCTTCAACTAGTATTATTTTAGCAAATATTTTTCTTCAAAAACTTCACTTAAAAAGAAAATGCACACTCTGTTGTACCTTTTTCCACTGGAAAGATAACCTTCAGAATCTAAATCTATGCACTTTTGCCCTGGTAATACAGTCTTGCAGAAAGCTGTCTCCAGCTAAACAATATCAGCAGAAAAAGGCATATAAACCTTCACTCTTCACTATGATATTCACCACAGTGAAGTGCTCATTTGAAACCAAGGCTGAAATCATTTTAAATGCTACTGTTCAGTCAATCTAAGAAACATCTCACAGTCTGTTTCAGTTCTTGTGTAAATTGGGAACACGTCAACAAAGTTTTACCATTTTGGTAGTCCTACCTATCAAGGTTTTTAAAAAGGCTTGAAAATATTTGGCTACTCTTGACCTTTCAACAAGCTGGTAACAGCACACACTATCTTGTGTTCCTCCTGGCCTCTTGCTGTGGCGTTCTAGGGCCAGCGGGAGTGTCCCTGGGGAGACCTGGAAGTGGTGCATGTTGAGCAAGTGTGCATGACAAGATATCACAGCAGAGCAAAAGGTGTGTTCATCCCCTATGCTCTCCTCTGGCTAAATGTGAGCAACTATAAAAAATGTACCGTTCCTCAATTTAGCCTTACACAAGGCCATAAAAATACCGTATATAGGAACATAGAGGAACTCTAAATATGGTTCTCTGGGACTCAGTTTTCTGGTATTCAACTTAACAAATGGTCAATGAATTATCATCTCAAAAAAAAAAAAAAAAAAAAAAAAAAAAAGTTTATGTTTATCTTAAAAAAGGAAGCAGTTACATTTTCTAAAAAGTATAAAGCAAACTCTTGTATCAACAGTGAGGACTTGTCCTAGCAAGCATCTTGAGTGGATATAGTTCTGTATAAAGAGAAAATGGATCACATACTTTCAAGATCAGTTGAATTCCTGTGATACTTTAAAATGCTTGATCCGCACCCCAATAAGAGGAATTACTACTGTTATCCTGTTATATTTCCTCAAAAGATGCAAAAGCCTCTTCTCCTCCAGCCATAGAATACCATGCCACACTCAAGGATTTAATAAGTTTCCTTTGTGCTCACTATGATCAAGCTTGTTTTACAGCTACTCCTCTTATTTGTGTTGCTGGGTTTGAAATGGCACTCTTACAAACAGTCAAGGCCATGTGTTCTATAATCCCATAAACATAAAGCAAAGCTGACTCCATCAGATTTCCTTGAAAGAAATCTGAAACAGTCTTCATTTTTAAAACTCCATAAAAAACAAGTGAACTTTTCAAAATGACATTATTCTAAGAGAACAGTGAATCCTAATGCAGTGAGACAAGGATTCCTGAGGTCAGAAACATCAGCTTTACAGAAATGTCCTAAGGGATGCCTGAATGTATTATCTTGAGACCTTTAACCTCTCACTTAGGCCTTACTGCCCGTCACTCCACTATCAATCCATTTCTAACATTTTACTTTGCTATGAACTTCTTGGAATGACAAGAGGATGATTCATAACATATAGCAAGGCTTCCAGGAAGCATTTTCAGTCAAAGCTACAGGGTAAGTGAATCAGCCTTTTGCTTTCTCCCAGGAACTACTTATCTTCAATCTTTCAATTAAAGGTCAAAAAATGAAAGAGAACAGCTCAGTCATCTATTACGCTTTTCCCCCCTTTCCTATTGTAAGAAGCTCTGCTCTTTACATAGCTGTTTGAGATTGTTTTCAGTGGTAGGAATATAAAAAAAAAAATCTTGCAAATTTAAAGAACAATAGGAAAAATGCAGAGAATGGCAGCAATTCCTCTTGAAACTCTTTTGGTCATTAGGTAATATAGATCATCTGACAGAAACAAATACAGAGCTTTTATCAGAAGTTATCAAATAGTATTTTTAGAGTGTCAAATTGATAGGCTTAAAGGCAAGTATTTCTCCGAGTTCTGCTTGGTCAGCAAGGAAAATACAGAAACAGAATTATATGATTGCTGTTTGGTTTTGTTGTCTGAATTTCAGGGCTGGGGGGAGCTGATTTTGGATCTTATCTGACATGCACATGGTGAAAAGTAACCAAGGGCATGGATTAGCATACTATGCCTATTTCATCACTGCCCTACGGCCCTGTTCTACCACTTCAGTTACAGTTCAGATGGATCAGTGGGCAGACATAAGACTCGTTAAAGAATACCCTTGGCATTGAGAGTCTCTGAGCAGGTTAAAGAACCAACTTTGCTTGCCCTGTGCCAGCTGCAGGCACAAGCCTAATGCAAACAGCGCGATTTTGAGGAGAGAAGGGTCACTAGACAAGAAAGCATATGAACAACAACAAAAAGTAATGGAAAATAAAGGAAACATTAAAAAAAAAAAAAAAGTGAACGGGTCAAACCAAAACAATTTGAGATTTCCTTCTGTGTTGTCTCTTCTACGAAGAAAAAAAAAAAAAGTAATACTCCAGAAAAATTAAAAAAAACACAAACACGTTTGGTTTGAGGCAAGGAAGAACAGTTTACTTCATCTAACCCAGCCAGTTTACCTATTATGTTAATGGAGGTTTGTGTTCTCATAGAAAGTATGTCACCAAGAAAGTTCCAAAGTTTATTTAATTTTCTTAAAATTCTTTGGCCTTCATAAAAATTCCTTACATTGTCCCCATTTCTATTTTATTCCTCACAAACCCTGATCATTGCCAAAAAACAAAACAAAACAACGACAATAAAAAGAAACCCACACTCATACTGTCGTAACATTATCCCTCAGTTAGCTATTTGTAAGTGGGCAAAAACTGGTAAAGCCCTCCAAGCTGGAGACCTCGCACCTGGCTGGGCTGGACTTTGACTTTTCACTCCGGACCAAGTTCATCATTGGTGAGGCTTCCTGAGACGAAGAGGGGAGCCCCAGCCAACCTCCACTGGTTTGTCCCCATGCTGCAGCCTGGATGTGCAAGTCTCCCTGCCCCACACTGTGCAGCACCAGCAGTCAGGAGCCAGATGCCTTCCCCAGGGAGGGGTGGCAGCAGGAGTTAATTCACGTTTGGTGAGCTACAGCTATAGACTCAGGAGAACTATGATTTAATGCAACATTATCAGCTTGTTTGATAGATGAACCCGTTAAGAATAACAGAAGCCAGCTGCTGAGTATGCCAGTGGAGCCTGGCACGGTCTAAGCAGCACACGCAGGAGGCTTAGCACCACCCGCTGCCGCCCGCCGCAGCCTGCACTCGCTCCCTGCGCCTGTGTGCCCAGTGAGTACAGCCGCCTTCAGCACAAAGGCAATTCTGTATATCTGGGGAGAAAAGATGATTAATGGTTAATTCCAAATTAAATTGAAATCACAAGATTGAATTTCCTTCATGAATGACAGTGTGTGTTAGTGTTAGTAGCTGTGTCACAAAACAGCTCCATTTTGCTTGTTCATTACAGAGCCAATAATGGGACTAACAGAGCATGTGCAACAAACGTTTGCTTTCTGCAGCTCCTGACACGGGTTAAGCTCTGTGTGCCGTTCAACAATGGGAGAGCTCAGGCACAGGCTGCCTATTTGTCACCTGGCTACCCTTGCACACTGCTATACCTCTTGATATAGATGAAACAGAGCTGCTGTTTGTTCCCTCTCAAAGAAGGAAATGTTCTTTTAAATCAGTAAATGATCCTTGGCACAGTTAAAGGAAAAAGTTTGCAAAGAAAATGAGTCGTCTCCATGACCTGAAAAGAGCCACATTCCTCTGCATCAGCTCCTCTCATTGCCTAGAATGGCACCGTGTGTATGTGAAAGAGACCTGAGTGAAGGGCAGGGCCCTAGTGAACCCACCCATCACCTTTCTAACATTTATAGATTTATTTTCTAGATAATTTAGAGTCTGAACTATGTCACAGATATTCTCAGCCATGTGTCCAAATCCATTCGCTTATGGTTCAAACATGCATCACTGAGATTTTTGCATGCTGATATGTTTTTTTAAGGGTTAAAATGATTCATTTCCCGTCACTTATTTATCATTTCCCATCATATTTCTAGATGTAGCACAAGACTTCTTGGTTCTTCTGAATTCAGTGGAACTGTAGATTTACATCACATATGCCTCTGGCTCATTTCTTTACAAGAACAGCCTTCTTTGAATTGTATAATTGGTAAAAGTTCAGACAACTGAACTTTTTGGAGCTCATAACAACTCTTGACTGATACCTACATTTCATGGAACAGGAATCAGAAGCAATGTTTTGGTCTAGTGTTCTTATTTCTTCTACATGTTGTAAGGCTAAGACATGGGGGTAAATTACAATGCTCCTATTTATTGCAGTGATACTATTGACCCCATGCTATTATGTGGTGCTGTCCAAGTGTGACTTGGCCTCCTGCTAAAGAGAGCCACTGTTCCCAGTGCTCCACATGGGCCTGCCTGGGGTTCCAATGTAGCAGTTTCCTCTGTATCCCATGATCTGAATGACATATCCCTGCACCTCATTCTACAAAATCCAAGCCTGAATATTTTTGCCTACAAATTCCCTGCTCCCAAGTCTAAGAAACCATCCAAGATTTGTGTTTGCATGAACTTCTAAGGACCAAAGAGAGCTTGGAATGAGGAGATGCAACTTTCATATTATTATCAAAAACATTCAAAATCTGAAGGCACAAGAATGGTAAAGTGAAACCTGCTCCCATTTGTGGCTGACAACCTGGCCTCACCTTGACAATGTTCGAAGGCCATTTCTTCACAAAATTAAAGAAATCTTAAAAGTTGTGAGTTGTATTTTTCTGAGACAGACTGACTGAAGAGAAAAAGGGTCAAATTGACCCCTGGTGGGACTCTGTGGATCTCAAGCAAATGAATGTAAAGAAGTATCCTAAGGGTGAATTATGCTAAAATTGCAAAGGAAATGCTGCTTTAATGAGAAAAAAAGTTCAAAGATGCAGAAATATATCAGTGAATTCATAGCAGATTTTCTAGAGTCAGGCCATGTTACAACAATCGAAAAATATAACTGAATTGAGACAGAAAAGGTAAAATAAAGGAGGGACCGGAACTGCAGTAGGGTAAAGAATAAAGAGCATAGAGTCTATTGCTGTCCCTCTGGAGTCAGCTTTTTAGTAATCTACTTTTTAAAATATATTAAATATGCTGGCAAACATCCATGCACTTTACGTATATCATCCATAGAAGAGTCTACCAGTCTATCATTCTCAACAGGCATTGAAAAGTAGTAAATACCCTCCTTGTTGTCTTCTGAAACTCTTCCAGGTCTGAGCTATCACTTACACTGAAGGTTACATGACATTTGAGTAATGGAACATTTCCAAAACAAACCAAATGCTCTGAGAAAAAGGTAAAGACTGCAGATGCATTATCGACTGTAACAGTGCTAAGAGGACTCTGAAAGGAGAGCAAGGTGATATTTGATTGCTGAATTAATATTGTTATTTTAGTACAGGCATAAAACTGTATCTGACCACAGGTCAGATACACCAGTCTGGTGCTGTGTGTAATTACACCAGCAATTATCTCCTTCCTAATGTAGTCCAAACGCAGACCCACCAATTGTTGCAAATGTCCATACAACATTAATTTATCATATCTTGCTAAAACATTTTATTCTTTTTGATAATGAACACCAGCAGTAAAGACAGCAGCTTCAAAATGCACTGTCAGTCCTTTTACCCTAATAGCTCATGCAAACACAGTAGGCTTCCTGTCAACTTTCAGAGCCCTTAAATATAGAAAAAAGGCAGGGCCACTCAAGAGTCAACCTCTGTTCACTGGGAAGGGACTACCAGCACATTATAACAGATGCTCATCTTTGTGAAAAGAAGAAAAAAAAAAAATCACATTTGCTTGGAACTGAAAAGTTGACTATGTACTATTCAGATATTCTGCACATCACAACTATTGGGCTTTCCTCTGAGTGCGTATTTATACGGCAGGTGGCATTGTTAGTGAAGGAAGCACAGCACAAATGTTGAGTGACTCACTTTCCTAAATCTGAAGTTGAAAACCCTTTGATCAGACATTTCGCGCTTCACCATTCCGTTCTGAGAACAAACTAAGAACTACTTGTAGCAATGTGAGCAAGCAAGGCTTTCACAGAGTTTTAATGAATTAGAGTGTTTTGCTGAACAGCTTTGTATCTAGTTCTTGGCTAGTGTAAGATATTAATGGCAGTGACAGCTTAGTATACACTTTCCCAGATTCTGAACATCGGTGTATCTTGATGGACCAGAAAAAATGACTTCTGGAAAATTAAAGAAAAATATATTGTTCTGGAGATGGATTTTTTTTTCTCTTATAAATGTAGATGCAGATCTTTGGTTGTACTTTGTACCTGCAAGCATAAAGCAACCTAGGAAACTGCTTTAAAATGCTTGTTTGACATGTCCTGTGATGTAAGAGACTGCTTGGGAAGCCTGAGCCAGCTGTGCATCATCTGCAGCCTGCCAGCCAGAGAGGGGGAACCCGCTGGCTAGACAGGGGCACGAGGTGCTCCAGGCAGCCCCGCTGTGCCAACAGAGTCCCTGCAGGACTCATTAGTTGGCAAAGTTTCCAGCAGCTCTTTCAATGGCTTCTCCCCCTGGTGATGTTGGAAGCCTGGAAGAACACACAAGCTGAACTCCTTCCTCTGCTTTGTGAGCTGCCCTGAGATTTTGCCTCCACACACTTTTCTTGTACAACATCACGGTCTGTTTCTCTCATTGCCAGTTTCAGTGAGTGAGTAATGCTGCAGGTGAGAGAGGAATGCTGTGGCTGATGTGAAGGGACATTTCCCAGGTTTTTGTTTCAACATACATTTGTCATGATATGCTGCCATTTCAACACAGCTTACCTGCTTTTAACTTTAATTAACTTCTGCTTCTAACACGTCATATATTGCTCGGAGTTTGAGAGCATGATAGGCAAACATTACAGCTGTTAAGCAGGTGAAAAATACCAACAATAAGCAGGGGATTTATTGTAATCAGTCACTGTGCTCAGCCTTGCAACTGCTCAGTACTTTATGCTCCATAATTATATGGTTGCCACAGTGTAGCCATTCAACAGAGTTATAATTAGTGAGTAATTAACTGAAGAATTTGATGACATGCTGCAGAGCACAAAGCATGTGTGCTGTTGATAGAAAAGGATACGTAAACTGTCTTCATGACAGTCACAGAATCACAGAATTTCTAGGTTGGAAGAGACCTCAAGATCATCGAGTCCAACCTCTGACCTAACGCTAACAGTCCCCACTAAACCATATCCCTAAGCTCTACATCTAAACGTCTTTTGAAGACTTCCAGGGATGGTGACTCCACCACTTCCCTGGGCAGCCTGTTCCAATGCCTAACAACCCTTTCAGTAAAGAAGTTCTTCCTAACATCTAACCTAAAACTCCCCTGGCTCAACTTAAGCCCATTCCCCCTCCTCCTGTCACCAGGCACGTGGGAGAACAAACCAACCCCCACCTCGCTACAGCCTCCCTTGAGGTACCTATAGAGAGCGATAAGGTCGCCCCCGAGCCTCCTCTTCTCCAGGCTGAACAAGCCCAGCTCCCTCAGCCGCTCCTCGTAGGACTTGTTCTCCAGGCCCCTCACCAGCTTTGTCGCCCTTCTCTGCACCCGCTCAAGCACCTCGATGTCCTTCTTGTAGCGAGGGGCCCAAAACTGAAC
This sequence comes from Aythya fuligula, assembly GCF_009819795.1. Lineage (NCBI taxonomy): Eukaryota > Metazoa > Chordata > Aves > Anseriformes > Anatidae > Aythya > Aythya fuligula. Next base: position 643,827 of record NC_045569.1, on the reverse strand, counting down.
ACAGTACTTGAAGTGCGGCCTCACCAGAGCTGAGTACAGGGGGACGATCACCTCCCTAGCCCTGCTGGTCACACTGTTCCTGATACAAGCCAGGATGCCGTTGGCCTTCTTGGCCACCTGAGCACACTGCTGGCTCATATTTAGCTGACTATCCACCATCACTCCCAGGTCCTTCTCTGGGAGTGTTCTGAAACCATCATGAAAACTCATTGTTTCTCTCTTGTGGTGATTTTCAGAACCTTTCAGGTGTTGGACAAGCTTAGAAACACTTATAGATGGTTTAGATCCTACCACAGCATTTAGACACTACACTTTTTTTGAAATCAGCCATATTTGTCTGTCTTTGTGGATCTCGGCCTTATGCATACACATATACTGGGCTACCTCAATACATCCATACACTCAGAGCTACATATCTCCCTCTATTGGTATGTATATATATAATTACATGTATTTGTGTGTTGCTTATGCCTGTAGGGTTAAAGATTAAAGTTACGCTAATATAACTGAACCTATAGTAAGTAGTACATTAAAATAGCTATTCTGTTGGAGAAAACATTCCAGTTAAAGGCAATTTGCACATTTCAAAGATGCCCAAGTTGGTTTCTAATGTATCTTTAACTTTTTTAAACATTCATGAATTACTAATATTTGTTGACATACATAATGAAGTTACAGTGGCAGCAATTCAGTGCAGCACAGAAAGCTTGTGTGAGCTTCTTTGGCAGCACTGAGCAGGAGAGAGCTGTACAGTGAAGGCAGAGGGGGATCTGCCCGTTACCTGGCAAGGAAGCACCAGATGTGGAGAGTAGAGAGGACCTGCAATTGTTACGCCAGATGAGGAAAAGAAATCAGCATAAAAAAAGCTGAATGCCACCCTGAAAGCTGCTCTCCATTTCTTGTGCCAAGTCTTGGCCTCTGCATAGGACCTGTGACATGTTTCACTTTGGTATTTCCAATCCATTGTCTTTTTTTTTTTTTTTTTCCCCAGCTCCTTATGTTATCCAAGTATTCCATGCTGCTTAAAGGCCCTTTCTTACCCTTTTGTTAGAATAGCAGCACTGCTAGCTGTGCATGCCCATACATAGTCTCCAGTAACCTTTGCCTGCACAGAGCTGGAACACCTCCCGATTGTGTTGTCATTAAGTGAATTATTTTACATTTTCTGGTTGTGGTACCTGAAACATTTGGTCATAAATATATTGGAAAGACAGATGTTCCTGATGGAGTGACTGTGTCAGCTTGAATTTGGCAGAACAAGCCAATGTAAGCTATTTGCTCTCCTGAACTGGAAAAAAAAAAAAAAATCCTCAGTAAGCTATCAAACATAGCACAGCATCTACACATCTAAACACAACGGCCTGTAATTTCTCAGTGAATGCCAGATGTGGAACAACGTAGGCAGTGCTAAAATCTACCTGTGACTTTCTAATGAAGCTCTCATTACTGCAGCCTCAAGTTTTTGATTAGCCAAGAGTTTCTAAAATTTACTATCATGTGAAGGGAATGTGATCTGGTATAATACCATCTAATCAGCTATTTCACAGGCTGATTTAGAAAGCCATGGTAGGAGATTTTGAAACAAACTTGATTTGGTAGCCTACTTGAAAGATAGATTTTGAAATTAATGATGACAAAGCAAAAGCTGGTATTTTGAAATACTTTGTGGTCCACATAGCACAAGCCACCATGTTTACTATAACCCTTGTTCAGATTTCAGGAGTAGACAAGCCATGCTGCACTGAGCTGAGAGGATTTTCTGGCACCCCTCCTGCTGCACAGCTGGCATTCTGTTCAGCTCTCTGCCACACAATGCAGTCACAGTCCCCTCATTGGACATGCTGCCCAATTTAAGTCTGAACTGCACCTGCCTTTGCCATGGGCACACTACTTTGGCTTACAGAAAAATTACTTTGAGTCCTGTGGTAACAGAAGTGGGAATATGCAAGGGGAAAAAAAAAAATCATGTTTCTTACACATAGAAAGCAAATGACCCTGGTACATGTGAGGAATATCAGCAGGACAGTCTGAGTAAGCAGATGTCGCTATTTATTTGCAAAACAGATTCGTCAGGAAGCCAGGCTGCCCTCCTGCTGCCCAGTAATATGCCTAAGCTTCACCTTCCTGATAACCCAGTAGTGAGAAAGAGATTTCAGCTTCATGCTTACATGCTCCTTTTCAACCTCTGCTTCTTTGTTGCAGTTGCCAAGAAAAGGACCTGTCTGGTAGCACTTAGCAAGATTTCCTGTCAACTTTTCATATCCATTAGATACCAGAAGAAGACCAAAACCTGCTTGAAAGTCATCACATGCAAAAGACCGGTCAGCTGTAAAGGACCTGCATCAGATTTTCACCAGTGACCCAGGACCAAAAACCCTTCAGCTATGTAGCCCCCTCTCTGGGGCTTACAGAGGGTGGATGAAAGTCATTTTGCAATTGTTTTTAGTGGTGGCCTAAGAACCTCCAGCAACTTCAGTGAGGGCAAGGCCAAGAGCAAGGGCTTCTAAGGACCCTACTTGAAATGCACACAAATTGAGATGTGTTCCCCTCACAGCACATAGGATTTATCATAGCTTCCCCACAAAGCTACTGTCATGTGCTTGCAGGTTTTTGGCTAGGTATGCAGCTGACCCTAATTGTTTATCACTATTTCGAGATTAGTGGGGAAAAAGTGCTGTTTAGACTATCCTATTAGCAAGCTAATCAAAAAAGAGCACAGGCTATAAGCACACTGGTGTTCATCAAGGAGGAGCACTTTGCCATACCTAATGCCTCATTTTGGGGGGCAGGGTGTATAAATACACTGCTACATCAATAGCAGGTGAATCGATGCAGAAATTAGATGTCATGTACAGCAACTTGGCCTTTATTGCTTTTCCAATATAGCTCATCTTATGCTCTCTTCATTACCATTAAATAATACTTGGGAAGTAGAGCTATTTTGCAGTCTCTCTATTTAAAAGGTGGACTTCTATTGCACAGATTTTATTAATTTTATTTTTTTGTTCTTGACAATACAGCTAAGAACATCTATCTGTGTTTGTTACTTTAGGTAGTAAAGCATTTAGGGAAAGAAATGCAGAAGATGCTGCTTTAATCAAAACTGATAGCACTGAAATCCTGAGACAACACTTGCAGGATGCTGACAGAGCTCCTCCAAATCCTTTGGCAGCTCTGCATCCAGACTAAGTGGCAATGACTGTGGATAATAACGAGGTGTTTCTGAAAGGTTTCTGATGGAACTGTCAATGCCTACATGCCTCATCTTTACTGAGGTAGCTGTTCCCCGATTTCAAATGGAGCATGTGTGCTTGTGTGTGCCGAGGGATGGGGGAGACCTTTTCATTGCTTCCAGGCAGACAGGAAATGGTGTCCTTTTCTGTGAGACAAGGATAACAGCTGTCATGAGCCTGGCCACTGTGCCTTGCCATCCTCTCCAGTATGTAGGCAGGTGTCCTGTAGGTGTGAGTTTTCTGCCCTAAACACACCTCTTTATCATATAGTTGGTCTTCTCTGGTACAGAGCAGGCCTAGACAGTCCAGATATGTCAGACATGCAACACATTGTCTGCTTTTACCTCAGGAAGCTCTGTTGCACAATTATATATAACATCCTCAGGATCCCTAAGTCAACCCAAGCACATTCCTGTGATGGCCCATAAAGAGGCTGTGGCAGAAACACACGACTTTGGCACTGTGTGCAGAACCAGGGAGTGCTAAAGCACAAAGTGCTGAGAGATTAGGATAATCTTGAAAAGAGTCTCCTTGCTTCTAAGCAGCATTGCTGAAAGCAAAGACGCACTCCCCCTTGGGACCAACAGACCCTGTGCTGCGCTGTGGTGGAGGGAGAAAGGCTTGTCACAGGCTGGGCACTGAACTCTGCTGACATGACTCCAGGGCCACAATACGGATTTAGAGCATCACTTCTGGGGTACCTGGGCAAGCCAGAAGAGCTTGGAAAAGCATCCAGCTCTTCAGTGCCCTGCCCATTTTTTTTGTGACTAAACTTTTTTTTTTTCTTTTTTTTTTTTTTCTTTTTTTTTTTTCTTTTTTTTTTTTTTTTTCTTTTTTTTTTTTTTTTCCTGTGTGTGTGGTGAGTGTCAAGCAAGGACCTTTTCACTGCAGAACTGAAGAATGCTAACAGAGGCAACAGAGCAAGCCAAATGCTGGACACTGTCTCTGCACATTTCTGTTCCTCACCCACCCACAGTTAGGTGAGGTCAAATTAGTCCAGTAGCAGCAGGAGGACCCCCAGCTAGTTCCATGAACCACTCACCATTTTCTTGCCAAAGTAAGAACTAAAAGAAATGGATGCCTAATAATTCTCGTTACAGAAATCATTATTTTTAATCATTAATTTCTTGAACAGATACCTTCTAGCTATGTAAAACTGACTGACACCATAATTCTCTGAAAATTTTCCTTCCTGGAAGAATTTGAGTAAGAACAGCTAGCAGGCATCAGCTGAAAGGTCATTACAACCCTCAAGATCTTTTCTGTGGATTCACAGGAATAGGGTGCTCTGCCCTAATCTAAAGCACTATGACAATTATTAAAGCTGTGACAAGACTCGCAGCATACCCGTGGAGGGATCTGACACTAGTCCAGCTACTGGGTCTCATAGAACAGCGTAACGCTGTAAATCTTTGTAATCCCATTATGGAAATAACAAAGGGGGGGAAAAAAAAACCTGCCTCTGCTGAAGTAAATGACAATTTGTAATGATGGCTTTTCAGCAAAACCATCTTGTCTAGGCCTGGCAAGCAGAGAAGAGCTATAGGGCAAGGGTACATCCTCCACAAAGGAGGCTATACAGACAATGTGAAAGTACTGTACTAATTTTGCCACTTACATGGAAATTTGAGCAGTAACCAAAACATTTTCAAGGGCTAAAGATACATAACTACTCACAGCTAAAAGCCTTCATGTAAGAGGCAATTTGTGAAACTTGCTGAAACACAAATCATATAATTTGCACAGGATCTAACCATTTCCCCTTTTCACGTGGATTTATCCTATGGCTGCTAATTTGCCTACAAGGCCATAGGAAGAACAGGGCAATGTGGTGTACAGTGCAGACCAAAAGGACATGGATAAAGTTGCACTTAATTGTATTAGATCTCATCTGAAACCTCTTGAATGCTTAACATATTCTTAAACCCATCTATAAAACAATATTAATTTCTCCCTGTTTTTCAGGGAAAGACTTATGAGCACATTGAACTATAAAAGACAGGGAAACCTGTGGATTGTATTCTAAGACTTTCAGAACTAAAACCCTTTAAAAAAATAAATAAAAGAAACAATCAAAAAACACCTCTCCTTTAAAAGAAATATAGAATCAGGTAAAGAAAATAAACCAAACACTTGCTGAAAATACCAAGAACCATTTGTCCTGAATCTTTTGACTAACTTGCATGCACCAAGTGAATCAGAAGGATGTCCCACCTGACAACAAAAGAGGACATTTTTGAACTGTATAAGCAGATCAAATGAGTTTCAAAGTGGTGAGGGAAAAGCGTGCTTAAAATCCTATTAGAAAATGATGGGATTTTTGTGCCTACTGTACTTCAAAAGAGGAAAGCTCCTGTACTTCATTTCATTACCAGTCATTTTATCTTATGCAATCTCTGAACCCTTTCTGATGCTCTGAGGGGTGGGCTGATCTCATTTAGCCATATTAGCTGTCAGAGCACTGACTGCTGGCAGCTCAGACTCTGCACACTCCCTCTGCATACTTGAAAATTTTATCCTTTTCTCTCTTCCTAAAGTTGTAAAAAATCATTACAAGTTCATTATTTCCTTTCTCTTCAAAAGCTGTGCAGCCTAGTGAGATTCATTTCTCCCTCCCCACACCCACAAAAGATCATTGCTTTTCTTGTTTTTATTTGGTCTAGAGAAAATCTGCAAGTTCACACAAGCCAAGTGCTGTACCCTCAGCTCTCAGCGCCAGCTGTGTAAGTACATTATGCCTAATGCTATAGCTATGTGCCATACATGCCTTATATGATGTAAAAAGTCAAAGGCAGACAGTTTTGTAACTCTACAAAAAATGACGTTGATCTTAAATAGTATTAGTATATTAAATAGAATTAGTATATTAAGTATATATCTTAAATAGAATTAGTATATTAAGCCATGACCTGGCCAGCTCTCTGATCTAATGGAACACATTGATGTTATCATTCCTCAGACTGCTCTCTCACCATAGCAGCTCTTCTAAGAATATTGTCCTGAGATCTGCAAGCAATTGTGTTTCTGCTATCTCAGCGCCAATTGCAGAAGCACCACTTTGAAATGAGAACAGGGAGAAGTAAATCTAAGACTGCTCTCCTAACTCTAAGGGCACTGGTACTTACCTTACCTTAAGATGGTATTTGTCTACAGCAGACTTTTTGCAGACAGGCCTGGCATAGACAGTACTAAACAGATCTATGAGAAACTGTAATTTCTTATCGTCCTCAGCAATAATCTCCTGGTCAGTATCAATGTTAAAGGATATGCTTGTATATCCACAAAACAACATCCACAAAAGACATGTGGCAACAGTCATAAAGTTACCCAGAACAGAAAAGGAAACAATCTACCTTGTAACAAATGAAATTTCACCACAGTTCATTTCTCATAGATATTCCATTTCCTTAGCTTCAACATTTGAAAGACATCAGGATCAACAGCATCTATCATCCGTGGTAAGACACTTCCATAGGAATGACACAGATGTGTGTGGAATCTGTTAGCACCAGCACTACAGAAACAAAACCAAGGGGAATTAACCTTAAACTGGGAATGGCTCTATGCTTCCCATCATAATATGAAGGTAATTTGTAACACAGGAAAACCAAATCACTGTGCTCTGGTAATGAACAGCTATACACAAACACCTATGCCAGTAGGGTCTATCGTGTCTAGGAGCGTATCACACAGTATTCTACTTCTCCACTGCCATTACTGACATGTAATATCTGTCACCTTAATTATGCTTCACACATATACCTACTGAAAAGCCTAGTCTGAGACTTACAATTTGTTTCTTCACAGGCTACAGATGGAGACTATACAAAGCATATTCTACTAAAAAGATTGTGGCTGGTGTGCAGGGGAGAGAAAAAAATTACATTTTGCTTCTTGTTACAGTCTGTGTCAGGAGGAACTGTCTAGAGGAAGGGATGACAGTAAAACTCACTGAATTGCAATTAAGAATACCTGCCTTTGGAGATCCTTCTAGAATAGAGACCAAGCTAGGCTGTACAAGGAAAATCAGTATGCAAGAAACCTGGAACATGAGAAGAGACAGACTACAAACACTCCTGAGAAATGCAGAGGCTACTGCAGGACACCACCCCAAAAGTGCCCTGAAAAGTAATTGCGAGAGCACAACTTCCCTAGGGATTAAAAGTTCTGCAGACATCTAGCCAAGGAGATGGGGGAACCCTTGCAACCCAGAAACTAAATGAAAGCAGATAAGACTGAAAAACAGAGCTGGAGGAATTGGGTTATCCTTTGTCCTAAGCAAGGGTAAGGGTAAATTTTATTTGTCCACAAGCCTTTTATTGAATCTTTCTCATTGAACACATCTGAGTTTTCTCTGTTGAAGTATTTGCCTGTTGCAGTGTTCTAACAAAATGTAGTTTTAAATGCTGAGAACCCTTTTGGATGTTCTCACTTCCAAGAAACAGCTGGGTAGCACCACCTCTGTGCTCTGGCTGTGCTGGGTCCTGTCAGAACTGGCGCAGTCTGTTCTGAGCCCTGCACAAGTCGCAATGCAGCGAAGGAGACTTCCTCTGAGGACTGAGACCACGGGGCTGGGGCTGTGCCTTGGCTCACTCCAAACCACTCTCATTTTGAACACCTCAGCTCTCATGCTCTGGTACTAATGGAAATTTGCTTGAATGACACTATGTTGCTTCAACCCTTTTGAGGCATAATCCAGCACCCACTGAGATGAGATAATTCCCATTGATTTCAATTGACTGAAAATTATACCCTCTATTTCCTTTTTAAAGCTCTTTTTATGTTCTTCCTCTTCTTTACGTCAAGGCTTAAATCTGCATTTTCCCCCAAATCACAAATCCTGCTGCCCATGTACATCCCTCAATTGGATCATGCTTGTTCCAAAAGCAGCGCCCGCAGCCAGCCACTCGGGACACACAGCCAGCCTTCAGCCCTCCTCCTGCGCTGTGTGTCATTAATAAAAACTGACATTTCACATTTCAGCTGTAACATACCTAACCAGCTATTTATTATACACACAGAATAACAAATGTAGCATTCTCTGACTTCTGGTCTACAGTGTGGACTTTAATAACAGTAGAACATTTTATTAGTCTTTCCAAACGTGAACATGCCAAAGCTTTTTTCGGATCCTCTCAAGCATGTTAATAGCAAGTGGGCTCAGGATTGAATTCTCAGGAAACATCAGTAGATGTCATGATCGGTAATGTGGGATCAATGCTTGACCTCTTGCCCTTAGTTTGATTAAGTAGTATATAGCTGAACAAAAAGAACAGTTTGGGAAAATAATACACACACACACCAATAATACACGTACCAATACAGAGGCATTTCTCTGTTCCAGGGCATGTTTGGTGGTTCTGATGCTCTGCACTGCCATACCCACGTTGCTTCGATTTCCAGGTTCCTGGGAATACATGCCCAGCAGAAAATGCAATTACATGTCCAGACTTCTGTTCTTTTATCACTAAATAAAATGTGCACACAATAAACAGTCTGAAAAAAATAATGTATCAAAACTGCAAAAATGGACCTTTTCTGAAGTTTGCTCAAAGCCATGCTCAAAGCCAGCACCAATCTCTGCCCATCCCATGTCCTGCTCAGCCTGCTGAGGGCACAGTTCAGTGGCTGTTGACCGGGGGCTCCATGTGGATGAACAGGAGGGAGGTCCAAGCCTTTTGCTGGAACCTTTCAGTTCCTCCAGCAGTGCAGCAAGTTTCAGAAGTGCTGGAAGTACTTCAGAGGCTGCTCCAACTTGGCCAGGGCTGAGGCGGCCCCTTCCTTGCAGGCTGGCTGCTGACATGGGGCAGTTGCTGAGGCACAGACAGCAAACCTCCTGACAGGCCTGAATGTTCTGGCCACGGAAACAGGCAAGGGGAAAGATGGAATTATGGCAAGTCATGCTCTTCCTTTAGCAAAACATGGCTTTTCACAGGGATCAGCATGGCCTCACAGCTCAATGTGTGTTTTTCTGAGCACCAGTTTCTTACCACACAGTAAAACCTTAAGTTTGGCATATTTCCAACCCAAACCAAAGACTGTGACATACTTTGGTTCACCCAAACCAATAAATGAACTCAGGTTCAATCAAAATTTGGTTGAAAGCTGTTTTTTATTTTTATTTTTTTTTCTTTTTTAAACACAGGTACCACACCACTCCAGGTGTCACTCCTTAATTACAAGTGGCCTAATCACTGCAAATCACTCTATGGGCCTGAGCTGCTAAAGAAAACCCTTTCTGAGCAACACTCTCATCTTTCAGCATAAGTAGCATGTATTTGCAACATTCCAGAGTCCCTAAAGTCCACAATACTGTAAAAATCCAAAAATGTTAGCAAAGCTTACAGGCAAAGAAAAAACGGTTTTCAAAATGGGATGCATGACCCCAAATGAATTCAATGTCATTTAAAGAAAGAAAAGAAAACAAACCTATACTTCTATTTTTCAACTGCAATAAAAAGAACTAAGATTGTTACAAGACTTGCACTTAACCTCCAGAGTTACACAGATCTCATTGCATGTCTTTGCTCACCTACAGGACAGCACGAGTTCAGAACTGCCACCATCATTTGCTTTCCTCCTGTCAAATTGATGCAAGCCTCTTTCTCCTGCCTTTCAAGTGCCATCATCTGAGTGCATTGAATCAATTTCAACTAGTAAACTGCATTATGTGTTCAGACCCAGCCATACTCTGGTTTTGTTTTCTGCATTCTTCTAAGCCCACATACTGTATTTAAGCAATAAGCTACATCAGGCAGTGGTAAATGAGAGATTACTGCACTCCTCAGGCATTGTTATGCAGTATGAAGCTGAAGGCCAAGGTACTCTACCAATCCTGTAGAAATGTAAAGCGGGATGTCTTCTACTGAAACAGAATTTATAATCATAAATATAGGAAGCAAGAGAAATTTGATACAAGTATAATGTCACTGCCAGCTAGTCTGAAATGCTATATAGAAATAACCCCAAAATACAAAATAACACAATTATTAGATATGGGTTATCATACAAAATTTGTCAGAACTTGAACCACTTTATTAATATACGATGATGCAGTCACCCATTACCTCCACCGACAGAAAGATCACCAAACCATTCTCCAACAGAGAAAACAGGTCACAGGTAAGGGAAAAAAAAAAAAAAAAAGTCCATCTTCTAGAAAAAGACATTGACCACCAGGATATATTAGACTCCTTCCTCCTTTAGACTTCTCCTCTACCTGTCACAATTCTCTATCAACAATAGACATACAAAACTATCAGTTTTCAGCCAGGATCCAGTCTGGCTTGTTGTCAGCAGTGACAGCACTGCTGCTTTCAGAGAACCTCTTAGCCTGTTGTGGCCTCTTAGCATACAACTCAGGCCTCTTGGCAGGAAGCTGCTTGCAACAGCTTTAATGGTCTTCTGCATCATGTGAAGTAGACTAAACAAAACAGTTCTTCCCATTTGTCTTCAAATTCTAAAGATGACCCCCTTTTGCAACTTATGTTATTAACGCAATGGAAGTCAAATTAATAAATGTTTTAGAGTGTTAGCTAAGAGTAGCTGAACCAGGATGACACTTTAAGCATCCTACATACACATGAATAACTCACTAAACTGAGTACCTTCTAATCAAACAGAATTCAGTGAAAGAATGACTAATTTTCTCAGTTGATTGTCCAACCATTATATTTGCAGCTATCACTACTGACAGCCCTGTTCCAGGGTGAGAATCTTCTGCAGTGGTGCTGAAGGCACAGTCCCAACCTACAGGTGGTCCCATGAAGCCAGGATGCACCTGTACCATCAGGGCCCCTGGTCTACCTGATCTAGAGATGTGCCCAAACAATGTTGTTGATTGTTTTGGCAGCTCAGGATAGAGAGATTCTGTTTGGAGCTCAACAACAGAGTGGGCTTTACCCCAGTAAACAATTTTCAAAGTTGAGGCACATTTTATCATTTTTATTTCTTCTAATGGTCTTCTGGTGGAAGATAAAGATTCTGTATCTCTTCTTATACTAAGCTACCAATCTGTTTCCCAGCTTAGCTTTAGCTCCTGCCAATAAGTAAAGGTTGAACAGATGTTAATTTTCTTAAGTCCAAATTAGAACAGACAGTAATACAAGCACCTTGTCCTTATTCCCCTTCTCCCCCAAGATTACTAATAAAGAGTCAATTGCTTGGCTACTGATTGTACCACGTGCTCTAATTACTTGTTTAAATGATGGCAAACACATTAAACAAGTATTAAACAGTATTTCAATCAGTGCTCTTTGAAGAGGGAAAGACAAGCATTGGAGGCATTTACTAATCACTAAATTAGTCTTAAAATTAGCATGACTTTTGAGAATTTTCATTTTGCGAAGACATCATCCTGGGTTAAAATAAAAGCTCAGAACTGCTTTCAGAGCACAGAGCTCTAAACAGGTCAGTTTGCATCCCCCACAGCCCAGGGGACTACTAAGGGGAATACTAATGTGAGAAGCTTCGCCTGTAATGAACTAACAAAACCACAGATCTGCCTGCCCCACAGGCTTACATGTAAGTACACATTCAAGCATCCAAAATAAACTGTTATATTTCTGTTTGAAAGGTTGTAGTGAAATACATGAGTGTCACACCGCTTGCCTACATCAAACACATGGATGTCATGGGATGAAAGACTCAGCCCAAACAGCCACAATAACGCAGCCCAGCAGCACAGGTGGGTGTTTGCAGGACCTCGTCAGAGGGATCTCCATCATGTGGGCATACCGACTGCTTGGGTCTGCTCTTTCTGCAAGTTGCCCTCCACAGAGGACACACATAGATGTGTTATCATGTGCTAATAACCATGCTGACAACCCATGAATTACTCCTGAAACTGTACTCATCAGAACACCAATAAATGAAAATACTCTCCCTTTGCTTGATGCCCTGCAGAGTCCTACCCTTACTGTCACTGCTGCTCTCCAAGTCACAAGGAGAAAGTCAGCTCCCATGGAGCACAGAGCAAGGCTGGCACAGGTGAGTTTCTGCCACGCACGTTCCTATGTGGAGTGCTGAGCCTGGCCCAGAGAGTTTTGGCTTTAACTTAATGCTAAATTCACATTAGAAAATGATTGATTTGTATCATCTTGAGATCTGGCACCTTTGCTTTAAATAATGTATACTTCAGAATACAACATATGCAATAATATGTGCTTCTAATCTTGTAATCAATTTCCAACACAACAAAGCACACACACTAAGGTGTGTTAGGAACTTCACAGCATATGTACTAATTACTAAACAGTGACAGTCATTTGTCAGCTAGCGGGTTTTTTTTCTGATGGGAAGGAAATGTCTGGAATACAGTGAAACACACAGACTCCCTCCCATTGTTCTCTGCTGACAGAGGTAGATTTGGGTGATTGCCTTTTCCTGTTGCTTCTTAACACTGCAAATCAAACTGCAATCAGAATAATGAGGTGTCACTGGTTGAAAACATGGCTGGTACTACATATTGCCAAAGATTGTTCACACTAATCAACTAATAATGGCATTGCGTCCCCCACCATGCTAAATAAAATTCTCCTGGTTGTGCAACACAATTACTACTAATAACCGTAGAAACCTTAGTGTGTTTAAGGAGTCAGTTTCAGAGATTATCTGGAGACTTATTTTAGGACGAACTCGGGAAGACAGAACTATCAGATAGAGATTATTCTTTAGTAATTAACCAAACACTGTTCCTGTGGGTGTAAAGTATTTCACAGTATCATGAAGTATTTTTCTTCTAATGATGCACCTGCATTAAAATGGTACTTTTTAAGCTTACGAGGAATAGCTCAAATGTTTAAAAACTTCAATAAATCACTACATTAACAGCTATTCTTTAGTCTCAGAAAGAAAATATATGAAATAATACTTGATAAACAATCTGATTAAAATATTAAGTATTAAAGGAAGGATAATTAATAAAAAATATTTTATGACAAAAATGCATTGACTGCTCAAGAGAGACATACCTCATGACTATTAATACAGTTGTTTATAAACTATGCCAGCACAAATGCTAAAAATATTTTGTGCTCTCTAAGCCAGGAACTAAGTCACTTTGAAGGCTTTAGAAATTGCTTGCTTATTGAGCTGAATTTCACTGAGATGCAGCCACATTTTTATACTGAGATGACAAGTGCAAAGACATAATTGTTGTGACACAAATGTTACATGGCTTATTTTTGAAAACATTAATCAGAAGGAAAAAAAGAGCAAGATCTGAAAGAGTAAAGCAAAGTTTCAAGGTTAAATAAAGCTACCCAATATTAAATGCATAGGAAAGGAAGAAAATCCAAATCTCTGTTACAGACAAAAATATATCCCAGTGATTTGACTGTCAATTTTATTTCTGAGTTTTGAAATGCAGGATATCTAGGGGCACAATTTTGTCACCCTGTCAAATATGTTTGAACTGCTGTTACCACCAGATTTCTTTAAAAGACTGATGATGACAACAACAAAAAAAGGAAACTCACACAAGCCCAGTTCATTGTAGTGTACCTCTGTCGCACCCTGATTTATTAGACTAAAACTGCATCACACAACATATGTTTGAGAGGAGATGAATGACACATTTCCATTCAAATAAGACCCATAGCCAACCAAGAAGACATTGGCCCAGATCTCCAACCAAATGATATATGAAGGGTCCCTTACAAAACTGCAGAGCACCATCATTGCACAAGTTACTTTCAAAATTCAACCCTAAACACATATTTTTCCTCAAAATAAAATGAACAAAATCCATGTATTTTATTCAATCACATTTCTGTCCTGATACATGAAGGGGAAACAGCTATTTCAGACTGCATTGCAGAGTAACACGGAGAAAAACTCTTGAACACCTGATGAAGCCTATTTCTTTTCAGCAAAATAATTTAAAATTGTGCTTAACTTGAGGCACTTTGCTGAACACAGGGTTTTGCTGAATCAGGCCTTTCACAGATGCAAACTTTTTAACAGCACCGACTGCAATCCTCCAGACTTTTGCAGGCTTATCTGAACTGAAACTGTACTGAATGCCTTCCAAGTTTTGCCCATTACTATTTCCTAATGTTTTGTGTATTGTGCCTCTGACTCCTGGGATCCAGATTTGGAATGCATTTTGAATATTTTAAATCACAAATTTTCCCTTAAAGAAAAAAGATGTATGCACATATTCACTTGAGTTCTTTGTAATTTGAAATAGTATCATTTTAAACCAATCTTATTAGATACAGATTAACAAGTTTGTTTTTATTCTGGAGAACTGCTGTTTCTATTATTTTGCCCCTTTTTTTCTAGAAATATTCTTGCATAGCATTTGTTTTTCTGAAGTGAGTAATTACTCTTACTCTGTCGTCTTGAGACAGACCCTGAAAACAGGCCTATTGCTGCATCTAAATGAACCTTTTAAATATAAGGCACGCACTGTAAACAACAGACCCCTGAAGGCTGACACTCATTTATGTGTTCTCTGTTTAGATGTGACTACAGCTATGTAATTCCATGATCCCCAACATTTTATGGAATTGCCCCCTTTATTTTTCTTACTCATATTGCCTTCATTGTCAAATTCAGGATGAGCAAAGTCCTTATAAAATGCAGGATGGTTTGAGGTGCTTTGTGCAGTATCCAGCCAGGCCATTTTAACTATAATTTATTTTCACATCTGGAATACTGGTTGGAAGCATTTTCAGACACTTATGTACTCTCCTTGCATTATCAGGAATCAAGAAAAACATTTGTCTGGAATCAGTGATCACCACCAATGCACAGATGAATGCCTATAGCAAAGTAAGCCTTCAAACTGCAGAACAATTCTTGCTCATTTTCTTTGGTATCTGTCTGCAGCTAACATCTGTTTCCAGTTATGGCGCTAACAAAGGCTTCTTCTCTGACTATTATTAACAGTCAAGCTCACAGTGCCACTGGGGTGTACTTCTGTGGAACAACCATGTGGAACAGGCAAGGGAAGTCTGGCAGGATTGCTCACAGAAAAGGTAGTTTAAATCGCATCTGCCTACTTACCCAACCTGATACCTCTCACAGCTTCTCTTGGTGAATTGAAAGGAAGAGAAGTACAAATACTTTAGTAGAAAAGTTGGAAAACAGGATCTTCCCACAAAAAGAAAAGCTTTATCCTGAGAAAAATAATGCCCCAATATGCATATAGAACTCATCTATCATGGGATCAAGAGTTTGGTTATTCGGACTGCTAATTCCCAAGGATTTCAACAGTTTCTAAATCCTTGGAGACTTCTGATACCCTGTGTCCCAGTACAGTCTTGACATCACTAGTCACACATGCTGTCTTTCTATTGATAGCTAACCACTTGGATCTGCTTTCAGTTAGTTTATTAGCAACCTTCCCTAGAATGCCCTTCCTCAGTAGCTGGCAGTTTAAACACTGGCAAAACCACCAGATATTTTAGTTTCCAATAACTGGCTAATGCAACTAAAGATTTATCTTATCAGAGACAGGATAACAACACTGCATTTTAGTATTATTATTACTTAATCTCCTCATATTATTCAGAGCTAATTCTCTACTTCACTGGTATTTTGGGAATGTTGCTTCTCTTATGGTCCAAAATGAAAATGGTCTCAAAGCTGAGGAGAAGACAAAGATCTCCATAACCCCCAGGAATCACATGCTTCTTTCAGATGCACAGCAACCAACCTACCATGACCTTGAATCAAACACAAAGCTTGTGTGAACAAGACTAGATCTGTCTCCTGCTTCTGCTTTAGCTCTGAGAAGCTCTACTTCAGTCCTTTTCTTATTAGTGGCATATACCGAGGAAATAACGCCAGTAATAAGTGTTACCATGATCATAGTGGTAATTAACTGTGTTTTTGATTGAGTGCTGGGCCAAAGATATTTGCCTGTAAAAAGGCAGCAGGAATCTGCTATCTGAAAAGCATATAACACACCATTTGTTTCCTAATCTTTTGCCCTTTTTCTTAGGTTGATACAGTAAGTTGTCAGCAACACCAGTAATGTACTTTTGTCAACCAAATCGGCTGAATGACTTTTCCTTGTTGTCTGGTTTCCAACATCATTGCAATGCTTGAAAAAATGAATTCTAATGAGATATCACAATGACAGGACATTAATAGAGGTCTACACCAACAGATTTAGAAAGTGGAGAAGCATGACAAACAGCATACCCTAAAGTTTAGAAAACAAGTGAATTGGGAGTTTTATTTTCATTCTTCAGAGAACATGCAGTAGTTGGGCAGCAGATGATGCAGATGACATTAGTGAAGAAAGTAAAATAAGCACATCTCTATGTATATGGCTGAGTTTTGAGATCGCTTTCATGAAAGCACAGCACAGGAGTGTATTTGTACAACAAAACCTTGCAGAAACTAAAAGACATTTAAAGCAATGACAGAGACTAATTCTGTGTAATAGTAGGAAAGTTAACAATGCACAGACAAGGCATCCGACTGGAAGGAGATGCAATTTCCACACAAGGGAATAAAAAGGTTGAGAAGAATGGGAAGTGGAAATAGAGTGGCATTAAGCAGAATCTATGTAATTAAAAATGCTAATAGCCTCTTGGAGGCTGTTTCCAAAACAAGCTATTTCCTTTAGACAATCAAAACTTCATCAAGTTAACTATGTGCAAAGCCTCATCTCCTTATTGCAGAGAACAGATCAGAATGCTTCTGCCTCAGGAGTGGGTGGTGGGTTGTTCATCTCTGCTATTGGTATCACAGTCAATGGTAATCAATTTAGACTTTGCCATTGTATCAAATAAATATGTCCCCAGGCTCTTCCTTATTCAGTTTGGTTCAGCGACAATTTTAGAGAAGACCCAATCTTAACTTACATAAATTAATCTATGTCACAGTTATATACTGGGACTCGATACTGACCTCTCTATACCAATGTAAAATTGATGCCATGTGTCATGGATTTAATGTCAACATACACTTTTGTTGCTGAATACAGACTCTGGTGTGTTTTTTTTTTTTTTTTTTTGTTTGTTTGTTTTTGTTGTTGTTTTTATATCTTATTTTACATGGGTTTTTGTTTCTTTTCTTATGGTGTACAAGTGAATTGTAATTTAGAATAGTGCTGTAGACACATAAGTCTTTATCAAAGATAAAGCATGCACCACCTGCAGCTACCATAAAAATACGTTAGGATGGGTCTTTCCATTAGATTAGATATAGGTGAAAATGCTACATCAATAGCACTGTAACCTCAAGGACCTGTTCTAAATCAGATGATGTACTGAGAAGGTGCCAGTATCGTCTCTAAATCATATTGCTTCACTTGAACGGACAACAATACTGTCTAGAAGTAGAGCCTGAAACTAGACGATTTTGAACTCTAGCATTAAATCAAAGTACTAGATTTATTTCAATGATATCTCATAGGATTATTCTATTCAGCAAAGCACTAACATACTAGGACTAGAAAAATTCAAAATAATTTTTGGCTGTTACAGAAATGCCTAAGAAAGCTGCACTGCAATTTTGAAAGATTCAAGTAAGCTAATACATGCACATTATACCCAGCACAGTAGAGGTCTGTATTTTAGTGAGAACAGTAAAATTTGTCTACTGTCGTCTGGTTCAAAAAGAAAAAAAAAAGAAAAAAAAAAGTGCATCTATTCTCATAATTTCATTCCACCCTCCTCCCCTTCCCTACAGTCACATCCCAACATCTGTGTAACCAATAGCCTTCACACATTCTATCCAAGGCTTTGCCCAGTCTATCACTTATCGCTACCTGGGTCCCTCAGGCAGCTGAAGAGCTGCTTACCTCCCCTCAGAGAAGTTCAATTGTTTTTGCTTTTCTCCCCCTGATGTTTCCTTCTCAAATAGTCCCAGGCATGACTATACGTAGTTCCCAAAATGCATCAAAGTACAACTTTCTGCTCTTTCTTTTCCAATAACATTTGTAATGGGGGAGCTTTGTTTGCTCATGGATATTTTTGCTCCACTTTTTTCTGCTGCCTAGAAAACTGAAAGATATTATGTAGCCTGCAATACCTTACTGTGATAATCAGGTGGACTTTTTTACATACCTATTGGCATAATGTTAATATGGATAGTCTGGTTTAAATATAGGTGATTCTAAAATGTGATTAAAGGAGACTCCTGCTCTGAAAAAAAAAAAGTGTAATGCATTGAACTCTGAAAGGGAAACATGTTTTCCTCAACGAACCTTAAAAAGTAATTATTAATTTAATCAAAGCAGAAAATGGATTAATGGCATTACAAGAACTCATGAGTCTTTGGGATTGAAATAGTGAAATATAAGCAGACCTTTTAAACTCAAGCAAACTTGCAGTCGTTCACTACAAAATAAACAATATTATCTAATTTCAGCCCCTTGATTATAAATTATATCCATGAATACCTCAACATCCTCCTTTAGGTTGTTCTGTACCTAAATAATTTGAAAGTTCACTCCTCAGCTTTTGAACCACCTGAAAAGTTTTTATTATGAAAACCTACCCTTGCCGAACTTGATCTCTCCCAGGACTGTACACATTTCCACAAAAATTTCTGTGGGGAAGTAAAGACTGGTGACTATTTTTGCTGGAAAATTGAGAAACATTTTTCATGACACTGACTTCTTTCAAAATGAGTTTCATGGGAAACCTGGCTTTTGTCCTGGTTCAAAATGCAGCATGTTCTGACATTTCCAGAGGCCTACTGCCACCTAGAAAATGTGTGGCTTTTTGATTCAAGTCATTTTTCCTTAGACAATTAGTAGTCATTTTGGAGAACATGATAAATTTTAGGACCCTCATTTATATACACAGATCTCATATACTAGATACCATACAAATACAGGACATGAAGTAATCCCTTGCCATGTTTACTTTGCAGAATAATGAATCTCTATTTGGCCATATGCTCTGACCTCTGATGGCAATTCTTTGTCTGCCAAATTTGCTTTCAGAAACAAGCTTGCACATGGACTTGAATAGTGGTGGTATTACTCAGAGAGAAAAAAAAAGGCAGCCATAGCTCAGTAGAACACACAACAAAAAATAAAATAGGTAATGAGTTTACTATAATAGAGATATAATAAAATAATAAGCTCACCAAATACAGGATAAAACTGCTAGTAAGAGAGCTTTTAATCTTTATTTGATCTTGTTGGCTCTGATTCAAATTAGGAGCAATTTTGTGGATGTCAGTGGAGTTATTCAGGTATAAATCTGGTCTGAGAGCAGAATCTAGCTTACTATTCAAGCATATTTAATAGAGAGAGGGAAAAAATGTCAATAGCTGTTCAGAGTGTTCTCATAATTGAATTAATATTGCAATTCACCATACTGAAAATGAAGCCTCTTCAGTTTTTGATACTGAACTAAAACACTTCTTACTTTCAATACTGAATCTGTGTCATCACAGAAAGAAGCAAACTGCAGTAGATTCTTACAGGTAGACTCTCTCACAAATCTACAAATGCAGATCTAGTGTCTGATGTACACCTGTTTGAGCAATCCAGACTGAAGAAAATTTCCATATACTTTGTAAATCAGGACTAGTCACATAAATGGGATCTGAAGGACTATAGAAGTGATTTACAACTGCCAGAATCAAAGTATTTGCCATATTCTTAGAGCAGTTCCCCTGTGACAGAATTTGCTTATGACAGTTCCAAGGTTCAAAGTCCATTCCATTAGAAGCCTATTAAAAGACACTTAAGAATCATCTTTCATATCTCTTTTTGTTTCCATGCACCTATATTCCTGTAGTGGGTTTACGTGGCAAGGTTTTGGTAGCAGGGGGCTATAGGGGTGGTTTCTGTGAGAAAGATCTAGAAGCTGCCCCATGTTTGGGAAGGGCCACATTGTTTTCCAGATCTGAGCCAATAAGCGATGTTGTTTGCACCTCTGTGAGAGCATATTTAAGACAGGGAAAAAAACACTGCACCAGACAGCAGCCGGGAGAGTCAAGGGAGTGAGAAACAGCCTGCAGGTGCCAAGGTCAGTGTAGAGGGAGGGGGAGAGGTGCTCCAGGCGCCGGAGCAGAAGTCCCCTGCGGCCTGTGGTGAGGACCATGGTGAAGCAGGATGTCCCCCTGCAGCCCATGGAGTACCACGGTGGAGCAGGGTTCCACGCTGCAGCCCATGGAGGAGACCACGGTGGAGCAGGTGGCCCTGCACCGACGGAGGCTGCCGCCTGTGGAAAACCCCTGCCGGAGCAGATTCCGGGCCGGACCTGTAGCCCGTGGAGAGGAGCCCACGCAGGAGCAGGTGATCTGGCAGGAGCTGCTGCCCGTAGGGGAACCAGGTTGGAGCAGTTTTCTCCTGAGGGATGGACCCCGTGGTACAGACCCATATCTGGAGCAGTTCTGAAAGAGCTGCTGCCTGTGGGAAGCCCACGCCGGATCAGTTCATCAAGGACTGCATCCCGTGGGTGGGACCCCACAGCACAGGGGATGAGAGTGACTGAGAAGGAGCGGCAGAGAAGAAGTGCTGTAGACTGACCATAACCTCCATTCCCCTGTTCCCCTGCGCCACTCGGGGGGAGGAGGTGGAAGAGGGCGGATGGGGGGGGGAAGGTGCTTTTGGTTTGCTTTTTTTTTCCTTTGTTTTCTCACTTCTCTCGCTTGTTAGTTGTAGGCAATAAATCTTACTATCTCCTTATGCCGGGTCTGTTTTGCCCGTTACAATAATTATTGCGTGATTTTCTCGTCCTTATCTCAATCCTTGAGCCCTTTTTCACATATTTTCTCCCCATTCCTCTTTGAGGAGGGGGAGTGAGAGAGCGGCTGTGGTGGAGCTCGGCTGCCCACTCGAGCGGAACCACGACAATTCCATACTCTGTTTTCAGTTACTCCAATACCAATCCAAACTCACCTACCAGAATCTATGGAATAAGCCTAGATTTAAAAGAAGAACTGGGAACATTTTTGCCTGTTTGAATTTTAAAGTCTATCCCTTTCACTCCAAAATTAGGGAAACAGGCCATGCATCACTTTAATGTCTTCACTATCCTATGTGGTTCCTTGTCCTGTGTGGAACTTTGAACATAATTAAATCATCTTGACTGTTTTTAATGAGAAAAGAGGCCTATAATATATATATATGTATATATATATATATTATTTTCTCAGAGACAGATGCCATAGTATAAATTTCATTAAAGCATTCCAAGAAATTGTAATCTACAGTGTATCCATAGTGCTTAGGAATGTACATGGTTAATGGGTTTTCAAAGCTCATACATCACTTTGTGTGGGCCATAATTCTTTCATGAGTTTGGCTCTTCAGTCATGAGAACATCTCATTAAAGATCAGTCCCAACTCTCAAAAGTGGAATTTGAATGCATCCTCAGTAAGTTTGCAGATGACACCAAGTCAGGTGGGAGTGTGGATTGTTTGAGGGTAGGAAGGCTCTATAGCAGGATCCGGAAAGGCTTGCTCAGTGAGCTGCATCCAGTTATATGGCACTCAACAAGGCTAAATGCCAGGTGCTGCACTTGGGTCATAACAAACATAATCATAAATATACAGCACTGTTGACTCTGATGGTTGGACCAGATGATCTTGAAGGTCTTTTCCAACCTTAATGATCCTATGATTTCAACATGGAATATGGTCTAGCTTCCTTTCAATTCAGTGAGAAAATGTATGAACAGGGTTAAAACGAGGGTCATAAGAAGTCTGAAGAATAATAGCATATACATATATATATATGCGCTAATATATATATATTTATCAAAAAAAAAAAAAAAAAGAAAAGAGAAGCAAAAACTCCACACAGGTTTTTGTTTATTTTAAGGAATACTTCTTAATGTTTTTCATCATGGTTGTGAATAACAAACCTTACATATGTCTCAGGACAGGAACAACAATTTGATGATGAATTTGTAACCTTTACCTGTTAGTCACAGCATTGTTTTTATAAAACATTTGTTTTATGTATAAATGGTGTCTTGCTTCTCCTTGGGCAGTTCAGTCCTGCAAATTCTTATTCAGCCAAGCAGAATTTCCCAAAATCCAGTTGCATAAAGGTTTGCAAGAAGAGATGAAAACCTTTAGAAGAGATGAAAGCCTTAAAATTTTGACTGAAGCCACTGGTTTAGGGCTTAATCCTGCTAGGTTCAGAGCATTCCGGCCTCCAACCTGCAAAGCATTCAAGCATGTGACTGCTTAAACTTGATGGGACTACACACATGCTTAAAGATAAGCTTGAGTTTAAGTGCCTGGCTGTATAAGGCCAGCCTGCTCAGGCAGAATCAAATCTTTAGTCCGTTTGGTCATTGCAGTGCTATTTGCTGTTCACATTTTGGGTTCACTGCCTTCAATCCAAGGTTTAATTTCCTCAGCTTTTGGGCTTTCTGTGAAGTACTTTTAGCTGATACTCTAATTTGTGCCCAAGGCTTTTGCATAAATCAAAAGCCAAATGCAAACCAAATAAATGGTGAAAATCCTGGAAATTGTGTATCCCATCATGGCTGCCCAGCTTTAACTGTTTTCCTCCCACTCTCTCAGCTCTATATTATCTTCTCTTTTCTGTTACAGTTTCTCCTCTGAAACTCAGAGACGTGATATTCACAGCCAAAGAAACTGCTGTCCATGTTAGGATGATAGCTATAGTTACAGCACTTTCATGATCCTTCAGATCTTTCATATAAATCCATTTAGCCACTTGCTAAAGTATATCTCACGGGGGGAAAAACGGGAAGAATTAAAGAGGAAGGATTCACAGCAGTTGATACCCTTTTACTATCCTTGATGGCTAAAACCACTTCTAAATAACATCAGCTACAAACGAGCTAGGTTGTTATTTAAAATATAATGTTCAGGTTTCTAGGGTACTTAGTTTGTACAGGTTTACTGCCACATTGTCTGCTGGGAGTCTTTTATGTGAGTTGAGTGGCTTTCCCAGATGAAAGCAAGTATAAATAATACTATAGATGTATATCAAGGCAGTCAATATTATGTTATAATGTTGCATTACAGAACACAGTGTTGTCCTTTAACTAAATGACAAAATGCTGGCAATATTGTTGAGGGAAAAAAAAAAGAGAAAATATCTTTTTAGCTAAAAATTATACTTTGCATTATCTCTTAAAAAAATTGTTCAAAGATTTTTGCAATCTAAAAATCACATTAAACAAGCAAAGATACTGCAGGAATAGATAGCATGTAATTTGTTTTTTTCTTGCATACTAATGTTCATTGAACTTTTCCACTGAACAAACTAATATAACTTTCTCTTGGAAGACAAAAAATAAAAATAAATGTCTGTGATAACTGACACAAAAACAGTAAGTCAAGTAACAAAGCCCATTAGACAAAAACCCTGTTCCCATATTAACACATCTCTCCAAGTTCCTGTTATTTTCTGTGGAGAGATGCATGAATTATGGGAATCAAAATGTCTTCATACAAGATGTAAACTTAATAATAATTAAGTGTTGTTTTGCTAGAATTTTGGAGTACTCACTTGTGTTCTGATCTCTGACTTAGTTAAAATTCAGAGACAGCTAAATGAAAAACAAAAACAACAGCAGCAGTTGTCAGCTAATACATAAAATATTTTTATTTTATTTTTTTTGGTGCAAAATAACTTGTATATATTGCTTGAAAATATCTTCTAAAATTGGTGAAGAATAGATTTTCCACTGTAACATTCAGATTCTTTGTAAAGTGACTCAAAATGGAAATCTCATCTTTCAGATGCTATTTTTCTAACATGTTTTGGGCTACTCCCCTAGCTCACACAAGGTGCCACTACTGAAGCAAATGGAATCATGTTCCCTGGAAGCTGCTGTTCACATCCCATGAACATCTGCAAAGCTCCTTTCTCTATCTGCCACAAAGTCTCCTTTCAGAAAGATTCCTGTGAAACAACTACACTACACATCTGACCAGCTTCCTACACTGCTGACCAATACTGCCAAGCCAGTCCCTTATGCCTCCCCTTGCATTATCCATCCATTATGACTCAAATTCTACTAGCTTAGGCAGTGTATTTGTTCTGTGTTTGTTTGGCACCTAAGGCAAACCCTGAACCATGAACAGTATAGAGTGTTTATGCTGATACACAGAAATAATTAAACAAAACTGTTGGAGTGCCAAATTTGGCTAAGAATATATGCATGCAAACTAGAACAAGGTCTACCTGTATACTGATGTGCAATGCGCTCTGTGACAAATGCAGAACTCTAAAAAGGTAAAAATTGGCTGTAAGCAGTCTCACAGATATGTGAGAAGTGTGATATGAATCCTACAGGAGAATTTATCGTTGAAAGAAAATTACCAGCATTTAGCAGTAATGAGTTACTGTTAAAGCCTTTGAGTACCACTCAGAAATCAGTGCCAGACTTTTAGGTACTTCAAACTATGTACTAAAGACACTGCCCTCAGAAACTCTACACACTCATCACACACATGGGTGGAAAGAGTAAACACACCATGCCAGAAACAATTTGCTTTGTGAGGATAAAGTTATGTTAACTTGACAACAGGTAGACAGCATTTACAAATAAATGTAAAAAGCTATTCCTTCTAAATACCTGTCAAACGCACAGTGGTCACAGTTCATAAATCCTCTTTAACTTACATTGCTTTTCCTCAGTAACACAGACACCGACACTTAGTTGTTTTTTTGTTTGTTTGTTTGTTTGTTTGTTTTTATATTATTTTTAGTTGTTGGTTGTTTTTTTTATTATTATTATTTTTTTATTTTTAAAGAGTTTTAAAATGCTTTTAGCAGCAAGCAAAATCTGAGAAAATTTAAACAGATGTCAAATTAAATTTCTACTTAAGAAAATCGTTTTCCAAGCTTATACCTTAACTTGAATAGCAACTGGGTTGCTGAGGAAAACTTATTTTTTGAGAGAAAAAAACAACCAACCAACCAAAAAAAACCAACAACAATAACAAAATATAGATAACACATTAGTGGTAGAGAAACCATATTCAATGAGACTGTTTGCTTTCTGTTCCACTGGAGCAGAGAAAAGTATAAAGAGGCATCGTATCTTAACAATTCAACCCAGTAAATACTTAGGAAAAGGCATGTACAATTGGACCACGTTAAGATTCATCAGTGCCAGAAAAAGAGTTTGTTTCAGGAGGCTTATGAATGGCTTGTATCCCGGCAACTATAGAATATGTAATATGAAAACCATGTAGTGGTTGAGATGCAGTTATTGGAAGAAACAAAAAACAACTAGGAGGACAAGAGCTTATTCAGTTGCGTGATGCTGTAAATATATAGTGTTCCGTTTCAGTGTATAGAAAATAAAGGATTAGGCCCTAAACCATCATATATATATGTACATATATTTTTAAACAACCATGCTGAACCAAGTAAGTTGGGCTTTACTGTTTGCTTCTAAACAAGGGTGTTTATTTGTCCAAATTCTTTGCTGCTGGGAGAGGAGTTGGGAGAAATACAAAGATCAATTTACCCATCTTCTTTCAGGACTACATGGTGCCCAGAGATGACAAAATCACAAACAGCTCCTTCTCTCCACACAGCAGCCTTCTAGAAATGCCCATCCTTGAAAATTCATAGTAGTGCAGCAGAGAATATTTCAGCTACAAGACAGCATGAACCATTGAAGAAGGAGATGCAGATTCCTGTATATTACTGATATTCAGGGACTGTTTTCCATCTTAACAACTAGTCTGATCAGTTATTTTAAGGGCAGCGTTTGTTCCATGATGTTAGGGAATGCTTTGTGGCTACAGCAAGTTGGAACACTGGTAGACTAGAGTCTTCTGTGATATTAATTATGGTGACAGGAAATTAGACTTGATGACAAGATTGAACCTTCCAATCCTATGTCATATGCCTGGAAAGTCTGTGCTTCTCTTTCTGTTGTGCTGCCAAATGTGAGACTTAGCAAGTAAAAAGAATGGAGTGATTTGGCCTTGATGGATGAATACTGGCTGTTCTTTTCCACAATGAAAAGGAAAAATAGTTGAATCTATCACAGCCTGATCAATGGGTTTATTCAGGCTGTGCGCGGGTTTTTAGGTGTTTCATAAATTCCCAGGCACTCTGGGAATACATATACAACAACCAAATCTAATTTTAATGTAAATATTCATAAGCATAGTCAAATAGTGTCTGTATGCAAGCAAGATATTTATTTTTATCAGTATTTCCCTTTATGGAAAAAAAAGTTAAATTCACTCGTTGGCTAAATTCACAATCAATTAAAACAAAGCATCAAGGCATCCCTTCTTCTCAGGAAACAACAGGAAAAAAATGGACTTATGAGACATATTTAGGACTCAGAGCACATTTGGTTCCTCACCTCTGCACCATGGACTAGAATTCCATCAAAACACAAGGATTATTCACACTCATCATCAAGCTCACAGCTAGATAGCTCACGCTTGTACCCAGGAATGGTGGTACCCTGTTGCAGATGAGTTAGCATGCAGATTGCATACAATTAATTTTCAGTTCTGTTTCCCTAATTGAGATGTAGCACAGTATGTTATTGTATGGTGAAATAAAGTGATCCCAGATACATTTCGTTAGATGTAAATGGAACAAAAACTCATAGTAGTGATTTAGAGAAAATAAACACATTACTGATCCTATACATATGCAACATTTTTCATCTGTGTTTACTTAAAAGATAAATGTTATTTTTATAAAAGAAAGAAGAAATTAGCTCACTGAGGGCTTAATTATCCTTTCTTCTCCAATGGGAATCAATGCTACTGGCAGCTTGCAAGCATGTTCTCTTGACAAATCAAGTTGTTGGCTGAGGCGTGAAGTGTTAGATTATGATCGACTCAGCGTGACATTGTGATTCATGGCTACTATATTACAGAGGGAAAAAGGGGATTTATGCTTCATATCCACTCTGAATTCATAGTGAAACAAATGAATCATTCTGTTCAACCCCAGGAGTTCATGTTCTACACCTGGGGGATGAACCATATTACAGGCTTGAACATTTTAGAGAACAAGTGTGATAAAATACCACTGCGAAATATTCTCTTTCTCCTCATGCTATATGTTTAAAGAATCACCTGGAGTAAAGATTTAATGAGTGCATTTCATTAAAATGAAGAAGGAAAAAGCAGGATGCTAAAGATGGATGAGAAAGGTGTATATTGGACAAATAGAAAAAAAAATACACGCTTTCAGATGGGTAAGTGCAACCAAAATAATAATTATGCACAGTCTCTCTGGAAGGCATAAATTGCAGAGCTAAATGATAGAGTTTTTCTTCCCCTCCCCTCACCCCCAAATAGACATTAACAATAGAATGCAGTTGCATCACCATATTTGAACAACGGAATAATATTAAAGTATGCTTGTATCTGTCTTATTTCCCAATCCTCAGATCAACATCTGGAAGCAACCGCAGGCACAACTGGGGGTGGAGTAGCTGCTGTAGTGATAGAGGGCATGAGTACAAATCTCCATAGACCCATGACACAATACACACATTTCACTGGATGATATTAATAGGATCTACAACTCTCTCCCCGTTCCTCCTGGAAAGTTCACTGCAGCAACTCACCTGGATTTTTATTTATTTATTTTAAATATGTGCACAAACTGCATTCACAGTACCATAGATTGGAAGACAATCCAGCCAATCCTACAGTGCTAAAGTTTAAGATGCCTCATCTCTGAATTGTAGTGTTTATACTATGTTTCCTATATGTTTAGGAAATGCTTGGCAATTTGAATTTCATCCTTTCAACAGTTTGAATACAAAGGCAGAACT
This sequence comes from Aythya fuligula, assembly GCF_009819795.1. Classification (NCBI taxonomy): domain Eukaryota; kingdom Metazoa; phylum Chordata; class Aves; order Anseriformes; family Anatidae; genus Aythya; species Aythya fuligula. Next base: position 615,910 of record NC_045569.1, on the reverse strand, counting down.
AAAGTCCATCTCCAAAACGTCAGCAATGAATTCCTAATCACAGTCTCATCTTTACAATGTGCAAAATCAAGGCATGGAAAGTGGCACAAAGAGATTAGAGAAAACCCAGACATCTGCTTTTTTTTTTTTTTTTTTTTTTTTTTCCCCCTCCAGGGTAGGGGTGGAAATGATTCCCTCTTTTCCTCTTTTCTAATTAAGTAGAAGTGCCTTTCTAGGTTTTAATCCCCCCAAAAAAGAATTTTTCCACCTCTTTGTTATTGTTTCGCAGAGAGAGGCCAGTCATCTGAAGGACTTGGAGGAAGGCCAGCAAAGATAAGGCTGAAAAATCTCTCTCCAGTTTAGAGATAAGGGTTTTCTTTTGTATGTGTGTGATTTTCAAGAGAGGTTTTTGAAGTTGCCTTAAATCTGATACTACTGTTTAGAAATAGTAAGAAAATGAGCTTTTTGTTATTAACTCTTATTTGTTTGGCACTCTGAGTGATGAATATACTTTGCAGAGAAGTAAAATGAGAAATCTTTGTTAGATGAAGTTCAGTATTTATAAGTTGTTAATGCAACAATGGTGTTTTTGTTGGTTGCTCTTCTAAAGGAGTATTCTTCTATCTGTACACAGCCACACTGACACACAATATTGTGGCCTAAAGACCACATGGACAACAGGGTTCTTTTAGGATCAGTAACTGCTGCTACTTTATTCGTGACATAACTTCATTATCTGTGTTGCATCCCCATCTTGAGGACAGGCTCCCTTCTTTTACCATTCGCCCCACAGCAGTACTTTTCCACTAATTGTGCATTGGTCAAACAACTTTGCCTGGCAACAGCAAACCCCCAGGAACTTCCATGCTTTAACGGCTGGAGAACAAGCAATCCCAGATGGCATGGCGTCTCCTGAATCACCCTTCATTGTTCCATCTAAACTTATTACTTTCCTGATGTAATTGTTAAGAGTCTGATGTTATCACCAACCATGGGGCTTGTCGACCCCCATGGCCACACTCCCACATCTCCCCCTCCTTTATTAATATCAACCATCTTCTTGACTCCATATATCATAATACATAAACATGGAATCATGTTTTCTTGGGAGAAGCAGATTTTGTAATAAATTATCTTTCTATATTGCACCAATATACATAGGTCTCAAACTCCACCTGAAGAGGAAGAGTGCAGGCTATTTTGCTTATAAACCATCCTAAATTTGCCGAAGTCATCCAACTACTGCTTAGATGGCACTGGTACTTCAAAAGTAATTTTTTAAGGTCATCAGCACCTTTATGGCACTACTGTTGCAAACTATAATTACTTGGAAAAAATGTCCAAAAACCATATCACAAAATCATATCACATGAAAAAACATATCACAAAATACATCTAGGCTAGATCTTCATCAGACATGCATCAGCTTAGATAGCCCAATGATTTTTAAGGCACTGTGGAGATTGTTGTCAATTTAGAAACTTGTGTAAGCTGTGGTGCTGATCATGTAAGAGGCTACTGTGCTGGCCTCTGGCTGGCAGGCAATGTATAATGTGGAAAAGCTCTTCGGCAAAGAGAATAAGATCTGAAAACTATAGATGCACTAGTTGCCAAGTGGGACTACAGGATAATATGTTTATAATTGGTAGAGCTCTCTGCAGTAGTTAACCTAATACAGAGGCTGAGATCCTACTTTTCAGCCTCCCAGAGGCTGAGATCCAGTTACAGATGTAGGAATCTTAACAGCACAGGTATCTCCATAATTTCTAATACCAATTGCTAAGAGAAAAATATATTTAGACTAACTTACTGGGTGTGATTTATAACATCTGAAGATTAATGTCTGAACCTAAATACCTCCAGAAGAATGGTGCTTGAACTCCATATTCATCATGTTATCTACCTCTTGAGTTAAAAAACACATTTAAACATTTAAGCCTAAAGTGTCCATCTGTATTCACACTACACGTCTGGACACATGGCTGCACTAACAGCAGCAGTTCGCATTAGTCCTCTGACATAATGAAGTACATCTTCAACACTGCAAAATACAAGTCAACTTAACTGGTGCAGTCGCTTTTGCATCGTTTTTAGAACATTTCCCAAAAGAGACAGCCTGCATAAGTATTATTACTCTTTTTCTACTAACTATATCACTAGGTAAAATTATGCACCCTATGTAGCAACCAGTAACCTCAAGACAGATAACCAGTGGAGTTCTGTTCAGGAGATGATCCCTTTCCCATAGAACTTATAAAAAAAAAACAGAAAGGCTAGCAAAGATTTAGTCCTACCAGCAGATATGAAACTAAGGCAAAGAGAAATCAAACACTTCCCAAAGTCACATAGTTTTCTATAGGAGAACCAGGAATCAAATCAACAACTTCTAGGGGGACTGTGGTGGTTTTACCGTGCTAGGCAGCTAAACACCACAACCGCTCTCTCACTCCCCTTCCTTAGATGAGGAGGGGAAGAAGTAAAGTAAAGAACAACTCATGGGTTGAGATAAGGATAATTTAATTTAAGGGAAAAATAATAATTATTAAGGAAATATTATTGTCAACTAAACAGCTGAACTAAAGAAAAAAAAAAAAAAGGAAAGGGCAAAATGGAGCGGGAAAGGGAAAACAAAACAAAACAAGTAAAAGCTATATGGAAGTGCAATGGAGTGGAAATTACTCTCTACTTCCCACAAATGAGCAATGCTTGACCACATACTTGAAGCAGGGCCTCAACGCACGTAGCTGGTGTTCAGGAGCAGGACCGACATTTTCACAAAGAGAGCCCACTCCTTCCCTCTTCTTCCTTTTTCCACCTTTTATTGCTGAGTGTGACATCATATGGTATGGAATATCCCTTTGGTTGGTTTAGGTCAGCTGCCCTGGTGATGTTTCTTTTCTCACTTTTTTGCCCACTCCCTACCCCCTAGGAGGGTGAGAGAGTCCTGATGCTGTGCCAGCACTGTTCAGCAGCAGACAAAACACTGGTGTGATACCACTGCTGTTCTAGCTACAAGTGCAGAGCACAGTATGGTATGGGCTGCTGCAGGGAAAGTTAACATCCCAGCCAGACCCAGTACAGACACGTCTCTAGTATGTAATTCAGCACAGTGCCCAGGATCCTACATTACTTTTTACTAAGCTGACTTTGACAGAGGAAGAACTATGTCTGCATGGCATTGCACCTGAGCTAATTAGCCCAGATAGAGGAAAAGATACTCAGACTGCAAGATGGCAATACGAATCTAGGCATGCAAATGGGTCTTTCCACATAAAAGTTCACTGTACTATTCAGCTGTATGGAATAGGGTATAGCAGTTAAGACCTAAATCTTATTCTAGTTTCCTGAATACTGTCTCAGAAAGTATGAAAAAATAACATTAAGTTGTCATGCAAATTGGCATAGGTATGGACATTTTTGGATGACATCAGATGACTCAATTTTAACATTCAGCAAGGAACACTAGTTATTCAAGTAAGGAACATAAGCATTTGAAACACAGACATAAAAATATCTATTTTAGCTATCAGAGCATCTCGAAAGAGTTGTAAAAAGTTTGTTTATATAAGTGTATATATAATAATAATATAAATAAGTATAATTAAAAATTAAAAGGTATTCCTCTAAGCTGTATTTTTATTTTGTTCATAGAGCAGTATGAACTGTGACTATGTATATAGAGATTTGTATTTGCTTGTGAATGCATATAAATATACTTAGAGGATTACCTTATTCATATGTGTTTCAGACCAGGCATAGAAGCTTTGCAGTTGTCCATCTTTAAAGCTTTAAAGTACGTTATTACAACAAAATGTATTTCTTTAGACAGTCTAGTTCCTTAAAAGCATAAAAATAAGACACCTTCTCTGTCTTTCTGACTGGCATATCAAAGCTGACAATTTCTTTCCTGGTCTTTTTGCTGCCTGAGCTATTGTTTCAGTGAGTTGTATTATCCCTCTGAATTAACCCATACAGCTGCACAGGTATCTGCCAGAGAAGCCGGTACAGTTTTTCTGCAAAGAAAATTAGCAGTTCACCTTAGCTGTGTTTATGTTTCTGCATATGCCTTCTGCCATTACAACTACACTTTATTCTCCATGGACAGCCACAGAAACATGGCTGACTCTTCCATGTAAAAACATTCATGGAAACCACCTGCGCAACTACAGGAAGCCAGAGGTCATGATGGAATAATTTTTGTGTTTCAAATTTCTGCAGTCTGGGAAGAATATTAATGCTGGCTCCTAACAGGTGAGTAGTACTACTAGCTGAAGGGGCAATGCTGAATGCTCAGAAAACCACTCCAATATTAAAAAGGACAAACACCAACATCCCCCCAAACAAACTTCTCCACCATCCACAAAACTGCAGAAAGATACCACAGATATAAAACCAACAATGCATTCTCTCTTGAAGCATTAGAGTAATGAATGCAATTAATCCAAAGACATCATAGACAACATATAAGCAGGTACCAAAGGAGAAAAATAACATTTTTCTAAATTCTCTGCTGTAGTTCATACAGGGAACATCACATCCGCTCTGTGAAAGTTGCACACTAGAAGCAGTGACATAAAATGAAAGCAAAGGTTTCAGGATTTCCACCCTTCTTGGTTACACCTAAATGGAGAGAGCTGGGAGTGCTTCCAGTTTCATGAGAGCACACCAGTATTATCCCAGCCCCCGCAGCCATGATACTCCACTGTGCACCGCGTTCTCCTTTCCTTCCAGGCAGGAAGCCTGGTTCAGCCAGCTGGTAGAGCCAGAGCTGGAATCCCAAACCAGATAGCTTGAAGAGCAAGGCTCTACTTTGGGCTCTGACCAGCTTTGCGCAAATGGCATACAAATTCCTTAGGATAATGAGGATTTTGCCAGCTTCTTTCAGCTCTGAGACCAGGTTCAAGACTTTTTTTCATACTGAAGTGTGTGAAGTGCAGTAGGCATTGGTAGGAGAAGGAGCACTGCTGGAACTGGCAAGTTATTTAGATCCAGATCTCTGATCACAACCATATAAGACGTAAAAACAATACACCATAACATACAAATAGATCATTAGATATTGCTATTAATTTTGCTATTTTGTCTTTTGCAACACTAAATACATTAAGGAATTTTTGATAAATTTTCCGATTATATTTGTTCAGAAACGTTGGCAAAACAATCTGTACTATTAATGAGATGTTTAGTGCAAATTAATCATTAAAGTGGACAGTCTTTGCCCTGAAATGAAATTTGTTTTGCAGACTGTTTTTATTAGCACAGTCAGTCTTTGGAAATTGCAGTGTTTCTTGAAAGATCTTCAGAATTGCTTTGATTTAATTTGTTATAAATGTTGTAAGTAATTTGTTACGAAGATAGTAACACAAAGAGTTCAATTGGGCTGTAGCCCATCAACCTGCCCTTGCACATCTCAATAGGAATATATTGAGAAGGAATCTCTAACTTAGAATAGAGGTTTTTTTCTTTTTTTTTCTTTTTTTTTTTTTTTTGTGTGTGTGTGTGTTTGTTTTTTTTTCCCAAATAAATAAATAAATACTCAGTTAAATAAACCAAAAGAAAGAAATCTAATGCAGCAATTATGGCATCTCAGGAGTGGCAACTGTGAACACATTCTGCATTGACATTTTATTCATCCACAGGTCTGCCCAACTGTAGTATGCACTGGTATTGTACATTGTATGTACATACAATATATATGTACATTGTATGTACATATGTATGCTACATACCAGTACACTGGTATGTAGCATACACTGGCTATTGTTTTATGAAGCAGTGCAGTTACATGCTATGTATGCTTCCAGTATTGCACGTATGCTAGAGTCTCCCTGCAGAAGCAGAAGTTCTTGCTTAACAGAAATACAGTTAGTCTAAACACAAAATTTGCAAGGGAATTACAAAATCAGAAGCAGCTATCAGATCCTTCTAGCATCACTGCATTGTCTGGAGCTAATTGCTACATTCCACAATTATTATTCTTTTTTTCCCCTAGATGTTTGCGTAACCCTATTTCCCGTGATGATTGTTAAGATCATTGCCTTGTTTTTAATACAGCACAGCTATTCTATGTGCACTGATGTACTCAACTCACATTCCTTTCAGACTTGACCCTTTCTTGCTTTTAGTTCATGCTTTGTGTTCCTGCATTTGACACAAGTTCATATTATCTTGTAAAATCTATCATTTAAAGTCTCTTTGGAATTTTATATACGTCAAAAAGGTCACCATGTTCCCTCTGTGCTCCATGTATTTTAGTCCTGATTTATTTTTCTCTCCCCTAGAAAAACTTATTTTTAACAAAAATAGTCCCTAATTTCTTGCAACATGGTTATTATGTATTGCAACTTGCAACTCATTATTATGCATTTTCCTGATAGTCCTCAAAGCAGTTTGTAGTTACTGCACTTCACATGTGGTCTTGTAAGTCGCTGGTATTGTGATATCAGTTTTCTGGTATTGTGATATCAGTTTTTTTTACAGGCTCTTCAGGAGGGACAGGCAGGGTAGGCGAGGTGGTGGGGTGGCGATGTATGTGAAGCAGGGGCTGGACTGTGTGGAACTTCAGGTCGGCGATGGCAAAGTTGAGAGCCTCTGGGTAAGGATCAAGGGACGAACGAATAAAGGGGATGTCGTTGTGGGAGTCTATTACAGACCGCCTGGCCAGGACGATAGCGCCGATAAATTATTCTTTACAGAACTAAGAGAGGCCTCGAGATTAACTCCCCTTGTCCTTATGGGGGACTTCAACTTGCCGGACGTCAAATGGGAGTGCCACACGGCTGACACGAGCAAGTCCAGGAGGTTCATGAAGCACCTAGATGATAACTTCTTGGTGCAGGTGCTAACGGAGCCAACTAGGAAAGGTGCCCTCCTAGACCTGTTGCTAGAAAACAGAGAGGGTCTGGTGGGAGATGTGGTGATTGGTGGCCGCCTCGGTCATAGCGACCATGAAGTGGTTGAGTTCAAAATTTATGGTGACAGAAGGAAAAGTGCCACCAAAACCTCATCCCTAGATATGGGGAAAGCGGACTTCAGGCTGCTCAGGGAACTAGTCAGCAAGGTCCCCTGGGAAACTGCTCTTGAAGGCCTCGATGTCCACCAGTGCTGGTCACTCTTTAAGCGATGCCTCCTAGAAGCACAAGATCAGGCAATTCCAAAATATCGCAAGTCAGGCAGGCGGGGCAGGAGGCCGGCGTGGCTGACCAGGAATGTTCTAATGGAGATTAGGCGGAAACAGAGAGTGTTTCGCTACTGGAAGGAGGGCCAGGCGTCATGGAAAGAATACAGGGATGCTGTTCGTGTTTGTAGGGAGAAAGTTCGTGTGGCCAAAGCACAGCTAGAGTTGAAGCTGGCTGTGTCTGTGAGAGAAAATAAAAAGGGTTTTTTTAGATATGTAAATGGAAAAAGGAGAACTAAAGAATACATAGGGCCGCTCCTTGATAGGGAAGGTCTCCTCACAGACGATGACGTAGGCAAAGCAGAGACGCTTAACGCCTTCTTTGCCTCTGTCTTCAATGCCGATGATGGGCTTCGGGACCCAGGGTGCCCTGAGCTGGAGGGCCGGGACGGTGGGGATGACAAACTCCCAACTGACCCTGAACGTGTGCGGGATTTGCTACTCCACCTGGATCCCTACAAGTCCATGGGTCCGGATGGGATTCATCCCCGGGTGCTGAAAGAGCTGGCGGACGTCATCGCAGAACCTCTTTCAATTATTTTTCAACGATCCTGGGAATTTGGAGAGGTCCCGGTAGACTGGAAGCTGGCAAATATTGTGCCAATTTTCAAGAAGGGTCAGAAAGAAGACCCTAGCAATTACAGGCCTGTCAGTCTCACGTCAGTGCCTGGTAAAATCATGGAGAAGTTGGTTCTCGGACTTATTGAGGCGCACCTGGGGGACAAAGCAGTCATTGGTCCCAGCCAGCATGGGTTTGTGAAGGGTAGGTCCTGCCTAACTAACCTGATTTCCTTTTATGATAAGATCACCCGTATGGTGGACCAAGGGAAACCAGCTGATGTGATTTTTTTGGACTTCAGCAAGGCTTTTGACACGGTTTCCCATAGGATCCTACTGGACAAAATGTCCACCATACAGCTAAATAAAAACATCATACGATGGGTGAGCAATTGGCTAACGGGCAGGGCCCAAAGGGTTATGGTAAATGGGGCTGTGTCAGGCTGGCGGGCGGTCACCAGTGGGGTCCCTCAAGGCTCCATTTTAGGGCCGGTACTTTTCAACATTTTTATAAACGACCTGGATGTAGGAATAGAGGGTATTTTGAGCAAGTTTGCTGATGACACCAAACTTGGAGGAGTTGTGGACTCGAATGAGGGCGTAAAGGCCTTGCAGAGGGATCTGGACAGGTTGGAGAGCTGGGCGATCACCAACCGCATGAAGTTCAATAAGAGCAAGTGCCGGGTCCTGCACCTGGGACGGGGAAACCCTGGCTGCATGTACAGACTGGGCGATGAGACGCTGGAGAGCAGCCTAGAAGAGAGGGATCTGGGGGTCGTGGTAGACAGCAAGTTGAATATGAGCCAGCAATGTGCCCTGGCAGCCAGGAGGGCCAATCGTATCCTGGGGTGCATCAAGCACGGCATCGCTAGTAGGTCAAGGGAGGTGATTGTCCCACTCTACTCTGCGCTGGTGCAGCCTCACCTCGAGTACTGTGTGCAGTTCTGGGCACCACAGTATAAAAAGGACATGAAACTGTTGGAAAGTGTCCAGAGGAGGGCTACGAAGATGGTGAAAGGCCTTGAGGGGAAGACGTACGAGGAACGGCTGAGGTCACTGGGCCTGTTCAGCCTGGAGAAGAGGAGGCTGAGGGGAGACCTCATCACAGTCTACAACTTCCTCGTAAGGGGGTGTCGAGAGGCAGGAGACCTTTTCTCCATTAACACTAGTGACAGGACCCGCGGGAACGGGGTTAAGCTGAGGCAGGGGAAATTTAGGCTGGACGTCGGGAGGGGGTTCTTCACAGAGAGGGTGGTTGCACACTGGAACAGGCTCCCCAGGGAAGTGGTCACTGCACCGAGCCTGTCTGAATTTAAGAAGAGATTGGACTGTGAACTTAGGCACATGGTCTGAACTTTTGGGTAGACCTGTGCGGTGTCAAGAGTTGGACTTGATGATCCTTAAGGGTCCCTTCCAACTCAGGATATTCTATGATTCTATGATTCTATGATTCTACTTGGCAAATACTGATATACTGACACGGGTTCCTTTAAAACAAAACAACAATAAAAAAGAGGATTGGTTTCTGATTCCTTTTAACAGCTATTGTCTACAGAGTGACAGTGACTGTTTATTCTGGCCTCATATTTAACATAAAGTCCTAATAGGAACGGTGCAGTTCAGCCGAGATAAAATCCATCAGGAAGCTAGAATCACCTTATCTCATTATTCAGCTTGAGCACTACGGGACAGATTTGCCCTCAGCAGCTCAAATAACAGACCTTTAGCTATATTTGTAATAGGCCTCTCATTGTGGGCTCTAATATATTGTCTTTCTTATACTTATATTTATATAATCAAGTGTATTTATTTAACTTATGCTGCCATATGCCACCTTTCTTCTGGAAACCACTATAATTATGATCCTGTGAAAAAACAATTTCTAGGAGCCAGAGCATAAGAAAATTTCTAGATCTTCCTCTCCTGTATAGAGATAGTTCTCTGCAGATGCAATACCTGATATTTAGATGTCTACATCCACATATACATGTATATACATTGGTGTTTTCATAGGGGATGAGATTTTTATATGATTTTGTTGTTGTTGTTTGTTTTTAGTGATTTTACAAAGAAATAACTCTACATTATCAGAATTGTATTGTACTATAAACTCCAGTGCTATACTAGAAAATATAAGCTTATTGAAACTCAGTAGGTTTTAACAGGAACTTCTACCTCCCTAGAGTCAAGGAATAATGAAGATATGGCAGTAATCTCTATGATGAATTAATCGTGTATGTGGGAAGAAGGTAAACAACATACCACCTTTTATTTGGACAGCATATTGTGTATATTTTATTGCAGAACCATAAAGATACAACTCAATCTGAGTTGAGTAATATTTATAAAAGGCAAGTAAACAGCACTGGGTGTGCAGGAAGCCTATGCTCTACCAACACGCACACATGAACATTGAACCATCTAAATATACAGAACATTGCTTTTACATACTAAACCCGAGTATGCCTATACATATGTACTATCAGAAAAAGTAAAGTCCATGACTGGGGGTGCATAGTTAGCCTGGTTGAAGCGCTCCCATATCTTCCATGACTTATAACAGTCTCCATTTTCCATTCCTTTTCTTGATTACAAACACCGGAGAATTCCAGGGCTAGTCGTGGGAACAATATGTCTCGCTTTAAATTGCCAAGGAACTCAGCCTTCAGGCCTTATGTATCCTATTCTTCCCGGATCGAAGAAAAACATATCCAACTCCTTTTCAAGGCCAATAGGGCCTGGGTCAAAAGGCATGTCCAGGTCACCAGAGGGTATAACAGCAAAGGCCTGCGATGGCAGTAGCGGCGGCGGGGCGATGAGGTAGCAGAAGGACAGGTGGATGAACCCGCAGCTCCCTCACTGTCTGGCAAACCACGTGTCTGACTGTGGTCCCACACGGCTCTTTAAAGCCTCAGAGACTGCTCGCCAGGTGCCGAGCAATCCCACCACAACCTTGTCATTTTAAGTTGCAGAGTCCCACACCTTGACCTCAGTTTGGTCCCATATTTCTGGATCATAAACTGTCTGATTGTTAATAAAGAGAATAAGCTGTATGGTTGCCAGGACAATCTTTGTTCCTAAGGACGTATGACTCCCCATAATGCACAACTACTGACCAGCTATGGGCAGTTGTGTGTGAGGCTCCGCTTCTCTCAGCTTGAGCTTCCTTCCAGCTCTGGTGCCTATTTCCAGCAACTTTCTGTACGAGCTTCTTTGAGCAGTTTGCTGAGTTTGTCCGAACCTATTTTCATGACATGATCAATGTCCCCGTTCCTGTCCTGGTCCCTGTTCTGCTAGCCTGTCCCTATTCATTCCTTCTTTCTACTTCTTTATTGGTAACATAACTTCATTATATAGTGTTGCCTTCTTTTTTCATCACAAGGACAGGCTCTCCCCTTATACCCTTCGCCCCACAGCAGTCCTTTTCAAACACCTTTTCATTGGTCACACAACTTTGCCTGGCAACAGCAACCACCCAGCAACTTCCATGCCTTGATGGCTGGAGAACAAGCAACCCCAGACAGCATGGCGTCTCCTGAATCACCCTTCTTTTTTCCCTTTAAACTCTTTGCATTCCTGATGGCCTCATCGTTAAGAGTCTGATGTTATCACCAACCATGGGGCTTGTCGACCCCCATGGCCACACTCCCATATCTCCCCCTTCTTTATTAATACCAACCATCTTCTTGACACGAATTATTACTCCATATATCACAATTCTGACCCAGATGGTTTCCCTTCATGTACCAGAGGTTTTTAAAGGGCTGTGTTGGCTTGTTAACTGTAATTTGCATAGTTACAAGGCCCAGAAAAATATGTGACAGGATGTCTAACTTCAGCTAATTAACTGCACTGCAGTAACTGCCACTTAATATACTTTTTTTTTTTTTAAGTTTAGATCCGCACATTCTCACACCTCCCACCCCCTGCCCTTTTTTTTTTTTTTTTTTTTTAAACAAGGAACAACAGCTTTAGTCATGACTTAGAGTCATAGTCATCTCCAAGAGTTGCATGTAAACTTGAACACATAGTCACCCTAGGAAATTTCACAATGTGAAAAGCTTAAGATATCTCCCCTATAAAATCTCTACACTGTTATAAAAGCCAAAAGTCATTTGCACTTATCAAAACAGAATGTATTCAAGTAAGCGGTCAAGCAGGCAAAACAGCGCTGGGCAGCCGGGGAGTCTCTTGCTCCACCAACGGCGCACACCTCACCCCCACCAGAGTCCCCTTTTATTGTCTAGTGGTCCCGGGTTGAGTGGCACACCCCGGTTTCTTCTGCAGTTGCGCTAGGGGGTCGTCACGTTCTCTCTGGTGGTCACGGGGATGAAGGTCATAGTCTTCCTCTGCGTTGTGGACTGATCGTCCTTTCCTTATTTGGGCATTTCAGTTACTGCAATTGTTATCTTTTAGCAGGTAGTTATCACAATTGTCTGCTCAACAGGATGTGGTGGTTAGAGATAATCAAGTTACACAGGTTAAACAGCTTATCCAGTTACCCTCACCGGTTTGATAGACAAATCCTTTATACAGTCTTTATTACAACACAGTCACTGCTCAAGGAATAGAGTGATGAACATTCTGAACCCAGCTAGCTTTTGTACTACTCCTTCCTACCTCTCAGCACTGCTGACCCGCTCGGACTTGACCTCACTCGGTTGCCCTCTAGTGACTCAGTCTTAGGGCACTGGCTTTCAGAGCCACGAATACACGTGTACGTGAGCACCAGTAAATCAGGAGGTCAGAGTGATGTTGTTGGTTTATCTTTTCCGGCTCCCTTCTCCCCTACCTTTCCAAGTGTTCTAATTAAAATACACATCAAAAAAGAATAATTAGCAGGTGTTTAGATTTTGGTTTTAGTACTTTCAGTCTTCATCCTTGGTGTTACTTAGCTGATAGCTGAGTTTGCTGAGTGATCATATTTATTCATATTGCACTATTGACATGTCAGAATCCTGCCTACTGGCAGGTGCTGTAGGATCATAATTTTCCATTTACTATAAATATATTGAGGAAAAAACACCACCTGAATGGTTGGCAACTGCCCTCTGAAGGACTCATGGCTATGTACAACATAATATAGAGCAGCTCTCAGTAAGAGAGGAATCAGCTTTGCAACACCTGTCAGATCTTCAGGAATTAAGAGCCCACTGTACTGGGTTTGGCTGGGATGCTAACTTTCTCTGCAGCAGCCCATACAGTGCTGCGCTGTGCGCTTGTAGCTAGAACAGCAGTGGTATCACACCAGGACTGTGTCTGCTGCTGAGCAGTGCTGGCACAGCATCAGGACTCTCTCTAACCTGTGGTGGGCAAAAAAGTGAGAAAAGAAACATCACCAGGGCAGCTGACCTAAACCAACCAAAGGGATATTCCATACCATATGATGTCACACTCAGCAATAAAAGGTGGAAACAGGAAGAGGGTAGGGGTGAGCTCTCGTTGTGAAAACGTCGGTCCTCTCAAACACCAGCTACATGCATTGAGGCCCTGCTTCAAGGATGTGGTCAAGCATTACTCTTTTGTGGGAAGTAGAGAGTAAATTTTTTTCCCTCTGCACTTCCACATAGCCTTTATTATTATTTTTTTTTTCTTTTCCCTTCCCTCCTCTCTCCCCCCCCCCTTTTTTTTTCCCTTAAGTTAAATTGTTTAATTAATAATAATCTTTCCTTAATATTTTTTTCCTTTAATTAAATTATCCTTATCTCAACCCATGAGTTATTTTTTTCCTTTACTACTTCCCCTCCTCTTCTAAGGAGGGGGAATAAGAGTACGGTTGTGGTGTTTAGCTGCCTAGCACGGTAAAACCACCACACCCACAGCAATCAAGTTCTGAACCTCACTAGGGTCTCTGGACAGTGTTTTAGGAGTGATCATTATTGATTAACAATAATAGCCAGAAGGAAAAGGAAAAACTGCAGAAGAAAATCAATTATTCACTCAGTGAAGAGTCTGATTTGGGACTGTACAACACCAATAGAGACTTAGATACTTCTGATTAGTGTGAGGTCGCATCACCTCTTTTGCAATTGGTCTTAATGAAAATATTACAATGGAATCTTATTTTTATATATTTTTTTTTAATCAGTGTTGGTAATGAATGGTATGTGGGATTTTCTGTGGGTGCTATCTGCTAGTTCCTGAAGGAACAAATATTTTGCATTCTGCCTTTGCTAAGGAAATGCTTCTTTGATTTTTCTGTTTTGCAAAACTACTGTGTGAGAGCTCAGATTGCTGTGTCATCCACACTGCACAAATTGTTTGTAGCCATATTGGACCTCAACATGAGCATATGTGAGTATTTTTCAAACGTCACAATAAGTTGCCATCTTAAGAATTAATATTAAACACCTTGTACCTTATGGAGAGAGAGAGAGAGAGAGAGAGAGAGAGAGAGAGACATAAGAGAGAGCCCGTATAGATTTTAACTAGATACTGCTTGAATTGCTAGAGAGTACTGTGCTGTAAGCATCTTTAGTGGCTGCAGATAATAGATATTCATGCAGTTAAAACGCATATCTCTCTCCACAAACCCAGCTTAATTAGGTTTGCTACAATTTTCTATGATAATTTAGTTCTGCCTTTGTCGTTTGGCTGGCAGACTGTCCCTGGAAACTTCTTACAGAAATTCCCATTGACTACAATGATTCTCAGTTAGGGCGAAACTGATCACTGTTGCCTTCCCTGCTGTTGAAGTCAATCAACAAGCCATACATAACTCTCTGAAAATATTAAAAAAAAATAATCAGTAGGGTCAGAAAATCTGAAAACTGGCTGTTTGACACCAAAAACATAATGATAATGTAACTAGTTCTGCCAGGACTTGCACAGCATAACAAATTAATCCCTCCGCATCCACTGAATCACTTTGCCAACTTTTTTTTCTATTAGTTTCCTCTTTATAAATCAACAGTGAAAGATCACTTCCCAGCTAGAAGGTATTCAGTCAAACACCAATACACCATCAGCAGCAACTGGTCAAAAATGGCAAAAAAAACAACTTTTTTTTTTCCTCCTTGTTCTCCTCATCAGATATGAAACTTCTGCTCTCTCCCTAGGACCTATTATATTTCCATTTTAATGAGTGTTTCTTCTCCTGTATATGGGATGAATGAAACACATTTCTTTCCTCAATTTTTACTCTCCTGTGTTCATGAAATGATGTGATCTCTCCTCTCTGTCCTTCAGAACTGTCTCAAACTCATATTTTATATAGAACCCTCTTATGCCTCGGTCAACAGGGCTGAGTTTGATTCAGCCAGCTTGAGTTTCAGTCACAAGGACTTCTGTTCTTACACTGCCCTTCCTTATGTGTAATTCACACTAAATTGGAACTCCAGGGTGATTTAAGCTGGGTAAAATTCCTTGTAAAACTGTCAGGTTGCTTATGTGCGATGCACAGCCCTACTCTGCTCATTCAGCTGTTATTCAGGTCTGGGTTCAATGCTGCTCAAGCCTTTTGCCAACGCAGAGACTGCAGAGCCTTCAATAAAACAAATAAGCAGTAGGAATAGCATTCTCAGGTTCCCCTGTGAATTTGTACCCTGCCTGTTCCTGTTGCCTCACTTCCCTCTTCCCTAGCAGTTTCCCACTGTGCTTTCTGTAGCATCCCCCCAGCCAAAGGGCAAAGTGCTCTGCAGCTTCTCTTGGGACACACAAATGCCAGGTGGTAACTGCCTGGTTGCAGCCACGCAGAACCTGCAGTGTCTGAATGCTGCCAGCCTCTCCTGGAGGGGACATTCACTTGAATCCCCTCCTCCCATTTTGCTGCTGATTTTCAGGACCTGTAGAAGAATGTAATGACCTCTGAGACTTTGACACTACTTCAGAGTTGATTAAAACTGACCACCAGCAAATTCAAAAGTTATCAGGGACAGATGGGCACCAGGCACACTACAGTAATTTCTATTCAGGTTACACAGTACCTCAGTTCAGATCGTGTTCTGAACAATTTCTTTACAGTCTTGCTGTTTGGCTGCTGTAGCTCACATTAAACCTGTCTTCTGTGCATTTGTTTCATCAGTGTACATTTACCTCGACTTACTGAATAGAACCTTTCTGCTTTAGTTTTCAGATTAGATACTCCATAACATTAGGGCAACAAAGTACTTCTACACAAAGCAAAAATGTCACCTGTATTTTCAAAAGAATGCATCTTTCCAGTATCAAAACACTGACTGAAGAAAAGGAATTACCTTATATAAACACAAATTAGTACTGCATTAGTTTATATTTGAGGAAAACACTGAGATATATCAAAAAAATCAATAAACTTAATGAATAGGAAGAGCAAAATACAACTTAGAGATCAGGAAATCCTTAAAGAAAGATATGGAAAACACAGCTATTGCAGAGTGACTGTGAATTCCATTTCAGCATCTCAAACTAAATAATGTCAAAGAGAAAAATGGCATGCTAATTATTTTTTCATTCTGTCTACACGGGTTCTACACATTCTAATAACAACTGGAAGGACCATGGACTAAATTGCACACATTTTCTTCATTTAAATGTTACCTGATGAATAGGAGTATTATAGGGATTATGTCTCTTAATGACAAAGCTAATCTCCTGTGTAATAGCTGATGGCGATCACTGCTTGTGTTATTCAAAGTAAAAATGAATTTTTCTGTATGCTCAACTTCAAAGGATTTCATTTGACTAAAAGAAAGGGAAGGAAATATAAAGGAGGAGACAAGAGCATGAACCCTGGATTGAAAAGGAGGATAAACTGATTATTTCCATGTTTTGTGCAATCCAAACTTGTTAGAAAAACATGAAGCATCATATATTAACTGATTGATTTGAGAGGAATATAAAAATGCTCGAGTTTCACATTGTGCAGATGGACAAGTGCAAAGCTTTCAGTAATGACAGCTCATAGAAATAAAATAAAAATATCACAAATCCAGACACCTAGTCAAGACTGCTGAATTGCCATTGTTAGGAGCTGATAATACCACAGGATTTATTTTTCATTTGAAAAAATACCATTTTCTGTCCACAGCAAGCTACATTCAGAGGAATAGCATATTATGTAAAGTGTTATGATTCATACCTGCCCCCTCTCTCCACTGGTATCACTCTTTTCTGTGGGTAACGTACCTCACAACTGATTTATCTTTAGCTGAGAACAAGAGTGCTGCATATTTGCAGCCTTTAGAGACCTGGAAAGAAGAGTCTGAGGGACTCCCTGACTTGGGAAAGTGCATGCAAGCCAGGAAAACAATGCAGGCCTGGAGCCGCACCTGTTTTCTCTGAGGACATCATCAGTTATAGACGCAGAAGTCTTTAACACAGAGTAAAGAAATACAGTAAATAAATAAAACAATTAAATACAGCTGTCTGCATTTTGGCCAATTTCTTTCCTGAGTTAGGATAAAAACTCCTTGCAAATTGAGACCTTGCAAGGGAGGGGAGGGGAAAGGGAGTGCAAGTGCAAGTAGACTAAGTGGGATTTTATAAAATATCATCTCTCTCAGTCTTAAAACGTCTAAAATGAAAATCTGTTGCAGGGACATCATAAAAATAAAGCTGATAATGTGCTCCCCTAGGAAGAAGGAGCACATGCTGCTCCCTGGTACCCAGAAGCCATTATTTATACTGAGAATAAAAACAACTTCCACAGTAAGATGCATCTCCAACTTCCAGAGCTGATTTAGAGCTATTGGGGAAACTTTCAAAATAGGCATGGCTTAGCATGTAATTAGTGTATGGGAAATGCCTCTACTGAAACCTTCTTCTGTTTGATCATTTACCTCCTCACCCAGGAGGACTCGCATCTACTCCCCCAGCCCTGCAGTGCCCTGTTCAGTCACGCTGTTATCAAAGCACAGCAAT
Organism: Aythya fuligula; assembly: GCF_009819795.1. Taxonomy (NCBI): domain Eukaryota; kingdom Metazoa; phylum Chordata; class Aves; order Anseriformes; family Anatidae; genus Aythya; species Aythya fuligula. Next base: position 598,356 of record NC_045569.1, on the reverse strand, counting down.
CAATTGTGTCTCAATACAGGAGACCATCAATAAGCATCAGGGAACAACTCATCATTACACAGATATAAATACATATTCCAGTTCACTTTTTTCTTTCTTTTTTTCTCTAAACTGTCATCTAACCACCACAAAAAAAAAAAAAAAAAAAAAAAAAAAAAACCCAATGGCCCAATAAAATTCCTCAGTAGATACCAAAATTGTAAAATTCCTATGAACCAACTTGCACACAATAAAAATAAACAATAACAACAAAAAGTAATTAAATTCAAATGTGATGAACAAACACACATACTCCTGTGTTAAATAGACATTGAGGGACTGACCTATAAACTGAATATTCTTCCTAAAACTTGAAATGCATTTTCAGGTGTTGTAATCAAGCTTTAGGATCAACATGGTATTGTAATTAATTGTCTAATAATTCTTCATTGAATACCATGTCTCGTTTTTTTTTCTCCTGTACCACATTAAATAATCAGCTGTACTAAAAATGGTGAGAGGAAAAGAAGTTTAAATTCAGAGCCCAGCCTTCCTGGAGATGGAGCAAAACCTCACACAATCACAAAGCCCAGTTAACACAGCACCTAGGGACCACTATGAAAAGACAAATAAACCCTTGCAGAACTGCAGCCCCACCTGATTCCTAGGATGCAACTGTCTTTCCTATCACTTGCCCTTTGACTGTCAGAACTTTTCTCACAAGAAGGCTAGGACCTGGAGTGGGGAAGAGTACCGCTCTCACTTTATCTCCTTCCCACATTGTTCATCCTCAGTATTCAAGGACAGGGAGGAGATGTGCTTTGCTGCGCTAACAATAGCCTTATTTTCTAAAAGAAGGTAGAACTAGACATCTATAAAAATACCAATAAAACTAACCAGGAATCCTTTCCAAGATATTTTAAAAGAAGAAGAAAAATTAAAAATTGCAATCATACTCACCATAACATGATTACACTTCAGTACAAGACAGTATTACTAGCACAGCACTTTTTGGTGGTTTATGAGAATTTTCTGCAATATGAAGTTCTTTAAAATTAAATTGCACTTCAAAGTTTCATTTACACACTGTAAAAATGATATAGTTAAGTTTTCAACAGGGAATGAATTATTCATTAAAGAAGATAATGGTGTTAAACTCGTCCAAGGAGCTATAACATTAGCATAAAGAATGCCTTATGTCACATTTATTTTTAAAAACAGAAAACATACAACACAAAAGATATTGAACCATGGATTTGTTTTTTGGTTACATTAAACAAAAAGCAATTATTCTTACAGCAACCTTTTCATAGCATTTTAATCATACTGGTAGGTATTTTACAAGCCATTTGATCTGAATTATTAATTGCATCAGGATAGGCTGGGTAGAACATGCTTCTATTCTAGATTTATTATCTTTGCTTTTGATTTTTTGATTTTTTTTTGCAGAGATTCAAAAGAGAGAAATGCTTAAAAATAAATAAAAACTTTTTTTTTTTTTTCTTTTCCTCCTTTACTTCTCAGTGAAGTAGAAAAAACAGGTGTAAGAATACACTACCCCCTCACTTTTATTTATTTATTTAAGACTACTTACAGTAAGTTTAGCAAGGTAGGGGATTCCAGAAGTTCTGGAGAGGTGAAATAACTGAAATAAAAAAATTGTCTCCAAAAATAGGTAGCTTAAATAAATACAGTAACCTTTATGCCCATATATATCAGTAAGGAGTCACTGAGATATCAAATCAGTGAAAGTTGTTAAAGAGTTGCTCTTGAATTCAGTCTCCAGTAAATTGCATTTACTGATAGAGTACAATTCTTAGTCAGCTCCCCTGACATACATTCTGTAAAACAGACTCATTTCAGTTATTTTTTAGTCTTTTAAAACATATTATTAAATTATCTGGGTAAATATATTTAAGGCTGATAATGAGAGAACTGCGTATTCTCTGAAACCACCCATCTTGGCTTACTCATTCCTGCTAGTTTGCAAAATAGCTACTTAATCAGTTTTCCAACAGAATTTAATGAGCAGTTTTTACACCTGCTTTGCAGTTAAAACTACTTTTAGAGGTCTTTTACTTGTTTCTTATAACTCGTTTTACAATTCATTTAAGGTCAAACCAAAGGCAGGTTTTTCTGTCAGGGAAACAAATTGTTTCGCTGGAAAGATTAGGGCAATGACTGCAGCAGTCAGAGGGGTTCTGCTTACATTTACTTATTTGCATTTGTTTATTACTTACATTTACTTTGCTTTACCTATTCAACAGTTATACCAATCTCTGCAGATTTAGGAAAAAGCTGAGATAATGCTGCTTCTGCACAATTAACGAGACAAACTCATAAAAAGGCTACCAATGAATAACCATGTAAAATACTGGCTTTACTCTAAGGAATGAGGGATTTGGATGTCATCTTTCCTGAAGGCAGGCTATTGCAATGCCTAATTCAGTCTTGCAGTTCATCTCACAGTCAGGAATGGATATTTCCTCCCAAACCCTTTGTAGGGGTGGTCTAGTTGCACTCACTCTTGGAGCGCAAAGTGATTGGTCTAGCTGAGCTCCTTTCCAGGCTGAGTTCCTAAGGCTTGCCTCACCCTTTAAGTCCTTCTCAGAAGGTTGGGAAGGTTGTCCCTTCATTCCCAGGTTCCATCTGTAAAGTTTACATAGCTGCTCCTTTGCAAGCCACAGCGTACAGGGCAATAAAACCCAGTATCCTTCCAGCAATGAAGAAAAATTGGTGCCATGGAAGAATGTCTTCTGTACTCACTGTGGCATAAGCCCAGGGCCTATGGAAATGACACTGGGAATGAAACCAGGAGTAACCACAAAGTAGTGCTTCATTCTGTCCATCTGTAACTCAGGGGCAAAATTCCTTCCTTGCCACAAAACCACTCTGTAAAGCTCCTTATTTATTTTAGACACATTCCAGATCCTGAAGCTCTAAGAGCAACCTCAAAAACATGAATTGCATGTAAACTCATTCAGCTTACTCCTCCACAGCCTGCAAACTGCTTGAAATGATAGCCCTGGGAAGCAGAAAATAGTCCATTTTTCTCTAATGTTTGTTAACTGAAACCCTGAGGTTGTGTCAACCCCCCCCCCCCCCAATGTTAACGCGTTCAATGCTGATTATATTGAGGAAACATTTGGCCTGTGTGCTTACCCCTACAGTCTATGACAGCTTGGGACCCCCGATACCAACATCCCCACCCTGCACACACACTAATCCTCTCTCCCCTTAGCAGTTTTTCAGACATAGTAATTAATTGCAAATGACTGAGACACACTGACATCAAAAATGAGGAAGAATAAAAGCATTTCTATTTAGCAGCTCACAAAACAGCACTGTGACAACTGCAGTATACTCTTCCTCATTTAATTAAGAACTTCATCCATTTACAGAAATCTGCTACACAATTTCAAAGGCAGCATCAAACAATGAAATCTAAGTCTGCTTATCTCTTGGAGAGTACAGACCTTCCCCACAATAAATAATGAATGCTCCAGTACCTCCAAATGAACCCCAGGTGTTTCTGCCCAGCCTTCAGTTACTGCTATTCCTCCTAAGTAATTACCACTCAGAGACATCTTCAATCAGGTATTTTAGCAGTATTAAGGGTGTTATGTGAATCCTAATTCCACAGAAATTTCCACGGGTTGGAACAGACATTAGATCAGGCACTAAACATGCACATTTGGGACTGTGTTATGACATAAAAAACTGTTCCATGTTGGATGGGAAGTAAGACACAAATAACATATGATGGGAGAATTTAATATTTCTTTTCCTGGAAGTTCAATATGTTGAGAGAAAGTAATAATAAAAGTGTGTGATATCAGAGTCAGGCATATAGCAATCTGAGTAATACAGATGCTAGCTGAAATTATGAAGAGATAGCAATAATGGATAGAACACTGACAGTAGATAATACCTCTGTGTTTCTAGATACATACCAATGACAGCTGGTTTTCAGAGGCAGGGACCTTGATAATTCCCTACCTTATTGACTTCTGTTCTATTATACAAAATTATGGCTGTTTAGATACAATCCTCATATCTGATGGATAGCGATGCTATGGAATAAGAGTCACTCACTCCTCTGCTATGGAATGACTGTACAGATTCATAATCCGAAATTTATCTCAGTTGAAAAAACTATCACACACACACAAGCCTGCAGGATCATGAAAAAAGTACTTCAGACTTCTACTAAGGTTTTGGGGCCTAAATTTCTGAAACCGTGGTAACTTTGGGCATAAATAGCTGTGTGGGTGCAATTTATTTCACTTAGATCACTCTTGCACATCCAAAAACTATGACCTTTACACTGAAGTTTCTCAAAGGCAAATGAAACAGTGACTATACTCTGTGTAGTAGCTCACAATACAGAGCTCAGGTAGCACTAGGTAACAGCTAGAAAGATTTATAGGCTAAGGTAAGATAAACATCTTTTAAATACTTTCAGATCAGATTTACTTTAAGCTACCCAAACCTCTCTTGGCTGAAAATCTGGTTGCTCTGTGAAAATTTCTGACAATAGCAGAACCCAAAATAACTGGAGAATAACTCATCTCATCGTACTGTATAACAATAAGAAAGAAAAGCAAAAGGGAAAAAAATCATAAGACCATACAAAACTACATGGAGATGGCATACATACATACATGTGTATATATATATACACACATGTATATATATATATCTATCACTTGAATATGCATGGACACATGGTTTCTTCTTCTTTCCTTCCCAACATTTAATAGTTTCTCATTCAATTTTCAACTCCTCCGATTATAAGTGTAACAGGTAGAATGGAAAAAGAGAGAAAAGAGATAGGTCAGTTTAATTAACACAGAAGCAGCAGAGGTTTATTTTGGTACTCCAGTCTCTTCTGAAGAGACAATGCTCTCACTATCAGGCCCTATTAAAAATTCATTTACTTCATATTCCCTCATAATACTTTCCTTAAGGAAAGGAATGAATCACAGTGCATATTTTGTGAATGATTTATGAAGTGGCACTACAGATGTACAACCTGAATCACAGGTTCCTGTGGAACTGCAGCACTACTTCTCATATATGGACCTTAAAGAGGTTAAAAACATTTTTTCCTCTTATTATTTGACACCAAGGGAGGGCCCTTTAACATTTCTCAGGTACTTCCAGACCTCAGCACTTCAAGCATCAGAACCTTTCTCCCTCCAGCCCTGAGGAGGGACCCCCAGTTTCACTATCTACCTTTGACTGGAAGCAATGGGTTTAGAGAGAGGTAAGGTAGACTTCTGATGTCTCACAAATAGATCTTAATGCACTTTGATATCAGAATTCTCCATCCACACAGATAGCTATTTATTTATTATTTATTTATTATTTATTTATTATTTATTTTGAGGCTAACCAAATCATCCTGATGAAACAGAAAAAGCAGCAAGAAGCAAATGAGGTGGCACATGATAGGAGAAAAACATGCATTTTCCTAAAGAAATGTCACTAAATGGTCTTCTTTCCAGGCATATACAATTCAAAATGGGTTTTCTGTTTTAGGGGCATATTGAGCTCACCTTGCTGAACTCCTGGTCCCAAGCCATACAAATAGATAAATGAATAAAGCTTATGCCAATGTAAATGTCCAGTAATATTTGTCCTTGTACACTTACTTTTTTCTTTTCTGCATATACCATTTTTTCACTTTATACATTCTTTAAAAGCATGCTGCTGTGATTCTTCCAAGCATCAGAATATACTATAAAACATATTACGTATAAAATATGGGTAGAGGAAAACAAACATTTATCAGCAGTATCTGATCTTATGTGATAGGTAAGGAGGCAGCAGATATATTTGATGCACTGCTCTGTCTGAAGCAATAAAAAGCGCTATCGAATAGCTGGTGCCAGTTTGCATTCTGGGGATGCACCCCCAGAAGCAGCATCCTAAACACGAACTTATTTCTACAGTCTTTGCAAATCACTTTTTGTTCTCAAGATGTACATGCCAATTTCAGTCAAAATGTTTTCTTGCTGGCCATGGATTTACTAAAAACAAAACAAAACAAAATAAAACAAGCAAAAAAAACACAACACTATTGATACATGCTTCCTTTGCGGTGTTTGTTCTTAAAGTCAAAGGGACAAAGAATACTACCATATAAACTCTAGATAAACATTGCAAGAATCAATTCCACATCATACAAATAATGCAATTACTTTCAAAATTGTAAAAATGTAGGTGATTTGTCAGTATCTAGAAGAACTTGGTAAAGTGAGGTGCCAATGGGTCTTCCTAGTGGGTTTCACAGAAGTTTCAGAAATACATGTATGGTGCTTTTGGTCACAAGCTACAAAAATGACAAGAGTAATAAAAGCACACTTCTTAACAGCTTATGCTTTGATAGTGCATCTCGACGTGCTGTCTCCTTGAGCATTGTCATTTCAGAGATGACCTTCTGTTATGAAACCAGGGAGCTGCACAAAGTTCAGCCCCCTAAGGACCACTGGAGATTAGCAGGTATGAAGGTGAACAGTCCACAAGCTGACTCCTCCTCTCGTTTATTAAGGATAAGCAAGTTCCCAGGAAAAATTATTTGAGAAGTATGTATCAGAGAGAGAACAATCACAGAAGTGATTTATTGCTACTGGGAATTACTGAGCTGATTGAATTCAGTCTTCCCTACCTTTTATTTTTATATATAAGTTTTCATTCTTGAAGGCAAGAGAGGGTAGAGAGAAACAGGTGTTGACAGAAAAAATGAACAGAGATTGAATAGAGTGTGAATACAGGAGAAGTAATCAAAAATATGCACACACACACATGTTGGTTCACCGACTGGAGAGTCAGGGAGTAATCAGCAAGACTCGCTCACCCTTTAATAGTCCTATATGGCCAGTACGAAAGTCTAATGGCGAGTGGAGGCTAACAGTGGACTATCGAGGCCTGAATGAAGTCACGCCACCACTGAGTGCTGCAGTGCCGGACATGCTAGAACTTCAGTACGAACTAGAGTCAAAGGCAGCCAAGTGGTAAGCCACAATTGATATTGCTAATGCATTTTTCTCCATCCCTTTGGCAGCAGCATGCAGGCCGCAGTTTGCTTTCACTTGGAGGGGCATCCAGTACACCTGGAATCGGCTGACCCAGGGGTGGAAACACAGCCCTACCATTTGCCATGGACTGATCCAGTCTGCACAGGAGCAAGGGGGAGCTCCTGAGCACCTTCAGTACATTGACGACATCCTCGTGTGGGGCAACACAGCAGAAGAAGTTTTTGAGAAAGGGAAGAAAATAATCCAAATTCTCCTGAAAGCTGGTTTTGCCATTAAAAAGAGCAAAGTCAAGGGGCCTACACAGGAAATCCAGTTCTTGGGGGTAAAATGGCAGGATGGACGTCGCCATATTCCAATGGATGTGATCAATAAAATAACAGCAATGTCTCTGCCAACTAGCAAAAAGGAAACGCAAGCTTTCCTAGGCCTCGTGGGATTCTGGAAAATGCATATGCCAGGCTATAGTCAGCTTGTGAGTCCTCTATATCGAGTGACTCGAAAGAGAAACTATTTTGAGTGGGGCCCTGAGCAACAACAGGCATTTGAACAAATCAAACAAGAAATAGCTCGTGCAGTAGCCCTTGGGCCTGTCCGTACTGGACCAGCTGTGCAAAATATACTGTACACTGCAGCTGGGGAGCATGGCCTCACCTGGAGCCTTTGGCAGAAAACCCCAGAAGAAACTCGAGGTCGACCTCTGGGCTTCTGGAGTTGGAGCTATCGAGGATCAGAAGCGAATTACACCCCAACTGAAAAAGAAATACTCACAGCATATGAGGGTGTTCGAGCTGCTTCAGAAGTTGTGGGTACAGAGGCACAGCTCTTCTTGGCACCGCGGCTACCTGTGTTACATTGGATGTTCAAAGAGAAAATTCCCACTACACACCATGCAACTGATGCTACATGGAGTAAGTGGATAGTGCTCGAATGGGAAAACCCAATCGCCCAGGAATCCTGGAAGAGATTATGGACTGGCCAGAAGGCAGAGATTTTGGAGTGCCAACAGAAGAGGTAACCCGTGCTGAAGAGGCACCACCATACAATGAGTTGCCAGAAGACAGAAAGCAGTATGCGTTGTTTACTGACGGATCCTGTCGTGTGATAGGGAGCCATCGGAAATGGAAAGCTGCTGTGTGGAATCCCATACGACGAGTTGTGGAAGCCATGGAAGAGGAAGGTGAGTCGAGTCAGTATGCAGAAGTAAAAGCCATACAACTAGCCCTAGATATCGCCAAAAGAGAAAATTGGCCAGTATTGTATCTTTATACTGACTCATGGATGGTGGCAAATACTCTGTGGGGGTGGCTGCAGCAATGGAAAGAGAGCAACTGGCAGCGCAGAGGTAAACCTATCTGGGCTGCTACTCTGTGGCAAGATATTGCTGCCCGGGTAGAAAACCTGGATGTTAAAGTACGTCATGTAGATGCCCACATGCCCAAGAGTCGCACCACTGAAGAACATCAGAACAACAAAGAAGTGGATCGAGCTTCGAAAATTGAAGTGGCTCAGGTGGACCTAGACTGGGAACATAAGGGTGAGCTGTTTGTAGCTCGATGGGCCCATGAAACATCAGGACATCTGGGGAGGGATGCCACTTACAGATGGGCTCGTGATCGAGGGGTGGACTTGACCATTGAGGCCATCACACAGGTTACCCATGAGTGTGAGACCTGTGCTGCAATCAAGAAAGCCATGAAGGTAAAATCTCCCTGGAACAGGGGGAGATGGCTAGGGTTTCAATACGGTGAGGCCTGGCAAATTGACTATATCGGACCACTCCCAAAAACTCGCCAAGGCAAATGGTACATACTCACCATGGTAGAAGCAACTACTGGGTGGCTGGAAACATACCCTGTAAACCATGCCACGGCCCAAAACACTATCTTGGGCCTGCAAAGACAAGTATTGTGGCATCATGGTACACCAGAGAGAATTGAGTCTGACAATGGGAGTCATTTCCGAAACAATCTTGTTACCTCCTGGGCAAAGAGGCATGGTATTGAGTGGGTGTACCACATCCCTTATCACCCACAAGCCTCTGGGAAGGTTGAGAGGTACAATGGACTGTTAAAGACTATGTTACGAGCAGTAGGTGCTGGGACATGGAAACAATGGGACATAAATCTACCAGAAGCCACTTGGCTAGTTAACAATATGGGGTCTGACAGCCGTGTTTGGTCCTGACGAAACAAAACCCCTACACACTGTGAAAGGAGCTAAAGTTCCCGTAGTGCATATAGGAAGGTGGATGGGGAAGGCAGTGTGGGTTGCTCCTGCCTCGGGAAAAGGCAAACCCACTCGTGGGATTGCCTTCGCCCAAGGACCAGGGTATACCCGGTGGATCATGCAAAAGAATGGGGATATCAAGTGTGTGCCTCAAGGAGATTTGACATTGAGAGAAAACTAATCTATAATCTAAGTTATATGTTGTAGGAAGATGTTGTAGAATCAACGACAGGTCAACTTTGCAAGGAGCCGGGCAGTGCAACAAGGACTTGAGCTAAGCTGGTGCTGGTGTCCAGACATCCAACACCGCCTGCCTTGAGTGGCCACTTTGGCAGATGAAGACCTAATCATCAACAGTTCTTATGAACATTTTCCAAGAAAGACCTATGGAATGAAAAGATACACCTGCCTATTAATCCTGTCCTGTTAAATCCTTGTCCTGTTAAAGGACAAGGAATAATGATGAGAACGTTTGTATGCTAAAATATGGGAATCTGAGTGTGACACAAATGTTATGGAATAAGGGGTGGAGGTTGTACTGAGTCTGGCTGGAATGTTAACTTTCCCGGCAGCAGCCCATACAGTGCCGTACTCTGTACTTGTAGCTGGAACAGCAGTGTTATCACACCAGTGTTGTTTCTACTGCTGAGCAGCAGTGGCACAGCATTGGGCCTTTCTCTAACCCTCCTAGGGGGTGGGCAAAAAAGTGACGAGAGAAACGTCACTAGGGCAGCTGACCTAAACCAACCAAAGGGATATTCCATACCATGTGATGTCACACTCAGCAATAAAAGGTGGAAACAGGAAGAAGAGGGGAGGGGTGGGCTCTCGTTGGGAAAACGTCTTTCCTCCTCTCGAACACCGGCTGCGTGCGTTGAGGACGCTTCAAGGACGTGGTCAATCATCGCTCGTTTGTGGGAAGTAGAGAGTAATTTCTTTCCTCTGCACTTCCATATAGCCTTCATTTATTTTGTTTGTTTGTTTTCCTCCCTTCTTTTTGTTTTCCCTTTCCCCCTCCCTTTTCCCCTTTCCCTTTTTATTTCCCCTTAGTTAAATTGTTTAGTTCATGGTAGTCTTTATTTAATTATTATAATTATTTCCCTTTAATTAAATTATCCTTATGTCAACCCGTGAGTTGTTCTTTGCTTTACTTCTCTCCCTCCTCATCTAAAGGAGGGGGAGTGAGAGAGCGGTTGTGGGGTTTAGCTGCCCAGCACGGTAAAACCACCACAACACACCCCTCTGCTACCAATCAGGAATGAAAGAGATTGCATATGATGTATGTTACATATGAAAGAATGGAGATCTTGCTTTTATTTAGTTATAACTTCTGAAAGGCTCAACATATTCTACCACAGTTTTTCTTTCTACTATATTTGCTCTTCATCTTATCTGAAATTAATACTTCTATACAAATGCCCTCTGAAAAGTCTCTTTCAAAAGCTAAAGCAAATTAAGTTAATTTGTGAGTGATTTCCTTAGTTATGTTTCTTTTCTTAATGTTCTAGTCCATCTATGTATTTGTCCTTCAAATGTGCACTGCCATGGTTAAAGTCCGCATCCTGGATTCCTGCACAAATAAGGCAGCACTATGCAGACAGGGATTAGATTCACTCAGGATCAGGACACTTGACTATGTGTTTCCTAGATGACAGTCTGCTCCTGAATCCTGAAACACCCCCTTCATCTGAGGTGCATTATAAATACAAATAATATTTATACAGCCCACAGTTTCACAAAGATGGAGCAATCATCCTGGTTTAACACATAATCTGTCACAGCACGCCACTGTGCTACCCTGAGCACTAAAACAAACAAACAAACAAAAAAACAAAAACAAAAAACACAAACAAACAAACAAAAACAAACAAAACAAAACAGAACTGTAATAAATGATCTATTGCTTCACACTTGTTCAGTTATTCTGATTCTGGTTCTAGAGCTAGCACAAATAAGTCTGCGGTATCTTAACAGTTTAATTCTAGAAGAATGGGATCCTCCTGGAACACTCTGATATAGGAACTCATGTCTTCATTCCACAAACAGTCCTAGCCCACATCAGTTTGTTTCTTAAAATAATTCCCAGTTTTAGCCCCCATCTTGACAGAATGTATAACTGAGGCATTTCTGGACTTTTTCATACCGCTTCTCTTCATAAGAACCCCATGACAGACAACTACCTTGGAGTCTTTAACTCTGCGTATTTAAGGAACAGAAGTTGTGTGTTAAGAGATATGTAAATCATAGGATTAGAGTACTGTTATAGGAACCAAGTCTTTGATTAACTAATATTTTATGACTACATTCTAAACTGAAGTTACCTAGAAATAAAACATTCTTGGCAATGACAATGTTAATGTTAATGTTAGAATTTTAAATGTAGGGAAACTGCAGGGCTAAAAGGGTCAAGCACTTCATTACTGGATACAGTCTTAGTGTTCCTTGTACATCATGGTACAAAGAATAATCTTTATTTGGGGCCTTCTTCTAACAAATAATGTCCAAGAAAGAGACTTTTAGAAGATTGAACATACTCCTATGATGCCACAAAAGGCAGCCCAGGCACTACGTTTTTTTGTTAATTTTATTTATTATTAATTGGACTAAACAGGCTGAATTCTACTTGTTTCTGACAGCACATGGCAATTACACTGATGTCTCTCTCTTCTTGTGGCATCTAGTGATAACAGAGTTTCTTGTTCATTTTAAACGATGCAGAAGATGTGAGAATTTCTGACAAATTTTGTGTTTTACTCTTTCACTGGGCTTTTAAATATTTACTTATAAAAGATAAGTGTGCTATCTGTGCATCATAAATTTACTGAAGCTGAAACCGAGGAGTAGGTTTAGACTACAGATATGTTTGGGATATCCCAGTGGCCTCAATCCTAAGTGGAAATATATTAATGCAAATCTGAGGCAACGTGGTAACTTTAGAGAAGTTAATATCCATGCGAGCACAACTGAAAGCAAAATGTGTTTTGAAATTCAAGCGACTCACCCTGAAATCAACAAGTTGCATGTATGCCGTGACAGAATAATGTTGATAATTTCCTTTTGAATAGCATTAATTAATTAGGCAAAATGCTGAAACTTATTCTGGCATACTTTTCTACAGAACTCCACAGAATATCTTGTTGACCTAGTTTTCTCTGAAGCATTTTAAGATTGATTTGATACAACATTACTATTAAAAAATAGAGCAACAGGTAGGGACTGTCTACGTATATGATGTATATGCATTTAGGTCACTTATGGCAGGTGGGAACTTTCTAATGCTACAATTCCTGGACAGTTTGTCTAAAGAAATCTTTTGAAGTATGACATCATTATTCTCCTGCTGAACGGTAGGTATATGGCTACATCAAGAAAACAGAACTGTAAGCCATCATAGCATTCAGAGTTCAGGGGTGGATAGGAGGGTACTTCTACCTTCAAATTGTGTATACATTATGCTTATATCAAAATACCAGCACAAACTAAGGAAGATTAATGCACAGGGATTCAACATCTGTAAAGTTACGCTGCAACCTCGTTGTAGGAGAGTACTATTCAGGAATGATCCTTGAGATGAAAACCTGATCCCATTAAAATCAGCTTTACCACTGATGTGACCAATACCAAGCTTTCACCCAGTGTTGTCCTTAGTCTTTCATGCTCCTTAAAGGAAAGAAATGCGATACACTTGGCCTCTGTGCAGCTGATGCATCCCCGTCCCCATATTGTTTATGTACACCAGCTGTGTCAGAAACACGTATTGTGCCTTCTCAAAGAATTGGCAAAAAAAACACAGACCTTTCTGCCCCACCCCTGGGACAGAGTGTCAGAACCAGGTGAATTAAAGCATATGTAACTCTTACATAGAACTGCACACACCTGAAGTAATTGATTGACTAACTACTGAAATATTTCTGTAAGTCTGTTTCTAGCAATATGATGCCAGTCCTGGTATGAAGAATTAAACAGAGAAACTCACTAGATGAGACTAAAACAGTGGGTTTTAGTCTCTGCCACCATTTCAGTTAGTGTTGTTATTATACTGTAAATTCTTGCAGTCTCTTTCTCTCTCCACCCTCAATATAATCAACTGCAGTATAACTTGGCTTACCTCTTCTCTCAGCTTTACAGAAACAGCCACAAAATCAACAAGATGACATCAAAATAGAGGAAAAGAAATTATATCCATTTGCTTTGGCCTCCCATCTACTAAGAACAAACACACATTTCCAATATCATCAGCAAATCCCTATGTTTCATAAACACATTCTCCAATCCTATTTCTGTTCTGACAGCAGTGAAAAGGTTAAGAATGTCAGTTTAGCTGACTACTGAAGGTTTTACCAATTTGGATCACAACCTTAACATTATTATTTAAATTTGGCTTTTGTATTTCATTGCATACAAAGCAATTATATTTGCATTTAAGATGCACCATAATTGTAATAGTATAACATTGTTTTGATGATAATGTTCATTGGTAATTCATAATGCAGTTGGCTCATACCATGAATCATGACTCTCTTATCACCTTTCTCGCATTTTACTTCCCATTAGATGGCTTTATTTGCAGACTGATGCCTTAAACTCACGTTTTGAATCTGTAGATGGCATAAAATGGCTCTTATCTCTTAATGTACATCACTATATACTTGGCAATAGCTCACTTTTTGGTAAAGTCCACATTTAGTTCTCATAGTTCTCAATGGTTCTTGCAATGTGTATGTATATTTTGGTGATGCAAGCTTATGCCAAAGGCAGCCAGTTATCTTACTCAATTTTATGTATTTCAGGCATGTTTGTATAGACCCAGAGTATGATAAAACAAAGAATTTCTGCATTACTATATACTTCATAAGTCTGGTATTGTTTTTCTCCTGAATTGGGTATAATACTCAAATATTTATATTTTTTTCCCTGGGGTAGAATGTTCTTGGGAGCAAAGAAACCACAACAAATTAATACTGTATTGCTGATTGACCTTGTGTGGATTGGAACTGAGTGGTATGTCCTTTCAAACTACAGTTACGTTATGCTTTCTAGTGTTCTGCAGTCATTACTGGGGTTCAGATGATCCTTAGCTCCATAATGTGTAAATAAACAAGTCAGCTCTCAGTTCTCTCAATTTTTTTTTTTTTCCCTCCCCAGTTTATTTCCCATGTTTGGGCTCCATGCTAGTGTGCTCAGGAACATGTTTGTGAATCCCCAGCGTGGTCAAGCTCAATTGAGTGCTCAGTAGCGTGATAACAGGGCTGTGTACGAGTGCCCCCTTAGTCACCCAGGATGCACTGACAATTAGCCAAAGGGCAGACTTTGGTAGGTCATGGAGGAGGTGAGCTGGGAAGCAACACAATTATCCCAGGACTAGTAACATGCACCAGAGTTACTGTTAGGTGCCATGTGCATGTGAATTGTAATGCTAATGAAACCTAAAATAAGACAGCACACAGAAGTGTGCTCTTAGTGAAGGACTCTATTTTAGGGCAAAATTATTATCCCCTCCTTCCCTCCCTCTCCCCTCAAAAAAAAAAAAAAAAAAAAAAAAAAAAAATTTGTAGCAAGTCTTTTTCTGTCCAAAAATAAAGGTTGACAAACTCACAGAATCACAGAATTTCTAGGTTGGAAGAGACCTCAAGATCATCGAGTCCAACCTCTGACCTAACGCTAACAGTCCCCACTAAACCATATCCCTAAGCTCTACATCTAAACGTCTTTTGAAGACTTCCAGGGATGGTGACTCCACCACTTCCCTGGGCAGCCTGTTCCAATGCCTAACAACCCTTTCAGTAAAGAAGTTCTTCCTAACATCTAACCTAAAACTCCCCTGGCTCAACTTAAGCCCATTCCCCCTCGTCCTGTCACCAGGCACGTGGGAGAACAGACCAACCCCCACCTCGCTACAGCCTCCCTTGAGGTACCCATAGAGAGCGATAAGGTCGCCCCCGAGCCTCCTCTTCTCCAGGCTGAACAAGCCCAGCTCCCCCAGCTGCTCCTCGTAGGACTTGTTCTCCAGGCCCCTCACCAGCTTCGTCGCCCTTCTCTGCACCCGCTCAAGCACCTCGATGTCCTTCTTGTAGCGAGGGGCCCAAAACTGAACACAGTACTCGAGGTGCGGCCTCACCAGAGCTGAGTACAGGGGGACGATCACCTCCCTAGCCCTGCTGGCCACACTGTTTCTGATACAAGCCAGGATGCCGTTGGCCTTCTTGGCCACCTGAGCACACTGCTGGCTCATATTCAGCTGACTATCCACCATCACTCCCAGGTCCTTCTCTGCCTGGCAGCTCTCCAACCACTCATCTCCCAGCCTGTAGCTCTGCTTGGGGTTATTGCGCCCCAGGTGCAGGACCCGGCACTTGGCCTTGTTGAACTTCATGCAGTTGACCTCAGCCCATCGGTGCAGCCTATCCAGATCCTCCTGCAGAGCTTTCCTACCCTCAAGCAGACCGACACACGCACCTAACTTGGTGTCATCTGCAAACTTACTGAGGGTGCACTCGATGCCCTCATCCAGATCATCGATGAAGATATTAAAGAGGACCAGGCCCAGCACCGAGCCCTGGGGGATGCCACTAGTGACTGGCCTCCAACTGGACTTGACTCCATTCACCACGACTCTTTGGGCCCGGCTATCCAGCCAGTTTCTAACCCAACGAAGCGTGCGCCAGTCCAAGCCAAGAGCAGCCAGTTTCTTGAGGAGAATGCTGTGGGATTCTCTACATACAATGTTTAGCTATGCTATGCATTACAAACATTGGTAGGTTTAAGCCTTCCATTAATCATGAACTTCAGCTGCCCAAAGAAACTTTCTTAAAGAGAAAGTCATATTTTCCAAAAGATATAAAAGCAGCCTAGCTTTAATGAAACAACAGCCTAAATTCTACCAGCAAGAAGGAAACAATTTACAGTAGCCATTACGTGAAAATAAATATATTGAAATTATCACCTATAAGAGATTCCCTCAACTATTTTTAATTTTACTCATACAAATGTTCTCAGACTTTGATGAACATATGGTTTTAAATTAGGAGTAAGCTGTGTTTTTGTGGGCACGCTGTTTGCTAGTAATACTTTGCCATGTTAATAGGGCCAAGTATAACTAAGCAGACCCTTTTCTCTATTTTTAGTTGCATTTCTGAAAAATCAGTCTTGGTGCACTCCAGCAATTACATTATTTCCTCATGCCATGCAATTTATTTGCAAGATTGGCTTTTTAAAAGGTCCATATTATAAAGCTTTTGAAATATTCAGAAGTGCGGTGCTTATTTATTTTTTTTTTTTTTCTTTAAATGACTAGTTGACACAGGGACTATACTTATCCTGCACTGGCTGCAAGAAGGAAGGGAGACAAAAAAAAGTTCTGAAGCTATTCATACAACTTACTGATTTACACAGTGAGGTTTTGTACTAGGGTCTATAAAAGCTGAAATTCCTTTTCTGGGGAGCTTGTACTTGTTTGTATATGAGTTTGGGTGTGTGTGTGTGTGAAATGGTCAGACAGGACCACGGGGATACATTTCACAAAAAGAATATTGCTGCAAAGCCCTCAGTTGTGGAAACCTATAAAAACACTTCCACATGAAAACAGGATCTGTTACAAATCTCTAAATTCACGTTAATGTTCCAACAGAGCTGTCAACAAAACAGAAAAGCTGAGTGAGTAGAAAGCTCTGTAAAAGTTGGTTTGCAGAATAACTAAGTATTTACATAATGACTTGTTTTTCACAGTGAGCATTAGAGTCTGGATGGGCTTTTATGCTACTTTGTTTTTTGCCCCATAGCATCCTGTTAATTTTTATTTTCTATGACACTGAGACCATGCCTGTTTTTTTATAAAAAAAAAAAAAAAAAAAAAAAAAAAGGAAGATGACAAGAGTCCCTGTAGCATTATATACATTACACAGATCCCAGAGACCCCAGTCAAATCCAAGCTGTGAGTATCTCAGTATCAGGTCAAGACAGAGAGGCAATCCCATTACTGATTTTTTTTTTTTTCCTTAAGAAAAGAAAAGAAAAGAAAAGAAAAGAAAAGAAAAGAAAAGAAAAGAAAAGAAAAGAAAAGAAAAGAAAAGAAAAGAAAAGAAAAGAAAAGAAAAGAAAAGAAAAGAAAAGAAAAGAAAAGAAAAGAAAAGAAAAGAAAAGAAAAGAAAAGAAAAGAAAAAAGCTTTCATATCACAGCATGGGAAGAGAATGAGAAATGATGCAATCTGCAAAAGTTCTCATTCTGGGTTCATGGCAGACCTTACATTCACTGGTTTCCAGTGTAGCCCTGTAGCCCTACAGCCACTAGATCCTACTATCTCTCAAGCTACAAGCTGCACAGATAAACAGTTGCAAGCTAGGTCTCTGAACTGACCAGTGCTGTAATGGGTAAATGCCCCTAAAGAGCAACCAAGTCTGGTTTCTCTTTATGGTAGGTGCTCACCACTTTTCCTAATCCAAACTTCACTATTTGAATAAGCAATTCCAAAAAGATATCATAAATAAACAAGGAACCCTAAACAACATTAATGCAATCACATTGAAACAAATATATTTCATGAGATTTTTGATTTTCCAGGGTTAGTTGGGGGTGCAGAGTAAGGTATCCCACTTAGAATTAAGTCTAAGGTGGAAGAAAAGATTTTTCTCTGGAGAAATTCAGTGGCAACAGGACCTGCTGTTCAGTAGGAAGTGCTGTAACTATTCGCATTTATTTTCAAACAATAATAGTGTGAAGAACATTGTAGCTGAGGAATTATGTTTGTATTATAGCTTCTTTTCTCCAGCCATAAGACTCACTGAATTGTACCATGGAGGCTTAATTTTTCACTCCGATTTTCTTTTCTATGGTTTGCAAATAGTCTATTTATAATTACTTTCAATTAACTCAGCCTTAACCAATCAACAGACCATAAACAGAACTTAAACTGTTATGAGCTGTGCTTTGTGATGAGAATTTATCCTTACATTAGGTGTTAGTTCATTAGAAAATCTGAGCCCAGGGAATTACAGAAGCTAAGTACAAGTTTTAAATCCATCACAACATAGATCTAAAATGTTCAAAGTTCTTCATTGCAATTATCAGTTTAACTGCAAGGCCACAGATGATAGCTGTTCTCCATTGGTCCTGTTAGGATCCCTGGGATATTTTTAATGAAAAATAAATGATGGAATGTGATGAAAATTGAGTGAGAACAGACACTGTGAGCATAGAATTGACCATAAGACAAATGTGCAGCTTAGCATTAGCTGTATTCCTCAGTAGGCTTTAGGAATGGGTCTTCTTCCAAATATATAATGCCCCCAGAAGGTTAAATTAATATTCAAGTATATACCAAAATACTAGAATGACAGAATGACTTGGGTTGGAAGGGACCTCTAAGTCATGGACAGGGACACCTTCTACTAGACCACGTTGCCCAAAGAACATCTAATCTGGCCTTGAACACCTCCAGGGATAGGACATCCACAGCTTCTCTGGGCAACCTGTTTCAGTGCCTCAGCACCCTCATATGAAGTAATTTCCTCCACATTTAATCTAAATCTACCTTCTTTTAGTTTAAAACCATTACTCCCTGTCCTACTTCTACACTCCCTTAGTCTCAACTGTTAATTTGTAGAAAGCTCTAAGGTTTTAATCTCAATTCCAGGAAGCCAAAGCTTTTGCATGTCTTGAGTCAAGCCAATGACCAAAACTGTAAGAGGAAGTTAACATTTTAAATTACTTATCAAAGAAAATACAGGAGATAAAGGACTTACCTTACAAATGTGATAAGCGAAAGACAAAGGGAATACTGGCTCCCTATGATGAGGAGGATATTGAAAAATGAAGCAATACTAGAGAGGAACAGTATTGCAACATACTGGATCAATAGTATTTAATGATGGAAATTTAGAATATATTTAAAAACTAACTAACAGCCTATTCTGCCAGAACTGTGGCAATAGAGGGCCATTTATTCAAAGTAGATACGACCATCTGGAATCACAGGACAAACAGCACAACATCATTGCCCAGAGCTGGCCACCTGTTGGGTTTTCCAAGTCCCTTTTGTATCCCTTTAGGATTTCATTACTAATGCCACCGCCTTTGGTGAACACAGATCATTATCATCACGTTTACTAGTAGCAGCATCATTCTCCTCTGCTCAGAATTCAAGGCTGAAAATACCTCCTTGGCAAAATAGACCTACATGTACAGTGAAAATAAAAAATTAACATGTTCAATGAAAAGTACACCAGAACAACAAAAAAACAAACAAACAAACAAACACACACACACACACACAAAAATTAACAAATTAAAAATAAATCTCTCTTTACCAAGGATTTATCTGCTCTAAAGTTTGATGAACAGCCCTCTATGTTTTAACAGCACTGACACACTGGAAAGTGGGTAGTAACTTTGCAAAGTTTTTCTTATATGTCTTTCTTCTGTAGAGATCAATAATAATTCTCTAGTTTCCCTCTCCTGGATGTCCCTCCCCCTTCACTGGACACGTTGCTTTCCCCATGGAGTATCTGGGAGCCACTTTCTTTGCTGACAGCTGCAAGTTGTGGATGCAGGCTTACTTGCCCCCTTCTTCTCCAAACAGTTCTCATGTGTTCAGCATAACTAGTACCAATGACTTAAGATGTTCTATTTCAGTGAAGGTAGTCAAACACTTGCGATAGGGACTTTAACTTCAAAACCTGGATAATCATTTGTTTGTTAGTGCTTCCATGAGCCAAACTTCAGTGAAAGTTCCTTAAATAATGTGGCAGAAACACGTAATTATTCTGCAGACTCTGCCCTTTAAAATACATGCTGTATACTTAATAGAATGATCAAATGTTGTATCTACAAAAGTAACATAAGTACATTCTTGTTTATACTACCCATTGTTAAATATATTTGCAGAAGCAATTTCTCCCTCAAATGATCTATGGTTGGCAAAAATGTAATATGAATATCACAAAACACAGATAAAATTGTCATTTATTATTTTCTATAGCGAATCAAATTATCCCCCATTTGAAGGCCATAACAATAATTTGAGTTCTTATTACCTGATGCAAAGATGATAAAAAGAGACAAAAGAACAGGACTACAGTGTAATTTCTGAAGAGTAGGATAATCCTCTGCAGTGCTAATATTTTTTTTTTTGGTGGTGATATTAATGTAATGCTACCACACAATGAAAATTTCCTTTACACTCAGAGCCCCTGATTTTCACTTAAAGATATCAGTGACAACAATGAACTAAATGAGAAGGTGTTAGACATGAATGCAAAGTAAAATCACAAGCAAATTGTGCAGTGACTGAATTATACAACTAAAAGGGTTAAATCATATGTAGAAATATTTCACATAGCTGACATATTTCAAGATGTATATTTACCATAGAGATTTTCATGTACTTCAGCAGGGCTAATTTTTCCGGCATCGAGCCTACTTGAGGGAGCCGCCAGGACCCGGCAGCCCTCGTGAGGGAGGCTGACGAGGCGAAGGCGGAGCCAGCAGCGCCCCCTCCCCAGCCGTTCAAAAGCTGCCCCTAGGGAGCGCGAGCGACCAGGGCGGGCAAACAGGGCGTGGCGCGTCAGAAGGGAGTGGCGCGGCAGTTAGCGCGGCAGTTCGCGCAGGAAGGGCAGAGCGCTCCCCCCGCCCACACGAACACCTCCTTAACGACAGCCGTTAGCTAGGTGATAATGGTCTCCACCAGGCACGGTGCGCTCTCCAGGAAGTCGGTACACACGCAGACCGACTACCCCTTAAAAAATGCCGCAGTTCAGGTCACCGGATGCAGGGAGTGTCTGAGCCTGTTGCTGCCATCGGCGGGAGGCAGAGAAACCGCGTGCGTGAGGTGCGAGCAGGTGGATGACCTGGTCCGCATGGTGGCGGAGCTCAAGGAGGAGGTGGAGAGGTTGAGGGCCATCAGGGAGTGTGAGCGAGAGATGGACTTGTGGAGTAACTCCCTGCAGGGCCTCAAGGGGAGGTACCGAGGTGAGACTCCTCAAATGGGAGCAGAGGGAGGGAATCTGGGAGTTGAGGAGGAATGGAAACAGGTCCCTGCTCGACATCGCAGGCGATGCCCTCCCCTTCCAGCCTCACTTTCCCAGGTGCCCTTACACAACAGGTTTGAGGCCCTGGAGCTCGACAGACCAGTAGCTGAGGAAGAGGTAGCAAGTGTTCCCAGGAGGATGCCTAGGGCGAGGAGGTCGACTCCACGCCTCAGGACTGCCTCCATCAAGAAAGACAGGAGGGTAATTGTTGTTGGAGACTCGATTCTTAGGGGAACAGAGGGCCCTATTTGTCGGCCTGACCCTACCGGTAGGGAGGTTTGCTGCCTCCCTGGGGCCAGGGTCAGGGACGTTGCCAGGAAGCTTCCCAACCTGGTACGCCCCTCTGACTACTACCCCCTTTTGATAGTCCAGGCGGGCAGTGATAACATTGAAGAGAGAAGCCTGAAGGCTATCAAACGAGACTTTAGGGGGCTGGGTCGGTTAGTGGATGGAGCAGGAGTGCAGGTGGTGTTTTCATCCATCCCTACGGTGGCAGGGAGGGGTACAGAGAGGACACGGAAAGCCCACCTGTTAAACACGTGGCTCCGGGGCTGGTGCCAACGCAGAAATCTTGGGTTTTTTGATCATGGGGCGCTTTACTCAGCACCTGGCCTGATGGCCACAGACGGGTCCCTATCTTTTAGGGGAAAAAGGATCCTGGGCCAGGAGCTGGTAGGGCTCATTGAGAGGGCTTCAAACTAGGTAGGAAGGGGGATGGGGCTGAAGCTAGGATTGTTGGGGCTGTGCCAGGGGGAGCAATGGCAAGGCCGGGGGATAAGGCCCAGCTGAAGTGCATCTACACCAATGCACGCAGCATGGGTAACAAACAGGAGGAGCTGGAAGCCATCGTGCAGCAGGCAGGCTACGACTTGGTTGCCATTACGGAGATGTGGTGGGACCAGTCTCATGACTGGAGTGCTGCAATGCCTGGCTATAAGCTCTTTAGAAGGGACAGGCAGCACAGCAGGGGTGGTGGTGTGGCTCTCTATATTAGAGAGTCTTTCGAGGTTGTAGAACTTGAGGCTGGGAATGACAAGGTCGAGTCCCTTTGGGTTAGGATCGGCAGGGACAACAAGGGTAGTGTCCTGGTCAGGGTCTGCTATAGACCGCCGAACCAGGATGAGGAGACGGATGAGGAATTCTACAGGCAGCTGACAGAAGTTGTGAAATCTTCAACGCTTGTTCTCGTGGGGGACTTCAACTTCCCTGAAATATCCTGGAAGCACAACACAGCCCTGAGAAAGCAGTCTAGGAGGTTTCTGGGGAGCGTGGAAGATAGCTTCCTGACGCAGCTGGTTAGTGAACCTACCAGGGGTGGTGCCCCGCTAGACCTTCTCTTCACAAACAGAGAAGGACTGGTGGGAGATGTGGTGGTCGGGAGCTGTCTTGGGCAGAGTGACCACAAAATGGTGGATTTCACTATTCTTGGCGAGGCCAGGAAGGGGACCAGTAAAACTGCTGTATTGGACTTTCGGAGGGCTGACTTTGAGCTGCTCAGGACGCTAGTGGGTGGAGTCCCTTGGGAGGCGGTTCTGAAGGGCAGAGGGGTCCAGGAAGGCTGGGCGCTCTTCAAGAGGGAAATCTTAATGGCGCAGGAATGGTCTGTTCCCACGCGCCCAAAGACGAGCTGGCGGGGAAGAAGACCAACCTGGCTGAACAGAGAATTGTGGCTTGATCTTAGGAGAAAAAAGAGGGTTTATAATCTTTGGAAAAGTGGGCAGGCCACTAGGGAGGACTTTAAGGATGTAGCGAGGCTGTGCAGGGACAAAATTAGGAAGGCCAAAGCTCATCTGGAGCTCAATCTGGCTACTGCCGTTAAAGATAACAAAAAACGTTTCTATAAATACATCAACACAAAAAGGAGGACTAAGGAGAATCTCCATCCTTTACTGGATGCGGGGGGAAACTTAGTTACAAGAGATGAGGAAAAGGCGGAGGTGCTCAATGCCTTCTTTGCCTCAGTCTTTAGCGGCAATACTGGTTGTGGCTACTGTAACATAATAGCCACACTATTTACAGTAGCCACTACTATTTACAGTAGCCATGTAATAGCTACTGTAAATTGTTTCCTTCTTGCTGGTAGAATTTAGGCTGTTGTTTCATTAAAGCTAGGCTGCTTTTATATCTTTTGGAAAATATGACTTTCTCTTTAAGAAAGTTTCTTTGGGCAGCTGAAGTTCATGATTAATGGAAGGCTTAAACCTACCAATGTTTGTAATGCATAGCATAGCTAAACATTGTATGTAGAGAATCCCACAGCATTCTCCTCAAGAAACTGGCTGCTCTTGGCTTGGACTGGCGCACGCTTCGTTGGGTTAGAAACTGGCTGGATAGCCGGGCCCAAAGAGTCGTGGTGAATGGAGTCAAGTCCAGTTGGAGGCCAGTCACTAGTGGCATCCCCCAGGGCTCGGTGCTGGGCCTGGTCCTCTTTAATATCTTCATCGATGATCTGGATGAGGGCATCGAGTGCACCCTCAGTAAGTTTGCAGATGACACCAAGTTAGGTGCGTGTGTCGGTCTGCTTGAGGGTAGGAAAGCTCTGCAGGAGGATCTGGATAGGCTGCACCGATGGGCTGAGGTCAACTGCATGAAGTTCAACAAGGCCAAGTGCCGGGTCCTGCACCTGGGGCGCAATAACCCCAAGCAGAGCTACAGGCTGGGAGATGAGTGGTTGGAGAGCTGCCAGGCAGAGAAGGACCTGGGAGTGATGGTGGATAGTCAGCTGAATATGAGCCAGCAGTGTGCTCAGGTGGCCAAGAAGGCCAACGGCATCCTGGCTTGTATCAGAAACAGTGTGGCCAGCAGGGCTAGGGAGGTGATCGTCCCCCTGTACTCAGCTCTGGTGAGGCCGCACTTCGAGTACTGTGTTCAGTTTTGGGCCCCTCGCTACAAGAAGGACATCGAGGTGCTTGAGCGGGTGCAGAGAAGGGCGACGAAGCTGGTGAGGGGCCTGGAGAACAAGTCCTACGAGGAGCAGCTGGGGGAGCTGGGCTTGTTCAGCCTGGAGAAGAGGAGGCTCAGGGGCGACCTTATCGCTCTCTATGGGTACCTCAAGGGAGGCTGTAGCGAGGTGGGGGTTGGTCTGTTCTCCCACGTGCCTGGTGACAGGACGAGGGGGAATGGGCTTAAGTTGAGCCAGGGGAGTTTTAGGTTAGATGTTAGGAAGAACTTCTTTACTGAAAGGGTTGTTAGGCATTGGAACAGGCTGCCCAGGGAAGTGGTGGAGTCACCATCCCTGGAAGTCTTCAAAAGACGTTTAGATGTAGAGCTTAGGGATATGGTTTAGTGGGGACTGTTAGCGTTAGGTCAGAGGTTGGACTCGATGATCTTGAGGTCTCTTCCAACCTAGTAATTCTGTGATTCTGTAACGTCAGACAGACTAGTTAATCTAATCTGTTTTTTTAGGGTTTCTACTTTGTTCTAATTTGCAAACACTAGTTTAAAAGACACCCAGTGAGACTGAAATCCAGGTAAACTAGCGCTAAAACTTCTGTAACTTTACTAGGCCAGGCATGATCCTTCAATTTCTAGGGGATTAGAAATTTCTGAAGCCCAGTAGTGGTCACCACAGCATGTCCATATGAAAAGGAAACTTAAAGCAGAATTAGAAGCAGGTACTGTAACAGCAACAGTTTTACCAGGATAAGCCACAGCACAAAGAAAAGCTGAAGCTTTTCAACAACCCATGCCTAATTTTCTCCTTTTAGAAACAGTGGTATGTATTGCCTAAATACCAAAATTACCTCAGCTTATTACACCAGACAAGTTGTTAGCAATGTCAGGTCTTTAGGTGACAATGCTGAAGGACACATGAAATTGCACCTAATAGTGTAGGGCTTAGCCACATGGTAACCACTGAACGTAGTGGAAACCTGTGGGCAAAATCCTCATGCAACAGGATTTGTGAATGTAAATTCCAGGTAAAGCATTTTAAAATGTAGAGAAGTCTAATAAATTATAGAGTAAACACCACTAAACTCATTCAGATCCTCAACAAACTCCTACACAAAATCAGGAAAGATGAGGACCTGAAGTGCTTTTGCTGTTCAGAGCAGCTGCGTATAGTCTTGGAACAACCTTGCCTTGTAAGCTAAAGCAACCAATAGAAAACAAAAACCCTATGCACACAGAAACAGAAAAACAAAACAAAAACAAACAAACAAACAAACCACAACAACCCTCCCTTCACACTTGCTCCTCACCATTTCCCCCCCAGTCATATTTTCCTAAAACCAAAGAGGCATATAGTTAGGGTCAGTTCAAAATGGGGTTCATTGAAAATAAAAAAGTGCTTCACTGAATAGGAAAAGCGTATGCATATAGAATGCTCTGATGAAATTGGTTCCCTACTTCTAAAAAGTCTTTGCAATTTGAATCTAGCTTCAAAACTTTGTAAGTCGGATTTTAAAGGCCAGGAATTACAAGTTCGTCTTCATGTTAGATTATTCCTTAAGTAGTTAACAACACAAAAATTGCCTCTCATTACTTCATAGAAAATGTTCATTTTTACTTTTGATCACAATGTTTAAACACTGGAGTTCAGATACAGCTGCAGAAACAAAAGTGCTACCAAAAATGTGTTATCAGATGCCTTGCATGTTCCTGGCAATGCTTTGTGCTTGAAACAATAGCTCTGTTCAAACCATTGTGACAAGATACTGAAAAAAAAAAAAATTTACTTGTTCTGTAGCACATTCCCTCTTCTTGACACGTGCTCTTTCTGCCCTTTTCCTTTGTTGTAGCTTTGACCTAAAGCAATTGAAGAATGAATGGTGAATTTGTATTTTCAGAGCAAGAAATCATGGTTTCAAGTGAGTTTCAGCTAGTTCAGTGAAGTATCCTTTAAGATGGTAATGATACATTGACAATAAAATGGTGTAACAACTGACTCAATATCTCTACTGGTGTATAAACCCACATATGTATATGTATGCATATATATATATATATATATATGCATACCAGTACATACACACACTGTGCCAAACAGAGAAGACTGTGGAAGACGTTCTTAGAAAGGCCAGTCTGCTTGCCTGGCTAAGAACATGCAGAAATCAATCCACCAGTGCAGCTCTTGGATCTAGGACCCTAGCCTGAAAAGTGCTAAGTACATGTGTTGTCAGTAAGTGACTGCAGTCAGTACTTTTCAGATGGAATTTCTGAAGGTGACAGTGTGATCTTGTATTAAACAGGGGTCTTAAAAGTTAAAGTATATAAAAAAAAATGATTAACTCTCAAATATTTTATCAGCTCAGACTGACACTTAGTTTGCTCCTAACTTCATATCCCCTATGGATTCAATCCATTTTATGAAAATTAAGAGAGCAATTTTTTTTTTTTTTTTTTTTTTGGTGGAGAGTGAATATTCCAGAAGGAACCGTTGGGAAGCTTCAGTAGATGAACTTGCTTTCATTTCTAGTTCCACTGTAAATGTGAGGATAGGAGATGCACCCCATGAACGAGCAGTTCTATGAATGACTCTGCAGCACTTGCGGTGACAGCTGGAGGTACAAAATACTTGCCAGGAGAATCCTGCCTTTGAGTAGAATTGACAAAGGGAGACATAATGAACCCAGTAACTGAGGGCAGGGTAATCTCTGATCTTTCTAAGGCAGCAGACGTTTCTTCACCTACACACACACACACACACACAAATAAATAATAAAATAAAATACTAGGCATAAGAGTTGTTTTCTTGCTTTTCAGTGTGATTTTCCAGAAAAAAAAAAAAAATCAAGAAAATCAAGAGGATTTTATGCTAACTGCTCAGTGAATGTAATGAGTCCTTTCCCTGCACTCAGATTTCCATCACCTTTAAGTAAACTGGGGAACTCTGTGCTGTACTTACGGTAGTACTCGGGACTGAGACTGTGTATGGCTTCCTCTGTGTTTTGTCATGAAGAAAAAAAAAGAAGACAGACTTCCCATTCCTCAGGCTACATGATATTTCCTGTATATGGCACCAATGAATCTTTACCACGGATTATAACTGAATGATTATGTTGTTTGCTAAGTCGTAAGTGTAAATTCATTCCATTTCTAGGAGGCCTCTGCCTGCATATAGAAGGTAGCTGGCCATGCTGTAATGCATGCAATACACAGTAATATCTGAAAGTTTCCCATCCATATTTTCTCATATTAGTCTTTTTTTTTTTTTTTTTTTTTTTTGTTAAAAGGGATGTAATCTTCCTATTTTCTTGATATAACTTTCTGTACTTCTTACAGAAAAATCATTACACATTACTGAAAACAAAGTATCAGGAAAAGCATTCCCCTCTCACCCCCCCTTCTGTTTATATTATGCACACGAAGTCTTGCATTTTCATTACTGTTTTTCCCATTTCAGTTCACTCAGCTAGATCCTAATGTTTCTTATAGGGGTCCTTCCCTTAATAAGGGAGGTTATAATGACAGTGTAAAGAATTTCTCTTTGTTTATGAAAAATATAAACAGATATTTCCTAGTTGGGCTGAAAGTCTGTTTGAGTTACCCATGCTACTCTCCTTCACTTTCACATGATGTATCAATGGCTGCTATCCCCAACTAGTATCAGCCAGACACTTGCAAGGAACACTAAAAATGATCACTATGTCCTGGTCTGTTTTCAGCTATTTATGAAAAATAACAAACCAGACAGTTAATCTTGATAGATTCAGCTTTCAAAAATGATGTCAACGTAGAACTTAACACTGTGTTAAACTAAAAAAGGAAGATGCATTAAACCAACACATAAAGGATAACTTGCTCATAAATCCTTAATTTCTGACTGACTGATTCACAGAACCCTGGCCTGAGAATAACATAGTAGTTGCAATGAGGTCAACAGGAAATATCACTAAAAGGCAAAGTCTGAAGAGCAGAACAGCCAGGTAGTAAATAGATTGAAGGTGTCCAGTTGGAACTGTTCTGTGGACAAGAATGACCTTAACATATTAGGTACCATATGGCAACCAGCGTGCTCAAATGGGCAAGGTGACCACATCCTTTTTCAGCATAAACTTCTGAAAGTTGAAGTATTGTAAAGTGACAGCTGACAGACAAGGATGCCAGAACCTTTCCCAACCAAGGGCAACTTTCAGCTGCTATCATCTACTATTGTTCGATAAGCTGGAAGTCAGCTGAAAAAGTAATTATTTGTGTCAACAGCTATGTTCGAGTCAAAGGAAGATGTTTATTTTCATTTAGTCATTGACAGAACAGAGTTTCTTAATATTTGCCTTCTACTTTGATAAGTTTACCAACATCTGAAGAGTAACATGCCATCCAAACACATATTGTACCCAACATATTACTCACATCAAAGTCAGATTTGCAACAAGCATTAGAGATTTTTTTTCCTCTGAATTTCTTAATTTTTTGATTTATTTTCCTCATAAATTTCGTTTTTGGCTAAATGTATTGCTGATACAAATGTGTCTTTCCTCATCTTGAGAATTCCTGGTAAAGATCCTGTATCAGTCCAAAATCTTTTGCATCAATTGATGACACAGCCAAATAAAATGCTGTAAATGACCATAAACTGTCATAGTACCTTCTGGTGTTTCTCACATACACCTTTCCATTTCTAGGCAGCATTGCCCTTTCACGGTGCACACAGGAAACCACAGTGCCTGAGTGCTGGCCTGGTCTCACTTCTGTCACGGGAGAACTCATTTTCAGCCTGGCATTTCTTCTATTTCCTGTGTACACCACTGCAAAGGTACCGAAGTGAGGATGCAAGACAGATCTACAGAATTGCAAGTCAAAGCTTACGCAGGCATTAGCTAACACAAACCTCACCAATTATGGCATTAGTTTTACACTAAAGCTGTGTTTAGTCCAGTTCTCTGAACACGAGAATGTTATTTCAAGGATAGCTCTATGCAAACTTGGACTGACCTTGGCCTATCAGTTTTGTCTGTAGTGTGTCTGAAGCTGAAACAAGAGCTTATCTCTAGCATTAAATAAGGAACAAATGATTTTTCCCCTCTCTTAATTATTTATAGACCATTGTACCTCTCCCTTTTAAGTGTCACTATGGAAGTCCAATCATTGCAGTCAATGTTACTAGACCTGTTATATTGTCTCACAGCAAAGCAAGAACCTGGGGACAGCAGAGTTTATTGTGTGCCTTTTCGATCTCTGTGTACAATATACCTTCTCCACCTGTTTGGAAAAAAAAAAAGAGTTGTTTATAACAGGAAACAAAAAGACCTCTTTCTAAGAAATAAAATAAACACAGGGTAATGACCCCATACCAAAAAAAGTGTAAGAAAGTGGTAAAAGCCTTTTGTATTACTATAGCTTATGAGACAGTAAAAGAGGAGAGTTACAAGATTAGAAAACTAAATCACATGAGAAATGTGTTACAACTATACTATTCTCTTCTTTCATTACAGTCATGGAGCTCTGTAGTAACTTCATGTTGACCTGTATTTACAGAGACATAATGATTTAGTCTGTAGGAAAGCCAAGAAATCACTACAATGGGGAAAGCATAAGAAATTAATGAAGTACATGTATAAACCTGGCAGATGAAATGGATGCTTAACCATAATTCGGTGAGGGCTTGGGGACATATTAAGGACGATCTGGGGAGCAACTCATCAGCAGGCAAGTGTTCATGCATATGGTGACTACATTGGAACAGGCACCAAAACGCCTAATGGCATGCTAAGAGCAATAGGAATGTTTTGCCAACTTACTTAACTACTGTCTTCTCAGAAAAATACAGCATAAGAACAATTTTAGGGGCTTCACCAGACCTGGTTGTACAAGTACAAGGACAGAAAACGGGATGTGGGAAGTCTGAACAGTCAAACTTGTGGCAATCATTTGATCCTATTCAGCAGTTATGCTGACAGAGATAACACTAGATGAAAATAGATCTGAAGATGTAACTGATGGTAGTAGATGGGTCAAGAAATTTCCACTCTCAAGTATGCTGTTCTGTTTCTTGCCAGTTTTGTTCCTGTCCTTTTCCCAGTTTCTCACCATAAATAGGAACAGAACACAAAAAAAGGAAAGTCAATCGGGTTGGGTTGATTTCTGACCCAAACCATGCTCCTATGCAAGTAGCATATCCTGGGCAGCCCAGCGCCTTGTTCCTTCACACAGCCATCACACACTTGCTCAGCCACGAGGTATCTTTTCATAAAAGTAATGTGTTTCCACAACTTCTAGCAGCATGGTCTAAATCCTGTCTTTCCCCTTCAAAGCTCAGCCTGTCCCTAATGCTGTCTACCTGGTATAAAGGTGTTAAACATAACCCCAAATCACAATTCTTTACACTGCTGCGTCAGTAAAAACAGGGTAGAAGACAGCCTTTTGGTGAGCCTGTTCTACTCTCACACTTCCCCACCAGGCACGCACAAGCTAAAGGCTGCACCTGGCAGTGGGTGCTCCCCCAGGTGCCTCTGAGGCAGCTGCCTGAAGGCCGCACTAAGCCTCAGCTGCCCTCGGCACTTCCATGGTACTCCCTAGGCTGAGCTCCAGTTGCTCAGAAGAGTACCAGGAGGCTGGCTTGCAGCTGCAATATGCTTAGAGAGGAGAGCACTTTTGGAAATATCATTGAGCATTTGGGAAAATAGTAACAAGTGCTCAACGGAGCTAACAGTGGATCTTCCTCTATTCAACAACAGAAGAAAAATAGATCCAATTTAGCACTGCTTAAGGTTGTATAAAATTCTGTTATCTTTCTAATACTCCTCTCCACGTGCACAAGGAAGTTATTTCTTAAATGAAGACACTATAGCTGACCATCCAAAAAATGAAAATGCATCAAGCATAGCACCTTTTGGAAGAGCCTGTATCCTGAAATCTTATGACATCCTCAAAGAAAAAGAAACAAAGAAATTAAATAACAAGAGTTAACGAGCAGTTTTATTTTCTTTCAGCAAAGGTCGTCAATCCCACAGCAGCAAATTAATCCCAATTAGTAATGATATTTTCTCTTGATATATCATGACACTTTTGATTTACTGTGTTTCCAGGATGCAGGCAGCAAATGTTAATGATTCAGTTTGCTGGGAATTTATAGTCCTGCTCATTTCCCATTTGCTGATCAGTTGCAGCTTGTCAAGACTTGGCTGCTTCAACTAATGAACTGACGGCCTCTCAGGAATAATGGTGTGTTCTGCAAGCCTCATTTTTTTTCATGCCATCTGCAAAAATGCAGGTTCCTCTCTGAAAAAACATTCCTGGCAGCCAGGAAGGAGTGATTATGATCATATAAATGTCACTTGTAATTTGTATTTTACTTGTGTAATAGTATTACTGCTAAATGAAGGTTTCTGTAGAGAACAAAACTAATTATAGTAAATTCAGCATTTTTAGGAGAAATTCAAGAAGGGAAGCATACCTAGTTGTTTTCATTTCTAAAAAAAAATCTAATAGAAATTATGTATTTTTACATGATAATTTATCTGCTCAGCTGGTCTAGTTTGAATTAGAGCTACACAGAATGTTTCTTCAGAGGCTTATGCAGGCAGTAAACATCACTTTTCTTCCATACAATAAATGCAAAACCCATTCAAGTTTACAGCAAATGTTGTACCAAAGATGTGGGGAAGTTTTCAGTACTTATAGCAATAATTTTTATGACTGATTATTCTGTGAAATGGTTTATCTAATTGATGATTGCTGGAAAGTTTGATAAACACTTTGCAAAACCTTTTAAAATAAAGGTCACTGATTTTCATGCAGACTTCATATCATGCTATGCTTGCATTTAAACAATGGTTAAATCAGCAGTAATGATGAAGTCTAGGCACCCACATTCCTGAAAATCTAGCTTCAGTAAAAGGGAAACTTCCAACTACATGACATGACAAAAAGTTCAGATTTTTGACTGCTGTGAAAGAACTCAGTAGAGTTCTAATAGATTGCACCAGAAGAAAATCTGCTCTGAGCTCTGGAAGTAGGCTGTGTTTTTTCTTTAAGTCTTGATTGTTTATTTGGGTGTTCTATAGATTTCACCTCAAAGTATAACAGAATTAAGAGTCACATTCCTAGCTATAATCAAGCTATTTCTATATCATGAATAAGTAAAGAAACTGCCTTCAAAATTTCAAAACTGACTTCCTTACATATTAACAGAGCTAGATGGAAACTTTGCATGGAAGAGAATGAAAAAAAAGGAATATATTTTTATATATATTCCTTCATAAGAGGAGGAATGTGAAAAATATTTGATAAGCTCTCCACCCCTTCCACCTCCCATTTTTTCCTTTTTCCAAAACCATTACAGCACTGTTGCACTGCTATAAACAACTAATTACAAAGAACCTATCTGCACTGTCTGTATCTTATAGCTGATTAAATAGCCTAAACACTAGTTTATCTCTGTTAGGCAAAGCAACAGTCGGATAGGGTTGCATAGTGTTCTTTTGGTCACACCATGATCCCTTGATGAAGACAGTCTGGGATTTTAGGAAAGAGATACACTCGCCCAAGAGGATATGGTCCATTCCATAAAGAAGGTGCTAGCAAAGGAAGGAAGTGTCAGAAGTGTAACACTTTCTAGACAGGTACCAGCAAATCTCTACCCTGCTGCACTGACATCAAGACAGTAACAAAGTTATAAATAACAACTTCCAGTAATTTAAGCCAAGAGGCAGTCTGAGCTAGTGGGATCCCCTAAGCAGATGGCCTGACACATTCAAAATTTGCATTCCTCAGAGAATATGCAGAGCTTCAGACAAAGGGTATCTACAGTTATAGTGTTGCTGGGAAATTATTGTTCTACTTTGCAGAGAATTTATGGGCTGAGCAGAAAATATCTGATTAAGATGCACTTGATAGGCCTCAGAACAGTGGTTCCCAACATTTTCATATAATGCTCTATCTGGCAAAACCCTGGATAACATGAGCTGCATTCACCCTACTGAAGGTTAAGCTGCTGCAAATCCTGTTCTCGTAACCAGGGCAAACCCTGCTGGGAGCCTCCTCCCATCTTTACCCCAGCAGAACTTCAGCCAAAGCCAAACGGCTGCAACCAGTACTTTTTACATTAAGGCATCCTATCTAGGTTATTCTAAATAAACGTGCTCATCCTCATCACAGGGGTTGAAAAAGTTGTACATGTACCTTATGTGGAGGAAATAAAACACAACCCCTACAACTCAGAAACATTTCCTTTGAAATTGCTGTTACAAGGCCAGTCCTTCGATCTGTATGAGCAGAAATCTTGAGAAAGGAGACCATACGACGGATGCAGACACACTATACATAGAATGCTATATCGCTTATGTAGTCGGTGTTAAAATCTGTGCAAAGGGACCATGGAATAGCAGTAGTTAATGCATTTTGAAAACCTTATTTTTTCCATGTGCCAAAAAAACAGGCTGGAGCTAGTAATACCCACCATCAATTATAGGACATTCTCTTTCAGGGCTTAACGCAAGCCTTATAAGAAATTTAGATAGTTGTTTATTGCTCCTCGCACCCCTCACTATTTTTTTTAAATAATAGGAAAAAAGTAGAGGAATATTTTTCTCTATTAGTATTCTGGGTTTCCATGTTTAGAAGCTAAACAAATAAAAATAACTTTACATAACCTCAGAGGCTCCCACTCTAACAGTTTAAAAATACAAGCACAATATAGAGTTTTGTACATACTGTATCTATAAAAGATCATTCATGAAAAACACATATATAAGTAGGCCTTTGATAAACTTTTTTCTTGGATTGCCAGTTTAAGGAAATTAAAAACAAAATAAGAAAAATCTAGAATATAATATAAACTATATCAGTTTAAAAAAAACATATGCTATTTACTATTTAGACATCTATCCCACCCCTCAATCCAAGGAGGCCAATTAGCTATTTTAAACTGGCAAAGAAATATAGGATAAAGTGGTATCTGTGTAAGTCCCGACCTAGCTTGGAAAATAAAATGCTGCCAATAACCGTTTTCACTCTCTGCCTTTGAAGAGAAAATTCAATTCAATTTTTAATGTAAAATGTTTAAAATGTCTTAATGGAAATAAAAACTTAAGAGTGTGAAATACCCTTTAAAACAATTTCAATTAAATATCATTGTCCTTCCTTCAAGGTATTACCTTTAAATGATTTAATCTTAATTTGTTTCTTCCTGGCACAGTAATTGCCATTGATTCTAATTAATATTCAGCTGGCCTTTTGCTGTAAAGAATTACTGTCCTATTTATTTCTCTCTGATAAGACTTTCCTTTGCTGTAGCCCTTATTTGTTGTTCTGGGACTCTATATTGTGAGTGCAGGAACACTCATGTTACAGGCCTGGGTTAGCTCAGCCATGGCTGCACCTAATGCCTGGACGGGCTGGCCCTGTTGTAGCAAGATGGCATGCCTGGCCTCACTGTGCACCAAATCCACGGGGTTCTTACACAGCAGCAGAATTCATAAAGCCCAGACCACTACAGAGCACAGCGTGAGAGCGGATAATAAGATTTGAAGGGAAGAGTTAGTCATAATATTAATTCTTGCTGTCCCTCCACAGAGAAATACTGGCCTTGGGGAGGTTTAGGTGCTCAATTGGCACTCTAAACACCCAGCATCCTCTTGTCATAATGGCATATAAAACAGCCTGTTTAAAAGCATTGAGTAACAGTGAGGGAAAGAGATGGTTCTACGCATTTTCCACTCACTTGCACTGTTGTTCAAGCATTTGCACGATGTGGAACACCTAGTTTCAACCTGAAGGGTCTCACGACCATGTCCCTCCGAGTTTGCCTATCAGCATCCTTTTCACTGCCTCAGCTCTTCATACTCCATCCTGGCCAGATGTCAGAAAGCCTGTAAAAAACAATAGGAGTGTACTCTCCTCACCCACCCAGTTTCTTCCCCCCATGCAACAGTCGTTTCATGAGTCATGTACAGGAAGATACCCCTACAACTCTCCCTAGACCTTCAGGGGGTGCCAAGACTCACAGGCCTGCTTCTCAGTGGAAACACTGCTTCTGCCTCCTCATCATTGGTTTAAGATTTTGGCTTTCACTGCACACACACATGCTGAATTGGTATTTTATTTAGAATTAGCCACAAATTATTACACTTTTGAAACTTGGTTGACTGGAGCATACCATCACCAGCTGTTTCCGTTTCTCTTACTGACCATAAAAGCTTGTTTATCGATAACATTTCAACATTTTTCTCCCCTACTGAATTCTTACTTATACTCCGACACCAGACTTCCTATTCAACCTGGCAGGCACCTCTCATGCCTTGGCTATTAATTCAGGACCTATGTCACTACTGTTGTGGTTTCAAGAATTTCATCAGTTTCCCCATTTCAGTAAAACTGAGTCAACTCTCTACCTAGACTTAGGTCACTCCATTGCTTTTTTGACCAAACTGTGATATAGAATTTTTATTTTCTTAATCAATTTTTTTTTTTTTTGCACTAAGAAGCATTGATTTTCAACACTGGATTACAGAGAAAAAAATCATAAGTATGGTGCATTAATTAGCTGCACTCTAATGCGTAGACTTGGATTTTCATATAAGGTTACCCTGAAAAGCTCTTCCAAATGGCTGTTTAGAGCAAAGACAAGCACTCCCTTGTTAGTGCAAATTATCACTGCACTTACTGATACCTTTCTCATATGCCCTGCCAAAGATGGGCAGAATCTACTTGTCCTCAGTGCAGAGGAAGCAGAGGAGCTGAGATTACATTACAGGAAAAAACCTGGTGGTGAGCAGAAAGCTAAGATGAGCTCTCATATCAGTAAGGCCCCATATAGAGAAGGCTGGTTTGTCACCTAGTATAAATCAGGAAAATTCCAATGGCCTCAAGAGAGCCACATGTAAGAACCTGTCCAAAAAACCTATATCCAGTAATCTAAGGGCTTTGTAAATTAAATATTATAATTTTGCTAGTCAAAACACAGGACTGCACCTCAATTATTACTTCACAGGGGTCTTGTAGCATCAGTAAAAGCATGAAATAGAAGCAGAATAAGGAAAGCAGACTGACCAAAACATTTTAGGCCTTTGCCCTGAAAGAACAGTGACACCATTTGTGAGAAACAGTTTAAACCTGCAATAGTCTCTCAGGTTTCTAAGCTAAGATACTGGGGGCATGGTAAGATACTGGGGGAATGGCAGCCTCAGCTCAGCCTGGATGCAACAAAGAACGTGCAACTCTGAGAGCAGTTGCAGTGCCAGCTCAGGTTGAACTTGAGATCTCTGTCAAGAACAAAGCTATTATGGAGAGATGTGCATCAGGTGAGATTCACATCATGCACTCCCAAGTTGATAGTGACAGTGCCACCATCATCTCCCTGATCTTAATGACAGAGAGACTGATAATGAGGGGGAGAGAGAGAGAGACTATTATCTCCATCAGGGCAAACAGTTATGGTGGCATGTATGGTGGGTATAATTTACCGGTACAGGAATGCTCTGCTAATGACCTGATATGATGTCAGTGACTGAGTTTGTCCACCTGGGGATGCTCTAGAGAGTTAATCCCATTAAAACTTATTTAATGACTTTTTTCTTTTTACTATACACTGATGTGGATTTTCATTCAGATGTGAAACAGCATCAATTCAGATATGCCTAATTAATTTCCACAATGAAATTAAGCCAGTTTAACTGACATTAAACTGGAGGAGCTGAAATTCAACTAATACAATCATAATAACATATTAACTCTGATTCATCTCCCCAAACCCTTGGTTTGACCTTCTAGGTCTCCATGAAGTCCTTGCCCTCTGCTCCAGCTAGCAGCACAGCCTGGCAGATAGCATCAGCATGATGAGGATGCAGCACCATTGGCAGGGACATGAAGAGCTCCTGCTGCTGGTGCTTCAGCCAAGTTGCATGGTATCAAACCACATGCCTCCAAGCACAGCAGCTCTCATGCCAACATGCAGGGGGTGATGTTGCCTTCACGTTAATGGGAAGACTGAGGTCAAATCCCATTTCACCAGCTCTGGATGAGATAGGAAGACGGACAACTTCCTTTGATAGTGGAGAGATGTGTGGCCTGGGTACCATCTGGGCAGAGGCTTTGCTGCCCTACCTGCTCACTTACAAGAACATTTCCAGCTCCTTGAGTCTGGCACATGAGGACAGGGAGAGCTGGAGCATTTCAATAGTTGTGGATTATTGGCCACAACTACTGTGGGTTGTTGGCACAACAATTACTGGCCAGGATAAAGCGGCTTCAACCCTGCTGCACTCCCAAGTGGAGCATATGCTTGCAGTATGTCCTGTTCACCAATTCCTCTGAAATCCCCATGCTGCTAAGTGATATGATCTTTGTCATGGCCACAAATGGCACCAAAATTAATCTTCACACGTTCCATACATTGTAATCGACAGTGAAAGAAGAAAAAATTAGCACCATAAATGAAAAAGTACCTCTTTCTTATACTCCAGCTGATTCCAGCTTATTAAGATACCTTATGCAACTTCTGGCATATGTATTGTATACAGAATGACAATAATGGTCACAGATAGCTAACTTTGCTTTGAATACAGGAAGACAAAGTTCCAGCATCACTATCAGCACCTAGAATAATAACCCATAATCCAGGGCTAGGGATAGTAGAGCAGAACTTCATTGTGCTAGGATCTAAACTAACAGTTTCTTTACTCAAAGATGTTTCAGCTAAAATCCTCATTTAAGTGGATGAGGTAATATTTCTAAAATAAACTTTAAAAATAAAATTAGGTTCTTGGTGCCACTTATAGTTTCACCCAGATAAATCATGCATCTAATTTGGAGAAGTGGTGCTGCAAATCTCACTAAACACCTAAAAATAGGTATCTCAATACTTTCATAAATCTGTTTTCTACATGTTACTATCACCTTCTTGCTAGTAAAAACACTGATGGAAAATGGTAAGTGCACTTATAATACTGTTTTGTAAATCCAGCCAGTAAAGAATCTTGCACAAATATGGAATTGGCTAAAGTAGAATTTTAACATTTATCTCAATTGCCACTGATGCCTGGAGATAGCTTGCAAAGTATAAGCAATATCGTATCTTCTTCTGATGGTCCCAAAGCACAACAGGATTACAGGTGTGTATGTGTGAAAACCAAGAGTGAAGTTCGTTATCTGCGCCTCCAGCCACAAAACTTCAGCCACAGAAGCAAGCTGGAACACTGATATTAATTGGTGGTAATGATTAGATAGACAGATCATTTCACCTGTCTTTGAACCCCAACTGCAATGCATTCTTAGAGATTTTAGCAAAAGCTGCTATAGAAAAGCTAAGCATTATTTTATCTTATCCAAACTAAATCACTTCTCTTGCTATGAAGTCCCTGGTTAGGGTAAGCAATACTTATCTCCACTCTTACATACTAGGACTTTGTGAAAGTAAAATTCACAGCTACTGTCACCCAATACACAAATTTCCCTTTCATCTTGAAACTTCTTAAACACCCTTTCTCAAAGCAGTCATACTACAGATTCATTTTACCTGCCTTTTCTTTCTGAGCAACAATTCTTACTCCTTCCTCAGCACAAGCCATTGCATCTTCATTTCTGCAGCTGTTCTGCTACACGACTTTGTCAGTGTGCCACCCTCATCTACATGGATACCACTACATCCTTACTACTGTGATTGCGTGGAACCCATCTACTGTCAGATTTGCAAATAACAATCGCTTTACATATTACATAGGATACAGCATCAAGAAATGGCAAGTACCACAAGTGAAGGAAGGAACTGTACTTCTCAACCTTTTAGAATTTCTGCAGTGAGAAGCAATGTCCAGGCTATCAGCATCACTCACATCTACAGAAACTGAAGAGGTCTGACCATATTTCATAGCTATATCATAGCTATTATTTCAGCTCAGAAATTCAGGTTGAGTGACCAAATCCAACAGGAATTCTAGTCAGATGACAGGTTCATCTAACTAGAAAATGCACTTACAGTTTGGCAGTTCACTTGTCACCCACAGAAAGACAGATCAGTAAGAAGATTCACTGCCTGTAGAGATGAATACATGAAAACATCCCCAGGGATGCTTCAGGTACCAAGAGTCATTAGGGGCAGGAAAAAAGTCCTTTCTCAGCCATGGTCTCTCATGCTCTTTTCTACCCAATGTATGCAAGCTAGCTAAATTATCCCAGAATTACACTTGCAGCAGTACTAAGGAAAAACAGAGCTGATAACCCGCTAAGGTAAAAGGAGCCAGAGAACTTCCATTTGTGTCTCATATCCCCTCAAACAGCATTCTTTCAGTTCAACTTAATCAAACTGACCAATCTTTGAGTTCATAGCCACAGAAGGGAGAAAACCACAACTTAAAAATTAGTTAGAATCAATGGAATGAACAAAAAACAAACAGCAGAGTTTGCCATATAAAGATGACCACGCTTGCATTTACTTGTGTTTCAGATTGCCCTCTGGAAGCTCTGACTTAGAGGCAACTGTGACATGAACTAGCCATCCCTGTGCCAAAGCCCACTGGAGATTAATTATACAGTGTTTTTATGGTCTTGTATAATGTATTCCCTGGAAGAAGTATATTTTATTAGTCATGATTTGGAAAACTCCAGGTATTTCATAGATTATAACAGGCTGGAGTTCAGTGAAGTCCTTTTACTTTCCTTTCTGAATAGGTTTCTAAAGAAAATAACCGAGCCACATATCTGCAGATTGTGTACCAGAAATACCCCATTTCCTAAGTGATCGCTCCAGAACCTGCTGAGCCTGTGGGTGGACAACTCCCTCTAACACCTGCAATCATTTGTCTTCTGAACATCCACATCTTTGTCATTTTGATTCTCTCTCTTTGTTGTGCTATTTCTTAACAATAGGCATAAAGTGAGCTATAAAGATACTTCTTCACAGCAGTACAAATAACGTGTTTAGGATTTTAGGTAATCTATGTTACCCTAGTACGATGCAATCCTTTTTCAATATAGGTGGGTAGACAGACATAGTAACAGGATCAGAACATTGCTTTTTATGAAACACATCCAACTTATTTATATGAAATAATTTCACGCACACACCTCCCCCTCTCCCCCTTCCCCTGTAGCCCACAGCCTTCTACCTCAAAAATAACTGATGCAAGCAAATGTGAATATGAAATAAGATGATGTGATTCTTTGAAGTCATTTCAGGAAATTGCAAGTCTTTCTGAAATGAAACATCCTTGCAAAGTCAATCAGCCATTGCTAGGAGGTCACCAGGTAGCCGTGCTGTGTCAGCCTATTTGCTCACTGGTGCCAGGAGATGCAATAATGCACTGATAGACCAAGTTTAATCACGAGGATCTTTAAAAAAAAAAAAAATCCACATATACAAAACTCACAATTACTTCAGACTTGCAACAGCTTTTTTAAGGTATTTTCTCACTGGAAAGTCAAGCTGAGCAATGATTCCATGAGTCCTGTCACCTCTTCTATAGACTATTATAATATACAGCCCCAAATTATTGCATTTAAATTCTTGTTCCTGCTCCTCTTGAGATCTGCTATTGACTTCAAGAAAATCTGCTATTGACTTCAAGAAAACAGGAAGAGGAATTAAATATGCTTTTTGTTTTATGTGTGCAGCATATTCAAACTAAGCCTACTGGTTTCTAAATTTCAGAAGTTTTCAAACATTTTACATGCTCGCATCCAAACACAATTTGGACGAATAGGAATAGATTCACAATTTGTTTTCTTTCAGGCAAACAAAGAGCTAGATACTAATTCCATGAGAAAATAAATACCTTTTCAAAAGCAAGAGACAGCAGCAATTAGAACATGGATGTAGACATTCATAAGAAAAAGGGAGAAAAGAAAATGAAATTAAACAGCAAGTTAAGTGTAGATGAATATTCCTGTTTCCAGCAACCTTATGATGAGGAAAGAAACCATAGAAGGAAGGAAGAAAAAAATATTAAAACAAATCTCCAAGCTTCTTAGTAGTTGGTCAATCTACATTCCTGGGTACCTGCAGTGTTTGGAGACCAAAAGTCTACCACTTGGGAATGCCAACTTATCTTCATGCAGTGATTTTTCCTTCTCCAGTCACATAATTTCGAAATGAGTTCATAAGGAAACCTGATTTGTACCCATTCCAACCATCAAGGTCTCTATGTTGATTTGGAACTAGCAAGAGCAAGATCAAGAACAAATGATTTTTGAAAGATATAACTCAAGGAAAGGGCATCAAATGTTCTGAAAATTTGATTAAATTCTAATGGGAGAAGGAAGTTCTTCCTTCTGATATTTTTCACAGCCTTATGTGAAACTTGCTCTCCTTGGAATATCTAGGTAGCATGTCAAGTCTTTCCAGGTATCCTCTGACTGCATTACTACAGAGAAAAATAAATCTCAACAAAGCAATTATCTAGTTACTGCTTTAGAAGTTATCCTAATTTCAGAGGAACAGTGTTTCATAGAAGTTGTCATTCATTTCCACACTGATAGATCTCTTAAAGAAGTTATTAAATACATAAATTCTGTATATTATAATTACTTTGACCCCATTTTCTTACCTTTTCCTTCAATAGATTTGAAATAATGTGCAGGAACTTTATGAACAATGGTTCCTTGAAGCAAACTGAATTTGCAGTCGTGTTAGAAATTTAAAAAATCAAAGTCATCCTATTTAGGGAAAAAAAAAAAAAAAAAGCATAGGTGATTTAGGCAGTTGTCAAATACCACACATCATTTAAAACTTAAACAAATAAACCCACTATGTGAAAGTAGCAGAGTCTGCAGCACAGCATAGAAACCATTAACAGTTTTTACAAGCAGTATTTTTCATTCTGTGGTCCACCCCTTGATTAGAAAGGTCTCTTTACACCTTGAAGATGAGACTGACTTTTCATGCTCTATTCCACTTCTGAGATCTTTTGTTATTATCTTACAAAAAAATATATATATATATAAAAATCATCTGTGCTCTGACTTTGAAGCTTGCAAATAAAGATGACTGTCACCTGTGAAACATTCAACTCTCAGCTGATTCACATGGTTGCAAAGGAGTAGGCAGGCAGCTGCGATAGGTCTGAAACAGAAGGTATCAATAACACTGGAATGAATAGTGCCATGCTTGACAGAGGGCAGTAGGAGATATCTAAGGTGTCCAGATTCTGGAAGAATTAATTATACCTTCTTGTTATCTGCTGAACTTTGGAAATATCACTGAACACAGAAAATCCAGTGAAGACAAGAGACCCCCACTATTTTACTTCAGTTGAGACAGAAGTAAGAACAACCTGTTATTTAATGAAAAATACCTGAAATGTTATACCTGTGGCTGTGGTGTGGGGAGAGTGCAAGGGAAGGACAAAGCAAATGTTAATTGCAAGAGATTGTAATTGAACTTTATCTTTCGCTAAAATCTTAAAGTGAGTCAAAGTTTTCTGACACGGTCCCTGTACACACACCAAGCAACTTGATCCTCAGCTCACATAGAGGAAGATCAGCGGCACTGCAACATTTGCTTCTCATAAGGAGCTAGACTAGTTGCAGTGCATTTACAGAAAGACAGTGAAAAAATTAGAGATTGAAAACAAAAAATCACACCCAGGTGCTAGGAGAGAGGAACGCTAGTGCTGCCTCCCTTTGAGTGGAATGTAGTTTTCAAACAGATTTGGCTGAGTTTAGAGGTCCACTGATGGTACAGCCTCAGCTCTGGCATAGTGTGAGAGCATTCCTCTTATTCTTGAACCCACTCACCCAGTGAATGCAAAGTTGGACTTAAGAGATGAGTAGTGCAAGTTGCAGGCATTTCAGCTGAAGTGAAAGCAACTGAGTAAACCCAACCCTTGGGATACGAGACTGCATACCTTGGGGGGTTGCCTGAAATCTTGCTTTAGTGTAAGTGCTCATATAGTCATTCATTGTAGGCATAATTTTACATATAAATTCAATATTCTTACTGAAGTGATATTTTACACTTCTAAAGTGATTTTCCTAATCTCACTGGAGAGAGGATAATGAAAAAAAAAAGTCAGCAACGATTGCAGTGTTTATTACTTAAAAACAAACAAACAAACAAAAAAAACAACAGCAAGGGACAACAAAAAAAACCACAGTCCACACAACTTAACAAACTCATCACCTTTGGAAATCAATCAAGGGATTTGAAGCTATTAAAAAAAAAAAAAAAAAAAAGGAGAAAAATTATCCTGAAATCTTTCAAGATAAATTTTTTCATTCCCTACAAGGCTGATCCATTTTAAACCTGCTGGTGATTTGAGGAAGGGCTGGTGTCATGGTTAGCTGGGGTTATAGCTTTGGTTGCCCAGAAGAGACCTGGAAAAAAAAAATGCAAAACAGATTAGCAACGTGCAAGTAGGATGCAGAAAGAGTGCAGAAATATGGCAAAGAAGAGTGAAGAGACCTTTCAAATTAAGAAAAGATTGGACACTCAGTTTGAATCTGCTACTGCAAACATCCCCCATGCCTTTCCCTTGGGAGATTCCACTAGAGAGGACATCATTTTTAATTCCTTCAGCCAAATCACGTTACTCAGCAGTTATCATGTTTTGAGCCCTCCCCAGGAGATGGGGGAACAGGCATTTCACACTATTGGTGCAATCCATTTCTGGGCAGAGTTGCCAGCCACTGTGGTTTCTGGGATTCATGCCAGCAGGGATAAGTCTGCTTGTCAGTATAAATCCTGTGTATACATAGGCCATAAACTTGTGCCAGATTTTTTTTTTTTTTTTTGATTTGCCCTTCCATTCCAATTCAACAAAGCTCTCCCAGTAGCTAGAATTTTTTCCTTTTTACATTGAATTGCCCTTGGAAACCACAAAGGTTTATAAGTTCAGGGGAAGAGGAAGAAAAATACAGTGTATTAGAACTAGTTTTGCAGACTCTGAACTTCAGCAAGGGTTCAGGTGGTTTGGAAAAAAAAA
This sequence comes from Aythya fuligula, assembly GCF_009819795.1. Lineage (NCBI taxonomy): Eukaryota > Metazoa > Chordata > Aves > Anseriformes > Anatidae > Aythya > Aythya fuligula. The sequence continues at coordinate 554,288 of NC_045569.1, read as the reverse complement.
AACAAACTCCACAGGAATCCCTCAATCCTACTCAGAACGCAAACCTGGCAGAGCTGCTTTTTATCTGATGTTACCCTCCACCTGGTGCAATTTTTCTTTCCTAAATTTTTCCAGAGAACCAGGGTCAGGATTTTTTTAGGTGCCAAAAGCTGGATTTTGTACTTGCCACCCACACAGAAGAGTCTGTTTGCATATGGTATTTATGCCACTTTTGCGTGACATATGTTTGCGTGTCTAACTCCCAGAATGGGAAGTCTCAGGCAATGGGTAGGAGGAACAGCAGGCCAAAGCCTTCTGCTTTTGAGTGGAAGAGTTATGAAGCTCCAAATGCTTTCATTTTTGTTTTTCTGAAGAAAAGGATAAACAAGGGCAAAGTGCAGAGGGAAGAGGCACTGGTGAGTAGGACTTCATATCTATTGTGCGCATACACAAGAATGAATACGTGTGTGTACACACATGCATAGCCATACATACGCACTCCCATCTTATTCGTAAGAGGCCAGTCACAAGAGCTCAAGATTTCTTTGAGACCAAAATGTTACAGAGGAATGAATACAAAAAAATTTCCAAACTAGAGATAGTTCTGAGCCATATTTACCACTGATTGCAGTAAACTCTCTGCCTTCTCATAGCCATTTTAATGGCAGCATTTTTTTTTTTTTTTTTTTTAATTCCAATACAATGCAGGGGGGAGATGAATAGGGAAATATATATATTTCACAGGCAACTAACAGCCTATTTTTTCAAAGAAAACAGTTAACTAATTTTATGTGTAGCTTCAAATAAATGTGACCACGGTTGATTCATTCCAGTAGTTAAAAGAAAATTCAAGTGTTAGGGAAGATGGCTTACACAGTGCACCACTCTCTCTGAGTGCTCCTGGCCTATGGCCCAGTTCATAAGCACATACATGCATCTTTAATATTATCATCCTGTAGCAGTCTTCTAGCCTGACTATTAGTATCAGCAAAGCTAAACAGTGTGTTTACTGGGTGATCAGAGGAACTAACTGCACTCTGCCCTCCAAAACAACCAAAGCTAAAGGAAATGTCAGATCTACACACCTTTCCATAAGCCTTTTGTGCCTTATATTGCCAGCTATGCTGTGGTGATAACCACATTTGATTGCAGGCTATAATGGTAAATAACTTAATTACTGTGATGCCCATAAAACTAATGTGGAGTGGGCATGAGTTTTTAAGTAAGATGACTTGAAGCCATTTTGTCTCATATAAGTTCCAATCAAAATTGCCATCAAAAGACTGAAACTTGTGAAACAGAAGCACTGTTGTTGAAACAGAAGGCTATGTTGTAAAACTTCTGCTATTAACTACCAAAGTGGAAATATAGCTGTATTAAGTGTCCTGAGGTCAGCATTGAAAAGCTTCAGAAAACATTTGTGAGAGCAGAAATGTGTGTTGCAAATCAGTTGTGATGGGGAAAGCTTCCAACCACCTCCCTGCAAATCATCAGCAAGGCAGTAGGGCAGCAGAGGAGGAGGGGAAGCAATCAAGTCCTTGGTATATACCAGTGTTAAGAACATTTATTAAGTGAACTTTATTTCCTTCCCCGCCACCTGCACCACGAACATCAAAGAGGCATGTGATAAGCCAGGCCCCCAGAAGAACTGCCTGTCACTTGCTACAACCTGATATTTCAGAAATATTTGAAAGAGAAAAAACATACAGTCAGGACTGCCTAGGAATCAATATGGAGTAAATGGATTCCAACTCAGCTCTCGCTCTGCACAGTGTTTGATCTAGGATGTTTGCGTAGCTGATCTGTGCCACTTGTGTCAAGATAGCATTATTCATTAAAGCTAAACAGAACAAACACTTCCCATGATTGTCCCCAAGGCTGTTCTACACAGAGTCTATTTCATGGAGTAAAAGAGAAAGTGGAAAATTTCAGAGCAAGGCCAGGGTATGTATCTATGCAGGCTTGGCACTGGTGTAGCTGAAAAAGCCGAGGAAGGTGATTCTAAGAATAGGAAGAAAGATGCTGGGAGACATGAGAAGTAATTTCAAGCAGGCAGGAGAGGTGGTATCCTCGATAAGTCAAGCCGAAGAGAAGACTGAGCAGCCACCCCGCTTCATGACCTGGACAGGAAATTGTGGCAGCCAGGTGGAGACCCAGTAATCTTCACAAACTTGCTCCACCATTTCTTTCCCAGCTCACCAACACATTCAGTCTCCTGTCCCAAGTAACCCACTCCCCAAATTCTCTGAACCCGCTCTTAACTTTCCACAGGTCTCCTAGTACTGCGTGTCTTTTTGCCTGAAAAAAGACAATCCTCACAGCAATGTATTCTGCTTATGAGAGTAGATAAATCTGATGGCAGGCACTAGGACTGCAAATCCAAGAAACAGATTTGTGCTAACCTTTTTGCATATTCTGTATGTTTTTCATTTTAATTTTCCAGTAACAGCAATAAACCTCCACATCAAGATGAACAGAGCTATTTCCCCTTAAAATACCACAACATCCACATCTTATTTCTGGTCAGAGCATCAGGTGGACAAGTGTCTGAGATTATTCCCTTTTCTGTCACATCACCACAGTTAACTAGGGGACTTCCACAACCTGTCACCCCTGTGTGTGGCTGAAAGTGGAACTAACAGTATGAGGATAGGAGTGGGATTCAGCAGCTGGAATTAAACAAGACATAAAATCTAAAATGAGTCAAATTTATAAATCGCCTGTCCACTTTCTGTCATTCTACTTGTTTTCATCAGGTTATGACAGTCTGACTCCTTTGTCTGCAGAATTTTTTATGTTAGAACTATTCAGCACAGAAGTATGAGTAGATAAACACATTATTCAATACATTTTTTTTTTTTAATTGCTGCCTCAAATCTATTGAACTAGGAGATGTAAATACTGGAAGGATATATGACTAAGTAGATAGCTGCCTTGTGGTCAATCCTTTTGGACATTTCTCTCCAGCCTTAAAAATGGTATAACCACATTTCATTTAGTGGGAATACAAAGCCTTTGCCAAACTTACCTTGGAGTCATTCCCCAAACAGCATGGATAGTGTGGTCCCACTGGGTAGGACTAGAAGCTCTAAGCTGGCTCTGCCACCAATCTGTTAATTAGGATGCACAAACCTGCTTTCAAGTCACAGAATATTCCATCTCCTCTTCTGTTGCTTATCTAGAAGCTGCAGGTTCTGCTGCTTACACGTTATGTTATCCCACTACAACACAATCTCTGACACCCTCAAGAAAACCATTTTGTACTGTAGCTTCTTCTCTACAGTCACAAATAAGCAGTGGAAGATTATATTGTTTCAAGTGTTTCAGGCACCAGAGCATCTTCCAGTAAACAACAATTCTGTGGACTGGCTAGTGAAGTCTGTGCACCTTAGAACAGCATCAAAATTTTTCTACTGTTGCACAGATCATGGACTGGAGAACATCACAGACGTTTAAAGGCAATTTCACCATTGTCTTTAAATCAATCTATTTTATAGTTTAAAAGCTATTCAATTATGCATTTTTTTTCTATCCAGCTGTAGTGAGATTGGGTTTATGCCATTATCATTCTTAGATTTGCATGCTCTCCATTTGCAAGTGAGCATTCCTCATGAGTGGGAGGTATTTTAGGTGGGGCAAGGACAATATCTTTCTTTCTATTCCAGAGCTTGCCAACAGAAGCATATGTAGTCTGGGTGGATTCCAAAAGTCTCTTGAGCATATGGAACACCAGTTTACAGTGTGCTCAGACCTCCCGCTCAACTTGGTATGTTGGCAGAGCTCCCACCACAAGCACCCCATTTCACAGTCAAAATCCTTTCTGCCATTATGGGTATCAGTCAAAGCACCCATAACTCGCACGTAATAACACAAACATTTTTGTTCTACAATTAATGATGCAGGGAGTTATATACATCCATGTTTAAATTACAAAGCATAGTGGAGAAGTGCTGCTGTTACTTTTTATTTTATGGTAGTGCTGACAGTGTTAACTTCAACTTTGCAAGCATAAATGAATCCAAGAGTTACGCATGTGCATGAAGCTCACTTCAGACAGGTGCTGGACCTTTGGACGTGAACTGCAATGTGATCAGTTTGAAAACTTTTAATAAACGAAGCTAAACAGTTCTCAATGACACCAAACTTGGAAAAGGAAAACACACAATTGGCAGATTGGTACACTCTTCAATCTGTCATCCAGCATTTAAAGTGGAGTCTGTGTATTACATGTACTGAAGTGACCTTGAAGTCACTCATCAGTAGACGGACATTAGCCAATGAGGTGGGAGCATTCATACTTCTATCTCATTTTTCCCAACAGTTTTTTCTCCCTATGACTGTTCACTCTTCTGACAGCTCCCAGAATGTAGTGTTGAAAATATCACTTCAGGGTTGAATTTCATCCCATAATTTCATCTCTGCACAGTGAAGTCCCTATCTGCAGATACTGCCAATTAGCATTCCTCCGTGAAATCAGACAGACAGCATTGATGTACTCCAAATGAAAAAACACAGCAATCTTCCTGACAGCACTCATATGCTGAAGAATAGCCCATTAGGTTTAAAGAAAGAATCAAAGTAGTATCAATTGCACTAATATTTTTTTTCCTCGTGAGTTCTTCATATTGTAGCCTGCCACAGCTAAGAAAGAGCATCAGCTGGTACTGGGGCTGCATCTGGGCTGGTTCTTCTATTATGGCCCTCTTTTGTGTTACAAAAGGCACCTCTTTTTTGAAAGACTGAAACCATTTTCACAGCTGAAGTTACAGCAACTATTTAAAAGTGGGAAATGAAGAAAATCATCTTATTACTTTCCTAAGGCCCAGGATTATACCCTTTTTGCTTTTCAAGGATTGTGGATTTTTTTTTATTGGTTCCTATTTTCCTACAGCCTCTGGTTTTGCATAATTTTCCCCACTGTCTCCTATATTTTGTCTTCTTCTGGCACTCCAAATATAGTGGTCCCAAACTTCTACCCTTTTTTCCTTGAATTATACCAATGTAGAAGTTGCAAATGGCAAAGGTTTTATTTTCTGGATTGACTGAGGGAAACTATCAGACTGCTTTGGCCTTGGGTCTAGTGGCCACTAAAAGCTGTTTGGAGAAAGGGAATTCACTTGAAAATGACAGATAGAAATAACCTGGACTCTTACATGGGTAACACTGCAGCATGTCTTTTCTTTACCTTTTTGACTCATATTGTTTCATTGCTATTCTCTCTCTCAGACTTCTCATGAAAGATTCTGAGTTTTATTAGTTTCCTTTCCCTAATTACATAAAAATCGCGAGACTGTACATGTTCAACTTGGCCTTCTATTGCATTCATTTTAAAAGAAAAAAAAAAGTACGGAAGGTTTTGGAAGTTCATGAATAAAATAGCACTTTGTACTTGCAAAGCTCTGCTCCTAAGAGGTTTACAAGATCTTTCAAAAACATTAATGAATTAAGACTTATTATAATACCATGAGTGCTGAAGTGTGATACAGTCCTTCGGTGAGGAGATAACAGCTTGGAGAAATAGCTCACTATATTTTCCTATGTCTCTGGGCAAATCATTTAGTACCAGGCCCATAAAGATACAGAGGCTATTAATTCCCCATTGAAACTTGTGGTAAGTTAGACACTAAAATAGAAGCTCAGCTTTTAAAGACCTCTGTGGATCTCAGCTAGTTCACATGAAAAATGAAAAAAACGCAAAACAGTTGTGGGTAATAGGAACATAAATACATGGATAAATGAGTAAGAGACATTCACAACCCAAGGCACTCACAGGTTCCCACTGCCAAAAGCAAGGAAACAAACCCTATCCTAGTCACAGAAGACAGAAGGAAAGCCAAGAGCAAGTGACTGGCCATCACAACAGAGGTTTGGAAAACCCGTTGCCCTGGAAAACACAGTAGTCTCCTGCTTGGCTGTCAGGCTCTTATAAGGTGCAACATCTCTGTAACTAATGATCTCTTTTCTTCTTCTATGTTGTGAAGAATCAAGAAGTGAAAGTCATCCTTGCTGTCAGCACAAAAAGAATACATACCCCTCTTGCCTTTCACCCAAACAGAGTACTAACACTACTCAAAGACACTCTAGGTCTGCCCTGTGGACTGCTGTTTCTATGGGAGGCAGTCTTCTCAGCCCAATAAAGCAAACCAAAAAATTTGATTTATGTACTTATATATGCCACCAATGCTATAATGTTTAGAGCTGCTGCAAAAAGAAAAATGGGAGGGTGAAGGACCAATACAAGAAACACTTCTGACTGAGGTTTGATGAGACCCTTGCAGAGTCTGGGGCACCAGGATCATTTTATTACATTTTCCTTTTTCATTATAATTGCTATTTCTGAAAACTGGCTGTGCTTGCTGCTCTCCAAGCTTCTATCACAGCAAGACATCCATGAACTATGGAAAATGGGCAATGCATCCAATATGAACAAAAGAAAATGAACAGAAAATGGAAATGGTAATACTATGTGGGTAGTCAGTTTTGGTTGACGAGGATGAGAAGACAGTTAGTTCAAAATACTTTATTTTGCTATATTTCAACAAAATTTATTCTGTGTCCAACTGGAACTTTAACACCCCCAGCCCCCAAATTTGGTTATTTTTCTCTTTTACCTGCTGTACTTTGTTTTGAGGATATTGCACATGAGCATAATCAATACAGCCTGTGATGAGGTAGTAAAAAACATATTTAAAAGCTTTGCTCATTATCAGATTTTGCACAATATGGGCGACACAAGGCTGCTATATTTAGTACTTGCACTGGTTTTATCTAGACAGGTCATACAGAAAGCACAAAGTGCCTCTCAGTCTACAGTTTTCTTGTTTTACATTAAGGACTTGCGTTTTGCTCTATTAGTGACCTAGCCTTTTTACTTAACACCATACAATATGCTTTCAGAAGGCTGAAATTAAAGCTTGAAGTTGTGTGAAAACCTTTAGCTCACGTTCCTATTCACACCTACAAACACACATCCCACTAGTTGCTAGAATTGGCACCATTCACCATGGAGTTACATGGCTGTCTAGAGACAGAGAAAGTAGAAATTGCCTTTGCTGTCAGCTTTACATCCAAGGCTTTGAAAGCAGCAGAAATGTATGTAAACGTTAACTCATCTGGCCTTCTGCCCCAATCAACAGTAGCTCATCTGACTGAAGTAGATTCTCTGAGATCACGGCAAAGCAAATTCTGTCTCCAAATTGCCAAGGCACTACTAATAAACTAGAAAATCCCACTGTCATTTAAATTCCTCTGTTCTTTAAGAACTAAGACATAAAAACACAAACCCATTCTGTAACATTACACAGTAAATTACAGTAATGTTTGTGTAGTGAACTGCAATGCATTTGACAAATACTGTGATTTTCCAAGTGCCAGCAACCATATTGCAGTCTCATTGCCTAAAGGCTTTCTAGGTCTTCTGTGTTCCATGGACTGTTTTTTTTGTTTTTTCATTCCATGTTTGCACAGTTCTTGACACAGTGGGACCTAGCTGAGTAACAAGGGCTTGCAGGTGCTACTGCAAGACAAATAGTAAGTAATGATAAAGTGCATACACAGATTAAAGTTATTGAACTTGTAAATAAAGTCCGTTCTGTACAGACTGTTCCGCATCAGAGCTAACCTGGGAGTCAATATGTGACGAACAGTCCCCGTGGAGCTTCTATATTTTATCTAATACAGCATCTTATCCTTCAGCCATGAGCAACCCTTCATCAGAAAAAAACTCCCAAATAAGTTCAAACTTCATTTGATTTTTTTTTTTTTTAAACAATCACATTATTATTGCCATAATGTTCCCTAATGCCTGCCATTTTGAACTCTAATGATACTACCAAAGTGATCAAAGGCACAAAGCTAAGTACACCCTCTGGGGAAAGGAATGTGTTTCCCAGCTTCCTGCACCACACCTTTTAGTCCCCCGTTGTCTTTTATTATTGAAGTCAGCCATTAGAACAGCCAATGCTGCTCTGAACATCATCTCTCATAGTGGTGATTAATTTTTTTTTTTTTTTAAAACCATTCAGTAAAAAGTCAGAGAGCAAAAATTTACTTAAACAATAATGTTGCAACTCCCATCTTTCTAACACATACTTGTGTGGATGTCTGCATTTCCACCTACTTTTAAACGATGACCAAATCTTTTTCCTGCAGCTTCATAAAATGGCATACATTACATGCATGTGTGTACATATGTGTTGTGTTGATATAAAAACAAGGAATGGAAAGCAAACACATGCAGGGGCAGAGTGCTACATGTTTCAGTGTCAACAGACTGTATGAGATGGTCACTGTAATTTTAGTAATCTACAAAATGACATTGACAAATAACGATATTAAGATAAACCCGTCCCTTCTCACTGCAGCTAAATCATACAGAGAAGACAGTCCAACTCATCAAAACTCATGAAGCTGTTGAGCTAAAGCAAGGGCCCAGTCCTCAACATATATAAATCAATATAGTTTCATCCATTTTAAGATGAGATGCATAAATTCACTCCAAAGAAACACAAACTGAACACGTTTCTCCTACAGTTTAACCAGCAAGTCTCAGCTGAAAGCTATCCTAATTGGGCTTACACATTATTTTTACAGTTTAGCCTCAGCTTGATATTTCATTCTAGAAGGAAAGAAACCTGCCAAACAATCTCATGGAAATCTGCAGCAAATATATTGGGACTGAGGCAATAGGGGATCTCTATCAAAGGAGGCAGGTAAAAAAATAGCAAAACAAAAACTCAAGCAAAACCAAGAGAAACCCATACACACTTTCAAAAATCCCCAAATGGTCACCACTCTTTGTGGGTTAATAAGGAATCAGAGTCACCATTTTATATGGGCATAGTCAATTGTATTCTGACTAACCCTCTGAAGCTGAAAGCTGTAAAATATAGGCAAATATACTGCTCATATTCAATTAAAAAAAGAACCTAAGGAGACTAATTTTAAAGCACTAATTATTTTCTCCCGTGGAAACCAGAGAATAGCTGAACAACAAATTATTATACAACACCCTAACAAAGGTTCATAATGAAATTGAAAAGATTCATACTTCATGTATGGGTCCAGTAAGTCCTCATTTGTCAAACTGATCACAAAAGTCAATAGATCAGAAAAACTAGTAGAATCCCTGTAAACATAAACTAAATGCTGTAGCCCCTTTCTCTTTAGGCACTTTGCATTACCAGAATCCCCAACAATAAATACAGGGAATGACAGCATTAAGTGAGCTTTGTAGCTTCCCTGTGTATGGACACTGCCCCGGCAATACGTAACATGGAGACATTCAGTATCTGATAGAAGAATTATTAGCTCAAAAGAAAGTCTAGAAAAAAAATCAGACCAAAATGCACTTAAGCAGGATTAGGTAAGGGAGAGAACCCTGGGCACTTCACAATCATAGGCTCACAACCTTCATTAATCACAAGAGCAGAAACACACAGCAGAAGATTAATTGTTCATGAAACCAAAGCTTGGCCAAAATGTTAAATAATACAGAGCTGTAGCCCACGCAGTACCAAACCAGTACAAGATGCATATGATTCTATAGGCTATTTGTGAGAAGATAAAAGAAAATGATGTCCCACTGGAAACTAATGAAAATTAATGAGGCTGGGAGTATTCCTATGGCTGAGAGGGTGTTTTTTTCTTTTTTTTTTCTTAATTTTACAAGATGGATTGCAAGTGTGCATGAGCAAAACACACAGTCATTTTTATACTCTGCAGACTTATATGCATTGGTGTGAGATGTAAAGAGATAAGCCAGGTTGTAGCCATGAACCTCTAATCAAAATGGGACAATGTATTTTAACACTTGTGTGCATTTACATTGCATTATATAAATCTCCACAGTATTTCACTGCAGGTCTCTGCTGCTGTTTCCCCTATTTCTATGTGATTCATTATAAAACCAATAAACTATCCAAACAAAACAAAAAATATAAAAGCAATTTTCTTTAGCATATGTTTTTTCATAGCAGCTTACAACCACCATTACTTTTCTATTCCCCACCCCCCTTTTGCTAACTTTGCCCCCTCCCTTTTTCCAGTATTACTTCCAGTTAAACAGAAATCAGCTGGGCTTCTTTATCTTCTGGTTGCTTCCTTATTTATACATAACCATCAATAACATTCCTAAAACTCCAGAAACAGCGTTTCTTTGGTTTGTAAATACTCTATGTGAACGTAGTCTTTGCAAATGATGTGTTGAAGTTGTTAAAGGATTTCAAGCATAGAAACAATAAATAAAATACAAGCAACATTAAGATACTGCCTTCTCCTCCCCCCTACCTTACCAATATTCCTCACAGCTGACTGAAGAAATTCATCTTCTGTGTAGTATGTTCAACACTTCACTGGAGAAGGCCAGTAAGGATGTCAACTATTACATTGAAAGGAATCCACAGAAAAATTGACTGATACTTCAAAATCTCATTTCACTGAAGCCATTCATCAACAATCAACTGATAACAACCCTTGGTCATTACTGTTCTGTCCTGCATTTGCACACTACTTCAAGTCAGACATTAAATCCACCTTCTAGTCAACAGAACAATTTGAAGTTCTCTACTGAAGACGCACAGGATTAAAGCACACCATACATAGCCAACATTTTCTAGAAGAGATTCAAAAGAACTGTAGTGACCCTACAACACTAATCTTAAAAAATACAACATCAAAACGTGTTTATTTATGTCCTTCAGAAAGTAAGTTGAATTGTCCTTCAATTGTAACTCACTGAATTGTTGCTGCCTGGTATGCTAAGTCCTCACTGGAATATTATGTAAGAACGGACAAACTTTTGCCCTGAACACGAAGAATGTTACAGCAAGAAGTAAAAAGTCTTACCAAAAAGAAGCAGCAGTGAAGAAACCAGCCTTAACAACACGTTGAGAACCACAGGTGATTATCTGCCAAATTTAAAGTCACACCCAATGCATAAGGCATACTAGGTAAATTGTACCACTTCTGTTAATGATTCCAATTACATCAGCAATAGATCCTCCAGTGACGAATTTCATTTTTAGGTAGCTTTCTAAAACTGGAGTTCATTGTCTGGGACTAGGGTTAAAAAAAACCAAAAACTATTTTATGTTAAAAACTTTTACACTGTGTTTTGATCCCAAGAGTGAAGCTACAAATTCCAGACTTGTCTCTGGCTACCTCCTTATGGATGTAAATTTACTACAAGACCTAGTAAGTTGTAGTCTCTGCAAGTATCTTGTTCGATCTTTGCAGTAGGAGAGCTGGGGAGCACATGGGCTCTGAAGTCTGGAGCAGCAATGATTGTAGGCACCTGAGAAGACAACAAGACTATTACAGAGGCACTTGCCTCTGTAATAGTTACCAAAATCTGCAAAACCACAAGACTTATTACCCAAGATATGTAGGCTTGTTTTCCCTCAAAAGTCACAAAGCACTGATAAAGTGGAAATTCTTTTTGTTTGTTTGTTTGTTTTTATAAGTACTATTTAAATGTCTTTGAGTATTCAACACATCTGGATGTAGCTAGCAGATATGCTACAAGACCCAGGAGAAATCCATACATTTTTGGGATGAGAGTTGGAGGCCAAACAAATCAATCTGGGTAAGGGCTCATAACACAACACATGAAACAGCTATTTATGCAATGGAATCTCATACAAAGAGCCTTGGAGAGACAATGTGTTTCTCCATGTAAGGACATGAGTTTTGGTCTTGTCTGCATGTCCTGATCTGAAGGCAGCTCTTTATTAGACTATACACTACACATGGGCTACAGGCACCTGGACTAGGAAGTCAAAGGTAGTGATGGCACCCCTTCTTTGTTACTGACAGCAAAACTAGCATTTTGTTTTACATGCACTCATATACATAGTTTAGATGTACCAGTGACTTTTTTTTTTTTTTTTTTTTTTTTTTTCTCCATTGACCACGGGGTCAAATCTAAAGGGAAAAGTTTGAAAGTTGGAGACAGATCATTCAATTAGAGTGGACAAGGATGAATGGAGTAAAAGTGACCTTCTTACTAACAATCCAAGAAATTGCCATATTTACTCAGTTCAGCAGAGCAAATGATGGCAAAAAGAGGACCAGATTCTCTGTCAGAGCACAGTAGCATAACTCCACTGACTACAATATACTTTAGCATAATAGTGGTGTAGCTGGACTCTAATGGATTGCTGCCACATTACACTACTAAGGATCTTTACCACAAGAGAAATTAAAACACTGAGTAATTTAACAGTACTAGTTTCATTTTATCCTGATTTTGCTGGGGTGTAAATGTTTTCAAACACACAATGCTGTTGACAATCAGTACAGTACATTTTGCAATAGAGCATTTATAGACTTATAAAATGCATCAGACATTAAGACAGGTGTGTTATATTGATAAATATGTTGACCAAAATTAAAGTGACACCAGTAATATATGTGAAAGAAGAAGAGCTGCGTGCTGGGTTGGAAATATAGCTGGAAAGGCAGAGGGGAATTACTGTGCAAGAGAGATGGCATGAGGCCAACTGTCTCTGGATAATAGCCTTCTAGGTATTTGCAGATTAACTAGGTACTTGGAGGAGTAATACAGACCTCCTTCCTCTCCCCAGCTACAACACATGGCAAATAAGAACTTCAAACCCATCTGACTTTTCTGGTTTGCTTTGATGTAAGATACCTTCTCCCCAGATGTGGTCCAGTCAAACCGATACCTTATTTTGGATATAAGGGTGGATGGAAGAATCTTTTGTGGTCCATATGAAACATAGATATAAAATGTTAAAAATATATAAAATATTTTGACTTAATAATTTTTGAGACAGTTGTGTCAATTTTTCAACAAAAACAAAACAACCAAATCCTAAAACACTTGTTTTAAAATATTGCAGCTTTTCCATATGCTAATCAGTTTCTAGCCTAACCTGTTCTCTGAATTTAACCCGAAACCAGAAGGAGTTTGATTTCCCTGATATTCATCTTTCTATGAATTTGTCAAGAAAAAGCAATCGTTTATATTTTGTTACCAAGACATCTAAAGGAGAGGAATGACACAGCATTCATAAGGATTGTATGCTACAGAAGTGAAAAGAGGGATTTCTAAAAAAAATGTTACTGAACATGACACATACTAGTTCCCCTGGCATCAAGTAATAAGAACAGAGAGAGAGACAAAAGCCATGTATAAGTAGGTGCCTTGTAGCCATCAGTTCAGATTACAGCATGAAAAATAGTTCACAATAAATAACATCCAAGGACTCTCTAGGAAAAGTAAAAGGTACATAACACAAAGAATGATTTAGAGATAGAATCACACTCAGACTTAAATGCATTCATCATGTTCATCATTCACTGAAACTCCCACAAACTCCTGAAGTTTAACTGGGTCCTCAACCCAAATTTCCCTTACTGCTGTTAAAACGCCACGTTTGTTTGTATTAGGTGTCCTCAGATGACCAAATCTTCTACAAAAACAATTCGGGACCCCTGGGGCACCTCATGCTTTCCTGTGCATGCATGAGGAGACAGTCACCATGTCATCTTGGGGAAGCCCATGGGCTACAGAGAACCTTCTGGAAGAGGCTGAGTGGCCACCCTCAGGGCTGAGAGGAGGTGCAAGCAGTAAAGGGAGTGGGCTACGGTGGGAGGCAGAACCCATCCTGCCTTCGGGGGCAAAGTCTGTCCTTCAAACCTAGGCCCCTCAGCCTGAGGAAAGCGCAGGGACTCACTGACAAGAGTTCTCTGCCACACGTGTGGTAGAGGGCTGTTTGAAATTGTTTTTGAGTCTCTCACTGAGCCTGTATCACCTGCCAGGGCCATTTATTTCACTTTCTGAGAGAAATGTCATCTTCCAGCTTATTTGCTCCAATAGCAAATAAGGGCCTGGAAATCTCTCCTGAGGCAGTTGTGCCTGTCAAGGCTGGTCAAGCCAGGCTGTGGCCTGCCTTAGAGCAGCAAGGAGCCTCCCTGATAACTGAGTGGCATCGTGAGGGTTGCCATTTACCACATCTCTGCGTTGCAGGGACTGCAGCCACAATTTACACCGATGTAACAGGAATGCCTCAGACCGTGCCTAATGTGCTCCATGCTCCAGAGTCCAAATCCCTGCTGGACAGGCTGGGGTGACATACTGTGTGGGCTGAGGAAGGAGGGGTGATGCACAGCGCAGGGACAATTTGACGAGGAGAAGGAAGGGCCCTGATGACGTCCTCACAAGTGCTGCGAGCAGCTGATGCATCAGCCTCTGACTAGCACTTCCGCAGCCCAGATGGCGTGGGGAAGAGCAGACGCTGTGTGATGCCTTGTGCTGCTGGAGAGGGTCATCCCTTCTACATGCTTCTGGGTCTGAGGAGAAAAGGTGACCCCAACTGGGGCTTGTTTCACAGCTGGCAGCGGACCAGCGACTGCTCTCTGGATCTGCTTGGCTGAATCGAGTTTCAAGCAAAGCAGTACTAATTTGCTTCATCTGATGATCAGTCTCATTATGCACGCTGTTCTCCTCTTAACTTCCTTGAGTCATATTTTACAATGTGAAGTCCCAAATCCTCTTTCTGTTCCTCTTTTGTATGTGTACATACACATCTGTCCAACTAGGCAGATGCTGATTTAGCAGAGTTGGGAGTAAAGAAGAAAAAAGAGAGAGAAGTACCTTTGATACCAACTTGGTGCACCCCAGCTTGTTTTTCTTGGGCCAGAACAGAATGGAAACCACAAAAGACCCTGAGAGTGATCTAATCCTTTCCCCAGGCCAAATCATGGGAGTATCTTGACATACCTGAGAGTAATCCAAAAACCTCCATGTACTTAAAAATCTCCAATGTTCCATTCTCCACATCATCCTCAGATTACCAGTTTTAGTGCTTTATTTGTTTTAGTGCTTTATTTATCTTCATTGCTGGAAAATGTTTCCCTATGTCTAACCATAAATTCACTTGTAAGAATGACACGTTAGTCCGTTTGTTATTCACTGGAGTTGTGGAGAACCGTTTATTTCCTTTATTTTTACTGCTTCCAGAAAAATGTTGGTTGTGTCTGTACGATCAGGTCCTCAGTCCTAGGGCCGCATGTACAGGCTGGCTGTGTCCTGACTGGCGGCAACCACCCCTTTTTGTGGCCTTCGGTTCCCCTGGGAGGCCACCCGCATGGACAAACATAGTCCAGCCTCTCTCAGTAGTAGCTCCTGCTGCTGTCACAACACAAAGGCAACACAGAGCAAGCGTTACCTGGGACCCTGAGGACAATTATGTTTTGCTCTGTATGTGTCATGCAGAATGGTAGAATTTGCTTCCATGCAAAGTGGCCTTTGCTGTGTATTATCATAGAATCATAGAATATCCTGAGTTGGAAGGGACCCTTAAGGATCATCAAGTCCAACTCTTGACACCGCACAGGTCTACCCAAAAGTTCAGACCATGTGCCTAAGTTCACAGTCCAATCTCTTCTTAAATTCAGACAGGCTCGGTGCAGTGACCACTTCCCTGGGGAGCCTGTTCCAGTGTGCAACCACCCTCTCTGTGAAGAACCCCCTCCTGACGTCCAGCCTAAATTTCCCCTGCCTCAGCTTAACCCCGTTCCCGCGGGTCCTGTCACTAGTGTTAATGGAGAAAAGGTCTCCTGCCTCTTGACAACCCCTTACGAGGAAGTTGTAGACTGTGATGAGGTCCCCCCTCAGCCTCCTCTTCTCCAGGCTGAACAGGCCCAGTGACCTCAGCTGTTCCTCGTACGTCTTCCCCTCCAGGCCTTTCACCATCTTCGTAGCCCTCCTCTGGACACTTTCCAACAGTTTCATGTCCTTTTTATACTGTGGTGCCCAGAACTGCACACAGTACTCGAGGTGAGGCCGCACCAGCGCAGAGTAGAGCGGGACAATCACCTCCCTTGACCTACTAGCGATGCCGTGCTTGATGCACCCCAGGATACGATTGGCCCTCCTGGCTGCCAGGGCACACTGCTGGCTCATATTCAACTTGCTGTCTACCACGACCCCCAGATCCCTCTCTTCTAGGCTGCTCTCCAGCGTCTCATCGCCCAGTCTGTACATGCAGCCAGGGTTTCCCCGTCCCAGGTGCAGGACCCGGCACTTGCTCTTATTGAACTTCATGCGGTTGGTGATCGCCCAGCTCTCCAACCTGTCCAGATCCCTCTGCAAGGCCTTTACGCCCTCATTCGAGTCCACAACTCCTCCAAGTTTGGTGTCATCAGCAAACTTGCTCAAAATACCCTCTATTCCTACATCCAGATCGTCTATAAAAATATTGAAAAGTACCGGCCCTAAAATGGAGCCTTGAGGGACCCCACTGGTGACCGCCCGCCAGCCTGACGCAGCTCCATTTACCATAACCCTTTGGGCCCTGCCCGTTAGCCAATTGCTCACCCATCGTATGATGTTTTTATTTAGCTGTATGGTGGACATTTTGTCCAGTAGGATCCT
The DNA here is from genome assembly GCF_009819795.1 of Aythya fuligula. Taxonomy (NCBI): domain Eukaryota; kingdom Metazoa; phylum Chordata; class Aves; order Anseriformes; family Anatidae; genus Aythya; species Aythya fuligula. Next base: position 537,907 of record NC_045569.1, on the reverse strand, counting down.
ATGGGAAACCGTGTCAAAAGCCTTGCTGAAGTCCAAAAAAATCACATCAGCTGGTTTCCCTTGGTCCACCATACGGGTGATCTTATCATAAAAGGAAATCAGGTTAGTTAGGCAGGACCTACCCTTCACAAACCCATGCTGGCTGGGACCAATGACTGCTTTGTCCCCCAGGTGCGCCTCAATAAGTCCGAGAACCAACTTCTCCATGATTTTACCAGGCACTGACGTGAGACTGACAGGCCTGTAATTGCTAGGGTCTTCTTTCTGACCCTTCTTGAAAATTGGCACAACATTTGCCAGCTTCCAGTCTACCGGGACCTCTCCAAATTCCCAGGATCATTGAAAAATAATTGAAAGAGGTTCCGCGATGACATCCGCCAGCTCTTTCAGCACCCGGGGATGAATCCCATCCGGACCCATGGACTTGTAGGGATCCAGGTGGAGTAGCAAATCCCGCACACGTTCAGGGTCAGTTGGGAGTTTGTCATCCCCACCGTCCCGGCCCTCCAGCTCAGGGCACCCTGGGTCCCGAAGCCCATCATCGGCATTGAAGACAGAGGCAAAGAAGGCGTTAAGCGTCTCTGCTTTGCCTACATCATCGTCTGTGAGGAGACCTTCCCTATCAAGGAGTGGCCCTATGTATTCTTTAGTTCTCCTTTTTCCATTTACATATCTAAAAAAACCCTTTTTATTTTCTCTCACAGACACAGCCAGCTTCAACTCTAGCTGTGCTTTGGCCACTCGAACTTTCTCCCTACAAACACGAACAGCATCCCTGTATTCTTTCCATGACGCCTGGCCCTCCTTCCAGTAGCGAAACACTCTCTGTTTCCGCCTAATCTCCTTTAGAACATTCCTGGTTAGCCACGCCGGCCTCCTGCCCCGCCTGCCTGACTTGCGATATTTTGGAATTGCCTGATCTTGTGCTTCTAGGAGGCATCGCTTAAAGAGTGACCAGCACTGGTGGACATCGAGGCCTTCAAGAGCAGTTTCCCAGGGGACCTTGCTGACTAGTTCCCTGAGCAGCCTGAAGTCCGCTTTCCCCATATCTAGGGATGAGGTTTTGGTGGCACTTTTCCTTCTGTCACCATAAATTTTTTTTTATTATCCAAAAGTCCTTGAATTAATCTCATTCTCTTGGTTTGTGTACAAAGGTACATCTGTAAATATTGCTTAAGACAACATTCCTTATCTTCAGTGTAGTAGAGTTGCAACATTTTATTTATTTATTTATTTTTAATTTTATGAATATTGAATATAACTGCTTATGAATCTTTTGTCTGTATCATGTGATAGTGCAAACTCAGTCAGGCTTCAGAAATTTATGCACCCTCATTGTGCAATCATTGTAAAAATAGTTCTTAAATTAAACACAAACACTTTATGCATATGATGGAGGTATTATATTGTGGCTACAGTCCTTTCTGCTAAAAGATTATACCTAGGAAAAGTCATAGAAAGTTTTGCTAACTGGAAGCATGTTTAAGAAATGTACGGTAGTGCTATTAACGAAAATTGTTATCCTTGTTTTTAATTTATGCAATTTTTATCTGACCAGTCTGTAGTAATTTATATAGATACAGCTTTTGGATGTCTGTTTTTGTTATTAAATAATAACAAAAAATCCTCTTACATAAAAAGTCAGTTACCTGCAGGAAGAGGTTCCTATTAACATATATTGAAAACAGAAGGTCTAAGGCCGTATCTCTGTGAAAGATCACCAGCTTCAGCACAGTGCTCCTTGTCTGCTCTCATGTCGTAATGCAGTGGGAGAAGAAAGGCAGTGATATTTTCTGACCCAGTCAAGGGTGTGTTGACCTTGTACTGTGTTGATGAACAGGACTTTGGAAGACTACATGAAAGCATCTCAATAACAGTGCGTTGTTTAAAGGAAAGTTACTTTAAGAACACACGAGAATTTTAAGATCCCATATGCCAAGGAATAATTGTTCTTGATTAAAAATAAATAAAAAAAAAATAAAAAGGTGTGTTTATGGCCTGGAAATTTATGAACCATTAGAAATTAAAGCTCTCCAGGCAGTTTAATTTTCTTTCTTAATTTGGCTACCTCTAAATTCAAGATCCCCTAACCTTTCTTCAAATATTGCAACTCATCAGCCTGTGAAATAATTAGGCTGATTTTCTGGGGATGTCAAAGATATGTTTTTTCTTGAACCACAAGTAATGAATTAGTACACATTCTTGTAAACATTTCTGTCCTGTGGCTTCTGTTAGCAGTTAGATGTGTGGTTTGAAAAAAAACTCTTAAAATATTAACTTAAATATAGTAAAATAATCACTATATATGTCGCTATAATAGTCACTTATAATGCTGAAATTGCTTCTAGATTATTATTATTATTTTTTTAATTACTTTTCACTTGTGCTTTGATGAAGCCATCTAGATGGTAGGACCATGCACAACACAATCCCTTCAATCTGTAGGCATTGTATGTGGAAATGGGAGAAACATAATGTAAGCAAAACAACCAAGCCTGTACCTGGGGCCTGAACTCTTCAGCAGAGTCCTAAAGACCTATGTAAACCCTCTAAAAATTGCTTGAAACGGGTTTGAATAGCATCTATGTCTTTCTGGTGTTGGTGAAGTATTAAATTCACTAAAAATGAAATTCATCTATGCAATCATGAATAACTGTAAATATAACCTGTAGAATTACCATTGTAAATCTACAGATGCCATTTGCCTTTTTAAGGCTGCACTTAACCCGTTTGCCTTTAGGGTACATTGCGCCCTAAAGAGGAATTGTGAATAACTACAAATATTAACTTCAGAAGCCCAGTTTTAAGACCTGTATCCATCCAAACAGAGAAGAAGAGCACTATCATTTGACAGACAGTGTTACAGCCTAACATTTTGTAAATACTCATACTGCCAACAATGCTTGGTAGAAATTGAACATGTGAGTAAAGCTGAAAGAAAAAGACATCTGAGGAATTTGTATAAAATTTGCAGTGAAACAAGGTCACGTTAATCAGTTAATCACTTTCTTCTTCTTACTATTAGCATGGTTTGTACCATTTCTGATACTTAGTCTTTCAGTATAGCAGCAGTCACCAGTGCTGGATTGGAAGATGACTATTCAGTGCACAGGAAACTGGTGCACATGAAAAGACAGATATGAGCATGCATACATACGAACGATTTCCCATTAAAATCAATATTGGATCTTCTGTTATTAAATCTGAGTATCAAAATTCACTCAAGGCACGTTTCTGTAATCCCAAGCAACAAGACTGTTCACAGGGTGCAATGAAACAGCTAGGAGCATCACTAGTATTGATTAATGCAATAGGACTGAGGGCAGAAATTAAGCTGGGGATAGGGGTCTCCATTAAAAATGTTTATTGCCAAGTGCTCACGTATCACTTCAGTTCCTCTGTAGATCTGAAGAAAAAAGAAAACAACAACAACAACAAAAATATTAGAACTTTCTTCAGGGATGAAGAAAGTCATTTAGCTGACATGTTCATCACAGAAATTTTGCTTCCTTTCTTTACTCCAATCTTATTTAGGGTGCTAAGAGTGCTAATAAAACCTGATAGAAGTACCAGTTTGGGAAAATAGTTAAGTAGGTGCTTAACACAAAGCAACACTTTAAACAAAATATATACTTTTCCAGTTCAGCATTCAGTAGTCTGAATCTCAGAGTGGGAAAACAATCTCTGTTATGATATCTCAAGTTGGATACATCAAAATAGCTCCCCCTGCCACCCTTTGTATTCTTCTTATCCCACCAAATTAAATAACTTAGCCAGCAGCTCCACCAGTTTGTAATCAATTCAGGAAAACATCCCATAACAAAGAACAGTGAATATATCGATACCATCTGCTCATCCTGCCACTTTCTCCAAGCTTGCCAGTAACTTCAGAACCTGATTGTCTGGCAGGGACTTTTCAGAATGACCCACCTAGATCTGTGTGACTCTGCAGGTATCGACAGCTGCTCCAAGGCTGCTTGCTTTTACATCCATCTATTTCACTTGGTGTTCCAGGCTCGTACAGAGATATCTCAGATCTAAGCATAAAATTTTGCAGCATTCAAGCATCTGGAGGACTAAAATGGTACTCCACTTTTTAAAAATCAGGAGACAGTTACTGATGTTTTTGTTTATTTGTTTTTATGAGTCCTTTTGAGTTGCATCAGCCCTGTAATAAAACCTTCTCTATTTGCCTGTGCTTCTACCCAGAGCCAGAGCAAGGAACGAGTAGCAGGAAGAATTCTGATGAACCTTCATATGAACCCCTGTGAGCTCTGGATTTGTTTCTGTTTGCTCCTTACTGTTCTGTGGAGTCCTGTTGCTCTAAACTCACGCATTACATTTATATGATTCCTACCTTCTTTCCATGTTAAATTTTGTCTAAGTTTAGCTTTAGAATGAGGTAGCCTAGGATGTAGTAATGGGACTAGGAAGCAGAGTGTATAGCTAAAAATATGGAGGAATAATTTCAGGCACTGAAGAGAAACTTCTGAACAATTAGCAGACAGTAGAATGCTACTGGCACAATGCACATGTGAAGGATTTAAGACAGAGTATGCAGGAAAAACTTCCTACACCCTTGCACTGACAAGCAATTACCGGTGTAGCAGCACAAGACCCTACTCATGTCTCTGATGAAAAACTTCCATTGCACTAACTCCAAAGGAAAAAATGGTTCACAACGCTGTGTGGATTCCTGTCTCCATCTCCGGCAAGGCTTAGCAAAACCTGCATCACTATAACGTATACTTATATGTATCCTAAGAAAACAAGAGATCAGTTAAACCAGGACAGAAAAGCTCAGAAACTTGCCAGTGCTATAGTTAGCCTGCACCCTGCTGGTGACCTATCCTAATCCCTCTCAACTGGAAGGTTTGCCATCTGGTGGGGGTCTTGGCCCACAAACAGCAAATGCTGTGATCTCAGTTCAGTTTCCAGCTGTTAGCTGTTCTCACAAAACCAGTGTCACTCTTACTGGGGAGCCTCAAACACAGACTCATTCTCCCCTGGTCAGTGAGGCAGGTCACATCAGGGAAGCGTGGCTCTTAGACCACAGTATCAGGTTGGCAGGAACTTGTACCTGTGCTGATATACTAGAACAGCGGCATATCCAGCTGTCAGCAAAAACCTCTTGTTATATCCTTTGTACTCCAGCTTCAGCAAAGCACGTGAGCTTACCCCAGAGCAGTGTGCAGGAGCTCCACACCTTGCCTCAAGGCCCATGAGCCCAGCCCACAGATCCTGATCGAGGGCAGGCAGGGCAACCTGCTGCTCCATTCTCCAGAGCTACCATCCACACAGATAAATCAGGAAAAGAACTGCTGTTATCCCTGCTTCATAGCTGATGAACTCTCAAAGAAAAACTGAGCAAAATAGAACTGTGATTTACATTTGCATTTCCTCAGTCCAAAGCCAGCAGTATTAACAATTCCAATCTTCTTCTCACAGTTCTAACATGCACACACACATAAACAGGGTGAAATGACTTTTTTTTTTTTTTTTGAATAATTTTTCACATACTGAGCACACAATAATCTGCACAACACATCATTATTTGTAACATTTTATCAGTCAGTGCTCAGAGATTAAGTCAGGGATACTGCCTGATGCTTGTGCCCAAGCCCTCAGTGCTTCTTGGAAGTATGTCAGAGGAAGGAACAGCTAAAAGGCTGGAAAAAAAACAGCAAAGGAAGCAAAGTGTGTGTGAGTGAGTGAGAGCAAGAGAAAAATCCAGTCAGGCCAAAATTCTCTGCTTGCCAAAAACAAGCTGAGAGATCTATTTCCAAAAGAAATGAGTCAAACCAGGGAAACAAAAACAATAATGCTGTGTGCAACTTAAAGCAGCAGCTGCTATCTGAGAGAAAACATGAGATGAGTTAGAAGACACAGAATATTAGTCTTTTTTTTGGTTCTCAAATTACTACTTTTGTGAAGCTTTTGGCTGAAAAATATTTGACCTAATCACATCTGTTTCGACAACTTAAATGAGAGGCCCGGCAGCTGTAGCTGGCAAAAGGATCCCAAAAGCTGCAAACACCATTCCAATATTTGTCCTCTTGTCTGAACAATCTAGGGATAACATAAACTCTATACCCCAAAATTGCCTATGCAGTGCATAACCACTTAGAGATGAATGCTGCAGCCACCCTGCAAACAAGCCTGCTTCTTAATTCAGCTATTTCTTGCCTTAGCCTCTGGAAATGGGAACCTATTACTTTGATGAATGTAATGTATATAATATTCTTGCAAACAACTGAAGCCTTTTTGTCTACACCCAGATCCAAGAGTAAAAAAAAAAAAAAAGGTTGCTGAAGAGATGTGAGTGCTGACAAGTTAGAAGACTTGTTAGAAAGTCTCACAAGTAAGTTGAAGCCAATCTGTCTGAGTCTTCAGTGAATACAGAAAAGATGTCTTGCAGAAGGTTCAAATAGCATACAGAAGTATTCTTATTGATACACAAATATATAAATAGCCAGAAAAAAAAAAAAAAAAAAAAAAAAGAGAGAGAGAAATATCATTAATATAGTTACACAAAAAGGATCTGGCTAGATGATCTAAGCTGTTTTTTTGTCCCTCTGTAACCTGCTGGGTTTTATTTAGTGAGAATTTCCTGTCTGTAATTTTCATTGGCACATCAATTTTCTTGCAGTGCCTGATTCTTTTTCAACATCTGCTGCTCAGTTTGATGGTATTAATTTTGGATTTTTCCCCAGATCAGATTAGTTGAAGATTGTGGTGAATGTTGGCAAAAGATCTAAGTTTCCTGTCTCTCTTTTCTCATCTCCCTAATGAAAAACTGTTTTCTTGAGATTCACAATCATTGCTATTATTGCACCTGATACTGAAAATCATAAAATGGTCATGGAACTGTTATACATACTAGTAGAAATAGGTTTTCTTCTCCCTCCAAATTTCTCTCCACCTGTGTATACACATACTTATTATTCATGGTTATTGTGTCCATGATTTGTAAACAAAAATGTTTACACATACATGATGAAAATGTTGTTTTTTAAATGTATGTAAATGCTGAAGCATTATGCTATAAACACTACTGAGGCAGGTGGGTTTGGATAGGGTGTACACCTAACACTTGGCTTACACGTGATGATAGATTATGTATTTTACATATCCAGAATCACAGAACACCAAAATATGAACAAATGCACTGATACATTGCATTTTTTGTTGTTGTAGTCAATAGTCACAGACGGGTGCTTTACTTTATTAACCACATTTCAAACATAGTCCTTACCCCAAGGAACTCACAATCTGTGTTTAAGGAAAGAGACGAGATGCTCTCAGGCAGAGTGAAGGGAGATGCTCAGGAAATAATATTTCTCAGTATGATCAGTGGCAGCATCGTACACTAACAATGTGACACTATTTTTGCACAGATGATGGCAATTTAGATGTTTGAGCAGAAGCATGTAGCAGCTCTGGGGAATCCCTTTGACTATGTTGCCTATTGTTTTGGTTTAACCCTGGCAGGCAGCTAAGCACGACACTGCCACTCCCTCCGTCCCTCCACAGTGGGATGACAGAAAGAATCAGAAGGTAAAAAGTGTGAGAACTTGTGGGTTGAGATTAAGATAGTTTACTAGGTAAAGCAAAAGTTGCGTGTGCAAGCAAAGAAAAACAAGGAATTGACTCACTACTTCCCATGAGCAGGCAGATTTCTTGGGAAGGCAAACATAATCACTCCAATGTACCCTCCTCATCCTTCTTTCCCCAGAGCTTTTATTGCTGAGCATGATGCCAAATGGTATGGAATATCCCTTTGGTCAGTTTGGGGCAGCTGTCCTGGTTGTGTCCCTTCCCAACTTTTTGTGCACCCCTGGTCTCCTCACTGATGGAGCAGCAGGAGAAGCAGAAAAGTCCTTGACTCTGTGTAAGCACTGCTCAGTAATAACTAAAACATTGCTGTGTTACCACTACTGTTTTCAACAAAAATCCAAAACACAGCATCATATGAGCCTCTACAAAGAAAATTAACTCAGACAAAACCATGAAATCAGTGTAGAAAAGGAAGAGAGAAAGGTACATTGGATGCTCGTTTGAAAAGCACAAAGTGTGAAAGTGGCAACAAGCCAGCCTAGGGAAGGAAGCAAAGGGTGGCAAGCAGAAAGTGAATGCAAACCATCTCTCCTTAGCTGTGTTAGAAGAAGAAAACTAGTTAAGTAGTGTTACATGAAAGAGGGTACATTAATTTACCTTACTTAAATGAGAAATGGGTAAACTCTGTATTGCCCAAATTAAACTCTACTGCCTGCATTTGTCCTTGACTATGGTACTGCGAAGATATAGTTAAAGCAACAAGCTAGGAAAATGGTCTTCGCAGCAACATTCTAGATGGATACGGACAGAGCAAAATGCAGTGGCACCACCAGTAGGAAGGAAGGTACAGTAATCAAGATGTGATATGAAGACTCACTGGATAAGCATTTTAGCTGTGAGGGTAGTATTGAAGAAGTTATACCTGAGACTAAAAGAAAAAAAGAAAAGACTGACCTTGCAAGACTTAGGTATAATGTGATTGTGAGGACCCAGAGAGCATTACAAGACAAATATGATGCTCCTGTTATTGGTCTAAGTAAGCAGCAGGATGGCAGCATTATCCACAGAGTTTTAAAAAGGAAATGACAAGGAGGTAGCTTGGAGAGAAAGATTAAAAGCTCTGTTTTAGTCATGTTGAGCTTAAGCTTATGGCCAGACAACCACAAGCAACATCAGGAAGACAGACCAATTTTCCTTTGAGCAGAATGAGACAGGTTTGAGGTCTGGAATACAGAAATAAAGCTGTGAGTCCTCTAAAGAGAGATGGCAAATTTAGATTAGGTTAGTATGAGTTAAATAGTTCATGCACAAATAAGTTCTGAATACCTGAAAGTGATAAGAAGGAGAGGCCCTTTACATATAAGTGTAGCATGCATAAATGCCAGACACAATGAATATACCTTCCACACTGCATCTAGGACCTATATAATTGCATATCCATTTTACTTCAATTTTACTTCATTAATGAGATGCCTTTTTTTTCTTTTTTTCTTTTTTTTTTTTTTTTGTTTTTTTTTTTTTTTTTTTTTCTTCAAAGCACTGTGTTTATGCTGCCACTTTTTGTAAAGGGGACCAAAATACAGCTGCAGCTTGGTGTAGGTATCTGGTAACTTGATGTTAGAATCTTAAATAAAATAAATCAGCCTGATCTGAAAAATAATCTTCAGAGAGTAGGAAATCCTGATTAGCGTAGAGGCTGATCTTTGTCCTAATTTATAATCAAACAAACAATAGATATCCATCAAGCTGTTCTTCTCACAGGTTCTGAAAAATAATTATTTTGTTTTTAAATATATGGAAGGTGTTCAGAAACTGTTGGCCAGAGAGATCTGAGAACTATCGGCTGCTTGTGGGTAATTTATTGCCTGCATTTGTGTATTAGCAAGATCTGTCATTTAGCTTTGTAGAAACCCATATGCTTTCATGAGGCACTTGACTTTTATAGTTGTTCCATTTAAAAATCAGCTGTCCTCACTATTTCACTTCTAGATCTTTTGATCCTTATGCTTTAATGTACTGGACTGTTCAAAGTTAGTGGGAGCTGTCAAGTGTACAAATGATATTTTAGCTTGATTAGCTCTGGCTTACCGTCCTTGGCATGAACTACACATAAGTGCATGCAAATATTATTGATTCAGAGTGATTGATCTATAATATTGTTCTGGAGGTGAATTATTACAGAACCAGGAGAACTAAGTGCTCTGTCTAAGCTGTACCATTAGCAGCAAGACTTTGGAAGGCTAATTTTTAAACTACAGTCTCCTTGGATTTGGGGTATTAACTTCCTTTGAGTAGGCACAGACAGGCTCAGTTCACAGCACTAAAGCTTCCCATTTGTTTATGTACCTTTACATGAAATGTGCACTTTCTCTTCATAGTTGGAATTTTACACATATCTCTACATATTACTGATAACATTTAGATCAGCTTCATTATACCACAGTCATGGTAGATACCTGTAGATTTTGATGCCACCCAATGAGCATTCACAGCAACGGGTATGTCTGCCTATATCTTTCTAAAGGTGTGACAACTGCTTCTGTTCTACAGCCACTTTCCCAGGTATATCACATCGGAAAACTTGCATTTTCAGCTCATCAAGTACTCTAAGAATTAGCGGGTAGCTGTTCTTATGTGTATACAGGTATTTTAAGTTTGATACAGAGCAATTTCTAGATACTACTTCTTTTCAGTCCTTAAACACGGTTGCTGCATGTTACCCCTGCTGACATACCCCAGAATGGGCAAAATAGCCAGCTATAGCCGAAGTCACTTTAAATATGCTTCAGTGGCAGAATTTAAACAGAGGTGTGGAAGGCAGTGCCTCTTATTAGTAAGTGTGCTGATGTCTCCCATTTTAAAACCCCATTTTCAAATAACGTTTAACTCTGCCAAACTTAATCATTTAGTCTGAAATTTTATTTGCCAGGTGATTTGCATCATAGAAAAGCCCATTGCAAAATTATTAATTCCATCTTCAGAGCTGGGTCTGGACACATTGTCAATGATGAGGACAGAACAAAGCACTGAAGAGCTATTCGCAGCCATTGCACTGAACATGGCTGAGGTCCAGTGGTAAAAAATATTACAGTAAATCATAATGTATGTGCTTGAGAAGGAAGTATAACAAATTAAAGCACAACAGCAACCCATGCTCTGGAAAGCCTGAACTCTGGAGTTTCTGTCCCTGCAATCTGCTCTTGGTAACATTATTTTTGTATGCATTTAAGCATAGAAAATATTCATCTGTTTGCTTTGTCAATAGTTTCAGCATCATTTAAGAACTCCATTTTGTTGGCTGAAGAAAACATTACTGCAGGAGATGCATAAGCCAGCAGTATGTTTCAGGATGAATGTAAAAGGCTTGCAGCAAGACCATTTCATGAGAAACTATGCCATCTGGAGCATTAAATATGGCCATGGCACAAGTTCTTTCTAGCAGGTATCTCAAACACAAAGAATCACATTTCCCTGAATCTGGTCATAGATGACTCCACATTTCTCAGTAAATTGAATGGCCTTTGCTTGCGGCTGTATCTGTGCCGTCATGCAAGGAACAGATTGACTCTGGCTTGCAACTGTTGGATTACTCCCTGGAGCTGACAAGTGCTCCGTCTTAGCCACATGCGCTTTGTTCAGTCTTTCAAAAGCCCTTTAAGCTTCCACTGATTAGAGGTGGCTGTACTGCCAACATAGCTTTGCTTTGGTTTTGGACAGCATTTGTAGCTCAGGTGCTTCATTGACTTAAAGGTACATGTGAAAATCTAGTTTGGGAAATTTACAGGAAGTGCTTCTATCAAAAGGCAATGACCACATACTGCTTTATTTTGGGGCACAATGTGATGAGTCATTTTTCTTTATCTTTATCTTTGGGATCTGGCTTGAATTTTCCTTTGAAAAATAAAAGTGTAACTGATTCTAGATGCTTTAGCATTGTTTTCCAACATATTCTTCCTCATTACTATCTAAAAACTGCTAATATTTTTATATTATTTCCATCAAATACATGTAGAGAAACATAAACAGCAACACAATTTCATGGAAATAAATTTTGTGAACTTTGTTCTTTTTAAAGCTAAGTTTCAGTTTGAGAGTATGTTTTAGCTGATAATTGTTATTTTTTCACTGGAGAACATATTTAAAAAAAAAATTTAAACACCACAGTAGTGATGTTTAAATAAACCACACACAGTAGTGTGGCGTTAATTAAAATATGTATACATATATATTTTGTAAAAATTTTGTAAAAATATTTTGTAAAGGTTTTATTTAAACACCACAGGAAATTGAAATACAAAAGACTAAATGTCTTTTGGGAAAATGTCAGGGTGCCAAAACACTTGTATTGATAAACTAAGGACTCATTGACTAGTGAACATAGGAGACAAGCGGATCTGGAAACATTCCACAATCAAGAAACTCAGGGCTGGAACACCCTCAGGAACAGGCATTCTTGCGATTTTCTTAGGACAACATCTTGCATTTATTCTGTGAATGGAGCTGCATTATCACAGTATGAAATGCTTTGCCATAAGTTTCATACCAATTCTGTTACTGTTACAAAACATTTGTAAAATGGAACCAGAAAGGTCACTTCATTTTGCATCTGTGAAAGGCTCTAAAAATCTCTGGGGTAGAATTTTCTGGATCTCAGTGGAATTACACCTACTTATACCTGGTTGGAATTTGGTCCCTGCAATCCTTTTTGTCTTTCTTACTGAAGTGAGGTAGAGTGAACACTCATTCTTGACAGGGATCAGTCAGATGTGTCAAAAGCAGGAACAGAATTACTTAATTTTTGTCATTAGACACAATCCAAAAATATTAGGGATTTTTAAAAAGGTTACTTTTTGAGAATTGTTCAGTGTTCTTACTTTTTAATTTGCCTGCAGGCAGTAAAAACGATGCAGCATGAAAGAAGTATAAGTTCTTGTGGTATTTTCTGAATGACTGAAATCTTGAAGTCTCAGAAGTCCTTTGTATTTTTTGCAAGATTTTCATCATCAAAAAGTCTAGATAGATAAGCTTCCAGATTTTGGGGTACTTAGTCAAACTGATCAAATGGGTTTGCAGGTCACCCCCTTTAAGACTACATTTTAGTAGTACTAGCATTTTAGTATTTCTCTGTCTTCTCATGCATTGATTTTAACACTTCTTGAGTATATAAAATGCGAGCTTTTAGTCCAGGCTTGTGCTAAATTGCCACAGTTTCATAAGAGAATAACAAAAGCGGAAGATTTGGCAGCAAGCCTCACAGAAAACTGTTCCCACAGCTCAAGCAGTATCATGAGTTGTGACAACTATTTGAAAGTCATTAATGCAGAATTCAGTATGCTATCTAATATATTGCAGCCTGCCATCTGATGGAGATTTCTGCCTCAAAGGTTGTACACTTCAATATAAAGATATACTGTTGATTTTTTTCAAGACCATGGTTCAGGGAACTATGAATGTTCACAGTCTTGTTTTCTTCTTCAAATTTCATTGTTTTAAGAAATATTCCTTTACTAAGTATCTGAGGGTATGTTCATTTTGTAATAACAACAACTACTTGTGAAAGAAAGGAGTAAGTATGTTTTGCACAAACCTTACCCAAAAGCAGGTAGAATAATCATGCAATGATACACCGTTAGGAGAGAAACCTGGAAATCTCCAACAGGAGGAACCAATAGACTAGCTGTCTCCCCAGAAGAGCAGGCCCATAAAGACCTGGACCAATATCAGTCTGTTTCTTTTATTTCCTTTTACCTTAAGTAGAAACACTAAATATCTTCCAGAGAAGCTGCATATTGCTGACAGCAAATGGATGACTATGCTTTTGCTTACACTGATATAGTAATTTTTATAATCATTAAAACCATTAATACCACCTTGATTGTTTCCATGATCTTAAAAAATTCCTAGCACACGTAAGAACAGAATGTGGGCCTGCAACATCATCATCATCTCTCATAGAAAACCTGCCCTGGGAAGCAAATCTCCACAATATTTTTGCTGTTCATCTCCCATTGCCTGTGTTCCCCTTGTTAGCACATTTTCAGGAAATGGTGGAAGACTACCACATCTGTATAGCCAGAAGACCAGCTCCTTGTCAGGGCCTCCATCCACAAGTGCACAAAACACTTCAGGTGTCTCCTGAGGGCTATACTATATCAGGTCGTCATAGTGCTCATGTTGCTAATTCAGCTCCTTCAACATTCAAGCTATCCTGCAATGGTAGGATTCATTTTGCTCAAAACTTTAAAACATGGTCAACTATTAGCTGTGCTATTTTTGGCAAACATACAAATACACACATTTTCTTTGACTGCTACTTTTTCAAAATCACCATAATTTTCAGCAGTTGCAAAGTAATTAATCCTGCTAGCAACCCTCAACCCTCATTTTTACAGATAATTAATGGACGGGGGGCAGCCAGTTGTTTCTATTATAGTTGGAGAGATCCTTTGTTCTCAATCTTCAGTTTACATGGCAAAATGTTTCATGCTAAATTTATCATTGTTGATTATTTGCTCGAATGCTCTGGGTGGCCTTTTGGGATTTTTATGGAGCCTGCTGGTGTGTTGCTTGACAGCTATACCACAGTATAACAAAGCTATGATTATACACACTAGTAAACAACTCCCCTTCAAAGAGGAAAAAGAAAATAGGGAGACAAGAGAGAAAGCTGCATAAGATATGAGGGAGTTTGTTTTTAGACTTGAGGTTTATGTTTGGTTAGACAATGGCAAGGGCAAAACCAACTTCTTTGCCCTCCTGTAATTACCACCCAGGGTGAACAACTCCCTTCTCATATAGACATTTTTCCATCCACCTTCCATGGCTGGATAAAATTAATTGTTATGCTGATACCCAGTACCAATCCTTCCAATATGCTGGGGGAGAGGCATATTTTTATTAGTGTTAGTGTAGCTCCTTGGCCAAAAGGCATTTCATCCATGACAGATGTCTAATAAAGTTTAATAACGAAGACACATTGCCTAATTTTCTTCAATAGGGACATTAATAACATTTAAGCAATCATCAAAAGGGAGACTGTAAAGAAACCTTCAAAATGGGGACTACTGAAAGAGCAGAAAGCAGTGTTCAAGCTATATACTGAATTCTGGTGTCCAAGCCCTAGATACTGAATTTCAGTGGAAATGAGATCCTGACTTTCTATCATAACTTTCCTAGTTTTTTGTTTGTTTGTTTGTTTTTATTATTTATATATATATTTAATGTTTGTTCTGCTGCACTGTTTGTCTTAATAACTTAAGTCATTCAGAGAGAAAAATAAGGCAGATCTGTGCTCTGACAACAGAATCTCACGTCCTACCTACTCTTATTGTTCAGCTGCTAATGGCTTTAACAAATAAAACAACTTTAAAAATCATTCTGTAGCTACTGTCACCGATCCTGCTGTCCAGGCAACATGCCACAGGAGAAAATCCATAATGAACTCAATCTTCACAGAATCACAGAATTTCCTAGGTTGGAAGAGACCTCAAGGTCATCGAGTCCAACCTCCAACCTAACGCTAACAGCCCTCCACTAAACCATATCCCTAAGCTCTACATCTAAACGTCTTTTGAAGACTTCCAGGGATGGTGACTCCACCACTTCCCTGGGCAGCCTGTTCCAGTGCCTCACAACCCTTTTAGTGAAGAAGTTCTTCCTAACATCTAACCTAAAACTCCCCTGGCTCAACTTAAACCCATTCCCCCTCGTCCTGTCACCAGGCACGTGGGAGAACAGGCCAACCCCCACCTCGCTACAGCCTCCCTTGAGGTACCTAAAAAGAGCGATAAGGTCACCCCTGAGCCTCCTCTTCTCCAGGCTGAACAAGCCCAGCTCCCTCAGCCGCTCCTCGTAGGACTTGTTCTCCAGGCCCCTCACCAGCTTCGTCGCCCTTCTCTGCACCCGCTCAAGCACCTCGATGTCCTTCTTGTAGCGAGGGGCCCAAAACTGAACACAGTACTCGAGGTGCGGCCTCACCAGAGCTGAGTACAGGGGGACGATCACCTCCCTAGCCCTGCTGGTCACACTGTTCCTAATACAAGCCAGGATGCCGTTGGCCTTCTTGGCCACCTGAGCACACTGCTGGCTCATATTCAGCCGACTATCAACCATCACTCCCAGGTCCTTCTCTGCCTGGCAGCTTTCCAACCATTCCTCTCCCAGTCTGTAGCTCTGCTTGGGGTTATTGCGCCCCAGGTGCAGGACCCGGCACTTGGCCTTGTTGAACTTCATGCAGTTGACCTCAGCCCATCGGTGCAGCCTATCCAGATCCTCCTGCAGAGCTTTCCTACCCTCAAGCAGATCGACACACGCACCTAACTTGGTGTCATCTGCGAACTTACTGAGGGTGCACTCGATGCCCTCGTCCAGATCATCGATGAAGATATTAAAGAGGACCGGCCCCAGCACCGAGCCCTGGGGGACGCCACTAGTGACTGGCCTCCAACTGGACTTGGCTCCATTCACCACGACTCTTTGGGCCCGGCTATCCAGCCAGTTTCTAACCCAACGAAGCGTGCGCCAGTCCAAGCCAAGAGCAGCCAGTTTCTTGAGGAGAATGCTGTGGGAAACAGTGTCAAAAGCCTTGCTGAAGTCAAGGTAGACCACATCCACAGCCTTTCCCTCATCCACCCAGCGCGTCACTCTGTCATAGAAGGAGATCAGGTTCGTCAGGCATGACCTGCCTTTCATAAAGCCATGCTGACTGGGCCTGATCGCCTGCTTCCCCTTCAAGTGCTGCATGATGACTCTCAGGAGGATCTGCTCCATGAGCTTTCCTGGCACTGAGGTCAAACTGACAGGCCTGTAGTTTCCCGGGTCTGCCCTCCGGCCCTTCTTGTAGATGGGCGTCACGTTTGCTAGCCGCCAGTCAACTGGGACCTCCCCCGATAGCCAGGACTGTTGATAAATGATGGACAGTGGCTTGGCCAGCTCCTCTGCCAGTTCCCTCAGTACCCTTGGGTGGATCCCATCCGGCCCCATCGACTTGTGCACATCTAAGTGCCGTAGCAGGTCACCAACCAGTTCTTCATGGATAATGAGGGCCACATCCTGTTCCCCATCCCCTTCCACCAGCTCAGGGTACTGGGTATCCAGAGAACATCCGGTATTGCCGCTAAAGACTGAGGCAAAGAAGGCATTGAGCACCTCCGCCTTTTCCTCATCTCTTGTAACTAAGTTTCCCCCCGCATTCAGTAAAGGATGGAGATTCTCCTTAGTCCTCCTTTTTGTGTTGATGTATTTATAGAAACATTTTTTGTTATCTTTAACGGCAGTAGCCAGATTGAGCTCCAGATGAGCTTTGGCCTTCCTAATTTTGTCCCTGCACAGCCTCGCTACTTCTTTAAAGTCCTCCTTAGTGGCCTGCCCACTTTTCCAAAGCTTATAAACCCTCTTTTTCCTCCTAAGATCAAGCCACAATTCTCTGTTGAGCCAGGCCGGTCTTCTTCCCCGCCAGCTCGTCTTTGGGCACGTGGGTACAGACCGTTCCTGCGCCATGAAGACTTCCCTCTTGAAGATCGCCCAGCCTTCCTGGACCCCTCTGCCCTTCAGAACCGCCTCCCAAGGGACTCCACCAACCAGTGTCCTGAGCAGTTCAAAGTCAGCCCTCCGAAAGTCCAATACAGCGGTTTTACTGGTCCCCTTCCTGGCCTCGCCAAGAATAGTGAACTCCACCATTGCGTGGTCACTCTGCCCGAGACAGCTCCCGACGATCACGTCCTCCACCAGTCCTTCTCTGTTTGTGAAGAGAAGGTCTAGCGGGGCACCTCCCCTGGTAGGCTCACTAACCAGCTGTGTCAGGAAGCTATCTTCCACGCTCTCCAGAAACCTCCTAGACTGCTTTCTCAGGGCTGTGTTGTGCTTCCAGGATATGTCAGGGAGGTTGAAGTCCCCCACGAGTACAAGAGCTGATGATTTTGCAACCTCTGTCAGCTGCCTGTAGAATTCCTCATCCGTCTCCTCATCCTGGTTCGGCGGTCTATAGCAGACCCCGACCAGGACACTAGCCTTGTTGTCCCTGCCGATCCTAACCCAAAGGGACTCGACCTTGTCATTCCCAACCTCGAGTTCTACAACCTCGAAAGACTCTCTAATATAGAGAGCCACACCACCACCCCTTCTATGCTGCCTGTCCCTTCTATAGAGCTTATAGCCAGGCATTGCAGCACTCCAGTCATGAGACTGGTCCCACCACGTCTCCGTGATGGCAACCAAGTCGTAGCCTGCCTGCTGCACGATGGCTTCCAGCTCCTCCTGTTTGTTACCCATGCTGCGTGCATTGGTGTAGATGCACTTCAGCTGGGCCATTGCCTTATCCTCCGGCCTTGCCATTGTTCCCCCTGGCACAGCCCCAACAATCCTAGCTTCAGCCCCATCCCCCTTCCTACCTAGTTTAAAGCCCTCTCAATGAGCCCTGCCAGTTCCTGGCCCAGGATCCTTTTTCCCCTAAAAGATAGGGACCCGTCTGTGGCCATCAGGCCAGGTGCTGAGTAAAGCGCCCCATGATCAAAAAACCCAAGATTTCTGCGTTGGCACCAGCCCCGGAGCCACGTGTTTAACAGGTGGGCTTTCCGTGTCCTCTCTGAACCCCTCCCTGCCACCATAGGGATGGACGAAAACACCACCTGCACTCCCGCTCCATCCACTAACCGACCCATTCCCCTAAAGTCCCTTTTGATAGCCTTGAGGCTTCTCTCTTCGATGTTATCACTGCCCGCCTGGACTATCAAAAGGGGGTAGTAGTCAGAGGGGCGTACCAGGTTAGGAAGCTTCCTGGCAACGTCCCTGACCCTGGCCCCAGGGAGACAGCAGACTTCCCTACGGGTAGGGTCAGGCCGACAAATAGGGCCCTCTGTTCCCCTAAGAATCGAGTCACCAACAACAATAACCCTCCTGTCTTTCTTGGTGGAGGCAGTCCTGAGGCGCGGAGTCGACCTCCTCGCCCTAGGCATCCTCCTGGGAACATTTGCTACCTCTTCCTCACACACCGACCTCTCAATCTCTAGGGCCTCAAACCTGTTGTGTAAGGGCACCTGGGAAGGTGGGGCCGGAAGGGGAGAGCATCGCCTGCGATGTCGAGCAGGGACCTGTTTCCATTCCTCCTCAGCTCCCAGATCCCCTCCCTCTGCCCGACGGGGACAGGGCAGGGGGTCCGCCCCCATTTGGGGAGTCTCACCTCGGCACCTCCCCTTGAGGCCCTGCAGGGAGTTACTCCAGAAGTCTATCTCCCGCTCACACTCCCTGATGGCCCTCAACCTCTCCACCTCCTCCTTGAGCTCCGCCACCATGCGGACCAGATCATCCACCTGCTCGCACCTCACGCACGCAGTTTCTCTGCCTCCCGCCGATGGCAGCAACAGGCTCAGACACTCCCTGCATCCGGTGACCTGAACTGCGGCATTTTTTAAGGGGTAGTCGGTCTGCGTGTGTACCGACTTTCTGGAGAGCGCGCCGTGCCTGGTGGCGACCATTATCGCCTAGTTACGGCTGTTGTTAACGAGGTGTTGTTTGTGTGTAGGGGGAGCGCTCTGCCCTTCCTGCGCGAACTGCCGCGCGAACTGCCGCGCCACTCCCTTCTGACGCGCCACGCCCTGTTTGCCCGCCCTCCTGGTCGCCGCGCTCCTGGTCGCTCGCGCTCCCTAAGGGCTGCTTTTGAATGGCTGGGGAGGGGGCGCTGCTGGCTCCGCCTTCGCCTCGTCAGCCTCCCTCACGAGGGCTGCCGGGTCTTGGCGGCTCCCTCAAGTAGGCTCGATGCCGGAAAAAATTAGCCCTGCCTGGCCCGATCCCCCGCTCCGCTGCAGAACGCGTCTGCCCCGGAGCCGATCGCCTCGGCAAATGGCATTCATTGTTGCATTCATTCTCAAACTGGAAAAAAAAAAAAAAACATATTAAAAAAAAAAAAAATATATATATATATATACATATACACATATATACGTATCTTTAAGGATACTTCCAGTTCTGCTTATCTATATTTCAGTGTAAGAGTCAGTTTAATATTTTGATAGATGTTGGGTCTTTCTCCCATCTGGAAAATAAATTACATTAACTCTGGGATTAAGCCATTGACAAGACAAAGGTAATCATATACATGTAGCGTTATGTTAGTTTTATTAGTCTGAATCTTTTAAGCCTGCACATATTCAGCAATGAAGTAATGCAAAATGGAAAATCCAATTAGCCCACACATATGGGTAGAATGAGATTGTCAGTTTTGAAGCAACTAGAGCAACTGGAAAACGTCCTAGAGAAACAACCACTTAAAATAAAATAAATCCATTTAATCTACATACATTGACACTTTTTAAATTTTGGTTCAGATGTTTTGAAGTTTATAGAAGACACTGTTTTCTGAGAACACACTGATAACTCTGTAAAGTATCTGATAGTGTGGGTGCATCTTGGAAGGCTTTCTTTCAGTCCATAATGAACGAAGATGAGAGCAAAATAAATAAAAGTATAGAATCTTTCCTGTTTTGTTGACTGTAAAGTTGATTATAAAGGTCAAAGGCAGTAAGTGTGTACTACTACTACATGTACTACCTATAGCTTTAACAATAACTTATACCATTCTGTTCTATATTAAGGTAAGTGGAATATATGCTTTTATCAATGATACACAAAATATTATGCTTCTGAAAAAGCCAAAAGTTTCCATTATATATATTTTTATCAGGTTATTTATTTGATTTTAAATCTTTTAAAGTGCTTTAAATGTGAGAAATTTAAATGCTGTATAATTGAGGCTATGAACTAATTTGAGAAAGGAGAACTTTGCTCTTCATAAGATGTAAAGCCTTCTTTCTTTTATTTATATAAATTAAATTGACAGATACAAATATGCCCAATTTCCTCCTGTTTTGCAGGTTTATATGCATTTAGAATTCAGTATGGCAAAGTACACAGGCTCTGACTCCAGAGTTTATTCTCTGGAGAAAGAAACTCTGAAAAGAGTGAGAAAGAAACAAGAGAAAATCAGATAGGATATAAAAGAGATGTCTCAATCCACAAAAGGAGGATGCCTGGCTAAGTTTGGCTGTACCAGTGTACCAGTACACTTTTTTTTTTTTTTTTTTTTTCCCTCAGGAACTAAGATGGGGAATGAAAAAGCACCACAAGACTGAATCACTTTCATTCAAATTCATTCGTTCCAAAATGAAAGTAAAGTGCAATTAAAGCTTGGATTTTCTCCAAGGAGCTCTAAATAATAATACATTTTCCTCCTTTCATTCAGATGTTTAAATAGATTTCAAAAAAAAAAAACGTGATAAACATTTTTAATGTTATTTTTGGCTTTAAAGTCCAAGAGAAATGGCAATATGCCTCTTTAAATTAATACAACGTAATATATTAAGAGGCAATATGCCTCCTTAACTTGAATCCTAAACAAACAAACAAAAAACAACAACCAAGGAGAATAAGATACCTTTCATTTAATCAAGATTGGGTTTACCCTAGATTAAAATGATCTAACTTTGGGCACTAAAATGATCTAATTTTACACATTAATCAATGCTAAAAGTGTTTTCATCTTTCCCGTATAGCCAGTAAAGAAGAGGCCTTGCAATCAACCTGAGACCTGTCTTTTGGAAAGGTCTGGCTTCCTCTACCAGATATGTAGGGGCTACTCCCAACCCCCAGCAAAATCATATATTAGAACTAAACTAATCTTTCACTCTTCTGTTCATCTGACTGCTCTGGCCTCATAGTGGGCTGCTTCAGGTAGCTAAACCTCTAGAAAGTAAATCCTGCCCTCCAAAAAATTAACACTTTCTTGTCTCCTTTACCTCCCTAAATTAGCTCATCCCACAGCAAAAATGATCACGTCAAACTTAGAGCAAGGCTAACAGTACTCGTTGGAAAACAGCTGAAGGCACAGGGAGGAAAACAGAAGCGTCCCCATTTCAGCAGGAGCCAGCTTAATAGAATCACAGAATAGAATCATAGAATCATTAAGGTTGGAAAAGACCTCCAAGATCATCTGGTTCAACCATCACCCTACTACCAATATCACCCACTAAATCACAACCCTAAGCACCAGGTCCAACCTTTCCTTGAACACCCCTAGGAATGGTGATGCCACCAGTTCCTTGGTCATCCCGTTCCAATGCCTGACTGCTCCTTCTGAGAAGAAATATCTTCTAATTTCTAAACTAAA
Source organism: Aythya fuligula (assembly GCF_009819795.1). Taxonomy (NCBI): domain Eukaryota; kingdom Metazoa; phylum Chordata; class Aves; order Anseriformes; family Anatidae; genus Aythya; species Aythya fuligula. The sequence goes on along the minus strand of NC_045569.1, from coordinate 516,192 downwards.
CCTCCCCTGGTGCAAATTGAGGCCATTCCCTGTAGTCCTATCACTAGTTATCTGTGAGAAGAGGCCAATCCCCAGCTCCCCACACTGTCCTTTCAGGTAGTTGTAGAGAGCAATAAGGTCTCCCCTGAGCCTCCTCTTCTGCAGGCTGAAAAACCCCAGTTCCCTCAGCTGCTCCTCATAGGACTTGTGTTCCAGGCCCTTCACCAGCTTCATAGCCCTTCTCTGGACACATTACAGGGCCACAATGTCCTTCCTGTACTGAGGGCTCAAACCAGAACACAGTACTCAAGGTGCAGCCTCACCAGAGAAGAGTACAGGGGGACAATCACCTCCCTGGTTCTGCTGGCTACATTATTCCTGGACACCATTGGCCTTCTTGGCCTCCTGGCCACACTAATGGCTCATGTTCAGGCAAGCAGCTGGAGGATACTATTGGAAACCATGTAAAAGGCCTTGCTGTAATCTAGGTAGACTACATCAACAGGCTGCCCTCCATCCACCAAGCAGGTCACACGGTCATAGAAGGAAATAAGGCTGGTCAGGCAGGACTTGCCTTTCATGAATCCATGCTTACAGGGCATGATCCAAAGGTTGTCCCACATATTCTGCGTGATTGCATTCAAGATGACCTGTTCCATCACCTTTCCTGGCACTGAGGTCAGGCTGACAGGCCTGTAGTTCCCTGGGTCCTCCTTATGACCTTTCTTACGGATGGGCATCACATTAGCAAGTCTCCAGGCATCCAGGATCTCTCTGGATGACCAAGACCATTGATAGATGATGGACAGTGGCCCAGCAATCACATCCACCAACTCCTTCAGCGCCCTTGGGTAGATCCCATCTGGTCCCATGGACTTGTGACAGTACAGGTGGAGCAGCAGGTCTTTGTTTCCACCTGAACTGGGGGGGGGGGGGGGGGGGGGGGGGGGGGGGAAGGGGGGGTGTTCTTCTGGTCCCATTTCTAGACTTCCAGGTCAGGAGGCTGAGTATACCAAGGATAAGTAGTCTGGCTAGTAAAGACAGATGTAAAGAAGGCATTAAGAACTTCAGCCTTTTCCTTATCCTAACATGACAGTAGTCATGTTCCCCCCTGCATCCAGTAAAGAATGGAGATTCTCCTTGGCCCTCCTCTTGCCGTTAATTAGAAGAGGAAACTCACACTTCCTTAAGTTTGAATCCAGGCTTTCCAAATTTGTGTTACATATAACAGAATCCTTTCTTCCCATATTGCCCTCCTTGAAGGAGGCAGTGATTCATTTTTCTACCTAAAAAAAGGATGCTTGTCAACTCTGCTTGTCAGAGATAGTCATCACCAGATCTCTACTGAATCTTTAATAATTTCTATAAGGCATTTTCTAATATTGTGGGAACTAATACACAATTGGCTGAAACAGTCCTTATGGTATATATATATTGTTAACGTTAATTAATTGAACAGAATATTAACAACACTTTGCACTTTACAGAGTCCATTCTTCAAGGAACTCAAAGCACTTCAAAAATTTTAATTGATTAAGTCTCCTGAGCTCATTAAAGATTTGAATAAACAGGTCAGAGAAGACAATCTCTGCTAGTAAATTTATTTCTCATATTTGGAGAAAACTTTTATAACAGACTTACAAACCTCCAAAAATAGATGTTTTTAATTGAAACACTGACATCTTCTTAATTTCAGTGTAACCAACAATTATTTTTGTAATTTACTTGCACAAAAAGAATGATCATTGCCTCCTATATTTTATGCTATAGACAGAAATAGCTGAATTTACACAACAACAACAAGAAGAAATTAATCCCTTGAACACCAATTAATTATTCCTCAATTGGTTTGTAATGAACAATTCTTGAAGCACGTAGCAGATTTAAGTTCCGGTCAAATGGAACTTGCATATTTAATAATTCTAATTGAAAGACAATATATACTGTATATTCTTATCTCCAGAATTGCCTTTTTATTTTTTAATCACCATGAACAACATTACTTTAAAATACTTCCCATTTTAACATTGCAAGAAATAGTCAACTTCTGACATCATGAGTTTGAAATTAAAGAAAAAGCATTTTTTGGCTTTTCGTCCTGACCACACAAATGCATCCACACAATCAAATATGTAATGATACCTCCTATAAAATCCTCATCTCCAAATAGCAAAGGGAACTTGTATATATTATAATATAGAACAAGACAAAAAGTTTTACTTCCTGCTTTTTTAAATTACTTTATAAAGTCTAAACAGCTACATTATTTATGTGATTTTTTTTTTTTTTTTAATTATTAAATGACAGTAGAGCACAAGACCCATAACCGGACAGAACGTATGTGCAGGTTTCATAACGAATAAAACAGAAGGCCTCTGCTTCAGGGAGTTTATAATCTGAGCAAAACAAACTACAGTGTCCAAATTGTCTATAGCACTGCTGCCATATTTCAGTTACATAGGATGCTTTTTTCAGTAAATTTTCTTAGGCCTTTGATTTGCATTATCAAGGCTTGTTACAAAAAAATAACCTACAGACTTCACAAGAAGTGCCCAGTTATATGCTAAGTTTAATAAGGTTAAATCCTGTGTTCAAAGAGTTTAAACACACCTCTGAAACTAAAGACTTTTTAAACTTATTTTGTTGAGTGTATTTACAGATACATTGATGTGTATCGACACACTGACACCTAATGTAATATTAAGAAAAACAAACAGCTGGCCTCATTGATTATAATCTCTGTGGCTGTCTCTGTCTTCATCACTTGAATTACAAATTCTTTTTTATTACTATTATTTATTTATTCATATAGGGTGAATGAAGATGCATGAAATCTTATGTTATGGCATCATTCCTTGTATTCAGGGCAGCGTGGTTGCTATGTGACACCAGCCCTCAGTTAGGAGGCAGCCATTTTATAATGCCTGTGCTCTCCTGTTCACTGAGGCTGCAACAGGCCATTGCAGTGCTGTACATTACACAGAGTATCTCAGGGTAGAGTTACAACTGCCTAAAATATTTCCTAGAACCTTTCTTTTATTGCTATCAACATTAAAGCTACATTTACTGACTTAGATCTGGGAATCACAAATTATTACTACATCGTTGGTTTACACGCAGTTAGAGCTTTTCTGCCACTACATAAAGGGAAAGGTTTCAAGAAACACAGAGGCGTCACAGCTAGAATGGGCCTTGGAGAATGTCAAAGCACAAGAGAAGTGACAGCAGACCCTCTGCTTGTTCTCAGATGGCACTAAGATCTTGCCTTCACAGAGCATAGAATCATACAATCATGGAATGTCTCTGGGTAGAAGGGACCTTAAATATCATCTAGTTGCAACCCCCTGCCATGGGCAGGGGCGCCACCACTAGATCAGGTTGGCCAAGGCCCCATCCAGCCTAACCTTGAACACCTCCAGGGATGGGGCATCCACAGCTTCTCTGGGCAACTTGTGCCAGTGCTTCACCACCCTTAACAGTGAAGAATTTCCTCCTAATGTCTAGAAGGATGCTCAGAGGTGGGGAAGTAAACTTGGCACCTTGTGGTCTGGATTTTTCAAGATCTCTATCTAGAATAGACTTGTGTCAGGTATACACTCCTGGAATGTCAAATTAAATCAGCTGCTACATCAAGCAGCTATCGATCTGATAACAGATGCTGCATCGAAGCATGAAGTGTAGCAAGATCAACTGTATTAGACAATAAGTTATCTCCGAAACATTTCATTCTTCTCCTTACAATTTAGGACAATTTAGGACACAGATTGTTTACATGAATGTTTTCAGACTGCAGATCTTTGGATAATGTTTCACAAGTGCTATAACTTATATATATATATATTTTTTTTTTTTTTCCCCAATCTGTTTTCTGGTATGGAAAAGTGAGTTACCCAACTTACTTTCTATAACAAGTCTAGCAATATGCTACATTTTACAAAATGCTATTTCTGTTGAATGTGTGATTCACTCCCTTAGACACTTTAAATAGATTTTTATTCTTATTGTCACTGGAAATAAGAGTAAACAGCCCTGCAGCTGCAACAAGGAAGAAAGTTCACAGTGAAGGAGAGAGCACACTTACAGGGTTCTTCAATTGACTCCTACATTTTGTTTAGCTTGTAGTCTGTGCTATGGCCCATTTAGCTTTGAAAGAGCTCAGCTTCTGATCTCTGTGCTATTCTCAGTATACACCTTGATCCTGTATCAACCTATAGAGAGGGACCTTTCATCTAACTAACAGAATCTGGGATGAGAGCAGAGACAGGTATGTAGGGTACCAAAGGCAACTTCTGTGTGCTTACATACTGGTAAATGTTGCTTAGTGACACAAAGCTCTTTACCATAAAGATATGCCAAAATCATTCAAACTGAATTCACCTCACGTGCAGCTAAGAGGAAGGGCAAGCAGCCCTTCAGAAGCACAAGGCTCTTCAAACTTTCTTTGCAGTGCTCTCTTTTTTTCTTTCTCCAAAAAGTGTCCATGCTCCAAGCTCACTTGGAGAGTGGTTCTTCATTTGACATTGATCTAAAAAAAATGTGACAAAATTGTATCTGCAACACTTTTCCCACTAAGATTTGTGAGAACATGCATAAACTTTGGACTCCTTTCTATAAGACCATTTCTTACTAACAAAGGACTTTAAACAGATATTCCTATGCTAGAATGAAATCTAACATATTCAAAGTTCATACACTATACTTCTGGTCCACTTTTTCATTAGACTGCTCCAATTAGTTCTCCAAATGGGCTAACACAAGGTGTTTGAATTTTGGGTTAAGTCTTCATGTAGGAGTGTGTATCGCCTGATGACTTAAAGGAGAAAGTTTGATCTGATTTCTCAGATGGTATATTCTCATGTGGGGAAAGTAACGCCAATACAGATACATAACATAACGCCAATACAGATACAGTACATGCTGAAGTTATGTTGTAGACAATCTGTTTGCATGAAATAGAAGGTAATTTGTTTTCAGGGCTTAGAGTGTGGAGGGTTTCAGAAGTTGGCACTGTTTTTTCTTGGACTTCTCATTAGCACTTCCTCCGGTGTGCCCCTCTGCTCCACATATATTTTTGGCAAACAGCTCCTTATAGTGATGCTATAATACTGTAGGGTCCCAGCCAGATTTTAAGGGACCCTGCAAATTACAAATTTTTAAAATAAATGTATAAAGCATTTTAATCTTTCAAAATACAATATCCAGCTCATCAGTTTTCCAGATCTGTTCTGAACCATATCTGTGTGTCAGTAAAAGATATTAGCCTAATTACATATTAATGTGGCATCAGTGGGAGACACCAATTACAGTGTTTCATAAAACTTACTTCATCTCTTGCTGTGTGTAGCTAATGAACAAGGACAGGAACTTTCCAAGCAAGAGGGGAGAAGATAATCATTTTCTGAATCTGGCCCTCAGCAATTGTGGTCATCTATGAAATTACTTTTTCTGTAAGCAGAAAATTCTCACTTTCAATATTTTACAGAAGAGTGATAGAAAATGCTTCCTTTGTGAATCAGGATAGCAATACTTAAAATGAAATCAGTAATAAAGGATCAGAGGCTCAACTTCATTCCAGAAAGCATGAATACTTTATTGACTGTTAGGGTTTTAAAAGAATCCGATCTGTACTTTTTGTACTTTATTCACAAAATCTTTTGCTCTGTAATTTGGGTGATTGCTATATAGAAATTGGAAAACAAATACGAATGGTATAAGGGTGTGATATAGCACAGGCAGAGACTTTCTCCTCCAAGGTATCTCCTGAGAGCTACCCCCATTAGCACTGGCTGAAAATTGTTTCTCTGTTTTTAAGTGACCAATGGAGAGAGTCAGTCTCAATCTGTCTTAGGTCTTAGCAAATAAAAGTCTGTAGCAGAACATAACTGTATTGGTTATAACCCTCTCCAGTTTCTGGTTTGCCCTACCAAAAGAAGGAGCCAAGCAACAAAAGTTATTAATACAGGAAGAAAAGAAAAGAGAAAAAAAAAAAAAAAAAAAAAAAAAAAAAGCAAATATCTTCAAACAAACAAGCAAGCATTTCAGTCAAAATCAAAATCATTCTCCATTCATTCATTTCAAATCATTCTCCAGGATTTTTGTTTTATTAATCTGCTCAGTAAACCACTATGCTATCTAGTAAAACTACCCATGCTGTTACTGACAAGGTCATATTTGTGCTTAAAATGACACTTTCATATACTGGTGGAAGAGAGACCTAGTTGTATACTTGCAGCCTCAACATCTGAAGGTCAGCTCGACTTTTCTGCTAAAGGGCTATTTGCTAGCAGCAGAAAAGTAACAGAGCAGAGTAGGGGCTCTGAAAGAAATCAGCTGGTGTGGAGCCATGCATGAATTAATAGAATTTATACTGACCTTATTTCACCCCATTCTGGGAGCAGAAATAAAGGCAAAAATCACAGTACTCATGTAGTTTGTTGGTGTCACTAGCTAATGCTCTATTCTTGTCATAACCATTTCCACCATTTGCAACTTCTTTTGGCTACAGTGAAAGCCAGTTGGAGCTGGGACTAAAGACATATGGAGAATTTTGTTGGTATATGGACAGCAATCCAAAAAAAAAAGAAGAGTTTTTACTTTGCCATATGTGACTATTTTCTCTCCTAAACAGCCTATTCATCCCATTAGTAAAATGGTGTAAACAATTTTCTTGACAACAAAAAAAAATTATCATACATCAATCAAAAAGCAACTCTAATGTGTCAAATATCTTAGTAACTATATGCCTCTTTCTTAACTGTATTTTTATATTTTAGCTGATATAACTGGCAAAAACACCATTTACCAAAGGACATTTACCCAATGACTGATGGACAGACCCACACTATTGGTGCTAAAGGACCAGGAAATTTCACCTGGACAAGAACAACTGAATGCACGTGGGAGAGGTGCAATATCCTCTGGCAATGCAGAATTGCTCTGGGGTCATCCACCTCACCACAGCACAGCTATTTTACATAAGCCACTTTTAAAGGTCTACAAATAAAACTTAAAGAAAGTTTGCTATGTAATTACTGAAGAGAAAGAGGACGCAAAGGAGTAAGCAATCTCTCTAAAAGGCTGTAAAATCCTTATGGGGCTAATCTTCAGATAAGGAAGGCATCAGAAATAAATTTGATGAGCAACTTTCTCAGTCCAGACGGCACTGAAATATCATCTGACATAGATATCCAGTTTAGCCTCCACTTAAGCTTAATGGTTAGATAATAATGGATCATAAGTTTAGTTTAATAACGACCACAGCAGACACTTTATTAGCAGATTTTGCAGGATACAGGCTTGTCATTTGTCATTATAGTGATTTTCTGGTTTAAATATTGCATTAATTTGGTTTTTTCTCTCTCTCTCTCTTCAATTAATGAGGTTAGATAATCATCCTGAATTCTCTAATACTGGGAGTTGCTACTTTGGCCATTTGGGAGTTTTCTGGCCTGAGCAAATCTTCTAACAGACAGCTACTAACTTACAGGGCTCACCTGTCACCAGAATTAATATCCTCTTTAAGGCAACTGAAGAATTGCCTCAGACTTACTCTGTTTTCTTAGGCCTTCTGTGATCAGGGAAATTCTATGTCAATGTCCTTACTGGTAAGTAGATCATGGGGTGAAAGCCACCTACCCTCAAACTACCCACACAGTTTTGTACATACATTGCAGCACTGTCTCTGGGAAAAAAAAAAAAAAAAAAAAAAAAAAAGACATTGCTCTAAAGTAAGGCTGATACACAAACCTTTTCTAGAGCAGGCTACAGATGTAAATATATAGTCCACCTGGTTTTTCTTGCATACCACCTAGTTTTACTGTACCAATAAAGAGTTATATGAGACAGAGGGCCTTTCTTGACCATATACATCAATTGAAAAATGAATTGACGCGTGCTGCAGTGTGTATATGCTACAGCATATACACCTTATGTAGCATGGAATTTTGTTTGAGCCTAAATTGTTCAGTTTGACCAGAAGTGGTTGTGGTCAACAAAGGCATAAGGATGAAGAGGCCAGTAATACTTAAGATATGAGATTTTTGGATAAATCACTTAGCTTCTTTGTGGCTCTGTTTTCCACTATACTAACATAAATAACAGCGTGTTTTATTTGTAAAGCCTTTTAAAGTATATCAATAAAATGGCTGTTGTATATGTTTGTTACCATTGTATCAGCAGTTGCTATGCATTATTTGATTGGGAAAATTAGAAGCTACTACAAATACCCACTTAGAAAATAAACATATTTTTTCTTTCAAAATTTCTCCTTAAGCTCAGCATCATTGTGATACTAGAGCCTTATATTTCTCAATCTGGAACTGTGTGAGAACACACAGGCAACTGGTTAAATTTCACTTAAGTTTTAAACAGAGTAACATTACAGTATTTTTCCAGCTGTTTGTTCCCTTGGAAGAAAAGGGGTGAGTGCTGTATCAGGAAAGCAGTAAAATAGGTTGCTTCATACAAAGAACCAATTTGTGGGAAGCTCTGGTATAACATCGATATAAGAATTTTATCCTTCTCTGGCATGCAAGTTTTTGGTAAGTGGTTTGTAAAGTAACTGTTAACATTAATGCACAACATTTCAGAAGTTAACAGTGAGTAGAGTGTGCTCTAATTTCAACTGTCACTTTGCAAATACTCTTATCAAAGACCTGACAGTCAAAAAAGATACCAAATGTAAAGTGGAACCTGTTCCAGTGCCTTCTCTGATCATAAAAAAATATGCTAGGGCTTTTCTGTGGCTGCAGATGGCCTGCTGGATAAAATATCTCTCAAGGAATCTTCACAGAGGAAGGCTGAGGTATTCCCATTTTTGCACATGGTCATTCTGCTACTCAGGCGTCCTAGTCAAGAATGAGGCTAGAAAATTAGAGCCTTAGTGCACACATCTTGCTTATTTTACTGATGGCCAGAACTTGTCATCTTTCTACAAGCTGAAAATAGTGTCAGCAGCAAGTTGGTTAAAAAGAGGTGGTTTTGTATCTTAACATGACAATATTCAGTGGGTCTCATCTATTCACCCAGCATGGAGAGGAAGAATCTCAAACTATTCTGAATTATTCTTGCAGGAATTGCTATATAGTAGTGGTAAATATTATAAATATTTTGTTCTACAGTAATGAAAATTGTATTTCACTATCTCTGAACTGTTCACTTTAGAGAGACACAAGAAAATACAGTTCGAAGCAAAACATATCCTAAGAAATCAGATGAGTAATGTGAAAGTGGGTGATTTATGACATGACAGCAATTATTCATCAGTTGTTTTTACACACACACCCAAAATGTATATGGACTACTATACTTAATTAAGTGAAATAAAATATTCATTAGCATTATGTTTTCAAAGCAGTAAGATATATAACTTAGTTATTTTAAATCTTACTGCTTGTGATCTCAGCTGATTAATTAAGAGGGGTCAGTGCAGATCCATGAGAAACAATAGACTATGGCATGAAGCAATTCTAACAGTTCTGTAGATGGCACTCTTCTAAATCAGCAGTCTAAAGCCTTTAGGTAACATTCAGCAAGGAAGGCTTTGGGGTGTTAAAGATTACATCTGATTTATGAGAACAATGGAATGGTTAATCTAATTTTCCAAGTGGAATGTGACTGTGTATCTCTACCAGCTGGAGTTCTGTGTGTCCAAGACATGAATTCCACCTTGATGCTTTTAGGACTATCTCTTTGCATGCTGAATGGTTCATTTCATAGCAAATGCTTCAGTTTTAAGCAGAAAGAGTCAGCTGGAGAAGCTGCAGCAAAGTAACCCCAAGCTGTTACTGCTTAGCAGCTTATTCTTAAATCAACATTGGATGTTATACCAAAACGTGGAAAAAAAAATAAAATGTAGAGGAGCTAAAGTATGGATTTTCCATGGTAGAGACAAGCAAATGCCTAAAGGAAAGCTGTTATGTTGTAAAAAGAGCAAATCTTCAAGCCACAGGGGTTAATACCAAATTAAAAGTAAGATCAGGAAAGCAAGTTGGTGTCGTGGTTCCGCTCGAGTGGGCAGCCGAGCTCCACCACAGCCGCTCTCTCACTCCCCCTCCTCAAAGAGGAATGGGGAGAAAATATGTGAAAAGGGCTCAAGGATTGAGATAATGACGAGAAAATCACGCAATAATTATTGTAACGGGCAAAACAGACTCGGCATAAGGAGATAGTAAGATTTATTGCCTACAACTAACAAGCGAGAGAAGTGAGAAAACAAAGGAAAAAGCAAACCAAAAGCACCTTCCCCCCATCCACCCTCTTCCACCTCCTCCCCCCGAGCTGCGCAGGGGAACGGGGGAATGGGGGTTATGGTCAGTCTACAGCACTTCTTCTCTGCCGCTCCTTCTCAGTCACTCTCATCCCCTGTGCTGTGGGGTCCCACCCACGGGATGCAGTCCTTGATGAACTGATCCGGCGTGGGCTTCCCACAGGCAGCAGCTCTTTCAGAACTGCTCCAGATATGGGTCTGTACCACGGGGTCCATCCCTCAGGAGAAAACTGCTCCAACCTGGCTCCCCTACGGGCAGCAGCTCCTGCCAGATCACCTGCTCCTGCGTGGGCTCCTCTCCACGGGCTACAGGTCCGGCCCGGAATCTGCTCCGGCAGGGGTCTTCCACAGGCGGCAGCCTCCGTCAGTGCAGGGCCACCTGCTCCACCATGGTCTCCTCCATGGGCTGCAGCGTGGAACCCTGCTCCACCGTGGTACTCCATGGGCTGCAGGGGGACATCCTGCTTCACCATGGTCCTCACCACAGGCCGCAGGGGACTTCTGCTCCGGCGCCTGGAGCACCTCTCCCCCTCCCTCTACACTGACCTTGGCATGTGCAAGGCTGTTCTCTCACTCCCGGCTGCTGTCTGGCGCAGCGTTTTTTTCCCTGTCTTAAATATGCTCTCACAGAGGCGCAAACAACATCGCTTATTGGCTCAGATCTGGAAAACAATGTGGCCCTTCCCAAACATGGGGCAGCTTCTAGATCTTTCTCACAGAAACCACCCCTATGGCTCCCTGCTACCAAAACCTTGCCACGTAAACCCACTACAGTTGGCTAGGCTGTCTCCTAAATATTTGGTTCAAACTCATTCAGGTGACAGATCTGAGATCAGTAGCTTTTTGTTTTCCATAGTTCTGAAAGTTACATTTTAAAAACAAATCAATAAAAGGTTTTGTTTCTGTTCTGTGTTGTCCTACCACACAGTCTCTTAAGGAGATAAATCAGAAGACAGAACTTTGGCAGTTCTTATTAAATATGTTTGACAAATATATTTAAGCAAGTAGTAAATTCAGAGAGCTGTACAACTGATTCTAGGAAGCAAACCTGCAGTGCCTAGAAATGATACTGGATGTGCACAAGATGCAGGCATGAATGTATATCTGAGAAATCAGGAAGTAGAAACAGTAATCAATAACCATCTGGACCAGCAGATTAGAAACACCTTTGCTACTATGGGAGTTGTAGAATCCCAAGAGATTAGTACTTATTTGAATGGTTGGTCATGAAGGTGTGTCAGTTTATCAGTTTTCACTGCATATTATTGAAAATATGGGGCAAAAAAGATTTCCAGGGTCTCAAGGCTATTTAATGGAAAACATATAATTAACAGGAGTGATTTCAAGATCTACATTTGAATGCAACATTTGAGAATTTTTCCTTTATTGGTTAAGGAAATGACTCATGGAAACCAGCATGGAATAAATGTTCTGAACAGTTTTAAAAAATAATGTTAATTTAAAATGCCTTTTTGCTAAATGACCATGACCTTCAGTTGAGAATTTGCTTGTGTTTGCATTTGTGCAAGTGAAAACTGTGCAACTGAAAACATTTAAAAATATACATAATATTTTCAGTGTTATAAGCTTCTAAAGTAACTGTCAAATTTAGGTTAGGATCTTATCTGTACTACATCCTTTAACATGTTTGCCGGGAAAATATACTACTCTCAGCCCCTGGAAGAGTCATAAATATTTGATTCAGTTCCGTATCTGGCCACACAGAAGCCAGTAGTGCTATGTTAAGTGCTCCAATTCCTATTACTCTTGCCTAAATTTACAGAGTCTGTAAAACTGTTGAAGTACAACTGCATGAAAACTAAACCAACTAATTGAAAGCAATACCTTTCACTGCTTTTGGTTGTATTAAATGCTGGTTATGTTCATATACAGGTATGTGCTGATCTGGACTCTTAGGAAGAGATTGAAAGCAATCTCTTAACTACATGCATGTATGTTTTACACTAATCTCTGTATTTGGACAAAAAGCATATTTGTTTGCTCATAAAAAATCTGCAGATGTGTTCTTGCTACTTGACTTTACTACTATATTGGTTGTCCGTAACATTCCAACATACAAGAGAACAGCACAGCAAAAACTGGGGGCAGGCAATGGTGAAGGGGAGAGTTGTAAAAGCATTGAAAAGCTCAATTTGTTTTCCACGGTCAACTGGTTACTGACCCTATCAAGAAACAGATATAGCAGACAGCAGTGATGCAAAAACTAACCAGAGTAGTGGGAGACTTTAGCTCTGTCTTGGAATAGTGTTTCACTAAGAGCTGAGCAGTTGTCTACCAGTACAACTGCAGAGCTGTAGCTTTGCTACAGTTTTAATCTTCAGATTGAATGGTAGCTACCTTTTTTTTTTTTTTTTTTTTTTTTTTGGGGGGGGGTTCTCTCTACCATGTATTTTGAATGTTACAGCTTGAATGCTTATACTTTGAAAGAATAAATATTTTGACATGTCTGTAGCAAATTACTAAAATTCCTAAAATGATATAAAGGAAATTACATTATTGCACTGTCATCAAAAATATTGTCAATTCTTAACACAATTCCTCCCTATCCCCCACTCCTCAATCCCACAGGGACTCTACAGTTAGAATGTGTTCAATTATTTAATTGAGTAGGATCCAGAAGTCTTTTTCTGAACACAAGTTCTTTTACTTGTTGGTCTGAATAGGAAAGGATAGTCATACACCCCAGCACATTGATGCCAATGAGACTGAACTCATGAAATTGCTCAGCTTTATTTTTTGAAAGAAGAAAAAGTAAACAAATTGTCAAAGTAAAAATGGGAGTAAGAAACAAAACTTTGGGCAGGGTGGAGGGTGAGGAACTTTAAGAAAGCTTGAAGTCTCTCACCAGATTGAGAATCTAAATGAGGAGATTTCTAACTACTACCTTTACCAAGGTATTTGAGAACAAACCAAGATAACAGATTTGTCTTGCTTCTGTCTTCAGAAGTCTACCAAAAAGAGGCTTCATTATTAGATTATCTCTACTAAAAGGAGAATGTGTCTGTAATTGCTTCTTCACCTTTTATATCTGCCCATTGGAAGGCTCCTTTTCCAAACCAATTTTTCAGGACTGAAATGATGGTAGCTGCAAATGTATTCAGTAAATAAATCTCCCTCTTTTCCTAGAATAAAATCATTGTTATACCTGCTTAAATTTTGCTTGTTCCAACGTATTTCCAACATACACTGGAATCAACAGCAACTTCTGCTACATTAATCATCTGGTTTCTTGGAAGATGTCCTGCTTTGAAGTAAAGTTCCTTTTGACATTCTCTGAGCACACTATACTTTCTTCCGTCTCTAAAGTGAGTAGTTCAGAGATGATGCAACAGTTTTCATGACTGTAGAGCAAAACCTTTATAAACCTTTACGTTATTGTACTGCAGATCCTGCAAGAATAATTCAGAGTTGCCTTGGGGTCTTTCCTCTCCATCCAGGATGAATAGATGAGCACCATAATCATGTTAAGATATAATTAAACAAATGGCTACTGATATCTACTAAGATGGGATGCTAATGAAGATATGTACAAATTATGGGTTTAGTAGCTAATCTCTGATTCATAAAAAAGGATAAAGGGAACATCCATTCTTGTGATGCTGAGGGATGTGTACCTTGTTTTTCCACTGATTTAGTTACATTTTGTTCCCTGCTGACTTTATGGTCTATGCACCAAATGGGACTCTAGCTCTTGACATTTGCCTATATCACTAGCTGTTTCCTCTGAAGCACAAACAATCATAAGAGACTGAGGAGATTAGCATGTACTCTATTGAACATCAATTTGAAAAGATCTACAATGTAACTTGGGTGCTCAAAGCTGAGACCAAAATCATTTCTGATTTAACTTCCCTAAAGTTCGAAGGGGCATAAAGGGATATGTATCCCTATAACCTGTGATAAATATCAAGGGATATGTAGCAGGATTGCTACCCTGGACTTTTGGAGAGCCAAGTTTGACTTCTTCCAGGACCTGCCTGGGAGTATCTCATGGGCTAGGTTGCTAGAAGGCAAGGATGCATGTGAGAGCAGGCAATGTTTAAACAGCACTTCTTCCAAGCTCAGGATTGGTGCATCTCTAAGAGTAGAAAATCAGGGAAGCGGGCAGGAAACCTGTTTGGATAAGCAAGGAGCTCATCGATAAGATCAGAAGGAAGAGGAAGGTCTATGAAATGCGGAAAAAGGGCCTGTCCTCTTGGGAGAAGTATAGAAGCGTTGTCAGGGCCTACAGGGACGTGACAAGGAAGGCTAAAGCCCACCTAGAGATGAGGCTTGCAAAAGAGATAAAAGATAATAAGAAGGGTTTTTTTTTTTTTTTTTTTTTTTTAATTATGTAAACAGTAAAAGGAAGACTAGGGATAATGTGGGTCCCTTGCTGAACGAGGGGGGTGTTCTGGTAATGGGAGATGCTGAGAAGGCAGAGATACTGAATGCTTTCTTTGCTTCAGTCTTTGCTTCAAGGATTCTCCCTCTCCCCCCCTCCCCCGGGACTCTTCAACCCTGGAGGTAGGAGAAAGGGTCTGGGAAATTGAGCTCTCCCCCCTGGGTGACGAGAGAGTGGTTCAGGAGCGTCTGAGTGGGCTCAACACACACAAATTCATGGGTCCTGATGGAATGCATCCGCATGTGCTAAGGGATTTGGCAGAGCTGATCACCAAACCGCTCTCTATCATCTTTGAAAGGTCCTGAAGAACATGAGAGGGGCCTGAAGATTGAAGGATAGCCAATGTCACTCTGGTCTTCAAGAAGGGCAAGAAGCACAATCCGGGAAACTACAGGCCAGTCAGTCTCACCTCTGTCCCTGGAAAGGTGTTGGAACAGCTTGTTCTGGATGCCATCTCCAAGCAATTGGAAGAGAAGAAGGTTATGAGGAATAGCCAGCATGAGTTCACCAAGGGGAGGTCATGCTCGACCAACCTTGTTGCCTTCTATGATGGCATCACCAGCTGGGAAGATGGGGGGAGAGCAGTGGATGTCATCTACCTTGACTTTAGCAAGGCTTTCAATACTGTCTCCCATGACATCCTGATAGCAAAGCTGAGAAAGTGTGGGATAGAGGAGTGGACAGTAAGGTGAGCTGAGAACTGGCTGACTGGCTAAGCTCAGAGGATGGTGATCGGCGGTGCAGAGTCTGGCTGGAGACCTGTGACTAGTAGTAGTCGGCGCTGGGTCGGTGCTGGGTCCGGTCTTGTTCAACATCTTCATTGACAACCTTGATGAGGGAATAGTGTCTGCCCTCAGCAAGCAGGCTGATGACACAAAGCTGGGAGGAGTGGCTGACACACCAGAAGGCTGTGCTGCCATTCAGTGAGACCTGGACAGGCTGCAGAGATGGGCAGGAAGAAACCAAATGAGGTTTAATAAGAGCAAGTGTAGAGTCCTGCACCTGGGAAGGAACGACTGCATGTATCAGTACAGGCTGGGGGATGACCTGCTGGAGAGGAGCTCTGAGGAGAAGGACCTGGGGGTCCTGGTGGACGACAGGTTGACCATGAGCCAGCAGTGTGCCCTGGTGGCCAAGAGGGCCAATGGGATCCTGGCGTGCATTAAAAGGAGTGTGGCCAGCAGGTCAAGGGAGGTGATCCTCCCCCTCTACTCTGGCCCTGGTCAGGCCTCACCTGGAGTACTGTATCCAGGTCTGGGCTCCCCAGTACAAGAAAGACAGGGATCTCCTGGAAAGAGTCCAGCGGAGGGCCACAAAGATGATACAGGGCCTGAAGCATCTTCCCTATGAGGAAAGGCTGAGAGACCTGGGTCTGTTCAGCCTGGAGAAAAGAAGACTGAGAGGGGATCTCATCAATGTGTATACATACCTGAGGAGTGGGAGACAGAGGGATTTAGCCAACCTCTATTCAGTGGTTTGTGGGGACAGGAGAAGGGGTAATGGCCACAAGGTAGAGCACGGGAAGTTCTGCACCAACATGCAAAAGAACTTCTTCACGGTGAGGGTGACAGAGCACTGGAACAGGCTGCCCAGGGAGGTTGTGGAGTCTCCTCTGGAGATACTCAAGGCCTGTCTGGATACCTACCTGGGCAGCCTGCTGTAAGGAACCTGCTTTAGCAGGGGAGTTGGACCCGATGATCTTTCGAGGTCCCTTCCAACCCCTTCAATTCTATGATTCTGTGATTCTGTATGGGTCATATTGCTTTAAATGAGTCACCTTAAGGTTAATGCAGGCACATTCTTCACAATGTTACTTCATTATATTTATTTTGGCTGCTTTCTAAGTTCAACTATTGTTGGTACCAGTCGCAAGGACAGTAACAGTGGACTGAACATGTGGCAGCTCCTCAAACCAGCTTTACATTCTGACCACCACTTTAAAAAATATCTTTATTATTACATAAGATACTGATACTTATTTACTATCTTATTATCCCAGCAGTTATAAGACAAGATCTCACATAAATAATTAATGGTTCCCAAAGCCTCATATTTATAATCTATAAGTGCTTCTCAATGCACTCCTCTGTCTGCTGACGCAAGCATCTGGAGGTCAGTTGTCAGAAATAGCTAATTATATCCTTTCCCATGAGGAAGAAAATCTTTAGATTTAATTAAAAGATCTTAACTCCAGTACTGTACATTAGGGTCTTCCTCCCATTGAATTTTCTGCTGTGTGACTTAAAGTGATAGGATGAACATTCATATGAGCAGTGGCTCTCATCTGTGGTTTTGCTTTTGGCTCAGCACTGCTTGAAGGATGTTTTGATCAAATGGTCTCTGTCTCGCCACCACATCTAACTTTAAAGTTCATTTCTGCAACTTTTCCCACTATGCCTTACGCTCCAGGTATCAGAAGTCTCACTCACAACATTTGGTTTGACATATTAATCAGCATAGTGGCAAAAGTCCCAGGAAAATTATGAAAGAAGAGTAAAAGTGTGAAGCAAAATGTTCAGAAAGAACTGATCTGGGCATGTTGCAGAGGTTGGGCTAAATAGGTTCTGAAATAGAAATACTCCTCCTACTCCTTCACACATTTTCAAAAGAAGGAAAAATAAATCATCTTAGTATTTCCAGAAAGTTGGAATAAACAATGTTATAAATCTATATGGCTTATCCTTTTTTGTAATCATGCATTAATTATTAAAATCATGCTTAGCACTGCTGATGGTTTGCTAATGCAGATATATACAGAAAACCTGGATATTAACAACCAAGAAGTATTTAATATGGTTCTGTAATATCCACACTTATTGTAATTCACAGATTATGAAGTCTAAAAGGGAATACTTTTCCTGCAGTTCTGTGCAATGATTTCAGAGAGGTCACTCTATTGTTACAGAGGAGAGTTTCACCCAGTATTCTTAACTACCAAATTTCTCTTTCTTGGGGCTGTTAGAGATAGATGGCCATAAGTTCTTTTATGCTGTTCAAAATTGACATAAAATCAATAATAGTATTAATGCTATTTCATCCTCTCATCTGTTTTGCACTTCTGATCTGTATCAACTCAGACTAAAGCAGACACCCTAGAAGCAGAGATAATACAAAACTTCCTATTAAAATTATTTTTGGATGAGACAATGTTCATGATAACTGTGTATTATAGTGAATTTTTCAATTAAAAACAACAACAAAAATCTTTAGAAAAGTAGTTTCATCTGAAATTTAAAACAAACAAGGGAAGCAATCATTCTTGAAAATGTTCATGGGAAATACTGCTTTCTACAGAGATGCATTTAAATGGAAGCAGTAGAAATAAAATCCTATTCCTCACTAAGGCTAGCAGATTTTTGCATTTTTGAAAAAAAAAATAAAAAAATGAGTCTTCCTTGCCAGTATCTGAACCACTCATTAATTTCTTGGGGATGTATGTAGGAGGACTTACATCTGTAAGGTGCTGAGTCACAATGAAAGCTAAACAGGTAACTAAATGCCTATAATCCTGACTGGTCGAAA
This sequence comes from Aythya fuligula, assembly GCF_009819795.1. Classification (NCBI taxonomy): domain Eukaryota; kingdom Metazoa; phylum Chordata; class Aves; order Anseriformes; family Anatidae; genus Aythya; species Aythya fuligula. The sequence continues at coordinate 498,019 of NC_045569.1, read as the reverse complement.
GCAGTTTACTTTCAGGCAGGTTGAAAGGTTGTCTTTCTTCTGAGATCAGTAAAAAGTTTTTTTTTTTTTTTTTTGATACCATACAAAGTGATGGATGAGGACTTCTGTCAAACAAGCACTGAAGCGTCTACCGAAAATCTTTCAGGTGATGGGTAGGAAGAGTTTAACTACATATGGTCTAAGAACACACCTGAAACTTCTACTTCTGAAGTACTTTGTAGAGAAAGCTCAGGGATGTGAATTTCTTATTCTAAGGCCTTCACTTTAAAGGCAAAATGACATGGCATAGTGAAAAAGTTCACAAGTACAGTGGAAAGAATGAGAGTAACAAGAAAAGCTTTTCTCTAGGTGGAGGAAATACAGTGTATTTAACAATGAAAAGGAAGAAGGCAGTCCCCCCTTTTTATAACTCAGAGGATACACACTTAAAATCACTCCTGGTGTAACATTGCTGAAATAACATGAGGGATAAAGTTAGACTTAGCCTGTAATGATGATGATGGCTAATTTATTCCAGATTGAAGACAAGGGGCTATAAAAAAAAAAAAAAATTAAAAAAAATTATGGCCACTGTATGTATTACAATTAATTTTCTCCACAATGAAAGCACAGTGATTTGAAAAAAAAGAAAAAAAAGACCTTTTTAGATGTGCCTTTTTTAATGGATCATTGTTGTACTGTGGTGCCTGGCTGCATCCAGCATTTACACAGTAAGAGAATTCTTGTGCTCTGGGAAGGGGTGATTTCATCAGTCATAACAAACCTGGGTAATTCAATGTCCCAGGAGGTGTTTTGTCTCTTTTAAATATCCATTTTGCTACCAGACAGGTAAGGCTGGACATTTCTATGTAAAAGCATGAATTATATCAAAATCTATTGCTCACATTTAAATAGGTGAAGTAATAATTGTTTCTTCAGCAAGTGTGTGATTGCACCAAACTGAGCTGGCAGGAGAATACCAGTCCCCCGATAAGCCCTACTGCTCCCAGGTCCTAGAACTCTGTATTCAGATACAGAGTACTGCTCAGTCCTGCTGACATTGGTACTAGCTCTGTCCCTAATTTAAAACAAAACAAAACACAAACCAAACAAACAAAAAACACATCTCACAGTGCTTTGTTGTGCAGAAGATAATGAATTTTTGTGGTTTGCTTATTTTGGTTTCCAATAACATTGGCTCCGTTTCTCCCTTCTGCTGTCCAAAAGCAGACTCTTCCTCAAGAGATTTGTGCTTTCTAATGATGATGAGGTGGACTAAAGAAAGAAAGTAAGAAACATCTTAAAAATAATCTTCCAATTAGTTGCTTCTTTCTTACAATAGGCAGAACTGTGCTATAGCTACAAGCTATGTTGAAATTTATTGAGATACTGATATACTGAGATAAAATGCTGAGATGTTTTTATGACTATATATAAATTAGCATTATATATATATTTAAAACATGGATAGAATTACACTGAACATGGGGATTGGCTTGTAGTATTACCTCTCTGCAATTTATAGTTGTATTCTTCTAAAACACTAATAATTTCTGGATGAAAATGTAATTTTAATCAGTTAGCACAATCCTAGCGTTTGCAGACTGTCAAAGAGGTAGCTTACTGTAATTGCATTACATTACAATGAAGCACTCCAGGCAATGCTAAAGCTTTGCTTAATCACTGGAAATAATATACATTTTAAAAAAAGATCATATTAGAGTGCCATCTTTATAACTAATTTCCCAATAGTTCCATTTCCTACTAAATTTCAAATTGTGCTTACATAAAGAAACCAAAAAGTATCAGGGCTTTATATAAAGCATAAAAGAAATGTTGCACTTAGAAGTTCTATTAAAACTGCTTTGGAATGAATATTTTCTGGTCCCCAAGCTATAATTTTTTTTGCAGTGGAAAGAACAGGGTTTATGGGTTACATTAGAAGAGCATAGTAAACAACAGAAATGGCTACAGAATGGATGAATCTGAAAAATGTCAAGAGTCAGCAAACATAAAATAATTAAGCTTTGATGATCGCTAGCTCAAAGTAACACCTAACCCTCAAGCTCTTGCTGTTTCAACTGCAAGCATTCATCTAGTACCTGGTGTTAGACTACATTACAATCCAAATGCTACAAACCCAAGTCTGTGGAAATTACAGAATATGCCAAACCGCAAAGCTCTAGGCCTAAGTGTTAGTTCATTAGAAAATAAGATCATAGATGTTCCAAGAAAAGAGTTTGAGCCAATTAACATAATTTCCATGTTAAACCTTTGGCCTTAGTAAACAATAGAGATTAATATTCCCTGCCTTTAAACAACTAATCAACAGTGAAAATCACCATGGCTTTTTTTCTCTAAATTTCATCTCATAGGTAAGACTTCCATCCAAAATAACATTGCACCACATTATTTCCAGCCTCTTTCCTTGCCTTCAACTTGATGCTAACATATATTCAGGAAAGAAAGAAACCCCAAACAGAGCTTGAAGAAATAAAAAAGAACAAATAGCTGTCAGCTAGTTCTCATGTGATGTTTGTAGCATACTGTTTTATCAAACATATAAAACACTTTTGGATGTGCTTAAAGGTCACTAAATATCAAAATGTTAGTAACAAGTCCTAAAAAATAACAATAGGTAAATCTAAACCAAGGGTGGAAATCTCATAGTAATCTAGGTAAGAAAGAAGTATTTTCTGTGCATACAAATTTGGGAGTTAGGAACCAGACTGCAAGAGTTCTATATCCAAGTTCTATTCTCCACCTAGTTTGATGCCAATTAATTTACAGCTCAATTTCACTTTTAATTAGGGCTGTTTGGGGTCCAACTTTTCCAAGATGCAGATTGCCAGTAACCATGTGATCATGCAAATAAGACTCTGCTATTAACACTTCTAGTTAGCATGGAACAAAAATAACAACAATTTATAAGTTTCCATTTTCCATCTACCCTCAGCAGAAACAATTAGAAGCAGATAACATGAAATCATCTGTGTTTTGAATGGCAGTTTCTACTTATAGCAACTGAGAATCTAGTTTTATTAAATACAAGGTTATCAGAAACCATAATCTTTTCTAGTGAGTCAATGACAAACTATTAATTCATCTTTTCCTTATGCAGGTCTTTGACTCTATTTGAAAAGGAAATCAGAATCCAAAGTTTTATGATGAAAATAAAATATCTTATCAAGCTACTTTGAAGTAAAAAAAAAAAAAAAAAAAAAAAGGAATCCAAAGAAAACAGGGAATTGCAATTTTAAGTGATAATCAAAATCCTTATATTTGGAGATACGATCAATCAGCTATGTACTCTCATCAACAGTACTGAAGGAAAATAAGCTTTTTTTTTTTTTTTTTTTTTTTTTTTTTCCAAAGAACGTTGGGTTTACTTACAGTTACTGTGTTTCCCAGATCTTTGCAACAACTGTTTATTGTGTGATATCTGATAGTAAACACTGGCTGTTAATGGTGAATTGCATTTTTTTTCTCAGCACAAATCAAAGTTTGATTGCTATACTATGTGCATGTGAATTACTAAGTTCTGTGTTTTTTGGAAACATATTATTTGACATTCATGAGAACCAAGTGTCTGGATTTTTTTCTTCTTGTCTTTCATGAATAAACTACATCATCATTAGATACATACTAGCTGTTACCAACTACTCTTTATTCATCTGATCTCAGGATGAGTCTTTTGCCATTGGGCTTTCCTTTTTTTTTTTTTATTTTAATCTGCATTTGAAATCAAACAGGGACAGGCTAACCACATGGGCTGCAGGAAGGGCTACACTGAATATTCAAAGTATTTCATTTTTTACCTTGTCCATGCTGTATTTACTTGTTAGTTATGCTGACACTGCTTTTAAAGTCAATATTTTATAAAGCAGTTTCGGGTACTGTTTCTATCATGTTATCCCCTGATATTTTCAAAAAGATTTTTCCCATCACTATTACCATATTAAAAAACTTCATAAATTCCAGGGAGGGACACTTGTTCAAACAAGTAGGGGAGAATTCAAATGTTAGACATTACAGAACATCCCTGAGGAGGGTCAAAAACATGAAATTGCAAAACCTGACAAATATTTTTCCACTGGATGATGTTCACTTGAGATGTCTACCACAGTGGTGTCTGTTACAAACATAATGTTGAAGTCAACATGTCCTTTTTTTTGTTGTTAAAAGCATTCAGGGTTTTAAAATATTTTTTTTTCCTGTTTGAAATCTACTCAACAGGATTCAGGAGAAGATCCCTGTTCTACACTAAAGTAATAGCTTCATTTTGCGAGTAAGAAAGTGAAAAGAAAAACTACTGTGAACAAAATTAATATCTTTAATTTTATCTTTATCTTTATCTCTTTAATATCTTCATCGATGATCTGGACGAGGGCATTGAGTGCACCCTCAATAAGTTTGCAGATGACACCAAGTTAGGTGCGTGTGTCGATCTGCTTGAGCGTAGGAAGGCTCTGCAGGAGGATCTGGATAGGCTGCACCGATGGGCTGAGGTCAACTGCATGAAGTTCAACAAGGCCAAGTGCCGGGTCCTGCACCTGGGGCGCAATAACCCCAAGCAGAGCTACAGGCTGGGAGATGAGTGGGTGTGAGGCATTGGAACAGGCTGCCCAGGGAAGTGGTGGAGTCACCATCCCTGGAAGTCTTCAAAAGACGTTTAGATGTAGAGCTTAGGGATATGGTTTAGTGGGGACTGCTAGCGTTAGGTCAGAGGTTGGACTCGATGATCCTGAGGTCTCTTCCAACCTAGAAATTCTGTGATTCTGTGATTCTGTGAAAACCGTCAGAAATCACCATGGTTATTATCAAACTAAAGGAAAAATAAAAAAAGGGAGAGAGAGAGAGAAAGAGAGAGGAAAAAAAAAAATGACTGTCACTTGGAAATATATAAAAATGTATAAAACCCCTTTTCCCTCCAAAGAAACAAAGATAATTCTAGATAATCATTTGCCAAGAGCAATATAGGATCTTCACTGATATATGGGGTAATTCCAAGACACTGAATGGAGTTTCTGAAATTCTAGTCAGCAAAAATATTGCATGAAGTCCTCATAAAGCAAACAGAATCAAAAGGAGACCAGATGATCCTTGGTTATATGGACCCTCAAAATTCATATAGCATGAGAACAATCAACTAAATTTTGATGCAAGGATTTCTTGTATATTTCCTCATATCCAGCCTTTCAAAAGTCTGGGGGACTGAATCTCTTTTTACACCCTCTCTGATCCATTTATCTACTTTTACTTCACGTCTGTCTTAATGGAAGAATGTATCTAGTGCCAAGACTTTTATAAATAGCAGCACTTAAATCCACGATGAGCACAATTCAAACTGCTGTAGTCAAGGGGAACATGTCTCTAAGGCTTTGTAACCTGCATATGAAAGTGTGTTTTAGGCTGAAATGTGTCATGCTTAGATTTCATGAAAATGGAAATCTGTAGTTCCTTTTAGAGGACAGTTAGATGAAACAAGTAGTGGTTTTATGCTTAGCCAGGCAGACTGCTACCTCAGAAACACCAAAACTTTAAAAAGGAAACTTGAAAAGTTTTTATTTTTTATTTTTATTTTATTTTTTTTTTCCTGGGTGATTACATATTTAGTATGCAGTGAATCCATTAACAGAAACTGAGTTCATATTCACATAGAAGGCAACGACCCTATGCTGTTAATAAATAGATCGAGGGGTTCTAGAATTGGACTAAGAAGCACTTACACACATGAAACAGTAGAAGTACTGAAATGAGAAATTTCCATTGTCTAGTTTTCAGACCTGGAAATGCTTTGCCAAAATGAGATCACAAGAAAAACTCAAAGAAGGGGCACAGTTGCTCAAAATTACTACTGCCTAAAACCCTAGCCTGCCAGTTGGATATCTGGGGATACCTATATGTAGGTACTGTGTGGAAGAATACAAAGATCTAGTTGGATAGGAAAAACAAAACAAAACAAAATTTTGAAAAATACCCTCAAAAGATTCAAAAGATACCCTCAGGTGTTTCTGTAAAGTTACTTGCTTCTTGGTGCTGTTGAAATAGCACAAAAGGATGTAATAGATCACATCAACTAAACCACTAGCTATCTATAAGAGTCTTTAAGAGTTTTCACAATATTAATTAGAATAGTTCTTCACCTTACTTCATCAGCATGTAAACACATGGCCTTGATTTCCACCACAAGGTATATTGCTATTTTCATATTTTTTCATGCTTTTGCTTTCTGAAAGAGGTAATGTGCTAACAAGCACAGTAACTGCATATAAGAGATGTTAATCTTCCTACTGACTCTTCACAAAAGCAAAGAAATTGCATGCTAAGGTTAAAAACATGAGCTATAAACACAGACTTCTTTATGCAGGTAAGTAATTTCTATTTTAGCAGAGGAGTGCACCCACCATCCTCAATTTTATATTTCAATATATTTTTTTTAATTACATATTGAAGGCAGAGAGAGATTTATAATACATTCTTTTAAATTAAGTATTCTATGTCTATTATACTCTTATTTTACCTCTGCTTTTAACACTTCTGTCTGTCAATGGTTCGATAGCTTGACTGTCCAAAAATCATTTATGTCAGACGTCACGCACTGTTGATATTAGTACCTAAATAAAGAACACCTCCTCCTCCAATGTTCATCAGCTTTCATTTAACGCACCATGAATGCACCATGACTATTGTTCTTTGCCAGAAAGAAAGATGAAATGTAGTGGGAGCCTGTCTTCTTGTGGTCTGTCACCACTACAGGTGGTGAATAGCAGTGTTGAGTGGGAGGAACAGGGAACAGTGGATTTGCTCTGAACTGCTTAGGAATCCTCCTCTTTGCCTACCTAGTGCAACAGAGCCTGCACATGAGCAGTACTACACCACCTTGTTAGTGGGAAGTGCTGATCTTACAGCAGATCAGACACACCCCTGAATATAGACTTAAATACCTAAACCACATGCTCCCAGAAATATGAACAGACTGTCTCATCTAACTCACCCCAAACTCAAACCCACACAGACAAAGAAAACACACTTCCAAATGCAGAACTCAAGAGCTATTATGTGTGGAACTTCTGGGCTTTACACAAAACCTGCTGCCGTATCATGACTCTGATCTGGTTGCTCTTGTTGAATCAAAATGAAAGAGGAGCAGAAGCTGCCTGCTGAGGTCTGACACAAGGCTCCTCTACTCTTGGCATCCTCCATTTCTGAAAGTTAATAAAGGAAATCCACTTATTATTTGGCAGTAATTAGTCCTTAAAAGTGCTTTGCAAATACAGCTAATTGATTAAGTAGTCTGTGCAAAAGCATCAAAACACTGGGTTTAATTAACATCCTTAAAACCTGCATATTTCATTACTTCATAGAGAGTAAAAGAAATCTTTTTCGTCAGCCAGATGTACAAAAGAGGGAGAAGAAGGAGCAAAAAAGGTACAGTTTAATTTCTTGGTGAGTGTTCTGTATTAATTATGTAGCCTTTTTCATCACCCTGTACAAGATTTCATATTAATAAATAAATAAATAAATAAAGCTAAAATAACTTGTTTACGTTAACAAAAAAGACATTCACAGTCTTGGTTCCAAACCTTTATATTATAACTCCCCTACCTTTTCTATATAGGAATAAGTACAGGGATTCAATGTCTCTTAGAGTCATACCTGTAGGGAAATCCTGTCCCCCGCCAGAGATCTGGCATCACCAGCCATCTGCAGAAAGATCCCAAAGCATTTCCAAAGCATTTGCAGGCAATTTAAGTCATCTTGGTTTCCAGCTCAGATTGTCCCTTTCTCTGTGTGCATTTAATCAAAAAGAACAGTCATTCCTGTCTTTGACTCTCAGATACCTCCACTTGGGACTGCTAACCAATGCTGATCTTTCACAGAATCACAAAACAGTTTAGGTTGGAAGAGACCTCTGGAGGTCAGCTGGTCCAGACCCCTGATGAAGCGGGGACACCTAGAGCAGGTTGCCCAGGACCATGTCCAGGCAGCTTTTGAAGATCTCCAAGAAGGGAGACTCCATAACCTCTCTGAGCAATCTGTGCCAGTGCTCCATCACCTGCACAGTACAGAAGAGGTTCCTGATGTGCAGATGGAACCTGCTGTGTTCCAGCTTGTGCCCACTTCTTCTTGTCCTGTCACTGAGCACCACTGAAGATAGTCTGGCTCTGTCATCTTTGCACCCTTCATTCGGTATTTTTACACATTGATAAGATCACGACAAGCCTCCTCTTCTTCAGGCTGAACAGTCCCAGCTCTCTCAGCCTCCCCATACAGGAGAGGTGCTCCAGTCCCTCAGTCATCTTGGTGGCTCTCTGCTAGCCTCTTTCCAGTAAGCCCAGATCTCTGAAGGGCCTTGAACTGGATCCATTACTCCAGATGCAGCCTCACCAATGTTGAGTAGAGGAGAAGAATCACCTTGACGTGCTGGCATTTGCCTAACACAGCCAAGAATACCATCAGCCATCTTAGCAGCAAGGGTTCATTGCTGACTTGTGTTCCACTCAGTGTCTACCAGGACTCCTATCTGCAGAGCTGCTTTCCAGCTGCATGGCCCCCAATGTGTACTTTCACACCAGATGAGGTGTGGGCTTTACTGCGATCTTATTTTATAAGCCTGCTACATGTTTAAGGTTTGTTAATTGCTCATCAGTATGACTTTATCACAAAGAGCAGCAGTGACCCCTTAGTTTATGCTGAGCAGCTTACAACTTCAGCGACACCAGGGCTCAGACACTCCGGTCTCAGTGTCCCAGCACTGAACTTTGGAAGTGCGAGGGCACAACGTTAGATTCTTCAGCTACTATTCTAAACATAGAGTTGCATGTATTGACGTTAGATCTCCAGCTACCTCTATACCCAGTACGGAAAGACTGTAGTGGGGGTGTGTGTGTGTGAAATTGCTGAAATTCTACCCAGCCGGGGACGTTGCACTTACCAGGGTTTGTATCAGGATTCATAGTCCAGATACTAACAGACTTGTGTTTTTCAGTCTGAAGGATCCCTCCCTTGAGCCGATATACTTGCAGACTACATGTCAAAGGAGAGTGGTCTGAGTCTGCAATCCAAGAAGGAGTACAAAATTTGGTATTACAAAGGGTATTTCTTTGTATGTTGTTAAGGCAAAGTACGCAGATGGCTGATAACATACACCAGTCTCTTCAGTTACAGAAATGGAAGGAATAGCAAAGGATAAACAGCACAAGGGTGTCTTTAAGCTAAACTTGTACTTCCCTGATCCATGGCTAGTTGTGTATTTGCCTGTCCATCTGGTATAAGTTAAAGCAACTGCAAAACTCTACTACCAACTGCAATATTCCTGCTCTCTATACCTATAGATGGTTATACTGGCTACTGGTCAGACAAACAAGACGCAGTGGAAGCAGTCCGAATATCCAAGTGCAAGCTCATTAAAACTTGATTTGCTTACTGAGACTACCCCACCAGGTGCAAATTAAAATAAAGATAGGCACTAGAGCTGGCACTACATGATGAAAATTATTTGAACATCTGTACTATTGGAGCTTTTTTTTTTTTATATAATTACACATTAGAGAGAAGACATTTAATAAATAAATATAATTTGTTTTATTTTCACTATTTGCAGCAATATTTGCAAGAACATTGAACTCTGGAATTCAGCACAATCCCTTTTGAAGGCAATAGTGTGCTTTTTACTTTTTCTCATGGGCTAAAAGTAAAATACAAACCTACTGTGTACACTTCTCTAGAATGAAGTCTTGCACGTATTCCTCTTGAGATTTGCAGTGTATACATGAAGAGTCAGAAACGGTAATAGAGAAAATGTGCCTATATTTTCCTATATAGATATAAATCTTTCCTTTAGAGACATTTGAATCCTCATAAATTGCCCCTTGCATACTAAGCTTTCTTTTTAAATCTTAAGCAAATTCCACTGCTTCTCTATTGCATAATGAAATAGCCAATCATGCTGAGGAGGTGAAGTTAAGCCTGCCTGAGCTTGCAGCAATGGTTGAGAAGATTTCATACTTCAGAAGTGCCATAAAATCCTTCACCATAAAAATTCAATTTTTTATAATCCCCGGGAGTTTCCATGCTGTATCTAACATTAAAATCCCAAAACAAGAAACCAAGCCCAGACATGTTCACCTACTATTCAAGCTTCCACCTTCATTTAGCTCTTTAAGACATTTTTTTCCCCACTGTTTTGTTTGAATTCCATCCCAGTGGGAAATATATACATGCACATAAATACATGAAATTTATGATTTTCTCTTCTGCAAATGGATATTTAGTCCCAGTTTTGCCTAGGAAATAATTAATAGAGGATCAAGCTTCATCTTCTAGGCTGTCTGAAAAACATCTTTTTCAAATCACAGCATATTTTTTAAACAGAATAAATAAAGTAGAATAGATTAGTTTTAGATTAGTTTATGTGTAACATTCACTCCTAACAGCTATCACCAAAGAGTCTAATGTGTGATATCTTAGTTCAGATGTATTTCTTGTACTTGGCTTACAACATCAGGCAGCACTCCATTCTGACAAGCAGTGCACAGAAGTGTAGTTGCAATTTTGCTGCAACGTGAAGCCATGCTTGACTCCTAGGATTGTGTCTGTCTTGGTCTATAAAGTCACAGATAGGGCACACAAAGCAAAGAGATGTGTATGAAGAACAGCATTGACTCTGAAATCTTGAACATAGCAAAATATTTGAGACCTACAAATAAGATGTAAATTTGAAAGAAGCTCATTTAACATTACATCCACAAGTGCCATTATTTGTCATTCCAGTTATCAACATTCCATGCCATTCTCTATTGTGAAGGAATGGAGGGAATAGAGTGGTATTCAGACACTGATAGTATTTATCTGCCAAATGAGGCTGCCCATCAGCTGTGGAAATAAACTTTTCCAGTGGAGCAAAGCTTATCCAGTAAATTAACTTGTTTTTGGGAAGGCTTGTTCATAAGACATCCTGAGCCTACTGCTTCTGCCTTTGTTCAGGGGGAAAAAAAAATCACCCTCCCTAATTAACAAGCTTTTTTTTGAATGCTGCCTTTTTATCACATCTCTTTCATGGCCTCTATCCTTATTCTCTTTATGCCATATCTTCCTATATGATATTCATTTATGCTTATTTCTTTTCATACAACGTATATACTAGTGATAGTTATTGTAAGATTTTTCAAGATTAGAAATTGGCCAAATGATTTTCACCCATTGAAGAAGACCTGTACCTTAATTCAATCAGAGTAATGGTTAATAATATTGCAAATATTCATAACTATTCTTATGAGCACAGTAACTGATTTTTTTTTTTATTACAAAAATGAACACTATTTATAACAATAACAGGCCTGTCAGTTTGACCTCAGTGCCAGGGAAGCTCATGGAGCAGATCCTCTTGAGAGTCATCACGCAGCACTTGTAGGGCAAGCAGGTGATCAGGCCCAGTCAGCATGAGTTTATGAAAGGCAGATACTGCTTGACGAACCTGATCTCCTTCTATGACAGAGTGACGCGCTGGGTGGATGAGGGAAAGGCTGTGGATGTGGTCTACCTTGACTTCAGCAAGGCTTTTGACACCGTCTCCCACAGCATTCTCCTCAAGAAACTGGCTGCTCTTGGCTTGGACTGGCGCACGCTTCGTTGGGTTAGAAACTGGCTGGATAGCCAGGCCCAAAGAGTCATGGTAAATGGAGTCAAGTCCAGTTGGAGGCCAGTCACTAGTGGCGTCCCCCAGGGCTCAGTGCTGAGGCCAGTCCTCTTTAATGTCTTCATCGATGATCTGGACAAGGGCATTGAGTGCACCCTCAGTAAGTTTGCAGATGACACCAAGCTAGGTGCATGTGTCGATCTGCTTGAGGGTAGGAAGGCTCTGCAGGAGGATCTAGATAGGCTGCACCGATGGGCTGAGGTCAACTGCATGAAGCTCAACAAGGCCAAGTGCCGGGTCCTGCACCTGGGGTGCAATAACCCCAAGCAGAACTACAGGCTGGGAGATGAGTGGTTGGAGAGCTGCCAGGCAGAGAAGGACCTGGGAGTGATGGTGGATAGTCAGCTGAATATGAGCCAGCAGTGTGCTCAGGTGGCCAAGAAGGCCAACGGCATCCTGGCTTGCATAAGAAACAGTGTGACCAGCAGGGCTAGGGAGGTGATCGTTCCCCTGTACTCAGCTCTGGTGAGGCCGCACCTCGAGTACTGTGTTCAGTTTTGGGCCCCTTGCTACAAGAAGGACATCGAGGTGCTTGAGCGAGTCCAGAGAAGGGTGACGAAGCTGGTCAGGGGCCTGGAGAACAAGTCCTATGAGGAGCGGCTGAGGGAGCTGGGCTTGTTCAGCCTGGAGAAAAGGAGGCTCAGGGGTGACCTTACTGCTCTTTACAGATACCTTAAAGGAGGCTGTAGTGAGGTGGGGGTTGGTCTATTCTCCCACGTGCCTGGTGACAGGACGAGGGGGAATGGGCTTAAGTTGCGCCAGGGGAGTTTTAGGTTGGATGTTAGGAAGAACTTCTTTACTGAAAGGGTTGTTAGACATTGGAACAGGCTGCCTAGGGAAGTGGTTGAGTCACCATCCCTGGAAGTCTTTAAAAGACGTTTAGATGTAGAGCTTAGGGATATGGTTTAGTGGGGACTGTTAGCATTAGGTCAGAGGTTGGACTAGATGACCTTGGAGGTATCTTCCAACCTAGAAATTCTGTGATTCTGTGAACAATAACTAAGTTATGTTATTGATATTTATGTTATATCTCTCACTGAAGAGAATATGATCAACAGCAATGCTATGTCATTCACTAGAAATTCAGAAATTTACATTTTTTTTTCTTTTTTCTCTCTCAATATTCTCCTGGAAAGGTCATGTTTTTAAAGAAAGAGCCCTCCCTGAAGAAAAAAAAAAAAAAAAAAAAGCGTAGCATTACCTTCAGCTCTCAGGTAATATGAGCAATATTCCCTTTGTCCAATTTGTCTCCAAATTCCAGAATGTGCAGTGAGGTCAAAGGAAAATTGGCTGAATAACCAGGCCCACAGGGTTGTGATCAAAGTCCAGCTGGAGGCAAATCCCTAGTGGTGTACCCCAGATATTGATATGGGGGCCAGTGTTGTTTTAACATCTACAGTCATGGCCTGGACAATGGGACAGAATGCACTCTCAGCAAATTTGCAGATGATACACAACTGGGAAGAGTAGCTGATACTCAACATGGTTGTCCTGCCCTTCAGGACATCAGTAGGGTGAAGAACTGGGCAGAGAAGACTCTCATGAAGTTGAACAAGACGAAGTGAAAAGTTCTGCATCTGAGGAGGAATAATCCCAGGTATCAGTACATAGTGAAGACAAGCCGATTGGAAAGCAGCTTTGCCAGGAAGAACCATGGTGTGCTGGTGGAAAGCAGCCTGCCATGAACTAGCAATGCATCCTTGTGGCAAAAGGGGTCAACAGTATCCTGGGCTGCATTAGGAAAAGCAACACCAGCAGGTCTGGGGAGGTAGTCCTCTCTGCTTGCTGCTGGTGAAGCTGCATCTGGAGTACTGCATCCAGTTCTGGACTTCCAATTTTGCACAATCTTACCTCCCAGTTGTGAGAATAAGGTCGTACTTATTTACTGATTTTACAAGATTAACTCCCCTTCAAAGAATTAAAAAATAATAATAAAAAAATAAATAATAAAAAAATACTAGCTCTATACCAAAACACAAAAATAAAGCCCTAACAATGTAGAAAATGCCTGAATCCTAGTTATCCAAAATCTTGATCAAACACATCAATGTAATTTATTATTTCAGAGTTGCTGCTGCTGTTAAGCTTGTACCTTTTCCTGTCTTGTGTTCCCTATTTTTTTGCATTTAACCCTCTCTGCTCTTTCCAAACGGCCCACCAGTCTATTTCCAGTAGAACACCTCCTTGCCCACTACTAATGCAGACCTTGCAAACAGCTGAGGTCTTCCTTGAGCATAAAGTAGGTCTTCATGGTCACACAGCTACATAATAAGAGGAGCAGCGATAACTCAGAGGCAGAACTGTTCATGATCTTGTCCTGTGCATTCACGCTTCATCAGCCACTGCCCGCCTATGCATGTGTGTGACACTCTCAGCCATGGCAGAATAGCAGCACCAGCAAAGAGAAGACAGACAAGAGGTTGCATCAACCAGCTGCTAAGCATGAATCTTGAATATCAAATGTCAGTCGTAGATAGACCATGAATAAGCGATGTGCAGTAGTCAACTTTTCACTTGGGAATCACCCAATAATTTCAAACACTTAACATATGCAGTGTTGAGGATAGGATTGTACATTTTATGTTCACAGAATCCTTCTTAACTACTCTACACTCCCTTTTTGAAGAAAGATGAATACAGCATCTGGAAAAGGAGAAGAGATGAAATATGGTGTCTGAAAGGTACATATCCTAGCAACTTGCCCTTATACTGCTGGTCTACCTGGCTGAATACAATAGCTCAGTAGTTTCCATCAGTGCTAATGTCGTGTTTAAGAAAAAGTGACTTGATATCTCTGGGGTTCAGTAATTGGATTTGGAGCCTTTAACCTCTTGGTCACAGGATCAGATCCAATTCCAGTTCATAGCATCTGAAAGTCATTAGTATCACAGATCTGTTCAGTGGCATATGTGAAATGAATATGTGGTTCCAGCCTAGCTGCTAGCAGGAATGAGTCCCTTGTTGACCCTCTCAGTAGAAATGCAGGGGATTAAATGAATAAGGAACACAAGTTAGCTTTCTACACAAAAGGGTGGTCTCTCTTGTCACAGCCAAGACAATTTATCTGGTCAGTTTTACTGTTGCTTGTGCTACCTTAGTCTTGATGTGTATAAAATTTCAAGCTTGTGGTATACATATTCCAGAACCTTTAAGGTTCCTACATTTATTTGGATAAAAACAACAAAACAAAACAAACAAACAAATCTACATCCAACTTCCCTTTAAATATTTGTTCAGCTGAGTTGTGTATGATCCTAGCATTTCAGAAATCTCAGCTGGCCAGAAGTGTCCAGCAGCACTGTAAACTGGATCTGGCTTGCATGAAATTGGACTACTAAAAATGTCACCAGAGCAGAATCGGTAGCCTTTTATATGATATGTGGCTTACGGGAAGCAGAGCAACAATTAAAAAAAAAAAAGTGAGAGAAAAAAGTAACATTATAAACATCTATCTAAGAGTTACAAACTCTTATACTCAAGTAGTAAATCATACTCTTATTCTCAAGTAGTTCTCAACCTGTGCTACATTCTCCAGCTATGACCGTGGCACAAACAGACAACACTTGCCAACGGGAAAGGAAAGAGTGGGTAGCTGATGAACCTGGCTCTCTCTTGTCAGTGATAATAGCTTTAACTTCTCTTTCCGCAAAAACAGATAACCGTGAAATGTTTACAATAAACACTAAACCCACATATCTTGCTTTTTTTTCAGCAAATTTTAAAGCCAGTCCTAGTTCCTCTAGTGGCAGGGGTGTGTTAGCTTTTTCAAAGCACATGCTAAATTCAAACCTTTGGTCCTCAATGCTTTAGTACAAACAAACGAACAAAACAAAACAACCCCACAGATTAAATTCTGAAATTTCTCCATACTTTTGTGGACATTTTGACCTTTTGAAAACCAAAGTTCAAAGAGCATGGAGAGAGAAACAGAGGAATTTAAGTGAGAAACAAAACAAAACAAAAAAGCTCCCAGAGATGCAGAGGCAAGGTTTCAAAAAACTTACAAACCACTAACAATGATTTGCCTCTTGCCTTACAAATCATTCACAGAATCCCAAATGTAGACAAAACATTTGCTGAATCTCAAATGCAGTTCACATGGGTTTTAATACTTGTTTAGTGTGATTTTTTTTATAATCAGTTTTGAGTTTATTTGTATTGGGTTTTGTTTCTCATAAAGCATCTGTTCTTGTGTTTCTTTTTACATGACTGGCACTCTCCTAGTGTAAATGACTGGACTGACATTTGTTGGATTGAGCTTCACATGGAGCACCTGTGAGCAATATGTTGTGTGTGTGACTTTCCTTTACAACCCTAGTAATTTTAATTGTTTTTGGCATGCTTTTCCTGTCATATACTGTAACTTGACCTTTGCAAATATTCATTTCATTTTGATGCTTATGAAATGGAGTAGTTTAATATTTTAGAAGAAAACGGTCCTCTGTTTAGCCACAGAAATAGATATAGAAAAGGTAGTGGCAGCACAATTTTTTTCTTCCAGAGTTCACTAGCAACCTTGGAAAAGTAGATGGTATAACTATTGAGTAATCTAAACACCCATAAAGCATAAAACACATGGAGATAGAAAGAAAAATATAGGAATATGTAATAAATAAATAAATAAAATCAATTTTTAGGAAATAAAAGTTTAGATTATATCTACTCTATTCCATTTTTACTCAAACATATAGCATTGTAGATGTTACTATAGTAACACTTTGCATTACTATTCCATAGTAAAATTTTCAAAAATTACAGTATGTACTTATTTTTTTTTTTTCAGCCTAACTGCCAAGGCTTTAAAAGGCAATAACTAATTAGTTGTACTGATTAGCTATTCTTACTTTTTCTAAAGTAAAACTAAGTTTTCCCCAACTTTCAGAGTGAGTTAGGAAGAGACAAGGAATTTTTAGCCAACAGTGCTTGAGTTCTGCTCTCACAGAAATCAGACTGCACTGCCTTATAAATGGTGAAAGATATTCAACAGCATTACTTCAGAATTAGCAGAGAGAAAGAATTTGCTTAAGGAACTATGTATACCGTGCCAGGTATGTTAACCCTATTAAATCTTAAAGCTTTCAGGTTGTTATATATAGTATGTCACTCCAACAATTAGCAAATATTTCAACGCCAGAGAGTAGGGTGATGTCAGCCAAAATCATTCAAGTTGTTGGCTATGATGATAGCCTATGGCCTCTAAGCTTGATTTTTTACAATATGCAGATTTTTAGTTACATGAACATAATGACAGTTTGAGGGTTTTTACTGTATTTTGAATTCTCATCTTCTAAAAATGGTAATTGAGCTCTGGACTCCTTTTGAATTACAGGGAGAATACCTGGAGACACTGATTATAGGCTACCCATATCTCCTCTCTCAACAGGTAGTTTGACCAATATTATATTATTTATTGAACATCATCACTAGTTGGTTTGGTGCTAAAATAGGTCCAAATTTTGTAACAGCACTTGTAACCTAGTGACATAGTACTTACTAACAGACAATGCAAAAGAGGCTTGGCAGTAATCACTTTCCTCTGTTGTGTTTGGAGGCTGCAAGCCACAGGTCTGTGTTAAGAGTTTCAACACTTAGATTTCCCAAAACTAAACAATATAAAGGAAAATGGGATCGGACTGCAAAGTACTTACAGTAAATGAAAGAGCCATGAGAAATCATGTGGTGTCATTCTTGAAAATGCTAGGGTTATTTTACATCCATGATAAGGCCACTTTATAACAACCACAGTGTCTAGGGGAGCCTTAGACTAAATGTGAATCTGACCCATGATGGTCAGTCCAGTCATGAAAATTCAAAAGCAGTCACTTGTTACTACTCACTTAGCAAGACTTCTGGGTATGAATGCAGTACATACTAGATAATTGAGTAGCCCATAAACAGCTAATAGCCCATCAGCACAAAAATTTTAATGTAAAGTCCTGACAGAGCCTCTTAAATAATCATCAGCAGGAAAGAAAAATTGTTAGCTGGATCTTTATCTGGTGTAAAGCAGTAGACAGCAGAAGGCAGCTGAGTCACAGTAGCTAATAAGCTTATAGCATATGATCCAAAGAAAGCAAAGAAAATATTTTGTAGTTTGCAATAATCATTACATCTATATGTTGGTCCCTATTTTTAAAAGATAAAATAAATTGAAAAATACTTTCATTAGCTTTAAAACAGTATCAGAAATAGGCCAGGTCTATGACCTTTTTTTCCTACACAGCTATATTCAGTAAAATGGGATCTATTGGTTTCATTTCCCCAGCACAGCATCCAGACAACCCTTCAAGCAGAATTATTGCTTCTATTAAAATGCGTCCCATTTTCTAACTCTTCTCGTTTTCTCAGCTTAATATGAAACAATTGAGAGTTATATCAGTACATTAGGAAAGAATTATCATTATCAGCATCCTCAGAAGTCCTGATTAATGTAACTATCTCTCTCCTCTAACTACAGATGCCACTGGAGGTACTAGTCCTTCGTGAAGAATTATGTAATTTAAGTTTTGTAGAGTGCACATTTTTTGTCAAAGTGGTCAATAATTCCTGGCTGAGTAGAAGCATTGCTTTTCAATTAATACAAGTTTCTAAGTGAACTTACACATGTGGTGAAAAATACAACAGACTTGGATTATAAAGCCACCTGCTTCTGACAGTATATTATATAAATCCCATTTACTATACCTACTACAGTAACTCAAATTCTCTGAAACCTATGTTGATGCATGTGTTAGGACAGACAATCCCCCTCACTAAAGCAGATACAGGGTTATCATTTGTAGATATATGTACCCACAGAGATGTAGTTCCTGCACTACGGCAACAGATTCCTAAAACTAGGAGGATTAGGAAATCAGGACCAAAGTAACGTGGTTGACAAAGACCTCCAGAGGACCTGCCTGCCCACAGCTCGTTAAGTAGCCCACTTGGAAATTTCTTGTCTGAAGAGCACAATGGGATAACCCACTGGTGTAGTACTCCTAGTCTTTGCATCACAAAAGTCCTGTTCACTTAATTCTGAGCTCCAGGGGACAAGTTATTTCACAAGACGGCTTTCACAGGCTGAAAGAAAATCTCAAAGCCCCCTATTAATGTATAAAGAGGTTTAAAGCCTAGTGACATTCAATCACGTTCCTAGCCACATTACGGGGAATAGTTTGGGGGTGGCACTGGTGTGGCTCATTTATCAATTTCAAAAACTAGCCAAAACAAAGGAGAAATTTGTTTAGCTTTTGGTCTAAACCCCTGTGAATTATGTATAATAGTGATATATCACATGTATAGATATGTGCATGGATGCAAGTATATTCTTGTGTGTGGAAACAGTAGCAGTAAAAAGAAAATAAGGTACTCTTTGCAACTGAACTTTCATTCAATTTAGCAAGAGACATTTTCC
The DNA here is from genome assembly GCF_009819795.1 of Aythya fuligula. Taxonomy (NCBI): domain Eukaryota; kingdom Metazoa; phylum Chordata; class Aves; order Anseriformes; family Anatidae; genus Aythya; species Aythya fuligula. The sequence goes on along the minus strand of NC_045569.1, from coordinate 478,943 downwards.
TCTGATACATGTGTGAGAGGTTGGATAGAAAGTCAGTGTTATTAGATTTCATACTTTTCTAGAGACTTCGTAATTGTGGTATAATCTCTTTGTTTCTCTTCTAGCCTCTTTTTGGGTGGGGGGAAGGATATTTAAAGTTTGGCTGAATTTGTGCACTGGGGGACTTGGTTATTTAGTATAAATGTGATCCTCCCCACTCCTCCTCCCCTGACTCTTTCTTCTGCTCTGTACATTTTCCGATTAAGGACCTGAGTGACTGAAGCAAGAACCAAATTACCAGCCCGAGGCTAGACTACACAGCAGCAAAATTCCAATTTTAAAAATCTGATTGAAGAACATGGTGCTTTATCTACATAGCAGTGTGTGGAGAACAGGAAGGTTTTCTTCTTTCCTCTCTTGGCCTTGTGAGCAAATAGAGAATCCATTGGAAATACTGAAATGAGATCATATAAACTGATAAGAAAACTCACAGAAGAGGAAACTGTGAGTCTGCATAACTGCAGCAGTAACTGAGTCAAATTGCTTATGACTAGACATAAAATGTCATGCTTCTAGAGAGTTTCCTCTATATATACACAGTGGCAATCTATGTGCAGCTACTGTGGGTCTACACAACATCTGTGTGCAAGGACTGAAGGAACGCTGCACCTGAGGTCCTCCACAATGCACTCTGTTCACATTAGAGGTCACTATTTGGGCTTTTTCAACAGCTCACCTCTCCATCTAAATACACCACCATGTATTTAGATGTTGTTACTAGACTGTAACCTTCCTCCCTCCCTGCAACATTTTCTTGCCACTAGCTTTTAATTTTCCCTTGTGGGATCCTAAGTGGTATGTTTCACTTGACCTCTCTCTGGACGAAAATGTAATCATCTCACTTTGTTATATGGTATTAACATTCCCTGTGACTAGAATGTCAGCCAGGAATTCAAAATAATCTTTTGAAATAGGCACACTGTCTGCCCAAATATACACAAAATTAGGGAGCAAGGAGCTTCAACATCCTTCTGGAAGACCTATGCCCAGCGACTTCTGTCCAAGTTTAGAGTAGAGCATCTCCATCACACACATCCTACAGCTCCAGCACCCTGCTGAATGCTCCACTTATCTAAGAGCAAATAACCCAAAAGACAGGTCACCTCGGCACAGGGTTTTCATGCCTTGGTGCTCTTTTGAACTTAGTCTTCTATGTGATGTTAAACAGATCTGTTTCAGACATTAGTGTTAGTCATCTCTTGGTGAATACTGATTTATTTTACTGTACAGAGGTGACCTCTAGGACTTTTGCTGAAATAGAAATTCTCCTTGAAGAACTAGTTTGTGTTGTACAATCTGAGAAAGACAACAGCAGCACAGGAAGGAAACAAGAAATTCAGGTCTCTCTAAACAAACTTCCGTACTCTGTGTTAACTATGTAGTGTATATTGTATCTCTTTTCATTAACCATCTGATTCAGATACTGACATCATCTCACCTACACTTTATCTCAAGAACACTGGTATCATCACCGGAGTCACTTCCTTCTTTTTTATTGTTTCATCTGCTGACAGAAATCCTCTCCTCTCCTAACACTACTCTTTTATTTAACTCTGTGCTGTCAGCCAAATGAGCAGATATAATAAGGAAAATATACCACACCACCACTCCACCATGGCATGTACACATGCAATTCTAAGCACATAAAACTTTTTTTTTTTTTTTAAACACAAATAAGCATGGGTTCACTAAGGTATTAAGACCTGTTCATCTGCACGTTTTACTTAGTTATATACACTGTATTTGGTTTGAGCTGCATCTAGAAGAGATTGCTGGAAAAGTGTCAGAGAAAGAGGACAAAAAGTAAATAAAACAAGGCAAAACAGGCTGTAAAAGAAATAAAAAAAAAATGAAGGAAAAACAATTACATTTAAGTCAGAAAACAAAAAAACTACAGAACAACTACTATTTTTCTGTACACTCTATAATCTACATTGGACATTGTACAGATCAAGGGTAAGGATTTGCATCTCTAGAACGAAATGGATCAGAGAGTGATAGGAAAGTCTGTGCCAAGAACAGGGAGCCAGTGTTCTCACAAATCACTAGAGATACAGCAATCCTCATGCTACACACAAAGACTACCAGGTAAATTTTATAAGGAATTCAACTAGCTGAACATAACTGTGGTCTTAAAAACATGCAACACAGAGCAAAAAGCAGTGCTTGGTGATGTTTTCTGGTTTTCCTCAAGAAGAATTTTTTTTTTTGCAAATACCACAAAGAAATAGGGAAAAGTAATTGATATGTAAAATACCACAAAGAAATAGGGAAAGCCTTTAATTAGTTTCTGACATATTAGAGAATGGCCCATTGACTATCTTTTCAGGTCTTCCCTGCTATCCCATAGAGTGGTATTTACCAGAAATTTTAAATGCTCTTGAAACTTAAATACCTTTCTCTAGAACAAAAATTTGGAGACTTACAACATTTAGGTAATACAATCCAAACCAGTGCTTTATTGACTGTCTTTGCAATTTGATAGTTACTCTCTTCTAAAAAAAATCCTGCATATGGAGAGTCCATTACGGATGACATGGATTAGAGAGAAGTGGTAGCTGGTTGGCTGGATGCACACAAGTATACTATGAAAAAGATGTAATTGACCATTTAGATCATCAGTCAAGAAATGATCAATGATATGAATAGGATCTTCACCCAGACTGGTGAAGAACTTCTAACTTCTGGAAAGTCTGGAAAGAACTTCTAGCAGGGAATGAGTGTTGGCTTAAGTGTTAAGTCTGATAATTTATTTTTACACGTAAAATGTAAATTCAGTCCAAGTATCAGCCCTATAATGACCTTCTCCCATGCCTCATGCTTAAGGGCGATTTGCTGTAAACTTCCCTTTCATGGTCATTGCCATTACACGCACCAATGCTTGCTTTAGTACAAGCCATTCACACTCCTGGTGCAGAAGACTGCAATTTCACATTTCACTGTATAGGAGCAGGAGTAGTGGCAGACTGGACAGGGACCCTACAAGATCATCATGACAACCAAAGAGGAGCTAGGCAAGGAGCAACTGGGGGAAACATATTACTGTTCAGAAGAGGCTTTTAACTGCATTAATTTAGGCATGTATGTAATTAGAAGACTCCAGCATGACAAGGGCAGAATCAATGGAAACTACTTTTTCATTTAAAATGAAACTATTGCTGCTTTAAGAGGTGGATCTATTCTTAACCTTTTCAACTCAGTTCTATTAACAGACTAGCAAAACAACAAGATACAGAGCAGTTCTATATTGCTTAAAATGTTTCATATCAGATGGCAGATTGAAGATGCATGTATTGAGTTAGTGGGAAGGGCAGAGGGTTATTTCTCTTAGTCATAATGTAAATGTAAAGAAGAAAATCCACTGGCATTTAGGGAGGGGAAGAAAAGGAAAAAAAAAAAAAAAAAAAAAAAGCAAGGAGGAGTAATTGGGGTCACATCCACGAAGCACAGAGACATTTCCAGAACAGAGTCCAAGTGAGTCACAGGCAGCAAGAGAGAAAAGAGAGGGGCAAGTGATAAAGTAGAACTCATGTGGCCTTTTAAAGCTCTTCTGGCAGAACAAGAAAAGTAATTACACATTGTCTCAGCAAATGTCCATGGCACCACCTGGTGTATTCTCAGAGAAATCCCAAGAAAGGATTTTTCAACTTAACCTTCATAAATGCTGGGCTGGTACCAACTCCTTTGCATTACACAGCTTTGAGAAGGTAACAGTCTGGGAGCACTGCTTGAAACACATACCTTCTGAGAGATGCAAGTGATGGAAGAGAGAACTAGCTGAAGGTAGCTGGAGTCTGCTGGGTAACCAGACTTCATAAAGAGCAAGAAGAGAAAAGAGCCTCAGTTCCACAGACTGCTAAAACTGATTCTGACTTCATGAAGCCATAAACATATAAAATCTGGATCTCGGGAAGACAGAGGATGATGATGAAAATCATGCTGTTTCACCCAATACCATTGTTCCCAGGGCATCATTATGTCTTGTTGCTATGTCTTGTTGCTGGCTGCGTGCTGGAAGAGCTTCCTCCTTGCTTTGTCTACCTGCCTTTGCCAAAGTCAGCATGCCCTTTTCCATAAGAATTTAACAACCTTCTAAATAGGTTCAAAAATATTAATTGCTCTAACATGCAATTATGGTTCTGTGTTACTGAAAAAATGCTACTACCAAAAGTGTTCTTTTGATGGGACACCCTCACCTCTGAAATCCTCCCCACTGAGAAATTTCTATTAATCCAGCGCTTTCTGAACTGTGTCGTAGTCCATGAAAACATTTAATGCAATCCTAGTTAGCCTGCCCAGGGAATGAGTCTGAGTCCAACCTGCTGTCTGTTCTTCTCTCTTTACCTGGTGGGAACCCATACATTAAAGATGACAACTGCTTGCTCAAGTCATCAAACAAGTCTGCAAGTGGTCTGTAAATGCCATCTCCTGTGTAATGAATATGCAGTGATACTTCTTTGGACAAAACAGATATGATCATATCAGAGTACTAATATTAGTGCACTTAGTCCATTTTCTATGGATCACTGTAACCTGATCTATTGTGGCTCTGTGTTGGTAGTATGTGTGTGTGTGTGTATATATATACATGTGTGTGTGTGTGTGTAAAATGTAAGTGTCTATAAAATATCTATGTAAACTGAGCACTGCATTGTAGTGGCACACCTAGGACATTTCATTATAAGTGTACCAGATATTACAGGTATTGTTAATGGACTCTATTAGACTATGTCATACTTTTGCAGTTGAAATTTTGATGACATTTTAATAACTTTTATGACATTATAAAACTTTTAATAAAAACTTACTGCTAATTACAGTTTGTATCTTTAAAACTTATTTCAACCGCATCATAATTTCACAGCATAATAATGTTTGCAGAGGTAAATCTGCAATGGCAGTTTTGGCTCTATGCATTATACCATCAACAGCAAAGAGTATGTTATGAACACAAGAATTTTTGTGAGCTTGTTCATTAAACAAGACAGCAGTTAAAGCTCTCTGCTTTGAGCATATGTACACATTCTTTTCCATCAGACACCAGTGAGAACTGATGTTTTGGAAAATTTGACTACTTTCTTACTGTATCAGATGTATCTTATTTTAAGCATCAAAGAATTGATTGGCTTCTGCATACACATGTACACACATATATATAAATGTACTTGTTTAAATATGTATTTATTTATGAATAGATGAATTGGGGAATCATGTCACTGAGACATTTTCCAGCATGAGTACTTTTGGCAGGATTCTTAGGCTTGAATGCAAAAATAATACCATATTACTATCCCAGCGGACATTATATAGCAAACATTTGAATGACTTTTTGCATTTGTACAAGTCTGAAATATCGTGTTTCAAAATGCAAAATTACAAAGGAGGTAGTTGAAATGAACTTACCAATTTGTGAGGTAAAGCACACATTTTTCATCATCAAATTTTATTCCAGTTATAATAAAAATGCCACAACTGGGATATTAGGAAAAGAGATGCTATAGAAAGAATGAAAAGAGAATTTTCCTGATGAATTCCTAATCATTTACAAGTTGCTGGTGAACAATAGTTCAGTGAAGATTGCTTCAGAAATTAGGTCTTGACCTGAATTGTTGAAAAATAGTTCAAAGCAAATTGAAAATACAAATGGATTGGGGGGGTGCTCAAACTATATGTCAAAGTAATGAAGACAAAGCCTGTGTCATAACAAAGACTAACATTAAAATTAATGTTACCACCTCTATAGAAAATAGAAAAGTTGGTCAACATTTAGAATTTTTTATATAATGCTATAAGGGGCTAACATACACACAAAAAGACCCCTTGTCAACTTAAATGATGTTCAGGTCATTATGACACCTGCCTGCAAAATCAAATAAATTCAGAGCTAAGATCAGTATTGTTTGCATTATATTTGTGCCTGAAACCTCAGAAATATGCAGAGGAACTTTGGGTTGAGCTTAGCTGAACTCTGAATTAGACACTGAACCTGACATTAATCACTTTCCCCCCACACACACACTTTCTTAAACAGTTCAATAGATGCACTTGGCTGAATTCCCCAGTTACACTTGCAATTGCTTTCCTACCTTTCCTGAGTAACTCGTTTCAGTGGACCAAGACCAGAATTTGATTCATGGAAGATATTTGGATGATATCTTATTTGAACCAAGAGTATAAGCAGAATTGCATCTATAGCTGCAGTGCTTCTGACTTCTCAGATTACAAAAACAGTATTTCTGCTGCATGAACATAGCTACTATTTCAGCCAAATTGTTGGATGAATTGACAATGTGGGTTCTTTTCAAAAGCTGTTACTTTTAAATCGAACTAGCGTTCATGAAAGGTGATGAGTTCATAGTTATGGCATCAAAACAAGACTCAAATTTAACTCCATCCTACAGGTAGTGAGGAGGTAGCAACACTGACCTGCCTGCAGTGTCTGCTCTGAATTACATTTCATTATATGCTAATTTGTTATATTTTTACACCCACATTAACGTTCATTGTGGATGAATGGTAGAAAGCAGATTTTAATGAGAATTATCATAACAATTGGGATCATTTCCAGTAGATTAAACCACAGGTCTGAAAAGGTTGAGTGCTATTGGTATACTTCGCTTTACCTAGCAACATCATTTCTGGTTCTTGGGTATACACCAGACTCAGGCTGGTGTCTAAGTACTTGATCCACTCACCAATCTGCAGGTGCTTCAGCCCCCACCATCTCTTTGTATCAGTCATGAAAACAATCATCTGCAGAACAACCACTCTTTCTAAGACTGACATTGCTGTATCAAGCAATTTACACTAGCCAACGTTGTAATGATACTTCTTAGATTTGTATTTAATGGGCATTTTTTTTTCTTGGAATTTATGAGGGAAAGAGAGGACTATGCTGTGTGGTAAAATTATTAGACTGTTCTCTAAATACTCATCTTTCCAAAATGTCTTCAAGAATATTTTAATCAATACATAAGTAAGCCTGTTTCAACTGTAGGAAATTTTCAATGGACACCAGCTACTATGCCTGTGCAACAACTTATTTTTGAAGTCAAATATGCTGGAGTCTGTAGAATAATACTGCACATAACAAGCAATCTATATTTATTTAGCATTTTGTTCTTAACTAGTTTTTATTTGTTCTCAACTGTTCTTATCTAGTCGAAGAGAGAAAATAGAAAACAAAGCATCTTGCAAGTATGTATCCTGGTTATCATATTATCTAGCAGAGCCTAAAACAGTGATATATAGCAAAGTTTTCACTGGGAACAACTGATGCATGTCCTGGGTCAGTGTCAGTCATTGCTGTGGGCCACTGCGTGGCTCAGTACTTTGTTCTTTGCAGGGAATTTAGCCTTTTGCTAACCCTTTAAAAAAATCAAACCCCAACCCTCCATTAAAAGCAGAATCAGAAAACTAATACACCATGCAACTGAGCGAGCAAATCGGAAACTTGGGATTTTATGGAATAAGAAAAGATTGACTGTGACTCCATAGCATGGTATTTCCATTTGCATCTGTTAGACATAAACAGGGTAGACTGGAACTGAAGTTATGTCCTTGATTTAAATGGAAAGAGAATGGGGCCAGCTATTGTTGAAGTTGTCATTACACACAGCTTTGAAGGATGCCAAAAGGGATTGTATATGAAACAAATAAAACAGATATGGTCAGTATCTGTCTGTCTATTCTATATCAGAGGTGAGCCACTCAGGTTTACGTGCTAGCAGAAATGCATGGGCAAGACCCCATTATTTGCCTCTACAAGGGCAATGTACTCCCTCCTCACGCTCATTTTATTTCATCTGAGTCTTTCCTGATTTTTGTTCAAAAGTACTAGTTGAATTTGGCAGCTTCAGAGCTACTCATGAACTGAACTACCCCAGTAAAAATTTCTGTTTGTCCCGAACCCAAATAATAATAATAAAAAACACACAAAACACGCTCTGTTGGGACAATCAAAATAGGTGTGGGAAAGGATGGGGCTCATGGTAAAGGCTCTTCAAACACAACCTGCCTTTAAGTCCTATTGAATTCTATTTGCATCAAGCTTGGCATTGCTAGTTGGTTGAGGGAGGTGATTGTCCCACTCTACTCTGCGCTGGTGCAGCCTCACCTTGAGTACTGTGTGCAGTTCTGAGCACTGCAGTACAAAAAGGACATTCAGCTGTTGGAGAGTGTCCAGAGGAGGGCAACGAAGATGGTGAAGGGCCTAGAGGTGAAGACATATGAGGAGTGGCTGAGGTCACCGGGCCTGTTCAGCCAGGAGAAGAGGAGGCTGAGGGGAGACCTCATCACAGTCTACAACTTCCTTGCGAGGGGGAGTGGAGAGGCAGGTGACCTATTCTCTGTAAACATCAGTGATTGGACGCACGGGAACGGGGTTAAGCTGAGGCAGGGGAAGTTTAGGCTCGACATCAGGAAGAGGTTCTTCACTGAGAGGGTGGTCGCACAGTGGAACAGGCTCCCCAGTGAAGTAGTCACTGCACCAAGACTGTCTAAATTTAAGAAGTGATTGGACTGTGCACTTAGTCACCTGGTCTAAACTTTTAGGTAGACCTGTGCAGTGCCAGGAGTTGGACTTGATGGTCCTTATGGGTCCCTTCCAACTCGGGATATTCTATGACTCTATGATTCTATTTAACTGTTATGGACCCACAGGGACCCATCTAAGCAAGTTTTATATGTATTTCAGGCAATAAGTCTAACACAATTTTCTGAGGTTAATGCTTGTTAAAACATGGATAGCTTGGACTCTTACTCAGGCTACACAAAGCTCACAATGCTAAGTTGAAAACCGTAACAATTGCAGTGAGCATTCTTCATTGAAACTCTCAGTGTAGCTAAGGATCATATCTGCGCCCTATTAATAATTAATCCACTGCTGAAGTTCTGAAGGTAAGGATAGAGCAGCAGGCAAACCAACATGGACAAAGGTACTTGTACCATTAAAGTGATAGAGACAAATTCATGTTTGAAATATTAATTTGAAAAGACTTACAGTGTAATAGATTCACACTGACTTAGCCCATATTCTAATAGTCTTATCCCAACAGTAACGTGTACCAGAAGGAAAGGGAAAACATAAAACAAGTGATTTTAAAAATAAATAAGACTTTGATTTTTAATAGCACCAAAAGACTTTAAATTCACATGTTGCTGCCCTCTCCACCTTCAGTATTGCTGAGTTCACAGAACTACCTTATACAAACTAAGCATATGATAAATATTAAAAACGAACAAAAAAACCTACAGGGAATAATATTTGTTCTGTCAGCTCTTTATGGATTGTTCTGTAGCATCTACAAATAATGAATGATTAGAGAACAAACACACACACACAAAAATGACTTTAAGGCATCAACAGCTGCACTTAATTCTGGAGGAGTGCCCAGAATAGTTGCTTTGAAATCGTCCTGTTTTTTCTTGATAAGTATGTTACAGAATCATGAAACAAAGCCTGCAAACAAATTAAGACTACTTATCTCTTATGAGTCATTCTCTTTTGCATGCTTTATTCTGCCCTGTTAGTTTGGCATTGTTGCCTAGGTGCAATACTGCATCTTTTTTTTTTTTTTTTATGAAATAATTACAGTTGGAAATAAGATCTGCAAACCTGATTTACATCCCTCCAAAACCCTCATAAATTCATAACATCCTAAGCATTTCTATTTTAGCTCTGGGGCCACTGAAGACATTTTTTACCACATTTGATTTAGATAGTGTGCCTCTGATCTGATAACCCAGTTACACCAAATTATATATCCTTTGCCAAAAACCCAAATGGCTCGCAGATACCTTGCCTCGCTGTTATATACTTGAGGTTTCCATTCAAGCTGTAAGAATAACTAGCTCAATCTATTTTTCACAGTCTTTTTTTAATAGCTGAAGAAGGAGAAAACTCAAGATGTACTACGTTGCTACTGTTCTTTACCATAAATTTTCATTAAACTGAAATTAGATGATACAAGCAAAGGTCAGAATTGAAATAGAGTTGATAAAATCAGTGCATTAACAATGATTCTGAACTGAATCACCACGTAGCTGAGTCACAGCCAGACACTTTCTCTGCCATGGAGATAACCATCATTTTTCTTGTAGGTTTAGGTATAAGGAAGGAAAAAGAAAAAAAAATAAATCCATATTTAAACTTTTAGGGAATCTCATACATGCATACTAACACCTGAATTCACATGTACCCTGGTCTCCTCTCAGAAAAATTATACACATATACGGAAGCAGAACAAGGAAGTATTTCTAACCTTTAGGGAAAAAAAAAAAAAAAAAAAAAAGAGAGAAAGAAGGAGGGAGGGAGAGGGAAGGAGAGAGACAGACAGACAGACAGAGACAGAGAGAGGGAAGGAGAAGGAAGGAGATTCAGGGTAAAAAGAAGGCTTGCCAAAGTCAGGTCTGCAGACTCTGTGACTAGATGATATGGCATTGGTCAAAAGCTCAGTCTGGAAGGGTTGAAATTTTCAGTCATATAACAGAGGTCCCAGAACATTCTCAGGTGTGACCAGTGGCCCACCATTTAATGTTTCATCAGCACTGAAACGCTACTGTGTCTTATCATGAAGTCAGATCCCTTGAGTTAACTATGATGTCAGTCATTTACCAGTGAAAGGCTTTCCACTAAGTGAAATGGCTTTAGATTGCAATTTTTTATTTTTTTATACTCCTGCCAGAACATTTTTATCTGGAACTGGAGATATGCTTTAGATCCTTTGTTAGTATTAATTCCATGTTGGGTAGAGAAACCATAATCTATCCAGCTCAGGCATGTTTTCCTGGCAGTGAATAACATATGCCTAGGGCTGGAGGTATACCAAAGAGTTCACAAAATACCCCCTCATCTTTTTTCCACTTTGGATCACAGATTGGAAACTAGAAGAAATAAAGAAGTGAAGTACCTTATTTCATAAGTGAGAGGAAGGTTCCAGTGTTCAGTACCAAACTGCAGTTTTGGATGTATTTACCTTTGGAATCTGCAATGTAGTTGCAGTTGAGAAACTCTAGAAATCTTGTTAGAGCATGCCATAAGGACCTTTAAAAAAGAAAAAGGTGCTGCAGAGAGCTTCTTTGGCAGACAAAGTTTAACCATAGAACTAAAACTAGTGTGGCACCCCAGTGCTCTGCAGAAAGGATTAGAAACCTGTTGTGGGTTCTCAACATGGCAAGTTTGAGAGAATGGGAGGAAATTAACACACAATGAGCTCTCCACAGAATACTAAATTCCTTAAGGTGCATTCATCACCTTAACTTCATCATCACTTCAAGACTGTGGCAAGTATAGAGAAGCTTATTTACTTATCTTCCTGTAAGACTTTTATCTCAGCAGTCAGCATAAAAAGTAGAATATTTTAAAATGTAATTCTATATAGCAAATGGGTAGCCACTCTTCTTATCATCATGTGTAGGTACTCAACAGATATCAGATAAGGTAAAAAGCCAAAGAAAATCACTTCCCATTGTTCACTGAGGGTTAGGTTCCACCACAACCATTTTACAACAGCCAGTAACCTACATCTTGCTAGACAGAGAACTAGAAAGTCTCCTTATTGAAACCACACTTCATGATTAGAGTATTTCTGTGACAAGAGCAAAGGTCAGTGTAGTGACATCAGGATAAAAAATGTTGTTCTTATATGAACGACACTGTAGATAAAACTAACAGCCTGTGATGTGACAGACACCTTCAGAAAACCTCAATAAACCTCATGCAAGGAGGGAAAATTGTAGACTGAAATGGGGTAAAATTACGATTAAACATCTGCCTTGTTTCAAACTTTACCATTGCATTTTCTGTATTCCTGTAGAGTTTTTAACTCTTAAGTGCTCTTGTGCTCAACCATAACAACACTTAAAATTTAACCAACCTGTTCCTATGCTTAAAATTACAAAATCCTTACACATTTGGATTTAATGTCTCTGGAAGCTCACATGCATCCTAACCACTGAGCATTCAGCAAACATCTCACATATAGAGATTTACTGTAAAAAATGTAAGTCAAAATATAAACCAACTAAACAAAATATATCTAAGCAGCATAAACTGACGACTGCAAAAAGATTTGAAAGTCAGCCCATATAGTTTCAATATTCTCCAGCCTTTAATGTGGGTCTATATGAACCTCTCAGATGTCAAGAAAAAAAAAAAAGTAGCCATTACAAAACTAAAAAAGTTCTGGAAGTGTGCAAGGGTTTATCATGAAATATACTATCAAATCATTGAAACATTTCAAAAAGAAAAGTTCAGTCTTCTGATATTTAAATAACAGTTAAAATATTTTGAGTATTATGATGACTACTGCAGCATTGAAACGTCATTATTACAATGTCTATAACTGAATGCAGTTTTAAAAGTTGAATCTGACAGGGTTGTTTTGACTTCCTTGAAATATTTTGATAAGATTGAATTAAAATTTCATTTCAATTTATCCTGAAACAAAATTTCAGTTTTTGCACTACGATATTTTTTTTTCTCTTTGCTTTTCAAGAGTCTTCCAGCAAATATATACATATATATATATAATATATATATATATAAATATAAATCTATCTATTTATTTATTTATTTATTTATTGAGGGAGTGGGTGGGAATAATTATAAATCCTCTGAAAGCAGGGAAGAAGGAGGGGAGGGGGGAGGGGGGAGGAGGGCAACTTTCTTAAAACCTTCCAAAGACATTTTTTGCCATAATATCACACAGTCATTCTTTTCTATTGTGTCATCTCACTCCGTGCCATTTTTGATTTTTCACACTTGAAATTTCCAAGGTAGGATATTGTACATGAACAGAGGGAACGCAAAGTACAGGGGAGCAGACAGCAAGGCAGTCTGGTTCAATAATGATACAGCATCTCCCTACATGCCTTGTCTCACCATAACAGCAGCACTACTGCTGAGGAGGTGTACATAGCCGGCACATTCAGTTAAGGTAGAGGATGACTTTAACCATCTTACCAATAAAACTGCAAGAAAATTGAATGGTCACTCCTTCTGTCTCTGACAGTTTAGATCTCAGACACAGAGCTCCTTTCTTTTTAGAAGCAGTGGCCTTCTTTTCTCTCTTTCCCAGACAGAAACTTCTACTAGCTTCAACTCAAAATGATGGCCCCTGAACTAATCATTTCCAGCTGATAAGGTGCTACCCCTTTTCAGCTCCTGACTTCCTACAAAATTAATTTCACTTTGCTTACACCTTGGATGTACTTTCAACATGTCTTTAAAGATATATATTTACTTGAAAGACATATAAACACTTATTTTTTTCCTTTTTTTTTTCATAATATTATAAGGATGGTCTAGTTACAATCTTAGTAATATAAGTGTTTTTGGTTACTCGATAACTTATGCCTTTGAACTTCCTCTCAGAGAAGGAAACAAGGAGTAGCTTTCCATTTATACCACGCTATGGTTTCCAGAGAGAGAGACAAAAAACAAAAACAAAACCAAAAAACAAACAATTGATATTTTTAGAAGAAAACACACAAGATTTCAGAAACCCAAGCCCATCTCCAATGCTCTGAGGCACACAATGTTTAAAAGTCTGTTTTTTCCCTAACTGTATCATTTGGACAAATAAAATATATTAACCCTCTCCATAAACCTTGTTTCACTTAAAATAATGAAAAAATGTGCTCATATGGGTTTATGCTTAGATATTGAAATGGAGAAGACAGAGAGAAGAAACAAGGTTAAGAGCAGGAAGAATTTTCAAACAGCTTATGTTAATATCCTAGTTTCTAACATGAGCTTCCAGCAAAGCTGTATCATTTTCAGTGAAACAAAATTACTCATGTGGAGACTAAGCATATTTGGTGACTTGCCTTTTTCAAGCTAGCCTTGGATTTTATGCCCATAAAAGATTTCAATTACCTGTTAAATGAAAAGAGTTGATTAAGGGCACTGTGTATCCTCTAACCAGCTCTGCCAATAATACTTAGGCAATTATGCAAAACTATTATTTAATTTTGTTAAGCGTAGGGGGCATACATAACAGCATTGGACACTGAATAGGCAAAGCTGCCTTGCAACTGTATGTGCTCTTAATGCTGTGCACTTTCATTGCAATCTTGTTTGACACACCAGGAAATGATACGCTCCAGGCTCACATCTAAACCAAAGATCTATTGCCCCTTTGAGAGGGAAGCAGGATGCAGCAGGTAGCACTGTTTCTCTAAAAACGCAAAAGTATGTGAGCATGGAATCACCTCTCAGAAACAGGGGATTGGTAGAAGCCTACTTGTCAACTATCTACATTGAAACACCTCAGTGAGAAAGAGAAAAGAAAGAGAAAGAGACAAACCTGGATGTTAAAAATATTAAAAAAAAAAAAAAAAAATACTCTGAAAGATACAATATTTAAGTTCTATGCTAAAAATGTTAACGAATGGGTAGCCTAATATTTTTAAATCAACCTCAAATACAGATCAGCAGTGAAGTTTAAACATAACAAAATGAAAGCAAGTAGAACTTCACATGCCGGCCTGATTTTGCATTTACTATGAACATCATGTGGTGCTCTCAAAAGGAACCACAATGAGGTGAAGGTTGGGGCTTGGTGTACATTGCTGTGTGCTAGTTACCTGGCTTGCTTTTAAAGTACTCATGATTGGCTAGCTAGAGGCCAAAATGCCACTCTGCTTATCTCTGATATTTGTACAAGAAAAACTCCAGAATGCATACAGAAATGTCAGTACTATTTTTTTTCTTCAGTGTCCATGTATAAAAACAAAACAAAACAAAACAAAACAAAACAAAACAAAACAAAAACATATTTTACCCTTTTTAAATGGAGAGAATGAATCGGGCAGCATTTTGTGGTGTTTGCATTAATTAAACAATTTTAAGGAGATTTACTATAAATAGCATTGCCAAAATAATCTGACTCAATTGTCACCCACATAATGAGAATGTTACTACTCTCCCCACCCCAACATCTAAACTGTTGTTTACTTTTTTATTATTCTTAAGTAACAATGATGAAAAGAGGAAAATAAAAGGGCTGTTAGATAAAATTCAACAACTACATCACTATGCCCTATCAGAAAACCAGGTAGTGTAAACAGGGCACAACACAAGGGAATCAATCAAATTCTGCAATCAAATCTTGAATTTCACCAAACCTTTCACAGGCTCAAATCAAAGTATGCCTGATTTGGCCATAACTTCTGAGCCCTCCCCAGAAGCTCCAGTCTTGTCAAATCTGAAGTCTTCCATTAAATGCCCACCTTTAGCATCTACCTGAGCAGCAGCACTTGCTGATATCTCCCTTACAATATTCAAAAGGAAGTCAGTATTCAAAGAACATCCCTTAATCCAGCATCAACAATGCAGTACAGATTTTTAATCAGGCTTTTTAGCAAGCCTCCTTCAAAGGGCTGCCAGTGCTTCTAATCTAACAGTTTGCCTTGTCAAAACATGGTAGCTTTGGACCGCAAGCCCCCCATCATGCACCTGAATAGGCTTATTTAGCTGGGAAGGAAGACCAAGCCTTTTTAATTGACAAAAAGGGGGAGGAAGAGAAATCCCACAAACACAAACCATTGAAAACCACTCAAGTGAAAAAATTCAAGCTGATCTAAGGGCAAGCACCAAATGGAGCTATTGACATGAAAGAATTGCCCAGAATGAGATCACACCACATTGCGATCTTATTGTCGGTGTGGTGGTTGAATAGCATGGTTGAGCTGTGCCTGAGGCTGGATTTGCATGTGCCTGTGCAAGAGATTGAAAGACCAGAGGCCATGAATCAAGCATTAAATACTGAAAATACCGAAAACAAACTTTTTTCTTTTTTTTTCCTCCCTCTGGTAAGGATCTATGAAAATAGCTGGAGGAAAAAAAAAAAAAAAAAAAAAAAAACGAAGGCTGCAGACAAAGGCAGAAAGATGCAGGAATTACGTAGGCAAAATAGCCCTGGGATGGGTGCACACACTGCATATGGGGCCATGCAGTTCTGGTTTGTAGCAGCACAGGTTTTTGCTGACAGGCACACAAATAGTGTGTATTGTAAATTGTAAGGGATGGAAGGTGTTAAAGGCCTTGTCTGGTCAAGGGATACATGCTCACAAAAACCCCTGACCCCTGCCTTCATCTCAGAAGAGCCCAGTAAGTCCAGCAGCACAGCAGCCTCTCTGAGGTTTATAAAAAAACTCCTGTTGCTAAGTGCTGGCTTGCTGGTAGACATGTATATGCACCATTTGCCAAAAGGTGTCTTTTCCTCTTTTGACTTATTCAAACTTCTGTAAATAAGTTTGATAAAAATGCTCAGCTTTTCACAGGTTTTAATTAAGATTGCTTTCTCCCTGCAGGATGAGAAATATTGCAAATAGCCTGAAAAATTAGTCCCCTTGTTGCCAGGTGAGTTTCTCCAAACACACCCAGCCTCGATAATGAAGTGAAACTCTTATTGTCACTTCAGGTGGTAGCTAATTAGTATATTTTCTTAATTAAATGCTTTTCCTATCGAGGTTTTCTTCAAGAAGGCCAAGGAGGGCATTTTGTTGCTATGACCACTGAAAATCAAAATGTCCTATTATAGGAAAGGGACATCTGCTCTGGGAATCAAAACCAGCTAGAAACTTGCTGGGAACAACATGTGCAAGTCTGCAACAGCAACTGGATTGATTCAAATACCTAATAAGAGCTTCAAGACCAAAGGCTTTAAAACACAGAGGGGTAGAAAACCTCAGCTCAAAAACTAAGCAAGAGGAGAGCTGTCATTCGAACTCAGAGTAGCACGTTTATCAGCTTGATATACAGTTTTATATAAGTTCAGGGCTGTTTTCTTTACTTTTTGCTTTAAAATAATTTTAAAATTCCCAAACTTTCTCTCCACTACTTTTCAACATTCAATGGTTCTTTAAAATACTAGACTGTACTAAACTGATATAATGGCTTTGTATTTAGTAAGTTACCTGAGCTCCGGTAAGTGATGTTAACATTGGCTGCAGGTCTTTAGAAATCCAAATAGTGTCTTTTGGTGGTGGGGTGTGCGTTCAAGTAGCCCGTTTGGCAGCTCTATTTTACTGATCAGTAGGTACTGGTTGGAGCTTCAACCATATGCATTTAAAAGCTGGGAGAGCTGAGAAGGGGTCTCATTTGGGGGCCACTGAATTAACAGCTGAAGGAGGATGGGTTTCATATTTTAATTACATTCAGCTCCTGGCTCTTCAATGACTCCTTCCCCACCCTTCTTTCTCCCTGGAAGTGCATACAGAGCTACCATCAAACATTCAACTGAGCACAGAAAAATAAAAATATGTGAACTCCAGCATTTTGAGTCATTCATAGGAAGAAACGTAACGGTTCTTTCTCTTTTTTCTTGTTTTCCTGTCAATGATGTTCAGATAATGGAAACTCAATTCTTTCAAATGCTTCAAGTTACTTGAAAGTGTCTTATTCTGCTTTTACCAAGTTTGACTCTAGCTCTGATTCCTGAAGAATGGGAAGTAGGAGAATGCCACTGTTTCCATCTGTCTCTTTGTATCTGAGAATGCAGAGAGGAGCTGTCACACCGGCAGCTCTCCATCACAGCCCTGAGCTAGGGTCACAGCTGTCTTTCACCTATTAAAGATAATTCTCGGCTTTGTCTGCAGTGTGGAGTGTTTTTTCCCCTTTCTTTTTAGGCGTAATGTATAATCTTGTCAAAGAGCTAAATATACTGCAAGTTCTTACAAGAAACAGAGAAATGTCAGGGACCAAATACTTTTACACTGACTTTATAAGTTTTCGTTTTTTTGTTGTTGTTGTTGTTTTGCTTGCGGAAGCAGTTAATTTTCCCCTCTGGTGTAGTGCTCAGGGTTGTGAATGAATTTGCTCTTTGACAGACATAAGTAAAATCGTGGCCCTACTCTACTAACAAATCCTAGTCCCATGGGAGTTTGTGACTGACATCTTAGGAGTGCAGTAGCTATGACTTTCCTTGATTATTAAAAGATGATAGGATTTGGTTAAATTTCAAATACATGAAAAAACTTATAGGTTATGCAAGGATTGACTTGACCAATGTTGGGAAAGGACTGTTGAAAGATGCAGTATCTTCAAGATAAAAATTCCAGGTTTCTAGGGAAGAATGAATACTTCTGCCCTAGAACAGGCAGTGAAATTTCCATTAGAGTGTAATATGTTGTTGAAAAAAAAAATATTACTCACTTAAATAAAACAAATAATATTGCAACTACAACCCTAAGCAAGGATTTTCTAGGGTCTGCAACCTTTCTAAGAATATTCTGGGTCTTTGTAGGAAGACCAATTCCTTGCACTTCCTAGGAATTCCCTATTGCTTTCTGGAAATTTCTTAGACTTTTCTAGTAATTCTTTGTCACTTTTCCAGGAATATTCTAGTTCTTTCCAGGGATGCCTAGATCTAGACTCTTTCTAGGAATTTAGTGGCTGCTAGAAGCTGGGAGCTGCTGTCTCCAACAATTAAATACTCAGTCTGTACTTAGAATCATAGAATCATAGAATATCCTGAGTTGGAAGGGACCCTTAAGGATCATCAAGTCCAACTCTTGACACCGCACAGGTCTACCCAAAAGTTCAGACCATGTGCCTAAGTTCACAGTCCAATCTCTTCTTAAATTCAGACAGGCTCGGTGCAGTGACCACTTCCCTGGGGAGCCTGTTCCAGTGTGCAACCACCCTCTCTGTGAAGAACCCCCTCCTGACGTCCAGCCTAAATTTCCCCTGCCTCAGCTTAACCCCGTTCCCGCGGGTCCTGTCACTAGTGTTAATGGAGAAAAGGTCTCCTGCCTCTCGACACCCCCTTACGAGGAAGTTGTAGACTGTGATGAGGTCTCCCCTCAGCCTCCTCTTCTCTAGGCTGAACAGGCCCAGTGACCTCAGCCGTTCCTCGTACGTCTTCCCCTCAAGGCCTTTCACCATCTTCGTAGCCCTCCTCTGGACACTTTCCAACAGTTTCATGTCCTTTTTATACTGTGGTGCCCAGAACTGCACACAGTACTCGAGGTGAGGCTGCACCAGCGCAGAGTAGAGTGGGACAATCACCTCCCTTGACCTACTAGCGATGCCATGCTTGATGCACCCCAGGATACGATTGGCCCTCCTGGCTGCCAGGGCACATTGCTGGCTCATATTCAACTTGCTGTCTACCACGACCCCCAGATCCCTCTCTTCTAGGCTGCTCTCCAGCGTCTCATCGCCCAGTCTGTACATGCAGCCAGGGTTTCCCCGTCCCACGTGCAGGACCCGGCACTTGCTCTTATTGAACTTCATGCGGTTGGTGATCGCCCAGCTCTGCAACCTGTCCAGATCCCTCTGTAAGGCCTTTACGCCCTCATTTGAGTCCACAACTCCTCCAAGTTTGGTGTCATCAGCAAACTTGCTCAAAATACCCTCTATTCCTACATCCAGGTCGTTTATAAAAATGTTGAAAAGTACCGGCCCTAAAATGGAGCCTTGAGGGACCCCACTGGTGACCGCCCGCCAGCCTGACACAGCCCCATTTACCATAACCCTTTGGGCCCTGCCCGTTAGCCAATTGCTCACCCATCGTATGATGTTTTTATTTAGCTGTATGGTGGGCATTTTGTCCAGTAGGATCCTATGGGAAACCGTGTCAAAAGCCTTGCTGAAGTCCAAAAAAATCACATCAGCTGGTTTCCCTTGGTCCACCATACGGGTGATCTTATCATAAAAGGAAATCAGGTTAGTTAGGCAGGACCTACCCTTCACAAACCCATGCTGGCTGGGACCAATGACTGCTTTGTCCCCCAGGTGCGCCTCAATAAGTCCGAGAACCAACTTCTCCATGATTTTACCAGGCACTGACGTGAGACTGACAGGCCTGTAATTGCTAGGGTCTTCTTTCTGACCCTTCTTGAAAATTGGCACAATATTTGCCAGCTTCCAGTCTACCGGGACCTCTCCAAATTCCCAGGATCATTGAAAAATAATTGAAAGAGGTTCTGCGATGACATCCGCCAGCTCTTTCAGCACCCGGGGATGAATCCCATCCGGACCCATGGACTTGTAGGGATCCAGGTGGAGTAGCAAATCCCGCACACGTTCAGGGTCAGTTGGGAGTTTGTCATCCCCACCGTCCCGGCCCTCCAGCTCAGGGCACCCTGGGTCCCGAAGCCCATCATCGGCATTGAAGACAGAGGCAAAGAAGGCGTTAAGCGTCTCTGCTTTGCCTACATCATCGTCTGTGAGGAGACCTTCCCTATCAAGGAGCGGCCCTATGTATTCTTTAGTTCTCCTTTTTCCATTTACATATCTAAAAAAACCCTTTTTATTTTCTCTCACAGACACAGCCAGCTTCAACTCTAGCTGTGCTTTGGCCACACGAACTTTCTCCCTACAAACACGAACAGCATCCCTGTATTCTTTCCATGACGCCTGGCCCTCCTTCCAGTAGCGAAACACTCTCTGTTTCCGCCTAATCTCCATTAGAACATTCCTGGTCAGCCACGCCGGCCTCCTGCCCCGCCTGCCTGACTTGCGATATTTTGGAATTGCCTGATCTTGTGCTTCTAGGAGGCATCGCTTAAAGAGTGACCAGCACTGGTGGACATCGAGGCCTTCAAGAGCAGTTTCCCAGGGGACCTTGCTGACTAGTTCCCTGAGCAGCCTGAAGTCCGCTTTCCCCATATCTAGGGATGAGGTTTTGGTGGCACTTTTCCTTCTGTCACCATAAATTTTGAACTCAACCACTTCATGGTCGCTATGACCGAGGCGGCCACCAATCACCACATCTCCCACCAGACCCTCTCTGTTTTCTAGCAACAGGTCTAGGAGGGCACCTTTCCTAGTTGGCTCCGTTAGCACCTGCACCAAGAAGTTATCATCTAGGTGCTTCATGAACCTCCTGGACTTGCTCGTGTCAGCCGTGTGGCACTCCCAGTTAACATCCGGCAAGTTGAAGTCCCCCATAAGGACAAGGGGAGTTAATCTCGAGGCCTCTCTTAGTTCTGTAAAGAATAATTTATCGGCGCTATCGTCCTGGCCAGGCGGTCTGTAATAGACTCCCACAACGACATCCCCTTTATTCGTTTGTCCCTTGATCCTTACCCAGAGGCTCTCAACTTTGCCATCGCCGACCTGAAGTTCCACACAGTCCAGCCCCTGCTTCACATACATCGCCACCCCACCACCTCGCCTACCCTGCCTGTCCCTCCTGAAGAGCCTGTAACCATCTATCGCAACACCCCAGTCACAGGACTCATCCCACCAGGTTTCGCTTATGCCGATGATGTCGTAGTTGCGGGACTGGGCCAGGACTTCTAGCTCATTTATTTTATTCCTCATACTGCGTGCGTTTGTGTAAAAGCATTTCAAGTGCGTCTCCTTACACTCAGCACCTTGTGGATCTGACCGAAGGACCTCACTGGCACACAGCCCCTCTGATTCTAGCGTACCATCCCTTAGGTCTTCACCGGCGTGCCTGGTTTTAGCCCCTTACTTATACTGATACAACCTTGAAAGACTTCAGTGTGATGTCTTTGGCATTTCTGCTGCTGTCCTACTTTCCAGGCTTGCCTGGAAAAATTGTTTTCTGCTCTGTTTTGCTCAACAAATATGAAGAGCAGCAGTAGGCCTGGGTACAGATCTAGCATCAGGTGTGTTCCTGAGTGACCTTCTTCCCTGCATAACTAGTGACTGTACATTCCTGCCAATGCAAACAGCTCATCACTATTGAAAAGCCTCTTCATAAGTTTCTCCACAACACTTGCAAGTCCACTAGCTTCTCTGAATTTTAACATCAATCTTCTCATCTTATGTATACTATAACATAATACGTATAATATTATGTATAATATAACATATACAACCAGTTCCATTGCCTTGTATAGTCTGGTCCTGGTTTGGGTAAGTTATGAATCATATTCAAAACTGTACTGATCAGTACGTTTACATACATTATCCAAATATATGCTCCAGGATTTAAATTTCTGTATGTAAGGAGAGTTTTTTTCCCAAGGTGCTTAAAGGCCACTATGGAAAGTTTACTCATCAAGTTCTTCAGAAATACCTGAAAAATTCTTTATGAAGAGTCAGAAGTGAGAAACAATTTTAAAAACTCCAACGCAAATCAGATGCAGAAGCTTTCCACCTCCAAAACCAGAGTGTAGTTGATGCCTTTCTAAATCTCTTAACAGAAATAAATAAAAGTATTATGCAGGAAGACCTGCAGGAAGAACTGAAATATTGCTAGTTACTAAGAATGCTTACTTGTATAAAAATTGCATGTTATTTCTTGGTATTTCTTAAATGCAGACTGAAGACCACCGTACATAGTAAATGAAGAAGTAAAAAAAAAAAAAAAAAAAAAAAAAAAGCACATCAGAAGCAAAAATTTACTTGTTGGAGTGTGTTGGAGTGTGTAATTTTGAACTTCAACATCAGAGGATTTTTTCTAGAGCATTTCCAAGGAGTACACCAGCATACTTTGATTTTAACATGATTGGTGTTTGGAATGAGAAACACATTCTCTTTTCTCCTTGATGGAAGAGAATTATATTTAAAAGCATGGCTTTTATCTCCATATTTGAAATAAGTGAAGTTAGCTTTTGACAGGAATCCTAAAGGTACTTCTCTCAAACAAAATCTGAAGCCACAACTTACAGAGGATATGTTTATTAATTGCAAGTTCTATTTTTGACAGATGTTCGATATGTAATAATGATCTGCTGCTTTGACTAATCCAGCCAAATCAACAGCTTTAGACAGAATTCAAAGGTTATTTCAGGGAACTCAGCCAACATTTATTTTACTGGATTCCAAAAAAAAAAAAGAAAAGGAATGAAAAGTCATCTTTCACTTTCATAAATCCAAACACATGGAAAGTAAAATATGGATTGTCACATACTTTCCATAATCAAGCTGACCAGAGCTACATTAAATAAATAAATAACGGGAGAAAATATGGTTAGCGTTATTGCCCATGGGTTCAATATTTACCAGTTTATGTACCATCTGAGCTGTTTCCTATAACAGCCAAGCACATGGCACTTGTATTCTCAAGAGACATTATCACCATGACAACTTTATCAGAATAAATTATGAAACATAACACTTTGGGCATGCAGAATTTGTGCACAGGCTTGGAATATTATTTTGTTAGTTATTCCTTTATCTACACTCTAAGTGCCCACTGGAGAGAAGGAAATTTAAAAAAAAAAATAAAAAAAAAGAAAAAAGAAAAAAAAAAGAAAGGCAGTTACAAACCATGACTATTGAAATCACAATAAAAAAAAAGATGTAAAAACTTTACAAAGAGAAACGGAATAAAGTCATTAGGCTGAAAAATGGGCAATCAAAGAAGCTATTGCGCTCGGCAGATGGAAAAGCAGCAGGTGCCATAGTGCGATGGGACCTTGCTTCCCATCATGCACACTCTACAATGATGCAGGCTGACAGGGAAGGGAATTAATGTGTCGGAGCAGGTACTTTCTGTCCATTAGCTGATTCTCAATACATCTACACTGACTGCTACCTCTAGCTCTTTGATAAAATGACTAACAATCCATTGTTCAAAAAGTTGTATGAAAAAGGACAATGTCGTGTGACCTGCCTGTCACTGTCCCAGATTAGCACACTATAAGTGACCAAGTAAACATTTCTGCACCTCAAACTGGAATTAGAGATTTCAGACTATGAATAAATTATTTGAATGCAGATGTTTAGAATATATTAAGGTAAAGCACATTGGACAGGCTCCACAGGGGGGAAATACTGATGAATAGAATTTTCAAGCCCAAATTAACTCTGGCAAACAACAAAAGCAGTGTGCAAAGCACGATAACACACCCACACCTACTTTTTATCAGGGAAAATCCCTTGTTACATAAAGGACAATTTATGTACTCTAAACTCCATTACTCTGGTGGCCCATGACACATCAGTCAAAATATTCTAGCCTGTTTGCAATCCTCATTTCCATCACAAATAACAACAACAACAAAAATATGATTATGGAACTCATAAAAACAAAAACTAAATCAACACAGATAGTCTGAGAGTTTTCTATTCGTTCAAGTCAGTCAGTCCACTCTACTGACCATCTGTGCTTTTTGCTGCTAAATTCAAGGATGTCTAGAATGAGAAGTATGAGAATTACTGCTGGCAGTGATACAATGACACTCTTTGAAGTCCTTGCTTCTGACACAGCATTTCCAGCTTGCACTGACAGGAACAAACTGTAAATTTACTTCCATAAGCAAAAGGCCTAAGAAGGCCTGATAGCTAGTATTTATCTGAAGTTACAAAAATAAAAAATGATATATGTAACTCTTTGGTATTTAATATGGATTTGGCAGAACCATATACCAGGATTCTGTCTGACACCAAGGTAGAAGATCTCCATGTAGTGAAATATTTTCTTTAGGAATTTTTAACCGTTGAATATACTGTGCTTGGAAAATGTTTCATTTGTCAATATGAATAGCAAACAAAACACTAATGATTTCAGACCCTAAAGCTACTTCCAATTCCTTACTTTACTTTGTTCTTTGTAACGACCATAATTCCAGATATATGTATAGAAAAGGCAAATCAGTGGTATAAAGTAGAAAAGGAAAATTCATCCAGGTTAAACAATATACCTTATAAAAAATATACTCAAACTGCTGGTGTGTAAAGACCAACTTCAACATGAATTAAAAATGGAACGCCAATTTTTGAGTTTTATTTGTAAAAGTATGTTATAAAAATATATTTATTGTTTTCCCCCTCTATTTTGTTGCGTGTGATATATTATGCACCTTAGAGCGAAGAATTATCTCCTTTTAAGTATTCAAATCTCACAGAAGGGTCTTATATTTTTTGAAAACACCCTTCAGAATCCTCTTAGTTTACTTCATTCATAATTACAGTAAATAATGAGATATAATTTACAGGCATACTCTACTCTTCAGAAGGGAACAAACAAAAGACCCATAGGCATATTCAGGCCTTTCAAAACAATCTGCTAGATACATGCAATAGCCACTTTTTGAAGTCCTTGCTTAAAACTTTAAGGCATCATTTTCTTTTTCCTTTTCTTTATATTTTTTTAAATTAGATAATTTGAAAATATCAAAATACCACCAGAAATTGTTCATTTGTTTTGTACTGAAAATACAGAATATTACTTTAGGGAAGTTTTAAATGAATAAAGCATTAGCAGCACTGGCCAAAGTGTTATTTTTAGAAATCTGAGGTACAGCCAGAGCAACCTTCACACCTGACTAATTTTAGTGGCATTTGAGATCTAATATAGGCATAAGAATCAATATTGAGATAGAACATAGTCAGATGGGTCATGGTAATTCCAAGAACTAGCATACACATATTTAGAGACTGTTTCTGCCTCAAGCAAATATATGAATTTAAAAGGAAGGCAAGGAAGTAGATGAGACCAAGGAGACAAATAAATATCACAGAAACGTGAAAAATGCTTACCTAAAATCTTAAGCACAAAGTTAAACCTCAATATGCTTTTGCATCAGCTGTTAAAGCAAGTGCTTCCTGGCTGTCCAAATCTTGGAAATACTCCCAAACAAACATATCAAATTTCACTCACTCAGGTGCCTCTGGTTTATCTGATGATGTAGTTTCAACTGTGCAAGGCGATGCTGTACCAATATTTATTGTTAAACTAAAAAGCCCCATGTCTTCTGAGAGTCTGTCCTAAGGGATATAACTTAAGGCCCCGACATGATATGCTTATTTCTATACATTCTACTTCAAGCAGCTGCCATTTAAATGCAAATTACTGGATAAATTTCCAATTATGACCTATAAGAAATATTTTTAGTAGCATTTGGCATGATTGATTTGAGTTCTGTAGCACTGCCTTCTCCCAGGGATTATACATTTTGCTCTGCAGCCAAATGGAATGATAGAGATGAAGAAGGAAGGACACTTACAAAATGCCTGCTAACTAGAAAGGTGGATGGGAGTATTTAATCCTAAACTACACCAGAGTTTATTTCGTAGTTGCACACAGTTGCAGACCAAAAAGAAATCCTAAAAAGCTTTTGCTTAATCTGTGGGTTAAAGACATTTTTGCTACT
Source organism: Aythya fuligula (assembly GCF_009819795.1). Lineage (NCBI taxonomy): Eukaryota > Metazoa > Chordata > Aves > Anseriformes > Anatidae > Aythya > Aythya fuligula. Next base: position 452,879 of record NC_045569.1, on the reverse strand, counting down.
GCTTCTCTGACCATTTAAAAGACAGTTAAAATATATCCTGCCTGCAAATGCTGAATGCTAGCAAATATGATGCCGTGTTACTCACAGCAGTTCAGGATGCAATGACATTAACACTGACATATTTGTATGTAGCACAGCCTCCTCACTATATGCTCATTTATAATCAGATCATATGTCCACTTAAAAAAAAAATCATCTCTCTCTGTGAAAGGGATAAAATACTATTACTAAATGATATGCGTAATCATTCAGTGCCGTTATTACTGAAAGGTGATATTGCAATGACATTGAGAAAATTGGATCTATTCTTCATACAATTATATAGCTACACTTTCACTCTAATGCCATTCTAATTGGAAAGAAGCACTGAAATGTGAAACTGGGTGCATTTCAATATCTAATTATCACTCAGTAACTCATTCTCAAAATCGTTTTCTGGAAAAGACAGTTGCGAAGCATGCTATTTTAATTCTGAATTCTTCACTGGTATTCTTACAGAAAACATCTTTTATTCACTATTTGCCCATATTTCAGCTATTCCACTGGGGGGGGGGGGGGGGGGGGGGGGGGGGGGGGGGGGGGGGGGGGGGGGGGGGGGGGGGGGGGGGGGGGGGGGGGGGGGGGGGGGGGGGGGAAAAGGGGGAAAGATGGACACAATAAATAAATACAAATGTAATTTGTAATTTGGTCTTGCTCCCATGGAAAAGCACTTGCATTTACCAGTCTGCCAGTCAGAAAACTGTGATCAAGAGATGTTTCCTGAGGCAAGAGCTGTAAAGGGTTAAGAGATAAAACCAAATTAAATTTAAAAAGCAATATAAAGGTAGCATTTTGTACATAAAACATTTGCTAGATACAAGAATAAAAGAAGTCATTTTACTTATTATAGGTAAAATCAGCACAAAATACAATGTAGAGCCATTACAACACTTTATCAAGGTTCCTCTCAATTGGTGTTTCTCTCTCAGGATTTAATGTGTTGACAATATAACACAATTTAATTTTTATAACAGAATATCTTTGGGGGGATTTAATAATGAAAATAATCTAAAGAATCATACAAACATGAAATACAAAAGTTTTGATGCTGAGTCTGGGTTTTGTTTTTGAAAGGAATAGAAGCTTTTACACAGCAATGCCTGTATTGACAAAGCAAAAGGATGCCCCTGCCTGCTTGTGTAAATTGTCAGCAATCACCTGCTGAAAGCTTCCTTGTAACAAATCCAGCAAACAGCAGTTGGAGATAGGTGAGTCCCAAGACGCTTAAAGGTCTGAATTGCTCTGAAGTTCTATATTTTCACCTTTAGGCTACAACTCCTGATTTCCCCTGCATATTACATTTATTATTTTGCTTTATTCTCTCCCCAAAAGCACAATTTAATTTAAAAACAAAATTATTTTCATTACCTAATGAAAAGGCTGTATCAGGAGGTGACAGGAAGAACAACTTTGAGACATTAGGTTATCGACACCAGGAACAATCTAAACATGCTCCTTTCTGATAGATGCTAATTTGTAATTACATGGTCTTTAAAGACAGGGAGCACTGCAGAAAGCTTCTCCAAAGATCACTACTCTATATCATCTTAATCAGTACAGAAAAGGTGACAAAAAGAAAAAAGAGAAACCACTAATTTTTTAAAGTTGAATACACATCCATATCATCAGCCAAGTAGAACTCCTGTGAGATGGGCACAGTCCGTGACCTTTCATACGTGCAAGCTGTCAGTTAGATAAATGGAACTGGGATGAATCAAGATTCCTTTGCATGTTCTTGCCACTTCACCATCCAAAGCTGTCATTGTGTATAACACGGTATAACATCAGTGCTGATATATGTGCCATGGGGTCAGGGTAACAGTTAATAATCATCACTGATTTGAAGCTAACACTTTGCAAAAATACCTGTGTAAACATACGTGTAATCTTTCCTATACATTGAACAGAAAGCTCTGTCACAAGAGCTACATAACTAACATGCAGATACCTTAAAAATATGTCAACATTCATTTTCAGAAAAGTTCTCAAATTCATCTGTGAAGTTAAACAAGATATTAATTTCACTCAGGAAGTTTTCCCTGAGCCTGGGAATTCAGGAAAGATTCACCTATGTTGTACTCTTATTCTTGCAATACTGGAATTGTTTTTGTTTTTAAGCAATCCTGTTATATTTTTTAATCTCAGCCTCACTTGGTGTCATCTGCAAACTTAATAAACATCCTAGTAGCCCCAAACCCCAGGCAGACTGCCTGGAAAGCACACTGATTCTTATTCAATACAGCCATTAAAAACTATCCTTCAATTACAGTTGCTCTAGAGCTTTACATGTGGCTTTTGGAACCTCAGTCATCCTTTCTAACTTTCCATACATAATCATGAACAGCTCCAAGATTTTCTACCTGGTGCTCTAAGTGACCTAGAGAAAACATCTGTGGGCCTAATTATTTTGACAACATCCACAAGACAGATCCTAACATTATCTGTAGGTCTTCTACCGTGACTTCTTGCTTATTTTGATCATATGATTAAAACACCTTTTGGTGAAAACCAAGACAAAAAGTAGATTTCAGCCTTCTAGGCAGTATCTTCTATTATTTCTCCTTCCCTGTTAAGCAGTAAAATAACTGATTACTTGGTTATTGACATACAATGTTTTCTTTGAATGTTTTATGCTCCTGGCTGGTTGGTTCTTCTTGTCTTTTCTTACATTTTCCCTACATGATTTACTACTCTATGATAGTTCTCCTTAGCAATTTGACCTAGTTCCCACTTTCTATACAATTCTGTCTTGAGGTTTAAGCCCCTGAAGGGTTCATGACTTAACTAACCTTCACTTTAGGAGAGCTAGTGTATGTGGACTTGCTAGAAAGTCTCTCAGGAACTGACAATTATCTTTGATTTCTTTTCTCTTGTACTGACACAGAATCTATACTACTATCCTAGAGATTTTAAGTATCCCTTCTTTAAGTTCAGTATTTTTAATTTGTTCTTATCTCTGTCTGTCATCCTCTATCTTTTCTACATTCTGCTCATCAGAGAAGTATGTGCCAAATATCTTTATATAATTAATCATTTTATCCATTTGTTCCCAACAGCTTAATTTCCTTGCCTCAGTTATTGTTTTGTTTATATTTTCTTTGATATACAAGGCAAAACTTCATTTTTTTTTTCTCTCATAAATATTTCACATCTATCTACATTTTCAGTATGACATATGTAAAAATTTACCTCTATCCCCATAATCCTTGCGTTATAGTACTCAAGACACATATGCCTTTGGCATATGACATAAGAACTATCAGAAGGACCAAGAAGTTGAAGGATAACTCAGAAAATAAATATTGAAGACTAATTCAGCCCTCTGTCCTAGCATATAGTGGAACAATAATGTTGCTTTGCTACAGCTGGACATAATTAGAACATTACTGACAAATGGATACCGAAAGAAAAGAGCTAAAAATGGCTAACTACTAAACTGATGAAAAAGATTTAAGACTCACAGTCTGTTGCCTAAGTTCAGACTGCTGAGTGATTCTAATAAAGATTGTTCAACTACTCTATTAGATAACATACAGTCAGTTCTTAGAAGAAAATAAATAAACAAAAATAATACCAAAATCCCACCAAATCCCACAACAACTTTATATTTTTTACTGTTCTTACACAATACACATCAAGTAATTTATGCCATTGACAGTCTTTGGTATTTCAAATGGGATGGCAGCACAATGAAGGAAAAAACAAATCAAGTAACCATTTCTTTCATATAAGATCTGATTTTTCATGGAAAATATTATAACTGTGGATCTGTGCAGAACAGAATACAAAATGAAATAGAAGAATATTTCATCCTTTTCTGGATAACAAGAATGTCTTGCTCAATAAATATACCACCATATTTCTCATTTATTTTCAAAGTTTAAAAATTAGTTCTTAGAGGAAATTTAACTTTAAGCTACATAGATTAAGCTTTTCCAGGTGTAGCAACCACCAGCCAAAGTGAGAGGAAGGGAAATTGATATTTGATCAAAAGGCCAGAAATAAAGACATGCTCTTCAACACACCCTGGAAAGCTTGTTCTGACCATCCATTAATATGGATGACATTCATTTTAAGAGAATTTCATAAACTAAAATAACACAGTTATCACTTGCCAGCAGGGGTAAGATTAATTTCACTTAGCTTTAGACATCTCCTATGCAGACATCTCCGCTTAAGCTAGTCACACAGGGATTTCTTTAGAGCTCGATTTGAAAATATCTACATGTTTATAGGATCAATTCATCTGACCTATTTCAGATGTGTAGTTCTGAATGAGGTGAACCATGTTCCTAATTCACCTATTGACTATAAAAGGAATCAAGACAACAAGCTCATTTTGGACAGCAACTTTTGGACAGATTAATCCCACCATAAATGCCACTGTAGTCCAAGGCTATGTGATATCATAAAAGAAAATAAGAGCATTAAAAAGGCTCTGGAAGAAGCTGGTTTTCTTGCAACAAGAATAACACAGCCAAGGACTTAAATCACACAGTAGTTAGTTTATTTTGAACTGCAGTTCAAAGCCCTAATAGACATCAAAACCTTAATAAGAATCTCTCTTCTATTCAAAAATGTTTCTTTTTAAAGTAATGCTAGACAAGTGTTGAAGCGTTAAAGGTTTGTCAACAATATTCAGGAATCTAGTCACTGATTTTCAGTTGGAGTATATATCTTTTCTGTACTTACAAGAAATAAATAAATGGAGAATACAACAACCAATTTTCCCAATCCACTCTATACATAAATGCATGAACGTAGCCTGGAATCTATTTTTATCTGTGGTATGCAAACAGTACTAATGTTGCTATTGCATATGATATTTAGTCTGCCTTTACTCCAGCAAAGAAATTAAAGTTAGAACATTTTGCCAAGAGTAGCCACAGAAGTATTACGATGCCTGGCAAAATATTTGTTACTGCTAATGTTACAGACAAAAACATGGTAGCACCTGACAGCTCACCTAAAGAAACAACTTGAAAGTTTTTGTACTTATCTATGTTTTCTCTGCATTCACTCAAGCTAGAACTAAACATATTTACTCTCAGTTTTAGTTTGCTGATATTCAGTCAATAACCTCTACAGTAAAATCCAATACTGGAATATAAGGCTGCAGATGAAGTTTAAAGTATTTTTGTTTAATCACAGACATACTTTGAACAGGAAAGCCAACTAACTTGCAGTGTTTGTCTCAGAAGTTTGCTTTACCAAAATTACCTTGTTACTAGAGGTGATGAATGCACTCTCACAAACTTATATATAAATACCCATTGATTATACAACAACCCAAAAGACAAAACTAAAGTATCAATACTGTACTTATTAATCATAGATTCACTAGCCTGCAGATTATGGAAATACTCTGCTTTTATCAAGTTAGCCAATGTTGACATGAGCTTCTTTAGAAAGCTCACATTTTTCTGTGAAGTTTCAATGAACGAAAAAGCTAAGGGGCTTTGACTTGACAACAACATATTGATATCTTTATTCATCTTCTTTTCACATATCCTGTGGGTATCCTCGGAAATATCAAACCTCCCCTCAGGATTCATACACTGCACTGTGAAATCCAGTGTATACCCTATCATCTTAATAGGTCTAGACTCAACTATTTACTGCTTTAGCCCAAAGGATGACAGGGGATTTGACAACCTCATATGTTACATGAGAGAAGCCTGCTATGAGACAGATGAACAGATGAGCTACACTGGTACATTTCCATTTCCTACTACTTCTTCTGATTGCAACAAGCCATCTTTTTTCACCAAAATGGAAACATCCTTCTAAGTTCTATATAAATATAAACCACCTGCATGGAAGCAACTAGAAGATTAATATATGTTTTAGAAATCAGCCAGGAAAGACCAGTTCACTTTCTAATTATTTAAGTTGCATTATTTACCCTAACACTCTATTAATACTAAGATCATTGAGCAGAAGTTTATCCATAATAGGATATCTATTTACTATTAATCATCTAGTCTAACTTTGCTTTGGCATTTTGCCAGTGTAAGTAAATCCCCTCAAAAATAATGCTCATCCAAATCTGTGCTCTTAACACACCAAAATTAATTCACTTTAAGAGCAACATCACAAGATAAAACAATATATATGAGAACTCTCTATATCAGCTACCTCCATAGAAAGGCTAACAACAAGTTTCTGAACTCTTGATACTCATATGTAATAGTGAGTTTCCATTAAGCAGCATCTGTAGGATGTTACAAAACCCATGTTCAAAAGTCAAACTGGATTAACACCATATATTCAGAATATAATTTTGAAAATTCTTAATCCGTACAATCAGAGAACGTACGGTGCCTGTACAATCACAGGCCTCATAAAAAAACAAGAACTCTTAAACATCACAATTTAATTTTTAAGGTTATTTCATAATCTTGTAGACAATATCTCTAAGCCAAAAATCGCGAGGTTATTTACTGAGCCATGCTTTTGCATGCCATGCTCTCACCTTCCTCAGCTGCTTCATGAGTGATTGGAAAGGAAAGGGAATCAGTTGTTCACCATTAATCATTGCAAAAAGTAGTCCAGCAAGCTCATAAATAGCAGATAAATCATTTTACTGATGTGGTTAGAATAAATTAACATGTGACAATGCTTTAGCCCCTTTCGTCCTATCCCCCCATACCCTGAAAGAGGTGACAAGTATCCAAATACCAGCATTTCTCAAGTTTAGCTACAAAGCTACACTATACCAGCCTGTCCCTTGGCATTTCTGTATTTTGCTTACGTAGCTTTGCCTCCTTTGAACTTTGCTCATGAAGGAATTGCAAGTCAAACTGGCAACCAAAGAATCATAGAACCACAGAATGGCTTAGGTTGGAACAGACCTTAAAGATCATCTTGATCATCCTACCACCCTGCCATAGGCAGGAATGCCAATATATAAGAAAGAAATATAAATCATATATATATATATATATATATATATATGCAATATATAAGAAAGCCTTAAATTATAAATATGAGACGTGGAAGAATACCAACCACTCCACATTTGAGTAGTTTTAGGATATTTTTCAGCAGAAACCTATGTTTTTAAAAGCTATTTATATTTTCTTTTTCTTCTTTTTTTTTTATTTTTTTTTTATTTTTTTTTATTTTTTTATTTTTCCCTAGACTAGGAAACCAGCATCTTTTATGTATCTGTAAGAGTCTCAACAGTAATGTTAACATCTTATTTCTTCCTGTCTTACAGATCTGTTACAGCTCTCTTCTAAACAGAAAATGACCTCTCTATACCCTGAAAGTCACAGGTTACATTTGTTTATAATTGATTGGAATTAATATTTCATGTGAATACATAATTCAATAAACCTTGTGTCTTTTTCTTTTTGTAGAATACCAATGGAAGATTTTAATCTCTATAAATTACATCATTTTAATCTATTATATTAAAATACTTAAAAATCGATTGAGTGTATTTATCAACTGTGCAGTTTTGTTTAGTCAAGCCCTTTAGTATACTTTCTGTTCCCTGACTGAGTGACTGTGTTAGCAAAAGCATTACACTCAAAATATGGTTGCCAGAATGGAATATTGCTGATGGGATCTAGAAAATGTAGACATTTCTGCAGACACACACATACAAAAGACTCCATTCTTAGGGAAAACCAGATTTGAGAATTTTTTGAATATAATTTAGGCATATTATTCTGAAAGGTCAAATGCATATTCCCGTTTCTTCCATTGTTATCACAGTACTATTAATAAATACTATTCCAGTGTTATTTAATAGAATCTCTCTATTCCCATAAAGTTGCTGTATCATTCTAAAATAATAGCATTACTGCATCAGAGACCTATGCATAAGCTTCATTCTTTATGAAATACTTCTATTTATTTACTGGAGACAGATATTCCAGCTTTTAACAAGGAAAACATCTAGGATAGAGCCAGTACCAAGCACTACTATATTCCTTTCTATATAATTTCCATCTATACAATTTGATTTTAAATACCTATTCTGTAGTTCCAATAAGCTTTTCATATTTTTTTAATCTATTAATCAATTAATTTTGTGAAGTAAAAACTAGCACATAATTGCGACCTGTCAAATTTGGAACAGCCCCCCGACACACTGAACTGCCTCTACACATACAGCTTGCCAATTCTTACCTGTTTTCAACTTCATGTCAGTCATTAAAAAAAAAATCAATTTGGTAAAATAATGATGAGGTTTTGGATAATCCTCCCTATGTGTTAAGGAACATAACTGAAAAACAGCTTTCCTGGAACTTCAGACTTCCTCCTCAAAAGTACAAAATTTCTAAAAATGTGAACTACTGAAACAGCAAGTTGAAAATCACTTCCTATAAAAAGGACAAAATAAAATATTTGATACAATGAGTGTTTAGTGTCTGGAACACATAAGATAATTTTGAAGCTGATAATTTAGCATTAAGGTAGTACACACATACACACAAACAACCTATATGAGAATAACTCAGTATATAATAGCAAAAACACAGACAACATAAATATCTCTGGAAAAGAGCCTTACAGTAACTGGTAAGAAAAAAAAATATAAAAATCTGTTATTTAGGAGTTAGTTAATAATTAAGCTTTTATTTTATAAAAGTATGCCACATTTTTTTTTTTTTTGAGCTGACTGAGGTCTAATGATATTGACCACAGGTCAATATAAACCAATGTTTGGTTTGAGGCAACAGGCTTAGAATCCAAAACCCTCCTACCAAGAAAGCAGGTCCCTGCAGTTGTCAGGTTTTCATTCTATGTCAGTTCCTTTGTCAGTAGCACATATTAGGTTCACTCATTGCACCTGAACACCAAGCTGAAATGTGAAATATTCATACATTTCATAATAAAACAGCCTGACAGGTGATTCATGTTTGTTTCTTTTGCATCTGAATTTATAGACTCACAGAATTGTTTGTGTACGAAAGGACCTATCATCTAATTCCAGCCCCACTGCCATGGGCAGGGACACCTTCCACTAGACCAGGTTGCTCATGATTTGAACACAACAGTGTCCACAGCAGCTCCTACAAACACCAGATTTATGTTAGCTCTGCAAGGGAAAGTTTTTAGCAGAGGAATGAAACAACAGTCTTGATCTAACTGATTTAAACTGCCTAAAGACACTTTCCAACTGAGTTTAAAAGGCATCACTCATTCAAAAGAGCGTAATAAGTAGAGTGCAAGGCTTATTATTAAAGTTCAGGCTGTAAAGTTGAAAAAAATTTTGTTGTTGTTGTTAAATATCATCTGCATAGTATATTTCATTGCCTATTGTGCTTGAATCAATACTCACCCTTTCTGAAAATAGTTTTTTGTTGCATTGACAAACCAGTTATTACCAGTTGAGGTATTGCCTTTGTACTCTCATGTCTTCTGTTATACAGCTGTTCTTTATGTATTTTACCTATCAGTTTTGGGTCTGAATTCTCTCCAGACAGCTTTTCTTTCCTTTGACAGAGACAGCAATGTAAAACACATTGCAGCCCCATAATTTCTACAACTGTTAGTTGCAGAAATCACTTTTCACGCTTCTCTCATTTAAGTTCAAAAAGATAATCTCTTCAGCAGAAGTACAGTAGGGCAAGTCCTTTACCATAGTTATTTACATTGTATTGTATTGTTTAAACTTATCAAAGTCATTACCTAGAAAAATCCTTCTTTCTTTCCTTCCTTCCTTACAAACAAACAAAAAAAAAAAAAATTCATTAAAATAATAATTCAGGAGAATCAGTAGAATTTGAATCTTGGCTCGTATTGGAGACCTAGTAGGAATGCTCTCAAAGCAAGTCAGACAACATAAATAAGTACATGGAAATAATCTGTTCTCATTTTGTGATAGTTCCAAAAAAAAATGGACAGCATTGCTTCATCCAGAAATGCTGAAATAGTAGCACTTGAGCTCTTCTCTCTATGGAAAGTTGCTACTTGCCTTTGGGAAATCTAGATGGGAAATAAGATGAGATGCAATCTGGAAAAGAGGAATTGATTTATTTTTGTCTATGAGGGGATAGAAAACCTGCAAATTAAATAATGTGAACTGAAGAGGAATTTTACTTTCTCTTTATGCTGACTTAAAGCATTTACATTTCAGGCTAGCCATAAATGTACATTAGATATGATTTTCTGAGCTATTCTTAACAGGAAAAGTAAGAAAATATATGTTCACTCCTGTATTTTTACTCTATTGATGGCTCTTCCAAAACATTTGTGAGTGTCCTGCTGCAGTTTGTACCTGGTACTGCAGCTTCCAGACACTTACTGATTCAGTGGTAATGATGCTTACACAGGTACCAGGAAGTTTTACTTAGCTAGAGCTAAGGACAGTGTGGGTACTTTGGATGACAGAGGATGGCCACACAATAACTGGTATAGCTGTTAGGGAGGCCTTTCCATCAGTCTTGAGTTTTACCTCACATCATCTTAGACAAATGCTTTTTATTTGGGTTTTCAAATATTTGTATTTTAAATATTTATATTTTTCATATTTATTTTTCTTATCAGTGGTCTCTACAGACTAAATTTAGAAAACTGAGTTTCTGTTTTCAATTGTTTCAGTTCCTTAAGTACATATTAGTTAGTGCTTACATGACCATACAATCTTCACCCCAAGTCCTTGTTCCAGCCAATTCTAGAGTGCAATTCTGCAGAGTGGCAGCCTGAGATCTGTTGCATCTTCCACTGGGTTTGTTGGTTGAAGTGGCAATCTGAGAATCAAGAATCCTAAAACTGCTGCTTAACTTGGGTGAAGTTATGACATGACTACATAGTAGTAGTTACCACCTCACTTTTTCAGAGCTCCTTATAGGATTGTCTGAAAGAGACAATGGGGTTGTAAGTAAAATTGCCAAAGAGTTTCCTAAAGCAATTGCCTTGTTTCTGGACAGCTATCTTCTTCCAGACTCTATGAAAATTATGGAAACCTTTCAGTTTTCAAATATAACCTATTTCAGATAACTAAAATTAGCAGAAGTTTCCATAAATGACTAATTTCTGTTTCAGGAAGGCCCAGAGACACAAGCTGTTTTATTCTAAGAGAATAAAATTCTGAGAAAACATCAGTGTCTTGGAGGTGTCTTGGGCAGAGTGACCATGAAACGGAGAAGTTCACTATTCTTGGCGAGGCCAGGAAGGGGACCAGTAAAACCGCTGTATTGGACTTCCGGAGGGCTGACTTTGTGCTGCTGAGAACACTGGTTGGTGGAGTCCCTTGGGAGGCAGTTCTGAAGGGCAGAGGAGTCCAGGAAGGCTGGGCGCTCTTCAAGAGGGAAATCTTAATGGCGCAGGAACGGTCTGACCCCACATGCCCAAAGATGAGCTGGCGGGGAAGAAGACTGGTCTGGCTCAACAGAGAATTGTGGCTTGATCTTAGGAGAAAAAAGAGGGTTTATAATCTTTGGAAAAGTGGGCAGGACACTAGGGAGGACTATAAGGATGTTGCGGGGCTGTGCAGGGACAAAATTAGGAAGGCCAAAGCTCATCTGGAGCTCAATCTGGCTACTGCCGTTAAAGATAACAAAAAACGTTTCTATAAATACATCAACACAAAAAGGAGGACTAAGGAGAATCTCCATCCTTTACTGGATGCGGGGGGAAACTTAGTTACAAGAGATGAGGAAAAGGCAGAGGTGCTTAATGCCTTCTTCGCCTCAGTCTTTAGTGGCAATACCGGTTGCTCTCTGGATACTCAGTACCCTGAGCTGGTGGAAGGGGATGGGGAGCAGGATGTGGCCCTCACTATCCACGAAGAACTGGTTGGTGACCTGCTACGGCACTTGGATGTGCACGAGTCGATGGGGCCAGATGGGATCCACCCAAGGGTACTGAGAGAACTGGCAGAGGAGCTGGCCAAGCCACTATCCATCATTTATCAGCAGTCCTGGTGATCGGGGGAGGTCCCAGTTGACTGGCGGCTAGCAAATGTGACGCCCATCTACAAGAAGGGCTGGAGGGCAGACCCAGGAAACTACGGGCCTGTCAGTTTGACCTCAGTACCAGGGAAGCTCATGGAGCAGATCCTCTTGAGAGTCATCACGCAGCACTTGCAGGGCAAGCAGGCGATCAGGCCTAGTCAGCATGGGTTTCTGAAAGGCAGATCCTGCTTGACGAACCTGATCTCCTTCTATGACAAAGTGACGCGCTGGGTGGATGAGGGAAAGGCTGTGGATGTGGTCTACCTTGACTTCAGCGAGGCTTTTGACACCGTCTCCCACAGCATTCTCCTCAAGAAACTGGCTGCTCTTGGCTTGGACTGGCGCACGCTTCGTTGGGTTAGAAACTGGCTGGATAGCTGGGCCCAGAGAGTCGTGGTGAATGGAGTCAAGTCCAGTTGGAGGCCGGTCACTAGTGGCGTCCCCCAGGGCTCGGTGCTGGGGCTAGTCCTCTTTAATATCTTCATCGATGATCTGGACGAGGGCAGTGAGTGCACCCTCAGTAAGTTTGCAGATGACACCAAGTTAGGTGCGTGTGTCGATCTGCTTGAGCGTAGGAAAGCTCTGCAGGAGGATCTGGGTAGGCTGCACCGATGGGCTGAGGTCAACTGCATGAAGTTCAACAAGGCCAAGTGCCGGGTCCTGCACCTGGGGCGCAATAACCCCAAGCAGAGCTACAGGCTGGGAGATGAGTGGTTGGAGAGCTGCCAGGCAGAGAAGGACCTGGGAGTGATGGTGGATAGTCAGCTGAATATGAGCCAGCAGTGTGCTCAGGTGGCCAAGAAGGCCAACGGCATCCTGGCTTGTATCAGGAACAGTGTGACCAGCAGGGCTAGGGAGGTGATCGTTCCCCTGTACTCAGCTCTGGTGAGGCCGCACCTCGAGTACTGTGTTCAGTTTTGGGCCCCTCGCTACAAGAAGGACATCGAGGTGCTTGAGCGAGTCCAGAGAAGGGCGACGAAGCTGGTCAGGGGCCTGGACAACAAGTCCTATGAGGAGCGGCTGAGGGAGCTGGGCTTGTTCAGCCTGGAGAAAAGGAGGCTCAGGGGTGACCTTATTGCTCTTTACAAATACCTTAAAGGAGGCTGTAGTGAGGTGGGGGTTGGTCTGTTCTCCCACGTGCCTGGTGACAGCATGAGGGGGAATGGGCTTAAGTTGCGCCAGGGGAGTTTTAGGTTGGATGTTAGGAAGAACTCCTTTACTGAAAGGGTTGTTAGACATTGGAACAGGCTGCCCAGGGAAGTGGTTGAGTCACCATCCCTGGAAGTCTTTAAAAGACATTTAGATGTAGAGCTTAGGGCTATGGTTTAGTGGGGACTGTTAGCATTAGGTCAGAGGTTGGACTCGATGATCTTGAGGTCTCTTCCAACCTAGAAATTCTGTGATTCTGTGTGTTCTTGTCCTGTCCTTACGGGCATCTGCTACTAATAAATCAGAGGCAGCATGAGGGGCCACACAAAGGTATTTATGTGTGGAAAAAATTAGGATAGTTTTTCTAATCCTAATTTATATCCCTAACCCATTACTTTTTTTCTGTTTCTAAAAGCAATCCACTTTTTTGCATCATTTAACTGATGATTTCAGTAACTTGACTGGATAGCAACCATGCACAGTTCATGACAGAATTTGAATCATGTTTCATTTCAGAAATCATTTTTAGTGATGCCACTGTTAGCTAGTTTAAAATAAGATAATTTTTACCCCAATTCATATTCTAGCCATTTTCCTGGTTTTAGCTAGGATAGAGTTGGTTTTCCTCCTGGTAGCTGGTAGGGTGCTATGCTTTGGATTTAGGATGAGAAGAATGTTACTAACACACTGATGTTAGTAACAAATAGGTTGTTGCAGAGCAGTGCTTACACCAAGCCAAGGACTTTTCAGCTTCTCGCTCTGTCCTGCTAGCAGGCAGGCTGGGGGTGCAGCAGGAGCTGGGAGGGGACGGACCCAAGACAGCTGACCCAAACTGGCCAAAGGGATATTCCATACCATCTGATGTCATACTAAACAATATATAGGGGTGGCTAGCTGGGGTGGGGGGTGCCGGGCTGCTTGCGGATAGGCTGGGCATTGGTCATTGGGTGGTGAGCAATTGTATTGTGCATCACTTGTTTTGTACATTATTATTATTATTTTATTTCTGTCCTAATAAACTGTCTCTATCTCAACCCACTGTCTTCAGTTTTCTCGTTTCTCTCCCCCATCCAAGAGAGGGAGGGGGGAGGCTGAGCGAACGGTTGTGTGGTGTTTAGCTGCCAACCGGGTTAAACCACAACACCATTACAAAATCATGGTTTTCACCTTCTAATAACATTGTTTATATCAGGGAACAATAAACTCATGTTTCTGACAGACTGAAAGTAAATTATTACTTTTTTACTTTCAAATACTTTCCTTTCAGTCTGTCAGACTTAAGCTACTTAGAATGTTGTGCCCTAACTTAGCTGTCCTGAAATTCATTTTGATCATGTTACCTTTTGGATTAAGAAGCCTCATCGACTTTTGTTGTTGTTGTTGTTTGTTTGTTCTTTTTTTTTTTTTTTTTTTTTAATAGCAAAGATACAATTTAATAGCTTTACTTATTATCTTCAAGGTACTTCAAGCCTCTCATCCATGTTATTTATAGGAACTGGTCGATGCCTATGTTCCATCTCAGAGTTTATGCTCAGCCTCAGATTACTGTCTGCCTTGACTACTCATCCTGCTCTGTAGAAATTCAAACATTCTTCACTTTTGCTCCTGTATCTTGTGGTTCTTGCCAGGAATCTATACCAGCAAGCACTGTATAGCAAAAATTAGACGTGTTTAATTGTTTTGCCAAGCTGGGACATAAGTTTCTGTGCAACTTCAGGAAATACCTGAATTAGCAAGTACTGCAGGCCAGCAGAAGTGCTTCTGTGGAGTGCAACAACTGTTCCCAGGACTCAGCATTGCACTACATGATTCATAAATTTACTTTGGACTACCTTTAATCTGATTCCATGGATTTAATGTTCATTAGGAATTGGAGTAAAATAGGTGCATTTCTGGAACATTTTTCAATCCAGTTTCATTGGAGAGGGATCTGAGTGCACTCCATGGCCATCCTCCAGTGCAAACCAAAGCACACTTGAATGGGGACAACCAGGAGATTCCTCTTCGAAAGTGAGCTTCTGAGTCAAACTAAAACACTAACATAGATGTGCCTTCAAACTCCCCACTGTAGAGAGGAATCATTAACACTTCCTTTTCCTATTTTTTTGGCAAAATTTATCCATGCAGGTGAAGATTCAGAAGTAATTATTATACTGTCAACTTCATAATACAGAGATTGGGCTCTTATGCTTCCAGTTTTCTTTTAGGATATGCAATGCAATGCCAGGCAGACACTGCCTACAGTTACAAATTGGTAAAACACTTAGCACAAAATGAAATTATAAAGTCTGTTCTAGTATCCTACTTCAATGGCTACAATTTAGATTTAATAGAAACTGCACAACTGGCTATCTGGATGCACCATTACTTTAGGTAGTGTAAGGTGTCCTGATTTACAGAAAATGGAGAAATGAAGCTAGAGCAATTTGTACTAGAAATGTTACTCTCTCCGGAACCATAGTAATCCATGGCACAATATACATTTTAAGTTGCTTGACAGTGACTTGCAATTTATCCCCAACTATTTGATTACTTTATGGATATCTTCACAATGCTGTCAAATATATATATATATATGCACATGTATATATATATACACGTATATATATACATATATGTATATACATATATATATACACATATGTGTATATATATATATATAAATAAAATCCCAATTCCCCATCATTTGCCCATGCCTAGAACTCAATCTTAGCCTCACAGATGTGTAAATCAGGAGAGAATATGAAGAAACCATTACTATGCCTTCATCATTATCAACCAATTAACTGCCTGAAGGAGAAACATAAGCACCTGTACTTGGAAAGGGGAAAAGAAAAGATAGCAGATTTGTTCTATTATCAGAACAAATGATGAGTGAAATAAAGCAAGAACAGAATCAGAAAAGAATTTACATTTACACTTGTTTTTTTTCTTCCTTACTGAATATATATATATATGCCATCAAAGTATCAAATTTTCTACGGATACATTTTGGTTTTGGTCAGAAAAACAGTGAATGTGATGGCTAGAGGGTTTATCTGACAATAGCACAATCACTTTTTATTACATTACAGGCACCTAACTACTAAAGTAATATTGTTGTTGTTCTATAAAATATAAATTTCTATACATTCAGTATATGTATATCATGACTGTGACAGGAAAAGCCTGATGTTTATTTATGTAACATATACAGATTTTTCAAGCTTTTACACAACAAAATCCTTTATGTGATGTATATGTCTTCAGGTTTCTAATAAAAACTAAGATATAATTTTGGCTTCTGAACTGTTGGCCTGAAATAATAGGCAGCTCCCTAACTCCATCCCTTACAGAGCAGTTTCTCTGCTTTCTTTGTGCCTGTCTGAAATAGGCAGGATAAGGCCAAGTCCGCTAAAGAAGATGACATTTATAGATTAGCCGGAGGGAATTATGGTTGTGGTGCTTCCTGTATTTGAGCGATTTTGTCTATCCTGTATCCAGCATACTCAGCTGGTGCTTTCACAAGCTGATACTCACACAGTTTCACTAGTGGATTATGATTTTTTTCTGTCCTTCTTCCCCTTGCAGTGGTTCAGAGTTAAGCCTCATTTACTAAAGCCAGCATGCTTCAATGGCAACAGTTACTGGGGCACAGTTTTGGTGTTCCAGCCCATGTTGTAACTTTAGAGAGGCCTGGCTCTGAAACAATTATATTAATGTATCCACCCACAACCATCACAGTTTTATAAATGCCTCATAGTGGGAAGCCAAGAACTGTCATCAGCAGAGTCACTAATAATTTTTCGAAGATCTTGCTGTAATTCCTTGAGCCAAATCACAAAATTATTACTCAGGTAAAACTTATTGGAATGGACATAAAGACTGACCATATAAAAATCGATAAGAGAACAATTCACAAATCATGTCTATGGTTAAGTAGTGAGTTCTTTAAAGTATGTGATTTTAATTGGACTCTTAAATGGTATAAGTAATGCTATTCAAAGAAGATAAAAAGCTATTGCAGATAACAAGATAGCAGAAACCCACTATAATTTAAGATGCTAGCACACCCACACCATACTACAAGTATGAGAGAGAGGATGAATTGCTTTAAGAATAAGACTGATGAGAAGGAAGTGACATTTCAGTATGATTCATAGCTTATTGAATTTTATTGAGTGGTGGGCTGCTCCTTGTGAAAGTCTTCAGCTCTGAGAAGGAAAAAAATATTTGAAGAGATACATTCCATGCTCCAGTTTTTATATAAGATCAATACAGTAAAATCATCCAAGATAACTGGAAACAGGCCACATTGTTGTTTTACCTGATGGCAATGCGTTATGGTGAGTGTATATATAAGCACACCATTTGCATAAGCACACAATTCACATAACTGGGGGATGTGAGTATATAGAAACGTGCATACATACAAATCAAGAAGCAAATAAAGAATTTCCAGAATTTGCAGCCCAATCTGCAATGCAGAATATTTTAACAACAGTTCTAACTCTTCATTCTGTAATATGAGATTTATGGTGCTCTAAATCCCATTTATATTTTTTATCTGAATCAACCTGCTCATCCCTTGCTGCTCTGCCTCCCAAATCAAATTCAGTTGGTTCTCCCTAGCTCTGTCTGAATGTTTCATTTGATTGAGTGATGTTATTTCTAGAAAAAAAACACTCAAATCAATTTAATGCAAATTCCTTTTCACGTCCTGGTTGACCCATCAGGACATCGACAATAATAGATTGAAGTAGTTACTTCCTGAGGCAGATGACTCATTGAGTGCTTAGTAATCAATTTTCGTTGTTGTGACTGCATAATCTGTCTTTGGGGTTCTGTTACATATCGTGACTAGAATGCCACAAAATCCTGGATTGTTTGATAAAGAAAATGAATGGTGAGCCATCACCCATTCAGCCATTTTACACAAACAGAGCACAAACATTTTGCACAAACAGCCACAACAGAGTTACATGCAATACAAAAGGGATCTAACTGTTCTCATACACACCAGTGAAAGGCAGCAGTAAATACGTATTCTGTATTAGCAAATGTAAGTGTTCATACAAAAATAAAAAAACAATAACAGAATGAAAAACAAACAAAAATGATGTGTGTTTTAAACTAAAGCAATACAATCTCCTGTCCAAAACACAGTATACTACTATTGCCAAATCATGAAATATCCCTCAACTTTAGCATTCACCAGGTTCCATGGTTCAGAAGCATCCTAAGTGATACACAGAGAAATAGCTGGATGTGGCATGCTGTGTCTCCAGAAAAATAAGATCTGGGGCTTCACCTTAAGTAACTTCTGCTATTATACTTTGTTATTGATGCTTAAAGAGCAAAATCACCCACTGTTCCTTAGAATACTCAAGACTCCCTGGAAAAATTGTTCCTCAATGGTGCCAGGAATAAACTGCCTCAAAAGCAGTACACAGAAGAAATAACATTGTTCCACTGCTGCAGTGTGAACAAGAGTACACCAGCATTACTTTGCCTTACCAGTTCTCCAGTTCAGCCTAAATCATACTTTGAAGGCAGCTGCAGTCTCTTTCAATCTGTCTGGTTTTGGTTCTGGTTAAGATCCCACAGCAGCTGCAGTAATAGAAATACTGCAACAGAAACACAAAGGGACACCTCTGAGTTCTAAGAGCTACTGCTCTCCTAATGGTCATGGCCGGAACAGAGTTTGAGGTCAATGTACTTGAAATACCACCAGCTGTTTGATAGCCAAGTACAGATTCAACATGTCTGAGGGCTAATCTTAGTACAGGCTTGGACCTGACCTCTGTTCCCATTCACATTGCACCCTTGAGGGCCTTAACAACGATAGTTCCTTCAAACCAGCTAGTGAAATAGAGGAATATTGGTAGAAGACCCTATTGTAAATAGACAGAGACATGTACTAGCCATTACCTGTAAAGATGCTCCAAAAGCCTTGCATTTCTGCTAACCAGCGCTGTTTGTTCAATGTCTGTGTATATATCTTTCACTAATACAGAAAATGGTACGGTAGTCATGATCCAGTCTGTGGTAATTTAAGTGTCCAAGTGAACATGTACTAGCAGCACGATCACAGGAGTGAGCTCTGATATTTCCCATCATGTAACAGAACGTCTGGTAATTATCAATGAAGTGGCTAAGACCAAAAGAGAACCTTTCTTAAAGGAAGAGCACATACAGAGGTTCTGGAAAGCAAAGCTGCAGGTACACTTAATAATAGCACCTGCCTTAGCTACAAGCACAGTTCCTTTTGATCATGGTTATTATCACCACAGTTAGCTGCTCTTTTGCCTTCATGATTTTCCATATTATGCCACTAAAATACACTTTTGAACAGGTAGAGGTTTTTATTTATTTATTTATTTATTTTTTTAAGGCAGTTCTAAGTCCTGCTTAAGTTGTAAGTCCTTAAGTCCTGCTGTAATCCAAACTCTCCTCAAATTTTTACTTTTATCTGAAGATCTCAGAGCAATTGACAAACCAAGTGCTCCATCCTTTGACTCTGATGACAGTAGACACAGGAAAATGAAGAAATACATTACATGCATTCTGACTTGGCCAAAAAAAAAAAAAAAAAAAGGCAATTATAATACCAGATGTACAACTTTTAAGTAAAGAGGGGAATCATTGAAGTTAACATTAATGGCACCACCGAGATCTGAACTGGAAAACAATGTATACAATTCTGAGCACCCTTAATATAGAAAAAATAAATTGGTTTGCATGCAGGAAAGTGATACACACAGGATCCGTGATCCAGAGTCTAGGATGACCTGAGCGGTGGAGAACTTATTTTATTTGAAATGACAAAACAGTTTGGACACTGGGAGAAGAAAAGAAATTTTTAAGCATAGCCAAGAAATAAGAAAATATAAAGCACAGATAAATGTAGGCTGGAAATCCTAATATTGTTTCTGAGCACTGAGATTCTGAAGTGGCCTTCTGTTGCTACTCCTAGGCATTCAGTAAGACAAGGCTTCTTCATTTATGAAGGTAGTTATATCAAATAGGTCCTGTGATGGGAGGGGACTAGATTCTGTTTTTTCTTGTCCTATGTTTATATGTACTGATCGTGTAAAACTAGCAGCTTTTAATTTGGCAAGTGTTCCTCAAGGTTTTAACGCCAAAATGCAACACTTAAGTCTGCAAAAGAGCCTACTCCTCCTGATTCTGTCAAGCCAGACCACTTCTGAAGAGAGAACTTGTTTTTTTTCTAACTTCTACATTTTGTGATGTCTATCTAGTTTCCAAGAGCAGTAGGAAATGTCAGTACATTCCTATAGTATTTTAACTGGGAGAGTTTACATGTTGTTCTGCATGGTGATGCCACCTCAGAATAGACATGACAATGCACAAAGTTAAATTGATAAAGCCAGATCTGCAAAAGGAATCCAGCTACCTTATTCAAACAAGCAATCATATTGAATATACAACGTCTTCAGGAATTTTTAGGTCTTTAAGAAATAAGGCTATGTGATCACAGAATTACAGAATCACAGAATTGAAGGGGTTGGAAGGGATCTTACTCTTTCGTTTTGACTTTGTGTCAGCCTATGGATGTGCAATGAAAATTTTAGAGTTCAGCAAAACCCCAAATATTTGAAACTTAATTTTAGAGACATTGGTTTTGGTCTATTCTGTTGGATAACATTGGTACTAAACAATATTTATTTTACTTTGTGTACTCATAATAATTTGCCCGTACCCGCAAAAATACATGTAAAAATATTTCATTCATTGATCATTGGAAAATTCCACTTGTCTAATGGGTCTGTAAAAATAACATTACAAGAAATAAATAGCAAGAAGTAGTCAATGTTTACTGATCATAGCTCCATAGCTGAAAACTATCTTTCTAGACAAGCAAGGAAATATTAAAAAATAACAAATGCACTATCAGAAATAAAGATAATTTACTGAACTATTTGCAAACTGAAGAGTCCAATTCATAATTATTCAGACTAAATATCTTTCCCATCTCTATTTTTTAAGTATAACTTACTGTAATTGATGTGAATAATCTCAGTTCTGTATTAATATAACTTGTCTATACAGTGACATATTTGTTAAAGAGCAGCATTAAGCAATAAGTCCCATGAATGTAACCATAGTTGCAGTGGAGTCAAATATAATTAACCTTTACATGGTTCAGATGCACAAAGGTTATGACACCTGCCACTTACAAAGTACTCATGGCTGCTCTCAGGAAACTGGGTTTTCTGTAGGTACCTGGCTGATTATTCTGAATCTGCTTATACACACATACATTGTGTTGAATATAATTTTTAGTACTTACGGTGGTGCTTGATATAACTGGACATTACCTAACAAGCAAGTATTAGTGACCCATTTTAAATAGATCAGTTCCCCTTGGATCAGTTCCCTTTTCCTATCTCCCTTGGTACTTTGAAGAGGACACCTTCTCCACCTTCAACTGTTTCAGTCCAGGAGAATGCATGGTCAGTGGACATTCATACATCAAGAACACATCACAAAGGCACAACCCTGACTACCATGAAATGGAGATAATACCTTCTCTGATGACCCTGTGGGCATGTAGCTCTCAAGGAGATGTGCTCCCCAGCTTCAGCACAGCTCCCAGCATCCTGCTGCAAGGTCTACCCGTGGTGGGTAGTGGGCTGGCTACTTGCATCGTGGTTAGTACACAGGATTTGTTGGGTCACGAATAATAGTCAAACAACTGATACAACTGTGTTGTGCTTAGATTTACATTTAACAGGGCTTTCAAGCGTAGCTTTCTGTCAATCTTCGGCACACAGAGATGGAGAATGTTCTCTTGAAATATCCCATTAACAAAATTTGAGAAGACAGGCACTCAATTTACCAAATATTTCAAACATTCCATAAAGACCAAATAAGTTTTAGAAAATACATTATCTGTCTGGAAGACCTGGGGTACTGATGACAGGGAGAACCTGAGACACCTCTTAGAGTGAGTCTTAGAAAAATGGCTTTTGATTTAGCCAGGATCAGAAAAAGACTACTGTTCCCAAGCTGACTACAAAAAGTAGTTCTATAATGGCAACTAATTGACATAATATTGAGCATCCTTGCAGATAGCAAAGCCAAAATAAAAAAATAATCTATATTAGTGACAGTTCCTCCTTTTAATGGTTATATAACAGAGAGAAGGCTCTTTAATGGAAACATCTGAAAGAGTAAATTCTTGCAAACTGAACAGACATTGTTTAAAGATACTATACTAGGATCTCAGAGTAAATGCTTATCAGGAGTTAAAGACTGAAAGAACCAAATGCAGGTAGCATATTTTAATAGCTGAGTAAGGGGAATTGTTAGCAGTAAAAGAAGATTCATCAAAAAGGGAAAAAATATACAAAAATGCTAAAAAGGAAAAAAGCCTAAATTCTGCAAAGTTAAATGTAAAATTTTTAAAACAGGTGAGGGGTGTTGGGGAATAACTTGTTACTTGAACAAAAGCTAGTAATAAAAACTTTTCTAAAGGAAACAGAAGGAAGAAGCTTGCCAGAGAGGTGCTGTGATCTACAGGTAATCAAGGCAGAAAAAGGGCATCCTGCCATCCCCCAAGAAGCTCTTTCTTTTGCATCTATCTTCCTTTAAGACAACATCAGAATGTAGGAGCTCAGTATGAGTGAACGTATCAGTAATTAATAAGGATTTTACAGGAGAAAAACAAATACATAAATAAGTAAAAAGAACACCAGCAAGTTCCCAGGACCAGAGGATACTCACCTAAAAGTTTCACAATAACTAACACTACCCTGTAGTATACAGTTACCATCCACAACCAAAACCTGTCTTGCTGTTCCAGCAAAGGAAGGGATCCAAATTCTATGACATAAAACCACATAGCTTGGATATGTCTTATCAAAGTAGTCCCTTTGGCTGCAATGCAACACTGTCCTGTGAGCAGGAATTTTACCACTTCAGAAAGAAAACAGTGGGACAGACACACAATTATTCTGCTGCACTGACTAAAACTGTTGGATACACAGCACGCATTGAATGCTTTCATTTTTAGGATGGTAATAGTAGATTGCTGTAATCAGTACAGTTGGCAATGACAAATTTTATTTATCATTAGGAGTCTAAGCAAAAGCCAAATATTAAATAGACATGAGAAGTAACAAAACAACCAAACAAAAAAAGGTAGGCAATATAAGAAAAGAACTCAGTTCCAACAGTGTCACATACAACTCTACTGAGCAATTCGTACTGTGCAGTACTCAGCATAACAGAGAAAAGTATCTAAGAGACTGCTGCATAGCAGTAGCTGGCAAATGCTGCTGACTATTGTACCTCCTTGTTCGTAACAGATAATCCCTTGGAATCAGACTTGAAAGCTGGCACCACAGGTCTGTTTTTTTTGTTGTTGCTGTTCAAGTAAACTAGCTTTTAGTGCTCTTGATCTGCAATTTTTGTGAAAACTAAATATTACCTTTAAATAAAGGTAAATAAATAAAATAAGACTCATGCTGGCAGGAGAAAGATTATGATAGATTTTTTGAGTGTTGCTCTTTGACTCCACACTGGAACAAAAGTGACAAAATCAAAACAGAGTAGCTAGTAGACTGCTTCAATGCATAGTCCATACCATGAAGGTGGGAAGGGTCTGCTTTCTCACACATAAACATATTCCTCTTCTAAAATAATTATAGTTTTTCTCCTTCAAATTAAAAGTGAAGGATGTAAAAAGCCAGGATAGCAAATGTGAATATAATTTAAAATCTGGATCATAACAGAGGGGTATTGTTAAAGTATATGCCATTATCTTAATTGAAGTTCTGTGGTAGATAGTATCCCCAGCAGCTTATAAACTTGTCAGCTTAAACTTATATATGGTTGGTTTACTGCTAGAGCCATTAATTATACTGCCTGTTGTTTTACATAGAAATGACTTATTTTCATTGGTAAAGTTTTACCAAAAAGGGGAAAGTAGTGGCAAAAAAAAAAGCAGCAGAATTTATTTTCCGGTTTTCCTGATTAACATTTAGCGAGGTTAAGTGCTTGATATCTAAGACTATGTCCCTCTGAAGGTATTTTGCTTTTAATTCATTTACATTGTTAAAAAATTACCTTTAATATTTAAAATAGTGATAGTACATACTGAAAATCTAATCATTCTCTTTTACTTTGTTGGAAAATATCAGTGCCAAAGCCTAGTTAAATATGATCTAGTTAAAGGTGAGAAGGGATAAAGGAGAGAAGGGATAAATATATTTCCATTTGTTTTTATTTTCCCCTAACCCCAAGATCATTGTACATAAACAGTTTGTACGTGTGCTTCTGTTTGTGTTCTTGTCCTTTATTTTCAGGATTTAACAATGAAATAATCTGATTTATACCACTGAAAACTTAACGGTTTCTATACTCTTTGCAGAATAACATGAAAGATTATAAAGTTAAGAGATGAATATGTGCTCCTATAAGAATATTCATAAACTACTACAAAAAAAAACTCCAGAGTAGTGCAAAGTTCTAAGCACCGTGAAAAATATTTTTCTTCAAAAAAGCTCACTGGTTATCATGGTAATAGCATATAAACTAAAGTATTAGAATACTGCATTAAAATTATAAATGTACCATGTGCTCTGGTGACTCTGCCATCTCATCTGATCTATGCAGAAAGGAAAAAAAAAAGCATTCCACATATTTAGTTTAACTGTACATAATGATCTAGTAGTGTTCTTAGGTGTTGGCTTTCATTCTTATGGCTCCATGCTTTGTTCTAAGAAAGCATATTGGAGTAATGAAATATCTCTGCAGTAACTAGCCTGCAGTAACGTGATCAGTAGAAAGCAGAAACCCAAGCAAGATAATGGGATTTCTTTTAATTTGATTTGCCCCAGATGTAGTTAGCTTGCTAGTGTTCACCTTGCAGAGATGATACTATTTATGTTTTGGTTGCTAATTAACATGGTCACTTAGATGTACATAATGCTGCTAGCTCAGCTACCATTCCACATAAATCTAATTTGGCCTTGAAGTGTGTTGCTAGTTCTATGGATATGAGGAATTGCCTGACAAACAGCACAACAGCCTAATGCATCTGGCAAAAGCGTGATGCTCTGCATCCCATTTGGTGCCTGGTATAGCAGAGGAAGAAAGAAAAGTAGTCATTGCAGTTACCAAATCAATGTCTTTCCCAAATGTTCCTCTGGCCATGGCAATTCAGTAATAATAATAATAAAAAAAAATGATATTGAGAGGATATGAAACGTATAAAGAAAATATTTTAAATTGATTTTGAAAGTTTCTAAACTAGGCATCAGAATGGATGGTCTGCGTTGAGGCAAATGTTTAGTCTAACTCCTAAAGCTCCATGTAGGAGTGACATTTCAATTTTCCTCAGCTTTTGAAAGGTTGATTTTACAGCTCCAGAACTCAGTCTTGAAGAAGCACCTTCTAGCTGTGATAATAAAGTATACAGAGTGAGGATGTGGACAACACTGATAAAGAGGCACTAATCCTTATCCTCTATGAAAAACAATCTGAAAGAATACTCCATCCTTAAGACAGAAATAATGTTATTAAATATGACTGGGATTTTAACTATTTTTCAAAGAGAAACTTGGAGTCCAAATCCATTTTTCTACTAATGCACCATATCACTTGAAAGCCACATGACTTAAAAGCAATTCACAAACAACAAAGGAAATTAGCAGAAAATAATAAATAAATAAAATAATAATTTATAGTGCCTTAGAACAGAACGATAGCAAAAAAAAGTAATTTGAGGGAGCTTTAATTCCACTGAACTACCAGATCCTATTCAAATTTGCACTGGTCTTGGAGTTTCTCCTTTTAATTAGTTCCCATATCCTTGTTTACAACTGTAACACAACGAGGTTTCAGGGCCTCAGCAGAATTGAGCTCAAAATGTTATATTCAAGCTCTCACCAGCATAATTTATAGCCAAATTCTGTGCTGTAAAGAACATGATGTTAATGATCTTAGAATCTGTTAGACCTCTGGAACAACTTAGAATTACAACTCTGTCTCCATACACATTGGAAACTCCCAAAGATTAAGGCCTGGAAAATGAACATCTGTCATTTTTCACAATCTAATTAATTGTATCAATGTCTTAAGGGCCAATAGTTAGGTCTCAGAATAACATCATCAGGCACAGACAGGAACACCAGAAGGACACAAGAATAAGCATCACTGTTCTAGCCTGGTCCATTCTGAAATCAGACCCTACAAAGAAGATGTCACTTCCTCCTTTAATATAAGACACTAAAATGGGAATAAAGTGTGGAAAAAGGAAAGCATTTATCACAGTAAAATCTTCTCACATATCTGAGATGACTTTCAATTTGTGATCTGTTATAAAAATACTGGCAACCAACAGTGAGATTCATCAAGGTCCTTTTTATTGCCTTAGTACCACCACGTGTTAGCTATAAGTGCTATGACATTGTAGCCACTGCACGTCATTCTAGGATTTTATCTAAAGATCCTTACCCAGACATAGAAAAGCTGCCTGGGCATTGTGGATGCTAGTCCTTTATGCAACTGTCCTGGTTTCAGTTAGAACAGAATTAATTTTCTTCCTAGTAGCTGGTGGAATGCTATGTTTTGGCTTAGGATGAGAAGAGTGCTGATAACACCCCGATGTTTTAATTGTTGCAGAGCAGTGCTTATACCAAGCCAAGGACATCTCAGCCTTTTGCTCTGTCCTGCCAACAGGCAGGCTGGGGGTGCAGTAAGAGCTGGGAGGGGACAGACCCAGGACAGGTGACCCAAACTAGCCAAAGGGGTATTCCATACCATCTGACGTCATGCTAAACAATATATAGGGGTGGTTAGCCGGGGGGAGGGGGCCGGACTGCTCGGGGTTAAGCTGGGCATCGGTCAGCGGGTGGTGAGCAATTGCATTGTGCATCACTTGTTTGTACATATTATTATTACTTTCCTATTATCACCATTGTAACATTATTGTTATTATTGTTATTATTATTTTGTTATTATTATTTTCCTGTCTTATTAAACTGTCTTTATCTCAACTCACAGGCTTCACTTTCCATTTCTCTCCCCCGTCCCAGAGAGGGAGGGGGGAGGGTGAGCGAACGGCTGCGTGGTATTTAGCTGCCAGCCGGGTTAAACCACGACAGTCTTTTTGGTGCCCAACGTGGGGCACGAAAGGTTGAGATAACGGCAGATCTGACCACAGTGTGTTAAACTAAAATTGGTGTAAGTATTAGACCTGCTTAATAGTCACTTGTCATAATGCTGATCGCTTTAATCTCAACTCTGCTGCGCCTGTTTTCCAAATTGAGTATTATAGTACATTATTTTCCGTACTTGCTCTCTGTCATGTTGTTTATCCTCTCCGGGCCCTGGTTTCAGATCATTATGGTACTGAGTGTTGTAGCAATGGCTTATGAGACGATGAGATACCTGGTCATGACTCTAACTTGGTATTTGTACTCAGTAACATCGTCGACTCTGTATTTTGGAAACTGTATCTTGGAAACTATTAGCAATTATACCTGTTGCCTTTTTTCATTAGGGAGTCAATCTGTGGAGGGGAAAGGGGAAGATATTTTTTCTTACTTGATTACTCTCCCTTTCTCCTTCACCACCCCTGTATCCTCCTGGATCACTATGCCTTCCTCCTTCACCACCCTCTTACCCTCCGAGCTTGCTACAATAGCTCTCCAAGATATTGAATATCCTTGGGATACTCAGACCAGCATAGTCTTGTTGTTCTGCCTCCTGAATGCACTTCAGGTTCTGCTTAAAGTTAAACAACTACTTAGGAAGCTCATCCGGAGATCTGCCCGGAGGCAGTATAGTTGTGGGTGGCAGGGAGTATGGGAGGATATGGGCAGGCATCTAGAGCAGTTGGCACCCCCAGTGTTTTGGAAATTCACCTCTGAACAACTGCAAAATCCTCAAAAACTGGCAGAATGCTTGAGAAAAAGGTGTCATGATTCTGGCAGTTCCAAAGTAACACAAATCACTGTAACCTGCTGGGGCCTGGCTCATGCCTATCGAGCTGCCATTGATACTGCTATCAACTTAGTGACAGACCCTGCGGCCACTCCAAGCCCTGTGACAGATCCAACGGCCACTGTGACCCCTACGGTGGACTCTGCAGCCGCTCCAGTCCCAGCTTCTGCAGATGCTCCAGTCCCAGTTCCTGCAGATGCTCCAGTTCCAGCTCCTGCAGCCACTCCAGTCCCAGCTCCTGCATCCACTCCAGTTCCAGCTCCTGCAGCCGCTTCAGTCCCAGCTCCTGCAGCCGCTCCAGCCCCAGCTCCTGCAGCTGCTCCAGTCCCAGCTCCTGCAGATGCTCCAGTTCCAGCTCCTGCAGCCACTCCAGTCCCAGCTCCTGCAGCCGCTTCAGTCCCAGCTCCTGCAGCCGCTCCAGCCCCAGCTCCTGCAGCTGCTCCAGTCCCAGCTCCTGCAGCCGCTCCAGTTCCAGCTCCTGCTGCTACTCCAGTCCCAGCTCCTGCAACTGCTCCAACTCCAGTTCCTGCAGCCACTCCAGCTCCGGTTCCTGCAGCTGCTCCAGCTCCTGTGGCTGGGTCAGAGAAACGAGCTGTAGCAGTGCAAGTTGACCCTGCAGAGGGTATTCCAACCTCTGTGGCAGACCCTGTAACAAGGTCAGAGAAACGAGCAGTAGCAGTGCAAGTTGACCCTGCGGAGAGTATTCCAACCTCTGTGGCAGACCCTGTAACAAGGTCAGAGAAACGAGCAGTAGCAGTGCAAGCTGCCCCTGTAGAGAAGGTGAAAAAATGGTATAGAGATTCAGGTCGTTTAGAACGCAGAGAGTCTTCTGCCAAATCTAGGTATAGAGACGACGGAGACGATGACGACGCTGGGCCATCAAGGGTTCAGGAGGAGGAAGATGAGGATGCCGAAAAATCAACAGTAACTACCCGAAGCCTAAACGAGCGTGAGTTACGAGATGTGCGAAAAGATTTTGGTCGCTGTATAGGTGAGCAGCTTGTCACCTGGCTGCTCCGATGCTGGGACTCTGGAGCCAATTGTGTGGAATTAGACAGCAGGGAAGCCAAGCGACTGGGATCCCTTGCTAGAGACGCAGGCATTGACAAAGCAATTGCAGATGGAGCACAATCTCACAGCCTCTGGAGGCGTCTCCTCTCAGCTGTGAGGGAAAGGTATCCCTTCAAGGAAGAACTTTTATGTCTACCAGGCAAGTGGACCACTATGGAGAAGGGAATCCAGTACCTGAGGGAATTAGCCGTACAGGAAGTGATTTATGAGGATCCAGACCTCAGACAAACATCCAAAGATCCACATGAAGTCAGGTGTACACGACCCATGTGGCGGAAGTTTGTACGGAGTGCACCATCATCATATGCCAGCTCATTGGCAATAATGGCCTGGAAAGAGGATGAGGAACCCACAGTGGATGAAGTGGCTAAACAACTCCGGCAGTACGAAGAAAGTCTCTCCTCTTCCTTACAGGCCTGCGTCTCAGCTGTGGAGAAACTTTCTGAAGAGTTCCACCAACTTAAAGAGAATCTATCTTCATCCCCACCTGAATCAACCAGTGTCCACCAACCAAAAGAGAACACTGTGGAGAAACTTTCTGAAAAGGTTCACCAACTTGAAGAGAGATTATTCTCCTCCGTACCTGTACAGAGCAGTGTCTCAGCTATCAGGGGTAGGCGTTCATCCACACAAGGAAGACGATATGGTGGGTACTCACCCCATGCCACCCTGTGGTTTTACTTACGAGACCATGGAGAGGACATGAGAAAATGGGATGGAAAATCTACTGCGACCCTAGAGGCACGGGTACGTGAGTTGCAAAAGAAAACAATCAAGAAAAGGGGATTCTCTGAAAAGTTTGCTGCTCCAACTTCCAGCAGACAGTCCTTCAAACACAGAAATGAAGAAGATTCTGACCAGGATTAGGGGAGCCCTGCCTCCAGCCAGGGGGAGGAAAGGGACAATCGAGTTTATTGGACTGTGTAGATTCGATGGCCTGGCACGTCAGACGCACAGAAGTATAAGGCTTTAGTAGACACCGGTGCACAATGTACTATAATGCCATCGAGATATAAAGGACCAGAGCCCATCTATATTTGTGGAGTGACAGGCGGATCTCAGCAGTTGACTGTATTGGAGGCTGAAGTGAGTCTGACTGGGAATGAGTGGGAAAAGCACCGCATTGTGACTGGCCCGGATGCTCCATGTATCCTTGGCATAGACTATCTTGGAAGAGGATATTGCAAGGACCCAAAAGGGTTCCGGTGGGCTTTTGGTATAGCTGCCTTAGAGACAGAAGGCATTAAACAGTTATCTACCTTGCCTGGTCTCTCAGAGGACCCCTCTGTTGTGGGGTTGCTGAGGGTCGAAGAACAGCAAGTGCCAATTGCTACCACAACCGTGCACCGGCGGCAATATCGCACTAACCGAGACTCCCTGATTCCCATCCATAAGCTAATTCGTCAATTGGAGAGCCAAGGAGTGATCAGCAAGACTCATTCACCTTTCAATAGTCCCATATGGCCAGTGTGAAAGTCTAATGGCGAGTGGAGACTAACAGTGGACTATCGTGGACTGAACGAAGTGACGCCACCACTGAGTGCTGCAGTGCCGGACATGCTGGAACTTCAGTACGAACTTGAATCGAAGGCAGCCAAGTGGTACGCCACAATTGATATCGCTAATGCATTTTTCTCCATCCCTCTAGCAGCAGAGTGCAGGCCACAATTTGCCTTCACTTGGAGGGGAGTCCAATATACTTGGAATCGGCTGCCCCAGGGGTGGAAACACAGCCCTACCATTTGCCATGGGCTGATCCAGTCTGCGCTAGAGCAGGGGGAAGCTCCTGAACACCTGCAGTACATCGATGACATTATTGTGTGGGATGATACAGCAGAGGAAGTTTTTGAGAAAGGGAAGAAAATAGTCCAAATCCTTCTGAAAGCCGGTTTTGCCATAAAACAAAATAAAGTCAAAGGACCTGCACGAGAGATCCAGTTTTTAGGAATAAAATGGCAAGATGGACGTCGTCAAATCCCAATGGATGTGATCAACAAAATAACAGCTATGTCTCCACCAACTAACAAAAAAGAAACACAGACTTTCCTAGGTGTTGTGGGGTTTTGGAGAATGCACATCCCAAGTTACAGTCTGATTGTAAACCCGCTCTACCAAGTAACCCGTAAGAAGAATGAGTTTGAATGGGGCCCTGAACAACGACAAGCATTTGAACAAATCAAGCAGGAAATAGTCCATGCAGTAGCCCTTGGGCCAGTTCGAACAGGACCAGATGTAAAGAATGTGCTCTACACTGCAGCCGGGGAGAACGGCCCCACCTGGAGCCTCTGGCAGAAAGAACCTGGGGAAACTCGAGGTCGGCCCCTGGGGTTTTGGAGTCGGGGATACAGAGGATCTGAGGCCCGCTATACTCCAACTGAAAAGGAGATATTGGCAGCATATGAAGGAGTTTTTTTTTTCAAAAAGACTGTCGTGGTTTAACCCGGCTGGCAGCTAAATACCACGCAGCCGTTCGCTCACCCTCCCCCCTCCCTCTCTGGGACGGGGGAGAGAAATGGAAAGTGAAGCCCGTGAGTTGAGATAAAGACAGTTTAATAAGACAGGAAAATAATAATAACAAAATAATAATAACAATAATAACAATAATGTTACAATGGTGATAATAGGAAAGTAATAATAATATGTACAAACAAGTGATGCACAATGCAATTGCTCACCACCCGCTGACCGATGCCCAGCTTAACCCCGAGCAGTCCGGCCCCCTCCCCCCGGCTAACCACCCCTATATATTGTTTAGCATGACGTCAGATGGTATGGAATACCCCTTTGGCTAGTTTGGGTCACCTGTCCTGGGTCTGTCCCCTCCCAGCTCTTACTGCACCCCCAGCCTGCCTGTTGGCAGGACAGAGCAAAAGGCTGAGATGTCCTTGGCTTGGTATAAGCACTGCTCTGCAACAATTAAAACATCGGGGTGTTATCAGCACTCTTCTCATCCTAAGCCAAAACATAGCATTCCACCAGCTACTAGGAAGAAAATTAATTCTGTTCTAACTGAAACCAGGACAGCAACTCTTCAAGTACTTCGCTGAGCTCCCCCAAGAGCTTAATGCAACGGCAGTATCACTTTCCTCAATAGTAGCAGCTGGAGAGGGGAAGTAATAGAACACAAACATCATATATTGATAGGGTAGAACATAACAAACAAAAACATTACAACAGTTTTCCATAAGTAGTTGATTATTAATAATCTCTTAGTATACATTAGAGAGCAATAAAGAATGGAAATGTTTCCAACAATACATAGCGAAAACCTGGAAATACCATGCATGCAGTGACCTTAATATGTTTTCAATGGGTAAGGACACAGACCTAGTCAGTAACTTAACAGGCCAATCATTGAGTGAAACTGTGAATAGTACATGAGAAAGAAAAATGTGCCGATTCTAGAGCACGTGTTATGGAGCTGATTTCACACCCTACATGTCCACTGCTTCTGGACGCAAGAGCACTGACAGTTCAAAGTACCTGCTGCTCTGTAGAGAAGGACATGCTGTTTATGGTTGGAACAGAGTACAGCCACAGGTCACTAAAAGTGCACCTTGTCCCACCCCTTAGGAGATTTATAGGAGAGGTCCCGTTTGCTTCTTCTCAGTTAATGCAGGTTTTGCTGCTCTGTGTTTTTATAAATATGGATGAGGAAAGTTCGTAGAACTTGGTAGTAGCTCATAAGATCCATTTCAACATGATTTCTCTTTCAAAAACAATGTATTGTAGATAAGGTCACAGTCTAGGGTGTAAGATTTTCCTCCACATGCTGGGACAATGCAGTTCACATCACAACAAAACTTTAATTATTGGGTGACATTGTAATTTTATCATCATCATTAACCATTCTTAATTTCAGCTAGGCATATCAGCTTCACTTCTTCAACTTACATAAAGGTGATAGTTTTATGAACCAAATACAGCTTGTATGTTTAGAGCTTATAGATCTAGATGCAACTGTCTGCTTATCAGCTGTCTACCAGCACTTTAGGATCCAATAAATTCCTCCAGACTGAACTGTAGTATTGCATAGGGTGGCACCAAACAGAGTGGGTTTGTCACTAATTGGCCCTGTCATCTGCACACAGCTCTGCAAGATCACTTCCCATGTTCAGTCCAGTTAATAGTAGCTTTTATGACAGAAGTACAAGAAGAGATCAAACAATTCACATGACAAGCAGAATAATACAAGAAGATGTGAGCAGCTGATGACAGCACAACAGGGAACTTAAAGCACTACAAGTAATAGGTAGTGACAAATTACACCATTTTAAAATACAAATAGAAGTAGTATTTCACAATCTATTTTGTCTCCTGTCTTCCCAGTCCTAAAGGATTCGTACTTGGCAAAGATCTCCCTGAAGTTTACTCCGTTACTCAGTATCAATCCTTTACCACCTATTAAATCAATTCACATCCCAATCAATGTTCTCCATAGCTTCTGAACTTCCTGGAGACCTCTGTGCCCCATGATTCTTCTTCCATCTGTCTTCTCACTTCTCTACAACTTTCTGATTCTTGGTATTTAGGTCTGACAACCAGGATTCTACATGCTTGAGGAGCACAGAAGCTGTGAAGCCTGCTGCAATGACTGTCCGGAAAATCACCAGTAAGCAGCAAGAACAGGCTTATCTTACAAAGATTGTGGGAAAGAAGCCTCTTTCAGAGGCAAGACTTTCCATGATTAGGTGTGTCACTGTGTTTCTCATCACAGTAGCAATCTGTACAGTGAAGTCCAATTGTTACACTCTGGCAAGTGTAGCTACTTTGGATGTATTCCTACCACAGAAAATCCTCATATGTTTGCTCTGTAGATTTTTCAGTTTTGGAAATTCTGACAAACAAAAAAAACATCAGTGGCAAGACACACCATCTTTAAGAATAAGGAAAATGATATAAATGTCTGCTGTTCTGAAAGAACAGACAAATGTGCCAAACTCAAAATTCAAACCTGCCAAACCAAACATCACTCAAAATCTGAAACAGCCCCAATTTTAAAATATTGTTTTAAAACATTCAATTATTTTGGTCAAAGTCAGTCATTGAAATCTTTTCAAAAAGTGTGTGAAACCCTAATTCTCTCACATTATTAGCTGAATTGAAACCAGCTAATGTTTTCTCTTATGATACCTATAGAGCAAGAGTTGCAGATATTCATACGAATTTTTAGATGCTCAGCCTGAAAAAATTACAAATTTCACCCATAACTTCTTGTATTTTTCATGTTATTTAATCTATCAAGAATTTAAACTTGCACAAAGTACTCTGTCATCACAAGTCCTTTTCTTCTCCAAAGACAGGGCCTCTTTTTTTTTTTCTCCTAGAGAACAGGTCTTTAATATCTACAGTCTTTAAAGACAAGGCAAGCACTTACAGAAAGCATTAAACCCTTATAGAACATCATTTTATAGCTGCATGTATTATCATCCAAACAAACAAACAAAAAAAACTGTTAGGAAAAAAAAAAAAAAAAAAAAAAGAAAAAAAAATCTCTATCTTTTCCCCTAGCCCATGAGAGAGTAATTTTCAATGTAAATGAGGCCTGAATATTTTGCTCTTGCCTGGCAAGAATCTTACACGAGAAGAAAATGAAGCAAAAAAGACTGACACTATTACTCACCAAAAATAGAAATGTCTCACATGTTCAAACATTTGCTTAGGATAAACTACAAGAAGGCAAGATAATTAAAAATATCTCTCTGCCTTTTTTCTACTGAGCTGAGATAAAAATATTTATTGACATGCAAATGTGAATCTGGCCTCATGACT
Organism: Aythya fuligula; assembly: GCF_009819795.1. NCBI lineage: Eukaryota > Metazoa > Chordata > Aves > Anseriformes > Anatidae > Aythya > Aythya fuligula. The sequence goes on along the minus strand of NC_045569.1, from coordinate 417,978 downwards.
TAAATGTTTGAAGGCCAGAATACCTTTTCGCCTGTATTTGGAAAATACCTAGAAATGTGTATTTCACCAAAACACACTCAAGTCTTTAAATGGCAACAGTAATTGCTTGAATGAGAGAACATTTAAGAAGATCTGCAAGGAAATGAAACATATGTTCATGTGTTTAGCTGAACAGTGACCAGCAATTATAGGACATTACGAGGCAGGCCCCAGGAGGGGAAATTCTTATAGTATTTTCAGTGCAAGAGAGGCATCATGTCTCCACTAGTGTGAATCAGTATAACATAACCTCAACCACCATTAATAACAACTAGGGGAACACTATTGCAAAGTCTCTTGATTTCAGAGAAGAATCTATAAAACTTGACACTGACTTTGAAGCAAGCAGTGGTTTCCTTTGCATATGACAATAAGGAAGTATCAGTTTTTCAGAATTTTAAGCTGCACAAAAGACCTAACATTTCTGCAGTACAGTGTACAGTATCACTTACAATGATAATGATGGAAAAAGACATAGAAATTTCCATAGAAATTTCCATAGATATTTCAATGTGTTTTATTAAAGTTTTTATTTCACTGTGTGAAACAGTGACAGAACTCAATAATTTCCAGAGTGACAAAAGCAGAACTAGAGGAAAGACTGATTTTGAGAGGACAATACATTTGGAAGTATCATCAGTACCACAGCGCTGCTAAGCCTCAAGCCATTTTTGTAGTGTTGCGGTCTCATCATGACTCCTAATTTTTGAGGATTCAGAAAAACTGAAGTCCTATCTGTAGGTATTATATTTTTTTAAGTCACAAAGTGTTATTTCAATGCAATTATGGAGTGTACCTAGTGGTTTATTCTTTTCAAACATATATGGCAGAATTACCAAAAAATTATAAAGCCCTAAAAAATATAAGTGGCAGAGCTTTACAGGGAAAAAGATTCAAGAGTATCATACTGAAAGTTCAGTTTTGCTCCAAATAAATTCGGGGGATTCTTGGGGTGATTCTACTGGGCAGCTTCACTTTAATTGGACTTGCAGTAGGGTCTCCCTCCCTAGTTATTTTCTGAGAAATTCTTTTCTGAATTAGCTATTAGAACCCTATCTCGGAAAAGAAAAGCAAGCAATGAAGTTCCTAAAAAAATTCTTTTGATCCATTTATTTATTTAGGTTCCAATCCTTCAAAAATAAAAGTGTGTGTATAATGTTTATGCATACATGTAACCCCCAGAACTCAGTAGAACTGTTCACATGTCTGAAGGTAGATATGTAAATAAGCTTTTGCAGGCCTGGCTCATTACTACTGCAACACTTCCCAAACTAAGATTAGTTTACTACATTGAAAAAAAAGAAGCAATGGGCTAAAAAGTAGAAAGATTCAAATGAAATTGTTCTAGCGCTCACTGCAGTTATTAGAAAGACTCCCATTGACTCCAGTACATTTTAATCAGGCTCATATTTCCAAATGTCTCAAAAATTACTCAGGCTTAAAAAAATATTTACTGACTTCTCAGGACAGATTTGGCATTGGGACATCAGCAAACTTTCCCATTTAAGTTATAATTCAGTTAAAACTGTTTTCTCTGATTATCATGAAAATAAAACATACACACACACACACACTGAATATTGATGCAAATTAAACTCCCACGTTCCAGAAACAGATTTGATGATTTTTCTTTTAAGCTGGCATGGAAATTTCTCTGACCTCTCAGTCTTCTTACTGCTTCTTCAGTTATAAATATATACACAAAGAAATAAAACTGAATCTTTATAAGTCTTTCTGTCTCCTTGGACAGAAAAGTATATGCAGGTCACTTACATTTGTAGAGTTTGAGCTTAAGAAGATATTTAAGTTTGTTTCTTTCTGAAGCCTAGTTTATCAGAGAGCTGCAGTGAAAAATCCCCGCAACTCAAAATGCAGTAGCAAGTTCAGAGCCTGAGGCATTGCTTTAGCAAAGTAATCATATGCTTATTCACAAGAATAATGGAAAATTCAAATATTTAAGTTTTGATTTGCACATGGCTGATACAAGTCTAGGATTGAAGTAAATACTTCATTCCCTCTATTCAGGAAGCTACATTTGCATTAGTAATGCATTAAGATGGCCTAGCTTTCTCACCTACTTGCAGACTTGCTCAGAAATCTGTTTAAATATTATAACAAATCAAGAGGGGATTTGTCCCATGGAGGGGTGATACACATCCTTGACTCTCCTGACCTCAGCATTTTTCTTACTACTTACTAAGCAAGTAGCAACCTAAGAAAATGTACAACTGTTTTTGGGCCCTATACTTTTAACATGGAGATCCATCTCAGAGACTTATAAAAAGATACGTTTAAAAATATATATATATATCATATTTTCAACAGAAAATAGTTATTAAGTGTAGATTTCCACTAATCAAGAAACATATACGTTTTCTTACTAGAAAAAAAAAATATATATAGAAAATGAATTCTCCATTAGTCTTCAGTTAATTCCATTAGCACTCTGCATTTCCATAAATGGTTATAAAGGATAATGCCATATGAGATAACATCAACAAAGTAAACAGATAGCAAAGCATATCTAAACTAGAATATCAGAGCATTCTGACTACATTTATCTGCCAAATAGGTTTCTATAAAAATAAAGGTCACTTCAAACAGAGAAGGCAGATAAGCAGGCTAGGTTACCTTTGGGCACACAGAGCGTGGGGCTGCGCTGCGGAGATGGATACATTTTGCTCTCAGACAATTGATAGCTGGCTGTTCCTGTTTTATACGCAGTGTGGCTGTCAGGCCCCAGCAGCACTAGTTGCTTGCTACATTACTCTACTATACGAATTAAACTGACGAATGCTTCTGAGATATGCCTCCAAGTACTACAGCTAAAAAGACATGCTGGAAAGTAGGCATTCATAGGATTTGGTATCTCATGGATTTGGCTGTTAACTCACTACATTCATTGGACAAATGACCTGTCTCTCAAAGTAAAATAAAGACAAATGTTAGCAGGAAAAACAAGTCCAAAGGGTGGAGGTCCATGTGGATGGGACAAATCTGGGGCATTTACCAGAAACAAAAGAACAATACAATGTAAATAACAGCATTTTCCTTTCCTTTTTACATGCCATATTTCGAGTTTGAAAGATCTACACTGTTTATTTGAAGGACCGATTTCATTTGTAATCACATTGTGCAAAGCATAAAACCCCAGTGGTGCCAGATGTACTTGTGGGGAAGGAGTCAGTTCCATTTAATATGTCAAACTTTGTGACAAATAAACTGTGGCAAAAATCCCAGGATTTATCAGAAGATCCCCATCCACAAAGCCTCTGCTTTGTGACAAGTACTCTGGACATTTCCTGCTTTTCACTGCACCTTTCTCCAAGAACCTTTTTACCTTCAGGGGCTACCCGAGCTGCAGATTAGCAGATATGCACTGTAGGAAAGCACACTCACTGCCCTCACAGTGATGGGCAGAGCCATGCAGAGAGCATGATTGGAAGCAGCTCACAGAGAAAGCTGCAGGGGGGACCTAGCAATGAATGCAGCCAGTGGGAGCAGCCAAGAGGGTGCAGTCAGCAGGAACAGAGCAGTTAACAACAAACTCATCTAGTGGGGACTGATCAGAAAGCAGCCAAGAGGCAACAAGAGGCAGTGACTAATCAGAAATACCAAGATTAGAAAAAGATTGGAGAGGCCTCCTGCAATGTGTGCTATGCTGTTTACTTGGTTACTTGCCATTTAGGATATCACTACTGCATGCCCTTTTACCAACAGGTGTAGCTGGTCATTGAGAGGAAGTCTGCTTGGTCACCTTCAACTGATTGCTGGCTCTGCAGAAAGGAGGGGGAGAGGAAGGATGCAGAATGTCTTTTCCGAGAAAAACTGAGCATGTTGGACTACTAGAAAATCTTCTAGAGACCAGAGCAGGTCAGGTGAAGAGGGCACAGGTACAGTAAATAAGCCTATTGCAAGAATGCACCTCAAAGAGCATACATGGCCAGACTTGAGGCCATAAAAATAAAGGTACTTTTCCCAGTAACCCACAAGGATTCCTTGGAGAGTTGTTGCAGGACAAGCAGACATCAAAAAGCCTCCTGCTTGGGATAGAAAGTGGAACGTCTTCCCACAATATCAGAGGAAAGAACTCTCACAAATAGAAAGTATGGGGGGAAAGCTGTCTAAGAAACTTTTATTTTCCTGTCTTAAACAATCTGAGGTTATTTTACTTCATTACAGAAAGTTTCTCATGAGGCATGGCTTTAGAGACTGATTGCTCCTGTTGGTTTGGGCTTCACTCTAAAAGGCTCCAGTTGTTTCAGGGGGTCTGGTCCTACCTCTTTGTCATGGCCTGCATTCTCAGGTGATGTAAAAAAAAAAAAAAAAAAAAAGGAAAAAAAAAGAAAGAAAGTCACCCAACCCCCCCATCAGAGACAACCTGTGACTGGGCTATAGCTGGAGAAATGAGAGACCAACTAGCTGACTGCTAGCTGGGGAGGTTGGTTGTCTTCTGGAAGCTATTCATGGTGTTTCCCTTTTTATTCCAGCACTCCGAAAGAAGTTTCTTTTGCTTAAATTCATTTGATTAACTCATCACATGTAAGTGAGAAATTATCACTTACACAACACCGAGACAATTAAATTCAATATCCAGGTTTCTGGACAGTGCTTGTGTCTTTGTAGGTTCATACTTGGTGACTGGCTCCTATTGCTGCCAGTCAAAAGCCTGGCCTATGGATTACATAACATTTATTGACCACTGTAAAGCTCTTATAAAGCTATAAATGGAAAACAATATATAAGCAAAAACAAAAACAAACAAAACAACAAGAAGCCACATACCATATATTTCTCTGAACCTGAAATAATGGAAAAAAATAATAAATAGAAGCATCTCCCAAACCTTTTCCACAAATTGAGGCACAGGTTCAAAACTGAAATTCCTTAGGCTGGCATAAAAGGATTCTGCTTCCCCCAAGCTAGGAGATGTGCTTTTTATCCTTTAAAGAGGCCACTAGCTGTACATATTGATAAATCATAGAATCATAGAATCATAGAATATCCTGAGTTGGAAGGGACCCTCAAGGATCATCAAGTCCAACTCTTGACACCGCACAGGTCTACCCAAAAGTTCAGACCATGTGCCTAGGTGCACAGTCCAATCTCTTCTTAAATTCAGACAGGCTCGGTGCAGTGACCACTTCCCTGGGGAGCCTGTTCCAGTGTGCAACCACCCTCTCTGTGAAGAACCCCCTCCCGACGTCCAGCCTAAATTTCCCCTGCCTCAGCTTAACCCCGTTCCCGCGGGTCCTGTGTTTCCTTCTCCAGCCCAAGGAAGATTTTAAACTTTCAAAGGATTACAGGATTTTATATTGTTAGTGTATAAACCTAATCTTCTGCTACCTATGTCTGGGAATCCCTAATAATGAAAAAAAGAAACCAAGGATTAAAAGCTAGTGGTATTACAGCTGTCAACACATCAACCTTAATTTTTCAGAAGCCTTCACATAGCTACATTGATGTGTCTGGAGTCTTCTGCTGAAAGTACTTGATCAGTTTCACAGTGATAAGATAACCACAATTTACTTTTATTTATATGTGTATATATATATATATATAAATATAATAATAGCACATCCTTGTAAATACACTGGATTCACATTAAATTCTTCTGTCTCTTTTAAGTCATAGGTTATTTAGGATGGAAAGGCATTCAAAGGCATCATGGTAAGAACTACTATGACAATATTGGCCAGTGGTTTGGTCTGTCATAGTGTCCTGACAGTTGCTGAAAGAGAAAAATGTTAAATGTGTTGTGAGGCAATGATTACGTTTTTCCCATAATGTTAAAGTGGTGAAATAAATCTCAAACTTGGCAAATAACAGTCCTTCATTTCTTGTGCTTTAGAGCTTCTTGATGTCTCAGAGAGGTAGAACAGCTATGAGCTACTGAGACTCTCCCATACCAATGGTAACATTCACACTGGATGTTATGACATGACTGTGGCCCAAAAAAACAACTGGGTGAATACTGATTTGATAAGTAGCATTGTTCTCAAACTTCTGGGAATTGTGACTGTGACAGAGGAAAAAAATTAAGGAGAGGATAGAGGATGGCCAGGATACATTTTTTTTAATGCTGGCTTTTTTTTTTTTTTTTTTTTTTTTAATCTTATTGTTAAAAGTTCAAATGAAGAATGTAAAGAGATGAGAAATTTTGAAATGCCAGGATTCTACAGATCTTAGATTTTCAGGGTGGTATTTTACAATACAAGTCATCTTCATGGCCTTTATACACACTAATTGAGATTTCTGGCAGCTGGGGACATCTACCTAAAATAGGTGTATTCATGTGCCCAGATACAAGCAGTGAACATTTTCTTTACACAACATTCACAGCTGTATGATGTACCAACAGTGTCAGAAATACACATACATACAAATCATCCCTGTAGCACATGGTTAGGCATTAAAACAAACTTATTAACAGCCATTAAGTTCAGGGATGGTTTAGTGAAACCTACCCTAAAAGTCCAGCAAGTAAGCATGTTCATCTCAGCTGTAAATAAAATTTAGACTCTGTGGCAGCATGGGGAATCTATAAGAAAGGAAAGAAGTCATGAAAAAGGAGCAATGAGTGGGCAGAAAAGGATGCCTACATGGGATCTATCAAATCCAAAACATTTGCAGAATATATTAGTAATTAATTCAGCTCCCCATGGTAGAAATCTTAAGAATTATACAGAATCACTGACCCTACTGTAGTCAAAACAAAACAAAACAAAACAAAAACTCCTAGGTAGCTAGCTAAATTGAGTATTGAATTTTCCTCTCACATACTCAGATCATTCTTGGATAAATCAGAGGAAAGTGCTCGAATAGAGCTGTGTTGAGAGGAAAAAAGCAGTCTTTGGAAAAATCTTCACATCTCTCTTTTGCATTGATCCAAGAAACTAACAAGCAATTAACTACTGCAGTGGCACACTGCCACTTAGAAGAAGCACTTCAAGACATCACAGACATCCCATCTGATTATTAAAGAGCAAAGATGTCATCACACTGGCCACTTCTTTGCAGCTTGACCTTTGAATATTAAGATGTTGCCAATAGACATACCTACCAGACAAATGCTTAGCCCAGTGAGAGACATTATAATTGAAACAAGATACAGACTGATGCCAGAAACTTAGAATGCCTTTCCTATTAAAAAGTTAACCTACATTGATTTACTGAATGTGCAGATCTTGCTATTTTGATAATAAATTGAAAAAAGAGCCTTTGAGGATAGCCAAAGAAAATAAAATTCCTGTGGAGATTTCTGTCTGTGAAAGCCCTTTCAGAAATATAAAAGTGTAAATAAGAAAACAAGGCAGATCAAAAGAGTCAACAGGAAAATATAATCTGAGAGAATCAGAATGTTATCCCACATTTGCTGTTCAAAAATGCTAACCAACATTGCTTTGTCATAGTTTTTATTTTATATTTTTTTCCTCTAGTGTCACTGTTCTTAAATCCATCTGAACTAATTATATTCTATTCTAAACTAAGCATACCTCTCCTGTGAATGGCCAGTACATCTCAGGCAGGGAAAACAATCATGCAGCCAAGGGGAGTAAAACATCTGGGCCCTTGGTCTACAGAGCAGAAAGAAAGCACATCTCCATACTGCTGTGATGTAGGCTACAAGTCTGCCACTGATTTTTTTCATATTATCGGAAAGACACACATCACATAATTTACAAGATAAATAAAAAAGAAATGTATCTCCATTACGTGACCAAAAACTCCCTGATCATCTGGCATCTCCAAATATGAGAAGTTTAAATCAGAACCTACTGAGTCTGAGCACTTTGGTTCTCCCTGCTTATGGTTACATCAAACCAAAATCTGGACTTTCTGGGAATGTGCAGCACACAGTGTTGACCCCAATTCAGTACAAATGCAATGAACTCATGGTCAGAAACAGTAAATGCATTCTAAAGCACTTTCTTACAGTATATAGTGGAGGTACCTCAATGGGGAGTTCTATTTTACTCTTTGATGCCTCCCTGTACAAGTGAACAACTTAGTATTTGCATTTAATGTAATATACTTTATAAATGTTATTAATGAGTGAATTATCCCTGTGAAATAACAGAAACCCTTGTCTTACATTTGCAGTTGGCCACTTAAGTAAATAATTAAACTATTAAACAAACACTGACCAAGGCTCTCAAATCATCTAAAACAATGGAAAACTGCTTTTTTTATAGTATGTTCTATTAAGCCAAAAAATATGGAAGGTTGCCATTTCTTATTTATCATCAATTACTACCACATGAGCACTGAATAATGGAATAATGTAAAAATAAACAAACAAAAATACCAAACAACTTCCCTATGAATACTGACACTGACACAGCAAATATGTTACTGTCACTCACACTTTCAAGTAATTTATTTACTGAGTACAGTCTAATCCAGGAATTATGCCACAAACTAGTCTTTCATCATATAATAAATTCAAAGAAATTCTAAGGAACTCTGAAATGAAATGTTCTATAAGAAATTATTATGGTGAACAGTACAATAAACCATTAGAGATAGAGTGCATTAAACAATTATCTACCTTGCCTGGTCTCTCAGAGGACCCCTCTGTTGTGGGGTTGCTGAGGGTCGAAGAACAGCAAGTGCCAATCGCTACCACAACTGTGCACCGGCGGCAATATCACACTAACCAAGACTCCCTGATTCCCATCCATAAGCTAATTCGTCAATTGGAGAGCCAAGGAGTGATCAGCAAGACTCATTCACCTTTCAATAGTCCCATTTCCCCACGTGCCCAAAGACGAGCTGGCGGGGAAGAAGACCAGCCTGGCTCAACAGAGAATTGTGGCTTGATCTTAGGAGAAAAAAGAGGGTTTATAATCTTTGGAAAAGTGGGCAGGACACTAGGGAGGACTTTAAGGATGTAGCGAGGCTGTGCAGGGACAAAATTAGGAAGGCCAAAGCTCATTTGGAGCTCAATCTGGCTACTGCCGTTAAAGATAACAAAAAACGTTTCTATAAATACATCAACACAAAAAGGAGGACTAAGGAGAATCTCCATCCTTTACTGGATGCGGGGGGAAACTTAGTTACAAGAGATGAGGAAAAGGCAGAGGTGCTTAATGCCTTCTTTGCCTCAGTCTTTAGCGGCAATACCGGTTGATCTCTGGATACTCAGTACCCTGAGCTGGTGGAAGGGGATGGGGAGCAGGATGTGGCCCTCACCATCCACGAAGAACTGGTTGGTGACCTGCTACGGCACTTGGATGTGCACAAGTCAATGGGGCCAGATGGGATCCACCCAAGGGTACTGAGAGGCAGAGGAGCTGGCCAAGCCACTATCCATCATTTATCAGCAGTCCTGGTGATCGGGGGAGGTCCCAGTTGACTGGCGGCTAGCAAATGTGACGCCCATCTACAAGACGGGCTGGAGGGCAGACCCGGGAAACTACGGGCCTGTCAGTTTGACCTCAGTACCAGGGAAGCTCATGGAGCAGATCCTCTTGAGAGTCATCACGCAGCACTTGCAGGGCAAGCAGGCGATCAGGCCTAGTCAGCATGGGTTTCTGAAAGGCAGATCCTGCTTGACGAACCTGATCTCCTTCTATGACAAAGTGACGCGCTGGGTGGATGAGGGAAAGGCTGTGGATGTGGTCTACCTTGACTTCAGCGAGGCTTTTGACACCGTCTCCCACAGCATTCTCCTCAAGAAACTGGCTGCTCTTGGCTTGGACTGGCGCACGCTTCGTTGGGTTAGAAACTGGCTGGATAGCTGGGCCCAGAGAGTCATGGTGAATGGAGTCAAGTCCAGTTGGAGGCTGGTCACTAGTGGCGTTCCCCAGGGCTCGGTGCTGGGGCTGGTCCTCTTTAATATCTTCATCGATGATCTGGACGAGGGCAGTGAGTGCACCCTCAGTAAGTTTGCAGATGACACCAAGTTAGGTGCGTGTGTCGATCTGCTTGAGCGTAGGAAAGCTCTGCAGGAGGATCTGGGTAGGCTGCACCGATGGGCTGAGGTCAACTGCATGAAGTTCAACAAGGCCAAGTGCCGGGTCCTGCACCTGGGGCGCAATAACCCCAAGCAGAGCTACAGGCTGGGAGATGAGTGGTTGGAGAGCTGCCAGGCAGAGAAGGACCTGGGAGTGATGGTGGATAGTCAGCTGAATATGAGCCAGCAGTGTGCTCAGGTGGCCAAGAAGGCCAACGGCATCCTGGCTTGTATCAGGAACAGTGTGACCAGCAGGGCTAGGGAGGTGATCGTCCCCCTGTACTCAGCTCTGGTGAGGCCGCACCTCGAGTACTGTGTTCAGTTTTGGGCCCCTCGCTACAAGAAGGACATCGAGGTGCTTGAGCGGGTGCAGAGAAGGGCGACGAAGCTGGTGAGGGGCCTGGAGAACAAGTCCTACGAGGAGCGGCTGAGGGAGCTGGGCTTGTTCAGCCTGGAGAAGAGGAGGCTCAGGGGCGACCTTATCGCTCTCTATAGGTACCTCAAGGGAGGCTGTAGCGAGGTGGGGGTTGGTCTGTTCTCCCACGTGCCTGGTGACAGGAGGAGGGGGAATGGGCTTAAGTTGAGCCAGGGGAGTTTTAGGTTGGATGTTAGGAAGAACTTCTTTACTGAAAGGGTTGTGAGGCATTGGAACAGGCTGCCCAGGAAAGTGGTTGAGTCACCATCCCTGGAAGTCTTCAAAAGACATTTATATGTAGAGCTTAGGGATATGGTTTAGTGGGGACTGCTAGCGTTAGGTCAGAGGTTGGACTCGATGACCTTGGAGGTCTCTTCCAACCTAGAAATTCTGAGATTCTGTGATATGGCCAGTGCGAAAGTCTAATGGTGAGTGGAGACTAACAGTGGACTATCGTGGACTGAACGAAGTCATGCCACCACTGAGTGCTGCAGTGCCGGACATGCTGGAACTATAGTACGAACTTGAATCGAAGACAGCCAAGTGGTACGCCACAATTGATATCGCTAATGCATTTTTCTCCATCCCTCTAGCAGCTGAGTGCATTCAGATATTCAGTAATTCAGATAGTGGGAATATAGGATACATGCCTTCTGAACAAAAAAGATTGTCTTTTAGAAATGGACAAGCTGTTTCTGACTAAAACATTTCTTTCTACAGTACTATTGCATAAAAACACAAAACCACAGAGCCCCAGGGGGCTTTGTGAGGTCACTGTACAGCACTGATCAGTGCACTGCCGAAGGCAGGAACAATTGTATTTCTATCATTCTTGAAACACTTTCCCATCCTATTCTTAAAGATTTCCAACAAATGAAATTTCAAAACTCAATAAACATACATCATTATCCTTGCCTTAGAAAGCATTCTCTAAAGTATTTTTCTTGCTGTGATTTAAGTGTTTTACTTAAAGTCACCACAGAATTGGACATAACATTTTTCCATTCTGCAATATTCTTCATGTAGTTAACAATTATCATGCCCACTTCTCAGACTCTTCTTCAACCTCAAAATCCTGATATTTTTAAATCTTTCATCATGTTTCATGTTTGTAGAGAAATCTTGTTCCCCTTTCTGCCCTCTATAAATGGTTGTTCAAATCTTCCTTGAAATTTCTTGTCCCCAGACTGGACACCATGCCACATGAAATATCAACACAGAGAGCAGCAGCAGGTTTGCAATATGTATAGCACAGCTGTGATCTCTTCATTCAAGGCTAGTAAAATGTATGGTTTATGTACGCTCTCTTCATTTTAGATGATTTGTTTTTGTGCAATCATACAATATTCCTGATTTCCCTCAGCTGTGAGGGAAAGGTACCCCTTCAAGGAAGAACTTTTATGTCTACCAGGCAAGTGGACCACTATGGAGAAGGGAAACCAGTACCTGAGGGAATTAGCCATATGGGAAGTGATTTATGAGGACCCAGACCTCAGACAAACATCCAAAGATCCAGATGAAGTCAGGTGTACACGACCCATGTGGCGGAAGTTTGTACGGAGTGCACCATCATCATATGCCAGCTCATTGGCAATAATGGCCTGGAAAGAGGATGAGGAACCCACAGTGGATGAAGTGGCTAAACAACTCCGGCAGTATGAAGAAAGTCTCTCCTCTTCCTTACAGGCCTGCGTCTCAGCTGTGGAGAAACTTTCTGAAAAGGTTCACCAACTTGAAGAGAGATTATTTTCCTCTGCACCTGTACAAAGCAGTGTCTTGGCTATCAGGGGTAGGCGTTCATCCACACAAGGAATACGATATGGTGGGTACTCACCCCGTGCCACCCTGTGGTTTTACTTACGAGACCATGGAGAGGACATGAGAAAATGGGATGGAAAATCTACCGTGAACCTAGAGGCATGGGTACATGAGTTGCAGAAGAAAACAATCGGGAAAAAGGGATTCTCTGAAAAGTTCAGGTAGTTTTAGGTAGTTACTGTTGGTTTTTCGGCATCCTCATCTTCCTCCTCCTGAATCCCTGATGGCCCAGCATCATTGTCGTCTCTATACCTAGATTTGGCAGAAGACTCTCTGCGTTCTAAACGACCTGAATCTCTATACAATTTTTTCACCTTCTCTACAGGGGCAACTTGCACTGCTACAGCTCGTTTCTCTGACCCAGCTACAGGGTCTGCCACAGGGGTTGGAATACCCTCTGCAGGGTCAACTTGCACTGCTACAGCTCGTTTCTCTGACCCAGCTACAGGAGCTGGAGCAGCTGCAGAGTCCACTGTAGGGGTTGCAGTGGCCATTGGATCTGTCACAGGACTTGGAGTGGCCGCAGGGTCTGTCACTAAGTTGATAGCAGTGTCAATGGCAGCTTGATAGGCATGAGCCAGGCCCCAGCACGTTACAATGATTTGTGTTACTTTGGAACTGCCAGAGTCATGACACCTTTTTTTCAAGCATTCTGACAGTTTTTGAGGATTTTGCAGTTGTTCAGAGGTGAATTTCCAAAACACTGGGGGTGCCAACTGCTCTAGATGCCTGCCCATATCCTCCCATACTCCCTGCCACCCACAACTATACTGCCTCCGGGCAGATCTCCGGATGAGCTTCCTAAGTAGTTGTTTAACTTTAAGCAAAACCTGAAGCACATTCAGGAGGCATAACAACAAGACCATGCTGGTCTGAGTATCCCAAGGATATTCAATATCTTGGAGAGCTATTGTAACAAGCTCGGAGGGTAAGAGGGTGGTGAAGGAGGAAGGCATAGTGATCCAGGAGGATAAGGGGTTGGTGAAGAAGAAAGGGAGAGTGATCAAGTAAGAAAAAATATCTTCCCCTTTCCCCTCCACAGATTGACTCCCTAATGAAAAAAGGCAACAGGTATAATTGCTAATAGTTTCCAAGGTATGGTTTCCAAAGTATAGAGTTGACGATGTTACTGAGTACAAATACCAAGTTAGAGTCATGACCAGGTATCTCATCATCTCATAAGCCATTGTTACAACACACAGTACCATAATGATCTGAAACTGGGGCCTGAAGAGGATAAACAACATGACAGAGAGCAAGTACGGAAAATAATGTGCTATAATACTCAATTTGGAAAACAGGCGCAGCAGAGTTGAGATTAAAGCAATCAGCATTATGACAAGTGACTATTAAGCAGGTCTAATACTTATACCAATTTTAGTTTAACACACTCTGGTCGGATCTGCCTTTATCTCAACCTTTCGAGCCCCACGTTGGGCGCCAAAAAGACTGTCGTGGTTTAACCCGGCCGGCAGCTAAACACCACATAGCCGTTCGCTCACCCTCCCCCCTCCCTCTCTGGGACAGGGGAGAGAAATGGAAAGTGAAGCCTGTGAGTTGAGATAAAGACAGTTTAATAAGACAGGAAAATAATAATAACAAAATAATAATAACAATAATAACAATAATGTTACAATGGTGATAATAGGAAAGTAATAATAATATGTACAAACAAGTGATGCACAATGCAATTGCTCACCACCCGCTGACCGATGCCCAGCTTAACCCCGAGCAGTCCGGCCCCCTCCCCCCGGCTAACCACCCCTATATATTGTTTAGCATGATGTCAGATGGTATGGAATACCCCTTTGGCTAGTTTGGGTCACCTGTCCTGGGTCTGTCCCCTCCCAGCTCTTACTGCACCCCCAGCCTGCCTGTTGGCAGGACAGAGCAAGAAGCTGAGATGTCCTTGGCTTAGTATAAGCACTGCTCTGCAACAATTCATCAGGGTGTTATCAGCACTCTTCTCATCCTAAGCCAAAACATAGCATTCCACCAGCTACTAGGAAGAAAATTAATTCTGTTCTAACTGAAACCAGGACAGATAACTATTTTATGGTTATCCAATAGTTCTTTGCTTTCCAGTGAAAGTTTTGTTAGGAGTAGTTCTCTACTGTGTTTATAAAAATATCTCTTGAAAAAATATGGAAAAGATTTACTAAAAATCACAATCCTATAAACAGTTTATCTCTCTCTTCATGTTACCCATCTTACAGAGAGCATTTCACTGGAGAATTACAGTGGTTGAAACAAATATGTTCTTGACAAATCTTAGGTTAGGTTTTCTACTCTCCTCCTTTCCTTCAATTTCGTATACTTACAAAACAGGACTAGAATATTGCTCTGGGGCTCCTCTCCCTCTCCCTCCTTTCATTTTAATGAGAGATTTTACATTTCTTCTTTTCCAGCCTTTTAGTACCTCTCATTCTCTGTAACTCTTCAAAGTTAATGGTCTGAGACTGCTGTGGTATCCCTATTGTAGACCAGAGCTACACAAAAGGAAAAGAAAATGTGTTTGCATCTTGCTTGATTTTGGTCTCTATCAATGGTAGTCATCTGTTCTATAAATACACTAGAGTGCAAGAAAGACTCCTGTATTTATAGAACAGCTTCTGGATATGTGTGATGCTGTGATGCAGGGGGAACAGGCCACCACAGTTACATGGGAGGTGTGAAGGAGCAGGGTGCAGAGGAAAAGATTATTTCTTCTTGCTTTTGATATGACATTCTTTTTTTCCTTCCTCCATCTAATCACATTTCATTTGGGAAGACATAATAAAAACCTCTAGGTGTTTCATCAAAAAGAGTTTTTCTGACCCTCTGCCCTTTTGCTACAAAAATCTCTATGCAAAATGACAACATGGTCCTTGTTCACTTAGCAATAGCAGCACCTGTTTAACAAAAATATAAACAGCCTAGTAATTAGGACAAAATTTCTCATGTACTCTCTTTGTCTGTGCAAATTGACAGCAGCCGCTAAAAATATTTTCATTTGTTAAATCTGAGAAGCAAACATCCATTGAGGAAAAGGGATCTCTCTAATAAATGTTATTTTTTTTTCTTAAATGGGGTAACCTTTCAGGTTTTTTAAGAGACATTGGAGGTTGTTTACCAAGTAAATGTAAGGAAGAAAGGTGCTTTTATTTTTATGTCCAAATATTTCATGTGAACTCTATACCTCTTTCATGTTCTTTATTCTGTTAAAGTACTTATTAGTGCATCTCAGCCTCAAACAATCTATTTCTGTCTATAGCATAAAACCTTTGAGTTTAAAGTGCAGTGAAGCATCAGTCTAACAGCCTCAACAGTTCAGACTCCAGATACACAAACTCATACCTGAATATAAGCATCATACTATTTATGTTACATTTTTGGCAGGAAAACAAATGAAAACAAATGAAAACCAAACATAGTGTCCACCCAGGCTCCCCACCACTGCATTCTGTGAGCTTTTAGTGTGTTGTAAGAGAGAATTAACTTAGCAAATTGGAGAAAAAAAGGGCCACCGAATGCTCAGAAATTTAAACTGCACAGAGAACAATAATCCATGATCATGTTGAAAGGATGAAGTCTGAATGAGAACACTGCATTATTTATAAGCTAATTATGAACATACATATTTTTTTTATATCTCTGCACTGTGACCTGGGGCTCAGGTTCCAAGGAGCCTGAAAAGATATGACAGCTCAGATGGAATTAACTTATAAACTAGCATTTTCTCTGCTTCAGGTCTTTTTCTGGGCATCAGTATGGCTAGGGAACATAAGCCATATGAGTGGAGTCTTTAGAGAAACTTTTCTTTCCAACAAAAGAAACACTTAAAAAAGATGCCACACCTCCAAACATTAGTCTAGCCTTGAAGACAATAAAAAACAAAAAGCAAATCAGTGCTCAGCACTTCACTCACAAAGGATAGATGTCTTCCTCTGACACACAAACTGCAGGTAACAGACGGGTTACCCAAATCCTTAAGTTTTTGCTCTGTCTCTCATTGAGTTTTTTGAAGATTTCCTGCTAGAATACAGACATCCCAGCACATCACTCATAGAATCATAGAATATCCCGAGTTGGAAGGGACCCATAAGGATCATCAAGCCCAACTCCTGGCACCACACAGGTCTACCCAAAAGTTTAGACCAGGTGACTTAGTGCACAGTCCAATTGCTTCCTAAATTCAGACAGGCTTGGTGCAGTGACTACCTCACTGGGGAGCCTGTTCCAGTGTGCAACCACTCTCGGTGAAGAACCTCTTCCTGATGTCCAGCCTAAACTTCCCCTGCCTCAGCTTAACACCATTCCCACGGGTCCTATCATTGATGTTTACAGAGAATAGGTCACCTGCCTCTCCACTCCCCCTCACAAGGAAGTTGTAGACTGTGATGAGGTCTCCCCTCAGCCTCCTCTTCTCCTGGCTGAACAGGCTTGGTGACATCAGCCACTCCTCATATGTCTTCCCCTCTAGGTCCTTCACCATCTTCGTCGCCCTCCTCTGGACACTCTCCAACAGCTGAATGTCCTTTTTGTACTGTGGTGCCCAGAACTGCACACAGTACTCAAGGTGAGGCTGCACCAGGGCAGAGTAGAGCGGGATAGTCACCTCCCTTGACCGACTAGTGATGCCATGCTTGATGCACCCCAGGATATGGTTGGCCCTCCTGGCTGCCAGGGCATACTGCTGGCTCATATTCAACTTGCTGCCAACCACAACCCCCAGATCCCTCTCTGTGGGGCTGCTCTCTAGCATCTCATCGCCCAGTCTGTACATATAGCCAGGGTTGCCCCATCCCAGGTGCAGGACCCAGTACTTGCTCTTGTTAAACTTCATGCGGTTGGTGATCACCCAGTTTTCTAATCTGTCCAGATATCTCTGCAAGGCCTGTCCACCCTCATCCAAGTCTACAACTCCTCCAAGTTTGGTGTTGTCGGCAAATTTGCTCAGAACACCTTCTAGTCCTACATCCAAATCATTTATAAAGACATTGAAGAGGACTGGCCCTAAAACGGAGCCTTGAGGGACCCCACTAGAGACCATCCACCAGCCAGATGCGGCCCCATTAACCACAACCCTTTGAGCTCTGCCCGTCAGCCAATTGCCCACCCATTGTATGATGTTTTTGTTAAGTTGTATGCTGGACATTTTGTCCAGTAGGATCCTATGGGAAACAGCGTCAAAAACCTTGCTGAAGTCCAAAAAGATCACATCAGCTGGTTTCTCTTAATCAACTAGGTGGATGATCTTATCATAAAAGGAAATCAAATTTGTTAGGCAGGATCTACGCCTCATGAACCCATGTTGTCTGGGACCAATGACTGCATTGTCCCCCAGCTGCACCTCAATAACTTCAAGAATTGTCTTCTCCATAATTTTACCAGGCACTGACGTGAGACTGACAGGCCTGTAATTGCTAGGGTCTTCTTTCTGACCCTTCTTGAAAATTGGCACAACATTTTCCAGTTTCCAGTCTACTGGGACCTCTCCAGATTCCCAAGATCATTGAAAAATAATTGAGAGAGGTCCTGCGATGACATCAGCCAGCTCTTTAAGCACCCTGGGATGGATCCCATCCCGACTCATGGACGTGCATGGATCCAGGCAGAGCAACAAATCCTGCACATGTTCAGGGGCGGTTGGGAGTTTGTCATTCCCACCATCATGGTCCTCCAGCTCAGGGCACCCTGGGTCCCAAAGCCCATCACAAGTGTTGAAGACAGAGGCGAAGAAGGCATTAAATGTCTCTGGTTTGCTTATGTTATTGTCTGTGAGGAGATCTTCCCCATCAATTAGCGAACCTATGTTTTCTTTGGTCCTCCTTTTTCTGTTCGCATATCTAAAAAAAACCTTTTTTATTGTCTCCCACAGACATGGTCAGCTTCAACTCTAGCTGGGCTTTGGCCATGCAAATTTTCTCCCTACAAACACGAACAGCCTCAATGTATTCGTTCCTCGTCACCTGACCCTCCTTTCAGCAGCTGTACACTTTTTTTTTTTTCCTAAGCTTCAGTAGAAGACCCCTGGTCAGCCAGGCCAGCCTTCTGCCCCTCCTGCCTGACTTCCGGTATTTTGGAATTGCCTGATCTTGTGCTTTTAGGAGGCAGTGCTTAAAGATTGACCAGCACTGATGGACTCTAATGCCTTCAAAAGCAGTTTCCCAGGAAACCTTGCTGACCAGTTCCCTGAGCAGCCTGTAGCCTGCTTTCCCCATATCTAGTGCTGAAGTTTTGGTGGCAGTTTTCCTTCTGTCGCCACTCAACCACTCATGGTCACTATGACCGAGACCGCTGCCAATTGCCACATCTCCCACTCACTGCACACCTTCACATTTAGAGCAAGGCAGTCTCAGAAACAGGCTTCTAGTCATCACACATTATCTGAGAGGATGTAACCCTCACATTAGTGTCTCTCATGTAAGTAATTTTTACTTTTTTACTAGTTCATTTTGTGTGCTTCTGTTGCTAGTGATGCTCTGTCTTCTTATTTGTAAGATGAAAACATGGCTATGTTCAGAGGATGAAAAGGAAATGGATATTACATTGCCTACAAAAACATAGGCAAAACAAAATACAATAATGGCTGTAACAGAAAGCTAGAGGCCTGTTCTGGACAAAAGCAGCCTCCAACACACTTACACAGCCCAGTCCTAAAGACCAGGCCAAAAATGCATTATTCAGGTAAATCCCAGATACAGCCCTAGCACTATTCAGATACCTCTCCTGTACTTCCTAAAGTACATGAATCCTCTGTTCTTAAATTTCATGCTATTTCATAAGGTAACTGTCCAGAAAATAACTGTTTTTTTCCAAAGGACCTTAAAAAAATGGTGACAAAAAAAATAAAAAATAAAAATACATACTGTCATATCCTGCAGAGTCTTCAGTCTGCTGCTAAAAGCCTAAGAACCACTGCAACCCTTTAGAGGAAGAATTAAGAAAAATCACGTATGTATTCCAGTCCTTATGCCTGCCTATTCCCAGACCACATATCCTCTCTAGCACCACAATCCTGAAGGCTGTCAGTATGAGTAAGGCTACAGCTTTAGTACCAGTGCTTGTTCTTTGCATATACAGCAGCCATAGGTCATTCCTTTCCCACACATTTGCACGAAAATCCACAGAGCTGGTTGTTATTGGCTAGTTACCAATTACAAAATTAAAAACCTGTGTGCCAAACAGGCACAGCTGCATCAGCCACTGCTGAGCTATATGCAGACTGGCCAAATAAAAGCAGTCTCACTAAGGGTGAACTGGGATGCTTCAGAGCCACTGTCAAAAGCAATTTTTTCCCCCATTGAATGAGTTCTTCAATCACTGCTTAAAAAGAATTTATACAAAACATAGGATGGAGCTTAAACAAAACCACAGAGCCAAAGACTAGAAAACATCTCAGCAGTGCAGGTACACCTTAGCCAAAATTACTAGTATGAAATGCCCATGCCTTCACAGCAAAAAAGCATAAAAGTATCTTGGATGTATATATATTAGGACTAGTAAATTAAACAACCTATGCACCCTAGGTATGCTTTGAAGCATTAGAATATGGGCAGGACTGAAAGAAAAAACATACATAATTTTGCTTTTTTTTTTTAAACACTTATTTCCTAAAAAGAGTGTTATCTTCTCCCTCCCCTCCCCCTCCCCCCCCCTTTTTTTTCAGGAAACAAAAAATTTAATTTTTAGCATTTTAACATTTAATTTGTAACATTCACGTTGAGGGAAGGGAAGGGAAGGGAAGGGAAGGGAAGGGAAGGGAAGGGAAGGGAAGGGAAGGGAAGGGAAGGGAAGGGAAGGGAAGGGAAGGGAAGGGAAGGGAAGGGAAGGGAAGGGAAGGGAAGGGAAGGGAAGGGAAGGGAAGGGAAGGGAAGGGAAGGGAAGGGAAGGGAAGGGAAGGGAAGGGAAGGGAAGGGAAGGACATTTTTAATGGAAATAAAACCTGAACAGATCTGACTAGGCTATGCAAGAACTGGTCTTAAAGTGTCCACCACTATATTATAATAAATGTGTGGCTCCCAACAAATTTATCGTCTTTTCTTTTGAGGAAAATGACTACTTTTTAAGTCAGGAGTATTTAAGTCACCTATCTCAACAGGACAAGCCTCAAGTCAAAATTTGTCTCAGCTTCTGTAAACTTGCTTTTTGTTTTCTGAGTAAGGCCCAGAACTGCTTTCTGTAATGCCAATAAAAGTCACAAAACTTGTTTGTTTGCCCTATGGACCAGTAAGTTTGCCCTGTGCAACTTACTTACTATGCAGTTTGTTTGCCCTATGGACCAGTAAGATGAATTTCATCAATAATTCAAAGCACCACTTCTTCCTGCTATCTTAACCACAATTAGATAAGAATAGGCAAAAATCTTAAGTCTACCTGGAATTCTATTGTCAGCTTTTATCTCATTGTTTGACAACCATTAGCAGGGACTTTTTCTTCAAACATATCTTCTTTTCCCTCCTTGACCATATAGTTTTCAGAAAGACCTTTCATTATCTAATCCACTTTTTAACAATAATAGTTGCAATTAAATTTTACTAAAATGCATTCTGTGGCCATCTTTATTCCTTACATGAAATATGCCCTTCTTAAAAAACAGCCATGCATTCCTCCTAGGAGAAGGTGGCAGATTTTGCATCTCTGCCTCCAGAGAAGGGGACAGTTTTCAGCTAACACCACAGCCACCCACTTCCCAAAAAGACACAGGAAAGTCATGCAGTTATGCTGTTTTTTGTTTGTTTGTTTGTTTGTTTTTGTTTTTGTTTTCCCTATCTGTGAGGCCAAGTAATTACTTGTTCTCACAGAATGTGATATACGTTAATTAATGGATATGAAATGACTCATATTGCAGAAAACACTACAGAAAAAAGTTTTTTTTTCTCAGATTATCTGGTGTGTTAAGTACTGGAGCATCTAATACACACTTACTTACACTCCCCCTGCCTAGAGAGAGGCAGGCACTCTAGTCCCTGACAGAGAGAGATCCTTCACATTACCTAAAATCTAAAAATAATGAATATTTAATTGGTCTTTGTGTTAATGAAACTAATGAAATCTAATGTATAGGAAGATTTGCAATAGGAATAACATTAGAATAACTATCCTCTTGCAAGAAATTTCTCCAGGTTTTACCATTTATTGTTTAATGAAAAGAGCAGCAACTCCCTCTAAAGGGGAAGGCTGTCCCAACAAGCAAGCACCAATTAAAGCTTGTCCTCCATCTTTGTATCTTAATTTGAGAGTGTCATTTTGCACCATTGATTTTCAAGCAGAAATCCCCACGGAGCTCAATGGGGATTTCTGTTCAAAAATCAATGGCACAGTAATGCTCAGGGTATTTAAACTAAACCTGGACTCTGCTTTAATCTACTTTCTTTCTGACTTCTTTTGTATGGAGATAAATACTTATCTTTATGCTTCTACTGACTACATTTTAAGAGATTAAATTAACCAGACCCCACACAAGTACCGAGAGTTATCATTTTTACTGTTTTAAAGATAAACCTTGATAGAAGGTTTGTTGGTATTCCACAAAATGTCACAGTGGTAGACAAAATGCAGTTCAGCTGTGTTGTGGGGGAGAAAGCAGGATGTAGCAGACTCAGAGTGAGTACTAATACACTGGGAAAACTAAGAGTCTATTGAAACCAACCTAGAAATGTGGTTTCTTTCCAACCCTGTGTATTGCTTTTCATTCACTTTGTAGTCAGAGCACATGAGAATTTGTTTGAAGGATGTTTACTGTATTTTTGCAAGCTCCTATGTGTGATGCAGTTGCTTTCACTCAAATATAAATCTTCTGGCTCTCTATAGAGACTTTGGGACTACTGGGATACACACACGAAGAAGCAATTTCTTCTTACAGAAGAAAATTAGAAATGTCATTTTTCTAGATTTTTTTTTTTTTCTACAGAAAAAAAAAAAAAAAGCTTTCTACATCTTCAATTAACTTGTGTAAGAAAGAAAACATTCTTATAGCTCCTCCAGCTGTTTCTTGTAATTCTCCTGAATGTCTTCCTCACAATCCCACCATACCTGAGTGTATCTGATGTCTTTTCCTGTCAGTACAGGCTCCAAGTTATTTTCATGGACTTTGGCGATGAATTGTTTTGGCCCATATGGTTTAGATTTGATTCTGCCTTATCCACAGTGAACAAACAATGCTGGAAGGATCAGTTTCTACACAGCCTGATACTTGTTTCTTACCAGCTCAGCTGAAGGCACCCTTCAAATTAAGAATCGGGAGCAATTTTCCTCTTGCCACCTTGGAAACTAGGCCATAAAAGACATTTTAGAAAATAGTACTGCCTTATTCATGGAGGTGTGTGGTTTTGTTTCTTTGTTTGTTTGTTTTGGGGGGGGGGGTAGGGGAGGGAGAAGTAAGGAGCAGGAAGTAAATATATAGATTCAAAAGGATTTTCGATGCATGCTGGAATAACGTGGAACAGCTGGACACAATTTTAAGCAGATTGCATTGCTCTAAAGGGACAGACAGACCTCACAATAACATCAAGAATGATCATGGAAAAAAAGACAAAAATTTACAACAGTTATCAGCACTGCATGTAGTTCTGCTTAATCCACTCTCCAATTCCTCTTCCACATGCAAATCTAACAGTTGTGGAGGCTTTGGGGCTGCAGGGACACACATAGGAAACACAGATTTACTCTTTGCTTTAAAAGAACTGCTCCTTTCAGAGGAAGAATGAAAGGCTCCTTACAACGTGTGCCTGCTCTGATCTCATGCAAATCAATGTCAGATTCTTACTGATCGCAGTGGGAACAAATTTGGGATGATATATGAATACTTCAGGAGGACTAACTGAAAGGCAGACCAAAACTTTATTTTACTGTAGTGGACCTTAGTCTTCATATTTGGCTAAGAATTTTATTGCAACCTTGATTGTATGTCTCCTTTGCTTTATGCCAGTTATCTATGCAAAAAGAGCAGTAGCTAAGCTGACTGCTCCCCTGTGAGCTATTTTTGGAGCTAAGATGTCTTGAAAAGATTCTGTAACCACATCTTCTGACACTTCTTCAAAACACTTGAAGCTACAAATGTGACTAAATTTTAACAAACAAATACTTGATCTCCTAAAAGCAACTGATAGAGCATCTTACTATAAAGATTATCATTAACCAAATCAAATTAACATTAATCAAAACCCACAATTTTCTGTGCCTTCCTGTAGGAATTCTGTTCAAAGAGCTGTTTTAGAACACCTCTAGTTGAAAAAGTTTGCTGTCACTTGGTGATATAATAGCATCTAGTCAGTTCTAACACAAGTAAAGAGATATAGAGAGTTCATATTGTGAATAATGCTGCAGGCAATACCTTACTACCTTCTGAACTGAGCAGTGATGTTATTACACTTTGTTCTAATATAGACTTTAGGGAAACAATATAGGGGCCATTATTTCTGAGACTATAAACACAGCAAATACAGAAGGATGAAAACACATGGTACACCCTTACAGCCAAGGGTACTAGAGCAAACACATAACATAGCTATTGCTCTAAGTTTTATAACTACTAGCTTGCAGTAAACGTGGTGTTAAGAACTGGTTTTCCAGTTCCAATTCAACCTAAAGACCGCCACGGGTTTTCTTTGGGGGTAAAAATGAATGAAAAGGGCTGTAAAAATACTTTTAAAATTATTATTGTTCTGAAATTCACTGTCTGTTCTAACATCCCAGTTGCATCAATTTCATTCATACCATTGTCTGTTATCCAAGCTGATGATCAATGCCTATATTTCAATAGGAGCTTCCACATGGTAAGGTCCAAGTACTTGCAGATCTTAAACATTTAAGTGTCACACTTAAATAACTGTTCACTGTCCTACTAAGACAGTGAGATACTAGCCTGATCTTTGTCAGAAGGAAAGCAGGACATTAAGAAGGATGTTGTAAAAGTGATGATACTGGAAGAGAATCCAGATCCCTTACAAGAGCTATCTGAAACCTAGAATTGCCACTATGTAGAGAAACTCCAAATTCTTATTCAATTAAATAATTAATTTATTAAATAATTAAATAATGATTTGTCTCCTATGGTACTTCTCAAAGTCCTAAAGATTTTAATAGGCTTCATGAAACTGCATTTACATCTTAAATTTTTCCCTTTTAACAGTACTGTCTAGGTATGACACAACATGCCCTTATTTTTCCATTGCTTCAGGCCCACAAAATCAGCTCTCTCTTAACATCAACTGATTATTTTTTCCAGATGAAAGTGTCTGCTGTTGGTGTTGTAGTAAAACTGTCCAATATCATCAGTTACTAAACATTACTACTGTAGATATATCAAAAAATAATTTTAAATAATTTTAAATAGAGAAACCCAATGTTGCACAGATTTTATAATAATTAAACTAGACAGACAATCAGAAGAAACAAAACTCAAATAAGGTTTGCAACAGTTAGAGTCACAAAAAGTGCTGGACTACAAAGATACCTGTGTACAAGCAAAGTATACACTTTTGGAAATGTCTCTGAAAGAAGCTGTTTACAAACAGCCAAGCAATACCCTGTGAGAAACATCTGCTTTGCCAGTAGCAAGTCATCAGTTGGAAAGATGAGACTGCAAGTAGCATATAGTTTTCACACTTTGTGTAAACGTGTATAATAACCACTCCCTCATAAGTGTCTCATCCTTTTTCAGTCTTCAGGAAGAGGTAATCTAACTTGCTGGCAGCTGACCTGAGTTGCAGAGCAAAAGCCCTCTGCACATGCTTCTCTGCAATCATTTCACAACAAGAAATATGCAGCTGTAAGTTTTTTGTTTTCCTTTTTATTCTTCATCTTTTGGATTGATCTCCTGAGAAAAGGAACAAATTCAGTATAAGCCATCTGAGGTATTTTCCTGATGGTAAATAAATAGCCCATCAATTTTATGATAAGCTATGTGATGTTGGGAAGAAACATCTTGTTATGAAACAAAATCTACAGCAAGAAACAATGACACTTTATCAAACCTGTAGGATCTATGGCAGTTCAAAATCCCTAACAGAGTGCCTGTATTTTCACTTTGTACAGTACCATATAACATTTTAAGCACTAGAGAAGAATCAGTGACATGCCTCTAGATCAATATATTAATACCCATTTCAATTCAAAATACAGCTAGTAAGTCCTTAGTTACTTGTATCTATGGCCAAGAGCGGTGATACAGGCTTCCCTTCTAGCTGCTTTTCTCTGTCTGTAATGTATCACCATGGGTCAAGACCTCCCGTAACAAAGTTTCCTTGTAAATTAAGCTGCAGTCATTTCCAGGAGTATTTAAAGCCAGGTTTGAGACACATCCAACATATATTACTTCTCTGCTCCATATCATGAATCTTTCCTTTGCATTGCACTCTTGAGAGTCCCACCTACAATACAAACTCTCCTTCCAGTTTCAGAGCATGGGATTTCTAGATGATACTGGCCATTTCTAGCTGAGATATTCTGCCCTGCTCTTTGACTTGAACAGTGTCACTCTTTCTCCGTTCTTTCCCCATTGAAAAAACATGAAATGCACATATGTGTGTGTGAAATCCATGGCACACCTGTATCATATTCTTGGTTCTGTTCAAATTACCCACTAATCTACTGCTTAAGGACAGCAAATTTTAACAGTGACTATTTCTACTGTTGTAGTAGGTTATTTCCCCCTTCCTATTCTACTACCCCCTTTAGTTGTACCTGATCCTTTCCTCATTCCCACTGCCATACCAGCAAGGCCATAGCCTGCTACAAATGAAATTGAAACCTAGGCTCAGAACTCTGATGTCTTGTAGTCAACCTTGAATACTCATTCCAGGAGGTTCAGTCTCACAAAGTAAAAGTTCTCAGTTTTCCACTGGGAACATTTATGCTGCTCCTGAGAATTCATATTACAAAACTCAATGTTCCCCTTTGTAAACACTGTACAGTAAAACTCATAAAGAACAAGAACAGAATAAATCTTCCTTGCAAATAAATTAACTGAAAATACCCTATGATATTTTTAAATTGATTTTTTCTGTCTAACATGGCATAATGCACACTGAGATACCAGACATATCAGTCATTTGGAATGACCTGGACAAAATTCATCACTTTGGAATGGTTGTATCACTTCTAGCATACACAGTAAAATCACATTGCAAGAATTTCAATGAACAGAGAAGAAACTTGCAAACATGTATTGAAGACACACAAATAAAGTTTTGTTTATCAAGTGATGCATGCCTCAGAATTGTATCCCCTTTAGTAACCATCAATTGCACATTGTTAGAAGACATAGTTTTGTCAATCATTGCATGCTGTTAGTGTGACTAATGAATAATCTAAACATTAATTTTTTAAGCTATGCTGCTGCAGAAGATTTAAAGATCTTCTTTATCTTCTAAATGATATGAAGCAAAAATAACTTGGACATATAATGCAATAAGTTTTATAATTGACAAGCATGATTACATTTTTGCAATAAAATATATGACAGTACCTCAGCAAATTATTGCCTAATGCTGTATGAATCTGGCATTAATGAAAAAAATTGAAAAGTAAACAGCAGCAGCTTTAAGTACAAAAATCATCAATGAATATTTGAGTCTAATGTGATTAAGAGCAACATGATGTGTGAACACAGATTGCTTCTTGGTTCAGCATTTCTCATTTTTTTACTGTATTGCTTAACCAAGTTTAGAGACATTACATGCCCATTCTATTTTCTAAGTTGAATAAAATTTATATTCTTTGGATTATATTCTATTAGTGCAGACAGAAGAATTTTTCAAACTTGTTTGTCCTGGAATTAGATGAACATGAGTATGCAATATTTTAAAGCCACCTACACGTTTTGAAATAGGGTATTGCAATTAAGTGAATGCCTACAGAATTAGAACAGGTTCAAAAGGAATAATGAACAGTTCTGCTTCTTGCCAAATGGGAAAAGATCAGAGGGAACATGAACAACAACTGGTTCTTAGCTGTATTGATGCAAAACTAGAGAATGATTGTCATGGGCTCAGAACTGATTTAACATAGAATAGTCAATGTCTCTTTTAGGTTATTAAACAATGGCTTCCCTACTGATGCCATACAGGCTGCCTTTTACAGATCACAGAGACTATAGCCTCATGAGAAAAGAAGGTAACTGCAATACCTGTGTTTTCTGTAGTCTAACAAAAATTATAAACTGGAGTAAGGACACAAAGATGAATTTCCTGCTGTCCAGCTGGCACTCATAATCAACAGACTAAGTCTCTCTTCCCATGTCTTTCTCCCCCAGC
The DNA here is from genome assembly GCF_009819795.1 of Aythya fuligula. Lineage (NCBI taxonomy): Eukaryota > Metazoa > Chordata > Aves > Anseriformes > Anatidae > Aythya > Aythya fuligula. Next base: position 390,509 of record NC_045569.1, on the reverse strand, counting down.
CTCTCAGATAATATTGAATTAATAAAACAATCTTGGTTTAAAAGGAAGATACTGAAGGACATCAGCCCAAAATACTTCATAGCTTAGGCACTCTCACATACTGGAGGAGACTGGGATTAATATTTCTTAAATGGCTTAATATTTCTTTCCAGGTGAATACTGACACCATGGGCAATTTTCTAAAAATGAAACAAGAAATTTCATTCTTGGTATGCGTGTTTGTTTTTTAATGAGATAACTGACTTATTCTATCAACCTGACTCTAGAAAAAGATCATGTATGAGAACCGAGATTGGCACATCTGTCTTGTCCAGAGCTTAGTACTACTGTCAAGCAGTACAGTGCTGCCCCCCTTTTCATATTTCCTGAAGCTTTGTGCTCAGTCTGCTTGTACGTATAAACCCTACTGTTACTTCTTTTTACTTGACATGAGGGATTCTCACAAGATAAAAAAGCAAACAAATCCTGTGTGGATTTAGATTTTTATAATGCACTGAATCATTGCACCTTTCAGCTTTCAAGGAGTGTTTAGACTGCGTTTTTAGATGAGACTTTCTTGCCAAGCTGTATGTGGTAACTTGCTTCATCAGGTCTTCTGGTTATGATCAGCTGCTACCATGATATATAAAATTTCTGTTCAGAGACATTCACAAAATTATTTTTTAAAACCAATCACAAACACACGTAGTTCAGTGGATTCTTCTGCCAATAAAAAAATCACCCTCAAAATCCTGAAGCCCTACAGTAGTGGTCAAGTCATACATCTGTTTCTGATGGCATCACTGAACTGGTACCAACGTCCTGTATTTGAACAGCCCCAAATCACAGGTTCTGGTGAAGAGAAAGTGTGTTTATTCAAAGATTGTGTACTTTCTCCTGTCTCCTGCTGATCCATAGCTACATTACCAGGAGATACTGCTCTTGGGAGCCAGAGACTAGTTCAAGTTGCACAGCCTATCTACTCATAGACATCTCAGCAACTGGAGTAACAGTTTCAGAGACACAATCTGTCTACTGGGAACTGAACTGAGGCCACAAAATCATTTTCTACAGGGCAAACAAACAATGAGTGATAGCAGGCAATTTATGTAAAATTCACAGTGCAGAAATCACAGAATTTCTCAGAAACATTTTTACATATTTGGTCTCATGCAACTTTGCACCTCTGTATTACACCTCATTTGAAATATGGTTACAATGCTACTATCATATTTGAAATAGATGCAAAAGTTAACTATCTTTCATTTGATATGAATATATGTATATATTAAAAATCAATAAATAAAGAGTTAGTCCTGCACTTAAGAATGGGCTTTTTCAGATAAAGTAATTTCTTTTGAACACAAAGTGTATTTTGAGAGGGTACTTGATATTTCAGAATAGACGAATAATTTTACCCTACCTGTGCAAATTCCTAGACAAATCCTTGGTATCATAGGCATAATTCATTCTCTGAAGTCTGATGGTCTCATGAACACAATTAAGGACATATTGCTAGAAATTCCTATGTTCTTCAAAATCTTGCTCTTTTCTTGCACAGAACTGATCATGCTAATAGACAGAAATGCCAACACTTCTTTTAAGATCTCATCTGGAAACATTATATTATATACAAAATGAAGTTTGTAACAGACTAAAAAGGTCTACCTTTTACCCAGATCTAGACGATGAGTCAAGGACAAAGACCAAAAGAACAGCATAACTTAGTCCAGAGAAGAGACAATTAAGGTGAGGGATGATGGTAATCTTCAAGTATAATTAGAGTGCAATTATGTGATGGAAGTTAACACTGTTCCCATATCCACTGGGACATGTCTACTAGGACAAGAGTGATCAACTTATGTTGCATGTCATATTTAGACTTTAGAAAAGTTTCTAATGCTGAATGACAATGAAGCATAGGACTCTGTGTACTGAGTCCACAAAATCTCTGTCAACAGAGATTTTTCTGGAAATTAAGAACTTGAGAAGAATATTTTAAAGATGCTTCTACATTTGATAAGAGCACATGACCTCCTACTGTCTCTTTTTCCATGAATATTAGATTCTATTTTTCCTTGCAGTAGTAGAACAGTATGTTCCTTAAATTTTCTTCTGCCACAGGATCTTTCTAAAAACTACTAGCGACACTGAATAGCAGTTAAATGGGTGAGTGCTATGACCACCTCATGGGTAACCATCTAACATAGATGACTGAGTATATTTCACTTTTCTTTGAACTAAAATTGTGCTAATTGAGAATTTGTCCATATAGTTATGATCTTTAACCAGAAGTGCATATAATAGTGTACAGCAATTATGAAAAACAGATACAAACAGATACTAATTTAAAACATTACAGTAAAACTTGAATCACTCAGGAATACTATGACATTGTGAAAAGCCATTTTAGACAAAATTAGATTCTAACTTAATAGGCAGATTGAAAGTAATACTTTAAAGCTCCATCTGATCTTAAATTACCTAATAACCATTTACCTGTGCCTAAAAACTGAGAACAGCAGAAGAAGAAAAAAAAAAAGTAGGTTAACCACCTGTGAAGACCAAGATTCAACTACTGTGCTCCCTGCAGCTTATGGTATGTCTATGCAGCTATATGCCTGAATATGACCAATATCCCCAGATGAAGAGATGTTATAAACAGGATCCTGAGAGACATTTCTGGTCTGGTCCTAGCTGACACTACAGATCTAAATGCAATAAAAACACTATCAGCCAATAACCACTTTTCATTGTTGGTATTTTGGTATCATCTAAAATTCATAGCAAACATTGAGACTTCAGAGGGCAAGAAAGAAACATTTATCACAAAACTTACCATCGTAATTAGCAAAGGATAGGAAAACAAAAGTATCAATACTATTCTACTAATAAAAGAAAAAAGAAAAATAAAATAACTTTAGTACCTACGTTAGAAGCTTATCTCTTTCCACTGACAATATAGAGAATCTCAGTCAGGTATCTTCAGTGGGTGTTCTGTGTATAATAGGAATAGACAGCTCAGGGAAGCCAGAGGTATATGTTTTGGTTTTATCCCATGCAGCACTGATGACTAACTTCAGCCATGTTTCTAGTCCTAAAAAGTTTGACTATGAGATGCTCTAGTCAATATTTGAGCTAAGAAATTGCAGCATTTTCAGAAGACATTTTCAGAAGATGTTAAAACACTAAATTTGAAATGTCAAATACCTGAGCAACAACAAACAAAAATAACAACAAAACACTACAACTTCAAAGCAGCATTCGATTTTAAAATACTAAAGGATAGCAGAAGAGCTTCCTTCTGCATTCCAGGCAAATAAAATTCTTTGGACATTCTGGAATGCTTTTAGACCAGGACAGAACTAAGATATCAGTTCCTTATACTGTCAGTATAAATGTGTACTTCTCAAAGTAGACAGTTTCCTGCCTGTAAAATAATGAATAGATAAATAAATAAATAACACCCAACAACTTAGAACTAAAAAGACTAAATAGGATCGTATTTTTTTTTCTTTATTGCTTTCTTTGTGGGAATTTCAGAGTTTAAGACTCTACCACAACTTCACTAAGAGGATTACCCTGTGAGATGAGCCTTCTCGTGTGTTTTCGTTCTTCTCAGTCATTCATATTGACATCAAAGACTACTCAGACATAGAAGGATGGAAAACAGAAGAACTTACTCAAAAACATCAAAAGTTTTGTCTTTTCTTTTGACATATGAAGAATTCAGCCCAAACTCCAGACTCGGGTGCTTAGTGAGTGGGGCAGTCTATCACGAATATTATTTTCTGTTTTCGTATTAGCATGGTTGAGACTTCATAATATTATTTCTTTGTTTTTTTTTGTTGTTGTTGTTGTAGTTACAGAAGGTAGAGATTGGCTGACAGTGAATCACCGCATTTCTAAATTTCCTAACTGTTCCTTTGCTCACTTCTGAAAAATCCCTACTGTTCTTGGTTTTACTCCTGTGAATGCATTTTGTGATCAAAATGAAAGCACTCAGCTGCACCACTGTAATTAGTTACAGCCAAACAGGTGTCCATTTATTCAAGGGCTGAATAATATCTATACCCAAGATGACCTTGGCACAGTTGACCTAGTTTTCAATCTTCAGTGGAACATGTTCTTTTTCTGATCTACAGGAAACCATTTGAATTGTTTAAAAAGTCCATTCAGTTATTTTGTCATTATAACTATCACTTTCAGTAAACATTAATGAGAAGCTAAGATACTTGTTTTAAGAGCAGGAGACATTTATCCTGTGTCTACATTCTATTCCAATTATTCCAAATGCTTAATGATGTAAGTCTAATCACTCCCTGGAACAGATAGTGCTCTCATGGACTACTGACAGCTCTTCATCACTAGAAGACTGTAACCTGATAATTTAAGGGAAGGATTTATTCCAGGCTTCAACTATTTAAAAAATATTTTATCCATGAACATGCAAGTTTATATTACAGATTTTTGGTTTATGTTACAGATTTTACAAGTAATCCAATGATTCTGTCTGGACTAAACAGTCCCTTCAGTGCCCCTCAATATACTTTGTTACATCTTCATATCATTAATCAGTTATGTGATTTAATTCTGGTAATAATTTAATATGTCTTTAAAAGCTCTTCAAGTGTCAGGGAATCACTACTTTCTAACTTTTACATTATTTTATTGTCAAGAAGACATTTAAATAGTGTATCTAAAGTATACAGCAGTCTAAATGAAGAACATGTTTAACAGATATTTTTCCTCCGAATTATTTTCCCTTTCCACTGCTACCTTGAATGTGATGGCTGGTTATTAGTTATTATCTGAATGGATGAACCTCAATGAAACCATCACTTGTGTTTCAAAAACCAACTGTCTGGCATTTGGGGGACAAAATATAACCTTTTCTAGTGCTTTGTTTTAGTACTATAACAACGGGGCTTTCCTATTTTTTTTCTATCAACTACACCAATGGGGAGGGGAGAGAGAATGTAGGTCAAGTCATGACATTCTGATGTTCACAGGATTGCTAAACTATCTATTTATTCTTTCAGCAGAGGATAATCACAACTGTAGGCCTTCGTTTCCACAGCTCTAGCTACAGAACCTATTGCAGATCCAAAAATGTTTGTCATTGCCTGCAGATTGCTATGGTTTTCTGGAAGCTGTCGCTCTACCTAAAAAAACATATAACATATAAACACTGCTTGAAGAAATGTCTTATCAAAAACAATGCGTCTCTTTCCTGAGTAGCGACAGATCACAGAACCACAGAACTGGTGATTCATGCAGACTACATTTCTGGTGATTTATTAAATACAACAGGAAAGCCTCAGATTTCTATTTACTTTTAAAATATACTTACCCACTGGCTTTAAAAAACAAACAAACAAACAAATAAACAAAAAACAGGCATGTAAATCTAATTTGCGTATGCAAGTCCATATGCAAGATTTGCCCATATGCACATGAAGTGTTGATTTCAGTGACAAGGTTTCGCAATTGCATACTTCTGAAAACCTACTGTAAGTCATGAAAACAAGTTCAGTTGTAGTGTACTGTAAGCAAGGTTGGACTGGGAAGAAATTTACCATCTCGTTGTTAGTTTTGAGAAAGAAGCCACAGAGAAGTAATTCACCTCCAGTAAGGTGAAGGATGTTTTGCATATCTATAGTTTGAGAAGCTGAGATTCTCAAATTTGACCTAAGAGCCACACCAATTCATCCAAGACAACTGGAGGGTATCAGAGTGCCAACAAGCACAAGCCTCCCTGCTAGCACACTGGCTACGGCTCCTCCAGAGTATTTTTAATGATTGCTGGGTCAGCATTACCAGCTGCACCATCAACTATTCCTCCACTGTCTGGTTCACCCCCACACATTGCTAGCCCAAGATAGAGGCCTTTTCTGTTGGATGTGTAGCAGCCAGCGGGCAAAGAGCATTCCAGCTCAGCTGCTCAGCCTCTAATTCCTGGCACAGCACATCCAGTGAAATTAAATGGCATAGAAAGTCCTGTGTATAGCTCTCCAAGGCAAAAAATTACCTGTAGAGATCCCTGCCACTAAATTACAACCCAGTCTTTCTAAAGCAGACATGAAGAAAAGCTCCTATAAAATTAACTGGTAGCAAGTTTGAACACTGTTAATCTGTAAGGTCAATTTGAGCTTCAGGAAATTGGATGAAATTCATAATATCAAAATTAGTAGAGATAATTCTTTTTCAAAATATTGTAGGTTATACCTTTCCCTCTCTTCACTGTTTTTGTAAACCACTGTGGTATGTCATTGGGGTATTAGTTGTCAAGCAGCAAATATCAAGGGGGCTGATAATGATTTCCTTTTAACTAGAAATTGACAGTCTGTATTAGTGTCTGGTTTGAGACTAGAAAATTAAAACCCACCTGCAGTCAGGAGTGGGAAGGACTCTTAAAGAGTTCCCAAAAGCATGAGCTATATTTCATTAGATCAGTGTTATTAATATTAAAATGCTATATACTTGCTATACCATGAAATCATTCCCATTATAAACTGGTGTTTAGAAAAGTTTCAAGATTGGAAGGTCCAAGGAGTAAAGTCCGTCATTTACAGATAGCACATGAAGAGCAGCAAAAAAAGCTGTTCCACTACAACTTCTCAATTAAAATCTCACCTGTTGGCCCATTTCCAGCTACTAGCCACTTCTCTAAGCCTGATCATACCTTGATCCCAGGTAATACTTCAGGTAACACCCATCTTTGTAGGAGACTGAATCAGTCCCTATGAGCAACTAGCTGATGAGTACCAGAACCAGGATAAACTTACACTGCATACCAGTGCATAGAGCTGTATATATGAACAGTACATACTTGTTAAAGGATTAGGTAATTTCAAATTCACTTTTAGATAATTACTCACTAGATAAAATAACACAGCTGATACACAGATGAGTCCACTTATGTTTCTGTTAATGCATAAAAGAATGCTATAACTACTTCCCACTAATGTGCACTCAGACCAACACAGGTTTGGGCAAGGACAGAAGTTTGATTATGTAAGTATTATACTCTGTAGCCTTTGTTTAGATATTAAAATTATAAAAACACACAATCTCATATTATTTCCAAATCCAAATCCCGCAGACAAAGTACCTGGACACAAACTCAGCATCATTTCATACTGGCATGACTGTGGAAATTTAATGAGTGATCTGGGCACACAAACATACAGACTCCCACTGCAGTTCCCAGCTTCAATATGGAGATATCTTCCCTTTGCTCCTTCCTAGTACAACCACAAGGGTCAAAGAGACTGTAAGATGGAAGCATAACAGCCTGACAAGAAATGTATAGCTTGTATAGACAACAGTGAGTATAAGCCATCTATGGCTGATTCCAAAGGAAATCAAGTCTAATTTCAGACTCCTTAAAGGAAAGAACATAACAGCAGGAGGATGAGAAGCAACTGCTGAAGTAAACAGAAGAGCTACCAGCCTCAAGTAAAGACAAAGTAAAACCAGAACAAACTGGTGAACACCAGAACAAATAAAAGATCTTTTTGAAGCATAGTCTCTACAGCTCACAAGGTATCTGTCTAACTGACTAGAGAGAACTTGTGAACAGATACTACATACTTCTACTTTGACTTTTTCAGTTGTTATGTTCCCTAACTAGCTCATTAGAGCACAGATTTTATTCATATTTTTTGCTCCTCAGATTTATTAATTTGGTAACACATTGGTATTTAGAAAACAATCTTCTGTTTTAACCATATTGTCAGTGACCCTGCCACACTTCAGCTTGCTGCTTCAAGCAAATCTGTGTACAATACTTGTACTCCTCCTTAATCCTGATCTGTTCAGTTTAAGCAATTGATAGCAGGAATACCCAACGGCAATCAACCTGGACTACCCACTGAAGAGCTCAGGAGCTAGGCTGAAAGTTTAAAAAAGATTTGGAACACCTTAAATTTGTGTGTTCACATATCTGTGCTGAACTGAAATAAATATAATGGAGACATTTTATTTCACACTTTGTTTTTTTGAAGCCCAGTTTTGATACAAAATCTTGGTTTCAAGCAAAAACTTTGATGCAAAGTATTGAAAATATTGTCATGAAAAAAATTTTTTGACTCCTTAGCACATTCTATTTAGCTGAAGCTATTTTCACTTACAGCTTGAGCTCTTAAATTACTTTGGTCAATCTCATACTGCATTTTCCACATAAAAACTGCAAACACTTATTCCTACATCTTACTAAGGCTCCTGCATTTCACAGAAAGAACTCTAAGGTTTTTGAAATAAAGGAAAAACATTTGGGTAGTAGGTATGAAGATATGAGAAAAGCATTTTTCACCTTATACACTTATTTTCTTTCCTACAACAAAAGGTGCTGACAGAAGACCTTAACATAGAGTCAGTATTATATGTGAGCAAGAGGAATACTGAGCAGAAGATTACTGAAACATAGCAGACACATTATTGCAACATTTTTTTCTGACATCATCTGAAATATCAATATAAAATTCAATGCTACTGACAGGATAACTTAGTATCATTTTCTCTAGACTGTTACAGAAAAGATTTGTTGTAGAACTTTTGAATTAATAAGAGAGTAGTCAGCTCAATGATCCAAAAAGTATAATATATGAAAAATTTCCAGGAAAAAAAAAAAAAAAAAAGTAACAGGACAATTATAAAGGGAAATTAGAGTTTCTTTCAGGATGATTTTGCATTTCAAATACTATCCCAGATTTAGGAAGGCATTATGTTGTTATAAATTACCCATTACCCATGATAGATGTTAACTTAATAAAAAGAGAAACCACCAATGTATGGCTGAATGAGGGGATAAGGTAGCCTGAATAGCCTGAATAGATGAGATTATTTACCCAGAACCTATAGGAAGGTAAATAGATGAATAAAACCACACTGATTTCCAGAAAAACTTAATCATCTGAGTCAATACAGGTTTAAAATAAAGGATTAAAGGTTTAATCCAATCCATACTGAAGTCCATGGTAGTCTTCCAATTGGCTTTAAAAACTTAAACTGAGCCCCAGGAGACAGGTTGCAGCATATTTGTCTTGTCAAATTTTTACTTGCAGCTGCAAGTGTCTCTCTCTGTATCTGTTTGCATCTTTCATGCAGCCCTATTTTTTTATCACTTGCCTCCTTAAAAACATTTAATTGTATCACAGGGAAGAAAATATAGAAAAAGAAAATGTGTACCACAGATCAAGTGGCTAGCTAGATATGACAGTTTAGAAAATAACAGAATTCATCATTACGATGGACAAAATAGTTCCAATAAAAATAATTAGGCCAAACCTCTAGAAACTCAAACATGATGAATGCAAAATGGGTGTTTCTCCTCCACTGAGTATCCTGGGTTCTCAAGCAAAAGCCTGGTCAAGCTGAGAACCTTTGTCAAGCAAGAGGTAATTATTTTGCTCTAGTAGTCCTCCAGACTAGAAATATCTGGCACCTGTCTACACTTCCATGCTTCCACCAGCCAGCATTTAGCACTGATTTCTGTCCAGGCTGCACACAGACTCTATGTGTACTTGGCACTAAACACAACTGCACCAGGTGGATCTGTGTAGACAACGTAATAAAAACATGAGAAATAAAGGTATAATTCTCCACATACCCTCAGCAATCTATGTTTTTCATTTTGTACTGAATTCTGTGCAAGATGTTGTGCAACCCGGTAGTGTGGCCCACATAAGAACTTTACACAAAATACTAAATGAGGACACAGTGCCTAACAGGGACCAGACTGGCTCTTCCACAGGAAATGTCATGATGTATATATGGCATTTTCTGGTACAAGTGGGCCAAATAAATAATTGTTAATAAACTGTTAGAGAAATTGTGCCTCTTCTAGGCCTGACAAGTCAATACAAAGCTGAAAAATCTTGTCAGACAAATAATTAAATGAAAATTTTAAGAAAAACTTATTTTTCACAAGTCATACAGCCTGACAGACTCTAGCACTATGCTCTACCAAAAAGGACATAAAATGGCATGTGAATTTATACTTCAAAGTAAAACAAGACCTGACATCACAGGAAAGAACCTGAACAACTGGATTCACAACCACATTACTCCCAATTCATAACAGTGTAACTCTATCGTTTTAAAGGGAATTTATGCCAGCATAAAACTGGAGTAACATGGCAGTAAATCAGGATCAGAACTTAATATTCATACTGGTTCAGCTCAATTTTGTTTAGTGCAGGTGTTCACTTAATTTTGATGATAGGATCTGGGGGGAGGTGACTGTGCAGTTAGCTCATTTCTACTGCCTGGTGGTCTCAAGTCACCTTAACACCGGTCATATTTTTATGTATTTAAAAGATTGCTGAATATATATTTTCTTTTGTCTAGAATCTACAATGCCTTCAATTAAACCTCTGTACTGTGGTTTTGTGTTTTTTTTTTGTTTGTTTTTTTTTTTTCCTTTGCTTTATTTACCGTATCTCAAAAGCAGCAGCAAAGAGTACTAATAGAATAATTAAAAAAACACAGAGGTAATGTAAAAAAATGTTTAAAAGCAGAAAAGCATGAAAAAAGCTCACAGAAGAGAACAAAGATGGAACAACAGGCAGCAGCAGCTTTAACTAGACTGCCAGTTTTCTGCAGTGCAATCAAATCCATTGTCTGCAAGCCACAGGTGCACAGCACATGGAACAGACAAAAATGCAATGGGGAGTGATGACAGTTAACTTCTGAGCCCACACTACATTCATCTCAATATTCATTTTTGCATCTGTTATATGCTGAATTTTATTTTTTACCTTTTTAAAAATATATATATTTTCTCATTTCAGAAGCATTTGAGCAGCTGAGGAATGTACCAAAAATAATGCTAGAGAGGTTTGGGGCTTCAGAAGGAAGAAAGCTGCTCAGGAAACTGAAATGTTTATTTCACACTTTGTTTTTTTGAAGCCCAGAAACAAACACATTATGTTTACCAGCCAGGTATCCCAACAGTGTGACCCTATATTGGTGATGGTGGATATTGTCAGTCCAAGTGAAAGCAACCGTCAACAAACTTTTCAACAGAAATCCACAAACAGGGGTTTCATGCAGAGTGGAGAAAAAAAAAAAAAAAAAAAAAAAAAAAAAAAAAAAAAAAAGGACTATAGGAAAATTATTACATGTATTATAATAATGAATGATAATATGACTGATTTTACTCTTTATCACAAATCAGGACAGTATCGATTACACTTGTACGATGGTCTTTTGATCTCAGATGTTTTCTCCATGAATGGGGCACTTTTGAAATTATATGCAGGCTGACCACTTATTCTTTGTTTTCATCACTCTCCAATCAGTGGGTGGAAATTAGCCACCTGGGAATGTTTGATTCACATTGGCTCACTGTGTTATTTCAGCTGTGAAAGATGCTAATGAGCTAATATAAAGTTTCCTAGCGGAAAATACACATATGTCACTTTAAATTTTTGGCAAGGAACCAGCATTTCATCATTTTAGGCAAGGTCTATCATTATAAAACAGCAAAAGAAAGAAAGCTCAATCCACCTAAAAGGGCAGAATCTTACACAGTCTCCTTCCAATATATAGTGCAGATCAGCAGACATAATTTGTTGTGGAAATTAGTTGTCAGATTATCTTCTCTGTTTTCCCAGTTGGATAGAACAGGGCAACATCCCAAGAAGCTTTGACGATAATTAATTTCTCAAAGGAAAAAGCAACACTGAATGACCCTGGCTTCACATGCTCTTGAGGAAGTCACCTGTGACCCACAGACAGACAAACAAGTGGTCTAATGAAGGGCAAGGGTACACAAAGGAGAGAACTTTACTGTCATTCAGAGTTTTCAGTTACAGGAGTGAATCCTTGTCTTTCACATATATACATGTACATATAGAAAAATTGTCTCACTCTGAAACAACAAGGAAATTTGCAAGATTTTAAAAGAAAAAACATTTCAGATTGAAAATAAAACAAAAACAATGTAGTCAGTGAGACCTTCTGATGAAGTTTCAGATAATAGAAGCCCCTTTGTTCCCTACTACAGTCGTCACTTTGGGAGAAATTTAGGTTAGTCCCACAATGAAAAGATTTGTAAAGGCTTTCACAAAAGTTGTAATGCTTTCAATTTTTCCAAAATAAAACATTTCATTTAGAGTACAGTCCATCATTTACTAAGTCAATATCTTTTTGAGTTAATTATCAATTTAAGTCTAAAACCTCAATCAATTTTGAGTTTTCAGTTACTAAAATATATATTTTTTTCAATAAATAAGCTCTTTCTCAGTCAGTTTTTTGAATTTCAGGAGAGGTCTGCAGTACAATATCACTTGCAAACTAAATTTTTACTGCTTTGTCATGAGCTGTTTTAAGACAGATCCATCTCCAACTTTTCAAGGTTTAGAGCAAAGTTAAGGTGTTTACTTTCTTGTTTTCTGATTTTTTCTTTTTTTTTTTTTTTTTCCTTTTAACCAGCAAACACCCCATCACATGTTCTGCATTTTATAAACATAAATGTTTCCCATAACAAGACTAAAATCACAAGCACAAGAAAGCACGAAAAGAAATTATCTCATCTACCTGAACAAGAGTGCCATACAAAAACTTTAAAGGTGATTTTTCTCTGAAGATACAAGGACAAGCTTCTTTATTTCTAGTACTTAAAAACAACAGATGACAAGTATTAATTATCTGGCTAGAAATGGCCAAAAGGTTTAATTGAACTTTCCAAAAGTCAAAAATTGTCATTTTTTTTCTCCTTTTTTCTTACTGTGCATTTTTTTTTAAACTCTTCATATTTTAAAATAAGGCTATGATCTGTCTGCCTCTTACTATTCCCCTAACAACAGCAAATTAGCTTTCAGGTATTACAAAGCTGCAAATGAGAAAAATTAGGGAGAAAATTACCACCTGTAGTACCAAGTAGTATTCTGAAAATGAGAAAATTTTTAATTCATGAAAACTCTGAAAGTTGAGATTTAAAAACAAACAAACTTCTTCACTGAAAGGGTTGTGAGGCATTGGAACAGGCTGCCCAGGGAAGTGGTGGAGTCACCATCCTTGGAAGTCTTCAAAAAACGTTTAGATGTAGAGCTTAGGGATATGGTTTAGTGGAGGGCTGTTAGCGTTAGGTTGGAGGTTGGACTCGATGACCTTGAGGTCTCTTCCAACCTAGAAAATTCTGTGATTCTGTGAAACAAAACAAAAAAGTCATTATCAATTATGTCTACTTCACTGACAAAATTCTTTTATTGTTGTTGTTGTTTTGTTTGTTTAGTTTTGTTCTTTAAAGAAAAAAATATTAGCTTCTAGACTGTCCTCAGTTATTTGAGCATTTATGCATCTGGCTGAAGTTTGGTTCAAATCATGATATTCACATCCAGATTTTTGCAAAGTTTGAAATAATTTGGAGCTGGAGTTTTTGTTCAGTCCTTTTGTGATGACATCTGAACTGCCAGCCTCTCTAGGCTTTTATTTTTATTTCTATTTTTTTACCCATTTGTAACATTTAAAAAGTTATTTTAATACTTATTTCAGTTTTATTTTTTTCAGGGTTTTACTGCATAAGAATAATTTATACTTTCCAGACAACCTAATATTTGCTCTGAAAAGAACAAATGAGATTAGTCCATTTGCCTGAGCTCTGAAGCTGCTGCATAAGATGCTCATTGTCATTAGTGAAAAAGACAAATCATTCTTTGTCTCTTAACCACTTTAGAAGCTTCCTAGAACTCTGCTTGTTGACTACATAAATAGCAAATACATCATCCAGCACTCTCAAACCAGCTACATAAAATGGCATATGAATCACTGCTGATCCTTTCATATGCCATTTGCTTTATTGAGGGTGAATGGATCCAGAAAGAAGAAAGAAAATCCGCGATGCTACTTACAAATTATATGTTTCCATTGATTCATTGTGTTTTTATTTTCACTTTTTTTTTGGCTTTCTGTTATTTCTCTTTCTGTGTGCTATGACAATGATACTAAATGCTGATAAGATGATAGCTAATAGCTCAAATTACAATCTGGGTTCGGTTTACTGTTTAAAATGTCCCTTTGAGCTGATCAGAGATCATTTGGGCACCTCTGTAACCAATTTTTAAAATTAGAGTGATTTAAAGGCTTGTCACTTTACATTAAGTAGCTTATGAAAATTGGTTGGGGAAAGAATTCTGGAGTTCACATTCTATGGTTATTTTTTCCTTTGCTCACAAGCAAAACCACTTGAGTGATTGCAGTACCCTTATACACTACTACAAGGTTTCAGTGTGCATCAGTCATGAAAACATAATGTATTACATGGAACAAAAACCGTATTTTGACTGTGTAGTGCTGTGCAACACAACTTGGGCCACAGTCTTTAGATACTATTTAGTCACTATCAAACATGAGCACAGACTTCTGCCTACATACCTGTGCATGGTGTGACTATAGCCATAGATACACTAGACAAAGAACATTGACAAGATTTTCTAAACACATTGGTACCAGGTCATTATTGCTTGGCTCTTTAGAATCATTTCCAGTAAGAAGAGTTAATTAAAGTCTCTCCATCTTATCTATCATCCCTCCACAGTGCAACAAAACAGATCCACTTAAAAATATTCTTTTTCAAAAATTCTCTAACCAAGAAAAAATACTTTTTTTTTCTTTTTTACTACTCCATTATTTTTTGTTGGATGTTTCTAAAATAAACATGAGCCTGAGTGTTTATATTATATGATTATAATAGTGCCATATCAATTCCACTTTATTCATGAATATCAATACAAATGGCCTAGAACTTGGCACGGAAATGCTTTTCTCATAACTGACAACATGCTCTTGCTATGACTGCAGTCACACCATGTCTTTTTTGAATTCTATACACCCTCCCATGCACAGAAACAGTACCATTGTATAAGAAACAAAGATAAATTGAATAATCATAGTAATTCCTCAATCATACAGTATGCACTTTTATCACAAATACAAATAAAAGCGATTGTATTTCTGTTCTTTCATCAAAAGGACATATGAACACTAATATTAATTTTGTGATAACAGTCTGAGGTGTTCTTCAGGATTTTTCTGAAATACACGAACTGAAATCTTGGCCACCTTGAAACCACTGGGCATTTAGACAAGGAAGTCAACTGAGCTGGAATGTTGTCCTTAATCTTTACACCTATCACTATGACATGCAACATACATTATTTCATGGATTCTGTTTAGTGTCTCTAACAATGGATGTCTTCTAATTTTATTGCAATTATGGTAGCATGACCCTGTCTTTGTTGGGTCTGTACAAACATGTAATGGAAATAATCACTGTTCTGACAAGTTTCAAATAGACATTCCCAAGTAAAGGAAAAGCACTAACCTTTTCCATCAATTGTAGGGACTTTTAAATCATTATTATATGGGTCAAAGAATAAGCATTAATCCAGACTTCTTTATCTCATGCCCTTAACGGCCAGCATTGCTTCTCCATTCTGCTCCTATACTCATACAGTATTTTCAACAGATCTTTTCAAAAGATCATATACCCCCTAATATCAACACACCCTATATAATAGTTCTAATTATACTTACTGTTAATGCTGATGGAATCATATTGTTGCAGTTCTGATTAATGCTAGGATGAAAAGATGATTTCCTCATACCCCACCCTGTTTTGCCCAAGGCATAGCTCTTAGCAATCATGGAATCTAGTGCTGAGCATAAGCTTATTTGCACTGTGGCTGTATTAATTGTTTGAGAGAAAGGTATCTTTGGTTCTTTCTAAATTTGCTTGCAGGTTGAAAAGAAGATGGGAGTTTTGTGAAGCTATATTTATTACTTTCTCCACTGGTTCTAAAAGGTTTTAGAGCTTTTTATGGTGCTAAACTATATAGTATTTTCTATACAAATCTTTGCTGTTAAAGCTCATCTTCCTGTTACATTAACAAAGTCTGACTTACACGTTAAGAATGACTAGAATCTCAAAGACTACTGAGTCAATGGAAGCCATGCACAAATAACTGAAGGCAGACTCTAGGCCCTCATAATTTACATCATAATTCTGGACTGAGTCAGAAAATAACTTTGGCAAGATTTCACTTGAGAAGGCTCAAAAATATAACCTATATAAACTATATTACAAGACTGCTACTTTTGTCTGTGTCAAGGTGGTTTAAGTGCCACATGCCATTTCTGCACACACAGCCTTTGCCAAAGGCTTCTGGAGGGCTTACGTTATCTCCAGTAGACACTGGATCAGGTTGTGAACCACTCCCATGGAGGATCTGTTTCCAAGGATTTCTCTTAAGGAGAGGATCTATTTCCAAGGATTTCTCTTAAGTTCAAGTGACTTCAGTTGGAACATTAATAGGTCCTACAAAGTTAACCAGCAAGACTGAAATAAAAATAAGGAATAATCATGTGCAAGTCTTTTTAGTCAGTTCCTAGACATTTTTTCATTCAGTTGTACCTGAACTTTGATTTGTTTCTTCAGGAGTACAGATGTGAGCTAGTGTTTAAAAACATGGAGGGTAGTTATTCTTCATTTCATATTTCAGACATGAAAGGGTGGATTCAGAGTGGAACATGGTTGCCTGTCGTTATACTCCTGTGTAAAAAGTATCTTTCTTCAACAAGCAGAGGAAAATAAGTGAGACTCAGTACAAACAGTCACTTGTTAAAAATGAAAAGTAGCTCCTAAACAAAGAAAATACTTAACAAGCAATCCAAAGAGTGAAGAAAGTATTTTTATTTTTTATTTTTTTTTTAAGATTACAAAAAATGAAAATCCAACTCTGCTTTTAGATATTTCACTAATAGAAAACAGGCTTAATTTGTCAGAAAACTGTTGGCTGAAAAACTGTTTCTCTACCTTTTGTGCCTACAAGTGGCACAATCCTAAAACATATGATTATTTGTCCTCTAAACCACAGAGAGTAATTTTTATTTAGCATAACTGTTTGTTATTCTACAGAGCAAATGAGAAATTAAATATATTTCTGCAAAGTTGCATATAGTCAATATGCATATAGTCAATATAGTCAAATATATTCCTTTTACAGTAGTTATAATCAGACAAAGATATATTTATCAATCACTTTATATGTCTCAGAACTTAACTGCTGAAAGCCCATGAACAAAATATGTTTTATTTCTCCATTGTGCTAAAAATGGATGTACACCATTTATAAGACAAGCATAAGACATACTGGCACAAGACCATGATAAAACTTGACCCATCTGAAAACAAGAAGATCTGAAACCTTTTATCCTAATAAGTATTTCTTAGCATTAATAGCAACTATAATCTCTTAATCATTAATTTTCCTATGGTACAAATGGGAACAAATGGTACAAATCTGAAGGTAGTTCAGAGTAGTGTATTACTGCCTATATGGGGAAGAAAATGTCATGTTGATGTGATTGATTATGATTATTTAAACTGGAGGTGTCTGATGTCTTCCAGTGACACTTCATTCAAATTTTATTACTGTTTACGCTTCCAGATAAGCTTTTAATTTCCCCTGTTGTGATTCACTTAAATAAAATTTAGGAAGAGTCTGAGAAGCACTACATGAAAGAATGCTGCTACAGTTTGGGAGGTCTCTAGGCCATATAAGACCATTAAAAATAAAATTGGGATTAATATTTTCATTTGCTATAATTATTATCAAGAATTTAGTTAGAAAGCCAAATCTAAATTTTAAGAATAGAACATGTAATATGTGCCTTACAAGATACTAAACAGAAGAAGAATTAGACTGGATAGAATATATCTTATTTTATTACATGGGCTTTCACTGCAGTAGCAATAAGCCTATTACATTATACATTCTTTTTTGCTTTTTTAAATATGAAAGATAATTATCCCCACAGATACCAAGAGACAAATTGTGAAGTGCAAGGAAATCTTTGTTTCCTTCTTTCTTTCTAAAGCAGAAAAGTTAAAAGTCTCCTTCTGCGACATTCAACAGTATTAATTGACCGGTAAGCATAGAAATTTAGCAAACAATAGAGACAATGGCACAGAAGTCAAATTTAAGAGAAATATCTTCTAAAGGTATCTAGCTGCGTTAATAAGCATTAGATGTAAGAATATTTATGCATAAACTTAGCAAACTCTCCTTTAATTTATCCAGTACTCCTTTGTACAAAAACATTCAAAGAACAATTATCAAGATCTTGGTGTGCGTACCAAGAGACCACAAGTACCATCTGTAAAGATGATACAAAAATTTAACGAGAAATCACAGCTTATGTGTATGGCTTCCCAGTGAGTTCCAAGGGGCCAAGACTAAGTCTAAGACTGTACAGTTCAAAAACAGCAGTCCCACTTTCCAAACACCACACGCTCTTGTTGACTGCATTCTGGCTGCACAGAAAACTAAGGCAAAGACCTATTTCACCTGAAATATCTTTCCTGAAGCATTATTCTTCTGTCAGATTGGAGCAATCCATACGAGTGTTACTGCCAGCAGAAGGCAGATGGTGGAAATTTATAGTAAAGGGCAGGAAGGAGAATATTAGGACCGTACCTTCCCATGACAACATTGTCCCAAGAGCAAAACTTATATATCTAGTATACCCTGAAGTTCATCTGGAGAGACATCTACTGTTGGCCATATCCTAATAAGAGGAGGATAACAAATAAGGTCCAGGGAGAAAAAATTATGAACTTTGCTTGAAAAAAAAAAAGTGCACTTTGAATCTTAAACTTCAGATGTGCATCTTTCAGACATGGTACGTTGCTCTATCATATCTCCCAATTTAAATGGCATTCTTCAACAGGTGAAACAATCAAAAGGTGAAAAATGTGATTTATTTTCATTACTAAAGTTTCATTTGTAATTACAGCCAAAAAAACAGAATGAAATATATTTATCCCACAATTCTGTTGTGCTAGGCTTGACTCTACCTCTTTTTCACACACATAACACTCCACTCTTGGATTTTGACCTGTGTAAATGAGCTATAAAACAGGCCACAAAATCCAGTGGTATGTATCTTAAATTGGATATATTCATTTTGGATGCATTGTCATTCATCATGAGCACAGTGTACCTGGCAGTAGAGTGGCATTATGAACAATAAATTGAGTGAAATTAGCATTTGAATTGATGCTACATGAAGATAACAGCCTGCAATAATCCTATTTAACAGCTGTTAATTGCCTACTATAAACCACAGTTCAGCAAATTTGGTCACACTACCGAAATACCTCCCTAATATGAATGAAAAAGTATACCAACTGATGCACAGAAAGAAATGTTGAGATGTACATCTTACATGTAAGTATAAATTCCGTACAGGATTCCATGTCTCCTACATGTAAATCACAAAACACTTTCTGTATGCAATATATGCGTATATATACATACAGAAATATGTTAAAAAAAAATAATAATAATTTTAAAAAAAAAGGTTAACATTTTTAGGGAAACATTAGGTTTGTATTTCTTAATGGAGAAGGGCATTATTCAAAGTTATGATTATGTTAAGATGATGTTCATGTTTCTGCGTATTGCCCACATACATTTGGGCTGACATTATCAATCAGTCTGTAATACCATTGTCTTCCTACCACAAGACCAATTTAAGGAAAAGCCATAGTACTAGTTGCAAAACAAAGGAATACTTCTTCCTCTTAACTCATTCTTCTCACATCCATTTCTCAATCTGAAGCAATGCTGAAAGAATATATTATACTGAAAGATAGAGTATCCTGCAGAGGACATTTAAACTTCATAAATGGTGTCTAATCTTTTATCAGTAGCTGAGCAAGAAACAAGCACTATTGGTTGAGAAAAATAAATAATAAAATATTTGAGATGAAGCATTGAGACATCCTGATGATGAATGTGTCTATAACAAGGATTTATATTAAGAACAATACAAAAAAACATTTTCTTGTCAAACAGCTGAGATAGGATAGGAGGAATCTATGGCTGTCTGTCAAACGTTGCAGCTAGGTTGCAAAATACCTATGGCTAATTCGTCTTTTTCTAAGAAAAATTAGATAACAGTACTTCATCTTCCAGCTTTGCATGGTCTTGTAACTCAGCTGAAAAGGAACTAATATCATGGTAGCATATAGGGGCAGTAGAGGTAATTGAGAGGACTTTCTCCAATGCTTTGTTGGTAATAAGGATTTTACAGCACTGGGGGATGGTTTCAATAAAGACCTGATGCTGAGGCAGATACTTTTTCTGCTCAAAAAGTCTATGACATCTTAGCTTAGAAAGCTGCAGATTGTCCTTTACTGTTACATTTATCCAAGAGAACATGCTTCAGAAGCAGAAGTGACAAATGTGATGTTCATTAATTAGTCAGCAATCAGATGACTGATCAGACCTTTCTACAATGGTCTTCCCAGTAAATGAGATTTTAATTCCTCCTTTGATTTCTGAGATAAGAGCTTTTCAGCATCCTTTTTTCATCCTTTACTAAAAGAGTGAAACTGGGAATGGGCTGCTCTAGCTTACTCCTACATTCTTGTGGAATCTTCCCTGCCTCTGGAAATTATCCTCAATTTCTTTTGCAATTGTCTTGAGCCCTTCTGTTCCAAACGTTGTACCACTAGGATCATATGGCTGCATAGCTGACTCATCAGCTGAGGTCATGGCCAGTTCTTGCTGTATCATAGGCTCACAGAGACTGTAACCTCTTGATGAGAAAGCATGTCATTAAAGACCTTAGCAATGTATAATTTAAGATAAAAATTGACTGTCAGTTGCAGTTCAGATTTTGTATACTGCCAGATATGTTTATTGTTGCTCATGTGCTCAGCATGCATGTGGACGTATTG
This sequence comes from Aythya fuligula, assembly GCF_009819795.1. Classification (NCBI taxonomy): domain Eukaryota; kingdom Metazoa; phylum Chordata; class Aves; order Anseriformes; family Anatidae; genus Aythya; species Aythya fuligula. Next base: position 369,775 of record NC_045569.1, on the reverse strand, counting down.
CCTAGGGATATGGTTTAGTGGTGGATGTGTACTGTTCGGTGGATGGTTGGACTTGGTGATCTTAAAGGTCTTTTCTAACCTAAATGAATCTGTGATTCTATGCTGTTTCAGCACAGTCACACCAAAGCTCTCAGCTCAAATTGCACCTGAGGTTATGATACTGATGCTGTTCTGAATTAAAACGAGGAGCGTTTTAAGGTAAAGTGCAAGAATGGACTCTGAGGTCTCAGGTTAGCGTGCCACAGGGGTCCTCCTGCTCATGAAGTCTTGCTGCTTTGCAAGTCTTGGTAAATCATCCCTATGGCTAGTCAGTTACAAAAGTATATCTTGAGTGAGATTGCTTTACATGCTTTGCAGCTAGGAGATTGGACCCAGCTATCAGAGCACTTTAAATGTATGAAAAGTCTTGAGGAACCAACAGCAAAATTTTACCACTGATCTCAGTTGCAAAGTCTCAGAGGTGTATTCCTTATCTGGAACTCACCATCCAAGCTGTCCTACTAGCTAAAATCCTCTATTTTAAAAAGTTGCTGCCTGTCTTACCCAGGTTAGATATCTACATCTCCTTCTGTTACATTTTCTTGAGTCACTTTCTTTAAAACCTGCTCACCAAAGAGGTAAAGGGAGGTTGCCAAGACTTATATGAAGTATCAGTAGGTTTCTTTGTCTTTCAGATCAAGAATGAGGTGTAAGCAACTGCAGATTTCTTGTGGATGGGTTGTAGGCATATTTTAACTCTTACTTAAATGCAGCTCATTCAGGATGTAGCATCATAGGTAACTGCAATCAGATCAAAATGAAATAAACATCTGTCAGAAAGCTGATCTGACACACAGAGCAGCCATACAAATAGTAATGCTAATGTGAGGGAAGTAGGCAGGAATCTGCAGTTAGAGATAGATGGTGGAGAGGACAGGACAGGATTTCCTGCCTCACTGGTCACATAGTCCTGAATTGATTAATGCAGGATCAGGGGGAGTAGCATTAAGGCGAGTGGTTAATGTGAAAATGTGACATTGTGCCCCCATTATTCTTCACTGTAATAGACAATCAGAGACTCCACCACAATATTTTTCTAGGCAAGGGAAGTACATTGAAGTATACAAATGAAAGAACATTAGTAAAGCTACAAAGTCAAGTACTCAGAAATGGAGTTAACACATTTTACTTTGGAACAGTAACAGGCTGGGAGATACATTGCTTCTTAGGTTTGTATCTAAGCTTCCTGTATTCAGTTCAAATCCCATATACTTTTCTTAGAATTCGCAATGCAGGGTGTATTCTGCATGTTGTCACACCTTCCACAGATGGCTGTATTTATAAAGACAATATGATTTCTTTTATCTGGGTAATTTTTAGACTCTTAGAAATCAAAATGCACTTGTTGGTGTATACATGTTAACAAGCTACAGATTAAACAAGAATGGATTTACAGCACATCCACTACTTGGTAATAGCCTCTGAGCAGGCTCTCACTACAACAAATGAGGGAAAGTTTACTCCTCACAAAGCTTCACCTTGTTTGCAAAGTGGGGAGAGAATTCATGGCAAACCAGCTGATGTGTTATCCCACACAGCCACACCTTGACTGCTCTGAAGGTTCTTGTTTGATTTCTCTCTACCTCAGATTAACTTCACCCAGGAGGAGGTAGCACAGATACAAAAAGTCAGTCTACTAAGGAGTAGTTCTGAGTCTGAATCAAAAGACAGCTATTTTCACCACCCTCCAGGGACTTCAGGGAGACCCATTAAATCAGAGAAGTGAATACAGCAAAATATTTGAGCTTGCTATGCATGCAGTAGATTGTCTGAGTATGTTAATTACTGCCCATGGCAGAATGTATTTCCAGAAGTGTTCACATGGAATCTGGAAAAAAAAAAAATCACCTGGCACCACAACATTTTCAGATACTTCAGTCAAGTATGACGTGTTAGGAGAAGTTGAAAGGATAAAAAGTATTGTGTCCACCAAATCCTGACAAAGTGTTCTACTCCTAGAAGTTTTCACTACCATCTAAAGCCATTACATCACAAGAGCCATATTCTGTACCATCATTTATAGTGCCTAGGAATAAAAGCAAAACTTAGTCCCTTGACATCCTTGTTAGATGCTGGAGGCATACATACCTCACTTCATTTTCTGCCAACAAGTCCTTTATATTTCTCCCACTGAACCAGCACAGAGCACCTGAGGCTGCTCGACACTAAGCTGCTTAGTGTTTCTCCCATGCCAAGGATGAGAGTAGGATCACAGGTTAAGTTGTCCACCATCCAACTTCCCTGTATGGCCAAATCCATTAGGAAGGCAGGTATTTTGCAACCCATTTTAATATTTTTAAGATTTCTAAAACCTACAGAATAAATGTTCCTGTCTCTTAACACCAACAACAGAAACTGAAACCAGATCTCCTGACTCTCATATGGTTAAATTAATAAGATATTTATTGGACCACAGAGAGAAGAGGGGACTCTCAGGGAGTTCATCTGTGCTGCAGCTGAGTGGAGACCTGACTCCAGAGGTCATTCACTGAACATCAAATAGCTTCAACATAAAACACTGGATGAGACGAACTTCAAAGTATTTTATAGGGAGACTGCCAATGATAAATCCCAATAAACTAAATGCCACCAAGCTACTTGTAGATAAATATATATATATATACATTTTTCTAATTATTAATTTCAGCTTGCATAAAATGTTGAGAGAAACCATATGTATTGCAAAAACAGATAGCATACATGATTCCCATTTGGATTTTACTATTTTAACAGTAGTCAAACTGATATTTTTAAACTCACAAAACTGTTCCTAATTCTTATCTGTTTCTCTATAATGCCTTCTAATTTACAGCAGCTCAGGAAGATCATAATTATGGTCATTTTACTCAAATAAAATGGATTTAAGGAATTGGAAATAACCTTCCATGGCAGTAAAGAATTAATTTACTCCAACACAAGTGATTTGAAAGATCTATACAATCTGAGTGTCCTGTAACCCAGGAAAATAAACAACCCTAATCCTGTGGAGGTTACAGTGATCCTGACAATGAAAGGTTAAAATATTACCCAGTAGCATACTTGTAAATAGCAAGCATGAAGAAAAGAATACATAATAGAAGAGCTAACACTGTCTTAACCACTACAGAGCACTGCTAAAATAGTCCCTTGAAATACAATCTTGCTGCACGTGGACCAAACTGAATACACAGGCTTCAAGCCAGCAGTATTCATTAAAGAGCTAACTTTTAGATTACTTTGATTTGGGAGTACTAGTCAGTACTACAAACAAGAATCCCCTTCTTTTAGAAGCTCTACTTCCCAGCCATATTTTGACTCCTAGTTGCACTCACATCTTAAGTTCCTGCACACCTGTTCAAATTTTGAGAAGTACTCGTTCTTAAGCAATAACAATAAACAGAGAAAATAATTAACCTATTTAACTTGATACTGCATCATGGCATGAAGTCAATTGGCCATGGAAATATTATGTGAAAGTTCCAAGCTAGCTTTGGAAACAACGTTAAGATGGTCTCTGTTGCTGCCTGAATCTATCACAGCAACATCTTTATGCAAAGATATGAGAGAGAACACCCTTTCAGTATGGAAATTTATCAGATTCTTCTGATGAAGAAACTCATTTAAAAGATGATAACTGAATGCTCAAGATAGTTTTGTTAAGTAACGTGTTTTTCTTCCTCAGTTTCCAACATGAGAAAGAAAAAATATCATAGGTTGGAAAATGTAGGTCATGTCTTACCAAACACTGACTGTTCTAGCTGCAGACTAGACTGTTCCACCTTTCATTGTTTTCCAACAACTCCCAGACACTAATGTGGAAATATATTGTGCTATTTCCATAAGTTAACAATTCCATCTTTGGTTATTAAATATTTATTAATTACAACTACTACTATATCCTTAGTAAAAATTGCAAAGTACTTGCAGACATTTTCTTCCAAGCTTATTTAAATGAAAATTTCATTGTTTTAAAGAGAAAGTCTGCTTGAGCGGGAATTTCCTCTTATAGTTTCACTTTCATTGTGAAATAAAAGTACTTTTTAAGCATTAAGCATTTGATCCATATTTGGTAGCTATGTCAAATCAGTTAAGGATGCAGCACAGATCCAGAAAAACTTAGATATAAGTAAGAATTTAGATTTGAGGCATACCTGGGGCTAGGATTTATATTCATAATTGGCAGCAGGTGAACTAATTACAAATAAAATTAGAATAAATGTCCTGATCAGGCTCTTTATCCAGGATGTTTACTGTACTGGCCACTAATACCTCACATCTACTACCCTTTGGGTGCACTCTATTAAGTAGAATGAAAAATAACACAGAAGCTTTCTTATTCCTTTTCTCTCTTAAATTACATTAGTTTTATAAATATTTTTATCACACAGTCAAAAGAGAATATTGAAATTGCTGCTTGCTAATATTACAAACACATCTTTAGATACTAGTGGTGGATTTTGTTTTAAGACTACATTTTATCAAAGGTAAACGACAGGTCTGTAGCTTCTGCGTGTAATCTGATGCCTTTCGCTCACTGGTAAAGTTATCTCACATTTTTCTGTTATCCAACATGCAGGGGGAAGGGGGGGGGGAGGAGGGGGGGGGAAGGGGAGGGGAGGGGGGGAAGGGCAGGGCAGGGCAGGGCAGGGCAGGGAAGACACAGTGGAATACCTCTGAGATCTAATATTGGATTAAAATGAAATCCCAAATGATTATGAAGACTTTCTTGAAATACTTATTTTGATTTCTTTTTTTGGTTATTTACTTCATATCATGGTTATTCCTTTAAAATTTGGAAATCAGCAAACACACCAAAGTTGCTGAAATTTGAATGTAAGGAAATAGTCTGAAACATTTCCCATATCAGAACTAACTCCTCATTTATTTTCCTATTTAAAAGACCATTGTTCTGCATGCAAATGGGCTGATGCTTACAGCAGTGTTTCACTGATAGAATGTCAGCATATGTTTTGAATACTAATGAAATTCATATTATCTTACACTGTAGTACTGTATTTTTCCAATTCCATTGTTAGGTGTCTTCTCATTCTAGCACAGGACTTGTATATATGCCTTTTCCAACATTCATTATAGTCAGTGTCTCTCTCAGTGTCTTCAATTTTATCCAGCCTTTGTTTGGAAATGGAATACCAACTCACTTACAGACTCACCTTAAAGAGCATTTTAATAATATTCATTTTGTATATAGAGCTGTTAAAGGTAAAAAAAAGTAAATGAGATTTAAATAAGATATCATATTTTCAGACTCTCTAGGGATTAGGATGATGGATTCCCCTTATTTACAATGCATATCAAATGCTCAAATTCTTTCCACAGGATTGAAAACTTTAGATTAGTGTACAAAAGCAAAAACACCTGAAATTAAAGTTGGCTTACTACAGTATCTGGCCTCGGGTCTTTTGTATCTTGGTGTATTAAGAAATTCCCAAACTTTGTGGCATCAATGCATCATCAAGTATATTTGCTCTGCAATTTCTGAGACATGATACAGCTGAGTTTTAAAATCCCTGTGGCACGTTATTAGGAACAACTGTAATTTCTGGGCTTGTTTCTGAACTACAACATTACCTAAGCACATTATTTTCTGTTTCATTTAATTCATTTTTATAATGAAAGCATAACTGATATGGCACCACTTCACTTTATATTGTAATGGTTTCTCTATAGATGTGCACTGAAATTGGTTTTCTAGAGTAATCACACATTTTAAGGTTCAATAGAATTCTACTTAAATTGATCTGAGATTATTGTCATGCATATCCTAGCTATCAATTAGTTTTAATATTACAAGTTTACATGAATAAGCCATGTAAGGGAAACTTCTCTGTTATGATGGTCCCTTTGATGACACAATATTTCTGAGATCACACCAGAATGCTATTTGCTGTTAGAACACGGGAAGATATATGTGGAACAATCCCCTTAGAGCAACTGCAATGTCAGTTCACTTCAGCTACAAAATTAAGACCACACATTGCTTTAGCAGAAGGAATAACTTGAGTAGTAGTAAGGGGTCATTTTTTTCCTATACGTCTCTCAGCACAACCTGAAAGATGATCCTATAGATGTCATTACATCATTGTGAGTAAAAATTCACCTCTGACACAAGAATTTTACCTATCTACTGCAGGGGCTGCTAAAACTGCCTTTTGACAAACGAACCAATTCCAGTTCAGTGTTTACCAAAATTTATGACACCACTTTCTACACTCAAAATGCGGTGCATTCTTCCCTCCTCTGATAGCAAGTAAGCCATATTAGAAAGTTTAGACCAGTCAAAGTTTTACATAGAGTAGTTGATCATTACTACTGAGACTGGATACTGAGAAAATGAATTAAAATACTTTGAGGCTTGTACAATGATTCCTGAATTCACTCCTTCCTGATTCTATGTGGTATGAAGTAAGAGATTCTCCCCTGCACAGCTCAGAGTCTAGGAGAAAGGAATAAGATGAGATAAAAAATAAATAAATAAATCACATTTCACTATTTCAGCTTGGTTCCCTCAGCTGAAAAAGAATTGTAGGAATTAGGCCAAGTCATAGTCTAGCCAGCCTGCAGCTTTCAAGAAAACCAAGATGATCCCATTTTAAAGGTATTCTCTGTACCTTAACATACACATACAAAGAGAAGCATCTTAACCTCTTAGAAGCCAGTGATTTACACCCAAGTGCACCCACCTGTGCACATATTAACAAAACACTATAATTTCCCTTAAAATCAGTCTGTGTCTCCAAGTCTGAAATACGTAGATTGTGCAGCAGACTTCCTCTTTCCTCCACTCGCACAAGGACTCTTTCTTTCTTTTAGTATCTATTACCCCCATTATGACCTTTTATTATAAAAATGTTCTTGAGTATGTTTTTTTTGTTTTGTTTTGTTTTTTTTTTTGTTTTTTTTTTTTTTTAATTCTATACCCATGTGACCAGCTACAGGAAGAATATTTAATGGTCTCTCAATAGGACATGTGGGTGCTATAAAAATAAATGTGCTGTGGTTATGAGAAAGTTCAAATTTTGTTGGCTTTTAAGATTTATTTTTTTTTTAATTATGATCATCTCTATCTTTATCACTAGGTTGAAAGCTGTTCCTATGGTGCATATGCAAAGCCTCATCAATTTTGACAGTATGGCTATGCAAATATTCTCTCTTCAAGTACCTTAATGAATAATTAATATGGTGCTTAGAGATCTAGCTGAAAGCACCAATCAGAGGGTCCAAATAAATTGGATTGGTATTGAAGAAATTGCTCCCCATGCTCATCAAAAAGATTACTGTTTCTTTCAGAGAATAGCTTTAACAATATGAAATAAAGCCCTCTTGGAATAACCTGCTGATATCTGCGTGAATAATCAGACCAGCTATAACTTATCTGTCATAGTGTTGGCTGGTTTTGAAAGGCATCTTCTGTAAAGGTATTGTTTTGTAATGACAAAAATCAAAGTGATCTAGGGAAAGTAACAATGTCTTTCTATCTTACTTTTCCTTGTGTTGTTGGTTTTTTTTTTTGGTTTTTTTTTTTTGTTTTGTTTGTTTGTTTTTTTTTTAAAAGCATACTTACAGTACACCAGTTAAAAAAAAGTTACAACAGGCATTATTTTACTGTAGGAAGGACAGAAGGTTGCCTGGCTTTGGTACCAGGTTTATACCAAAATAATCTTATCTTTACTTAAAGAATATTAACACTCACTCTGTACATAACTTTCAATAACTTGGGTTTCAGTGTGGCTCATGAATCACACAGACACTTCATAAAACTGACATATGTTGAGCATACTGATACTGTGTAGTGTTTCCATGCTAAACACCAGTTCTGACCAAAAAAGTATAAGTGTTAAGGACATATAGGAAGACAAAGGCATAGGAGACATTTTATTTCCCTAGCAATAATTCCCAGATAATATTACCAGCAGTGAGAAATAATTCCTACTTAAAGATAGTGAAACCTTTAGATATTCTCTTATTTAAAATAGAATACTGAACACAATTCTACATATGTTTAGATAAATACAGGTATTCTGGCTCTATAGCAATTTTTCTAAGATAGTGTGATCAAATTTAGCATGGTCCAAAAAGGGAAGAATAAAAAAAAAAAGTGTATTTCTCCTTACAGAATTATTTTTTCTTCTTGGGAATATATCAGAGAGAGTCTCTTCTTCCCTTCCCCCATGAAAAAGCCCATGAGACTGGAGAAAAAAAAATACTAATAATAATAATCTCATGTACTAGATGAGCCTGCCACTCTCAGAAACTTTAAGAATCAGTTTTGGAGTGTCTGGGAGCATACAGCCTGTGTCCTTTCTTGAAAAGCTCTAGGGCAATTTAAGGTAATAGAGCTGGAATCCATTTATACAGATGGACATTTGCATCCATGAAGCTGTTCCAAAGCCATACAAGTCTCACTCTATACTATAAAACAAAGTTGGCAGAGGACAATTACTAGAGCAAGTTGCACTGAAGCAACCTATGTCACATATTGCTTATGCATTCAGCATTAGCATAAATACATTAACTGAGCTTTCCCCATTAGCAGAAGCAAGTAGCTGCTGTTCTACTCTAGCCAACCCTTTGTGCAACACTGTCAATTTGGACACCAACAAAATAGTTCAAAAATAATAATTAAATATGCATTTTTAGAGTGTAAAAAGAATTAACTACTTTTACCAAGCTTGGTTTGGTTTTCTATACCTCCTGTAAGACTGACAGGTTAGTGTGATAAATGATGAATTGCCACTCCATACTGGCTGCATTTGCTGTATTGTATCACAATTACACAAACATCTGTGCATTAAAAGTTCACTTTCCTATTGTGGGAAAAATCTTCCATTGTAAAACGAAAAACTCAGGTGGCTATGAAAAGCAGTTGGTTTGGTTTTATATACATACAGGTTTGCTGAATGTCAGCCAGTGGCTGAAAAATCCATAAGGATTTTTTGAGACTAATGTATTTTACTTTATCACTTCATTCACTGTACTTTTTGACCATTCTATAACTAATTATTAATAGCTCTTTTTAAAAAGTATCCCAACACTTTAAGGATACTTTAAGAACAGCTGTGAGAACATACACAATAATTATAAAAGCATATTGAAAGTTTTTAAAGGCAGTATCTAGTAGCATTGCAATACCGTTGCAATCACCAAATTTCTCACAAACCTCTAGTAATTTTTTCCATCAAACTCAATATTTGGTTGGACAAGCACATATACTTAAGCAGATATTTTGTCTTAAATCAAAGTTTTTAAAGACATCAGGATGAAAGAACACTGACGTAAAAGAGTTAAAAATGTGACCTAACTTCCTGGAAATATAAACAAATATGCCTAACCGTAGCCAATTACGTAAATCAGCTCAACTGCTTTTTGACCATCAGTGTGTCTTTGCTAATATGCCCAATCCAGAAAGTTAGATAAAAGATGTTAGAAAACTTGTCAGCATGCAAGTGGTACAGACCACCACAACTTTAATAACTCTATTATTATTATTATTGTTGTTGTTGTTGTTGTTGTTGTTATTGTTGTTATTATTATTATTATTGTTATTGTTATTGTTATTATTAAATTATAGGGGCATATAGAATTTCCGTGGGTCTAGATTAAAAGATAACTGTCACACTTACCATTCCTTTGCTCCTATCATCAGTGGGAGTACTGGCAGGAATTAACTGAAAACTAGGTAAAATAAATTAATATCAGGGCATAAAGCCTTGATTTTTACTGTTTCCAATCATTATTGGCATGCTTAGAGGTCAGATTTTGGCACTTTCTAGTCCTAATGAAACTACAGATACAATTTCTCTTTGTTAATTTAGCTTATAAAATATAAAGCACTCTTGATTTATGCATCCTCATCCATAATCATCACTGAAAATGTAAATATTTTGCTGATGGCTGTCTCTGCTGATGATCAAAAGACACTAAAAATGACATCTTATTTTCACCACCAGACCAATGAAAGAAGAGCAAATAAATTTTCACCATAATGAAGTGAGACAAGAAAAAATAGAGGGGAACAGAAGTATGTAAGCATTGGTATTATGGAATAACTCAACTACTGAATGAATTAAAGCCAAAAATCTTCACATCTGAGGAACACCAATATGATTAATAAAAGATTAAATAAATTTATAAGATCAGAATACCACACTTGATTCAAGATCAAAATTGCATCTGCTTAACAGAGAAGGAGTTAACAGAGGCATTCCTGTTCAGTTGTGTGGCTTTTCATCGAAAAGGACATCTGAATATTTTTGATGGAGTCTTCTAAGGGAAAGCAGAACTGCATAGCAATTAAATTAACAGCTTTGGTAACAGATCAACACTTGCTTGTGACAAGTAATTAAAGACAGGAAATCTGATAGCATCCTCTTCAACTTTACTCTTTGGCACACCTTTCCCCTTTACAACAACTTAGTTTTAATGCATAATAAACTTTTTTTTTAAAAAAAAAAAAAAAAAAAAAAAGAAAAAGAAAATGAGCAGTCACAAATTCAGTGAAACATAGCTTTTTTTTTCCCTTCAACCAAAGTTGAAAATTTATTTTGCTTAATTTGGGAGCCTTTGAAAAATCTATTTATTTCACTTTTTTTCCCCTTTTAATCTAGGTCAACATTTAAGCAAAGAAAAAACAATCATGGAGTAAACAAGGTAATTCTGAAAATGTCCAAAAGATTTTCAAAAAAAAAAAAAAAAAAAGTAAACATTGTCTTTCAAAACAAGAAATCCACACCAAACTATACTTTCTTTCCAAGCCCGAGAGACAGAGGTACTTTTTTCCCAGGCACCCTGACATTCTCAGTTCAACTTATCGTCATGAATAGATGTTCTGCAGAATCACAGTAGGACTGCTAATCTGAACAGACATCCTGTGCATGCAAACAAATGTTTCGGTGCTGTTCACATCAGCCTGCCAACACCACAGCTCCCCCAAGCACAATGGCTCAAGCTAGCAATGAAACCCAAGTTGCTCATGTTTCACACTGCAATCTTCTCTCTTTCTGTATTTGACTTTTGCCAGCTGACACTATCATTTTGCAGCCACTATGGTGATGAGCCATGCTGTTCTCTCTCACACAGATATTCATCTTTTAGTCAAACTTCACAAGGGTATGCATTGCTTTGTACATCTTCCCAAGCAGGCAAGAAAGCTGCCTGAAGCCATGATCTTCTTTCAAATGTCTGCATTAATGGCAGGAAATGCTCTACTAAATGATCCCTTATTAAAATGCACTTCATCATCATTAACATCATCATTTCACCAAACTTGGAGGAGTTGTGGACTCAAATGAGGGTGGAAAGGCCTTGCAGAGGGATCTGGACAGGTTGGAGAGCTGGGCGATCACCAACCGCATGAAGTTCAATAAGAGCAAGTGCCGGGTCCTGCACCTGGGACGGGGAAACCCTGGCTGCATGTACAGACTGGGCGATGAGACGCTGGAGAGCAGCCTAGAAGAGAGGGATCTGGGAGTCGTGATAGACAGCAAGTTGAATATGAGCCAGCAGTGTGCCCTGGCAGCCAGGAGGGCCAATCGTATCCTGGGGTGCATCAAGCACGGCATCGCTAGTAGGTCAAGGGAGGTGATTGTCCCGCTCTACTCTGCGCTGGTACGGCCTCACCTCGAGTACTGTGTGCAGTTCTGGGCACCACAGTATAAAAAGGACATGAAACTGTTGGAGAGTGTCCAGAGGAGGGCTACGAAGATGGTGAAAGGCCTGGAGGGGAAGACGTACGAAGAACGGCTGAGGTCACTGGGCCTGTTCAGCCTGGAGAAGAGGAGGCTGAGGGGAGACCTCATCACAGTCTACAACTTCCTCGCAAGGGGTTGTCAAAAGGCAGGAGACCTTTTCTCCATTAACACCAGTGACAGGACCCGCGGGAACGGGGTTAAGCTGAGGCAGGGGAAATTTAGGCTGGACGTCAGGAGGGGGTTCTTCACAGAGAGGGTGGTTGCACACTGGAACAGGCTCCCCAGGGAAGTGGTCACTGCACCGAGCCTGTCTGAATTTAAGAAAAGATTGGACTGTGAACTTAGGCACATGGTCTGAACTTTTGGGTAGACCTGTGCGGTGTCAAGAGTTGGACTTGATGATCCTTAAGGGTCCCTTCCAACTCAGGATATTCTATGATTCTATGATTCTATGATTCTATGAACTGTTTCTCTGCTCACAGTTGCATTTTCCCTAGCACACAGGACCCCAGTTTGTCACTAGAACCTAAGTATCAAGTCTTGAATGTGTAACTGCAGTCACATACAGCTAAGTCCTGGGAATTCTCTGGATGTGTGAAAGACAATCCAGAAGAGCTGTTATCCTGAAATACAGCAGAGGAAGAGAAAATGTTAGCTATTTACTTATTAGCCAGTTGTGGAAAAAAAGTTTGTGCCTCTTTGTGAAGATGCTTTACTTATCATGGCACAGGAATTTGTTTAGCTATACCAACACCATTTCTGTAATATGCCTCCCTCCTGAGCCACTAAGAGCCAAGAATTCAGCTCTGGCCCTCACTGTAACCCCAGAGGCATAAACAAGATCCTAAAATATTATGAATTATGTCCATACGCTACCTTTTGAATCATTAAAAAACAAACAAACAAAAATCAATACAAAAGAAGGAAATAAGGAAAGAAAGAAAAGCCAAAACTCAGGGGCACTACAAAAACACATGCCCAAAATGCTGGCAGGAGTTGTTTATAAGAGTTCCAATCTAGAAAATATCTTGCTTCATAAAAATGGCCCTATCTACACAGGCTAAATGCATGTGCAAAGCACTCTGAATATGAAATATACTAATTTTGAATGACACTGATCATTATATTGTACTTCTGCATAGGATGTGCAGCATCTTCTGGAAGAGCAGCTTAACAAGATTGATGCAATTATAAATTTCTGTGCAGTGGAACTCAGGTTATTTTGCATTACATTAATTTATTTTTTAATGTGTTTTTCTCTTTTGCTTCCTGTGCAGGCATAGTTATTGTAGTTATTTTCTGCATATTCTAATTATTTTCTGCAAATGGTTCATTATACCGTGATTAATAACTCAGAGGACCTGGCAATTTTAGTAACAAATATTTTTAATTCTTAAGCATGACAAAAATGAATACATGCACTCCTCAATATATGCATTCCTTCAAATAAGTCAAAATGCAAAGTGCTGATCTGCACTTGAATGTATTTTTGCTTCCTCTCTCCCATTGTGCCTTTTCTCTCTACATAGTACAAAAGAAGAGGCAGAAACCACAGAGGTACAGCTAGATTTCAAATAACCATGTTTACAAGTTGCACACAAATATACACACCAAGGTTCACGCATGTACTGCTGTTCTGGCTGGCTTCTGGTAGTTACTGCAAGAAAGCATGGCTCCCAAACTACTTGAAAGACCCACAAACTCTTTTAGTACTACTGGAGCCCAGCTGCTTTTCTTTTTAAGAAACAGCACTGTTCGTGTACAAGGCAAACAGTTTTGAGAGTCTAATCTATTTCATTAATAGCTGGCTGGGAAGCAATTAATGGTATGCCTACCATAGGCATCAAAAGTTCAGGGAACATCCATGTAAATCCTTCCCAAGCATCTTCACCCCTCCCCAAAATATTGGTACTTTGGACCTGTGTAAATCCCCTAGGCTAGCACTGAGCAGCAACATTTATTGAGACCTTTCTGGAGGTAAATGTCACAACTGCAGCCTAGCCTGTACTTTTTACTACTTTTCAAAGAAAAGATGTTCAGTTCTTACAAAAACCTGTAACACTTGGTATCTTCTGCTTCCTGTAACAAGGTATGAGCCCTTCCAGTTCCAAAGATCAGTTTTCACCAGAGTAAAGAAAAAAGTATGAAAAACAGTAACATTTCACTTGTTTATCACTTTTAATCTACAAGATGCACCTACACACATAGACCCCTCTAACATGTTCTCCAGTAAAGTAAAATTAGTGTAACAAAGGTAGGAAGTGAGTAGAGAACTGAAGCATGGGAATGGGCTTACTAGCAACTGGGGAAACAGCAACTGCAGTTAAGAAACCACTACCAGCATGGAGCAGTCACAAGCCTGAAATACAGGTATGAAAGAAATGTCCTGTCAAGCAGGATACCGCTAATCTGTGCCCCTGTCTGATGTATCTAACAGAAATGCTCCTGCCTTGCTCTTCGCAGAAGCAGATGATGCACCCTGAAAGTATTCATGTATAACAAGGCCTCGTGCCTTTGAACCCTGGAACTTTCAGTGGTTTCAGTAGTTTCTTTATCTTGTGTTCCCCTTCACTGTCTCAAACTGAGCTGTTGAGGCTGGCAGTGCAGTGTGCCCTAGCCACTTGCTGGCTGTCAGTAATTCCCAGCTATTGACATCAGGTCTGGGATTTCTTTGGATGACTACAAAGATTTAAGAATTTGTATATAGCACCACTAACACTGAATGAGGATTTTACTTCTGGATGTCGCATCTCAGAATTGTGTTGCCCCAGTGTGCCCCAGTGTGCAGGGAGTTTACATGAAAAAAACTTCCTTCCATGAAAAAGTTATTACATGCAGGAATTCTTTTTTCTTTTTTTTTTTTTTTTTTTTTTTTTCAGGTTCCAGAGGAAGGGAAGAGGAGTGTGATTAATCAAAATGTGACAATTAAGCAAAATGGAAACTTTTCCTAAAAACATATTAATTTTCACAAACTGTGTTAATAAAGGAACACCTGACCAAAATTGCATCAGGGACTACAAAACAAGAAGGCTTGCAAGGCTCCAGAGTTCTCAGCTTTTAAACCCATAGCTCCCACCCTTCATATGAATATTTTTCTCAAAGTCCAGACTACTCTAGCTCCTTACTCCTAATTTTTCAAATGAAACTTCCCTACTATTAAGAACATGTTGAAAAAGCTTTGTTGAAGAAGAAAAAAAGTTCTATATAGAAAGTACTAAGAATCTGGGATTTTTCTCAGTGTATATTACAAATGGTTGCTGTTTAGAATGAACCTGATATCACATCATATTCATATTTCTCAAAGGAAGTAGAAAGTTAACTGCCTAAAGGGGAAAATCCCCAAAACACTTTTTTTTTTAGTGTCAATTCTAGATGATAATTTTTAGCTTCACTTTCTTTAGCCCATATGGAACAAAGCTTCTGATTTCTTGCAGTCTTCCCCAGTCTTTTAATGCTTTTTCAACTATATTTAGCAAAAACATATCACATCTAACTATTCAAGCTAATGGCATCTTCTTCTTCCAAATGTGCCTCTGTGAAGACACTGGTGTCCAGAGACAAATACCTTTAACTCAAATGCCTTCAAAAATACAGTGGGAAAGAGGGAGAATGTTAAGATTTTAATCCTTTTTGATGTTAATTCCATGCAATCAGTACAATCCTATCTGTTCTGTTTAAGGTAGTTTACTGTGCTGTCATCAGAAAGTTTGCCATTCTATTATACTTCATTGTTTCTTTAAAGCTGGTTCAAATTATCATAGAATCATAGAATCATAGAATCATAGAATATCCTGAGTTGGAAGGGACCCTTAAGGATCATCAAGTCCAACTCTTATTAAAATTATTTAATATCACACTTACTACATCTCTTCCTTAACTGGCAAAAAGAGTATACTTATGGAAATAAATAAATAAATTCACACTTTCCCCTCTTTGGCAACATCACAAGATGTTCCAAAAAGCTACTTGTGCTGTAAAAACACAATGTCATTTTACAAGCCTCTTTGTACCTTCACATACCATTTCACCTACCTCATTTCTACCAGCTGTTGCCCTGGTGATTTTGCAGATGGCTATGTGGGCAGATGGACTGGAAGTTCATACAATAAACATGCAGCAAAGGAAAATCCATGGTTTTGCATGGCTTCAATTACCAGGATCTGTAGAGGTGTCAAAGACATGCTATTCCCCATTTGGCAATATGCTTTGATTGCTAATTAATGCAAACAGATTGTTGTCTACAGTGATACACAATTACTTCTCAGTGACCAAATGGCTTACAACAATTTAAACAAGCAGTTCAGGAGCCAAAAGCATTCCATAACTAAAATGCTAACACTAAGCTTGTGTATTTTTATTTAAAGATGTAATATTACAGCCATCTGGAAAACTATTTAATAACATCCAGCAACATGGTACTTGACACCTGCTAACTGGCAAGTTAACAGCAAAACAGGTAACCAAAGGTATGAGTGGGTCCAACATTCAGGGCTAGGGAGGAAGAAAGAGACAATGACTGACATAACGGCTTCTTTTTTGGACAACTTATTTTTAACAAAAAAAAAAAAAAAGGAAGGAAGGAAGGAAGGAAGGAAGGAAGGAAGGAAGGAAGGAAGGAAGGAAGGAAGGAAGGAGGGAGGGAGGGAGGAAGGAGAGAGAGAGAGAAGAAAGAAAGGGGGGGAGAGAAAGACAGAATAAGAGTCCAATAAGAGTCCAATTTCTGTGGAAAATAATAGTGTGGGGTGGGAAATCAAGCACTAGAAAAGTATTTTACTAAAAAAAAAAAAAAAAAAAAAAAAAAAAAAAGAAATCTCTTCTTCCATCTTTCTTATCTTTCTTTGAGAAAACAGACGAGGGGTTAGAGCTACCAAAATGAAAACTTGACAAGAAACTAAAGCTTGGATTTACTACAAGCTCTGCAGACCTACCAGTGATGCCATTCTGTGAGAACATGGAATGTTCTTCCTCCCCAGCACACATCAAACTACAGAGACACTCAAACAAGCTTAACAATTTAGGGCTGCTCCATGAGGTAGTACCTGAATGCTAATTAACTTTCTAGATACTTTTCCCTTGAGGCAAAGCATTTTCTGAAATGGCCTCCTTGTAGTAAACAACTGAAAACAATCCTTCCAAGTGCATGATTCATGTTCTGTGCTCACAGCCCTAATGGTGTTCTCACACAGAAATCTTTTTACAGAATGAGGTGGCCAGAAAAAGTTATATAGCACAAAACAGAGTGTGAACTGGGTTTTCCATTTGATGAAAACATATTTAGGATCTAATGTACAGTGCATCTGTACGGAAATTATGCCAACAACCAAGGTAGATGAAAGAAACGCAGCTAGGATTTTAGGTTACATTTGCTAGAAGGGTTTAAGTCTTTAGAGAACACACCAACAAACAGCTTCTCTTTGCATTCCTATCATGTCACATTTAGTCTTTAAACTCTAAAAAGAAACTTCATAAACTGCAAATAAAAGTAAACAGGCCAACATTACTGTATTTAGACTTGTCTCAACACCAACACTCTCCACTAAAGAAAAGCATTCCTGAACTACTCCAGGTTTGGGAATACATTTTGTCTTGAAGTCTAACACTTTCTCTAGAGCCAACGTAAGAACAGACCAGGAGGGTTATTTTACTACCACAGCATCTATCTTCTGATTCAGGACAGATGATGGCATGGTGGGATACTGCAAGGTGAGTTTGATCTGCACTAATATTTGGCATTACAGAATCAGTAGAGTTGTAGAAGATGACTTGCATTTTCCTTGAAAAGTAAAACCAGGGGACTAAACACTGATGGAGACTCTAAGAATTTCCTCTCCACTTCAACTAAGCTTCATTTCTAAGGCTTCAGTCCAACAGCCCAGCCAGAGCAGTATGCATTACTTCAAACGACACAGAACACAAACAGCTTATAAACATTTTAGATGGTGTTTTTCTTAATTAATTAATTAATTAGATCTTTTTCTACCTCAAACTCTACTATATTTTTTCAATTACAGATTATTTACCCTGTAATATATTGAAACAATGCTGGATATTTTTAGACTTGCAGTTCTGAACACAGAATGGGAAAATTGATAGTTGAAAAACAAAGTATCCATTTGGATGTATTTACTTTGAATATTAACGTCATACTAGAAGATGTTTAGAAGTTCAGACTAGACAAAAATGCTGGAAGCCTTTATCCTTTCCATAGGTCACCTTACAACTGCACATTAACAGTAATTCTGATTAATGGCTGTCATGCTGTTTTAGTTCTGCATTAAGGCAGAACTCATACATACCTTCTGCTTCCAAGACCACTGCCTGTCATAGTGACATAAAATATCTGCAAGACATATAAGCACTGATTTGCGTGGCTCAGCCATGTACACAACTGTATTACATACACAGATGTAGCTTTAAAATACTGCTCAAACAACCATCATGCAGGGAGAAAATGCAACATTGCATCCTACAAAGGAAACAATCTGCTTAATGTAATTCTAATCCTCCTTACCTGCTTCCTTCTACTGCCATAAATGCTTTCTCTATTTCCTGTTAATAGCTCCCATCACTTTTTACCTGTTACTGATGCCTTCATCAGTACCTCCCTGCTACTTCAAGTACCATTTCCAGTTACCTTGTCAGTAGAGCTGAGCCTTTTTCTAGTCTACCCACCACCCTTTTGTTAAAAGAATTATTCCCTCCCTTGCTGTGTCTCATTTAAACATCTGAACTGACAGTTTTTTAGGTGCTCTGGTGGCAGCTTCTTAAGAGATTGAGTCCTTTTGTGTGTCAGCCCCCTGACACACACAATCTACATGTAGCAGAGAAGTGACAGACAAAAAAATCTCTTAAAAATCAGAGAGAGAGCAAGAGAGAAATTTGCAGAAAATAAAACTGTTCTGAAAACATGGCTCTTCTCTGGAAGTGGGGTTGCTGGCTCTCTTGAGGTAATATAGATATTTGGATTGCCCACAGAATCAGCTTATAAACAATCCAAAGGACCACAGATCTAAAGCAAGCATAGAGGAGTTTAAACCTTAAATGTTCTTGTTTCTGAAGGCATTTACACTGTGAAGGGTGCTCCCTGTAATTTGCTTGTGCTACTAGAGCTGCATCAGCAGGTGGCAGAAAAGAAAACAGAAATGTCACTCAAATTATCATAAACTGGAAGAGAGATAAAATCTTTGGATGCGATGACAAGTCCAGTGAACTGTATGCAAAGATTCTTTTTGAGGGGTATGAGATTGATCTTTTACTTGTTTGGTAACAAAGAACTCAAGCAGCTCATACACATTACCTGCTTCTGCAGGTAACAGACACTGAGAACAGATACAGGCGTTACTGAAGGAACTTTTACTTTAACTTCCTAGTATCAACAGTACATAATGAAATAAACCACAGTCAGAAGAAGAATAATGATGCCAACAACTCCATAAGAGCTATTCTTGTCAATGGTAAGCATTTCTTGACCTTGCCTGATTTACAGCCGTTGCTATTATTCCCTTTTAAGATCATCATAATATGACAGTTATGATCTTTCCATGTATTATCAGAAATTATTTTTAGTTATTTCTTTTAATAAATATGATCACTTAGATAAAGGAATTAAGAAATATTTTAATAATATTAATTAAGAATTATTACTGAGTTAAATGTGTTTTTTTATCTAACTCATCATTCTAGACAAAGCTCAGATGTTAGAAATAATAGATGATATTCATACAGCTTCATTGCTGTAACAGGTGTCAAAGGAGGCAGATTTTCCCTGTACAAGAAGAAAACAGCACTAATTACAATAAAATATTATCTATTATAATAACTAGAAGTCCCAAGCTCAGCATACTTCCAACTCAGAATATTAAGAGTATTGGAAATTTTCTGAAAAATTATCCATAGCACATAATTTAAATATGTTTTGTAGCTTGAAGTGGAACTTAGTCTAGCATTCACTATTAAGAAGTAGATTCTTACGACATAGATCATGGAGAAAAGCCCGTCATAGTCACTAAGATATAAAAAGAAATAATCATGCATTTGTTGTTGATCAACAAATTCCCTGGCTTTTTTTTTCCTTCCTTCCCTTCCCTCTGCTTGGCAGAAATGGGAATCACCAGGGAGAGAGAACAGAAAAGCACTCTGCTTTCTCCCCTTCCTCTCTATTTGTTAATCTCTCTCCCCTGCAGCATTCTTTCCTCATACAGGTTTTCTGTCATAGGCATTTCTTTCCTACTTTTGAAAATTCATATTGAGAGCTCTTTTCTCATCTAAATTACTTTATCTTCTTCTTGAATCATTGTAAGGTTCACTCTCACAAATATCTTCCGTAAGTCTAGCATTTATCTTGTTGACTGAATTTTCTCTATCATGCAGCAGGCTTAATATGGCTATGACTTGGCTATGACTTGGCTGCCATCACTGAAATGTGGTGGGACCACTCCCATGACTGGAGGCTCTTCAGAAGAGACAGGCAGCACAGAAGGGGTGGTGGTGTGGCTCTCTATATTAACGTGTTTTGATGTTGTAGAACTAGAGGCTGAGACTGGGAATGATAAGGTTGAGTCCTTATGGGTTAGGATCAGCGGGAAGGCCAACAAGGCAAGCATCCTGGTGGGGGTCTGTTATAGACTGCCAAACCAGGATGAGGAGACAGATGAGGAATTCTACAGGCAGATGGCAAAAGTTGCAAAATTGTCAGCTCTTGTCCTCTTGGGGGACTTCAAATTCCCAGATATATCCTGGAAATGCAATACACCTCAGAAGAAACAGTCTAGGTGATTTCTGAAGAGTGTGGAAGATAGTTTCCTGATGGAGCTGGTTAGTGAGCCTACCAGGAGAGGTGTCCCGCTGGACCTTCTGTTCACAAACAGAGAAGGACTGGTGGGAAGTGTGGTGGTTGGGAGCTGTCTTGGGCAGAGTGACCATGAAATGGTAGAGTTCTTTATTCTTGGCAAAGTCAGGAAGGGCACCAGTAAAACTGCTGTCTTGGACTTCTGGAGGGCAGACTTAGAACTGTTCAGGACACTGGTTGGTAGAGTCCCTTGGGAGGCGGTTCTGAAGGGCAGAGGAGTTCAGGAAGGCTGGGCACTCTTCAAGAAGGAAATCTCAATGGTGCAGGAGCAATCTGTCCCCACGTGCCCAAAGATGAGCCAGCATGGAAGAAGACTGGCCTGGCTGAATTGTGGCTAGAGCTTATGAAAAAAAAAAAAAAAAAAAAGAGGGTTTATGATCTTTGGAAAAGAGGACAGGCCATTCAGAAGGATTATAAGGATGTTGTAAGGATGTGTAGGGAAAAAATTAGAAAGGCTCATCTGGAGCTCAATCCGGCTACTGCTGTTAAAGACAACATGTTTTTATAAATACATTAACACTAAAAGGAGGACTAAGGAGAATCTCCATCCTTTACTGGATGCGGGGGGAAACTTAGTGACGAGAGATGAGGAAAAGGCTGAGGTGTTTAATGTCTTCTTTGCCTCAGCCTTTAGTGGCAAGACCAGTTGTTCTCCGGATACCCAGCACCCTGAGCTGGTGGAAGGAGAGGGGAGCAGAATGAGGCCCTCACAATCTATGAGGAAATGGTTGGCGACCTGTTACAGCACTTAGATGTATGCAAGCCGATGGGGCCAGATGGGATTCACCTGAGGGTACTGAGAGAACTGGCGGAGGAGCTGGCGAAGCCACTTTCCATATTTATCAACAGTCCTGGCTATTGGGGGAGGTTCCAGTTGACTGGCAGCTAGCAAATGTGACACCCATCTACAAGAAGGACCAGAAGTTAGACCCAGGAAACTATAGGCCTGTTAGTTTGACCTCAGAGTCAGGGAAGCTCATGGAGTGGCACTTGAAGGTCAACCAGGCGATCAGGCCCAGTCAGCATGGGTTTATGCTAAAGGCAGGTCCTGCTTGACAAATCTTATCTCCTTCTATGACAAAGTGATGTGCTTCATGGATGAGGGAAAGGCTGTGGATGTGGTCTACCTTGACCTCAGTAAGGTTTTTGACACTGTTTCTCACAGCATTCTCCTCAAGAAACTGGCTGCTAATAGCTTGGACTGGCGTATGCTTTGTTGGTTTAGAAACTGGCTGGGTAGCCGGGCCCAAGGAGTTGTGGTGAATGGGGTTAAATCCAGTTGGAGGCTGGTCACTAGTGGCATCCCTCAGGGTTCAATACTAGGGCCAGTCATCTTTAACATCTTTATTGATGATCTGGATGAGGGGATCAAGTGCACCCTCAGTAAGTTTGCAGATGACACCAAGTTGGGTGCATGTGTTGATCTGCTCAAGGGTAGGAAGGCTTTGCAGGAGGATCTGGATAGGCTGGACTGATGGGCTGAGGCTGACTGTATGAAGTTCAACAAGGCCAAGTGCTGGGTCCTGCACCTGGGGCACAACCCCAAACAGCGCTACAGGCTGGGAGATGAGTGAGATGAGTGGTTAGAAAGCTGCCTGGCAGAGAAGGACCTGGGAGTATTGGTTGATAGTTGGCTGAATATGAGCCAACTGTGTGCTCAGGTGGCCAAAAAGGCCAACAGCATCCTGGCTTGTATAAGAAGCAGTGTGGCCAGCAGTGCTACGAAAGTGATTGTCCCCCTGTACTCGGCTCTTGTGAAGCTGCACCTTGATTACTGTGTTCAGTTTTGGGTCCCTTGCTACAAGAAGGACATCGAGGTGCTCAAGAGAGTCCAGAGAAGGGCAATGAAGCTGGTGAGGGGTTTGGAGAACAAGTCTCATGAGGAGCAGCTGAGGGAGCTGGGATTGTTCAGCTTGGAGAAGAGGAGGCTCAGGGGTGACCTTATTGCTCTCTACAGGTACCTTATAGGAGGCTGTAGTGAGGTGGGGGTTGGTCTGTTCTCCCACGTGCCTGGTGACAGGACAAGGGGGAATGGGCTAAAGTTGTGCCACGGGAGGTTTAGGTTGGATATTAGGAGGAACTTGTTTACGGAAAGGGCTGTTAGGCATTGGAATAGGCTGCCCAGGGCAGTGGTTGAGTCACCATCCCTGGAGGTCTTTAAAAGATGTTTACATGTAGAGCTTAGGGATATGGTTTAGTGGAGAACTTGTTTGTGTTAGAATCACTGAATCACAGAATTGTCTAGGTTGGAAGAGACCTCAAGATCATCAAGTCCAGCCTCTGACCTAACACTTAGTCAGAGGTTGGATTAGATGATCTTAGAGGTCTCTTCCAACCTAGACAATTCTGTGATTCAATATGATTATTACTATTATTTATTTATCTATAAAGATTCAGTTCCTTATTTCTCTTATTTATACATGGAGCCCTTACTGAACCCAAAATTTATCTCAATACTATGTTCTACCATGGATTTGCTCTTTCTATAATTCATAATAAACATCAAAATTTCACATCAACTAAAAACTGTAGATCATACTGTCAACTTTTGTTTATATAAATATTTATACATTTATAGTTTAGCTTTTATATCTGCAGCTTTGTTTTTTTCCAAAAGTGATTCAGAACTAAGAATCACTAAAGATTAAAATCAACGTCTTAGATATTCCAGCTCCAAATGCCTTAATTTTCCTGGTCTCTCAAAACATTACTTTTAATGAAAATTTCTATACCTATATACAAAAAGTTGTTGATATCTGTGAATGCCAACTTCTATGTAAGTTTGCTGTAGACCTTAACAGCCTACAGCCCATTTTATGAAACTTCAGGGTTTAAGTATTCTATTTGTCTTGCCATTGTACTAAATTCTCTTCCAGTTTGAGCACTCTGCCCTGCCTCTCCAAGGAAAACATGCCCAAAAAACTGCAGAAATCAACTAGTTTTTTTCACAGATACGTGAAAAAGAAGTGAAGTGGACTTCTACTGGCAATTTGAAGGGATATTTCACTCTCAGGAAACACTCAACTTTTTGAACTATGAACCACGGTAGTATTATCCTAATAATTTTAATAAGCACTCTAATTTTTTTCAATACAGACTTTTCCTTGAAATACTTCCATTTCATAAGTCTTTTAATTTCTTCTCATATATTTTGATACCACTGCTTTCTACTGAGCTAGAAATTTCTTGTTATTCACATATGGGCTGGGTGAAAATATTTAAAATTTACTAAGAGATAAAAATAATTGCATAATAGGCATTAAATAGGTTATTCGATGATTATCATTCAACCACTTCTATGATTTTTTTACCTTATTACAATTTATTCTGTTTCAGAAAAGAAGAATCAATTCTTTCATGAAACAATAATCAAGAAAGCCTGCAAATCTGTATTGAACAAACTGGTCTTTTTATCTACCTTTCCATAAAATTAAATTATTTAAATGATTGGATACAAGTGATCACTGAAAGCATTCCATAGTTTCTTTAAGTCTGTAATCATCCATGTAATGGGTTTAGGAAGTTTAGATTGATGGCTTTTCTAAAAAAGGGGATTAAATCCCTTATTGTATACATTAAAAGACAGCACTTAAATTCCAGTATACTGCACATATCATCAAAGAAGTTAACACCAGACATTCTTCAGCTAAAAGACATTGTATTCTTGTTTTCAACTATTACTGAAAATTCTGATATATTCTGCAATGATATGAAATGGGGCAGTCAGAATTTAAAGACTACCAGTAAAACTAAAGTATTCCAAGAAGTCTTGAATTATTTTTCAGACAGTTAGGCTACTAGAAACAGGACTAAAGTCCTATCCATAGTCAAAAGCCAAGAACTGTATTATGCAACACCTTAGTCATCTGTAACATGTATCATGCTGAGCCATTCATCCAAGAATATCTTCTGCCTACTTTAGGTGCAAGAATTAATTTAACCTCTGCACTAGCTCATTTCTCCCATGATTGCTAGCCTTACTAAAAAAAATAAAAAATAAATTTTAAAAAAATTAACTTTATGATGAGAATAAATGTGCATTAGGGAGAATATAAACCCACTTCCACCTTAAGGCTGATACACAACACTAAAGGAATAGAGTTTTTCAGTTTTGAAATTGCATCCTAAGTTGAAGCATCTTACTTACCATTAAAAGGTAACATATAAATATTGTAGGTTCAGCAGCAGACATTTAAATACCTTACTGACAACCTTTTATTCCCTTAATAGACTATTTCATTGTAATGGCCAAAATCATTATGAAGGAATACACTCTGGGAGTCAACGGGTGTTATTCAGTATCCTTCAGTAGCCTTGTCTAATACTTTATCTCTCCACAAATCCTCTTTTGAGAATATAACTCTTTATTCATTTGGTGAGAACAAATCAGTCTCTTCCACAAAAGCCGTAGTACAGATACACATCACTGTACAGTTAGAACTTCAAAATGCTTTCCAAGCAAATGCATGCTTGCACAGGACAGTATCTTCACAGTACTGAAAAGAAGAAACAATATGGGTCAAACATTTACAGGTTTGTGCCATTATGCATTACTATCAATAAAACATCCTGACTAAGCCAAGTTTACTTGGCATTATCCAGTTGTTTTTGTACTTAGTTACAGACACTAGTATTATTATTAACAAGTGTGTGGGTATGACTACACCGCAAGGGAATACTGTTGACTGTGTAAGGGACATCAGAAATTGAATTCTTTATAGGATTGAATAAAACTCTCTATGCACTTTGAAGCCTCATTCTGAAATCACATGAAGTGAGATAGATCTCATACTTGGTGATAAATTTGAGGGGAGCTTGAAATAACAGTTTTGGATCTCTATACACAGAAGCGGGGAAAAATTTGACTTCAAATAAGTTTAAGTATTTTTCTAACCCCAAGGACTTCAGGGCTAAACAAGTATAGAATTCCTTCCCATGTCCATGTCCAGCATGTATGTGTTGAATAGCTTTTGACTCAAGAACAAAAGACTACTTCAGTATCTGGCAAACCAGCACTGCATTCAGGTGAACAGAATAACTAAAGTAAATGAATGAAATCTGAGATACAGATCTATTCTCTATTTGTTGAAGCTAAAAGCAACTTAGTTTCAAGTCACTTGATGAGATTTGTTCATGTAGTGATTACATTGCAGCTAAACAGAAATAACAAATACAAAAAAAACTAATTGAAGTCACCATCATAACCAGGTCAACAGAGAACAGTTAAGCAGCCCAAATGCCACAGAAATTACCATGTGAAACAATGTTAAGGGAATGATGAATTTAGATGTCAGGAGGTATTTTTTCTGCATATTAGTAAACAAAAGTTCAAAATTAATACCCCTATGATTTTCTGATTCACATTATTCAATGCAAGATCATTTACTCTCTTGTTAGGTGAAAATTAAATGGACTTTTCTGAATTTTTCCATAAACTGTAATTCTTTCAATTTCAGAGATACTGGAATTATCTTAATTTTGAGTTTTCTGCTGTTTGTGGTTTCCATCCCACTAGCAAAGAACATTGCTGTATTGTTTGGTTCTATAGTAAACCTTGAGAAAACCATGCAGATTTCTGACAGAAAGTAATCTGCATTGAGACAGAAGTTCAACATCTCTGATAAATTTTCACAAAATTGTTTTACTCTGATGAATCAGTGTTTACTAATAAAGTATGTTTTATCCTAAAACTCCAAATCAGGAAGGGACCAAACATTTGACATACTCCATTTATATACAAAAGGATGTATGTTTTAAAACAGAAAATTGCCTTACAATAAAGTCTTCATAATTTGTTTATAATTACCATGGATTCTAATATTCCATCTCCGTAGCATACAGTTTTCCATACAACGCACAACATAACGCTAGTGCTCACAAAAGAACACTCGGATTCACCTTTCAATTTTCTCCATGTTTTCTTTCTTGTCTCCCTAGCTCTCTGATGTTTCTCTTAACTAATTTGCTGGAAAAGTAACTTTCTGCTTGCTATTAGTCAGCATACATAAACACTCTCTAAATCACTAATTCGCAATACTCAACACAGACTTGTACTGTCACCTTATATTCCAAAAGATAAGGTGTGGTGGGAATAATTCACTAGACATTAAAATCATCTCCATGAGTAGAGGACATTCACAATTTCAGACATGTCCTAAGTTCCTTTACATTTTTCAAAGTATCCCAGGTGTTCCCTCTAACAAGGACTATATAGAATTTAAAACATCAGAGATGCTGAATTCCTGGGTCTGCAGTGATATTTTCTAAAGCTACAGACATTAGAATAAAAAGCCACATGGAGGGAAAACAGAATCATCAGAGGTGAGGTTAAAAATAAGAAGCAAAATTTTCACAAGAAGATAATTAGACATTAGTCTACCTCACCCAGGGATGAGATGAGTTTATTTTAAGATCTAACTTAGACCTTCTCTAATAAGTATGTTCTAGTCAAACCATTGAGACAGCTGCAAGCACCACTGGGTGAAATCTCCCTACAGGTTGCTGAAGAATGATGGACTAGCTGATGACGGAGGACTCCTGTGTTCTTAAATGTTTGGAATTCACATTATTGTTGCAAATAAAATCACCAAATATAGTCCTATCTGGTTCAGTGTGCAACTCCTCTGTAAAGCAAACACGAATTTCTCATCTCCAAGTCTACTTTTTTATTTTATGATAAGAAATATAACATTACATTTCAACATAACCAGGTAACATGAGTAAGTGTTGCATCACATTCTTTCCAGTGCTTTGGTGTGTCCAAAAAGTAATAAGCCAAAGGCATTTTAGAGCTACTGAAAAAGTATAAATCTTCTCTGCCACTGTAGGAATTCTCCACACAGTATGAATAAAGCTGTAGTTCAATTAAATCAATAGAATTATTACTACTGATCTCATTAGAGCCATGAATATGTGTTTGACCTGCTCCTGGCAAAGACAAATAAAAACAACACAAAAACAACCACAACAATATCAAAGAAAAAGTCTTTAAAAATATAATCTGGGGCACATTCACGCCATGCTAAACAAAAGCAACTTCTTCTGATTTAAAATAAAATTCAGTTGTCTATCATTTAATTGTAAAACCTGATACAAGCACTCTTTAGCTTATATGCTTTCAGACTGCTAATACAAATCTACTGTCAGCTTGGAACTGCTAAGGTTAGTTTGTGTTATGGCAGTGCCTGTGTCTTTGAAAACAATTGTATTTTCATTGTGTCATGACCAGTAAGATGAGTCACATTCATAGAACCAACTGAGTTTACACCACCACACTACACAACAAACAAAACAAAACAAAACAAGTGGTGGTCCAGCAGTTTGAAACAGGACCTTGGAGCTGGGGAGGTTACGCTCCTTTCAGACTGTAGAAAACATTATGAGTTCAATAGATTATTTTTTTTTTTGCAAGTTCCTTGGCCTTACAGTACTGCTGCACCAATACAGACCTGTCCTGATGACTCTTCTACTTTGATTTAAATTAACATGGAATAGTTGGCAATGCACACAAAACCAAAAAGAAATGGCACTATATAATTTAAACCAAAAATACCAATAATACTAAGAGCTATGTGTGGCTCCATCACTGCCTCCCGTTATAGCACGTGAGATGCATAGCATAAAAACTATGTGAGATCTCAGGGACAGTGTAGTGCACAATGCAAGTAAGAATGGAGGGACCACTCCACTGCTACATACCAGTTAAATTTAGACACTTACTACATAATTTTGGAAAACATATAATGTTTAGTAATAAACCCCAACTTTCATTAAGGGGATTATTGTATTTTCTATCTCTGCATCTACTGCTTAGCATCAGCAAGGGAAATAAAATTAGCATTATGAGAAGATTGCCTCTCTTTAGTTGCACTGGTAATTAAGTATGGAAAAAAAAAAAAAAGAGTATATTAATTTTTTAGAGTTATTTTTAATAATTTTTCCTGATTGGCTACCATCAGTTCTCTCACTAGTGATGTTTTGACATACCAGAAAGTGACAGCAGATGCAAAGAAATACAGACAGAAACCGGAATTCTCCTTTCCTATATTAACATCTTGGAAAAGAACAGGTGTTCCCATAGAGCCATCTGCATCTCACCTTTCTAAAACTCCTCAATACCCTGTACCTTTAAGGCCTTTGAAAGATATGTGATTCTGTGGACATCACAAGAAATCTTCTCTTACAAGGATTCTCACTGAATGGCTGCACTCATGCAAGTGCCACTTTGCAGCTATAAGGACTGCTAGAAAAGACTCATAGAAGCATTTCTAAATTTTCAAGAGGTTATCAAACAGAAAAACAAACAAGCAAACAAAAACCATTAGAGGGTAGGTGGTAGGTGTAGAGCAGACAACATTTCATTGAGAAGTTACTGACCCAAAGAGCAGGAAAGACTTCTTAAATGGTTTTATTTTATTGTTCTTATTTCCTCAAAAACAAAACAGAACACACATTACAAACAGGCATTAACCATCTAGAGACAAGTAGAAGAAATGTGAGCATTACAACATTTTTAAAATGCAGGCAAAAATACAGGAGCTTCTAGGGCAATACATCTGAACTCTCTCTAAAAATGGACAGTGAAACTTTCATAGGACTTAAATTGTTATTTACTTTGTGCAAAATCCACCTTGCTGCTGGGACAATCACTACCCTTTTAAGCACAGCAGCATGGCTGAAATTTGTGAAAATCTCTTAAAGAATAAAGGAAAATGTGGAACTGGGAAGTTCTGATTTGGAGAGAATTCTTTTAAGAGCAGTAGCTTACCTTTACATAGTGATAGAAGTACTGAATAATCACAAAAGTTTAAACAACTTCCTATTAACTCCTGAATGCAGTATAGATCAGATTCACTCTTCCTAGCATGGCATAATGCAAAAAGTACCTGCAAGAGTGAATTCATCACACTGAAAAATAACACTGCCATCTGTGCTCCCTCAGGGCTTCAGCTTTCATTTGATGCCAGAGACCCCATGACAGCCTTGCTGGCAGAGGTTGTCTCGTGGAGGTGATGAATGAATACATTTCCCAGCTTCCCGTGCTAAACTCTGTCTGCAGCCCCCCGATGGGTGTATCTCCAGGTTGTGCCAGCTGCTGCTGACTGCTATGTCCACCTCCAGCTGAGACTACACCTTCCAGCATCTCTCCTACTTGCTTCACCCAGCTGGTACTTCACATCCTACATTTCCCTCTGCTACTTAACTCTACAGCAGAGGTGATATTAACAGACTACAGAGACTCATCCAATGTTTCTCCAGAGATTGCAACCCATAATTCACCAGTCCTTGATATAAACCAAGAGCTGTACATGAGTCAAATCATAACCTAATTCATGTGTTCCATATAATAAATGTGCCAGGCACAAAGGTGGTAGCCAGTAGCTCATAGATTTGAATACCAGCTTTGATGTCTTGGAACTTCCAGAGGTTTTGGAAGTGGCTTCCAAGTGAGTACCCATGGAAGCTGGATACCTATGTTTAGACATATAAAAAATCCTATTTAATTCTCTGTAATGAAGGATTTCTGCAGAAAGATAGAGGCCAAAAGTCAAGGCCAAAAGCACAAGTGAATGCCAGAAGTTTGCAGAGTTTGGCATGAAAATCCATGTGCAACAGTCCTCGCCTTATTCTTTCTTCCTCAGTTTCCCTGTCTATAAAATGCAGATCCTGAATGAAGCTTGTAGTACCACTATTTTTTATTTATTTATTTATTTATTTATTTAAACAGGGAATATTATCCTATTATCCACATATCCACAGCAAAAGTTAGTATTATTGGTTTTGCCATTAGCTCCCAGGCTGATTTAACTGCAGCATTGAACACTTTAACTTGGACTCTCAGATCAGATCTCTACATTTAAACATTCATTTTCCACCTCTGGTGACTGAACAAGTAGACTGATTTCAGCATAGAAGGTTACCAGTCCTTAGACAGGTTGCAGGACCAGCTCACATACCCACTGAGTATTGTTTGGACAAGCAAATAAAATAGCATTATTTCACATTCATATTGTGTTTAGTTTAGTAAAGCCTAAACGCAGTCTTCCTCTTTAAACCATAACTCTATTTCCGTATTAAAGTTAACACTTCAGAAACAGTGTTCTCATCCAGTATGAACACTTCATAATTACACTTTTCTAAAAAACTGTAATAAACTTTATTTAAGCAAGTGCTTCCCATTTTATTGCCAACCCCAAACATTGTTCATTTGCAAGCACAAAGTGTCCTCTTGACACGATAATGAAAGTGCATTCATACATGTCAGCTGGAGCAATTATGTACTTCAGATGAATAGGCAACAAGTATTATTCAGTCTTTTCTGCTGACATTTCTCAAACATGACATGCATATTAAAATTAGCATTTAAGGTGTGAAGAGTTCACTAACTGCAAATTTCCCAAAGCTCTCAGAATTTGGACAAGAAAGAGAACATGCAAAGTGTGTTTGTGTTTTTCTTTTTAAACAGGGCATCTCTTGTATAACGTGTTCAGACATCTGCTTTTGCTCAGTTACCTCTCCAATACCGCATATAGGAAGAAACAAAGAAAGAATCAGAAAAGGACCCTGAGCCAGTATAAAGATATACCAGAGTGTCAAGTTGGTCTCAGTCTACTGGGCACACAGGATGAATCTACTTTCCTTTCTATTGAGCAATCTGTATTTACTGAGCAACCAAACCTGATCTTCAGCAAAGTACATTGTCTGGGATTGTAGCCCCTGCAATTCAGGCTTGGATAGGAACTCCTGGATGTCTCTGGAGAGCATACTTCATCGCACTCCTTGGAGAACAGTTTGTTGGTATAATGCTGATCTACTAGAAGATCTAAGAAATAAATAAATAAAATTACTTTGGAACTGGACTTTAAAGGACCCTTTTATTCCTTCCACTCCTGAGATGCCTCTGGGGATGAAACATATTTCATCCCCAGAAGAGTCCCAGAAGGAAACTTTGAAATTTGGGTGGTTTGTTTCCTTTCAATTAGCTTTTCATTCCTTTTTTTTTTCCCCGTTTCACGAACCCTCAAGAAAAAAGTCAAAGTGAATGGAAAATCAGTGTTTCCTTGAACAACAGCAAAAAAGAAAATAAAAAATAAATGAAATGAAATGAAATGAAATAATAAAATAATAAAATAAATAAAACCCAGCAAGTAGAACCCCAGCTGGAATGCTTTAGCTGGAACTTACAGATGCAGAATCTGTTGCCCCAGGACCCTGTTTTCCCACTTGGCAGTTGACTAATGGTACCTTTGACTTTCTCTTTCACAGATCTACTACAAGGATCACCCATCATCTACAAAGCACTAGGAAAACCTGAGGTGAGATGTATAGGAAAATTGCCGGTCTTCTATTCAGTGCACATTGTATGACATATGAGGTTGTGTTTGCTACCAAAATGTATTCTCACAGGACAGAACGGAATAGCAGGCAGTAGATCTTAGAAATACTTATCTCTGCTTCATCTTCACCATCCTCTAGACCCAAACAAAACAAAGTAACCCAACAAATTTCAGTGTCTTGCTTACAACGTCTAGAATACCACTGTGAATTAAGAACTGGTTTATCTTCATTTCAAGAAGCAAAGAAACAGGGATTCATTTTGTAACAGGTCCCGATAACAAGTTCAACCATTATCCATTACAGACCTGCTATTGTACATGCATCTTCAAGAAGCTTAAGACAGTCCAAATTTGTGGTACAGGGTTAGTAAAACATCTTATGGATATAGCAGTTGAGGCTCAAAAGCATTAGAAGAAACAAAAGCTTAAAATAATTCACACAGAACAGTGTTATGGCAAGAATAGCTGGTTGAATGAAAGCGAGGTAAGAAATCTGAGGTGACAAAGAAAAGATAATAAACCAGATACAAAAGTCATTACTCTGGTAAATCTACATATATACCAACAGAAGCACAAAGGATATATAAGCAGCCAGGCTTAGTCATAAACTACAGCCCTGCTCTACCACACAGACTGACTTCTGATACTTCCTGCACTGAAGTAATCCCATACACATGCAGCAGGTTTAATGCTTCCTAGACCCCCGTGGTTTTAGGACATGTGTGGAAACATCCTAGAGAAGCTGCTGCTCCTAAATCAACTCATGTGGCAGAGTCCTTCTGCCCTCTTTTTTCTGAGGTAACTTGGGAGCAACCAGAAAGTGAACACAAAGGTCCAGGTCAAAGAACATTTTTTTACCTCAAAGACAGCAAGCTTCAGTATTGACATAACTTTTTCTTTCTGCTTGTGGAACCAAACTTTGCAAATTGCATTGCAGGTTAACATGCAAAAACAAAAGCAAAACAAACAAACAAAAAAGCTTAAAATTCAATGCTTTCTTTCTTCTATGGGAACTCCAGAGACACAAGCAATGGTTTATTGGAAATAAGTCATTAAGCCAAACATCTAAGGACAGAAATAATCTACAAAACTCCTGACTTTTTATGAGCTCATTTACAAGATTTGGCTTTGGAACAATATTATAGACTTTTTAGTGTTGTCTACAATTACTGTCATCAAAATCATTGTGAGAAGCAAAAGAATGAGAAAAGGCACAAGAAAGACACCCCCCCCCCCAAACCACGAAATATAAACCACCACACACACCACCGCCCTGCGTAAAATAATTACGTATATGTCAGGGAATTAACCTTATCTTTCCAATTCTATAATATCCTAAGTTTTTCAAGTACAAATGGAAGGAAAAAAGTGATAGAGCAAATTGGAGGGATACAAAAAGAAATGTCACCGATTTTACAGTATAGATATTACAAGTCTGTAGGTCAGATATTATATATGAAATTTAGACTGATCCAATAGAAACTTCTTGATAGATGTTACACAAGGCACAACAGAGATGGGTAATTTATTTCCAGTATGTCCTACTTTGAAGAAAGGAGCTCTACTTGATCTTATATACTAGAATGAAGTATTATTTGCCTGAGCTACAAGGCCATTGGGTACCTACACTTTATGTGTGCCCACATGAAAAACAGATCACAAGTATCCACTAGCAGTGATTTGTTGTTGTCTTTCCACACCACACACTGCTGGATAGCAAAGTGTACCTACTACAATACATACATAAAAAAATAATGGCTCCCTGAGTGTATTTATTTACATCCACTGCAAATGAACCGTAGGTTTGTCACAACACTACCTGTACCTTACTATCACTGTACCAATTCTCAGCTATCAGCCAGAATAATTTTTTTAAGTTGTTAGAAGCACAGTCAGATCTGACTTAGCCACTGCGTCATCCAAACACTCCATGGAAGAAAAGCTTTTAATGGAGTTTTACAAAAGACAAAAAGCAAGTACCAAAAGAAATGAAAGCTCAGTCTGCACGTATTGTTTTGTTTTCTACTTCCAAGTAAATATTTGTGCTACTACAGAATGGCTTGTCTATAAGCCAAATTCCCCTGTTTATCAATAGGTCAGCTCTCTGTACACCAAGCCACAATGCAGTGTTCCCTGGTGCAGTCTTTCAAGTGACCTTAACCTGATGTGGAGATGGCATGCATAGAACAGAGAATTTTATCTCCTTGAGAGCTCAGTGCTTGAACGGTTTACAAAAAGCAGTCTCATGGCACTTCCAAATGATACTGCACTTAATAGGTTTGTGATCGGAATCATTTTTCACTAGGGACATAGATTTCTTCTTAGTTTTGTGACTTTTGCTATGCTAGAGACTCCTGACAGTGTTGTCTTTTCAATTAAGGTTGTTGTATTTTAAAACATATTTCTTACCTGGCCAACTTACCCGTAGATGTACAGTCATGTTTGTGGAGAGGAAATCTTAAGTTTTTGGCAGTATATTCTTATTTCATTTTAATGACTAAACATGAGAGTATGCTGATAGAAAATAACATCATGTATTTACAGGCATTAAATAACATAAAATTAGATACACTAATATAACAGCAAACTTGAGTGTTCTCTTCTCCCATACAGGTGAACACTACAAGATCCAGCAAGTCTTAAGCTTTATATACTGCAAGAGTCATCAATTCAAAGCACATCAGAACCTAAAATTATTGTTTGTAATATAACTCAAGGATTCCTTCTCATGCACTATGTAGTATATCTTCAGTGAAACCTGTGAATCTAGGACATTCCAGAATGCCATGCACATGCAGCACAGGTAAACGACAAGGTTAGCTCACTTCACCACAAGAATAAGAGCTTTGCTGCATGTACTCACACCATAGCGGATGGAAGGTCTGCAGGACATGCTCAGAGCACACCAACTACTTACCAAGAAAAACAGAAGACATTTGAGCTTGACAGCTCCAAGGTTTCCAGAATTTCCCTAACCTATAGCCACAGAAAAACAGTATAGACTAGGCTGTGAGATTATCAGGAACCCTGGACAAATATTGTATTACTAAAAATCCCCTTTTGGCATAATTTCTTGCAAAGATAACTTGTCTGGGAAAGCCAGCAGAATGCTAGCCTGACAAGGCCTGTCTGTTAGAACTAATGAATAAGATGAACACAAGACAATTGAAAACACAGTACAAATAATAAAAAAAAATCAAACTACTGCATGCAGTTCTGCCATTAACATCAAAAGCACACAACATAAAGACAGTTCCCATTAAAGAAATCAGAGCTGTTATGCAGTTCTCCAAAGATGGGCCATGTGGATGAGGTAGAGCAGAAAGTCCTTTCTCTGAGAAGCTAAGTTGCAATAGAGCACAATAAATAAATAAATAAACAAACAAACAAATAAATAAATAAATAGTAATCTATGCATCCATAGAGTTATTCAGATCATCAGTCAAAACTTAAGATTTCTTCACAGAAATTGACAGAATGCAGTCATTGATTTTGTTAAGCAGAGTAATTCCTGTATAAGTGTCATGTCTGTTAACTTAAGATATTCATGTTTTCAGCTGAGGCTGTGATGTAAACTAGGGGAGAGAATACAAGGAATTGATACTTAAAACTGCATTAATACAATTAAATTGAATTAATAATGTGAAAGCATACAAAGCTTTCATTCAAAAATTCAGAAGAGAAGAAATAGCTACAGCTTCTCTTAGAATTTTTATTAACCCTATTTCATTCTTAACATCATTTCTTTACATTTCATCAAATGGTATAAAATGCAGATAAAAGCAGACAGACCTTTCCAATAATCCAGCTAGCCCTGAGCTGCAGTATTTTACGAAGACTTGTCCCTGAAGAAATCCTTAGCTTTTCTTTCCCCCACCCTGTTTTTCAAAATCCTTTATGCTCAGCTCAGTAAAAGGCAAAGGATCACTGATCAGAGCAAACACTGCTGTAGTTGTATGGAAGACGTTGATGGTAAAATATGGTTCACTTGTTGAAGTATATTGAGATGGGACAGCAGGAAATGAGAAATGTTCCACCTGTCTGTTTCTTGAATCACTTGGCTCTTCACAAAGCTTTCTTCATGACTTCTTTATTATGTTGTTCTTTTTGCCTTTGTATTCCCCAGTGGAGAGACATTTCTAGGTTCATTTCAGTAAAGTCAAAATAATTGAATCAAAACCAAGAACAAAGTATTACAAGAGCTGTGTCTTGACAAATTTATTATTAGAGTAATTGGTAAGAGTTTGTAGATTTCCCAGTAGACCCCTCAAGTTCAAAAACCAAACACAAGGCATATAGAAAAATACACACCATAATATTAATACTTTCTTCACCTTTCCCAGTCACTCACCCTTATCATATATAAATCTACACAGAATGGACTGGAGTAGATGCTTATTGTTTAACATTGTTACCAAATCAATTATTCTACCCTAAAACCTGTCTTCAACCACTGTAAATCAGAAATGATTCCACTAAAAGCAGCAGTGCCACACTCCTGCAAAACTGAGAAAGGAGAAACAGGATTTCTGCCTTGAAAAAGTTAAGGCATGCATATACGATGCTTAAATTGCATTCTTTCATATATATAGCTTTTACAAAAGTTAATGGAAGTCCATTTTCAGATCTGTTGGTAAAATGTAATGTAGAACACCTTTTACACAATTGCTTGATGTACACTGACAAACTGTGGGTCTTGGAAATGACATGAGTAAACTCATTGCCAGTTTCAACAGCTACAAAGAAACAGAGTAATATTTAATGATATCTGTGCACTTGATTATATTTACTTTTAAAACCTATAATCCCATTCAAGATGGTAAAGATCCCAATTCGCAACATCTTGTTGAAAATAGCAAAAGGTTTAAACAAGATTCCCTATTTAATTTAGTGTCATATATCAGAAGCCTTGTAGGAATTTCTTCAACGTGCTCTAGTACTAAGACAACGTAAGTTTGGTATATCAAACAAATTTGTTATACATGGTCAAAATTTACTAGGTTAGCAGTCTAAATTTAGGATATTGGCCTGTAGCAGATTTTAGTTAAAACTAATGTGCAATACAATTCTATGTTTCCAAGAAAATCATAGATGAATAGTCCAAAACATACATAATTCACAATCTATCGAAGGATTG
The DNA here is from genome assembly GCF_009819795.1 of Aythya fuligula. Lineage (NCBI taxonomy): Eukaryota > Metazoa > Chordata > Aves > Anseriformes > Anatidae > Aythya > Aythya fuligula. The sequence continues at coordinate 332,728 of NC_045569.1, read as the reverse complement.
TTTTTAGCCGCCTAGTACCATATTTCTAAGACAGCCCTCAAATTTGCCCTTCAAGGACTGGGAAAGGCATTATGTTTTCAAAGAAATTTGCTCACAATATTTGAAATGAATATTAATATGTTATTTCTAAATTTGAAGGAGGGATACAATTTTCATTTAACTATTTTTCTGCATAATGACAGTTTAATTTGTGGCTTATTGTTGTGGTTTAACCCACTCGGAAGCTAAACACCACACAGCCGTTCGCTTGCCCTCCCCCATTCCTCTCTGGGATGGGGGACAGAAACGAGAAAACTGAAGCCTGTGGGTTGAGATAGAGACAGTTTATTAAGACAGGAAAAATAATAATAATAATAATAAATAAATAAATAGTGCTACTACTAATAATGTGTATGAAACAAGTGATGCACAATGCAATTGCTCACCACCCGCTGACCAATGCCTATCCCCGACCAGCCGGTGCCCCCACCCTGGCTAGCCACCCCTAAATATTGTTTAGCATGATGTCAGATGGTATGGAATACCCCTGTGGCCAGTTTGGGTCAGCTGTCCTGGGTCTTTGCCCTCCCAGCTCCTGCTGCACCCCCAGCCTGCCCACTGGCAGGACAGAGCAAGAAGCTGAAACATCCTTGGCTTGGTGTAAGCAAGCAAGCAACAACCAAAACATCAGCATATTATCAGCACTCTTCTAATCCTAATCCGAAACATAGCACCCTACCAGCTACTAGGAGGGTAATTAACTCTATCCTAACTGAAACCAGGACACTTATGCATGTAGTTTTATTCATTTTATCCACTAAATGCCTTTCGCATGCAGATTGAAACAGAACAGTCTTTTGAAATACATGTAGTTTATATAGGGGTGTAATGACTTAGTCTGACTACTTGGCTTTAGCAGCCTAAATAATAACACATGCCTAGGCAAGCTGTACAACCTACTGGCAGAGTGATAATTTATGCCTACTCTATTCTTTTGTGTCTTGTTCTGGGACCTCTACAGTATACAGTGCTTTATAGCACATTTTAAAAGGTAAAAAAAAGGTAATAAAAATGCATAAAAGATAATGGGAAAAAATACTGGCAATATTTATGAAAATTGATCACATGGATAACAGATTTTCCCAGTAGATTCATTGTTAAGGGAATGGATTCTGTAATTATGGGAGATTCTCACTCTAGGCTTTCAAAAGGAATATTTAGGCATTAGTATGGTGCTACTATGAAAAGTTCAAACTCAGTCTTAAAATAGATAAAGAAATATATTCCCTATACAAATAGAAAGAGATTGAGATTATCATACCATTCATAGATGAAACAAGATCTGAAATATTAGATTGTCTGCAATGTTAACTACTCACTTTCAAGCAAGAGAAACTTAATCCAGAACTGAAACCGTGTCTTAAAGTATTGTATGACCTACCCTAAAAGAGAAAATTAAAATAGACGGAAAAAAGAAAAAAGAAAAAAAAAGAAAAAGAAAAAAAAAACAACTCTCTGTAAATACGTTATTGGGACCAAAGAAAAGGAAGGGAAATTCCAGGGAAGAACTATTTAAATTATAAAACAATACCAGTGTAAGTAGCTTTATGTTGGACGTGCTCAAGAGTTACAGGGGAATAATTGTACTTCCAGCCCCATACCATATACAACCCACATCTTCCTCCCAGTTCATGAGCAATAAAAGCCACAAATAATAAATTGTTTTTATTTTTATGTAATTAAATTGAGGAAGAAATTTAACTTAACACAATGCTGATTTGAATGATAAAAAGCCCATGGTGGTGATACTCATATTTAATAAAAAAATAAAGTGTGTCAAGCTCTCCTTTTTAGTTCAGTTTATATTTATTTGTTTGCACATAAACGTATAAACAGAGATATGGTTGCAAAGAGGAAAGTTTAAATTGAAGAACGTGAGAACTGTTGCTCTATATAATTGGTTTATCACAAATGTATGTTTATCCTAAATGTGACTCCAAAAATGGGGAGTTTAAGCTTCTTAATTACAGCCCTTTCACCACTCAGAATTCAAAGCTTTGTTTCTTTAATTTTAAGCTGACTGTAAATGTATCATCTGGAGACTGAACTCTCTGCTTTGGGGCTTATTGAATTCTGACACCTCCTTTCTCATAGCAACACAGCATTCATGGCACATCTTGACTTCACTCCTTTTTAGTTATAAAATGCCATTCAGCATTGCCTTTTGCAAACTATAATTATAACAATCTTTCTAGCCCTTTGGCTGACAAGCAACATTACAGGTCTGTCAGGTTTCTGGTGATAATGTCTTACTCTACAATGCCATACGAAAAACTGTCCTTTGAGGATCAGAAGTGTACAATATGCACTGCTTCAATGTGTAAAGATAAGATTAAACTACAAGGAAGGCAATTAAATGCTTAGATCATATTAATAAAAGCATTTCCTGTGTTTACCCTGGTGTTATCATTGCCTACAACATTGAGCAGCATATTTGTTTTGCTGACTAAAACAAGACCTGAAAACTCAAAAAGGGATTAAGGAACTGTTTTTCAAAGAATGAAGCCCAAACTACTATTTTTAACCTTGAGTAATGAAAAATTTCACATTTAAGAGACAAGGAAAACAGTTAATCTGTCTACAAACATATCAGCATAGATTAATCTCATTTGAACTTCGTGGTTTCCAATAAAATCTGCAACCTCACTTTATAGTATTAATGGTTTATTATTTATCTTCATTAAATCATATTAACTTATCTATACAAATCTTATTTATTTATCTCCCTTTGGCCACTCCACCCTATAATTAACCAACAGAGACACTGCGTGATGGAATCAGAACCTCTCCATGCTTAGTAATTTTGTTTAGTGCTAACCAAATTAAAATTTATACAATATCATTGCCCAGAGGACACAGCCAGAAATGGTGCTATACTTTACCTGGCACTGCTCAAATGTAGAGACTGTTATGGCTCCTGCTTTTAAGATTCAAGGAATCAATCTTTGTGACCTCTAATACCTGTGATTTTAGTCATGTAAATTCCAAAGCAACAGAGGCAAGAAATTAGCTGGAACTCTCTTGACTTAAAAGTTTGAAGATTTTTGATTTAGTAGCCATGGGCATGTTGCCTAGTAATATTTCAGAAAAGAAATGAGAGACTCTGGAAAAAAAGCAGTTCAACATACTGGGGATAAAACTATTCAAAGGAGCTGCAGAAACCTGAAAGACTTACATACTGTTGCACAGAGCTAACCAACTGTAACTTTATCATATGCAAAGACAGCATGGCAAATGAGAAATATCTTCAAATACTCCACATGTTAAAGCAGAGAAGGCAGAGCATCTTTGCTCTCAATAGCAGGACAGACTCTGCAGCTAAGTCTGTGCTGGTCTTTCCAGCATAGCACTTCTGTTTCTGAGCATCAGTCACAGTACTGAAAAAAGCTGATGATTTACAGAAAGGTGGCCTGTCTCAGGAAACAAAGACCTATCTGTTTTCCATATTTTTTCCCCCAGTGATTAGCACAACAAACTTTGTTACTTATTGTGGTGCAAATAATACCAAGAATAATTAATAACCACAACAGATGTGTTTAGGAAATATTTAAGCCTGTAAATTAATCTCTAAGGGAAGTGTAGTCCACTGCTTGAGATATTGAAAAGTACCCTGAAAAAAAGACAAGATGTTCTGTTGGGAATAGGTCTATATTTACAGGAACATCAATTAGATTATCTATTAAGGCTGTTTCACGTCCAGTAGATAAATCAATTCACATGAAAGATAAAAATGAGAATTTTACTAAATCTTAGAGTGCTTTATAAGTGTTTCTGATGAACTATTAATACCATCTTAAAGCAAAAACACTTTTGGGGGAGGGTTGTTTTTTTTTGTGTGTGTGTGTGTGTGTGTTTCTTTGCTTTTAGTAATAGAAAATGGAATATATATTCAAAAGACTATACTAAATTTCTTTTGTATTATGTAGAATGAGGTAAGGGGGAAGAAAAATGATTACAGGCCAAAACATCCTGGAATGCAATATGTAGTTTTGCCAGACACTTAAAACCAAGTTATTACATACATATAGGTACAATTGTTTTCAATGTGATATAAAAAGAAGCACGATATTGTTACAGAAATGCATAAATATTAAAACCTCAATCTTACAAGAAAGAATTCCTATTTGTTATTAGAAATATATATATATATATAAACACAATATACTGTTCCTTTATCACACAATGAAATTAAAGCTTCAACATTGTAAGCAGTTGGCATACTTACTAGGAAGTTTGTAACATTTTAAAGTCAGAGTTCTGCCCATCTTGCAGGTTTTCTACACTTAATGCAAGCTGTATTTTTTTTCCTCTTTTGTTCCCTAGAATCATAGAGAAGTGTTTCCCAAGTAGTTACCTGCTGACAAACAATTACATTCAATTGTGTAATAGCGGAAACCTGGAAGACTATTCCTGCATAAAAAGCAAGATTTTAAATTGTTGCTTTTGCTGCAAGATTTTTAAAATATTGCACATAAATCCATATATACAATTACAGCCACAGTGTGGCCATATGATAACTTGATTAAAACTTTGATTAAAGGAATTAAAACAATCAAACTTTAAGTGAGAGAGACTGAATGGGATACCTTCATCACATTCCCATTTCCATATGTCAGGTGCCAGAGCTCTGCCAAGGCCATGTAGTGCTCTAACACACCAACCACATCCCCATTAAAATTAGCATAGAATGGTTTAGGTTGGAAGGGACCTTAAGTATCATCCACTTCCACACACACACAAACCTGCCATGGGCAGGGACACCTTCCACTAGACCAGCTTGCTCAAGGTCCCATCCAACCTCGTGCTGAACATTTCCAGGGATGGGGCATCCACAGCTTCTCTGGGCAACCTATGTCAGTGTCTCACCACTCTGATAGTAAAGAACTTTTTCCTAAAATCTAATCTAAACCTCCCTCTTTTAGTTAAAAAACATTACCCCTTGCCCTATTGCTATACACGCTGGTAAAGTGTCTCTCCCTACCTTTTTTGTATGCCCACTTTAAGTTTTGCAAGGCCACAATAAGGTCACCTTAGAGACTTTTGTAGGCTAATAAACACCAGTTCCCTGAACCTGTCTTCGCAGGAGATCTGTTCCCCAAATCTCTTAACCTACAACACAGAGAAGAAACCTTCATGAGCTTGAAAAGCCAACAGACGCTACAGAATGTGTAACTGCTAATGTGCTTACATACTCTTGTTGCAGAATTTACTTGCAAAACTAGATTTTCACAGTTTTCCAACAAAACAGGACTGTACACTATGCCTACTGAAGAAACACTGTAAGTTCAGCCTACTCTGCCAACTAAGCTCACATTCTGAAACTTTAAGTGCCTCAAAAATTGAACTTGGCAAATATAATTCCTTAGGTTTGTCACATGCAAAGAAGAGCTATAATGTACACCAACCTAAACCAACAGTTGATGTGGCTGTTCAGTTTCTGGTAGTGACTTTAACTTGCTTTGTTACAGGTATTAGATTAAAGAGAGATCTCTGATGCAGAAATTCTAGGGCTCTTTTGTGTAGTTATACAACAGTCATTATTGGAGATAAGCCTGACATGGATTATTACAGAAAACTGAGAAAGCAGCCTTACTTTTCTTCTGCCACAAGCTCTGTTTAATCTCTACCCTCTCTGCTGAAATTGAAGGAAGATATTTCAGATATTAAAGACACTTAACTTGATTCTCACAGTTAATGCAAGAACCAATTTATAAACATTCGTCAGATGAGCTAGTAGCGATGGTCCAGATACATGGCAGGAAACAATCTGTGTCTCCAAACAAACAGGAAAATTAGGGCTTCTCAAGTGAAGTTGGGACCTAGAAGACTTGTGCTTAGCATGAACATCAGCATGATTGCACTGCACAGATCTCATTGCATGGATCATATACCACCCACTTGATTAATCAGGAAAATTGAAATTGTGATGGTTGCACTTTAGTATCTCACATTAAAAAATAATATATATTTTTTTTAAAAAAAAGGAAAGAAAGGAAACATGAGGACTATGAGAACTATCATGGGCAACTCCAGCAGGTTGCAAGAGCTCACTCAAAGGGAAAGGTCACATGGGAATGAGAAACTGCTTCCAAAAGAATCTACAAAATAGGGTTAACCAAAAGTTTACATGTCCAGTGACGCAGTCATGAAGCTGTTTAAGCAGCTACATATCCTGGAAGCATCCTGTAATGTTGTTTGAGCAGTCATAAAAAAAATAATTAAACAGTACAGTAGTACATCAATCTATAAAGCATCAATGAACACTCCATATTAGCACTTTTTCCTGTGATATCTAAAAATCAGTTTCAGGAGCAGAAAGAGGTCACTGCCTGGGAATTATTGTTGAGAGCAAGGCTGTTTCTTGCAGTTTGCTCAGGAAGCCTAAATACTTACAGAAGAATAACTGTGGAAAGAAAATTAAAATCTAAATATTTGTATCATGCAAACAGAAGCCAGAAGTCTTTCCTTTGAAGCTCAACAAGCCCTTAACCATGTTTCCTGGTTTCTGGGATGCTTTTAAAAAGCATTCACTGCTACTTTCAGCTGTGTTTTTTATTTAAAAGGAGTAATTCAGAGTCTTCCAGTTTTCATTTGAATATTAACTTTGAAATGAAAATTGATCATAGAGTTTGTAAGGCTGACAAGATTAGGTTTCCTGAAAATTATTGTGTATTCATGGCTTCTCTCAATTCCTGTTAACTTAAGTTGTCTATTCAAGTTCAGAGGAAGGAGGTTAAAAAATAATCTCCATTGGCTCTCCCCAGTATTTAAGTGTCATTTAAGAATGTCTGATTGGAATGACTGTAACTGAGATTAGTCCACTACTGACAAGAAATAAAATGAAAAGGGCAAGTTGTTCAGGAATATAAAGGAGACGTGCCAGAAAGTATTTTCCTTGTTTGTACACAGAGCAGCACAGACTCTTCTATGCACTGATGTAGTGAATCTGTGAGAATTACTATACCAAACAATACTTTTTAGATCAATTCTGCTCTCATTCACAACCTACATTTAGGACAAGGGTTTGTTCCATTGCTTTTAAAATTGTTTTCTTTATAAATTTTAGAAGTGGCTGCACATGCAAGCCTCTCATAAGGAAAGATTTGTATGAGTAGTTCCAGTCACCAACTTGGAAGTTTCCCCCCATGATGAAATAAGAAACACATCATGTAACATATGACTACATTTATATACCATAGAGCCTGAACAAATAAGTTGTTAATTTTGTTAATTATTCTCTTGCTTCCATTTTTTGTGGGGAGGCAAATGTTCTGTCAGCCATTATCTTGAGAAAAATTGTAATTGATGGGTTCATTTTCATTTATGCCTAAGGAATTTTTACATTATTGTAAGATGGAAAATATTAGATAATTAACATTGGTGATAAAACAGCATTCACACTGATTATCCTGTTCCACATATATGCTTAATTGTCAACATTGCAATAGCTTTAACTGCAAATAGACGTCGTTCATTAGCCAACCAGACCACTCAATGAGAAAAACACAGACATTTTAGCTGTTATTTGGAGGATGAGATGAGCATAATTATCATTTAAATAGGCAGTTTTACTTTTCTTATCCACTTGGATCCTCCCACCCCACTCAAAACCCTGCCTGCTCCCCATGTATTTGTTTCCAATATTTGGGCCAAGGAAACAATATTGCTCACAATAGCAATGAAAATGAATTCTTCCAATGCACTGTCAATCCAGAACTGCCATAATATTTTGTAAAGATACAAAATAAAATATATTAATTTCCACTTTTAGAACAAAGGAAACAAGCACCAAGAGAAGAAATTTTGCCAGATGGCTAACAGTGTATATCCTGAGCTACTGGACAAATCTTACTAAAGAGGGCTGAAGGAGGGAGAAAATACTCCACCCAGGTATACATACAAATGAAACCTTTCCTACACATCTCATGTGTGCCTAAAGCAGAATAGGGAGATGGGGTATCTCTACTGCACTGTTCCTTCTGCCTTGATCCTGGTTACTAATGTCAAAGCAAAAAAAAATCAAATCTATAGAGCTCCCTATGATCCTTTTGTGCACATACTTTCTGGTGGTACAGCCTTTTCACCAATAAGATAGGTGACAAATAAAGGGAATCGTTTGGCAGAGAAGCTGACAAAGGATTTCCATCTTTAGTACCTGTTTCTATTGGATCTCCCCCAGACAGATGAATGCTGCCTGTTTTTGACAGCATTTCCTTTATTGTAGGATCCCCTTCAGGTATTAGGAGTCTGACCTGACTCCAGTGACCTGGATAGTCCCAACAGAAGCTGAGTCAGTCTCCTGAACACAAAACAGTTTTGCCCCTGTGCATCTAGTCCTAGGCCCTCAACATGTTCAGTTTAATGACAGAATTATATTCCAAGCTATCGAGCATTTGTGTTCACTCAAGCTAGAGTTTCAGCCTGCTCTATCTATCACCAGTGTTATTTCCCTGGATGGTTGTTTCATATTTTATTAGAAATGACAGCTCTATTATTACTAAGAAAAAAAATTTATATCATGAAAGAAAAATACAGCTATGAGCTTCAAGATCCAGGTGCTGAAGGATGTGAAAGTTTTATCTGGTGACACACAGGAAACGGCTGGATCTGTAAAATATTTTCTACTTGAATGGTTTATTAAAACTGACACTGGTACAACAATTACTACCAATTATTTTATCAAGAGTGTCGATTCCATTCATAGTGAGAAAGTTCGTAGCGAAAAACATAACTAGAACTTAAAAGTAGCTAAAGACCACTTTACTAGGGGGTCACTTGGGTGTTCAAGAAATTGGTAAGGATACATGAAATTTTTTCTCTCCAGATTACTATCTCAAATTCATCCCTGATACGAATCATGGAAATAAACAGTAACGTATTTTATTGTAGCTTATGTGAAATTAGTTCATAGGTCAGGACCTCCAGTGCTCATATGTCCTTATCAAAACTCAGCAATTTATCTGCTACTTGTCAGCAGATTCTAATAATTACTTCTCAAGAAAAAAAAAAATGTAATCCCTTGTTGAAATGCAATGGGATAAGGTAGAAATGCACTTTATTTTATCGTTATTAGCTTTTCTTTTTATTGGCATAAAAAGAGATTTGCAATATGTTGTTAGGACAGTGTCCTGGTTTCAGTTAGAACAGAATTAATTTTCTTCCTAGTAGCTGGTGGAATGCTGTGTTTTGGCTTAGGATGAGACGAGTGCTGATAACGCCCCGATGTTTTAATTGTTGCAGAGCAGTGCTTATACCAAGCCAAGGACATCTCAGCCTTTCGCTCTGTCCTACCAACAGGCAGGCTGGGGGTGCAGTAAGAGCTGGGAGGGGACAGACCCAGGACAGGTGACCCAAACTAGCCAAAGGGGTATTCCATACCATCTGATGTCATGCTAAACAATATATAGGGGTGGCTAGCCGGGGGGAGGGGGCCGGACTGCTCGGGGTTAGGCTGGGCATCGGTCAGCGGGTGGTGAGCAATTGCATTGTGCATCACTTGTTTGTACATATTATTATTACTTTCCTATTATCACCATTGTATCATTATTATTATTATTTTGTTATTATTATTTTCCTGTCTTATTAAACTGTCTTTATCTCAACTCACGGGCTTCACTTTCCATTTCTCTCCCCCATCCCAGAGAGGGAGGGGGGAGGGTGAGCGAATGGCTGTGTGGTGTTTAGCTGCCGGCCGGGTTAAACCACGACAGTCTTTTTGGTGCCCAACGTGGGGCTCGAAAGGTTGAGATAACGGCAGATCTGACCAGAGTGTGTTAAACTAAAATTGGTGTAAGTATTAGACCTGCTTAATAGTCACTTGTCATAATGCTGATTGCTTTAATCTCAACTCTGCTGCGCCTGTTTTCCAAATTGAGTATTATAGTACATTATTTTCCGTATTTGCTCTCTGTCATGTTGTTTATCCTCTCCGGGCCCCAGTTTCAGATCATTATGGTACTGAGTGTTGTAGCAATGGCTTCTGAGACGATGGGATATCTGGTCATGACTCTAACTTGGTATTTGTACTCAGTAACATCGTCAACTCTATACTTTGGAAACCGTATCTTGGAAACTATTAGCAATTATACCTATTGTTTTTTTCCATTAGGGAGTCAATCTGTGGAGGGGAAAGGGGAAGATATTTTTTCTTACTTGATTACTCTCCCTTTCTCCTTCACCACCCCTGTATCCTCCTGGATCACTCTGTCTTCCTCCTTCACCACCCTCTTACCCTCCGAGCTTGCTACAATAGCTCTCCAAGATATTGAAAAGACTGTCGTGGTTTAACCCAGCCGGCAGCTAAACACCACACAGTCGTTCGCTCACCCTCCCCCCTCCCTCTCTGGGATGGGGGAGAGAAATGGAAAGTGAAGCCCATGAGTTGAGATAAAGACAGCTTAATAAGACAGGAAAATAATAATAACAAAATAATAATAACAATAATAATAATAATGATACAATGGTGATAATAGGAAAGTAATAATAATATGTACAAACAAGTGATGCACAATGCAATTGCTCACCACCCGCTGACCGATGCCCAGCCTAACCCCGAGCAGTCCGGCCCCCTCCCCCCGGCTAGCCACCCCTATATATTGTTTAGCATGACATCAGATGGTATGGAATACCCCTTTGGCTAGTTTGGGTCACCTGTCCTGGGTCTGTCCCCTCCCAGCTCTTACTGCACCCCCAGCCTGCCTGTTGGTAGGACAGAGCGAAAGGCTGAGATGTCCTTGGCTTGGTATAAGCACTGCTCTGCAACAATTAAAACATCGGGGCGTTATCAGCACTCGTCTCATCCTAAGCCAAAACACAGCATTCCACCAGCTACTAGGAAGAAAATTAATTCTGTTCTAACTGAAACCAGGACAGACAGTTACCTCAAACATAACCATAACTTGTCCTGTATGTTTAATGCTCACCCTTTAGTCCAAGATTCTCCGATCAAAATGGTGTAGAAAATCAGAGATCCTCACTAGAATGAATGTGGTGAGCATCTTTGGAACATCATTGACCTTCTAATACCTCATTCCCATACCCGGGACAGATACACAGTTACCCCTCATCTGCACTCTGCAGAAGAATTAATCTTACGATTCAGTTTTCAACAGAATTTCCCAGGCTGGGATGTCTGATCCTAACATCTAATGATGTAGTATATGCATACCAAGAGTAAATTACCTAGGATGTATTAGATCTCTATGCTAGTGGTGACCTGTCTGTTTGCATTAGCTCCAACAAACGATGGTACATCAGACTCTGAATAAATGCCTGGAAGCAACAGACAAATTAGAAGAGTTCTCCATGTTTTGCTTGGAAAAAAATATCTGTGCAGAAATGAGGATGTCCAGCAAAATTTAGGAAATAGCAAGTCTATCACACAGCAAACTTACTTTCATAACAAAATGGGCATAATGATCCATACCAAACAGTGACAGACTTTCACTTGGGGAAGGGTTCAGAATTCATCTTCATAATTCAGAAGAGTGTGTTCACATGAGCTATATTAGATTAACTATAGCAATAAAGCCATAGTAATAGAGGAATGCCAATACATTAGTTTACATGTATCTAGTTAGCTCACAAGTAAGCTGTCCTAATGAGTGAGAAAGTACCATTTAAATGTGGCAATTAAGATGCTATTTCATATCTTGCCTTTTTCTTACCTCAGAGAAGGCTAACACAAGAGAAGTAACTTAAAAATAAATCACAGCAATTTTAACCTGGGTAATGACATATTTTGAGTTATTCCATTTTTTATAGCAATGGTTTGTCATTTACATGTCTAGCTAGTAGGTGTATATTTCCATTTTAACTTTCTCAATTGTTTCCTAGATGTGAAGACAATAGAGTGGAATCAGCCAACCTTACAAACTACATGATTTTCATTAAATTTTACCTAGGCTTTTTCCATTTCTTTGAATACACTATTATTGATTTCAGGCCTTCTGATAATACAAGGACTGCACTGGGGTAAAACACTTTTTTTACCATAAACGGTCTAATGAACAGTGAACCAAAAGATTAGTAATTACATGATCCCCTGGCTAATAAAGCCTTTGGTGCCAGAAGTTACATTCCATGCGTGGGTCAAGAGTGTTAAGTCTCAGATGCCTCCTACATGAACCATCAGGGCCCAAAATAAATATCATAAATATCAAAATCTTGTGTTTTAACAGTACACAAAGGGGGGTGGGGGGAAGAGAGAGAGACATGACAAATAAAGTAATTACCTTACTTTGATATACTGAAACTTGAAGAAATAAATTTTGACAACTCTCGTTCACAGAATTTAAAGGCAAAATAAATCACTAGGTCATGCAGGCTCCATGTATATATTTTTGTACAATTAAATAAGCCAAATAACTAGTATGTGATTAAAACAAGATTTTAAGAGTTACCTTGGAAATTTCAGTGGAGAATCCACCATGCCCCAGAGCTCCAGCTGCTTGGTCCAATTGCTAATATCCCCCTCCCCCTTATATATTTTACATTTAGCATCTAATCTAAATCTGTCTAGTTTCAGCTCTCAATTGTTACACCATTTTATGCTGGATTAAAACAATTTTGCACTCAGAGGAATAATATATTGTAACCAAATTATCTCAAGATGAAACTCTCTAATGGTATAGCATGTTCTCCATTCCCCAAATTGTTTTAACTGTTGAGAAAAATACATGTACTCTACAATAGCCTTTGATTACTACCAGCACGGAGCACATTTCCTGATATTGTTGTCACTAATACTGTTTGCAGAAAGTTATTCTATTTGTCTCTTTAGCTAAAAACAGTCACAATGGAACATGATTAAATTATCTCCATCCTGACAAAGGCAGGAAGCCAAAGTTTATATTATATACATATGCTTCTGAATTGTTACATATGCACTACACAAGAGATTCGCTTATTTGAGCATTTGATTACATCTACCTGCGCACATAATTTTGCACGCAGCAAATAGGAATGTCTGTGTTCCTCCACTGCTACAGACTAGCTGAAGCCACTTTCACCAAGTTAAATAAGAAAGATGGTACTTGATCAGGAGCAACAAATTAATAAGTAAGCTACAGCTAAAAAAAAAACACAGAGGAGTAAAGGAAATGCTGGAGAGATGGAAACAAACAAATCAAGAGGAGGGGGAAAAAAAAAAAAAAAGCAAGAAAGGAAAAAAGAAAAAAAAAAAACCTGCTCAATAGTTTTAAGGACAGAGCTTTAGAAGGACATTAAATTAGACCACAGACTCGCTAGCATTCAACACTTTTGCTTGCTCTTGGGAATGTCCTCAAGACTCAAGATTAAACAAACAAGATTCCACAGACACACAATCAAAGCAGAGGCACTTGCCTTGACCACAAAGCATCCTCCATGAGTGGCATACTAACATTTTACAATGCCTCTAACACCAAACAAAAATGTAATTTAACTGTTCCAAACTGCACTTTTATAAATATCATCTGAAAATTCTCATGAAATCAGATGAGAAAAAATGGAAACTTATTTCAAAGCATAAAATCAGAACATGAAAAGTATGTCATTATAAAATATAAACTAGATCAGGTTTCATTCACATAGGCCAAGTTTAGAAAGCCTTACAAAGTCAACTGGCATCCTAGAGAAACAGCATTAAATTCTAGGATACAGGACAGCTGGGATCAGGCCACTGGCACAGCTTAAAAAATGTAAACATTCTGAATTAGTAATTTCCGTCACTTAGAACATCCTCCAGCCCATTTAAAACACCTCTTCACCAAAAGAAGGTGCAAACAAAATAAATAGTAGGTATTAAAGTAACAGATAGCCTTAGTTGTAACATGACAATGCAACAGTCAAACATAATCATACTTCTCAAAGAAACAAACACATCCTCAGAAAACTGAGAAAAAGTTAACACTTGATTAGCACATCCAAAATTTCAAAACTTGCCCCAACGCATACTTTTCAAGTGAATAATCTGCAAAAGCAAGCCACTGGTACTCAGTGCAAGAACTGATAGGACAGCAGGCCTATCCATTCTTTTAGTGATGTCTGTGGTATGTTCTCATGCTTCAACCCCTAATTTAGTTTGCATATGAATGCTAGTTGTCCATTTGGAATTTTAAAGTAACAATCTAGGGACTAAGGTATGCAGAAGAAATTGAAAACACCAACTCCTTTAGATCAGGATTTTAAAAGTATTTTAAAAAGACTGCAGCAAACAATCAAACCACATGGGCATTCGGTAAAATGCACTATTAGTCCAAATTGCCCATGTGCATCAGTTTTAGGAAATACTACAAATACTGTGTGTGCCAGACATCCTGAAGCAGCCTCAGTCTTTGGCCGGCCTTGCAGTCTTTCTGGAGAATACAAACCACCAAGTATTTAGAAGCATTCATCAACCTTAAATGTCTTGTTTACTCAGCACATCCTATAACTAGTTTCCAAAAGTACCAAACCTTATCTTTGACCAACAGCAGAAGGATTGCCTGTGACAGTGATTACAAACCCTCTCTGACCTTCCTCTGTTCCCTCAAACGTAGTGTATTCTTCAGTGCTACCTGAAATGATATTCTTCTGGGAGAAGTCCAAATATTTGCCAAATATTAAGGCTTGGTCTACATAGATGTTTTACTGTAAGAAGTTTTATTAGGAATAGGATTCCTTGGGATGTGAACAGAAATGTTCTTTACAGTGTTATCAGAAAAAACTGAGGGCATTATTTCAAGTTCATGGTCTGAACTTTTGGGTAGACCTGTGCGGTGTCAAGAGTTGGACTTGATGATCCTTAAGGGTCCCTTCCAACTCAGGATATTCTATGATTCTATGAAGTTTGCATATGAACAACAATTTGCTAATTTACTGCAGGTTAGGCCTGTCACTTTATTCAAATGGGTTAAAGTGCCAGCATCTGCTAAATTTACATTAGTGGAAGTGCATTATGGAGCACAACCAGGCAGAAATCTACAGACAGTTTTGAAAAGGCAGTAGAGGGCTGTGATGATCACCCAGGTACAATAACTTTTTTATACATATAACTTTTTACCCATATAACAGTAGCAGGTTTGAGCCAATGAAACCAACACTGATTACAGCAGATTAAGGCCCTTTCCCTACCTGTGTTATGAAGATAACAGTATCCATCAGCTTCAGGTAGATCTAAATAAAGATGCATGTCTGTAGTTTGGTTGAAATGTAATTTCTGCACATTCTGCCATGATGGTTTAAAAATGTAACCAATTGACACTGTAGTGTCATTTCTATGCCATCTCATTTTTACTGTGACTTTTCAGCTGGTGCTACCCACTTGTCATAGTGGAGGGTATAGACTCCCACCCCACACTTTGCAGCATATAACCTCACACAGCAAGGCTCCTGCCCTCATGTCTTTCCAGAAGTACCTGCCATAGGACCTTGACAGTTTGAATACTGCCCTGATGAGAACTGTTGGGTTGGATGAGTTGTTGATATTATTTGGAGAACAAGATGAATTTGCAACAGTACATTGAAATTTAAGCTTAATAAATAAAAGAGTAATTATGTGCCTGTAATTTCACTGATTACAGATCACAGCTCTCCAAATTATAGTTTACGGAGATGGTATCCTGAATTTTTAATCTCTATGTTTCTAAGCATCCATTCACATGAAATCTCCCTCCAAAGTAGAGTATGAATCTCTCAGTACTGGTTTTATATAGCCTGAGAGAAGTTGTCCCATAATTTGAAAGTAAAAAAATAAATAAATTATTTTTCACTAAGAGGCGTGTTCTTAGGGTAGATCACAATGTGAGAAGTTCAGAGTGCCAGTTTCAGCCTGTCAGAACTATATCCTGTACGACTGTCTTGGACTTGGGTCAGTCTCATGAATCGGATTAGTAAGTGTCATACAAAAGTATCTGGTGCCATGCAACAACATCAATTTAGTAACAGAATTGTCTAATCCTGAATTAAGAAGAAAACAGTGGAGAAGTAATTTGTTGTGCATTTTGCCACATCAATAATGGAGTTAAAAACACAGCCAAGGAATCCAAACTTGTATTTCATTATTCAAGCATCAAATATAATACACTTCTAGATTTAATACTTATTATTGATACATATACTATTCTTCTATAAGTCCACATGCTCTGTAAAGAGACAAGGCAGACTCAATTCAATGTTTCACTCATCACATTACAACACGGAATCAGTTCAAGAAGCTTGGAAGTTATGAATACCTTGCTAGAAATTCCATGACTCTTAAAATAATAATTATTTTTTTCTTATTAATTTAAATAACTATCTTGAATACAGATTTTACCCAGATTTTCTCCTAAACCTAAACCCACGTTGCTACTGAAAGTTGTGGTTGTGTCCCCTACAACTTATTTTGCCCCATACTGTTCCTTCTTTTCTCCCATGAGGAAGAGAAGAAAAAAAAACAACCTTATGACTTAGAAATAATCAACTTCCTCCCACCTCCTCAAGATCCTAGACTGAGCTGCTTGCAGTGCCTCAAGAAGGGTAACACTTCAGTAAGTACCTTTCTGACATTTTTTGTTTGTTTGTTTTTCCAGGCAATTCTCTTAACAGTTTCTATAGAATGTTATGGATTGCCACCAAGCATTTAACTAGCATAGTGACCTTTTTCTCCACTGGAAAAACAAAGTATTAAAACTACCAAGAAAAAAATAGTTTATAGTGATAGACTGATTGTATTTGCAGAGCAAGTTATTTCCGTTTAATGAGTTCTTAGTGTTAGATTCAAACTATCGTCTTTCTGAGATGACACATGGATAGACACAAAAATTAAAAGTTTATTCCACCCAACATGAAACAGATATACTACACAGTCTTCAAGACCACACTCATTTCTCAGTTGTATGGTCAGATACCCAACACGGTCATATACACCGATTTATAATGGAGGACACTGGTCACAGGAAGAGGGTGCTTTCTTACAGGTACAGAGTCCTCCATTTTGGCTTCAGGCAGCCAGTCGCATCTTCAGACTCATCACCTAGTTGAAGGCCTTCTAAAGATTAGCAAACGCCCTTTTACAAGGTACATAACCTAAAACTTCTTCAACATCTTCTCTTTCAGAAGACGAGAATTCTTTATCACTATTCAATTCAGCAAGATTTCCTCTTAGATCTGTTCTACCAGAATTCCCTAGAAAACAAAATTCAATTAAGATTAGATGCGCTGTTTCAATTTTAAGGCTTATTCAATCTCTAGGCTCAACTCAGTCATTGTCTTTCTACTGAGAATCTTTTTAGTTTTCTAAATATTTTATCATAGTTTCCTAAATACATTCCCAAATTATACTTATTACAGGATGAAAACCAAGCAAGTATAAGATTATAATAAAACATCCAAAAAAGCTTCCATGCTGGTAAATTACTCCATCCCAAGTTGTACCACATAGCAGCAATCCAATCAGGCACAGCCCTGTTTCTGTCTTCCCCAGGGCTCTCTTTGCTTCCTATATGGAGGCAGAACCACTCCCACCACCCATCTGCTTATTAAACACATCCATTAACTCAACATCTGTAGCTTGTTAACACAGCTCCTATCACAATGGCAAGGCAAGTTCTTGTTCTAAACTATGCAAGATTTTAACTTTCTGACTCATTCAATCATTGGCTCAAGCAAATGGTTCAGGCAGAAGAAATACCAATAGACGTAGTAAATTCCAGGGTGTGAGTTGCTAAAGCAGCTAAACATCAAGGTTTCAGGGATTTCTTGAAAGATACAAAAGAGGCTAGCAAATGTGACGCCCATCTACAAGAAGGGCCGGAGGACTGACCCGGGAAACTACAGGCCTGTCAGTTTGACCTCAGTGCCAGGGAAGCTCATGGAGCAGATCCTCCTAAGAGTCATCACGCAGCACTTGCAGGGGAAGCAGGCGATCAGGCCTAGTCAGCATGGGTTTATGAAAGGCAGGTCATGCCTGACGAACCTGATCTCCTTCTATGACAGAGTGACGCGCTGGGTGGATGAGGGAAAGGCTGTGGATGTGGTCTACCTTGACTTCAGCAAGGCTTTTGACACCGTCTCCCACAGCATTCTCCTCAAGAAACTGGCTGCTCTTGGCTTGGACTGGCGCACACTTCGTTGGGTTAGAAACTGGCTGGATAGCCGGGCCCAAAGAGTCGTGGTGAATGGAGCCAAGTCCAGTTGGAGGCCAGTCACTAGTGGTGTCCCCCAGGGCTCGGTGCTGGGGCCGGTCCTCTTTAATATCTTCATCAATGATCTGGACAAGGGCATCGAGTGCACCCTCAGTAAGTTTGCAGATGACACCAAGTTAGGTGCGTGTGTCGATCTGCTTGAGGGTAGGAAGGCTCTGCAGGAGGATCTGGATAGGCTGCACCGATGGGCTGAGGTCAACTGCATGAAGTTCAACAAGGCCAAGTGCCGGGTCCTGCACCTGGGGTGCAATAACCCCAAGCAGAGCTACCGGCTGGGAGAGGAATGGTTGGAGAGCTGCCAGGCAGAGAAGGACCTGGGAGTGATGGTGGATAGTCGGCTGAATATGAGCCAGCAGTGTGCTCAGGTGGCCAAGAAGGCCAACGGCATCCTGGCTTGTATCAGGAACAGTGTGGCCAGCAGGGCTAGGGAGGTGGTTGTCCCCCTGTACTCAGCTCTGGTGAGGCCGCACCTCGAGTACTGTGTTCAGTTTTGGGCCCCTCGCTACAAGAAGGACATCGAGGTGCTTGAGCGGGTGCAGAGAAGGGCGACGAAGCTGGTGAGGGGCCTGGAGAACAAATCCTATGAGGAGCGGCTGAGGGAGCTGGGCTTGTTCAGCCTGGAGAAGAGGAGGCTCAGGGGCGACCTTATTGCTCTCTATGGGTACCTCAAGGGAGGCTGTAGCAAGGTGGGGGTTGGCCTGTTCTCCCACGTGCCTGGTGACAGGACGAGGGGGAATGGGTTTAAGTTGAGCCAGGGGAGTTTTAGGTTAGATGTTAGGAAGAACTTCTTCACTGAAAGGGTTGTGAGGCACTGGAACAGGCTGCCCAGGGAAGTGGTGGAGTCACCATCCCTGGAAGTCTTCAAAAGACGTTTAGATGTAGAGCTTAGGGAAATGGTTTAGTGGGGACTGTTAGCGTTAGGTCAGAGGTTGGACTCGATGACCTTGAGGTCTCTTCCAACCTAGAAAATTCTGTGTGATTCTGTGTGATCTACTCATATTATACTGTTTAACTGCATGACTTCTAAAATGAGTTGTTGTGGCTTTGTTTTAAATAAAAAACGTGCATGTTTACCCAACTGTTGCAAAAACTTTTGTTAGTAAAAAACAAACCCAAACATGTAATTTTAAAATTAAAAATATAATAAACATTACAATAGATTTTGATGAAAATAAATTAAAAAAAAAAAAAAAAAAACACTATTAATTTACATAATAAAACCTTACTTTTGAAAGCATTGACAAAGTTGTGTTATTGAAACTTTTTGGAAGGACTACTTTTGGACTGAAAGACTTAATCTGAATATTTAGTAAAAAGATAGTCAAAAATACATACATGGTCATTTCTATGATACAGAGTGGGTATAACAGAAGAATAGACTGAATGACACCACACATTTCCTACGATATTGAAATAATTCTGAATTACTGAAATAACTGAAAAATTCACTTCCAACCTGCACTTTCTGTTGATGCAATCTGTCTCATTTATGAAAATGAATTTAAATGTCTTGGCTGAGTAAATGAAATTGTAGACTAGTAGTGAAAACTTAAGCACATGCTCCCAGGCAAACAGTAGATTGCAAAACTATATTGTTGAAGCAATAAGTTACATATTTTACAAAATAGACATGATAGAATTAATTAATATGCTGCATATCTCAACATCACTTAGTCGTATGGGTCCTTTCTAACTCACACATAATTCTTTTTGCTTTCTCTACCTGTTGCTTTATTAATGTGCAATATAGCTTATTGAGCTATTGCATGAAAAGATGAACAAAGAGAACATGTGTAAATAAGGACAGACAACTGCCTATTTTTCTTTTGGACTGTCTTTAAAATACATTCCCATGTATCTATTAAGACTAAACAACTCTACTGAATATTTTCTTTGACTTCTTTCTCTTTCAGTGTCTCTAGGTTATATCCACATGATTTGCACTGCAAAGTTACCTGTTGCCCACTACCAGTTCAAGAAATAAAATAAGTTTAATTACAAAATATGATCTAAACAACACTATTTGCAGTACCATCAGGGAAGACATTTCTCAAAAGGTGACAGGAGAACATGGCTTCTATCCCACTTCTCACACTATTCAAAATGAAGCTCTCTCCTGCTTATCCAGGAAGGCAGACTAGTTTAAACACTAGTTTTGGGAATCCACAGTTGCACCAGCAGAAAAACTTTGGCCATAAAACAACAAATTAGGACAGCAGGGTCCTTTGATCATTTGTCTAATTCATTTTTCATCAGTTTTCATGTATCCCCTGTGTATCAACCACACTTTCTGAAAAAAGGGGAGCCTTTTTCCCAGTTCTTTCACAGAGGAACAAACACTCTTAGACACCCCTAATTTTCAGATTATGTAGTTATTGATGAATGGGCCTGTTGTGAATGTTCCAGATTATATCAAAAATACAGTGCAACACTGTATGACAGAACATGGATGACAGCAGACTTGTGGTCAGCATACATATAGCAAAAGGAAGATGGAAAACACAAAGAAATAGCAACAAGTCAAACTGGTTCTGGCTTTCTTAGACTGCTGTATAATATCAGGTACATTTAAATTGAGATTGTAGTGGAATCTGAGTGAGCTGAGGGCAGATTTGTTATGCACATTTAGAACCCACTGTTCTTCATTTTCCAGACACATACTAGACCTGTAAAAGAACTTGAAAGAGCTAAACTGGTTCAATAGACTAGGCTTTCTGAAATCAAAACAAAATTCAAACACATACTATGTTTCTGGGGAGGAGCAAAGGTCACAGGCATTGGCGTGTTATTTCCCCTTGTCAGGGAGATGGGGACATTCAGTTCAATGTTTTACCATATCATTCATATTAGAGCTAATGAGTGCTTGGAGCATCTCTGGAGGAGAAAGTAGCCCTTTTAACTTTTTCTTTCATTAGTCTATGAGATTTTAAGAAAAGCATTGGACTTCTTCAATAATCAAATATTTAAACAGAGGAGTGCACAAATATTTTAATAGGTTATTTTATGGTTTTATATTTTATTAAATAATAAATAGCTTAGGCACAATGGTATTCTGTGAATAGTAAAAAATAGTATCTATGAATTTCAAACAACATCTAGTTATATGTAAATAATTAAATTATGCATAAGAGAATTGTAGATAATATACTGAGACACCACTCTTGACCTTTTAGATGAATAGCATTTGCTCATAGCGAAATCTGTGACATCAAGCACAACTAATTAAATTGACTACTTATAAGCCTTCAAAAGGGGGAAGGAGTCAAGTGTATTTAAAATATTATATATAATATATGTACAGTCAACTCTGAAACATTTATATAGTTAGTATGGCCTTGCCAAAAAACACAATTTTGCTTTCTCTCCCTTATAGACACGTATCACTCAGGCTGTAACAAGTATGTATTTTGGGATAACTGTTTACTCGGTTAGGAAGGCCAAATACTACTAGAAAATCAATTGGGTAGTACCTCAGCTATTCCTATGGATACTGCAGGGTGGGAGTTGCTCAGCATATCTGAACACCTTCCTAAGTTTCCCAGGAAGCTGCACGTTTTCTTTGTGCTTTTTTTTTTTTTTTTTCTTTCAGCATGTTGACCATTTGCAGATAGTGCCCTTGGAGATGTCTCAACAAATAAAATGGAGAAAAGCTTGAGACATGGCCTCATGCTCCCATTACAGCCTGATTCACAGTCCTTGCTAGCCAGAAAACCCCACAACAATGAAGTGTCAGTGACACCTCTGTACAGCATTGCATAGCCACTCACTCAGAACTTTGTTTAAATCTGACGGATGCAATTGGGCAACCAAAAAGTATTTTATAGCCAAAAATCCTATCAAAGGCAATGTTAGTTTTGCCTACAGAAGGCTAAGATATTTAGAGTGACAACAGAGTGTGAAACAGAGTTACAATTGATTACTCAAGTGCCGGGTCCTGCACCTGGGGCACAACCCCAAACAGCGCTACAGGCTGGGAGATGAGTGAGATGAGTGGTTAGAAAGCTGCCTGGCAGAGAAGGACCTGGGAGTATTGGTTGATAGTTGGCTGAATATGAGCCAACTGTGTGCTCAGGTGGCCAAAAAGGCCAACAGCATCCTGGCTTGTATAAGAAGCAGTGTGGCCAGCAGGGCTACGAAAGTGATTGTCCCTCTGTAATTGGCTCTGGTGAGGCTGCACCTTGATTACTGTGTTCAGCTTTGGGTCCCTCACTACAAGAAGGACATGGAGGTGCTCGAGAGAGTCCAGAGAAGGGCAATGAAGCTGGTGAGGGGTTTGGAGAACAAGTCTCATGAGGAGCAGCTGAGGGAGCTAGGATTGTTCAGCTTGGAGAAGAGGAGGCTCAGGGGTGACCTTATTGCTCTCTACAGGTACCTTAAAGGAGGCTGTAGTGAGGTGGGGGTTGGTCTGTTCTCCCACATGCCTGGTGACAGGACAAGGGGGAATGGGCTAAAGTTGCACCAGGGGAGGTTTAGGTTGGATATTAGGAGGAACTTGTTTACGGAAAGGGCTGTTAGGCATTGGAATAGGCTGCCCAGGGCAGTGGTTGAGTCACCATCCCTGGAGGTCTTTAAAAGATGTTTACATGTAGAGCTTAATGATATGGTTTAGTGAAGGACTTGTTAGTGTTAGGTCAGGGGTTGGACTAGATGACCTTGGAGGTATCTTCCAACCTAGATGATTTTGTGATTCTATGAAATAAGAGATCACCAATGGAAAAAGAATGAAATAATATACAAGAGAAGTGTAAGAAACTGATTCACTGTGGCTTATGACTTAAAGAAACAGGCATATCTTATGCTGCACAGAGGTAGGGATGGTTAATTTAAATGGGAGAGCACAAGAAGCCTAGTACAATAAGAGAAGCATAGTATAATATGAGATGAAACAGCTACACTTCAGAAAATGCACCATGTATCACCAAGGTTATTTACAGCAATTTAATCATAGATACATCTCGATGTGCCCTTTTAAGCTTGATACCTTTCAAGATTCTGCAGAAGCATTCATCCCAGTACAAACTAGCAGCAAGTGGTTTGTGCAGAAATCCTGAACCAATAGCTCAGAACCTTCAGCAGCATCTCCCGTAGCTCATTTCCATCCTTATTATTTACTAGCACAGCAAGTACATGACAAAATACACAGGTCTGATATGATAGCTTTTATATGCAAAACTCCACAGCACTGTGAAGAGAGCTGAGGTAGGAGCATGCTCCTGCTATAGAATCTTTCTGTTTCCCCATCTCCTTCTGTATTAATAAATTCAGTCTTGAAACACTTAATTTCTGTGATGGGTAGGAAAACATGACAGGCTTGATAGGAAATGCTCCATCAAGACACCTTGCCCCATCAAGATCTAGCCACCTATTAATTCCCTAGAAAAACAGTGGAAGCCTCAGCGATTGACTTTAAAAACAGATGAGCAAAAATCCAGTTGAAATAAAGCTGTTTTGGTACAGTAGCAAGTGGACAAACATACTGAGACATGAATTCCAGTGGTCTACAGCTAATTTGGCTTGTCAGTCCCTAAAACAGACTCTGTCTTAAGCCTGTCCCAGCTATTTTGATCTAAGGCCTCGGTTCTACACTTCAGGTTTCTTTCTTATGGACTGATTCCATAGCTACAGTCTATTTTTGTTTTCATTAATTTGCTTACAAAAAATTATTTATATTTTGCTGAAGAATTTCTTAAAATTAGGCTAATTTACTTTTTTTTCAGTCTTCAACCTTGATCCATACATACTCTAAGTAGACTACAAAAATATTCATTAAAAATTTTCCATTTAATGCATCAGTCACTGAAGGATACCTTACTGTTCAATATAATCAGAAATGCAAGTACTGTACTTCCAAATATACTGCTTTTTGCCCTATGTCTCCACCAGTGGTAGCCATCTGAATAAGGACAAGGCAAGGGCATAGCTAGAACAAGCCTCTGAACAACCCTCTTACAGAGCTTCTGCTCTAAATCAGAATTATTATTTCTTTGAGAAGCAAGATTTCTTTACATCACAGTCATTCACCAAAACAGGTTTTTACACATAAGCTTCCCAATAAGCAATAGTAATAGCCATATTTACTGAACTGATTGATGTTCCAGCTACTCACAATCTTTTGCCACTAGGGCACCACTTGACTCACTGCTTAACAGGTCTCTTGAACTTCCTTCCTGGAATACCTAGTGGTACAGCATACTATGCAGAGCTGTCTGACACACAGAGGTTTGCACCACAGTTATAGGACTTCTCAACTTTGGTATTTTTTGTCTTGCCTTTGTATCTAAAAATTCTCCTTATTTGCATTTAAAATTCCCCTTCTTTGCAAACGGGGTTGTGACACAACACACAGCCATCCCTGTGTTTAAGGGTCTAACCAGGAATCTCTGAAGCCCCGACAAGAAAAGTCTGGATTTTCGGAGCAAAGACACATAACTAGAGAATCCCCAAACCTCTGTATCATTTTTATCTCATCTCATGCATAGTGATTGCTCAATGTATCTGCAGATGAGAAAAATGCAGTTGCTGAATGACAAGGCATGCAGTGCTTGCTCCAGGTGCTCACCAGGACACAGCAGTACTCGTCTGGCTGACATTGAGAAGACATTGCAGAAGAGAAAAAGCAAAGATAGATAACAGGGTTTAGCAGAACTGCTGCTGGCAATAGAGTAAGGAGGATACAACTAAAGGGAGGATGGCACACGTAGAAAGGTGGAATTATAGGATTAGCTGTGCAGGAGTTCTGGAGTCATGTCCCACAGCATGCAGCTATGCTGCAATAAGGGTGCAGACTGATCAGGTAGAAAAGTGGATGATGAGTGACACAATTATATAACCAAAAATTGTGCAGGGCTTATGGGCCCACGCTGAGCTTATTGGTATGAAAGGACTTAATGTACAAATCTGAACAAGCATTTAATGAGTGCTGTAAGCAAATTTCCTAAAGAATAAACAGGAATAGAGATAATTTCTTTTGATACTCTTGAGCAGACAGGGCTGTGCTGCTGGTGATTTGCCAACCCTTCAGCCTTGGATGAACATGAAAAGGATTCACATAAAGAAGAAAAAAATGGTACTACAAGATATGCTGAGAATACAAATATTTATATATAGTATGCATCCACTTGTACAGTATTACCTACCTATAAAGTAATTTTCTTACAATATATCACCTATAGGTAATTTATGACACTACCTTCTAGAGGGCAGTGTCACTTAAATGATGTGGCACTGTAACAGTTTAGAACTGTCCGTGTACTGTATTAATTATCAATATAAAGTTCTGATTCCCACTGTGATCTATTTGATATAGTCAAATAATGAATATGTAATTCTTCAGGCACCTCATATTGCAAGAAGTCTAATGCTTATTTGATGCATTCTAATGGTTTCATACATGTGTCAGTAGAGCATAGCCTGAAAAACAGTATTAAATTTATTAAAACTTAGTAAAATTTTTCTTGTAGGACAGATCTGTTGCAGCATTGGACAATGGGCTCTGAGCTGAAACTCCTCGCTAATACATTTGAAGAAGCTATTAAATATGCCATGCTGACAGACTGTGAATTCATCAATTACACGTTTTCTTTTTTAGTATTTTTAGGCTTAGTGTAGTCAGTATGACAACACAGAACATACATTTAGATGCAACATAATTAACTGAAGACATGCTGTTGTGCAAGAAGGATGTCAGTTGACCTAGCTTTAACCTCTCATGCCTTTGAAGGCTAAATTTGTTCTGTGAAATTTGTTGAAGGCACAGCATTGTAATCACGCTTGACTTGGAAATTAGCCAGATATCCTCTACAACTTCACAGCAATTTAGAATAAAAATGTGCCCCAATTTCACATGACTGAATAGCAGTACAAGGTTTATACCTTTTCAAATCACTATCAAGGAGAAGCATTATTCCTTTAAGCAAATGAAGCTTACATTTTTCTCCATCCTACAATGGTCCTAATTGAAAAGAAAGGTCTCCTAAACCCTTTGTTTTATATTTTTTCTATATGACTAGTATGTGTTACTACTTTCTTCAAGACAGAGCAACGACAAAGAAAACTCAGAAGACAGTCAACATCCAGTATGAATGATTCATGACTCATCCATAAACCACAATAACAACAAATAAGGATATACTGTCCATATGCATCATTAGAATATTTTTCCAACAAGTTTTAAAGAAATCAGAGCTCATCCACTTGTACAGAGATGGACTACCAGATTAGTTGCCAGGAAGCAGATTTTAAAAGGTTTTTACCACAAAAATTACCATTTACTAAAATACTGACAAGATAATCTTTTTTCTAGCAACGTCATTTAAATTAATTTTAAACTCATTTGTTTAGTTCACCACAAGGTGATGTGATACTGCATTGATTGCAAAACTGGTGAATAACCCAGTCTATTATATCAAAATATCATCAGAAATCTAAACCCAGTTATTAGTGTATAAAACTATTGAGATCCTTGTTGAACATCTGCCCATTTGCACTATCTGCAATAAAAGTTTCTAGGTTTCAAAAACATAACTCTGTAAGTCTCTTTAGGTCTACCATTATCTTTGCTAGAGCTATTTCAGATGGCTGCTCTTGGAGTTAAGAGCTTCGATAGCAAGCACACAAGGAATCCTACAAAGTTTGAAACCTTAAAACTGAAAAAAAAAAGGGGGGGGGGAAGGATTGGAAAGTGAACTACAATTTAATTGATTTTATATTTAAAAAAAATAATGAAATCTGAAAACAACTAGAGAAGGTAGAATAAAACTTTCTTTCCCATTGGATCATTTCTGAAGTCATGGTTGCAGTTAACTCAGTAACTAAGAAAATTTGCAGAAAATTGTTGTCCTGTCCCTTTTGATTCACAGGAGGTTCTCTCAGGCTCCTCCGAGATCACTGTCTGCTCCTCACCGACACCTCTCTGCTTTAGTTGCGGGCATACTTCTCCCCAGTGTGATTCCATTACCTGCCAAAAACCATCATCTCTCAATCCTGTTGTCTCAAGAAGGGGAAAGCATCTACCTATTTACAGAGGATCCAGCCATTTCTTGAAGGAATACAACACAACTGAGAGCAAATCAGATACAATATGCCAAAGGAAGAGAGATGTAAGATGATCTTGGATGAGATGCAGACTGCTTTACAGAAATTTACTAATTGAGAAGCTAAATGATGCTTTCAGAAAGATGGTAAGGTATTCCTGGATATTTTTTCTAATCACATTAATAAACTAACAAAATTCCAGCCTGAAAGTATCTCAAAGGGCTTTAAATGTACTTTGTAAAGTAAAGCCAGGTGGTGTATGAGTAATTAACTAAACATTTGTTTCCATAATAAGAAATTAAATGCTCCACACAGAAGTCCAAGAAACCAAATTTAATTTTATCATCATAACTATGTACACATTACAGCATGGTTGCTTATTTTGTTCAAATATTTTTAAAATCTTCCAGTTTTATTTTCCTTAGAGAAAAGGAGGGGAAAGTGTAACAGAAGAAAGAAAAAGTGGTACCTGGAATAAGAAAATAAAGAATGTAAATGAAGGAAGTAAATGCATTAAAAAGTCCTCAAAATACATCATGAGCAGGGAGAGGAACAGATAAGGAAGCAACACCGCTTCTATGTCTCCTACCTCAGTAAGACATCTGTGCCCTATCTCCTTATGCTCTGAGATATCAACAGAAAGAGAGACATTTTTTAGACTCACTGAGAGTGGCTTACAAGTGAGACAGTGAGATTGGCTCCAAGGCTGGGCAGCTTTGCTTCACTTTTTGTTTCGTTCTCTTTTTTTCTTTTTCTTTTTTTTCCCTTCTGGGAGTGGGGGGGGAGGGCATAACTTTCTCCTGCATTTCATGGGTTTACAGCATTTTAAAGAAGTAATTGGCAGCTGGACAAGGTGGAAAGAAAAGATAAAAGCTTATTGCTTACAAATTACTCAATCTATCAAGAAAAATCACTTCCATAAAAACAAAACAAAACAAAACAAAACAAAAAAAAAACAACTGACTGAAATATTGGACCTCAAGCTCAATTAGCAAGACCCATTCCCATGTATAGCTCTCTATAATGATGTGCCATCTACCTCTCAAGCTCACTTTCCAATTCAAACTATTCATTTAGCATGCACATCCAACATAAGCACATGCATTGTTAATGATTTTCCAGCACTGTTAATGTCTGGGTGCCTATTCAACATATGCAGTGCTAGAGCATCTACCAGTTAACTTGTTTCTACCAGGTACTATTAAAAGTGTCCACAATTTCTGTCGGTTTTCCCTCTATTTCAACAAATAGTTTTGATTTATTTTTTTTAAAGGTAAGTATAAAAGCACATCATTCTTGTCATTTCTTGATACTTGTATTTAATCATTAAGACAATGCTTTCTAAGATTCCTGGCAATGTATGTAGAAGCTACAGTAGACCCGCAGAACGCACTGTGGAAATATATGAGGAAAGCAATCTCCCAGGTTTTGTTCTTTATCAGAAAACACAAAAGTCTGATAAAGAAAATTGGGAAGTAGACTGTCTTTAGAAGTAGGTTCTGGTTTTGCTAGAGAAAAATGATTGCTAAGTAGCAAAGCCAGAAGCAACAGGTATTTTGTCTATGATGGTGATGGGATTTAGACAAGACCTGTTCTGTTTCTAAGCTGAAAAATGATTTTTTTCTTAAAGTTCTTCTCCTTCCTTCAACTATATCAATTAATTTAATAAAAGACATTACCCCTCCATAGAAACTTTACCAAACTATGCAAGGACAGAAGGAAACGAAAGCATAGCACTAGTTAATTCCTGGAAGCAAATTTGCAGCACTAAATACCTCAGGCAGCAACTTCCTTGAGTACACGACACAGTCAGGAGACTGCCCTAGTACCATAGTCCTGGTTACCCCTACATCACAGTGGGATGACAGAGCATTGAGCACTGGCCTAATGCACCCTCCAGCATGAAACTAAAATTTCAAGCAAACTACAAACCTGTTGACACAAAATGTTTGTAAAAAATTTCCTGGAATTTGATTGTGGTTTAATTTAATAGACATAGCTGACTTCAAAAGCTTAGTATTCAAAAGTTTAAGAATATTAGGTTTAGATTTAGTCATATTAAGTCATTGTCACAAATCCATTTTATATGACTAACCCTCCGTGACTTCAAAGTGCATAGATTTTCCATTTTTGCTAGGTGTGATTCCCTTTCACAGACAAAACTGAAGCAAAGAGAGACATAGTAACTTGCCCAGAGTAACCAAATAACCTTTGCAACTGCTGGACAGTGCCTTCAGCACAAAAATCCTTCCCCATAGACATGTTGCTCTGTTCCCAAGTACAATTATGAAGGAAGAAAAGCCACAACTATATTGAGGTTATATCTTCATTTTTAATTTTTAACTTATTTGTTGTAATTTACCCCCTAATATGCTCATTAATACACAATAAATACACATTTATAAAGTTAATGATACCTTTATTCCTGTCACATCCTGTTCCTTCACTACAGTAATAAGTTGACCTGTTGTCCCCAAAACACAAAAACCCAGCAAGCACATGGGGTTGTATTGTGTAGATGTGCTGAAGTCACAGAGTGTCTTAGACAGGCCTATTATTAACAATTAGCCACTTATTGTAAATTCTAGCTGACATATCTCATTAAATATAGGCCAAAACAGACTTTGGCGATCGAACTTCATTTTTAATAGCTTTTCCCAGCATTCTGCCAATTGTTTTCAGGAAGCTGAAAATTACTCCTACCACTAGGATGCCCACTTTATTCTTGCTGACTGCTGAGAAATTTCAAAAGGCTGCCCTGCCTCCTCTGTGCCTGATAAAGAGTAAAAACCAACCATGTGCTTATGATGGTGATAGGCTTTTAAAAACCTCTCAGCAGTCAGCATGAAGAGAAGAGGAGTAGGGGGTAAAAGGAAAAATATTTTCCATTGTTGTTTCTTCTACATGAGAGCCCAGAGTGGTTTATGACATTGACTGCCCCCTTCTAACACCCAATTTGATGTGAAGAAGTGGAACTGAAGAGCTGGTCTAGTATCCAGAAGCTAAATGGCAACTTACTGTTGAAATGCTTGCTATTACAGTCCACCCCCATAACCAACCAAAAAAAGCTAACTTTTCATAAATCTCAAAGTTAATCTCAAAGTTAATCTCAAAAATATGCTTTTTTAAACCTTTTTTTTTTTTTTTTTTTTTTTTTTTTTTTGTGGGAATCTTGGGAGGGGAATGTAAAGGGGAAAAAAAAAAAGAAAACAGATTTTGTCTGTGTTCAAATGGAATCAAGTGCCTACAGAGAAACTTAACTTACCTAGAGGAGTCCTCTATGAATATCTTAAGATCTCACTACCCAAAGATAATTATTTTAGCTCCAGTAGTCTCCTCATTTTAAATGTTTACCACCTCTCCTGTATATCACTAGGTCCCATCTGCAAACCTTTATAAATAAACTTATTAGTCAAAATATTAAACATTTGTGCATCAAACAATTTTAATTGCATTTTTATTGAATCAGTGTGGCGTAAATGCCTGAAGTAACTAGGAAAATAAAACTAACATTCACATTTTTAAGGAAAAGGTACAGCATTGAAGAGGCTTTCAGGGTAGGGCATAACTGCTTTATCTGAGCGTTCCCTAGGCTCCCAGCCTTAGATGCTATCGCGCTGGGGAAACTTGGTGTGCTAGCTCTAAGGAACAGCACGGAGCATAGAGTGGAGTGGAGACACCACGGCTAGGCTCTGTAATCAGATGGGACCTCGATTGTTCTTGTGCACAAAGCTGCACTTTTTGCCACCCTAAGCCAAAGACCTGTCATGTTTTGACAAATGCTGTACCCTAGTGTACTTTTTGCTCATTATAATATCATTATAATACCAAAACACACCTCCATCCCAAAAGCTACCCGCCTCCAAGGTGCGACCACCCCTCACTGAGCATGCGCTCTGAATTTCTCGGAGCCTATTGCTTTAAACAGAGATGGGAAAACTTTACACCAATCATAACTAAGATATGCTTGACTAGAGCCACTCAAGCTCCACCTAAAAGATAGAAAATAATATAAATTGGCCCAAGAGAAAGGGGATGTTAGGGAAGATACCACCGTCAGGGAAGATACCATCCCGAGGACAATATCCTTAGGACCTCCTGACTCCTGGGATCAGTCGACGGGCTGAGCCTCTCTTCCCCCCCCATTGGGACGCCTTTGGGTGAGATCTGAATACTTGCTTATAAATCTCTATAGAGTCTTTGATCCTTTTAACGCGTTTATTTCTAGGCTGCACACCTGTGACACCTGTAAACACCTGTAACATCTGTAACACCTGCAACACCTATAACACCTGTGTATTTTATGCATACTAACTTGCTTTTGCAGACAGTCACTATCGCCGGCAATCCTGATTATCTGTTGCTGTAATAAACCATACTTGATTGCATTGTGATAACTCTCATTGAGTGCAACGAGGGTGAGGGTGGTTATCCGTGATAGTTCAGTGTTCTGAATCTAACCAGACCCCCAGGCGGTTAATGCATTTTTGGTGAATGTCCGAACAGACCCCCAGATGGTTAATGCATTTTTGGTGAATGTCTGAACGGACCCCCAGGCCGTTAATGCGTTTTTGGTGAATGTCTGACTGGACCCCCAGACGGTTAATGTGTTTTTTGGTGAATGTCCGACTGGTTCAGTAACCTGAATCTGACCGGGCCTGTAACGGTTAATCAGCTACACCCCTTAACGTGACAATCAGTTCAAATTCAATCAAGATTGCATGAGAACTGACTTAAAAGTCAGTTCGTGTGGCCAAAGCACACCTAGAGTTGAAGCTGGCTGTGTCTGTGAGAGAAAATAAAAAGGGTTTTTTTAGATATGTGAATGGAAAAAGGAGAACTAAAGAATACATAGGGCCGCTCCTTGATAGGGAAGGTCTCTTCACAATGACATAGGCAAAGCAGAGACGCTTAACGCCTTCTTTGCCTCTGTCTTCAATGCCGATGACGGGCTTCGGGACCAAGGGTGCCCTGAGCTGGAGGGCCGGGACGGTGGGGATGACAAACTCCCAACTGGCCCTGAACGTGTGTGGGATTTGCTACTCCACCTGGATCCCTACAAGTCCATGGGTCCGGACGGGATTCATCCCCGGGTGCTGAAAGAGCTGGCGGACGTCATCGTGGAACCTCTCTCAATTATTTTTCAATGATCCTGGGAATTTGGAGAGGTCCCGGTAGACTGGAAGCTGGCAAATGTTGTGCCGATTTTCAAGAAGGGTCAGAAAGAAGACCCTAGCAATTACAGGCCTGTCAGTCTCACGTCAGTGCCTGGTAAAATCATGGAGAAGATGGTTCTCGAACTTATTGAGGCGCACCTGGGGGACAAAGCAGTCATTGGTCCCAGCCAGCATGGGTTTGTGAAGGGTAGGTCCTGCCTAACTAACCTGATTTCCTTTTATGATAAGATCACCCGTATGGTGGACCAAGGGAAACCAGCTGATGTGATTTTTTTGGACTTCAGCAAGGCTTTTGACACGGTTTCCCATAGGATCCTACTGGACAAAATGTCCACCATACAGCTAAATAAAAACATCATACGATGGGTGAGCAATTGGCTAACGGGCAGGGCCCAAAGGGTTATGGTAAATGGGGCTGCGTCAGGCTGGCGGGCGGTCACCAGTGGGGTCCCTCAAGGCTCCATTTTAGGGCCGGTACTTTTCAATATTTTTATAAACGATCTGGATGTAGGAATAGAAGGTATTTTGAGCAAGTTCGCTGATGACACCAAACTTGGAGGAGTTGTGGACTCGAATGAGGGTGGAAAGGCCTTGCAGAGGGATCTGGACAGGTTGGAGAGCTGGGCGATCACCAACCGCATGAAGTTCAATAAGAGCAAGTGCCGGGTCCTGCACGTGGGACGGGGAAACCCTGGCTGCACGTACAGACTGGGCGATGAGACGCTGGAGAGCAGCCTAGAAGAGAGGGATCTGGGGGTCGTGGTAGACAGCAAGTTGAATATGAGCCAGCAGTGTGCCCTGGCAGCCAGGAGGGCCAACCGTGTCCTGGGGTGCATCAAGCACGGCATCGCTAGTAGGTCAAGGGAGGTGATTGTCCCGCTCTACTCTGCGCTGGTGCGGCCTCACCTCAAGTACTGTGTGCAGTTCTGGGCACCACAGTATAAAAAGGACATGAAACTGTTGGAGAGTGTCCAGAGGAGGGCTACGAAGATGGTGAAAGGCCTGGAGGGGAAGACGTACGAAGAACGGCTGAGGTCACTGGGCCTGTTCAGCCTGAAGAAGAGGAGGCTGAGGGGAGACCTCATCACAGTCTGCAACTTCCTCGTAAGGGGGTGTCAAGAGGCAGGAGACCTTTTTTCCATTAACACCAGTGACAGGACCCACGGGAACGGGGTTAAGCTGAGGCAGGGGAAATTTAGGCTGGACGTCAGGAGGGGGTTCTTCACAGAGAGGGTGGTTGCACACTGGAACAGGCTCCCCAGGGAAGTGGTCACTGCACCGAGCCTGTCTGAATTTAAGAAGAGATTGGACTGTGCACTTAGTCGCATGGTCTGAACTTTTGGGTAGACCTGTGCGGTGTCAAGAGTTGGACTTGATGATCCTTAAGGGTCCCTTCCAACTCAGGATATTCTATGATTCTATGATTCTATGAAAAGACAGTTAAGAGCATGAATTAAAAAACAATGTTAAAATGAGTAAGTACCAGAACCTAATTTGATTACCTTGGAAAAACCCTCATGCTGGGATACATTCAGCAATTATTTTTATAGGCTACATTTCAACAGACCCTATGGCATTGCAGAATATAACATTTCAAGAAAAAGCATTTCTTCAACTACATACTTGTATGTACATACTTTGACTACATACTACACTACATAAAGAGTCATATAATCATATTTTATTTGTCAAGTTCTTCAAGTTCCTTCTTTTACCTGTTTGTTTTTTTTTTGTTTGTTTGTTTGTTTGTTTGTTTTTTCCCCAAAAAACCTTCCAGGGATCTGCACAATCTGGGACTGCACAATCTCTACAGGCAATGCCTGGTCCAATGCCCAGTTGTCCTCAAAGTGAAAGGGTTTTTGCTTACATCCAGTTAGAATCCCTCTGTTTCAACTTTCAACTTAGGAAGATATGTGTTATTCACCTGAAAACAGGCTGATGAAGCAGGTAAATATCCAGATAGTCCATCATTACAGAGATGCTGACTGAAATAGACTACAGCCATGATTCTGCACGAGTTATTGAAGTCTATAATTCAGTTCCAATACCCTCTACCTCTCATTCTTTGCAGTTTGTAATGATGGTCTGCAAAAGTCTCCTGTCTGGCAAATAACTTAGTGATCCCTATCCAACTTGTCTTCCAAATGTGCTATTCTGACTCATTTTCAAACACATTCAGAGAGTACAGCTTCTTTGGGTCATATACTGTCCCATTTGTCTGTTCAAGAAAACACTCTTGGCAAACACTTTTGGATCTACATAAAAAAAAAAAAAAAAAAAAAAAAAAAAAAAAAAAGCATTAATAAATGTTGTTTTTCCAGTCAGGATGCTAACACTTCTAAAATAATTCTTCAGAGAGAAAACAAAATTTAGCCATTATCAAACCAGTTCTCTGAATAGAGAAATTAGGAATAAAGCTTTGGAGGTCTTACACATTTTACTTTATAAGTATTCAGGTGTGAAAGCAGAGTCCGGTTTCCCATAGCCTTGCTTCAGCCAAGACCTTTTAATAACCTGTTTAATTTTAACAAGGTAAATGTGAACTTTTCATGGGAAACTTTCTGTAAAAATATTCTCCAACAGTCTAATGAAACCATCTTTCCCATCTAAACAGAAAAGAGTATCATCAGGAAATCTGCAACAGAGGTTGGTTACTACAGGATTTCCAAGTTTTCTCTGGGATCTTTTACCCATAAAGACTACTGTCTTTTAATTGACATTTTGGTGTCTGAGTTCAAACACTGTCCTCACTCCATTTCTTGCTCATCTTGAGCAAGATGAACATCATGCTCTTCAAGACTGCCATGAATAGATTCTGTCCATGTGCACTTCTATCAAACAATCAATCAATCAATAAATAAATAAATATACAGTGTCATTAAATTAGTTTCTTGTAATAAAGCTTCAGGATACTGCTACATTTGATTCTCAGCTTAAGAACAAAAAGCACTACAACTAGCAAAGACGTATGCAGTCACACAATGAGAATTCTAATGTCCTGCCAATATGAGATGTTCTTTACTTTTCTTGTATTTTTTTTTCTATACCTGTTCCAAAACAGAGACCTAGAGATCTCTTCTTTCTTTCTTTTTCAGCAACATATATTATGAAGAAAAATTAGTCCTTCAGTTTGACTTTGACCTTATAACAATAGTCCCACACACCCTGTCTGGTGTGTGTAATCATATTTACCAATAGCTTCTTTTATGCATCTGCACAGGAGGCAATGCTAGGCTGCTGAGGAGGCATCAAAGTGGTATAAAGCAGTATACACTCACAGCAGCTGGGGAACCCCAACACTCTACCTTAAGAAAGTGATGAAAAACAATACTGTAAACCCAGTTTGCTTCCCTGTATTTAGTTGGATTCTGGAAAATAAGACTCCTGAAGTGAGCCACGATTTTTTAAAATCTTTTTTTCAAAGAAAAAACTGTCTAATCCTACTGGAAAACATTCTGCCATATGGAAAGAATCTTATATTCTCCAATCTGATTCACATGGACCATTTAGGTAATTAACTAAAGCTGTTCTAAAGCAAGGTAAAGGGGGAATATCAGAAAAGATATTCCAGAAGAAGCCATGTAGATCTTCATGAGTATAGCAGCTACTTCATGCCTCCTACAATCACCAGAGGAGACATTATAGGAATTATGATCAGGGTAGAAGCTGGGCGCAGCTCAGGGGATGAAAGAAACCTGCCTTTTCAACATGATGGAAAAGAAGGAAGGCCATATTCACCTTTCCTGTTACAGGAGATGGCTTCCTATCTAAAGACCTTCCCCTGTCTCCCTGAAGATCTACTGTATGCGAGCTGGGCTAAGTCACCACCATATTCCCCCCCAAAACAATCTGGAACATGGCTGAAGCAGGATGGTACTCTCTCTTAGAGAACAGTCCATTTTTTCTGTTATTATTTCAACTTTAAAGATCTACTCACTGCTTCAAAATGACTTCCTGGTCCCAGTTACCAAACAGACTACTGACACACTTACAAGAAATGATTGCCATCCACAGTCTACAGGAAGCCTCATGGGCAAGGAGTAACAGCTGAACTGAATTTGAAAATAAGAACTCTAAATGGCTATATTCTTCTTGATGGGATGATGGTTGGGGTTAGGCCAAGTTGATAGAACTGTAAGGATCTTCAAATCAAGCACTAATTAACAGAAGTCATGTACAGTACTGTTTTCCTCAATATTAAAAAGGTCTTACTGAGCCTTGCAAAGCTCCATCAGCACAGCCCTGTATGTGGTATTGTTGTCTGAACAATGAAGTGAACTAAGGCTTCTAATTTTGTGCCTAACTTCTTGCAGAGAAAGAATGAGATTGGTGCCAAAAAGAAGTCAGTACATCTCCAGTCAAACAAAACCCTTAAAGTCATGATTAGAATCCAGTCACTTGTGTTTAAAGTTATTAATGTGTTTTGCTGGGTGAAGGCACAGTGACCCCTTTTTTTTTTTGGACAGCTATCTAGTAAAATCCTATAAATGAACAGCAGTTTCTGAGAACTGAAAGTTTATTTAATGATGAACTTCAAAATGATGATTTCTTCTTTCTCTGCAGCAACAAGCATTGTTTTGGAAAGTATCCCTCTTCCTTGACTTGAAATTGTCTCTTCAGAGGACAGACAGCCTGGATTCACCTGTCTAGACTCAAAATCTTGTAATACCAGGAGATACACCATCAAGAACTCTAACAATAAGCTAGTATCAAACAGGGGTGTGAGTAAATTAACTAATTTTTCTAAAGATCTATAATAAAAAAGGACAAAAAAGTGTCAGTTCAGGAACCTGGCCAAAGTGCTTTCTTTCAAATCTTGTTAAATAAATTAACAGATTTTTCAGAACATTGTGATGAACCTTTCTAATTTTCCTATAGTCTTTTAAGTCCTTATCAACAGAACTCATTTACCTATACTGACTAAAATATTTATTTATTTATTTATCTATTTATTTATATTTATTTATTTATATATATATAATATATATATACATGTTTGTGCATGTGATTTTTACCATTTCTTCAAATACAAAGAAATAAAAGTAGTTGAAGAGATGGTTCTTTAAGAGAGTAACTCCACTGATTTACAGCAGGACTTTTGCACTTAATATCTCCCATAAATTATCAAACTGTAATCAAATAAAATTATTGCTGCATCCTGTATGTTAAGAACAAGAAATTAACACATATATATAATCAGTTTGAAACTTTGTTTCCAGATATTCTGGCACCTAGGTGCACTGGAGGACTCAGGTCCTTTACACTTCTGGCAATGTCATCCCTTTCTTCTGTGCTTAGGCTAATGTTGAATTTCATGTCTTCAATCACTTGGGAGTGGAAGTAATCCCTTTGGAAAACACAACAGGTGTTAGGGATCATTCCTTCATTTCTCCATAAGGCAAGAGAGTGAAAATTTGCCAAGTCTACACATTAACTATGATGTATTTCAAATTGAAAGCCGTAAGTCTTCCTCTGTGTACAATTTAGCAACTTTTGGAAAGGAATACACCTTGCAGTGAGAAATGTAGTAACCAATTACAAGGAAAATTGCTACAAAGTCATCAAAAAAAAAAAAAAATTACTCTTTTTTATACATTTTAATAAATATGTCCAAAATCTCTAAAATCCCATGTCCAGCAGCATAACACTACAGGTTTATACAATAAGGTTGAGAAGGGGCAAATAACTTAATAGATTTGGATCCTCAACTCCTAGTAAACCAAGAACAATAACACAGACAGCTTAAAAGCTGTCCATTTGCTGTCTTCCATGGTGCTGAACTCATACTTGCATTACTAATTCTGTTGTGTGCTACCAATAAAATACAAAGAAATTAATCCTCCCTTATCTGCCTGACTTAAAGCAGATTCAGTCCTTGTCATGGGAGGCACTAACCGCTCATCATTACTGATGTCAATTTATCCTCACTCAGTTACATGAAATGTAATATAATCTCATTAATGTTCTAAGACATGAACCTGTTGAAGCCCTGTGTCAACTTTCTTGGAGAGGAAAAGAAAGCAGCATAAATTTTTCATTTTAACTTTGGTTTCATGCAGTAATTGTTCAGAATAAACTAGCAGTTTACCATTTTCTCTCTGAATCTGTGCCCTCACTTTATATTTGGCCACTCACAGATAAGACTTGCTGAGCAAACAGGTTCAAAGTCTCTTACTCAAAATCTTGGTGAACAAAATCATCTTTGTAAAATGATAATTCAGAATGGTTTCATTATTTTGATTAAAAAAAATAATAATAAATCTATGTGTAAACATGTGATCTCCTTCTAAATATCCATTGAGTGGTACTCTGATAGATTTGTAATTACACTGTGAAATGTATTGAAAATTCTATCACAAGTTTGATTTCAAACAAATCAAAGGTAGGTCCACCTCACTTCCTGTTTCCTCAAGGAAATGTAGTATGCATTCTTTGTAAGACAGCCAAGAAAAAACATCTCTTCCTTTATGAGTATATACTTAGCTTTCATTAGCATGTAAAACACTGAATTATCAATGGGATTTTCCTATTTTATTACACTGCAGATGAAATTTGGGTTTTTCATTTTCTAAAATAAAAACCTAACTCTTTTCCTCAGAAATTGAATGGTGATATATTATATACAAATAATGCTTTGAGAAACTGGAGATAGAATACATTTGTTCTCTGAGCATGGCTGGGTGTATGAAAAGAGGCAGAGAATCTTAAGAGAATCAACAGTACACGCTTCAAAAATATGGATGAATATAAGGAACATATTCACACATACGATGTAAAGTCTCGTTACTAAACAAAGAAAATTAATGGCCAATTACTGACAGTTGTAGTCTGCACAGAAGCTCATTGTACCAACACAGAAAGGCAACCCTTTGTGTGTTACTGGCTTCTAACACTCTAAAGAATTTATAGGAAGGGAAAAAGATGTACTAAAGGAAGAAGATGATAGACTTACTAGAACCAGTGAATGTTAGCAAAAA
The DNA here is from genome assembly GCF_009819795.1 of Aythya fuligula. Lineage (NCBI taxonomy): Eukaryota > Metazoa > Chordata > Aves > Anseriformes > Anatidae > Aythya > Aythya fuligula. Next base: position 293,356 of record NC_045569.1, on the reverse strand, counting down.
TGTAGATGAAGGGAGACATGTCAGTCATTACTTACATGCCTTCAGTAATTGAGATAAGCCAGCAAATAAGCTATGAAGACTGTGGGGCTAGAACAGGACTTTGGTTTCTCATGTTTTTCTGTCAGCATCTGGATGCTACAAATATTTCAATATGCAACTAAATTGTCATGTTATATTAGTAAGGAGGGCCAGATTGATCAAACCTTTGCCAAGATGTGGATCATACATACCACATACATAGTAAAATTAAAAGATTCCTCTGAATGCTGAAATTTCTTTGGCATTGCCACTTGTCACAGACAGTATTATTCAGATTATGAGTTACTGTATTTATGCATTGTATTTATCAATACAGATGAAGGCATTCTGCCAATTGCCTTAGATTTTGTTATGAGAATAACAGCACTTAGCAACAGTAATGGGGAACAAAAAGTCATCTCACTCAATTCCTAAGAAGGATCATATTTATCATTTAAAAATTGACACACAAAAAAGTTAGTTTCCTTTATAAATATGATGGGAAAAAACAAACAAACAAACAAACAAACAAATAAACAAAAAACATTCAAGAACTGAACAATTGAGCCCTTTATTTAACAAGAAAGAGACTGTCAGATTCATTGAATCCACAACACTTATATAATTTAAGATTCTTTTCTGCAAGAATGACCTACACAATTTTCTTTCTACCTTATCTACTTTTTAAAGTTTTTCATCATCTTTCTTTCCTACACTACTTAATTGTAGCCTGCATTGTTAATATATATATACTGTAAAACAGATTATATTATATAAACCTGTGTTTATTTCAGCCACATTCTGCATATAAATTTCAATGACATCATAACCAACTACAACACTTGAACTTTCTTAATAGCTGTAGCTTAAGTTCAGATTTTTGACAAAAGCAAATATAACAAGTTTTCCACTGGTCTCACCAACAGACTACTAAGACCAGCCAGTACCAGTTGTCACACCTAAGAGATTTTCAGTTTTGTGGTGGCATCTCAGTTCAGTAATTATCACAAGACATACTAATAATACCATAGGTCTTTCAAAGTTTCACTCTCCACATTTTTAGAGCAACATAACACGTGCAGTCCTAAGAAACTGCACCTCCTCTTGGCATTTATAAAGGCAATTTAGCTAAATTGCTGTCCAAGATCACATAAAATTCCCTTGCAGTTAGAGTTAGAGAGAGGGAGAGAGAGACTGTAATAATTTAGAAGTGTCCAGTAACAGCCAATGAAAAAAGCTATCAGCCTTAAAAAAAAAAAAAAAAAAAAAAATCACTTTCTTATGTTCACAGGGGACATAATTAAAATCTTTTACTTACAGAAGTATGTTTGTTTGCTTAGGTTTTTATTAGTTCCTTGTTAGAACAGGCTCCATGTAGGAATTTTTATTACTACTAGATGAAAGCAGGTTCAAAGTGAAATTTGACTTTGCATCTATCTTTCAAGATATATTATGTATAATACACACTAAAAGCTTCACCTAGTTTGGCCTCATTATATCTTTCTTAATTGAGTCTTAATAAAAAGGACAGTGTTTCAGTGTGATGTGTATTAACTGGTTTTCAAGAAGAGAGGCTAGAAGCAGTACAGACATCTCAATTAGGAATTCATTGCAAGATAAACACAAAATTCAGGCCTCTTCTCATTGCCAAAAGATTGACTTAGAGATTGAAAACCAAGTCTCTAGATCTATTTTACATGTAGGTAGTAAGGCAAAAATATTTCTAGAGTAGATTGATTTAATGCTGCTGAAAACTAAAGTAGGAGTACATCTTGAGCATGTGAAAGGCTGTCACAGACGGAAAGCTTAATTTATCAATTTGCCAGTTTCTCAGGGGAGGCCATTAATGACAACAGCATGAGACTGCCTTTTAGCAGGATTCATTGGACTTATTTTCCTAACTTAAGAAAAATTATAACTTTTTCCCCATAAAACACCAGATCTGTCAGACATGCAGAAGGATTACAGGAAACAGCACAAAGCACAAAGAGCACCATCTATTCATCTCACAGTTTCCTGCTTATATTCAGAACTCATTCTGAGTTCCATAAAGAATATTAAAGTACATTAAAGAAAAAAAAAAAAAAAAAGAGAGAGAGAGAAATAAAAACAAGACTACAAAATGTTAACAATTATTTTGCATGTAATAAGAAATAGTGTCTTTTAAACAGCATGGCTTTGCTTACATTTTCAGATGCACAAGCAGAAGCACACGGCAGTAACTTATCATGAATGAGTCAGTAACTACTTTCTGTAAGTATCATGGGGAGTGTCCTAGCAGCACCCATTCAACTCAGTTCAAGTTTCTTAAAATACAAAAAAAAAAAAATCTTCAGTGACAGCCCATGATGCCTTCAAGATAATTACAGAAATCTGTGCTGCATGACCAGAAGAAAAACATGTTTTATATATATATATCATCTATATCTATATCTGTATCTATATCTCCAACCCGGAAAAATACATAAAAATATGCATGAGCCTTTGTCCCACGGACTCAAAGTAAGTTTCAGTTTATCTGCATCTCTAATAAAAGGTCAGACATATGAAATAAACTAAATGTATGTAGAGCCCGTATGACCACCAACACTAGTCACCATTGGTTCTGTTCCACTACAAAAGCCATTAAAACACTTAATGAGGAATACCGTCAGAGATGATAAACTTTACAATGATTTATGTATAGTTTTCTGCCTTTAGATATTTGTAAAGGTGCTTAAACATTGTCAGAATTCATAGACTGTTAAACTATGTTTTTATTAAAGCATCTACTTAGTTGCCCTAGGTTCCAGCAGAGCTACTGTTCCCAATAAGAATGGATGAGCTGAACTTCCTTTCAGGCACTCCTAAGGAAGCTTTCTTTTCAGCTTTGCACATCTACAGACTTATCAAGTTTCACAATCTTATCTCAGGCAAATTGGTCACTGAGCAAGCAGTACTGTACTTTTTCTCCATTGTCAAGCTTGCAACGTTGCTGCTCTTCCACCCAATGACCGCTGCCCTTGGATGCACAACAGGGTCAGAAAAAGACAGACTGATACTGACGTACTGGAAGAAGAGTGGAAAAAGTTTTCTTTGCCTGTAGGGATAAAAGGGCTGACAAAGGAAGAAGGCAATGATGCACTTCCTGGGATTTCACCCCCTGCTCAGGTGACATGATGAAACGAAGTTGCATACCCATGTTTAAACTGTTACCATTTCAAAGGATTCACTGTGTTCTTCCAACTATTGCTACCGCTATAAAAGGTGAAAAAAAAGGTTACTGTCACCTAGGAGATAATGATCCTCTTTTACCAGGAAACTCACCAGTGGTTTTAGTAAAAATGTTTGTGTTTAACCTGTGGGCAGAGATGACCTAAGAACATTTTCTCCTGGAATATCTTTACCATAGGAACTGAAGATAAATCAAAAAATACTAAGGGAAGAGGCCTTCAAACACATTTGTCTTCAATTAACAACAAAATATCCTTCTTCAACTTATTGAAGCAAACTTCAGCAATCACTGAGAGAAACGTTGTAGAACTGAAGTGCCACACCAGAACAGACACACCAATTTGCAGAAGACAGGCACTTGTCACCATAACAAAGACATCCCTGAATGACACTATCCAAGACACCATTCAAGGCACTATTCAAGACATACCTCAGCCATTCTTTGAGGTTCTGAACTCTTCCACTGGCAAATAAAGTAAATTCAAAACTCAGTAACACGTTACATAACAGACTCAAAGCCACTGCAGCCTATTGATCAATGGCATTTCAATGACATACACACAGATAGCAGTAAGACATTAAAGCTAATACTGAAGAATAGTCTTTGCATAGTCTGACACTGACTCACCACTGATTGTATGCTATTTGCACATCATTGGAACACACAAACACCTATAGCAGTCAGGATAACTGATTTTTATTTTTTTTTTTCAGGGAAACATCAAGGTTTTCCATCCTCCTTAATGGTCTCTGTGTGGCTTACCGTGATCTTCAGGCTATGAACAAGACAATTAGGGAACTATAAACCCTGAGAGTGTGCATAGCATTCTGAATAAGAATACCAGTTATGTTTAGAAGACAGACTTGTGTTCTTGAGAGATAATACATTTCCCTGGTCCAGAGAAGCCGGTATTTTTTCTCACAGAAAGACTGAAGACAGTACCTGTTACTATTCTAGTTTTATAGATGTGGAAAAAGATGACATAGGCAGCTAATTTCCTTTCTTCCTAACCAGTCCTTACAGGAGTATCCTGACACGCAGCTGTGCTAAGAACTCATAGTTTATTGTGTGAGATTTGTACAAGCTTTATACTTCTCAAACTGGGCATTGCATTTGAAAACTCGCAATCATGCCTCAACAGCTACACTGGGAATCAGTATCCAAGCGGTAGCCTGTGACCTCATTCTTCTGCCCATTCTCTTCAGATCTCATATGGCAGCTAGAGCTTGTAGAGCTATTCTGCACAGTCACCCTCAGTCAAACCATGAAAGTTTTTAGGGCTTCTCCAGTGCCAATCATAGCATCTTATGCTAACCCTGTTCTTAACTAAACTGAACTAATTTTTCTCAGACATCAGCGAATGCATGAAGAGAGTCTCCAGACTCAAAAGACCAGACTTAGAGAGCTGTGACCTGTAGGGAGCCAGTGAGCAAGTACTTTATCTTCCTGATCCATTTGATTAGCTCAAAGATTTTTACAAGAGTTACCATATACTCACTTTTCTTCACCAATGGAAGCTAAATTCTCTCTTGCAAACTCATCACCCTTTACAGTGTTTTCACCTTGTAAATTCAAAAGTTGATGAGAATTCATTGAGAAGAAAGAAGCAGAGCAGAGGAAGAGGCCAGATTTTCATCCAGTGTCATCCCAGAAATATTAAATGATTTAGATTAGTCTCTGGTGGAAATAGTTCCTAACCACTTCTAGACCATACAAAAAAATCTCCCTCAAACAACTAAAAAAGTCTCTCATTCTGAGGATTTATGATAGGGACATTATTGGGGGAACTCAAACTCCTTTTGAATGCAAGGTGAGCATAAACATTCAAGCAGTTGAGTCTAACGAACATGGAGATTTGCATTCATGTGCCTCCTCTTTCTTAACAGCCATATAACCCACTCTTCCTTTGCAGACAATGAATAAATAAATAAATAAATAAATAAAACACCTCATCATGCATTGATGTTAACACAGTTAGACTGATGGTCAAAATGAATTGATATTAACTGCAAAATTTTGTCCACCAGTACAGCTATAATAAGAAATGTACTTTATTCAATCATGAAACTTTTGTAATTTTCCTGTACCATTGCATCTGAAGCTGAGCTGAAATGAAGCCTTATTGAAAATTCAGTCATTAAGAGCTTGACATTCAGCTGTCTGCTGGCAACTGGAATGTCATCATTGATTATAGAGATTAGTGTGGAAACAACATCTGGTTTTAGACTTGCACCAAATAATTTCTGAATAAGCACTTCTTTGCTTCTGTGCTAAACCTGAATACAAATTTATTTATTTAGGGGAGTAAGTAGGTTAATGGAATTTTTACAGAATTAGTGTTAACTAGGAAGTAAGTTTACTCTTTAATCAAAAGTGACAGATTCTTAGAGATAATAAATTATTTAAATACTGATTTATGCCAAATGAGAAGTGGTCCCTGCCTCATTAAAGGGGAGATTCAGCCCTCTCTTATGTAGTAAGCAGCAGTACCTCAGAAACAGATCAGATTATAGATGCTTTAAAATGGGAATGTATCAGTGTGGCCTAAATGATGTTGATGACAATGGAGTCATAGTGTGAAAAATCCTCAGTGGGACAGTCGTCACTCAGTTCCTGATAAGCTGTTTTGTGGTTCAACTAAAACTTGTTTCCAGGTGATTTCAGCTAAACTGAGAGAAAATTAAATAAGGTACTAGGATTTACATCAACTCAGTTTTGGAAGTTTACAGTCATACCATGTGTTTGATACCTTGGAGCATCTTTCCCACATGGGCAAGGCCCTGCCACTGCAAACAAGGCAAAATGGTAAAAGCTGTTTTATAACCCTTAGAAATTAACTTGAGTGAACATCTGCCATATTGTACAAGTTGTGCAAATGTACAACTAATCTTCAATTCTTTGACTCCTTTTGCATTGGTGTAAGGGAACGGAGAGGGGGAAGAGGAGTGTTTTTGACTAGCGTTACCAGCTTTTTTTTTTTTTTCTGAGATAACAGGCTGAAAAAAGAACAGAAATGATTCTAACTTAAAATAAATTTTGTCAAAGAGCAGAGCTAGATTTGGATCTACAACATAAGTAATCCTGAAACATGCGCAGTTTTAGAATTTCAGGAATGCCTATGTGCACACCTTACCACATCAATTCATGATGAAACTGATCTTTGCCTAAATAAAAGTTACCCAGTAAATGGAGTACACATACTTCTAATTAACTTCTAAATTAATTCTGCTCAAACATATGTACAAGAGAATGAAAGTCATGCTTATAATCAACTATAATGACACTATTTACATTTCCAGAAATATGTATGTCCAAATTCTTCTTCCCATGTACCGTGATACTGTAATTACATCATTATGCAGTTAGTATCTAAATGAAAATAAATAAAACATGTAAGGTTTTATTTGAATAATTGTTTTCACGTTCTGTAAGTTTTCTTTAGTTTTAGTTATTCTCCCAACAAGTACAATATTCTCCAGAAATATCAGTATTAAAAAAAATATGCACTGTGGAACAGAAGTACTGACTTGATACTCAGTTTTGGAGTCCCACATGCCCTATCATTAGTGGCAGAGTGATTGTTTTCTACATTTCAGCAAAACACACTGGACTAATTATAATTCCACCAACACTGGAGTTGAAGAACACAGATTAATGATCGGCAATTAAAACATCAACAACATCACAAACAATAATGTTTCACACTGTTAATTTCTGTTGCCTGAAGTCATGTTATTTCTCTTTGGGCGAGAAATACATAACACAATCATTATTTCCAACATGAAAAAAATGCTATCATATTACATGCAAAGATTCATATACTGTAGCTAATTTACAGTACCTAGAAAGGAATGTGCATTTGGTGGATTGTGCATACACTTGTAATAAGAAGATGCATCAGAGTCAGATCTGAAATCTCAAAAAATATTGCTTATACCTAAACATATGCTGAACCAAAAACATATTTAAAACAACCATAATGCTAGTGTAAACAAAGTATGTCAGACTGGAGTGAGTCGTTACCTTCAAAGGTTTTTCTCGCAGAGCAATGCTGGCAGGTCCAGCTGACAGAGGTACAGCCATGCTACATGTTCTCTTAGAACCTCTAGCATCATTGTAATCCTTTCTGTCTGGTGCAATATCCAATTTAATCAAGTCTCTAGCACAAAGCTCATCTGATGTCATCTCTCATTTTGTGCACTAGGAAATCAATGGATGCAGCTGCAAATCACTGCAGTAGGTAACTGTTGTTTGACCTTGCACTTTGAGCATTTGCCTGTAGAGTTTACATAGGCCACCACCCCACAGTCACCATGTGCATGGTGGTAGCACACCTGGTGCAGAACTTAAAATGGCCCTTTTGTCAGCACACTTCCAAGGGCATCCTATTAGCTCCAGTACAAGTGATTTTACAATCACTGTTGCTGTAACACTGTTCCTACTATGCTCAATATGTTCTGTTATCTTTTTCACTTACTGAAATTTATGCACCTGGAGATGTTGGTAGATGTATTCAAGAAACTGAAAAAATAAATAAATCTATTGTCTCTCTTGTTGAATGTCACAACCTTTCTGTGATCTGAGACATGAAAAAAAAAAAAAAAAAAAAAAAAAAAAAAAAAACTAGCTGGGGGACAGTTTTGTTACAAAAGAATAGTGGGCAGTGCCAGAAACACAGAAGAAATTAAAACAAACACATGAATGTCACTAGTCATCTTCAGAATTGAAATATTCCATTCATTCACATGCTGGACAATTGTGGGAATTCAAATGAATAATAAATTCAGCTAAGTCATTCATGAATTGATGTTTGTTACATTTAAAGTTCTCCCAATACAATTCAACAGGGCAAAGGAAGATGCCAGTACTTGATGTATTATTCATTAATTATTTATCAGGGAACAACAAAGTGGCCTCTCACCAAGGTTACAGATACTCCTGGTGACTACAGAAATGCCAGACTGATATAGAATAAACCATTCCCAAAAGGGGGAGCATATAACCTGGCACTGTCAAAACTAAGTATGTACCAAAGCCAACACAGGTGCTGAACTGTGAATGGACATGTAAATAAATAATTTACCCATCAGCTCATAGGGATGATCTGCTCGATACAGCAAATATCAGATCGTTATGGGTGCTAGAAGTAGAAGGTAATGTCAGGTGCCTTATTTATCTACAAAAACTGTATTGTTCTTTTCTATTTTTTTCTGGTTCCTCTCCAGCATTTTTGGTTCCTCTGTAAGGTCCTAGAATTAAAGCTCTTCAGCAGCCACTCACGAAAAAGTAAGATTCTGCTACCCTGACTATCTGCAATAGTATTTCACAAGTGTTATTAAATCCAGACAGTACATTTAGGAAATAAAATATTACTTTTTGAAAAGGTTGGCAGAATTTATCCCTCATACGTCATCAGCTCTGAGGGCATTGTCATAGAACTGTGCATAGCCAGGAAAGATCTGGTTTCAGTTTTCATCTCAGATTCCTGGGATCAACAGAAATTACCACAAGAAAAGTCTACGATTATAAGAGATTTTGCTTATGCTGCTTAATGGGATGCCACCTGGCCAAATGAACATACACAGTGGGTTCTCAAAACAGCCAGGCTGAAATTCACAGTATTTCTTTCCAAGGTGATACAGAGAAGTAAGGCGGTTTCCACTTGACACATAACATATTCCAAGTGATAAACAGAATGTCTGTTAACGTTTTTCAGACATGAGCACTGATGGCAGAAGGCTCAACTTCAGACAATTTTCTCTCAGATCCAAGTGAAAGGTGGAATAGAGTTAGCTTCATATTCATAAGCTACTTTATGGGTCTTGTCAGATGCACACACAATGGAGCTGATATACTCAGCTGCTCTGCTTGCATATACGGGCTTTATATGCATTTCTAAAACAACTAAGAAAGCCACTAAAACAAGTGGCTTTGCCAATTGGAGGACACCCAAAGGCAGAGCTGTGCATGGAATTCAGATACAAACTCAGGCAATAGTTTCACTGTATTTTTTTTGTAGATTTTTTTTTTTTTTATTACTTCGTTCATTTACCTTTCCTTAGCATTAAAGTATTCATTACCTTTTCTCATGCAGTATGTTCAAGCCACACTAGTCTTGATCATACACATTCACACTATGGTGGCATCCAGTTAAAATAATCTTCAAAATGGCAAACAGAAAGTGAACCTCTCTGAAGCTTAATGTTGTCATGACAGCTTCAGACAACTTTGCTGCACCTCCAGGGGATGCTTCAAACCTTTCTGTGTGTGACAAGTCAGCCTAATATAAATGTAATATTCACCAGTAGAGAAATGTTACTTGACAATATCAGTTCTTGAACATATTTTCTTCATTTTGCCTTTCTCTCTTTGCACAAACATTTAAAGGCCTTGAACTCTATGCAGGGATCCTAGAACAGGTGCACAGGTGTTAAAATAACAGACATCAGGCATGATTCATCCCCTAATTGTGATATCCTCCAGCATCATAACCAACGCCTCCTGCCTGAAGACACTGGCAAGAGACATCCAAATTCTGCAGAACTACCCCAGTCATTCCACAGTGCAAGATTCATCAAGAACATTTATTTCTTGAAGCCTTACAAATACTATCACCATGCTTCTGGTCAGGATAGCATAAGCAAGCTCTGTCAATGGTGTCTGTAGTGCTTTTTCTTCTGAATACTATCTCCTCCCATACATAATTTAATTGTTGTGTCTTTCATCCTGGAAGCTCAATGAATGATGCAGAAGTGTATTGGTGGATGATATAACATTGTAAGAAGAGTCAGTTTCAGAGGCAAGCTCTCAGAAGCTTTGTGTCTGAGAAGTGCAGAAGTACATGTATACCTAGACCTGGTATTGATGACTCCAAGAAATGCTCAGTTTCAGACTTGGATACAATGCAGTCAAACAAGCCAATGTATTGACTAGATCTTCACTTTCTCTGACTCAATAGCATAACTTTAAAAGAGTAACTGAAGGCCTCCCTCAGGCACTCTGCCTTCATTATTTTTGTCTTCTCACAAAGCCAGACTCCAGCTAAGCAGGACCATGGTATGAAATCACTTCCCACTTTTCATTCTGGGTGTTAACTTGCTGTGGCAGATGTCCCCAAAGGATTTCAGAAATATAGACAGGTCTTCTTACATGGCGTTCAGCAGCCAGTAATTAGATATTTGCTCTTAGAATAATGCAGTGGATCTTTCAAGAAATATACAAGCATAAAGGAAGACTTACACAGTGGTTTTACAGTTAGCAGATCAAACACTACAGATCTCATCAATATATGACCTATTCAAAGGGCAAGTAATGTAGAGAAAAAAGATCATCTCTTAGCTGAATACCTGTTAAGCTCAGCAAAACTATCAAAGCCCTTTAAGGCAAATAGTCCACTACAGACCGCAAGCATTGTAAACCATCAGCACCACCAACGTAATGGGGGATAATTTATCCAGAACTTAGAAACTGACATGTTGTCATTTGACTTTTCCTATCTAAATCTACATATAGATAATCTGTGAAGACAACATGCTTAGCAGTAGAAAAGTTCCCTCCCTTTTCAGAGCAGTTAACATGTAAAATAGGTGAAGGGCAAGCCTACATAAGCTACGTGAGTCACATCAGCAAAAAAAAAAAAAATTAGCATCAAAACCTCTTAAGAATTCTATGACTGTGTATTACTCTATACAAAGTACTACTCTGAACAGAGCTTATAAATATCACCTGGAAGACTGGCAGAAATCAGGATGCTGACTTCTCTGTTACGAGTATAAAAGTATTTCAGCATTGACTCCCAGCAGTAGAACACACAATCCCCAGGGAAAGCATAAAATTACATGATTAAGATGTGACTGTATTAAGCTTACTAGGCAGCTGATCGACATCTCTCCTGTCACACAAAAAAGGACACAAACTACTTTGGGAAATGCTAATATGCACCCTAAGGTAAATCTGCCTGATAAGAGTATCTCCCTGTGTTTGTACTCAAGGGATCTAAACCACTACAAGTGCTGGAGTTGCACAGTAGAATTTACACAGGAGATATATTCTGCATTGTTATCTCACTTTTAATTACAATAGCTAAACATGAGGCAAAAAAGGTTTTCCAAACATAAAAAGTGAAGGCAAAAGCCTGAAGTTCTTCAAGAACTGAAACTAGGAGACTACCCACTGAATGTATCAGAACAAATTTTTTGTTACTCTTCCCCCATGCAAGTTTAACACTGGCAGACTGTCAATGACACCTTTAGAATAATTACTGATTTACTCTGGCATGAGGGAAAAGTCAGGCACAAAACACAAAATCACTTTATAGCAGACACAAATAGATTATAAAAAACAAATAGGCATCACATAGGAAAAAATTAGACCATGAATATCTAATGAAAAAACATATTCGCTTAGACCTTCAAATATCACTTTTAATGTAAAGTGGGTCTTAAACTGAAAAGCACAAATGTGTACTGGTAGGTATGTATAACAGCTCTAGAAAAATAGCAACTTTTATTATTTTTTTCACATATTTTATTAGTAATATACCTGGGCCCACACTTGTCAATTAAAAAAAAAAAAAAAAAAAAAAAAAAAAAAAAAAAGGAATAAAGAAGGAATAAAGTACCCTAGCTATGAAAAGTAGCTCAAAGTCTTCTACAAATTTGGCTGATAAATAAAAAAAAAATAAATGCTTACAGGCCAGTGACTTGACTGCAAAGATATCTGTCAGCACAAAAAATTAAAGAGAATGAAGTTTCAAAGGGATGCTGAATACTGATTGCTAACACTTCTAAATAGAATATTTTTAAATGTCTTACTTGCTCCAAACAAAACATGTCATATTTACATTTGCTTACAGAACTGACCTGAGTTGATTTTCAGTTAACTACTCAAAATGTTTAACTTATTTTTATGTAAGATAAAAACAAACAAAACAAAAGAAACAATAATAACAACGGCTAATTCCTCTTTCAGGTTAAATCAGGCATGTTTTTCACATCAAGGTACAACTCTATCAAGGTACAACTCTATTAAGCCTTACTTTGAACTTATTAGGAGATCATCTGGCTGCATTTTATGCAGATCGAGACTTATTTGAGATTCAGATTCAATACTTGTGAAGATGACTTTTTTTTTTGAAGCTACAACATTTAAAGATTTCCTGCTCAAAGGAGTTCCTTTAACTTTGAAACTGTACTTACTGTTTGTATTTACGAGTCTTGAGTAATCCCAACTCTCTTCTCCTCACAGAAGTCTTATGTTCCCTGATACTTCTTCTCCATACCTTGGAATTTTCCCCAGCTGAACTCTGCCTCTAGAGGGTACTCACTCATCCATTTTCTGTTAAAATATGTGTTCTGCTGGGATTTCTAAAAGAGACAGCAAATACTGCAAAAGTAAGAAAGAAAGAAAAAAAAAGTTTTGAAATTTTAAATACATTTTGCTTAGATACATTTACTTCTTTCTTTCTTTCTTGTATTTGCTTTTATGAATACTCATTTACTTGAGTTCCATCAGCATAGAAGAACACAGAAAGGGAATTTTTAATATCCTTCTTTTAAGCATCATACTAGAAACTAGACAGGTTAGACAACTATGTATAATGAGGAGAAATACAAGCTAATTTGTGAGAACTGAATAAAGAGCATGCATCCTCATGATTCAAGGCATTAAAAAAAATAATCAGAACTGCTAGCTCTTAGATCTGTAACTAACATCTGATAAAGATGAAGGAGAAACTCTTCCTTCCCATATTTGTTCCATAATTGCTTGATGGTATAATATTTTGAAGTAAGTTTATCAGAAAAAGAGAGAGAGAGAGAGAAAGAGAGAATAGACTTACACACATTTCACTGCCGAGCAAGTTAGGCTTCTTCTGTTATTCCATGGTAATCATGCATGTTTTCACCTCATAAAACATTGAGGCAGCTTATCCCTCAGTGAAAATATACAACCTAGCTCGTATTTTCTGTGGGTACCTCAGGGTATGAACTTGCTTAAGGGCATTGCCCAAGCAGCAAAGCAAATGACAATTATCCCACAGTGACTTGCCTCTGCACTCATACACTATGATGAAAGCTAGGCCTTCCTGTCCTGCACAAAACTGAAATTCAAACTTGCATGCCATATGGACACTTCTCTTATAAATATCCAATCTCTGAATAGAAACAGCAGTAAGAGAATACACCCAGCTCAAATTGCACAAAGTTCTCTTAAATATAAGAAAACTGATTAAGTTTCACGTGGGTCTTGGAAGATATTTCACTAGGTGCAAAGAAAGAGGTGCAATTCATCGAGTAAATTATTTGTTGTAATTTATCAGCAATAACCGTTAATAGATGTCTACAAACTTGCAAATAGATCCATTCTCAACATGATTTTCAAGTAACTTTAGAATATCATGGCATTTTAACAAAATGCTATAAGGTGACATCTTCATATGCTTTTTAATAATTCATATTGACACAAATTTCCTTTCTTCTACCCATCAAGTAGCAGTTACAATTTAAATAATCAATTTGGCAGTTCAGTGTTAGGCAAGTTAAGAATAAAAATCTAAGTATGCAGAAGCAGTTCCCTATGGAGGTAGGTGTGATACTACAAACTACATAATTATTTTTACACTGCCAACCACAGGAAGTCATCAATTTACATGACATCGTATCTTTCAGGGATGTAATGAGAAACGGGAATGAATATGTCATTTTACGATTAAACAGTCATCAAAGGCCATAGAATAGAAAAACAAATATACCTAGTTACACCCAACCACTTTCAAATGTAAATGGTTAAGAAAAAAAAAAAAAAAAAAAAGAAGAAGAAGAAAAAAAAAAGAATGGATGACCACAATATTCTACAAAAATCTTTTCCCAGATAATCCCATTCAGCACCTTTGATAAAACAAATGCTGCAATAAATGTTTTTATTACAACTAATTGAAAATATATTCTATGTTTTCTTTGCATAGCCCTCCCAGAGAAGTGTTATTTCTTCAGAAAAAAAAAAAAACAACAACCAAAAAAAAAAAAAAAAACAACATAAGGACTGCACTGAGTGATAGGCTTTATTGAGTCAAACAATAGTTTCCTAATACATCTACAACTTATGAACACAGCCACTTGCTATTAAAGCTCAGATACATCAATGAAAAAAAGAGCAGCATTTTCAGTGTTGCAATCTGTATGGATGGACTCTCCAAAATGACAAACATTAAATTATGAACAGTTTATGATACACATATAAAGCTTAGTGATATGGTTTAGTGGAGGACTTGTTAGTGTTAGGTCAGAGGTTGGACTCGATGATCTTGAGATCCAACCTGGAAATTCTGTGATTCTGTGATATGCTCCCCATCCTCTCTTAACATCCTTCCCCAGTGCAGAATTCTTCTTCCGCACATGGAAAATATCACCAAATATCTTCAGCCATTTGCAAAACCACACCACTATGTTGGAAAAAATGCAACAGACAATGTTTCTTTTTCAGTCTTCATCTTCCATTTAAAATGGTGTTAGGGTGCACTTTAGTAACAGGAAAATCCAGTATGTACACAGAATAAATCAGATCCCCTTTTCTGGAATTTTCATCATGATGTGACAACTATTAAAGCTAAGGAATGAACTTTTACTAATAACTGGACAAACAGCAACAAAAACATTTCCATGAGCTTATTATGATTTTCATATTGTTATCAAAAACAAAGCAGAGAAAGAGGAAGGAAAGAAGCATAAGTTTCTCCCAGAGATGGTTCACTTTAAAAGGTTTGCATTACTGTATAGATATAAAGATTAAAAAACAGTACAGTTGTAGATTAAATATTTCATGGCTTATAATAGTCATGCCTGTGTTCTAAGAAGAGAATTAACTTTGAAAAACTATTTATCTGTTACTACCAGAGTTCTGAACTGTTACAGTATCTGCGCATTCCCTCCCACAGTTTAACTACTTGGCAGATAACAGATTGATGAAAAGGTCAAACAGTCACTTTCACTAAACTTTATTGTTCACATTAAGTTCATGAGTAAAAGTCAGCCTACAGAATGCCTAAGGTAAATACAGCATCAGATACAACAGGGTGTAAAACACAGTACTCTGTTCATAAAGCAAGATGTATCTGTGTACACATGTTTTCAGTCTAACAACACCTAGGACTAGTAACATCTCAGAAACAATGGGCAGTAGTGTACAGTGTGTTCTATATGCCTAACAGATCTCTAAAAAAAACTTCCATCCATGGAAGTTTCCATCCATATATTTAGTGGATTAAACTCACATTAGAAATATTTCTAACGCAGATTTAGAAAAACTATTTTGCTGAAGAAGAAAAACGCAATACTGAATGAATGTACTATAAAAATCTTAAAATTCAAAATTAAAAAAAAAAAAAAATCATCTCTAATTCAAGCTTTTACATCTATCTGAAATAACTGAAAAATATTGGCAGACATTCAGTTTTTGATGAAAAATATACAACAGGAAAATTCTTTTTTAAAAAGAGACCAGGAAAATAACAGTTCTCAGTTAAAAATCACTAAGTTCAACATCAATTTTACTATTTTGCAAACAAAAGTAATTTTCCTAATAAGCTTAACAATCTAAGAATCATATCGTGTATCTCCTATAGAATGTATAATTTTAACTCAAAAGTACCCTGGTAGCTAAGTTTCTTCTGCTGGGTTTCAAACGGATCAGTGAGATAAATGTAATGATTAAATCAGTGACACAATGATGAGTATGAGTCAGATCAACAAAACTTTTCAAAAACACATTTGAATATGGAGTTTTAGATCCACATTCTTTGTTAGGAGACTCTGATCTGGTGTCTACAGTTAGAGATCCTACAAATATCATGAGATTGATTAAAGTCTTTAGAGGCCATGAATCATAGCTTAGAGCTAACATCAAGCTCTAAGTGAAAATTCAAGAGGAATAAAGATGTTCCCTGCACTCTATTTCTTACTTTCCTTACCTATGCTAGGAAGGATGCTATTTACATCTTCGTTTGATCAACTTTGAATGTAAATAAATCAAAATTCCATTCTTATCATTTGTAAAATTTATTCAAAAGACGTATGCACTTTGAGTTCTGGGTTATATACTTACATATGTGAGTTATACACTTATGTGAGTTATACACTTACAGCAGAGTAATGTAACTATGGTCAAACTTCACTGCAAATATCAAGTGTTCTCATGTCTCCATTTGCTTACTGAAGTATTCAAACAATGAGGAAGATGAAAAGAATAGCAAACTTCAAGGAAAATGCATCAAAGGTACAGAATATAATAAATATACACCCACAAAAACTTTTAAAACCTCCATTAATAAAATACTATTTAACAAGGTTGAAGTAGTACCCCAACTGAAGATCCTGTTTGCAGTAACTCATCCCAGTGAAAAAGATCATCTGTACAGCAAGTCTGCCTTGGCTTAAATTTCCCTCTCCTGAAAGGCTAGCAGAAATACCATTATTTTACAATGTTAAAAGATTCTGAAGACCTTCCTTTATGAAATCCCATGCTTTAGAATAAGGACTTGCAATCTGGCAGAGATCTTGTGCCTTTTGCACTCTCACTGAAAAGCCACTCCAAAATGTCCAACTTGAAAGCCTTACAATTTGTGCACAGCCAATACTTCAGTCACTGTAATTCCCAACATTACTGCCTGTACTGGACATGCTCTAGGGGCCTGAGAAGGTCTTTCTCTGCAATTGCAGCTCAGTGCCATATTTGAGGCTAGCAATCTGAACCAAGCCCAGAGGTCTTTTCTGCTTTTTCAGTGTTCTCCTTACTAACTTGAAGCCTGTCGTGTTAAGGGGTATAGCTGATTAACCATTATGGGCCCGGTCAGATTCAGGGTACTGAACTAGTCGGATTCACCAATAATGCGTTAACCGTCTGGGGTCCGGTCGGATATTCACCAATAACGGATTAACCGTCTGGGGTCTGGTCGGATAGTCACCACTAACGGATTAACCGTCTGGGGTCCGGTCACAATCACAGATTTTACCAATAACGCATTAGCTGTCTGGGGTCCAGTTGGATTCACCAATAATGCATTAACTGTCTGGGGTCCAGTCAGATTCACCAATAACGTATTAACCATCTGGGGTCTGGTTGGATTCAGAACACTGAACTATCATGGTCACAGATTCACCAATAACGTATAACCACCCTTACCCTAGTTGCACTTAATGAGAGCTATAACAATGCAATCAAGTGTGATTTATTACAGCAACAGATAACCAGGTTTGGATTGCCAGCAATAGTGACTGTCTGCAAAAGCAAGCTAGCATGCATGAAATACACAGGTGTTATAGGTGTTACAGGTGCACAGCCTAGAAATTAATGCGTTAAAAGGATCAAAGATTCTAGAAAGATTTATAACCAAGTGTTCAGATCTCACCCAATGAGGGGGGGGAAGAGAGGCTCAGCCTGTCCCAGGAGTCAGGAGGTCTTAAGGATGTTGTATTCCCTCGGGATGGTATCTCCCCTGACAGTGGTATCTTCCCTAACATCCCCCTCTCTTAGGCCAATTTATATTATTTTCTATCTTTTAGGTGGAGCTTGAGTGACTCTAGTCAAGCATATCTTAGTTATGATTGGCGAAAAGTTCTCCCATCTCCATTTAAAGTAATAGGCTCCAAGAAATTCAGAGCATATGCTCAGTGAGGGGTGGTCACACCTTGGAGGTGGGTAGCTTTTGGGATGGAGGTGTGTTTTGGTATTATAATGATATTATAATGAGCAAAAAGTACACTAGGGTACAGCATTTGTCAAAACATGACAGATCCTTGGCTCAGGGTACCAAAAAGTGCAGCTTATTGGTCTCGGAGTGCACAAGAACAATAGAGTCCCCACCTGGTTACAGAGCCTAGCCGTGGTGTCTCCACTCCACTCTATGCTCCATACTGTTCCTTAGAGCTAGCACACCAGGTTTCCCCAGCACGATAGCATCTAAAGTTGGAAGCCTAGGGAACGCTCAGGTAATGCAGCTATGCCCTACTCTGAAAGCCTCTTCAATGCTGTACATTTTCTTTAAGTTTTATTTTCCTAGTTACTTCAGGCAATTACACCACAAAGCCATACAGAAGAGGTAACTCCCAAACTCAAATATGAAAGGTTTAGGACCAATCTTTCAGGGAAATGGACTGGAACAAGGTGCCTGAAGAGTGAAAAAGACTGGAGAAGGGTGGGAAAAAGACAGTTTATGTCCTAGAATATTTGGGTCAAAAGAAGGAAGATGGAAAGCAAATGGAACAAAGTCTATTCAGGAGCAAGCAGATTTGCTTAGCAGAGGGACTACAGTAGAAGCCAGAAGAGGTAAAGAGGAGACAAAGTGCTGTTGAAGAAGAACTGATGAGGAGATATCTGAGTGTAATGCTGAA
This sequence comes from Aythya fuligula, assembly GCF_009819795.1. Lineage (NCBI taxonomy): Eukaryota > Metazoa > Chordata > Aves > Anseriformes > Anatidae > Aythya > Aythya fuligula. Next base: position 274,741 of record NC_045569.1, on the reverse strand, counting down.
AGAGTGAAAGAGAGACAAAAACGAAAATATGGAGTCAAATTGTGTAGCCAGGTAAATGAACTAGGTCTAGTGAAACATCAGAAATGCAATACAGGTGAAAAATCTGATGAAATGAGATCAGCAAAAAGTATAAACAAATGGAGGAGACCAACAATACTGGGCAGAATGGAGGGAATGCAGTTACTCCAAGAGGCTAGAATGCAACCAGAGATTTCCAGGTCTCATCTATCTTTGCTGTCAACAAATGTCTACAAAACCCATTAGGAAATATCTAAGTCCTTGAAAATGCAAAATACAAAATCATTAAGTGTATCAGAGCATGATTCCCAGAGGAACCACCATCCACCTGGACTCCTACTATCCTTTTTCTTTCTGTTGTCATCCTCTGTTAAAGTTCTTTAGTATCTGCAGTGACATTAACTTCAAAGTGCCACTGGAATTTGATATGCAAAGAATAGTGGTAGCCACTTACAAGAAAAACTTTTTATAATATGGCTGAACTTGTCATTTTAAATGAGAGACATAATTCCTCACTCTAAGAAAATGTTTTTTCCTCTGTGTCCTGTGTATCAAACATGACAAATGAGAAAAGCAAATACCAATTCAGTTACTCCTCACACAACTTTCCACAATGATCTACTCTCTGCCAAAAACTGCTACTGTCACTGGTAGAGAGAAGATTAAGCTCAATATTATTGCTACAACAGCTAAAGATCTTTTAAGGATCAAGCTATCAACTTGTAAGAGATAAGGTAATGGATTGTGCAAGTGGATTAGAGGATGAGAATGTAATTACACCTGTAAAAGTCATGGTGGAAGAAGGAACAGCTGGTTCACAAAAGGTTTTTGAGTTTGATACAGATGCAATGGTAGAAGACAACTTTCAAACCAGTTATATTTTAACAGTCCTGTGTACATCAAGAAAAATAAGGGACAATTTCCACTCCTAGACACATTACAAATAGTCTCAAAACATTATCAGTGATTTTCATTAACACTAGTGGATGTTACTGGAGGGACCGCAGTAAATTGCTTTGCATTTATTTATTGCTAAATAAATGCAAAGCAATCCCCCACACTATTTATGCTGAATTATTTCAGAAGACTCTTGACCTGAGAACTCAAGGAGAGGTGTATCTATTCCGGGACACTTTTTGTGAGGATAATTGCTTGCATTCTTGTCCTTGATCAAAGTTCACTGAGTAGGGAGACAAGACTATTTCAGGACTCACTTACAGATTTATGCTTTATCTTGATCTTCCTCTTCTGCAGAGAAAAATTATTTTGGAATTGTACATCTTACTGAGAACTCTGGAGAGTGAAGAAGCTTGATTGCCAGTCTAAAGACCTCACTCTCCATAGCTGTAGAATCCCTTTATACCTACTATCCACACTATTGCAATGCCCAGAATACTCTGTTTCCATCTGCCCACTGAAAGATTTATTTTCTGAAAACTTCTGAAGTACAATGCTCCCCAAGATAAGTCTTAATTAATAGATAACAAAGGCTAAGCCCCAAAAATATTTTGCAATAAGTGAAAAACCACCAATGCTCCTAGCATTTCTAATTTTCTGTTACCTTTAAAGGAAATAGATGAGTATTTTCTGAAGTCTTTGATTTTGACACAACAAAAATTAAACTTTTTTTTTTTTTAATAAAAGGAGGATACTCAAATGAAAAAAAAAAAAAAAAAAAAAAAAGCCTTCGATAAAAACTTTGACTTTCACAAGTGTGCATCAAGGCAATTTAGCCCATACAAGGCACATCCAGAAACACATCAAATTTTTGCTTTTCTCTTTTATAGTTCACCAGTAATTGTGCAATAAATTTGTTTAGCCCAGATACTGTATCTGTCTTGCTTTGTGAGAACAAGTGCAATTGCTTCTGCAGAGACATTCTGCAGAGAGAAGTTTTTCAAAGCACTACAGCTTTTCCATCTTATTTTTATAGTTCCTTAAGCATCATGGCAGACTGTATGTAATAAGTATTTAACTACCTTTTAATATATATATATATATATGTATAATATATATAAATATCATAAATAAAAATAAAAATTGTTATAACTGAAACAATTCCCAGACCAATGGTGTGTTATCCATTTTAATCAAACCCCACCAACGTAGGTACACAATATCGAAGGACTCTGAAAAAAAAAAATGGACATTAAAAGTAATGAGGAATGTAGCAATTAGACTGATCATCTATATGAAATACCTGAGATTTTGTTCAAGGTCAAACAAAAACTCCAGTAAAAAATTAGCCACAGAATCCTCATCTCCTGATTCCTGACCCGAACACGAGCATCCCTCTAAATCCAGTAATGTCTCAAGTGTCAAATGTTCACAGGTAAATCAATGAGATAAAAAGTTCCAATGAAAAAGTGTTCTTTGAACCGTTGAAAAAATATCAGAAAGATTTATTCAATATTTTCATATCACTTAGTTCTTCTGGCTTGCATCAGAAGAGCTCTGACAGCTGCATGTCAATTTTCAGATTTCAATATTGCCTTTGATAGGTGTTATGCTTTGTATATATCTGGTTTATTTCAGAGCTTTATCCTTCTAACATTCACCACTCAGCTGGATCTATTTTTCACTGTCAATGGCCCAAACAATATGATCACTTAATGTGAAAGAACCCATGATGCAGTATGGCAGAATGACATGCTACAGCATCAAATTTTGCAAGATCGTTCTCTATTACTTAAGTTGATGTGACTAAATCATGATCTGGAAAACTTAATTTTGGAACTCAGTACTGAGTTTTGGAAGACAGTTCTTAATTGAAAAGTTCGTTTACTAACGAAAGTGTGAGGTGGTGAAAGCTTGGACTAGCAGACTAGATCATTTGAGTCTTTATTAATAACATGAGTTCATTTTAATTCAGTGAAGCACATAATTGGCATCAAGCTTTTGAAGATCAGCACTCTTTTCTGTGACTAGAATCTGTAATATTTTAAGACTTTTTTGATGTTATGGCAAATGTTTTTATTATTTGCATTTTTAAATGAGGTTACTGTTAAATAGTTCAGACTAATTATAAGCTTGTTGGTTTTATTGAGCCCAGTGATATCCACTGGCCAGCAACAAATCTTTATAAGTCAAAACCTGAATTCTTTGTAATTAACTCTGCAGTCATCTAGTTCTACAGTATAGAGATGAATGGGTCCCCCTGAGATTACTCCACCTTGAATAACCAGAACAGGGCAATGGGGTCAATTACTGTCTCAGTTTGCCCCACAGCTGCTGCATGTGAATCAGTTTACCAGGAGCTCAGAAAGTAGTTTAATAACGTTTATTTCAATGTCTTCACCTCTGCATGTTTCAGTCATTCTTGATGCAATGAAATTCAAAAGCAAAATAGGCTAAACTCACTGGAAATGGTCCTAGCCATTTAGAACAGCAATCACTACTCTGTAAGAAACTTTTTAATGTTTGACATACTGCCTACATCCATTTTACTGGCATACTTGACTACAGAAGAGATATGTTAAAAAGCAAATAAACAATTATAAAAAAAAAAAAAAAAAAAAAAAAAAACACACAACCATAATGCAATATTCATCACTCAGACATAGGTACCATTCTTTTTGATATGAACTTTTAATCAGTAAGGTTTGAGTACTTGTACACTGTTAGTGTTAGCAATGCTGGCATTTTCCAAATTATTAAAGGGTGGGTTGTTTGTTTTTTTCCAAATCCATAGTTTGATTTTAGTTCAGCTTTTCAAAAGAACCTGTGACATCCAAAAGCATAAGTCTTATTTCATTAGTCTTTTTGGCACTGACAAACTTTACCCCCAAATAATTGACAATTAATATTCTTTATTTAACTAGTTACCAGTTAAATTCCTGTTTGTTATTCCACTTTACTTAAGCTGATTATTTTTCTGACTTCATGTTGGGAATCTGCAGATCTAATTTTTTTTGAAAGAAATAAGGCTTAGTACACAGCTAAAGATAGAAACAATCTTAAACCACCAGTGGGTATGTTAAAATCACCATCATGCATCTCTCTGCAGAGGTTTATAGCCCTTATTACCAGAATTTTCTGTTTTAAACAGAAGTAACGTATTGGATTGGTCTAACTAAAAATGCTCTAAGGTATTTTTAGGAGATTTTCAGGGGTATAAATGAGAATTAGCTACCCATCTAGCAATGGAAAACAATGAGTTTTGAATTTTCTGAAAGCCTCAAGTTGTCATGATTGAGCAATAAGGGTGAGATTTTTCTCATTTTATTAGGCTGCTGAAGGTGGCAAGAAGAAACAGAGACGCTATGGTCAATGCAAGTAATAACTTCTGCTTTCAGTGATGCCAAGACCGAACAGTAATTCTCATTTCTCTATAGCATTTTCTTGGCCTCAAATACAACCTCTTCCTCTAGCATAGCAACAGAATCCAAACTCTACAGAGCTTACAAATTCATAAAGTCTCCAAATCTAAGATTCTCCTTTCTGGAGAAGCATCTCACCAGAGCAGGAGCTTAGATGGAGCTCTTCCCATGTATATTTTCTGAAGCCTAATATGAGAGACTATCAAACAGAAGACCTGACAGATCTTCCTTGAGATAAACATTCAGACTGAACTATTTTCATTGCATACATAATTATATCTTTTTTAATAATTCAAAAATACATGATATCTTAGATTTAGTAGACATCATTCAAGAGCCTAAAAGGTGAAGATAGGAGGTAGCAAAAGGACAGACAACATCTTAGCACAAAACTCCCACAGAAGTATTTTTAGCCAGTGTCCAAGGTCCTTGAATTTTGAAGTCATAACCAATCATGCTGCATTTACTTTAGCATGCTTTCTTATTCCTTCAAGGAACTGCATGAGAAATTGATTGCAAAATTTAAGCTCTGTATTTTTTACAACATTTAGACAATGGAGATGTATTTCTTTTATCCCAGAGTGATCCACAATTTACTCCAACAGAACCTGCACAAATAATGCTACACTGTTTCCTGCAATCCTTTCAAAAATATAATTTAAAAACAGCTGACAGTGTTCTATTGTTAATGAATTAAAAAGCAACAAACAATAAATTTTTCCAATACAAGAATCTCAGGACAGAACCGTGCACAATCATCACTTCTGTAACTGCCTCTAGAAGAGCTTCCCTTCAGTCTTTCATTTCAAACCCCTCCAGAATCTCAGCAGACCCCATAGCAGCTGTTAAACACAAAGTACAATTTATGATACAATGTCAGCTGTGTGGCAGCTCCAAGAGCATGTAATGCAAATGGACCAGTTCTGGCTGCCAACCAACTCTTAAGCAGCAAAGTGAAAATATTGTTATCAGCATCCCAAGCAGAAAGGGACACAGTGATAAGGAGCTATTCAGTCTTCATGGGATGACAATTTTACTTAAGGTCAGATAAGGAATCATGCAAACACTATGTATGCAGCAATTTAGAATATGTTCTCTCTCACCTGCCCATACACATAAAGGGAAGTAACACATATTATCAAGTCATTGCAGTGCACTACAATTAAATTCAATTCAAATTAGACACCTGACACTTAATAAAAACAAGCTGAAACAGCCTCCAACTGAAGAAAGTACACAGGCAGAAGAAAGCACTAAAGCCAAACAGATTAACATTCTTAAAGACCATGAGGAGAAAAAAAAAAAAAAAAAAAAAAAAAAAAAAAAAAAAGAGAGAGAGAGAGAGAGAGAGAGGAAAAAGCTTTATGTATTTCCTTCATAAAAATGGATTACATCAAATGAGACAGAACAATGTGTATCAAGAAATTTAATAACAACTGGAAACAAAGATATTAATCATTTTAAAGGGGAAGGAAGGGTTTAGGAGGTGTAGCAAGGAAATTTATTCTGATTTTAACTGCTACAGAATCACAGAATTCAAGGAGTTGGAAGGGACCTCAAAAGATCATCGGGTCCAATGCCCCTGCCAAAGCAGATTCCAGGTTCCTGGCTGCCCAGGTAGGCATCCAGACGGTCCTTGAGTATCTCCAGAGAAGGAGACTCCGCAACCTCCTTGGGCAGCCTGTCCTAGTGCTCTGACACCCTCACCATGAAGAAGTTCTTTTGCATGTTGGTGCAGAACTTCCTGGGCTCTATCTTGTGACCATTACTCCTTGTCCTGTCCCTGCAAACCACTGAAAAGAGGTTGGCCAAATCCCTCTGTCTCCCACACCTCAGGTGTGTATACACATTGATGAGATCCCCTCTCAGTCTTCTTTTCTCCAGGCTGAACAGACCCAGGTCTCTCAGCCTTTCCTCATAGGGAAAATGCTCCAGGCCCCATATCATCTTTGTGGCCTTCCACTGGACTCTTTCTAGGAGATCCCTGTCATTTTTGTACCGGAGAGCCCAGAACTGGACACAGTACTCCAGGTGAGGCCTGACCAGGGCCAGAGTAGAGGGGGAGGATCACCTCCCTTGACCTGCCGGCCACACTCTTTTTAATGCACGCCAGGATCCCATTGGCCCTCTTGGCCACCAGGGCACACTGCTGGCTCATGGTCAACCTGTCGTCCACCAGGACCCCCAACTCTCAGAGCAACTCTCCAGCACGCCATCCCCCAGCCTGTACTGATACATGCAGTTGTTCCTTCCCAGGTGCAGGACTCTACACTTGCTCTCATTAGACCTCATTTGGTTTCTTCCTGCCCATCTCTGCAGCCTGTCCAGGTCTCGCTGAATGGCAGCACAGCCTTCTGGCGTATCAGCCACTCCTCCCAGCTTTGTGTCATCAGCCTGCTTGCTAAGGGCAGACACTATTCCCTCATCAAGGTCATCGATGAAGATGTTGAACAAGACCGGACCCAGCACTGACCCCTGGGGAACACCACTAGTCACAGGTCTCCAGCCAGACTCTGCACCACCGATCACCACCCTCTGAGCTTAGCCAGTTCTCAGCTCACCTTACTGTCCACTCCTCTATCCCACACTTTCTCAGCTTTGCTATCAGGATGTCATGGGAGACAGTATTGAAAGCCTTGCTAAAGTCAAGGTAGATGACATCCACTGCTCTCCCTCCATCTACCCAGCTGGTGATGCCATCATAGAAGGCAACGAGGTTGGTCGAGCACAACTTCCTCTTGGTGAATCCATACTGACTACTCCTCATAGCCTTCTTCTCTTCCAATTGCTTGGAGATGGCATCCAGAACAAGCTGTTCCAACACCTTTCCAGGGACAGAGGTGAGACTGATTGCCCTGTAGTTTCCTGGATCCTTCGTCTTGCCCTTCTTGAAGACTGGAGTGACATTGGCTATCCTCCAATCTTCAGGCCCCTCTCCTGTTCTCCAGGACCTTTCAAAGACAATAGAGAGCGGTTTGGCAATCACCTCTGCCAACTCCCTTAGCACATGCGGATGCATCCCATTGGGACCCATGGATCTGTGTGCATTGAGCCCACTCAGACGCTCCTGAACCACTCCCTTGTCAAACAGGGGGGAGATCTCCACTTCCCAGACCCTTTGTCCTCCCTCCAGGGTCAAGGAGTCCTGGGCAGGAGTCCTTGAAGCAAAGAAAGCATTCGGTATCTCTGCCTTCTCAGCATCTCCCATTACCAGGACACCCCCCTCGTTCAGCAAGGGACCCACATTATCCCTAGTCTTCCTTTTACTGTTAACATACTTAAAAAAAAAAAACCTTCTTATTATCTTTTATCTCTTTTGCAAGCCTCATCTCTAGGTGGGCTTTAGCCTTCCTTGTCGCATCCCTGCAGGCCCTGACAACACTTCTATACTTCTCCCAAGAGGACAGACCCCTTTTCCACATTTCATAGACCTTCCTCTTCCTTTTGATCTTACCAATGATCTCCTTGCTCATCGACGCAGGTTTCCTGCCCCCCTTCCCTGATTTTCTACTCTTAGGGATGCACCAATCCTGAGCTTGGAAGAAGTGCTGTTTAAATGTTGCCCTGCTCTCACATGCACCCTTGCCTTCTAGCAACCTAGCCCATGAGATACTCCCAAGCAGGTCCTGGAAGAGGTCAAACTTGGCTCTCCAGAAGTCCAGGGTTGCAATTCTGCTTTTACCCTTACTTCTTCCACCAAGTTCCATCTTGAACTCCACCATCTTGTGGTCGCTGTATCCCAAGCTGCCCCCAACCTTCACATCCCTAACAAGACCATCCCTGTTGGTAAGGACAAGGTCCAGGAGCACCCCCTTCCTCATCAGCTCCTCCACCACCAGCGTCAGAAAATTGTCTTCAACGCATTGTAGGAACCGCTTGGACTGTGCGTGCCTGGCCGAGTTGTTTGCCCAACAGCTGTCTGGAAAATTGAAGTCCCCCATGAGAAACAGCACCTGTGATCATGAGGCTACTACCAGCTGCTTGTAGAAGGCTTCATTGACCTCCTCCTCCTGATCTGATGACCTGTAGTATACCCCCACAACAGTGTCCCCCATACCAGCCCACCCCTTAAATCTCACACACAAGCTCTCCACTTGTCCATCCCCCTCCCCCAGGTGGAGCTGGGTATGCTCTAATTGCTCCCTCATATAGAGGGCAACCCCACCCCCTCGCTTCCCCAGCCTCTCTTTCCTAAAGAGGACATAGCCCTCCGTGACAGCGTTCCAGTTGTGCAAGCTGTCCCACCGCATCTCTGTGATTGCAACGAGATCGTGGCCCCGCGATCAAACACAGATCTCAAGCTCATCCTGTTTATTTTCCATGCTCCACACATTGGTATACAGGCACATTAGGGAACCACCAGGCACAGTTACCCCTAGAGGGATGCAAGAAGAAAATTCCGGAGGGGGTATCAGGATCATCACCTTCTCTGAGGAGCCCTCAGATGATCCTATGGGACAACTCAGAGGTTTTTCCCTACTATCTTCAACAGCGACAGCAGTGACAACTTCACCCAGCCCTACTCTGTCACTTTTAGCTCCCTTCCCTTCCCCCATCAAACCTAGTTTAATGCCCTGGTAATTAGCCCAGAGAGCTTGCTCCCCAACACACTTGTGCCCCACTTACTGAGTTGAAGTCAGTCAGCAGCCCACATACCCGGCTTCTCAAAGGGCTGCCCAAGATCGAAATACCCAAATCCTTGGTCCAGACACCACCCCCTCAGCCAGTCATTCACCTGTCTCGTTCTCCTTCTTCTTTCTGTGTCCCAGTCACCCAGAGGGAGGACAGAGGAGAAAACCAAGGTGTCTATCAAAACAAGGTGTCTACCCTTAGTGAGTTATCTGGTCTATTCACCATTACTAGTCCCATTATAATTTCTATCACATTTATGTCAATTTAAATAGTGAAATCTATAATCAAAGTTGTATTTCAATACTAAATAAGCAATTAGCAGCCAGACACTAATCTTAAGCTGACATTTCATAGGGATTTTTATATCCTCTGGATCCAAAGTTCAGCCTGTATATCCATTTACTATGTGCACTATTTTTTAAGTAACACATTCTTTCCCAGCTAATTTAGTGATATAATACTACAATTTAGAAAGATTAAATACATCATTTTCAGACTGCTTTCCCCATCTCATGACAGAGTACAGGAACTCCACGTCAGATCTAAAATAACTTTTTTACTGGGATGGAGATCTGAATTTAGTAGGGTCAAGAAACCTACAGTTTTGTTCCTGTAAAGCAAACATCAGCCCCAAATTTAAGTGTTATCTCCTCCAGCTGTCTGATTTCATACACAGTACTACATAGTTTAAATCTTCACTCTAGAGTCTATACAGGTAAGAGCTCTGCTTGTAAAATGGAGGCCAGTTTTTGGCAGAAGAAATTCCCCTTTTACTCCTGATACAACTTTGATGTAGCCTGTGGTACTTAGAGCTGGCTAATATGCTCAGATACAATATGTATTATTCTTAGAAACATTCAGTTTTTCATAAATCTAATATGTAAATATTAAAGACTTAAAACAGCCTCTTCTTGGAAGTGACACTCCTATCTTAATCTTCTTGCCTGTCAGATCTCCACCAAACAATAGAAAGCTTCTAGGATGATCTAGACCTGCACTTTTGCATCATTTTTTGTGCCTTAGTCACCTCTGACACATGTATTCATATCAGACTGAAGCTGAACAGCTCCTAGACGGCTTACTAACAATATTGAGCATAACCACTCAAAGTCTTTACACAGAGTGCATGATTTTCAAATGACTCTTTCCTAATGAAATTTCCTAATTAGGCATTAGCCAAGCAAAAACACCTGTATGGTAGCAAGTTACAGTTACTCTTCCTCCATGACAATTCAAATAACCAAGCAAAAATTTTCAAAAGACATTTTCATGAGAAAAAGTCAACACCTCTAAGTTCTCTGCCTGGATACACTCCTCCTGAGTGCAAGGGGATAGTAAAGCTTCAGCAACAGGAGAGAGTAGGTTTATCTTTTGCTAACAGCATAAGACATATTGACAAAAGAAGCATTACATTGCATAACTGCATAGATGACAGCCAGGAACATGTCAAGGCCATTACATCTAGACATTTTAATTGCACTATTAAATTGCATGTTTATCTTAAAATATTAATATAAAATAAAAACCACCTTCATATGAAAACATCATAATAGCAAAGTACTCAGTTTCATGTTATGCAAACCTAGGCATTTCTGAGGTCACATAGCATCAAACTTACAGGTAGACACATGATGAAAGAAACATTTTTAATGTGATTACATTATCTGACAATTAAGGATCAACTCAAGCACAGGTCCCTCATATCCATATTAATGTAATTTTATTTTTCATGTGATCAAATCCTGCTCATTAAACAGAGAATATGAACCACCTTCTTCGGTACTCAAAACCTAGGAGTAATGCAAGGGCACAAAATTAGAGTGCTATCTCATAGCAGTTGACAGCCATTAGATCACTACCATTTTCCCACAGGTACTGTGCTCCAATATTTCTGCCATGGCACTAAGCCTTCTGATAGAGATATCATCATCTACTTTTTCAGCATTGCATGGGATTTAGCCACAGGAGTTACGCAGCTAGTCTTGTTCATGCATTGCCTGGAAGATTTAAACTGAAATGATTAATTATTACCTTTTAGCACTATTTTCTGCATAAAGACTTTAGAGTTCAGGAGCCAGTCTTTCAGGAAATTACTGCTTAACATATGTCCCTCTGTGCTTCATAATAAAAAGTTCATTGCAATGATTTTTCACAGGTGAAAGTTTTTGGATTTTTTTTTTCTATACTCCTTACTTGAACACACTTTGTCAAACCCTTTTCATTTATTTTTGTTCTCCTTTTGGATTGAAGAGATCATAATCTCAATGAAATTCTTTAGTACTGATTGTAATTAACAATCACAGCCTGAGATACACCATTTACTTACTGGGCATCTGGCACTTTTCCTGCAATCACTGACTGAAAGTAACAGTGACACACTGGGAAAAAAAAAAATAATCCAGAAAATCAGATGTCTTTGTTCAACTTTTTTTTTTTTTTTTAATTTGATGGATGTTCAGAAATAACATTTACACTTTTGTGGACACCAAGCCTTTCTTGGCAAACTAATAAATAAAAAAAAAAAAAAAAAACAAAACAAAACAAAACAAAAAAAAAAAAAAAAAAAAAAAAAAAAATTTTCCTTTGTTTTCCCTCTCTACCCCAAAAAAGGTCAAAAGTGATTTCAGATTACATGCAAGAGTCATCTTCTGTCTACTAGTAGAATTAGGATTCTGGTGAAATTGAAGTAAGCCAATATTCTTCCTTTATATTTGTTGATGCAGCTTCTTTCAAGGCATTCCCAAACCCTGATTACATAATTATAGAATTAGCTACAAAATACACTCACATGGCCAGAGAATTATGCTCCAAAATACATGGCAAACATCACAGAAGCATGATGTAAATTGTTTTTTATAAAGATGCTATTTAGTTTGAGAAAAAAATAAATTAATAGAGTGGTCTCTACAGAACAGCTCTGAGCTGACTTTACATTATGAAGTATTGCATAGAAGATGGTCTTCCTTCCAAAAGATGCTAAGGTCTATGCTTACCAATGACTTCCAGTGCATAAAAATAATTTATGAGGCAGGTCTTCCACTCTCCTAACAGAAGGAACCTTGGATGTGAAATGCAGAAACTGGTTCCACAAACTGGTAAATGTCTAGATACATAGTGCTTTTAACTTTTTTTTGTCTTTAGCTATATGTTTGAATATTTCTGAACATCAGGAGTAAATAAAAGGGGTAGGAAGGAGAGGGGACATGAGCAGAAAAAGTTGAACTCTCCACTTAACATACTGCATTTTTACAGAGGTGCAAATAAGGATACTGTCCACACATACAATATGGGTTAAATGCAGAAACAACTTGACTAGAAAGGAAATGGATGAGTTAGTTCAGGAAGCCAAAACAGAATCAACCCAGAAATGAAGAGAGGATTTCTGCTGAGCTACACACGTGCTGCAACCTCATTTTCGCAGGAGAGGAGACTATCGTAAAATATTCCACTTAGCCTCATCTCTAGCTGATGCTGATCATTCAGTCCACTGAGTTCAGTGATCCTTCAAGCCTGACTAAGTAATTCCACCATGAGACAGTTAGCTGGAGGCATAATGCTCTGCATGTTCAAAAATTCTGTGACCTTCTGGAATACAACTCCTACTTCTTTTAATAGGAGACTTTTTCTACATAATGTGCTTAAGATTTATAAGTTGACAAAACTTCCAATGTGAAAGAGATGACGTGGTATATTAACTGACTATGTAGCTGTAAGAAAGGCAAGCTGACGCTATAAGTAATTTAAGCTCTTGCTGAAAAAAAATAATAATGCAAGTAACATTTATCTATATGCACAATATTATTGCTCTATTCACAATTTAATTTCAAAAATGAGTGATTATTTCAGCATCCTAAAAGAAAGTGTTACCTAGATGCTTCAGTTTTAGGATTCAGAGCCTAGAGTCATTCTATTCAGATTAGTAATAGTCCTTCCAAGGATTGCTGGGAATTGGCATTCTTATTTGTGTCTGGTGTTCCTTCCCTGCACAGAGATAGCACCCTTAGGGTACGCTAAGTACAGAGGAATTCAAACATTAGTAACCTCCCAGAACAACTTTTCAGCCAGTGAATTCAAGGAGAACCACACAAACTGAAACCATCACAGTGACATAAAAATATAAAACAAAATTATTTTAAATCAAACCAATTAAAAAATAAAAAAAAAAAATAATAAAAAACAACAACAATTCAGATCAAAAGGGGAAGTGATAGTATTCTGGAACTGTGGCTTTTCATTTCCACAATAGATTTTTACTCATGGTCTCCAAGCTGCCACTGTAACAATATCAGGGTGAATTTTGAAGTAATATCAGATTAGTCAGGGAAAAGCATATCACAGAACATCCAAACTTTGAAGGCTGCCATAAGGCTTATTTGCTGACCACCTCAAAGTCTGGCAAAGTATAGAGACATGAAAGCAAAAATAATATTATGAAGATGTCTTGTAAATAATGCTGACAGTGTAAACTGAGTATACATTTCACTAGGTATCTTTAAAATAATCAAATACGTCAGTGCACATTACAAATCCAAGTATTCCATATTGTCTGTCTTCACCACAGAAATGTGTTATAGAAAAGACTCCAAGCAAAGTGTAAAATATGAGCTATTATGGACACAGTCTGCAAATTACCTCATTCTCATAATCCACACTAAAATCTAAGCAGTTGTCTATATTATCTGTTCTTTTTCTACCTACAGGAAGCTGCAAAGATGCACGTGTGAACTGATGTCTAAGGTGACCCAGGTTAGTAATTGTCCCTGATGAACTTTCTTGAAAAAGTTTTTTTTTCTAAAGAAATCCAGTACCTGAAATTTGCTCAATTAAAGAGGCAACCTGCTCTCTACTGCACTGTGTGTTATATACGATTCCTCCCCAGTGCTATTAGAGAAAGACAGGTTTGGAGAATACTTCAGGATTGAAGTACTGGTACAGTACAATAGGAAGAAATATTTTTTAGTTCTCCAAGGCTTTTCTTGGAACACACATTTACTCACTGCTGGTAGAAGACCTGAAGGGTGAAATGGATATCTTTGACCTGAGGAAGTATTGCCACAATATCACTGGGAGAAAATGGAGTGTTAGCATGGAAGAGGTGGAAACCAAACCAATTGCTGCCTGGGGCTGCCTGAAATAACATCTGTCTTGGAAAGCACTGAAGCCGATGTTCTGAGTCTGGAGATTGCAGCAGTTTCAACACAAGGTTTAGGCATGACTCCTTCAAAATGTAAGTTTGTGTGATTGCAAAACAAGCACTACAGTATTTTTGGAAAACGTGGGGAAGACCAGACACATTATGCATCTCCCCTAAACCCACTTAAGATATGTTTCTCCTTAAGAATAAAATAAGGAAATAAATAAAAATTAAGCTTATCACTTATATTTCACCTGAACTTTCTCCTTTCTGAACAATCAAATGTAAGTGAAAAGCAAACATAAAAATAAAACCCTATTCAAATTAGTCTCCTGTAAGAGTCTCCTATAACAATGACAGAAGCCGTCATTGATGAAGTATGCCTGCTTTAGTCAGCTGTCCTCACGTGGTGATAGGACTGTGGTGTCATCACAGTTGTCTGCAGTAGTGGGATGAGGAAAGGTTTGTCCAAGTTTTCTCAGTATTGGCTCTCTTAGGAAAACTGTGGTATGGAGAATAGACAATTAGAAAATGTGGGAAAAAGTAATGCAGAAATTCTGAGATTAACTTTCTTGGTAGGAAAGCATTAACATCTCCTTGCCAGGTGTGTGTATATTCTTAGCTGGCAAGTTCCGCATTTATTTTGAAAAAAAGAAGAAAAAAAAAAGGTCAATTGCAGTATGTTGCATTCCACTGCAAATGGTATAGCTCTGGCAGCATCAAAAACAAATCACTGAACATGGCCAGAGTATAGTCAAAAGTGATTAATTATTTTGCAGCAATAGCAGGGTTTCAGCAGGAATTCATCCCAGAAAATCATTAGGGAAATACACAAATGTTTTGTGATGCTTAAAAGTGTTGTAGATTATTTCTACATATGTGGTGGTTTTACCGTGCTGGGCAGCTAAACACCACAACTGCTCTCTCACTCCCCCTCTTTAGATGAGGAGGGGGGAGAAGTAAAGCAAAGAACAACTCATGGGTTGAGATAAGTATAATTTAATTAGAGGGAAATAATAATAATAATTAAAGAAAGATTATTATGAACTAAACTATTTAACTAAAGGGAAATAAAAAGGGAAAGAGGAAAAGGGAGGGGGAAAGGGAAAATAAAAAAAAAAAAAAAGGAGGAAAAAAACCAAATAAAACAAATGAAGGCTATGTGGAAGTGCAGAGGAAAGAAATTACTCTCTATTTCCCACAAATGAGCGATGATTGACCATGTCCTTGAAGCAGGGCCTCAACGCACGTAGCCGGTGTTCGGGAGGAGGGCCGATGTTTTCACAATGAGAGCCCACCCCTCCCCTCTTCCTCCTGTTTCCACCTTTTATTGCTGAGTGTGACATCACATGGTATGGAATATCCCTTTGGTTGGTTTAGGTCAGCTGCCCTGGTGATGTTTCTCTTCTCACTTTTTGCCCACCCCCTAGGAGGGTTAGAGAGAGGCCCGATGCTGTGCCAGCACTGCTCAGCAGTAGACACAACACTGGTGTGATAACACTGCTGTTCCAGCTACAAGTACAGAGTACGGCACTGTATGGGCTGCTGCAGGGAAAGTTAACATTCCAGCCAGACCCAGTACAACATAACATAATGATCTTTAAGGTTCCTCACAATGCAAACCATTTTATGATTCTATAGCTAGGGTCGATTTTTCCTGCTCATCTTCTCAGCAAAAGTCTTTGTCCAAGCTCTGTCTCACATACTGCAATACCACCTTTCCCTACCAAAAAAAATCAATAAATAAATACAAAATCTGTGCATGAAGAGGTTACTGCATTCTCAACCAGTCGTGTTGACTGTGTCACTGTACTTCTGCTTTCACCATCTGGCAGAGTTTCACAAGGTTTCTTCCACCTCAGGAAGGAGTGCCATCTTCCTGTATCTGTTCATCAAATTTGAAATGAAGCATCTCTGGGTTTTGTTCTTCTGTGATGGAAGAGATTCCTCATGAACAGCACAGAAACCAAGCAACATCACTGTTTTCCTCTCAGTCCCTTCCTAAACACCTCACTCAGCAGGCTGCAGAATGTTGTAGGATGGTTAGGCTACAGGTGAACTATGACACCTCACTTAACAGACTGATTGATATCATCTCATTTATTTGCAGGCCTCAAGTCTGCTGTCTCGTATATTTCAATATAGTGGTAAGCTCTTTCCACAAAAAAGAATAGTTGTGTGTATGTCTGTGTGTGTGCATGCATGTGAATGTACTTATGTAAGTGTCCACTGTAATTATATCCTAATTCCTATTAATAATAATATTAGTGTCCTATCCTATTAATAATATAAAAGATTAATGACAAACAAAGCTGGAAAGCTGATGGGGTTAAAAAAAAGAGAGAGAGAGGAAAAAAAAAAAAAAAAAAAAGAGAGAGAAAACAAAACACTAACAGTCACAGCTTCCTTATGCATGGAAATGCTGATCAGGAAAACCAGATACTGCTTCTCATGCAGCATGGTGCACTTCCACTAAAAATATATTTCTTAGATAAGATCATTCCATGAACCTGTGTCCTCATTCTAGGCATCCTCACATTCTCTTTTTCCCTTTTTCGTCTGAATTGCCTTCTCTCCTTCAGCACTGATTGAATGACTAATTAATTGTAATAATTTTAACATTGCATTTGCTGTTCACATTAGAGATGTCATTCATTACAGTGAGAAAAGAAAGATAAGCATTTCTTAGTTTGCCTTTCAATCCATGTATATATAAGGCCTAAAAAGGAGAAGGACACTAATGTTTTCAGGGCAGTTATGCTGGCATTTGTCAACTGTGAACTCTAAACATCTTGAGGCAGAAGGATCTTGTTACTACAGCATGTTTCACAGAATGTTGTGACCACTGACAGAAATGTCCAAAATACATGCCTTGCAAATAAAAAAAAAATTAAAAAAAAAAAAAAAAAAAAAAAAAAAGCTTTTTCAATGTCTCTATTAACATTTGCTCTTCCTCTACCCTAGCTCTTATTCCTGGCTGTGCTTCAGTGAGTCTGTGGTGGTCAAGAATGAATGACATTTAAAAGAAAATATATATGTTTACATGACCAGTTTTTGCAGTTTTTGTTTTTTACTTGAACAACTTCACTAAGTTGTTTTAGTTATGACTTGCATTTAGGTAGTACATAAATTCTTATCAGACACTTTTGTCATCCATGATCAGAGTCTATGTTCTACATGACTACATGTCCACTATGAATTCAATATGAATTCAAGAATGAATTCAATCCAGAAGCCTACAAGGAGCTGGAAGAGCAAAGATTATTTAATCCTACCATAACTCAACCACAGAGAAGCCAACTGTTTTTATTCCCTGTACCACGTAGTTCTGTCCAGATTCAGGACCAAAGGCTAAGACAATCAGATTTGCATTCTTGTCAGATAATACCGCAAAGTACTGACAGAAGCCCCAGAAGACACTTAATGTCACAGCCCTCGAAACTTCCTGATCCACTGCATTATCACCTTACTTGCCAGTCAGGGATTCAGAAATTACACTGTACTTCCTATGCCTCTAATTATTTACATCTCAGACATAGGCTGTCACTCTAAAGCAAAAAATGAACAACCAAGGAAAAAAGAATGGCTGCAAGAACACCACAGAGAAACTACATAGCACTAAGGCAACTTTTTAAAAATATAGACAAATTCTTAAAAGGCTAGGATGAACCCCCCTTGCAAACTACTACCCACCCCTAAAAACAACCTTATGACCCTATGCTGACTGTAAGAAGAAGACAGAAACCATCAGGAAAGAACTATAAAATGTGAAATTCAGTGTGTAATGAGGAATGCATTTTTCTTCACACTGTGCATACTTTGGTCAAGCTCATCACACAGCCCTGCTATGTCTACAGTACCATTGTCATTGTGGCAGTAATGAACACTTTTGTTCACAGAAGCAACATGAAAGGGAAAAATGCTTTCATGACACAGAATTCTGCCTAATGCTGCCCTCATAAGATGTAGAAGTCATTAAAGGAAGGGTTAGAAATCTTTTTACTACCTTTCCATTTGCCATTCTTTGGTAATCTAAAAGACCCATTCAGCAGCAGTTTTTCCTCTCTTCCCCTCCTACATCAAAGTCTCCCCTGAAGCACAGCACAGTAGCACACCAGACATAGAACAGACCAGTTAATCTCATTCTCTCTGTTTACCTTCCCAAGCACTGTTTAAGACCAGAACAAGCACTGCTTATGGCAATTGCCAAACAAGGATTCCACAATTAAATTAAATGAGAGGATTGGGGCCTGCCTATAAATATTCAAGGGATGGTGTTTTATGAGGAAAAGATAAGCAGGTAGATCCCAACATGAGGATAGCAAGACACTAATTTTTATGCAGCAAATGAAATGTTAGGTCACAAGCAATTCTCAGGGAGTCAAAACCTCATTTGGTGTGAATGGACTTCTAAGGCAAAACAGATTTACGTCAGTCAAGGATGGCACTTGTTTCCAGTTGCTCTAGCTTCGTATAAGTCAGGGCTTGATTTATTAATATTCAAGGCACTTTGGAAAGTCCATCTTTTCTGTGAGCGTTTGTGGCAGAGACAGATTGATACATCCCAAGGGGTTTGTGATTCAGGATTGTAAGGTGGATTTTTTTTGAAATTAACATAGTCAATGATTAAATGAATTGCATTTAGCATATAAATTCTCTATCAAGAGTTACATTGTAAATAATATGAGGTGGCTAGAAGTGGCAAAAGTGTCAGAAAACAATCAAAATCTTTGTCAAATATGAAGAAAGCTGCACAGAATATGAATTCCTTCTTTCTCTGACAATGCTGATTCTATTCCTTGTTTATCCCTTACCACTATTTTCTACTTCATTTAGGCTCTAACATATTTCATAATAGTACAGATGTTTAAATTCATACAACATACATCAATTTATTATAGTCACTTGTTCACCAGGCAATCTAGTGAACAAAAATTTTCTTTCACCAGAATGCTTTAAGTCAGATGGTGTCATGCATTCATGTGCTAAGGCAAGCATTTAAAAGAGTTTAACATTTTAATGTTAGATAAGTAGGCAGTAAAGTCTATTAATAGTGTAAATGAGTTCCCATCTCAACAAGAGACGAACTAACCACTTCTTCATTTCAGATGATGATTAGCTTAGGCTTCAGGCAACCACTTTGGCCATGAAAACAAATTCCTATTTGCAAAAGCACTTAGAATTTAGAATCAAATGGCATTTAACTGTATCTGTCTTTGGTTCTTAACCAATTTAACTTTTGGGGAAAAAAAAATATATATATATATTATTTTGACTAATTTGCTTTATATTGTAATTTGAATAAAATCGAAAAATAAAACCATTGTCTTTAACAACAGGCAGCTATGTACAACAGAAGAAAACTATGACAAAACATTGCCATACCACATATCATGAATACATATCTATTAATGGATAATCTGGTGCCTCTTTAGCAACCTCCATCCTCCAGGCTCTTCCAAAATCAAAATTATATCTATCTATCATTTCCTTGCCAGGCCTAGTCACATGCTCATATAAACTGTCCTGAAGAAACGGAATGCACCATGTTAATTGACCATGACATTCTGTGGCCAAATGTGGTAGCTTACATTGTCAGAATATGATCACACACTGTATCACTTACCAGGATACTGGTAAGCAAGTAATGGGATGGATGAACCGCTCAATATGGTTTGATTCAATCAATATATCATCAGGTGGCCAATCCTGAATTGGAAATTTTTCAATACATACAATACACCACTGGAGACTTACATGGTTGTCTACCTGAAGGAAGGGGGAGATTTATATGATTTATAATACAACATATTTCCTATACAATAAAACTAACTTACAGGTCACACATTAAAGCTATCTAAGAATAGCTTTAATATTCTTTTACAGGCTATAGATATATTCACCCTAGTTTCCCTTCGTAATCAACAGAAATCTATTTAAAACTCAGTGGAATCTAGTGAGTAATTCAATTCACCCCAAAGTAAACATTTCAAGCAGATCAGAAGAATCATTATTTCAGTGCATCCATAAACACAGAAACTGTCTTCACAGGCCTAGATTTGTAGGGCTTACCTGGAATGTGGAGAGCTGAGTTAAAGATTTCCAAATAAGGCAAAAATAAGACATTTTGATCCCAGAGCCTGCGTATTAGTATCCTAACTGGACAGCTAATGACTAGTCTTTCCCATGGTCTACCATTTCACTGTTTTTCACCAAAAGCTCCCTTGTGGATTTAAGAAACCATTCAAAAACAATTTTTTTTTTCAACTAATAACCTTAGTTGGAAATAAACACCATTTCCTAATGGGATTTTTGAAACATAAAAAAATAAAGATCTAAAGATCAAGGTAGATATCACAGAATGATAGAAAAACCCAGGCTGGAAGAGATCTCAGAGACCATATGGTCCAATCCCAGGAAAGGAAGCTTGCTTTTAGCATTCCCAGTGTTCTCATCAGCTGAAAACAAGATTTGTAAAGCTCAAGTATATTCTCACATCGTTCATTTCACTGAACAAAATCTGGCTTAAAATTAAAAAAAAAAAAAAAAAAAAAAAGCTGCATTACTGAAATACTTTCAAATATGAACAAATCACCCTGGGTTGAGGGCTTTTAGGAAGGGCTTTTTATATAGTTTTTTACTAAACAAAAGGGAACTTCATTATTTTGAATTTAAAAAAAAAAAATCAACATCACACGCATTTCCTTCCATTTTTTATGGTTCTTTGCCAAAAATAAATAGCAGCATGCACACACAACAAGGAAAAACCTAACAGCTTTTATAACTATTTCTTTTTCAAACAGAAAGGAATAGCAATATATTTTCTCTTAAATTTTTGCCCAAAGACATAAGATTTATAAGTATTTGAAATAATATATTTTGATCTCACTTTTCACAAAAACACATAGCAATTTTTAAGGCATTTCTAGCTGCAAATACAAGAATGACTGCTCTTCTTTAAAATGTCCCCCACAATGTATACACTTAAGGTGACAGACAAGTATTTCACTAGGAAAAGGTGTCAGAACAGATCAAATTAGAACAAGTAGAAAAGCAATGAAGCAGAAACCCATAAGCAAATCAGTAGAATTCAATGACTTTGTTTAGGAAAAAAAAAATACATTATTCCAGTCTTCCATCATAAAAATCGTGAACTAAAAGGTGTCATTTGATACATTGCCATTTATCTCCATGGGATTTGATCCCATCTAAGCATGTAAGATGTTCTTGGTAAATATCAGCCTTATTTTATGAGTTGCATAGCACATGCCTGGATGTGTCATAAATAAATAATACTATATTAATAAATTATAGCAATAAATAACTAGTATTCAAAATAACCTACTAATAAAGTAACTTAGTGATTAACTTATTTTAAATTCAGATTTTTCTAATTCACTCCTTGTTCTATACTGTCACAATAGTACTACGGAGTACATATTTGCTATGTTCCAAAATGTAAAACTTACATTAACTTTAAATATCACTCAGTTTAGTTTTATCACTCAGATTAGGAAGTAGCTTATGCAATGACTTATTTTATAAATAATAATTTTAAAAAATCAACAACGACAAATGATGAATTTGATAAAATTGAAAAGAAAATTTAAACATTATGTAGAAAAAGCCATTGCCTGTACACATCTCAGAGCAAATGTTATGCACACGATGCTAGAAGCATTCCTGGATTAAAACCAGTGGCATATCATATGACATGAAAAGGGGAAAAAATGTTATATAAGTTTTAAATGATTTTGTCAACTAGATCATTTGTTGCATATTCCTGAAATAGCATTATTTTAACAGACCCCTGCTTACAGGTCACTTCTAATGCTCTAGAATGGAAAAAGAATCCTTGGAGTTCTTCACTCTGAAAAGTACAGAAGCAGGCATTCATGCTACAGCCAGCAATGAACCTGTAAAACTCACTTTACATTTTTGTTTCAATGGATAATCCTCCTTTTGCTAAATACCGAGACAGCAACTCTCCTTAATATCAATATTCTTGGCACACATTGAATGCTTTCAATTTTTCCAGAATTTTGCTGGAATTAGTCTGACTGTATAGAGACAGAAACACTGGGTCAAACTGGATGTTACATCATGGAATAGGTGGAGGTTAGGCCAAAGAAGAGCAAAGATGACTTTAAAAGTCATTTAACTTGTGGTATCGTTCTGTAGAGTGATTTGGATCAAACCCAAGGTGCCTTAAATTAGGACTTTTTGTGGCTACCTAAATCTGTATGATAGCTGAGAATAGCTGCACTGTATTAACATCTAGACATATGCCATCACACTTTCATACACACATACGCCAGTTAAAACTATGTGCATTCCCCTACTAAGTGATGGGCTGGTTAACATTGAAGGAAGGCAAGCAAAGGAGCATGGATAGCACAAATAGGACTATGTAGCTGTATTATCAGGCAGCAAGTATAGAACACCAAAGGAAATTTTTTCATGCAACACATAATTGCTCTGTGAAACTCAGTGCTACAGAAGTTGCAGTCACTAAACTATATATGGCTTCAAAAAGATTTAGACAAATTCCTGGAGCGTAGATAGGCCTATCAGTGTCTATTTAATACAATGGTTTGGATACAACTTTTGACTTGGAAGTCCTTACACCGTTGATTGCCACAAGCTGTAAGAATATAAGATGACCCTTTTCTTAAAAGGGTATTTATATACCTTTTCTGTTAAAATCTGATGATGAATTAAATAGGTCTTTGGTCTCACACAGTGAAGTTTTTCTCATCTTACCCATGTTCTGTGGTAATACAAGAACTTCACTGAAAGTCTTTGATCTTACGTCTCCCATAAACGCTAACTTTCTTTATATTGTAAATGATGTCCACAAAGTCACAAGGTATATGCATACTCACCTACAGTACAGGAGCAGCAGTTTAAATTCCAATAAGCAAAAGATTTTGATGAAATAACACACTGAACAATGCAAAAATTTTACTGAATAGGAATATTATGTACAGATAGTTTTCTTCCATATTTTGATTTATTCATGTTAATTATGTTTTCTAGCAGTCAAATGATATTTTTATTATGAGCTGTTTAATCCTGTAGGAAGAATATTCATTGCATATTCACAGTATTAAAAAGATTTTTCAGAAGCTCATACACAATGTTTTCTTGTTGGACATGACACAGTTTTATATACACTGATGAGGACAATATTATTTAATAATAATGATAATAACAATAAAATAAAAAAGAAAAGACACCAAAAATATAGGTCTAGTTGATATGAATCTAACTAAGCAAACATCATGGGAGTCCAAGGAAAACTTATACAGTCAAATTGGTTGGTACAAGTGTTAGTCTGCTCTCAAATATGTCCAGATATAAAAAAAAAAAAAAAAAAAAATATGTTGCTGAATGATGTTCAGGAATTAGCTAGAGACAAAGTCTGGCACATTGTTCTGGAACATGCTTGCACATGTCATTAGTTAATAACAAAACTTAATATGCAAATATGGTAACAAACCATAATGCTGCCTTACACAGCAAACCTGCTAGACATGAATTGAGGTGGATAACGCATAACTACTTAAAAAATTGGGTGGCAACTCAGAAAAGATTCTGCTGACTGATATTGGACAGAACAATCCCAAAAGAGACCACACTGGGATACAACTTTCATTACCATATTGACTTGTTATATCTAAATTATGTAAATAAAAAAATTAAATGAGCAATGCCATCTTACTTAGAAAGGCACCAATTTGACTAAACAAGCTAATAAGTGAGACATACTATTTCTGCCCTTCTTTCATACCAGCATTAAGTATTAATAAGAAAAGAGATTCTTCACTGAAAATCAGTTCAATGCTAAGAATCAGACTGGCATGAATCATATCAGGCAAAGCCTCTCTAAAAGTGTAAGCATTTTGCATTGGTAAAATGCTAGTTTACTTATAAAACTGCAGGAAAATGTTTTGGGATCAATCTGGCCAAGGCTGCTGAAGTAGAACAGAGCATGTATTTCTGAGAAATTTTGTCCCATTTAAAAAAGTATATATAAATATTACTCTCACTGTATCTTCCTTTAAGTAATACCATAAGATCCAATATTTCTAAAATTTGTAAGGAAAAAAAAAAATGTATTCAGCAGGAAATTTTGACTTTTCAGTAAACTATCTTGGCCATTCATAAGCATTGGAAAAATATTCATTAAAACATCTCCGCTAGTGTATTACAGGTACTGTGAGCATGCATAACCAAATATGAATGAGTATGTCCATAGATTGTACCTCCCACAATACACCACTTTCCCTTCTAATAAAAGGAATCAATGACTGTGTCTCTAATCGTACTTACTTCTAAGAAACAAAATCTATCAAAGAGGGAAAAAAAAATAAAATTTCAATGTATTACAACAGCACTCAGAATCCAAACAGATGTCAGGTTTCTTTATAAGCTAAGTTTAAAAAGCCTCTATACCTTCTTTGGAAAAATTTACTTCCAGCACACAGTAAAAAATCTAAAATAATAAAAACCCCATTCTTCCATCAAGATCAGTTTCAATAGAATCACAGAATTTCTAGGTTGGAAGAGACCTCAAGATCATCGAGTCCAACCTCTGACCTAATGCTAACAATCCCCACTAAACCATATCCCTAAGCTCTACATCTAAACGTCTTTTGAAGACTTCCAGGGATGGTGACTCCACCACTTCCCTGGGCAGCCTGTTCCAGTGTCCAACAACCCTTTTGGTAAAGAAGTTCTTCCTAACATCTAACCTAAAACTCCCCTGGCACAACTTTAGCCCATTCCCCCTCGTCTTGTCACCAGGCACGTAGGAGAACAGGCCAACCCCCACCTCGCTACAGCCTCCTTTAAGGTATCTGTAGAGAGCAATAAGGTCGCCCCTGAGCCTCCTTTTCTCCAGGCTGAACAAGCCCAGCTCCCTCAGCCGCTCCTCGTAGGACTTGTTCTCCAGGCCCCTCACCAGCTTCGTCGCCCTTCTCTGCACCCGCTCGAGCACCTCGATGTCCTTCTTGTAGCGAGGGGCCCAAAACTGAACACAGTACTCGAGGTGCGGCCTCACCAGAGCCGAGTACAGGGGGACAACCACCTCCCTAGCCCTGCTGGTCACACTGTTTCTGATACAAGCCAGGATGCCGTTGGCCTTCTTGGCCACCTGAGCACACTGCTGGCTCATATTCAGCCGACTATCCACCATCACTCCCAGGTCCTTCTCTGCCTGGCAGCTCTCCAACCACTCATCTCCCAGCCTGTAGCTCTGCTTGGGGTTATTGCGCCCCAGGTGCAGGACCCGGCACTTGGCCTTGTTGAACTTCATGCAGTTGACCTCAGCCCATCGGTCCAGCCTATCCAGATCCTCCTGCAGAGCTTTCCTACCCTCAAGCAGATCAACACACGCACCTAGCTCGGTGTCATCTGCAAACTTACTGAGGGTGCACTCAATGCCCTCGTCCAGATCATCGATCAAGATATTAAAGAGGAAAGATAGAAATCTTTCAAGTACTCCAATCTTCTACCTCATTAGCAACATTAAAATATCTAATGCTAAAACATGTGGCACTCACCCACTAGTGAAATATTAGGCAAGTCATTCCGATCTCTTATATATATGTCTCATTTAGGAGAAAACAAAGGCTGAAATAAAAACCCCATTTCCTACTGAGAACTATGCAGTTATGGCAATATTATGTGTAATAATCATTATATGCCTCTTTTGCATCCAGCGTGCAGTTCCTTCTATATGACTGTCCCTATACATTGAATGATGTGAGCTAGAGCACACAGAGTTTTTAGCCTTAGTTAATCTTGTTAGGGAAATGTTTTCAACAAGTCTTTTACCTGACCTTCCCATTTTACACAGTCGTACTTGGAAACAGAAAGTAAAATAGAAGTATATACGTGTATATATTGCCATTGAACTTCTACCACATGGGTACAGGACAGTTAGTACAGCGTTAAGAAGGGGAAAAAAAAAAAAAAAAAAAAGAGAGAGAGAGAGAGCACAAAACAAATTACCTACTTATTTTGTATTCTGAAAATTGGTAGCAGAATATCAGAATCTGGAAATGAAAATTTACTTCTTAAGCACAATAACTAGACATTTTTTATATTATACAGGTAATAACTGGGAATGGATCCAGGGGAGCCTTATATTTCAAGTGAAGAGAAATACAGTCTAAGAGGGGAATCTTGTTCCCTACATTTATAATCCAGGTTTCCACATTTGAACAATATTAACATAAGGTAAGCTGCCCTGCAAATAACACAATCATCACGCACATGATACAGCTTAACTACCTTCTCAAAATCTCTGGCTTTGATATTTCAGGTGCAGAGAACTGACACAAAATTTATACCATTAAAAACTTTTTAAAAACAAACAAAAAAAACTATTCTGCATTTTTGTTTTGATTTTCTGATTGATGTTTACTAGGAGTTTAAATGGACCAACATTTTATGAGTTAACACTTGCTTACTACACTGCATAGCTATTTCCATAGCTGGTGTCGGATTTCAGACAAAGATACCCCTCTATTGATCAAGCTTACTAAAGTGTTTGGTTACTGCATAGATATGCCAGATAGATGACTGCTTTATACAGAAGCCTAATACAAAGCAATCACAGGGTAGCAATTAATCAGATACATTAAACGTAAATAGAGTAAAACTGAGAAGGTACATCACTGATTAGGGACATTTAAACAAAAGGTTTTTCCTAACCAATATATTTTGAAGCAGTGAGACGTGCTGCCCCGACTTTTAGGGTGCGAGCACGGCACTAACCCCCCAAAGCTTCATCTGCAGTGCTGACACCATCCAGATGCCAGATGAGCAGAAGCAGACTCAATAATGAACGTGACTAATAATTAAGAAATTGCACCAAGTATAGACATGCTCCCTCTATAGTACCCACATGCACACCTCATACAAAACAGGCATAATAGGTAAGCATCACTCTTTGCTCTTTACCCTGGGGCTCTTCTGAGTGTTTTCTTTCTCCTCTACCAATAAACATTATAGAAGTAGCCTGCTAAACAAGAACAGAGCTCAGTTTTTGCATGCTAAAACACTAGTTGATAGCATAAATACATTTTGTTAAAAACATGTACCCATGGTTTCCATAGATGGTTTATTGATTAGTATAGGAAAACCAATGACATTAGTAGAGGAATGTAAAACTTGACCTTCAGCTAGACAGTGATTGGCATTCACTGTAATTCTTCATGATATTTCATTTAATCAACATGCAGATGCATGTGGAAGAAGAACATAATTAGTTGCTCTTGATCAGAGACCACTTTACATGAGAAAACAATCCAGCATTGGCATTCAAAAGTATAAGGGCTACGACAATTTTAAGTGTAAGTTAAAGTTATGGTGAAAAATATCAAAGGGAAGTTGTAAATTTATTTTATTTGAATGAAATAATACATTCACACAAGTTTTATACACTACAGACTGAGAAGGGATTATGGACTTAATCAGTTTCTTTTGTCCATGGATGCTGCAAATAGTATCCAAATGCCATTTTCACTGATGACTCTTTTTTCTATCTTTAACTTCTAACAGTGTCTCAGACAAATATATATATAGAAGGCTGTCTCTTCCTTAATCACTCATTTAGTTTTATTCAGCATTTATTGGGGACCCTACAAATATGAGGTGAGATCTACTGATAAACATCAGTTCTAGACATTAGAAGTCAGACTGGCAGGCAAAGCAGTACAGTTTCTTTTACATCAGTCATTTAAAGAAAAAATATATTCCAACATTAGGAAAAAAATTCTTTACCATGAGAGTAGTCAAATGCTGGAACAGACTTCCTAGTTAGGTGGTTGATGCCCCATGCCTGTCAGTTTTAAGAGGTGTCTAGACAGTGCTCTTAACAACACATTTTAACTTTCAGTTAGACCTGAAGTAGCCAGACACTCAGACTTAATAATCTTTGTATCTCTCTTTCAGCTGAACTCTTCTATTCTAGACACACACAGTTTGCTCTGATGCATATCACCAATAAAAGTTATTTACATCTTGCACAACAAATCTGTGCACAACTATACAATTGCACGTGTAACTTCAGTGGTTGTGCATAAGCAGTTAACAATCACCTGAGAACAAGCACTTTTCTGATATTCATGTGTACTTGCAATGACTGCACAGGCAAACATGGGTGGACAGAGCAGAATGAAACCTGGGCCTTATTAAAAATATGACAGTCACTACAATTAAGTAGAGGTTTTAGGAACAAAGAAGTAGAAGGGTCATCAGATTGAGCCCATTCTTACTGCAAGCAACAATGCCCTGTAACTGTTATGGGAACTAATAAAGTTGCAGTGTCAATAGGTCAGTTTCAGGGCTTTCTGGAGGGAAAAGGAAAACCGTATCAGCAAAGGAAGAAAGCCAGCTGTATAATATAAATTCCACCTTATTAGCTCTCAGTTTTACAAAGATTACAAATAGTACGTCAGACACTTCAACACCCACAGGTGCAAGTTCTGGATTGGGAATTTGAAAGCTACACAATTATATACTAAAGTTTGCAACTTCATTAAGCACTGAAGTCAGTTGAGACCAAGGTTCAATTCAAATATTTGGAATTGTGGACAAAACCCACCTCAGAATAAGTTGCATAAATCTAAATAACATTCTTCAGTAACAATATAATCTCTAGGAAACATTCAATGTGGGGGGGAAAAAAAAAAAAAAGATCAAAATGCCTTCCTTACCACACCTGCAATGTGTATTGGGTTTGTAAAACAGTTAATCCGATTATCAAAAAGCAAGAGTAGTTCTATATATAGCAGTTAGACCATAAAAGCAGGCAGCTGTCAACTCAAATTCAAACAGATTTTGTAATCATCTGGTCAATAAACAGGAGTTATTAATCAATACTCTGTTGTACTCATATTTGCTTCAACTTCAGGAAAACTTATTCACCACTCCAATCATGAATGCGCATATGTGCATTTTAAGTAAAACTCCACTCACTGCCCCTGTAAATAATTTATCCATCTTTTGTTGTTGTTGTTGTTCTCTAGTATAAAAGAGATATAATTTAATTCATGTTAAAAGGACTCTGGACCAAACTTGCTCAAATAATAAAACTCAACAGGAACCTAGCTTCAGTATAAATTTACAGTAGCCTCTTTTCCATCCCTCAGTCATATATCCTTATATTCCCCAACTATAATTCCAAAAAGATGATTGGAAAAGAGGCATCTCTTCAGTCAATTTGCAGATCAAATACAATAACAGTGTTCTGGTCCTGGGCCTCTGTGTTTTGAGCAGCATTCACAGTAGGCACATTTGTATAAGTCCCTAAATACATATCCTGGGTTTATATCTAAAATAAAGATACACCTATATGAATATAAGAGTTTGGATAAGGATTTCCATGCTGAATGTGCAGAGAGAAGCAACTTAGAGAACACTGTGGTGGTACTGTGTACCTTTACTAGGAAAAATAATACTCTATCTTTCTTGGTTATACACATGCACACACATACATACATATATATATTGGGAAGAAGGTCATTTCAGCTGGCCCCTTTTTAAAATATGAATATATTTTGAATATGAATATCTGTATGTTGCACATACAGATTTTTAGTACTATAAAAGGTCAGCTCTTCTGATTCTGCAAGTGTTTCTTGCAGAGTAAAGAAGCACTTCATGAATATGCAGGCGCACACCTCTCTAACACTTCAGTCACTGTGCATTAATGTGTGTTCTCTGTATATTTCAAAGTCAAACAAATAATACCTGTCATGAACATGAATTTCTAATATCTTCTATATTTCATTTTAAATGAAATGTCAAAATGATGGAAAATATTTTCCAGAAAGTTTGCAAAGGGCAGTGTCTAGTAAAAAGCTGCAATATGTAATTCTGCACTGGTGCAAAACATCATTAAAGGGACAACGGCACTTTTTAAATCAGATTTTTAAAATCATTATTTTACTTACCTTTGTCAATCCTTACACAGTGCAAACTTGGAGCTGAAATCCGTTTGTAATCCTGATTTGTCATTCTCCAATTACACAGCTAGTGATACTTCCCTGAAGCTCAGAAAATGGATGACAATATATTCTTTTTCCTTTGTAATACGATATCATGTTGACATAATATTTACAATGCACACTGAGCTGGAAGCCAAGTTTGGATGAGTGGTGCTTGCAAAAGATGGATTTTCCTGGCTCTGTCACCTGGCATGTATAAAAGTGCTTTTATACATTTATTCACTGTCATTGGTGCAGTTTATTAAGCACCAAGGAAATCTTAATCAGCATATGTGGGGTATTCCCGTAATGTTAGCTGCCTTTTGCATCAGCAAGACAGACCTATCAGCTCTCCTCAGTTCCTTGACTTGATATATTTCTCATCCCTTCCTCATAGCACTCAGGTTGTATTTTTTTGTAGACACTCAATAGCCTGCTTCTTTTATTTTTCTTCCTAATCACACAGCTAGCAGCTTCTGACATTCAAGGAGGGCACAGCTGGGCTATCCTACATCCTCAGTACCTTTCTGAACATGCCAGAAAGAGTTCATATCCACTTCTTTCTCAGGCCACAATTGTGTTTTCCTGTCCTCTACTTGTCTCTCTCCAAACTGTCCAGCCTCATTTCCCCACCAACAGAAACATCAGAACTCAAGTCCACTCAGCCTGCACACCTCAGCTCCACCCTGGATTTCTGATCTCCCACAAACCCAGACTGGTGACAGCTCACATTCCCCTTAGAAGCAAAGCTTCTCAGGACACTCTCTGAGATATACCTTGAGGAGAGATTTTTTTTTTTTTTCTGGCAAATACAAAAATATTTAACCTGAATAACCACCAAAAAGAAGACAGGTGATTACTAGTAAGTAATCACTTATGTTTAATTTGAATAAGTTACCACTACAATGTTTAATTCTGCTTGGAGTAATCCAACAGTTTGTAAGTACTTATGTTCCCCCTTAGTATGCTGCAGGTTTTTTGTTTTTGTTTTTGTTTTCTGTTAGCCCTTCAAGGCCAAGTACATGTACAGCCTCTCCATGTCCACTTGCATAGTAACTGCCCCCTCAAAGGAGCACTTTGTGAATGAAAACACTGGACTTGAACTTTAGCAGGCACAATTTAGAGCAACTCCATTAATTCAAAGTATCTATGTTGATTTATGTCTTTAAAGGTTGCTAACAAACGCCTGGCTAATAAATGCTGCTGTACCCACTTACAAGTGCCCAAATCATTCCTTTTTAAAACATATTTGGCAAAGCCAGTGAGACTTCCTTCTTTTTATTTGAACAAAGACACCTTGCCTCAACTTCCTAAATCTTCTGTATACAACCTTTTTGATCTTAAAGCATTTTTGAAAGATTTGCGTCTTTAAGATGTTTTTTACTAGAAGTATATGATAGCTGTTTGGTATTTCTTGTTTACTAAAAGAATGCAAACAAGATTTTGTGTTCCTGAACACATTATGAATCAAACAGCAATACAATTTCTTTAGTTGCTGTTTAAGCCTCTTGGCAGACTGTAGCCTGCCAAGATTCTAGCTCTTGCTCACTTTTTTCCATAATTGCTTCTTTTAAACAATATATCTGTCTCCTCCATATCCACATTTTTGTGTTTCTGCCTCCCTCAATTTACCCATTACCCAAAAAGTCTTTCTTCCACCCGAAAAATGATACTTGGTCTCGTCTGCTCTAAAACAAAATATTCTTTGGCCATATAGTATAGATTACAGATGATCCAGCTACTTATTTCCTTTCTTACCCCTGCCTCCTCCGTCAGCTCACAAACTGCATGTTTGGTTTGTGTGTTGTGGTAGTGAATCTTTGTTAACACGGTAAGTCCATCTTTCAGTATATTAGCTATATTCATAAAAAGAAAATGTCATTAAGCCAAGTGACATAATTTTATCTTTAGCTAGTGAACACAAAAGAGTGGTTTGGGGTGGTTGGCTTTGTTTATGTTTGTTGTTTTTTTTAATGTTGGCACAGTCTCAGTTTCTTTCAATGTTAATATTTCAGACTTGTGAACCATCAGAACACAGTCCACACAGATGAAAAGATGAAAAGATCTTACAAAAAAAAAAAAAAAAAAAAAAAAAAGAAAGCAAGCATTGATTTTCAGGAAGCAAACAAATCTCTAATGTCCATACTACCTGCACTGTGATCTCTAGCAGATAAATTATTAATGCAAGTGTATGAACACCATTTTGTTGTGATTAGATTTCACTTAAATTTTAATTTAAAAAATGTCACTGGGGATCGAAGAAGCAGTTGCATAAGATAAGCGAGTCAGTCAAAGTTTTATTTTTCATGTTTGCATGGTGGGATTATCTGGAATCTTATCATTCATGCAGCAAATTACCAAGAACTATATTAAAAATGCGTATAGCCATTTTCATTTTTGAAAGATTCAAGACTATAAATAATTAAATGGGTGAGACATCTGTTATTTATGAGCTGAAATGACAGTTTTAATTTAGTTCTTCATTTAGCTGAGCCTGACGTATTGAGACTAAGTAAAAGAAAACATAGGAAATATTTTAAAATGACATCTCACAGAGCTTAGACCTTCAAAGTGTGCAAATCAAACACCGGGATTTTTGTTTGTTTGTTTTCCTTCAAGGCCCGTCAGAAAGCAGTCTTCATTCATGACCTCATATTACATGTCCACATGGATTCTGATGACAAGCTAGAGTAACCACAGTGGCTTCACAAAATAATCAGCCATGTTACTTCTTTTCAGATTTTCTGAGGAGAAATTGTTGATTTTGCACATAGATATATGTTGCTCAAAAACCACAGCAGTACCATAAAGCAAATATTATTTCCCTTACTTTTCCTATCCCCTCTCTATCCACAAACATACTCCTGTATTTCTTTATGTAAAATATTACACTGACCTTTTTTTTCTCTGAACATTGCTCACTGGAAGAACTTTTTTTTTTTCCTCAGGGCAAACAGGAACTTGGTTCGTTAACAGATAAAAGGGAACATACGCAATGATACATATATGAGTCCTGATTTGAATCACATTGTTGTGAATGGAAATATTTCCTATGAGAAAATAAAAGACTCCAAAAACAGTGTAAGAAGATTTTCAGAGAGATGGCTAAATCAAATTAAAAAAAAATAAAGTTTGGTAATTTGGTACCCATCTCCACCTTGCCAACCTGCATGCTGAAACTGGTGTTTTGACATGGCAATGATAAGTTGGCTTTTTCTCAGAGGATTCTCTCCCTCTGTCTCAAATACCTCTGTACCATAAAATGATCCCTTCCGAACAGACCTTTAGAGCTTCTCCCTCATGATTGATTGTTGAAACTACTTAACATCTCATGGCTGCTAACTTTAAAGGAAAAAGGATTGGGCACATATTACAGATGTGTTGTTCATAGCAGAAATTTTCAGACTTCAGTAAACAAAAAGAGTGATTAGAACCAGATTTTTTTTTTATTATTTATTTACATCTTTTTAAATAGAAGATTAAAAGATGATTTGGGATATACTTTCAACATGGGTTACAAAACAAAGACAATTTTTGTGATCTCAGTTATTTGTATATCCCCCAGTTTCATATAGCATATGGCCCTCAAAAACCAAGGACCAGAAAGCAGAAATCAAACTGAAGAAAAGTGATGTAAGTATGTTTATAAATCTATCATTACAATTAATTTCAGATTGAGTTTGCATTGGAATTAGCTGTCTTCATTCTCTATGTGAGAAATCCAGATTCATAGCCTGAGGTGACCACAGGTGAGATTAAGGAGAGGAAAAAACAAACAAACAAACAAACAAAAAACTAGGAAGGAAGCTTTCCAGTAGAGAGGATTGTAATTCTTCTCCTACTGAGGAGTTCAGGTCTGGACTCCCATGTGGTCAGCCTGAAACAGAACTGCTTTTCAGAGGTGATGGACACAATAGCTGTCACTGAAATCAATGACAGTTGTCATTGCTCTTTCTCTGAAAAACGCTGCTGTAATAGAAAGAGTTGATGACGTTGAATCCAAAGATATAAGAGGGTGATAGAAAAACTTCCTGGAAAAGGGCCCAAGTCCAGAGACATGAGTGTTGTAATAACAAGCTATCCTTTATTCAATCATTTATAATTTATATTCACACACAAACAAACAAAAAATTAAGTGAAAATGAGGAGAAAAAAAAAATAGTTGTTTTCTTACTGGAAGATCAACTTGATTGAAAAAAGACCAACAACTTGTCACATAATATGTGAACAATTACCTCACCCTCCCCCATCCCCACTCCCAACATGTAAAAGTTGGGACAATTATTAAAATAAGGGAATCTAGAAAAAGGCAGATGTTGAACAGCATTCAGACCAAAGATATCTGCAGTAGATTTCAAGAATATTAGAATAAATTGGGGACACACTAGAGGATGAACACGGGTGAAAGCTAGAAAAGTAAAAAGGTGTCAGGAGAAAAATTAAACAGTGCTAATCACACTTGAATCATACTTAAAAGCTTGTAGATAAGCAGTGTTGCCATGAATATAATAATTCATGGCCACAGAAGTGTTTCCAAAGTTGCAGACTGATGCACACTTGGTCATATACATCCTATAACTTTACAAAGGTGCTTGACTTTATTTCAAATCCATCTTTTTCCTTTTTTTTTTTTTTTTTTTTTTTGTCAGAGTGAACTAATATATGTCCTGAAAACAACTAATAAAAGATAAGAACAAGACTACACAAAAAAAAGACTGTTACAAGGTAATATTTTAGAGCATCTGGAAATCAGATGTCAATAACACCTTGGCTTTCAATAACACCTGCTCCAGTCACACGGCATGTGGGAGCTATTTCAGCAGTGGAGTTGTGGATTGCCTGATCTACAGAAATTTGTTGCATCTGGCAAACTCTGTTTAGCTCTCGTTGAAACACAGACTCCTTTGAAGTCATAGATCATTAAGGCATATTTGTTAATGTATTAATAAAGTACGATTTTAGTTTTGTGAGTCATATTTAATTAGGAAACTTTAAAAGCTGTATAGATCAGGTCCTGAAACTATGTGATACTACCAGAAGTATTGCTTCTTGTAGCCTTGAAACACAAGAAGAAACACATGCAAGTGCTCAGAGCTAAAAAAATCATCATTATTTATATGGATTGAAGCTCAAAGCCTAGTTATTGACAAGGAGGTATTAGCTGTCTTAACAAAAAAAAAAAAAAAAAAAAAAAAAAAAAAGGTAAACTCTATGCTAGAAATGTTTTGCCATCACAAAAGACAGGGCCTGACCACAATGTAAAACAAAGGGAAAAGGCAGACAAGTGCTGAAATATGGAAGATCTGAGCCCGTAAACATAAGCTTAATGTTTAGTGTCTGAAGAAGGATTATGAATTCTGTAGTCATATTAAGGGTAACATAATTCCAGCAAACTACAAGTACTTATTTTCTCCACCTTAGTGCTGCAAAAAGGAGTTGATAATAAATTTTCATTTCCACTTTCCAGCAGAGAGAAGTCAGAACTGAAAAATTTTCCCAACTGGAGTAATTCTGGAAAATAAATGTCACTTCAGGGAGGAGAAAAAAAAAAAAAAAATTAAACATATTTGTATCTGAAAAAAAAAAAAAATTAGCTGTATCAAAGTTTTAGAATACTATGAGCTAACATAAATATTTCAAAAACAGATTTGCCTCTAGCTCATGGAGTGCTCATTTTCTATTTCATGACAAAAAAATATATATATGCTTTGTCAGTGGCATACTACTTTAAATGAGATTCAAACATGAGTGTTTCTCATACCAACTGGTAAAGTACCATCAAGAGTTAAAATCATAAATGGATACAGTCGGTTGGATACACAGCTGCCTTTCTAATCCACCCACACAAAAGAAACCACTTGCCATTCTATATCAATGCTTCTAAGATGTTAAAAAAAAACAAGTTGATAGGATTTTAGGTTAGTTTAGTTTTTAATTATTAGGAAAAGAAGGAAAGAAAATCCAACTAAGCTTTGAAAGGAGACGCAGCTCTGCATGTGCAATTCATGTTTCACCACGGTTTAAGTACATACTTAACTATTTTAAATCTATTATGTGCAAAGCAAAAGTAATAGAAATTTTTTATTCTCCTCCCACTTGCATAATAGCTGACTGCATTTAATTGAAACCTTCCTCAAAACTTTTGAGCTGAGACTAATGATGGCAGTTTTGAGACAGCAGATTTTTTCAAAAATATGAGTTGGGGCAGATAAAAAGAGGGCTATAATGAAAGTCTGTTTGCTACATTAACTAGAGCATTCACTGGTGCAGAAATACCAGAAATTATCAACATACATCTTTTGCTCAGGTAGGCTGCAAATAAAACATACACAGCAAAATGAGAGATTTTTCACTGGATTTCCACAAGTACATTACCCCAAAAGTTCACGGTGAAGGAAACAAAACAAAACAAAAACAAACAAACAAACAAAAAATAATAATTTCTACAATCTACTTGCCCAAGTTCCCCAAAGAAGGGAAAACTGCCTCTAGATGTACAACAAAAAGTGAAGGGCAAATCAACAAATAAGAACTATATTAGTATTTCTTGTGTGACATGTCCTAGTAGCTGTTCAGGCGTGAAATAAAGGTTTTGTTGATCACAGTAACAAGCAGTGATATTTCAGTGTAGTCTACCAGAAACAACAATTTCTATATCACTGATCAGTTTACACAGATACTTGCAGTCATAGCTGGGGAAAATAAATAAATAATGTTGATATAAAGAAGTCCTATCTCTGAAATAATTTAGCAGTCTCTAAGCTAAAGTAAAAGCTACTGAAATTTGAGAAATGGTACATGTTCTATTGCATTAATGCATAGCATTTGCTGTTTTATAGGAGATGGAGAGCTAGATACAGTAAAAGAAGTCATCTTGGAAGCCAGATTTTGAAGCCAGTTGCTTACCATAATGTTATTGTGGGGAAGAGAACCTACAATGTCAACCTGTAACTCTATCCAGAATGGAAACTCTTTAAAACATCAGCTGAGTTTTGCTTCATGTTTACACAAAGCTTCATGTATTGAATCCCTGATACTGATTTAAGTCTTGCAGTGGTACTGTAATAAGTACCAGTAAGAACAGTTAAAGACACATCGGCTTAAAAAAATAAAAAAATAAACAAACAAATGTTGATTAAAAAAAAAAAAAAAAAGTGGTGTTCATTTCACATGTTGTGACTAACAAGGAAAGAGGAGAGAAAAGGATGATTGCATTATTATGTAAAAAGAGAAAAGAAAAATAAAGTTATCAAAGAATTGATCCAGGTCCTAAGCCTGCCTAGGCAGATGTGGATATACTGCAGTTAGGTAACTCCATGGAATAACTGCCCACATTTAAAATCTTCCAGTAACACAGGTATGTATCATACCTGAGTGCAATTTTCGCCTACAGATCTGTGT
The DNA here is from genome assembly GCF_009819795.1 of Aythya fuligula. Classification (NCBI taxonomy): domain Eukaryota; kingdom Metazoa; phylum Chordata; class Aves; order Anseriformes; family Anatidae; genus Aythya; species Aythya fuligula. The sequence continues at coordinate 237,236 of NC_045569.1, read as the reverse complement.
GGCTATGGCATGTGAAAACAAAGAGCAAAGCAGTTCTACAGAAAGGCCAAACTCTGTGCTGCATCAGTCAGTGTAATCTCAACCCAAGATCCATGACCTTACACAGCCTTTGTGGTATGCAAGACCACAAATCATTACAGCTTAATAGAGCTCTAATAGGAGGACCACCTTTCTTCTTTGCTCCATGCATCTTTGAGAGAGTGAGCTGACATCCAATAGAATGGTAATCGATACATACCTGACAACAGCGATGTACGTAAAGTATAGATGAAGGATCATTTAAATACATTTAAACAGCACAGTTAGCCCCTCATATGCACTTGAAATGCAGATCTTGTTATACAAAAAATGGTTTGTGGTATAGAATTGTGCAGGAAACATTTTTCAGCAGTAGTAGGTCACATTACAAACTGGCTGAGTTAAAGGACCAGATGGTTCAGAGAGACAATACCATCAGACTAAGAATAGTAGCAAACCACCAGATACTTCCCACTTTCCCAAGGTCTTGGTTCTTTATATCAACAGTAATTTACCTTAAGGTATTGATTGCCTTCACCAAAGTGTTCCTTGCTTAGCAATCGTGCCTGATTTATTGCCTGCTTCTTACTTCTACATTTCTGCTTTTTTGACTGCTTTGATTATCCTTCAGGCCAAGAAGCACTGAAGGCACTACTACCAGTATTATATTATATATGTTGTCCATCCCTTTGCTCAAGGACCTGAGCTAAATAAAGGCACACATTATCATTCTCATCTTTCTTATGCCACATTGCTCCAGAATAATTCCTCTCAGAGCAGTTCCTCAGCCATGTCTTCTGTCTTAAGCAGCACTACACTGATTTACGCTAGTTAAGCAATCCAACCTATGAACTTAGTATAAGCACAAGAGAAAAATCAAGGCCACAAGAGAACTGTTCTTTCTGTGGTGTCAGTGAGAAATGAGCTGAAGCACTGACATAACTAGTCCATGCACTTGTCATGGGCAACCTTCTTGTTTTTCTTCTTTATTCATCTCTTTCACTTGTTTTTCCCTTCACTTATCTCTTGTTTCTCCTCTGTTCTTTCAGCTTTGAGGGACAAGAGAAAAGGCAATTGAATTCAGATATTCTGCTGAACAAAGACTAGGCACCCTCAGAAACAGGAAACTACATAAGTTTATTTTGCAGTAATTGCCAAGGAGTAAGTTAGTACTCCAGAGACAATTCTACCTAAACTCATAACACCTGACTACTTCAAAGGTGTATTAGAGGAACTTTTTCAACATTGACATAGTTCATATGACAATGTTCTTGTCATACACAAGGCATGGCCAGTTCCACATAGTGCATTAGGCAAACTATTAGATCTAATTTGGTCACTAAGAGAAAGTGTCAGGTCAGTAAAACACCAAAAAAGATTTATTTTATGTTAAGTTTATATGAAACCTTGTTTCCTTCTGTCCCATAGATAATATGCTCACAGCTTCTGAGTCTAGTATGAAGAAACTGAAGTAAGAGACTGTGCAGCAGTAAACCAGCACACACAAGAAGAGAAAACTTGCAAGAGTAACTGATAAAGAACTCTTTGCTCCAGCAAACAAATTTTTATCACTGTGATCATGCCTAGCTATTCTCCTCATTACTTAATTCTTTTCTTGAAGAATACAACTTAATAGTCCATCCGTAACATAGTTCTTACAGTCAAAATGGCTTAATTCAGATTTTAATACCTCCCAGCTTTTAGTATCTGTTCAGCTATTGCAAGAGTGAAATTTCCTATTAAAATTTTGACCAAACAATTTTATTGAAAAACATTTTTCCTTTACTGCAAAATCATTGTCTAGTTTGAATTTAAAGCTAAGGAAAGTTGTTCTGCTCACAGCAGCAACAAAAACATATGAGCACAAGACTCACCTTGATTCTAAGAGTTTTACCCACAGAAAAGGCAAAAAAGCAGCTAGAAGTGTGCTGAAACTAAACTGTCCCTTCAACCCTGACCATTCCTGCAGCATAGAGAAAATCGCTGGCTGGTATAGAGCTAATTCAGGCTACATCCAGCACAGATAACAAGAGCTCAGTTTCTGACAACAGCCATGTGCCTCAGTGCAAGTGCAGAACTAGTGAAAAAAACTGTACTGATGAACTGATTAAATAGCACATATCCTCTATGCTGCCACACAGCTGTAATCCAAGTCATTTTAGGTGAGTTAACACAAGGTGCAGTTACCACAACCATATGTATACCAAAATAGATTATTTTGATTCTAAGTACCCACAAATTCATAAAAGCATACCAGAGGCTGTTTATAATATACTGGTAAACCCAGTTTTAATTCCATCAACGCTACCCATGAATGAAAATAAATAAATAAAAATTGTCCAAAGAAAGAAAATGTCCTACATGGCCTAAGAATGAAAATAGCTATGTCAAATATTTAAATTGTTCTAAAATCTTAAGCAGGGGTTCAAAAGTTTAATTAAATTAAACAAAACATTGCTATCAACTAAAGTAATTTTCTTTCTTTGATTTTTATACATGTCTACTGACAAAAATTCTACTTTTCACAAACAGGTATTGCAAAATAATGTTGCAGCACAGAACATAGCACCTAAAAAGCGGTTTGATTTTTTTTTTCCATTATTAGTGATATCAATTATCCACATATTGAGGACAATATTGTAATCAGAACTCAGTCTGTTGGTTCACTACATGTAATTCTTTCTGAAATAAGTTGGTAAATAATACCAGGTATGCAAAGAGAAAAGGATTGTGCTGTTGTATAAATCCCCAAGTTTACCTTTGGTGTTGCTGCTCTGGTGATACATTGGCTTTGCCTACAATACATTCTTATATATTCCCTTCATCTTATCACAAGTACTATTTACTTATTGTTTCTACCTAAGTATACATGTTGAATGTCAAGGTCAGTAGCCAGTATTTCCCACAATTCCATCTATATAGACATTAATTTAATGGTTGAAGACCTGGGTCTGGCCTAGAGAATCTAAAACCTAGTATTTAACCACTTCCAGTAAAAATAAGTACAGCCCAAACAACCACATGCCTCTACTTATAATTAGACACAGTCTTATATCATTCCTGTTTGACACAGCGTGTCACAAGAGTACCACGACATTGTCTGCATCAAGTGTTGAGTTACTGAATGATCCATGGCTAGAAGGACAACACAAAGAGGACTTAAGCACAAAGAAGCCAGAACAAACAGGACTATACAAGCTAAAAATGAATATAATGAGCCTTGGTAGGATTTCTGGCTTAACAAGGGACAGGAGAACAATACCTGAAACTGCTGAAACTGCTGAAAAGTTGTGGCATTGAAATCAACATGGACTAATTTTATCAGTAGCCTATGCTGACAGCTGGTTGTGGGGGAAAAAAAAAAAAAAAAAAAAAAAGGAAGGGGAAAGAAGGGGAAGGAACGGAAAGAAGGGGAAAGGAACGGAAAGTAAAGGAGGCACAGAGCTGGTATGCATACATCTGTCAACACGTAGAAGCTGAGTGTCCAGGGTGGAACAGTTACAGTTATAGGTTGGTGCTGAGCTGCCCACTACTACCTTACACTGAGACCCGCTGGAGCAAGTGTTGGATCTCCATGACTCACCTGTGCCTACCTGCCAGAGTGACAGGTCTCAGCTCATTCAGTGCATAAGTGTTTTTAAAAGTATCTCTGACATAATCTATCCCTCACCTGGTCTGCTTTAGAGAGCTTAATAGTATCACGTTGTTTATTACTCTTTTTCCCATGTGAGACAGGGAATCACTCATAAATGATTTAGCCAAGACATCCTTTATCTGCCACATCAGCATTGCTGACAGCTTTCCAAAGGAATAAGCTGTCAACCTCATTGCTGCTGAGTTAGGATCACAGCAAAATACACAATTCAACAGAGACACCTGACTAGAAGATGCTCGTACATTTTTGCTCATAAGACTACAAAGACATGAAAGTGAAGAAACACTTTCCTTCAATATCCTTAGACTGCTAAAAGATAAACATGTACAAATTCAGACAGCTTTCAGCAAAAAATCTTACATTTTCAAATACCACTGCAGGTGTCACAGTGATGAACTCACCAATGTAAAAACACATTGTTAACCCATTTGCTAACCACTGAACCAAACCAGCCCATCATGAAATATTCATAATAAATCAAGAAATCATACAAGCTAGCCCATTTTTACATGTAGGTTTTGCAGTGAGGTTAGAACTAAGGTGATGATAGGCTAAAGCTTCTGATGATCCAGATCTGTTGTGCAATGAACCACAGCTGAATTACAGCTTTATAGTACCACAGTAAACAAATAGGTTGATTCACATTTTTGTAAGCCTTCGCCTGCGTTCCACTAGAGTTCTGGGTTTCACTAAGGTCAGGTGATACAGGTAGAAGTGTGAGCTGGTAAAGTCAATAAAAATGAGTGTTGCTAAAACAAACCTGTGCTCATTTTCGGTGAAATCCAAGCTTTTTAAAAATAAATAAATAAATAAGGAAGAAAGAAAAAAAAAAAAAAAAAAAAAAAACACTCTCTCTAAAAAGTGAGCACCTCACTTTACACTAATCTCAATTCACCATGCTGCAGATACGAACAGCCTAAGCTGCCACCTTCCAAAAACTGTAGTTATTGTTCACATCTCACACTACAGGTTCTTCCCAGTTTGTTTTGGTTTTGTTTGTAGCAAGTGTCAGTTCACTGTGAAAACTACTATCTGGGAAAATATTCTGAGAGATTTGAGAGATTGAAAAATACTTCCTGCAAGGTATACTCTGAGAATACATCTTGAGATAAGCTTTAAAAGGCCAAAATGGTGGAATGATATTAGACTCAGAAGTTAGGCACCATACTGCTTTGCTTTACCAAGAACACCAAACCAAAAGCATGGCCAAAAGTTGCCTAACATATATTACTGAGAAAAATTAATTTCCTCTGGACTTCTGGCAGGCTGCTCCAAGCTTGGGAAGCAGTGAGCTTTAAGAACTGTGATTTTAGACTGAGCTCTTACATCCTGTTATATATCCAGCTTTTAATCCTATTTTGCTCAGTCCTGGTCCCGAGTACCATTTTGCTATGAAAGTTTTCAATCTGTCCTTTCATGTAGATCCATACCACTTCAGTGCAACCACATTCAGTGTCTGCTAAAACAGACATCCCTGCAAAGACTTGTATTAAAAAAAATATATATATCTACAAATTCATCCTCAATTCTATTAACAGAGCTGCAGTAACTCTTGCAATAAATTAAATCTTCAATTCTTCAATTCCTGTTCTACAAGTGAAAGAATTACCTAAACAATTGTTACGTGCAAATGCCTGTAGAAGGGAGGCAGCAGAATGTATCTCATATGAACAAGCAAGTTCATCTCATGTAAACAAGGGCTGAACTGTACAGCTACAGTTTCCCCTTCCCTAGATCCTAAAAGCAAAATACCTGCCATGTTCATAAATCCCAGGTAGCCTGTGAAGTCCCGAGAGCTACTGTGAAATGTGTTTCCACCTTCAACAGAACTACATTATTCAGAGGACCTTGCATTTCTAATTTGTCATCATAATATGTTCTTCAATACCTTGCACTGACATTGTGTAATTTGACAGTGTTACGTGAATTGGTCTCTGAGGAAGAGTTATCTAGTAATACTCCCAGCACCCATTAGTTTCACTGCTGAACATGGCCACTTCCACAAGAAGGACAGAGGATTTAGTTATTGCAGAATAATTATTTCCATATTGGTTATTTTTTTTTGCAAAGTTAGAAGTGGCATCACTAAAGTTTAAACAGCCTCCACCACCTCATCGCTCTCTCTCCAACAGAGGCTTAAAACAGCCGAAACTGCTGAGACAGCAATGATCAAAATTTATCATGTTTTGCAAAATTGTTCTGAAAAATCGGTGTGGGGGGGATGACTCTTTTTTGTAAAACAGCACCTAAAAGACTCTCCAGAGTGGCTCAACAGACTAAAAATACATCAAACAATGCACTGCCTACAAATCGTCAACTATCAACAGCACTTGGCTTGTGGATAACATGCTTCACTGAGCAAGGGACAAGGGAGAGAAGACAGAGGGGCAGTAAATGAAGAACACATGCCAAAACATATACACCAACTTTGGCACATCAATATCTCTATTCAAACAAATAGCACATTTTTCTAATGAAGAGTAACTTTTTTTTTTACAGCTGTTATCCATAGATTACTGTGATAATGTAAACTAGACAGATAATGTTATCACAGACAAGTATCTTAAAGCATATTTTAACACAGTTTAATTAAGAATCAGGGAACAGTTATCACTGCAATCAGTGAAAAGCATAGCTCATTAGATCAGACTATTATGGATGGAAAATATATATATATATTAAACAAAATATATATTATATATATAAAACAAAACTATTTGATTGTTTAAAAACTACCAAAACAATGATTACATAAAAATCACTGCTAACAAATTTTAAAGAAAGGTATTTTCAAAAGAACATTGATTGGAACAAATAAGTCTGTCTTCTAAGCAAAGTAATACAAAGGAATTTTCAGCTTTACAAAATTACAGCTTGATTCCTGATAATTCAGTATACTTCTCCCTCTGCTGGAAAATCCATTCTGTTACACAATCCAAACATGCATAAAGATGAAGTATGATTATAACATATTTCTCTGACTCCTCCTGCTGAGACTTTAACCTAAACACAGCTCAGTGCTTTTATAATGAATGCTGCATAGCTTCAATAATTTATTCAATTTCCTCTTCAGATAGGAGATTCATTTTTGCGAGTGACTTGCAATCTGAAATCAAGAAATTATAACTGTTACTAGTTAAATATTTCAGTTGGTGGAGACTTTTAAAAAGTTCATTATTAATTAACATATTTACTCCTTCTACCCACTTTTTTCCAGAAAGGAGGAAAGGAATCCTGTATACGGACAAATTTCTAGAAACCCATCGTTTCTCAAAATTGAGAGAAGGGGGAAAATGTGTTAGTGTGCAATTACTTTAAGAGAACTTCTGCACACAGTGATGTAAAAGATAAACTCCTACCTTCATCTTCTAGAGATGCTGAAATCAGTGCTTAGGTGTAAACTGATGGGTGAAATCAATAACAGAGTGTAGCATGTAACCACACTAATTTGTAGAAAACTTTTCCACTCACATGAACACCTGATGGAATTACATGTAGATGCTCTGTACAAGTATTTCACAACTAGCATAACTCCTTCCATTGTTTAACATTGCAAAGAGGTTTCACTAGCACTTTGGAGTACAGAGGTTCTGGGGTAAGTGTATGTAAACTTCCATACAGAGAAATATATATGCAGACAGAAAGACTCTTTTATGTTGCTGTCTGTTGCCGACATACAAGCAACAGACAGTGATGAATTTGGGCTGGATACCCATCCAGACTCAAACCACTCCAATGTTTCCAAGAACCAACTAGCAAAATTTCACTCGAGTCAGCAGTTCGATTCCAGTATGCGCAGCAACCTCTGCGTTCAGTTTACACAAAGAACAATCAGAAAGAATGAACACATCAAAAAGCAATTTCTTAAATGTGGTATTTATTTTGTTTAATAGCTACATCACACACTCTTTGATGATACTCTTCAACTTAGTTATCTTAATAGCATCATGATTGAACCCAATTTCTGGAGAGAACAAACTGTAATGAGTTTTGTAAAACGGGAGCCTACTTGAAAGTCAAAAAAAGTAAGATCTTATTAAATGGAAAAGTAGCACCCCATGAAATCCTGTGCATAGCTTTCAGTCAGCAAGGCCTGACTCAGATACCTCCTACATTTTATCTCCTTTTCTGAAAAAAAAAATGTATGTACTATCTTCCTAGATCAACAGTATTTTAAATTCCTTGTTATGCACACGTGTATTAGCTACATAGCCAGATAAGATAAAGGTTAAGAGGACTGAGGAATCTTGCTACAGCTTTTGTTCATATTGGCCTGAGACATAAACACCTTGAAATATCATGCCCAATGTCTGATGACATCAAAACCAACTCATCCATTAGCAGAATTAGAATGGGAAATAAGAATTTGATTTAAATGTCAATATTTAGCATAGCAATCCTGCTCAAGTGAAACTAGCAAAAATACCTCATCTCTGACAGCAGAAACCTTAAAAAGAAAAAGCTCGTAGTTTAGTAATAATGATCAAACACTACAAAATTGCACTTTAAAACCCGTCTGCATCACCAGCTTTCCCTTTCAAGCAGCTGATCTGCACATGGCACATAAAGCACTGCTGAAAACTACCCTCCACCCTGAACAGGTAGTACATAAGATACATAAGTACATAATACATAAGAAGTTCCTGCAAACATTGAAGTGCTAGTATCTTTGAAGCTATTACTTTTTTAATCCAGGGAAGAGCTAAGACTGAGTTTCAAATTGACATACATATGGACATACGATTAGACTGAAAAGAAGAAACAATAGTAAAGTAAATAAAAAGGTACTCAAAGACTCATTCAACTCAGACAAAATAAGTATCAGACCATAATGAATAATGCAGAAGATCTGAAAGTTGAGATAACATCAATAGAAACATGTAAAGGAAACCAAACCAGAGAGGAACAGGAAACAAATTACACTGCAAGTTTCACACACAGCTGCGCAATCAGTGATAAAACCAGAAACCTCTGAGTAGGAGATACTTCCGCAGAGCTGTTTCAGAGTGAATCCCAGCTGGCTGATTTCTCTGCAGCACTTTGGAGTTTATAACTTTAATTTACAAATCATTAAGAAAATCCGGTATTTTCTGCCACTTTAAAATGTGATCACAAAAGATGCTGCTATAGTTGCCCTTCAGGCTGTCTCAATTTTCAAACAAAATTACTGCAGTTTTGTTCAAGTAAGGTATTGGATTGGGAATTAAAACTCATTAAAATTTTAAGTACCTTGGCACCATGCATTAAACTAACATACATCTTTGACCAAGATGTAAATAAACCCAAGAATAAAAAAAGAGTATTTACAACAATTTCTTGGGAAACAGGACTGATCTAATCAACACCTACATTTCCAAGTAAGTCACTACACAGACTGTGTCTATCAGCAACATTTGCCTAACAATTTTCACAAGGAAAAAAAAAAAATAATCAACCTCTTCAAATCAACAGCACTGATGATTTTCATTCCTTCATCACTCCCTTGATAGGAAATAATAACCTAGATCTATGAAGACAGAATGTAGGCATTATGAAGAGAGGAATCAAAAATGAGTTTCAAGAATGACTGGGATTATGTACCATCCAGATACTGTGTGTTACCTTGGAGCAGACGTTCCTCTCCAACACCTTTTATATTTGGTCTATCCTCAGCTTCTTCTGAGATTGTCATAAACATTAAGATACTTTTGGCTGCTGGGCTGTCTCACTACACCAAGAACTAAACACAAAAGAACTTTCATTGAACCTTTAGGAAGTTCAGACTGCAAGCTAGGAAAAGGTTCTTCACTGAGAGGGTGGCCAGGCACTGGCACAGGCTCCCCAGAGCAGTGGTCACAGCACTGAGCCTGCCGGAGTTCAAGAAGTGTTTGAACAGCTCTCAGCATAGGGTTTAATTTTAGGTAGTACTGTGTAGAGCCAGGAGTTGGACTATGTTCAACTTTCAAAACTGGGTATTTTTTTTTCCCTTAAAAGTATTTGTGCACTCAGCTCCTACACCCATGCTAAGTAAATCTTTGACTACACACCTGTCTAAATCTTTTATACTTTTTTCATATCATGCACAGAAAAAGCTCAGAACCATCACCAGGGCTCAATGTATACTTACTGACTCCAGTAGGAGATTATGTACGTATAAACAGCTTTGGGATTTTTTATTTTATTTTTATCCTCCCCCATTTTCCCTTTCCACAGGACTTTAAATCCTTTAAATCCTAACCTTTAAATCCTAAAGGTTAACTTTTATTTTTAATTTTGTCACTGGCATATTTACTTTGAATTTCCTGCTGTACTGTGTAAATGCATATATTTCCCAATATATGGGAAAACCTTTGATTTTGCAATGTTATCATGCTGATTTATTTTGAGATATATATATTTAAGTTAAAGAAATACTGCAGCAGTCCCTGGCAGTGGTTTATGTTTGGAAACAGTTTCTATGCATCTGAAACTAGAGGTACTATTATTCATAATAAATTAATATTTTGCTAAATTTATCCCATTCTTTTCCTAAATTGTCCACATTGAATGTTATTAATTTGAGCAACTGTGAATTGTGAACCGTGAATATATACATGTATCTGCATGAATACATGAGCCAATGGGTTGATCGAGAATTGCGTGCTTTTCATTCTCTCTTTTACTATTGTACTTGTTTTCTGACTTGTCTCTTTTTAGTATGATTTATTATTCAGAAATCAGAAGAATAATAAGAAAAATAGTTTTAAATCAATAGTATCCAACCCACATTCCATTCACATGTGTTTCTCCTTACATCAGTGTTTGAATGAAATGGCCATTCCCTGAATTACTTTAAACTCCCGTGTGCAAAGGTAGGAAGAGCAAATGTAAATGTCTTGTTCAAGACCTAACCAAACAGCCATTTAGATTTCAAGTGAACTTGAAAAGACAATGCTATATTAACTCAAACCCAGCAGAATAACTTCACCCACTCTATTTACACACCACATGTCCTCATATGCATAACTTTTGGAAACATCTACCCTGGGATTGAATTTTTTCAAACATTCTCCCTATCAAAAAATGAACAGTTTGGTAAATAAAAACACATTGCCTCAGCCATTTCACTTAATCACCTGCAAGTGCCAAGAAACTGCAAACACTTCTCAACAGAAAGATAAAACTGTTTGAAAATTGTATCCTTGGTACCAAACTCATCATCTCTGATGATACCTCTCTGATGCCTATGTCTGATTTGTGAAGCTGAAAAACAACGACTGTTAGAAACTATGTTCTGAGTGTTCACTAGTTAGAACTTCAAATTTTGGTAGAGTCTAACAGACTCTTGAAACAATCCAACACTTCCTTATGAAAAGTTATTCAAAACATGCCTATTTTAAAGAAAAAGTGGTTGTTGCCAATGTACTGTTGAAGATGCCTACTCCTCTTGCAGTAGCTCCTCTTAATACTGATGATCCTGTACATCTAATATACCATTGTTATCACTGGGTACAGATTCCCCTAAAGTCTCTCATATCCACACTGTTGTTTTTTTTTTCCACATAGCTGAACCCAGCCAGGAATTTTAAATAGATCTCCTAAGTTGTAGGGTTTTTATGCAAAAGAAGAAGAAATTCCCTTGTCAGTTCATTGCAATTTTTCTCATCAGTTATGATTTTGGAAGAGATTTTTTGTATAAAAAAAAAAAAAAAAAAAAAAAAAAAGTATCTTATTTAGAGAGATTAAAATCTGACTGAAACTTGCAAGGTGCATGTGCAATCAGCCAGAGAAACCACAGCATTTCACTAATGACTAGAACTCTGTGCTATCTGGACCAACAGATGTGCTCCAGTCCAACTCTGCCCTGCATCTATACTCTCTTGGTATAATGCTGTACTCAGCCACTGGGTGAGACAGAAACATTTAAACCCACAAACCTGGTGGGACTCCACTTATCCTATGATCATTCGGTGATGTCAGGTTAACAACAGCAGGCAGATAGTCTTTTTAGAAAGTCCTTCCTTAAAAGACCTGTCACTAAACTAAATGGGATTTGTAGACAGCCAGAACAGACTATCTTTGTAACACTGCGAAATGTCATGCTGCACTACAAAAGTCCTATAGCTGTCACTGTGAAGCGTTGCTGCTTCATCTTGCTGAGGTGTGCAGGCATATTGTTACACTTGCTCTCTCACTTGATCTTGTTCCCTTCACTTTTCCCTTGGCTTTAAGCAGGCTTTCAAACAGCACCATCTCTTCCACTAAAATTCCTTGTGTGTGTAAGAGTCCTCACATTTATAAGCTAAAGGCTAGTAGCCTAAGGCCACGTGTACATGAAAGAAATGTGCCTCATGGCAGTTATGCTAATGTTGTCACACTGGAACAGATACATACCACATACATGCTGTAACTTCACAAGTTCAGCTTATACCAGCTTGACTTTATCTGGCAGCACAACAAAATACATTATGTAACTATAGTAAAAGGAACTGCCAAATCACAGAATGGGCTTAAGATAATGAGTTTTTAGAGGTTTGGAGCTGACTACCTATGACCGTCTGTCAAGTTTCATAGCCTAACTTAATATATGCTCTGTACTTTAAATGTAAAAGAGGGCTAAATTCCATCTGCTTTAGGATATTCTTTCTTAATTCCAGTCTCTACAAAGCTGCCTTCCAGTATTGATAACAAGTCATATCAGACATCACAAAGAACTGTAAATTATCATTTTAATTTTGCATTGCTAAATTTAGTTAATAAGAACAGATGCAGTTGCTTCCTTATCTACATAATTCTCTTTGTGCTGTTTAGAAAGTACAGGCTATGTTTACGGCTTTGTAAGTAACTATGAATCTGATGCTTTGTTTCCAAGAATTATTTTTCTTATTCCATCTTGACTGGAAATGTCAGAGCACAGCAATCTGCAGAACAATCTCCATGTTTATGATTAAAGAGTTTTTCATGGTATTACTCATTTCTGTGGGAGATAGGATAAATATATTCTGTAGTTAAAGACATACATCTGAAGAAGAAAAAAAAAAAAAAAAAAACAATATTTGAATATTTCAGCTCAAGTCTTGTCAAAGGCAGATATAAGAAAATCAATCTCACCCTGGTCTCATTTTGATTTCCTGGATTCTCTCCATTCATGAAGCAGAGTGTTAGCCAATCTGACTGGAAATAGTATCTGTCCTAAAATGATAAGTATTACCCAGAAATGGACAGGAAGGGTTACTTGCTGAAAAGACAAACTGAGTGCTGAGTGATATTCAGGTTTATGATCAGTTATTTTTGCTGCTCAACCCAAGACTCGAAGTCAGCCACTTAACAACAACACCATCTCTTGTGAAACGGATACTGAAAAAGTACAGCCATATTCTGTCAGATGCTAACATAACCTTAGCATGTGTTGAAAAGAGAATAGTATACTACCAGGAAAGAAGCATGTAGATGTTTCATTTTTAGTAATGAACGCAACAAAAGTTTGGAACAAATTCATGCAAAGTCAATGACACTGAAAAGGTCATAAGTCATATTAGCTAAGCATTCCTTCTAAAATTGATATAAAACCTGATGGTTTTAATGTGCTTGGTAAACTATGCCTGCCTTTGATAGAAGTCTCACAGTCTTTCTTAACAGCAATAGGATTTCATACTGATTAAGATCAACTGCAACAGGCTTCCTCTTCCACAAAGCCATATTTTCCCTTCCTATTGGTGAAACACACATTTTCCTTTCTCTGTGAGAGAAGATGAGAGAAGACAAAGTTTAAGTCCACCAATTCAAGTACCTGGATATGCCATCAGCATGTGTCCCATCCTACCCCTCCTTCACTAAGCTTTTGTATATTTAATCTCAAAAATACAAAAGCACTGATATCACCATTTTAACAGATGACAAACAAACATATATAGAACTACACAACTTGCTCACATGTGAAAATACGGAATTGGACCCAAATCATTCCCATGAAGCTTAAAGGTTACATCACACCCTAGGTGTACAGAGATAGGTTCAGAAGCTATGTTTCTATATTCATTAGATTACCTCTTTTTTTTTTTTCTTTCTCTCCCCCCACCCCTACCCCTTCTCATCTCCCTCTCAACTCACCTTTTGCTTTCTTTCTCTAACTTTCTAAAAGCCAGAAGGGTACTAATATGACTACACCACGTTTGTGCTGCTGGAGTATGAAATTCCTATTGTCTAGCCCTTTCCCATCCTGAATTGTATACCGATACAGTGTACTATTTTAAAGTGTGAAATAAAGAGCGGAGCAAGGAGAGATAGAGAAAAAGGAAAAGCAAATTATTCCTTGTATCACACACATGCAAAAAAAAAAAAAAAAAAAAAAAAAAAAAGCACTTTTCGAAAGGCATGTGGACCTCAAACAGTTTTTCTGCAGGTTCTTTGAGGTCCACTTGTTACAAGGAAAAAAGGCTTACAATAAGTTTTATAGTGTATCAGACTATAATCAAATGTAACCACTGGGTGTCACTAATGTTCTATTTAAAAAAAAATAATAATAATAAAGGACAGCAATTTACTAGCTTTTATGTGTATTTTCAGGTGGAAATATTTCAGCATGCTTTGGCCATCCCCAATCTCTGAGTCTTCATAAAATACCCACATATTTAGGACCAGCACTAAATTTAAACAGATGAATAAATGGGAGTACAGAATCTCAAGAGTTCTGTGTGCTTTCCCAAGAATCAATACTATTCCTGCCTCAATTCTAACTGAATAGTATTCAATTTAGCAAGCAACAAAATCCTGCCACAGAATAACAATACAGGAAAGCAGCTGTTTCTATGCTGTTGTTCTGAGAACAGACCAACCTAATTAGTTGGTGTCAAATACAACAAAAAAGGCCAGTGTGTTCCTACAGTAAAAATCAACAGATCCTTTGTTATCATTGCTATCAATTGATAGCAAATCCAGCACTGATAAGAATTTTTCAGCATGCTTTGTATGACTGCATGGTTGATCTGTAAGTGAGCTTTGAAGGTGAAACTCTATAAATTTGTTCTCTTTTTGCCACCAGTAAATTACCTTTCCACAAGCAATACTCTGGTTCAGCCTGGATAAAGGAAACGTATTAAAAGGATATTCTTTCATCAGATCTAGGGAAGGGGGTTGACAAGGGTCAGGTTGTCGACTTTCTAATTACTTCTTAACAAAATATGTACAAACAATAAATAGTTTAAGACAAAAATCCACCCTTTTAAAGTATGCAGTTTCTGCCAGAGCAGATCAACATTTATGTATACAGAAAGGCAGTTTTCTAGGTGTGTTATCTAAACAGATATTTTGATTTTATGTTTGAAAGATCAACACTAAGAATAACACTTTAAATCTAAAACTACTGAAATCAAGTTTATTCTTGCTGTTTAAGCATCTTCTTTTCTTATTAGCAATTCTATTTTTTCTTTGATATTTTAGTTTGTAAAAAGGAGAGCATTGCCCATTCCCTTGGTTCTTGAATATTGATCGTTATTCAAAAAGAGTAAGCTTTTTACTTCTACACAATCTTGCTATAATACACTGAGTGTAAGGAATACAAAAATATTACGCTAACAACAGTATACCTCAGAATAAAGTTTTATATCATCACCACTGGTTCCATGGTTCACATTTCAAACTAATCATGTCCAACTTAATGAAGGTTTCTGTTTGTGATGACTTTATGCTGCCTAATGGATGACAAAATGACTGCTTCCCTTCCTCTGCTACTTTGTGATCTAATTATAATATCAGATATCATCTGACATGAAAGTCTGTAGGGTCATATGTAGATAATGCATACGTAATGTACATAATATATGTTTCTTCCTGCCTCCTTTTCCCCAATGCTATGTAACTTTAACATTCAGTATGCATCACTCAGAGAAGCCTGACAAGATAACATCAACAGATGCAGACTAGTTAAAATAAAGCACAGAAAAGCTAGCAAATTTATCTTGCATTTTTTCCCCATCCTTACATTATTCATTAGATACTAAAATATATATTTTATGTTTTTATTAAAAGGAAGAGATAGATACGTAACGGAGATATATATTTGAACATTTTAATGAGCTGGAAAATGACCCTGAAATGATGTAAGCACACATAGGCCTGCATAAAGACAGAAGAATAGGGCTGAATTGCATTAACCAAGGTCCCAAGTATCTCTTTGGTAAGGGCCATTTCTAAATACGTTTTCCTTGAGTACAGCATGAAGAGAGATATTCTGGGATCAGAAATACAGATTAATAACTGAAGGTTCTCTGGTGTCTGTCAAGCCCACAACACCAAACACACACACATACTTTGGAAATAAAGAACAAAGCTAAAAGTCACTATAAGACAAAGATCTTGTCTCTCGCTCTACAGGCAAAGGAAGACAGAATTTTTCTATAATCACTTCTCTGAACAGGTGGCCCTATTCCTACATTGTTGGTTTTTTTTTTTGTTGTTGTTTTTTGTTTTTTTTTTTTTCTGTGTATGTAAATTGGATATTCGATGTTTTTTGTAATCTTTCAGGTTTTCAGGGGAGAGGGGAATTGGTTTGCAACTATCCATGTTCCTGGAGATATTTTCTTTAACTTATAAAACTGTAATAAAAAGACTGAAAGCCTTCTGCTGTATTTCTCTAAGCATCCATTCTGTCAGTATATGCTCTTCCTGGACTATAAAGTGTTATGTGATGTTGCCCTGGAGGATGCTTAGTCATTTTTCTAAGGCACATACAAGAGTATTCCTTGGGCAATTGTTCTGATCTATTTCACAGTATTGGTACTTACTAATTACTAGCAAAGAGGCGCAAATTTGCACTTTGGGACACTAAACTGGAGGCCAAACAGTAAATATTTAAGAATAGCATAGCTGAGAACAAAGCTATACAAATGCATATTTGTTTGGCTACCATAAATCATCTGGACACCACCTTGCAGACAACACTTTTTCCCCAAAATGTTATCTGCAGATAAGAATCCAGAACTGTTAAAGTTCCTTCCTCCTTCCACTCCTTTTTGGATCTTCTACTAGACATCCAATTCCAATGCTGTTCTACCTGCTGCATGCTCCAAAACATGGAGGAGAGAATTTAATGGAAGTGATCATTCATTTTCTCCCTTGATTGGTTAGGACAAAGAAAATTTAGTGAATCATTTTGATACTTCGTGTAGTTGCTTCATATTTTTTTTAAATAGCAAATTTAAGGTCTGCTGAACTCTGAGATGAACTTACAGGCAAAAATAATTTACAATTGCACCTTAATGGGCAGACAAACTATGAAGAAAAGCAATGTTGTGAGAAGCTTCCTTTATGACCAGTGTAACATCTAATGAGACCAGTGGTGATTTCTACCATTGGCAGAACCAACAAGTCTGAAGCACCTCAGTTACCATGAGGAACATTTTACCAAATGAATCACAGAACTTTCTCACAGCTACCACCAGCTGGAAGTTCTGAAATGCTAATGTTTCTTACCTTATGAATCCAACCCCTTCTATGTATAGTAGCACAGACTACTTCCCCTCCTACTGCATCCAGGGAGAAACTAAAGCAAATTTTGACACACAAACACCGCTCAAAAGGTACTTATATATTTTTATTACCTTTTCTGCCATAAGTGTGCTGTCGTCCCAGATTCAATAAATAAATAAATCACACTGGCTGTGCTGGCTTGTCATTTTATCTCCCACTTCCATCTGTTCATTTGCTCTCAGCTGGAAATAGGAGAAAAAGCCAGCAACATTCAAATACCCTGTTCCCTGGAACATGGAGCAGTGAAGAGACCAAATTTAACCAAAACCAATATTATATATAGCCAAAACAATATATATATATACACACACACACATTTTTTAATGCACTATTTATGTATATTGCATATATTTTTTTCCATCATAAATACAAATTGTATAGTCAGGTAGGTCAACATGACTACAAAATGACTGAACACAAGTGCAGATAACAAAATTTCTGTAGGACTCTGGGCTCTATAGAGCAAAATACATAGACCCTGTCACTTCTCTTCCCCATAAAATAAATAAATAAATAAATAGAGCTATTTTCAGTCTCTGCAGTTGGAATTGGAAAGAATTTCTGATGCTTTTGTAGCACCAGTTCCCAGATTTCCCACATTAGGTGGAAGAAGTGGTGGAAAGAAAAAAATAAAAATCACATTTTTGGCAGCTCAGTGTCTGACAGTCCCAAATAACTGAATTATTACATCAACTGTTTTTTTGTTGTTGTTTTTAAGTTTTGGAATTCCTGCTTCATAGTTGTTCTGGTTTAAATTTAATAAAGTTTCAAAGTTTTCTGCAGAACAGGGATTTCAGTCAACAGCCAGCTCTATAAATTAATCTGTTTGTTACTTTGTTAGGAGAACTGCACAGATGGAGACTACACTGGTGCTAGAGGTCTAAGCACCCAAGCATCAAATTAAGCTGTTCAAACCATAATAAATTATTACATAGCTGGATTGCAAAGTAGCTGATTTATATCTACTACTTTTCTTAGTCATGGCAGGACTAAATAATTAAGTCATTTGCAGTGCTGCACCATCTCTCCTAGGCATCTCTCCTTTTCAAAGTTGGATTTTATTTTTTTTGCATTTCAGGCTAAGACATAATGGAATAATTAATCTTTGTGCTGAGCCTGAGCCCAGCTCAAGAACCAAACAGAGAGCACTTGGCTTCTCTCAAGCTTGCTGTGGTTACTTCATATCTGTGATACAAAGCAGAACAAATGCAAGGCTGACCTCACCGACCACTTGCAGCAAGAGACAAGGGGTACTGTGCTGCCATCCACAAAATGCAGCTGGAAACAGAAGAAATTCAGCCTGGATGCTTCCTATTCTAGGGGATCTCTAGAGCAATGAGGAGAGGCAGAAGATAAGAGGTAGCAACTACTGCTCCCATCACAAGAATATGTCAGCAAAACAGTGACAGATGCTTTAGCTAAATGAAAGCTGATGACTCCAGATCAGGTTGATGTATCACAATGATGTGCTGGGACAGTGAACTGGAGACCATTTGAACATCAGAATATACTGCTTATAGATCCTATATGCTGTACTTCACATTTTTTAGCATGCTTCAGTAACACAGCACAGCTGGTGTCCATACAGATGGAAAAACAGCTATCCAAGGTGTTGAGTTTGTGGCCCTACTCATACAGCTGGTCCTCTTAGTAAAACCATACATTTAAGACCTTAACATTTATCCCTGATAAAAGCTGGTAGCCTGAGGCACTATACGGGTGGACCACCACACAGCCCTGGTGGGGCTGCATAGGCAGCGACAAAATAAAGTTTCTTTAAATAGGTTATTTGACCAAGAATGATGGCAAACACCCTTCACCAACAAACACAGCAGCAATTGTCATTTTTTATTTGATTTGCTTAACTCTGAAAAGGAAAACATAGACTCTCTGATAACTATAAGGTCATAATGAAATGAACCTTTTTGGGTACTTCATTAGTAATACATAAGAAATACCATAAGATTCAAATAATAGACTGCTTGTCCTGCTACCTTAATTTCTGGATTTATATATTTGCTGGAATAGCAAAGCAAAGCAAAACATAATGTTGATCAGATACAGAGAAAAATATTTTTTACATTGATAAGGCTCCTTTACACTTATACCATCCATGGAAATTCCAAATATTATGAACAAAGAGATTTGACTTGTTTTCAGATGACTTTCAGAAAACAAATATCCATGGGAAAAAAAAAAAAAAATATATATATATATAAAAAAAAAAAAAAACAAGTTTTTCCACAATTTTAACATGTGGAAAATTATACAATTTTCTACTCCTCTTACCACAGCAAACCTTTGTGAACAGATGGTAGCAGATCTGTGTGATGCAGTGGGCAGCATTTCCATATCACGCTGCTGGCAAATATCAGTGACATTTAACTCATTTACTCGTGCACACCCTCAGAACACACATGCATTGCTGCTCTGTCAAAGGTGTTTGGCACATACAAGTCCTCTCCTTAATACTACCACTTGCTTCCTCTAACCAAAGGTATTGACATTAGTTTCCTCCTGTGCCGAATGAGCCAGAATGATCACGGAATCAAAGAATGGCTTGGGTTGGAAGATCTAGTTCCAAACCCGTGGCCTGGGCAGGAATGCCACCCAATAGATCAGCTTTCTTAGGGCATCATCCAACTTGGTCTTGAATACCTCCAGGGACGGGGCATCCACAACAGGCGCTCACTGCAGCCTATCCACCAGCATAAGCCTAATTAAAGTTCTCTTCTTTACCCCACCATGAATTTCCATAGTATGTACAAGGGACTTCTGCATGTGATCAACCTGAGTTAAGGAATTCAAGAGTTTAGGGAGATGGAGTGGGAAAAATAAAAATAAAGCAGAAAGCATTGGAGGGGTGGGGGGGATCACAAGCTAACAGGTAAGAAAACACAAGACCCCAAAGACATACACACACAAATTAAAGAAAACCTGAAACACTCTTCCCACCAAGTCACTGGCAAAAACTATGGATTTAATTAGGTCCAAATTTTACCTTTTGTCTCAACTTAATTTAAGGTATGTAACAGGATAGGCACAATGCCCTTTCAGTGAACTCTTTGCCCACTATCATTAATAATGGCTAGCATTCATTTCATTTCTCATATCCTGTTTGCGGTTGTGGAAACCAAGAGGATGTTTTCCATAGGCATCATCTTTATTACTATCTCAGAATTGTCTGCAAGATCAGAACACACAGCTCACGTCCCAAAATAATCCTAGAGATTCTCAGTACTACATAATATAAAGATTCAAGCAAATGTCACTTTAACACATACTAAAGCATTGTGCAGATCAGTTTGAAGACTAGAGTAAAATCTACATGCTCCTTACAGACATGTTGATTGGCAATCAATCATCCTTAATTATCCCTGCACGGTGAATCTCCACAGTTATAAACCTCTACAGATCACTCAAATTCACAGGAGAGAAGGTTCAAAAAAAATGAGTTGTTCCATTGATAATCTTCTGGGAAATATATTTAGCTTACTGTTAACAGTAACTTGTTTTTTATTATTTATTATTAGTAACACAAATCCCACAAAGGAATGCCAGTCACCAGTTTAAAACGAAGAAGGCCATAGAGCTTCATAGATCATACATGTCATCCTTGAACTGACCTCTGAGAAATCTTGCATGAAACACTATTTATTTTAGCAACTGAATACAGGGACAGCACTTTGCTCGATGCATGTGCCAGAAGTGCCACATCCTGAGTGGCATTTGCATATATAACATACATGCAAAGAACATTATTAATACTTAAGGTATAATTGATAAAAAAAAAAAAAAAGCCAGGTCATTTGGTCATGCCAAGCAAATACCTGTCAGTCCCTTTCCTAGTAAATCAATTTGCAGTTGCCTCTGAACACAGGACTCTGTCTCTAAACTATTTCCTTAATCTAAAATAAATAAGTACATAATTAAATGGTAATTTAACACTTTATTAAGAAAATGACAGTAACTCAAACCTAACTCACTGAAAGGCTGCTCATGAGTATTACTGTTGCTTTCTACCTCCTGAAGTTTACTTCACTGAGACTGTTTTAGAAAGGATAAAAACAGCTAAATAATATTCATTGCAACTGATTCCCATGAATTTAGTTTTCATCTAGAGAGGCATATAAGTTCTTTGCTTCTTATGTTCACAAAGTGGTCAGACTGGAGATACTTGGTGAAAAAAGAAAAAAAAAAAAAAAAAGATGTTTAGTTGTTGTTTCTCAGGAGATTTTGTATTTTCAACTTTTTAGTCTGATATATAGAAAAAAAATATCAGAATCCTGTATAGTCCCAGTTACTACTAAGTACATGCTCAGTTCTATATCCACAGCATTTTAAGAGTTAATTAGACAAGAGAAACTCGAGTTTAAAAATAAATGTCATCAGTGAGCAGAGTTGGTGAGAGATGCCTCAGTTATATCAGTAAGGAAGAATATTGATAACTATTTTACTTCATTTCAAATGGTTCAAATGGTCTTGACACGCTCACTGGAAATGCATAAAGCTTGTGGTCCCAAAGTTACCCATAGTAACCGCATTTGCACTGCCTAAGCCACACCCCAATATACACTGTTGTTCACAAAACAAGAAAATACCATCGGGGTAACTAGCAATGGTTTGGCTCTTGAGTATCAACAAGGTCACGAAGCATATGCTACTGACTTGAATACTGAAGAGTTAATTATTAGCCCTCAAAAAATTACCAAACCAAATCAAAACCTAGCAGCTTGCGCACAGATCAATTACACTGAACTGTGACCTGTTGCACAATGAACTAGTTCACAGTATCATTTAGTACATCTCTCTTCATGCTGCATTCCCTGCAGAGTCAAGAAACTGGTAAACTCTTCTAGAGAGCACTTAGAAAAACCTACAGTTAGGTACTCTACATGAGTTGTTCCTCAGGTTGCTCTGTTGAGCACATAAGGAACACAAATTAAACTACTTGGATACTGTTTCCACTCCTTTTCCTCAACCAATGCTAATATACATTTATCTAGAAAAACAGTGCTTATTGTTTTTAATATTGCAAATGTAGAAGAAAATTGGTTCATAGTGACATTCAACAGCTAAATACATAAGTGATTTCATATTTTAGTTCCATCTGCAGTTCAAAGGACACAAAAGTGACAGCTATAACATTAAGAGCTCAGTTGTTTTCACTTGCAACTTAAAAGCCCATATTACAATCATTTGAAGTGTAGATAATATTACAGTGGGCTCAAGGTAGTCTTACCAAAAGCCAGTGAGTCTTAAGAATCTGTTGTTTTAGGATACATTCAGATACACATGGGAAATAAGTTCGGCAGAATGGCACAGCAAGTAAAATGTAGATTTATATGTTGCTTTAAAAAAACACTATGTAAGTGCCAGCAAAATTCAAGAAGAGTACCAATAGGAAAGCAAAATGAAAATAAGACAAGAGAAAAGCTACTCCCTTACAGATTCTTGATCTTATTGGAGTAACAATAGCTTTCTTATAAAATAAGGATGTATTAGTGACAAAGTACCATGAATTTGCAGAAATACACAGTACAAGAGCTACCAAGAAAGCAAAACGCACATAAATTGAGAATAAACTTTTCAAATGAGGGTCCTGAGATTTTTGGCATATGTTCCCCAAAAAGGCTTTTAATTCAAGTCTTCCTTAATTCTTCCTTGAAGAAACAGTCTGTACCTGAAAACAGGCTTCAGAAATTCACAATCGGAATCTTGTTCTGGTGTCCTCCAGTTTCTAGATAAGAGCCTGTACTATAAATAACCACGTTACACCTTTACAGCCTTAAGGACAGAAATCTCTGCCTCTGAGACACAAAAATTAAAACCTTACTGTAGCATAATACAACTCAATTTTGTTTCACCCTTCTTAAGGACATATGAGTCTGAGGTTTTGTTTGTTTGTTTAAAAATATGACCAGGAGAAATGCCTGGAAAATCCTTCACATACATCTACTGCCTTCAAAACAGTCTCATATAGAATGCTTTATCATGGGTCAGGAAAGTTATTTGTATGTAATTGACTATAAAATCATTTGTTGTTTTACTGAATCATCATTTAGAGTAAAAGTTGAAGAATATGCACTTAGAATCCCTCCACTGAGTTCACAAATAGCCACATGTATTAATCCTTTTCTTCCTGATGCTTGTGAGATTTATAGAGAAGATACACATGATCAGAACTGCAAAAGTAGAAAGCATCATTCTTCCATCTGATGAAAAATATTTATTAAAACAACAGTACCTCCTACTGTATGTTAGTATCTAAACTCTCTGAAAGTGATTCCAAACATTTGATCACTAAACATCTCACTAAAATTGTCTATAGCATTAGCATTTAGCTACTTGGAGTAACTTGGGTTTACGTTGTCTCTGCTTTCTTAGCATTTGGGTATTTACAACAGAAAAATAAACAAACAACTCAATCATTGCTTAAAAAAACACCCATCCCATACAACTCTCTCCAAAAATTCTAGCCATCTGGAGCTGGCATCGTGATTAGACAGACTGGGAAGGAAAGAAAGAAAAACCTTGAAGCTTCTGAAGAAAAGTAAGATACAGGGCTTCCAGAAATCACCTGCCTTAGTCATGGAGTCAGCACTGTTAAACAAGTGCCTCAAATCCTTTGTGCTGTTTTAACTATCTGTCCTTTTCTCTACCCCACAATTTAATTAGATTACACTTTTAAAACAGTGGTTCTTTCCCTCCAGAGGTTTCTGATTGTGGTTTAAAAGAACTCTTGAAAAGATGCAATTTAGGAGCAGCTTTTAATGTTATTGTTTTTTACTTCACTCAGCTTCATTCTTTAAAACTGAAGCATTGGTGATTACAGGAGAGTAATGGTCCACAGTGGTGGACATGTTTAGACACCCAACTACTGCAGAAAGTGTTCAGCATTTATGTACCCTTGAGGAAGGAGAACTTTCAGTTTCTAGAAACATGATCTTTTAAAAATATCCAAGCAAAAATGGTGCTGTAACAAGGTCTTTTCAGCAGTATAGAAGTGATCGTCCTTCACAGATGAATGTCTTCTTCAGCACACAATGAGCAACAGTTTACAAAGTTAACCTGTTAAAAGCCAATCCTATTCTGTCAGTAATCCTATTCTGTCAGTTAAAAGCCAATCCTATTCTGTCAGTAATAGCAAAAGTACAGCAACAAAAACACATTCCAGTTTAGAAATTAATAGCAGAGAAGAGGTGCCACTTATTATGAGTTGAAGCATGTGATTTTCTCCAAGCTAACAGCTGAATTTGAGTTCGGGGGTGGGAAACAGACAACTTTTCTTCAAATAAAAATACAATTTTTTCAAGAATTCAGTGAAGATTCAAGGCAGACATCACGAATCACGAGGAAAACATTCACAGAATCATAAAAGCATTGTGCTTAAAAGCTCTGTGTCTCTTGTGAACAGGTAAAGGCCTTCAGCAGAATAGGAACTGACACAGTGGTCCAAACAAGGTGTGCTCCTCATTCTTCAAGATACCAACTCAAGAATGCAGCATTTCACTTTTGAAATAAAATGAAATGTGTCCAATATGGCTATTTATCTTCCATAATGTTTCTTCAGACTTCCCCTCCTCCCCCAGGCTATGGGCAGAACATTTCTTTCATATGTGCTTTAGGACTTCTTCTTGTGCAAATTCCACAGTATAATCTTCTGAACCATTTCTTCCCCTCTCCATAAGACACTTGGATTTTTACCCTTCTACCACTAAGGAAACCTAGGAAAAAAAAAAAAGCCTATATGTTCTTTTGTTGTTGTTGTTTTGGTTTTGCTTGTTTTATAATCATTATTTCTATACCAACATATATTTCCTTCTGATTATTCTGTATATCTTATTTTGCCAAGCAACTATATTCCTTCCTACAGCAAATGAAAAAAAAAAAAATAAATAAAAGTTATTTCTCCATAGCATCTGTGTAGCTCAGTGCCTGCTTTCTAAATTTGGATCTCTCTCATTTGCCTCTCTCTCACTCATTTAGGAAGCCACAGAAAAGAATGTGAAAGTCCCAACCTTTGAATACTTACAGGCTTGTTTTTTTTCTTTCCCTGTTGTTTGGGGAAGGCAAACAAAGAGTCATCCATACATACCATGCAAACAAGGTCTTGAGAGGTCATCTAATCCATCCTACCAGACCAAGCCAGGAGCAAAGTACCCTAAGCGTTCCTAATTAAGCGTTCTTATTAAATCTCCACCTAAGGTGCTGCTCCAACTGTGGTTTATTAGCATAAATTAAACTGTCATTTTGGTTCTGTCCAGCAGCTGCTTTCCTGCAGTAATAGGACCTCTTCTCCCCCAGTTCCAATTAATTTCAAGCCAAAGGAGGGAATTCCTGGGCAAACAGCTTACAGTAGAGGTAGTGCCAATACTTTCCTTGCTTTGTAACCCTAAGCAAAGTTATTGAGCAATGCAACAAGCTAGTCAGGAACAAAAATGAAAAAAATGCCCCTTACGTGTTTCTTTTTCCCCTCAGAGAGAGAAGGAGGGGGGAGAATGGGAGAGATTGCTACATGTTCTTGTGCATAGAAACCACCGCTATATGCACTGAAAACCATTTCAACATGAGATATTTAAGTCACAAATAAGGATGAATCAAGATAAATGAAACTTGATCTGTCAGCAAAACTCAGGTGAAAATATTTTTTTTCAGGAGGAATGGGAAGGGCTTATCTGCAGGTACTTGGAGAGCAATTCTTGCACAAAGGTCTGCTTCCACAGCCCCAAACACAGTATTTTACTAGGAAATCCCTATTTTGGCATTATTTTCACTTTAAAGAGGAATCTTACCTGCTTCATTCTCTGTCCCATAACAAAGTCACAGTGGAATAAGAGCGCCACACAAGTCAAACACTAAAAAATCCCTCACCAGCTCAAACAATAAGTCTCTCTCACAGCTGGCACGCTTAAGAATTACTGGCACTCTTAGTCTGATTAGGTAACAGAAGTCTGAGCTAAAAGCCCGAACTCTCATCAGCCATGTCTGTCACCCAGTAAGATCAAAGTGGTCCTGCAAGTACTCTACTTGCACTAAAGACTCTTTGCAAAGAAAACCAGACAGCTTCACTACACCTAGGAGAGGAAAATGCTTTTCTTAAGATCACAGTGTTCTCCTGTCATCCTACTTAATATTATGCCTGCCTGCACTGATTTTCTATTCAAAAGCTCCTTATCTTTTCAGGCATTAGTTAAACTTTATTCCACTGATTTCCAAAAATATACTGGTTTTACCTTTAAGTCCTCCTGCATGCATTTGAAAAATCTTACCAAAACAGAAACAAAATTAGCATACATTTTATGTGGAAGTTAATCAGAAAAGTTATGGAATAGTAAGTATCAGTGGAAGCATGAGAACATTCTATAGTAGCTTGATATGTAACCTGGCCAACTGAAGATCAAAATGGTTATCTCCCATTTCATCTCAAATAGAGATAGCATCCCCTTTAAAAGGGAACAGACATTAAGTAGCATGGGAATAGGGTCAATCTTACTTTTTTGACATTTTTGTTGGGTTTTTGGTGTGTGTGTTGTTGGTTTTTTTTGTCATTAAAAGGTGACTTCATTATATTTTAATTTACCGCTGCATTCTGAGTAAACTCATTTGTTCAGTAAGAGATGTGTACTTTCAAGAAGCAGTATAAGGCAAGAAAAAAAAAAAAAAAAGCAAGGGGAAATAGAAACGTTGGGGTGCAGCTGGGCCTTGGGATGCGGGACCGATGCCTCCTGCCAGGAATAAATGTCCAAGGAGAGGAAAAGGTAGTAGTTTTCTCATCAAGGTGCTGTAAATAGACGTTTACAAGTTTGAAACACTTGTTTCTCATTGACACGAAGCAGCTCTCTTAATCCAAGGGGGCCTGCAGGGCTCCTGGTACCCACTGCAGGCTGTACCATCCCGCGGGCTCTGTTCAAACGTGAACAGCAGCTGCAGGGACACTCACTGATTCCCAAGAGCTTGGTGAGAATTTTGAAACGTGACAGAAAGTGACGCTCTTTAATGGAAAAAAATACTCTCTAAAGCAAAGTGAATAAACGGGCAGCTTGCTCTCTGCACCTGCAGAGCGCAGCGCACCCGAGCATCGCCGGTCCAGCCGCAGGCTTCCAGTCACCGAGGCGCTGCCCGGGCTCCTCTGCCCCGAGCGCTTCTTCCCTCACGCCTCCCGCTCCCCAGCCCACCTCCCGGCTTGATTAAAACCCCTTCCCCCTCCCAGAAAAAAAAAAAAAAAAAAAAAAAAAAAATCCCTCCCTCCTGCTCCTAGG
The DNA here is from genome assembly GCF_009819795.1 of Aythya fuligula. NCBI lineage: Eukaryota > Metazoa > Chordata > Aves > Anseriformes > Anatidae > Aythya > Aythya fuligula. The sequence continues at coordinate 209,816 of NC_045569.1, read as the reverse complement.
AGGCGCCCTGCCGCAGCCTCACCTCAAGGCGTAAGCCGAGCGCCCGGCACCCCGCGGCACCCCGCGGCACCCCGCGGCACCCCGAGGCTCCTCAGCGGCCGCCCGCGCCCCTCCGCTCCCCCTCAGCCCCTCAGCTCTCCTCAAGCGCCCCGCGCGCGGGGCTCCCCCCATCCACCCATCACCCGCGCAACGGCCGGGTGCGCGCATAGGGGCTCTTGCTGCTGCTCGCGCCTCACCTGACTCGGGCGCTGCCCGGCGCGTGCGCCGCCTCCCCCCACCTTTCCCTTTGCCTTCCTCCCTCCCGCGCGCGCGCGCTCCCGTGGCGGGCAGTGCCCGTGCCCGTGCCCGTGCGGCGGGCGGGAGCGCGGAGCCATCCGGGTCTCGCTCGCGCGGTGCTCGGTGGAGGCGGCGGTGGCTGAGGCGCTGCCGTCCCCGGGCGAGCCGGGGTGTGTGTGTGTGTGTGGGGGGGGGGCCGCCATGCACCTCCACCAGGTGCTCACCGGCGCTGTCAACCCCGGTGACAACTGCTACTCGGTGGGCAGCGTCGAGGACGTCCCCTTCACGGTAACGACGGGGGGGGGAGGGGAATCGCTGAGAGGGGGGTGCTAAAGCGGAGGTATTGTGGGAGTACAGGCGGCCGCGGGGGCGCTACCGAGGGGCACCGGAGCTCTCCCGGCTCCGCAGCCCCCCAGCAGGCAGGGCCAGCCCCGCCGTGGCCGTTGAGGGGGAGCCGGGCGGGCTGCGGTGCCCCCGCGGCGTTCCGAGGGCCAGGGGCCCTGTGCCCTGGGCTGGGGGAAAGCCCCGAGCTGGGCGGCCCCAGCCTGGGGGTCGTTTCCTCGCCTCTTTGTTTTTTTTTTTCTTCGTTTTTTTCTGAACGCGGATGGTGTTTTTCTGCACGGAGAAAATACTGTGTTGCACCAGGCATCTGAAGAGGCCTATCTGCTACCCATGGGCAGTTGGCTTCAGTTACTGGGGTTAAAAAACCTCTAATTTCTTTGGCAGGTGCTCCTGTAAAAGTAGATGAGAAGAAACGCCTTCGGCAAATTTCAGGGGTCTGTGAATTTACATAATAAATCTGCTTATCATCCACGGGCAATTTCTTGTCAATTCCCATGTCGATTTTGTGTTCCTCAGTTTCTGAGGTGCCTGTCTGATTTTAACGAATGATCACCTTCTGCAGCACTTAGCACACGAAAATCTAATCAGTATGTTGTTATTTGTGAATAAATTGTCTTGTTAGACTTTGTGTTAACATCTACAAGATATTATCCAAGACACAAGCAAATTCCAAATTAAATGATATAGGGCATCATTTTTGGTCTCAGACAACCGCCATCAGACTTGTCAAACGTTTAAAGCTTACTTTAGATGATCACAGATGTCTAATTTCAGTAATGAATGCTTGAAATTCATAAGTAAAAGGTGCCATCTTTTTCTTTCTTTCCTTGTTCTGCTGCTATGCAGCCATACTGACATTAAAGGGACCTCTTACTTCTGATATTTATAAGTAACACACTCACATTCGCATTCTGATGTGTTGTCTTTCCTGTAACAATTTGAAAAGTCAGTAAACTGCTACAATAAAAGACAACTTTTTGCTATTTCTCATGGCAGTTTTGATAACATCAAAAATTAATATTGACATATATTACAGTTTAAGTAGGACTTTTCTAAGACTTCAGTCACTGTTTTCTCTGTCTGCTGTGACCAATTTTTTTTATAATATATTTAAGAAGTAGCTAACAGGATGGGGATGACTTTATAAATGTATTTCCTGAAATTCTGCAGCTGTAGTTTTCCTCTTTCCTTTTTCTCTTTTCTCTGTATTTGTGGTAGGCTTTTAACTTCCAGGTCAGTATAGCCAGAGCTCAGATGATATGTTCTGCCTAAAAAATATACTGTTTTAAAGCTTTACTGAATGGCATCTTAGTTATTCTGAGAATGACAAAGGGAAAAGGAATGTTTGCCATTCGTTATTTTTTATGTGCTAAAATGCTAGTATTAGTGACTCCAGGGAGTGAAACAAGAACTAGGATCAGACAGTTTTTTCTTTTTTTCTTTTCTTTTTTATTACTAAATGACAGAAGTTCTGTTTTTGTCATTTCTGGTGATGCTTCAGTGCACTATTTGACTTGCTGTTGAGCTGGGCTTCCCATTCTCATTTCAGCAAATATTGTTAACTGTGTTTCCACAAAGGAATTCACAAAAGTTACAGGCAGTCAGCTGATATTTATATAAATGGGCCTTACAAAGTACACACCCTGGCTAAAGAGAAAAAGCACACAATATTTGAACCTTGTAGTCTAATAGGCAACTAATGTATTGTTAAAGCTTGTAAACTATCTACATTTTTGAAGCAGTATTTGATTTTACATAGCTTTTGTCATTAAGCAGCCTTTTTTAGCTAACCCAACTTCAGTCACCAACCCTAACCCTAGGTGCTGTGTATGTTACCAGTCTGAGTTCCTGTGACCTGGAATAAGGTGGTTTCTTACAAAGATGAGCTGTGCTTAATCTGTTTGTATGACTTCTGCCCTTTGTCCGAACTCAAGGCTGTTTTTTTTTTTCAGAAACTTTGAACAGAAGATAGCTGTTTCTAAGGTCAGTCTAGGTACCTGTACATAAGCACTTTTCTGATGGAGTTGAAAAGTTTTTAATTTAGGTTTTTAGTTTTTGAAAAAGCTTATTGGCATCTTCCATGCCAGCACTGACACTTGGCCTGGAACTGTGTGTAATCACAGAATGGCTGAGGTTGGAAGGGACCTCCAGAGATTATCTAGTTCAACCCCACGCTGAAGCAGCATCACCTAGAGCATGTTACACAGGATCGCATCCAAGTGAATTTTGAATATCTCCAAAGAAAGAGACTCTACAACCTCTTTGGACAGCATGTTCCAATGAATTTCAGAAACAGTTGCAGGTAGAGTTTCCCACACATATGTCATCTTTGGCAATTAAAAAAGCAAAATGTTCTTCCACAATAACTGAGAATAGGTTTTCTGCTCTGCTGTGCATTTCTCCTCTACTTCATCCTTCCTGAAAAATCACTTAGTAAAAGTTTCATTTGAAATCCCACTGTTATTTATTGCATGTAATCTGTATGTTCTCCACTGTGTCATGTTTACACGAATGGCACAATAGACTCTTTACTTCTGAGTCCTTAGTACATTTTTTTTCTGTGAAACTCTGTGTGTAAACATATTGTAAAGCATTTAATCACAAATCTGTCTCAATGTCAGTTTAGGAAAGCCTACTCTACCAGCACATGCTAGCGGTGGGCTTTTTGGACTTATTTTGCCAGTTTGCATTGACCATTTGTAATTCTCCTGGTGTTTGGGAGAGAGAAGGGGGATTGTAAATGTTCTGTCTGTTGATAGCTGTTTGAAAAGGTTTCAGAATCCAGGTGGCTTCATTGCTAATAGGAGGGAATAGGAATTTCTTAGTCTTACCTGTTTACTATCTATAGCCGCAACTTTAAAAAAGTGTTGTTATACAGGAGGAATAGCTGAACTTTTAGATTATCTCACAATACCAATACAGGCTTTAATTTAGGTTTTAATAAAGGTGAACTTTTTTTTTTTTTTTTTTTTTTTTTTTTTTAATACCACTGTTGGCTGATTCTGATTTTGTTTCTTTGACATCATTTGCCATCTTGAAATGCCTCTGTACCCGTAATAGTAAACGTTAGAGCTTGAGAACTTCTGGTCTATTTCACTCACATCAAATTTGTAGATACTTCCAGGCTGTAGAAAGAAGAGAATCGTTTTATATACAAAGAGAAATATAAAATAAATATTACGTATTTATAAAACATTGTTACAATCGGAGAACCAAACAGGAAAAGACAGACATGTGAAAGATGAAGATGCACATGCCTCTTTCTTAGTATCTGAAAATCAAGGATATAGCATGAACTGTCACAGTAGGATACACAATGTCCTGCTTTTTCAGAGGCAAAGCCTGGTGCTCCTGCATTCAATTAGAGCTTTGTCATTGTTCATTTCAGTGGTCCTAGCTCTTGACAGTTAGAGCAGACATTGGCAAACTGTAGCTTATTAGTTGCTTGTGAATCTTGCAAGTCATCCTTGCATTCTGGCAGTTTTCCAATTCCATTTAATTTTCTGTTTAAAGTTATTAGTGACATTAGAAATGGAGGTTGGCAAGAATTCCATGTGGGTGGTTTTAATGCACTTGTTTTATTCAGTGACTGCTTATAACTCCCGTTTGTCTGAGACCTCTGCACTGCTTTCACACATTACAGTACCTTAGCATCTTATTCTCTACCTTTACTTTTTGTATGGCTTACCAGTTTTCCATTCCATTTATCAGGCTGTGCAGATCATCACTCTGTTGCCACAAATATGGGAACCACTCTTCTTCTGGCAGGAGAGGTCTGTACTGCCATGAATGATCTCTCTGAAGATGTCAGCTGAATCCTTTAGAAAGAACTACTGATGTTAAATATTATGGCACTTCCCTATTCTTTGTCAGTGTAGGGTACTTCTACTGTGTTACTAGCTCAAGAAATTAAAGGACAAATTAAAAAGAATATGAAACACATTCTGTTCTAATGTAAATGTGCTAATATATTGAGTATACTAGAAAAGCTTAATAGAAGTAATCAAATGTGAAACTTGTATTAAGATATATAAGGTGGTATGTTGTGGTGGTTTTACTCGGGTGGGCAGCCGAGCTCCACCACAACCGCTCTCTCACTCCGCCCTCTCCTCAAAGAGGAAGGGGGAGAAAATACAACACAAAGAGCTCGAGGTTTGAGATGAGAATGGTTTTATTAAAGGGAAAGGGAATGGGGAGAAAAAGAAACAAAAACAACAATAAGGCTGCGCAGAAGCACAGAGAGAAGGAAAAAAAAAATCTCTACTTCCCCTTAATGAGCAATGTTCGGCCACATCCTGGGAAGCAGGGCCTCAAAATGTGTAGTGGTTGTTCAGGAGGAACAGCCCCCTCCCCCACAAGAGCCCCCCTTTTTATTGCTGAGTGTGGCATCAGGTGTTACGGAATATCCTTTTGGTTGGTTTAGGTCAGCTGCCCTGGTGATGTCCTCTCCCCATCACTTGCCCACCCACAGCCTGCTGACTCTTGAGGGCTTGGAGGGAGTCGTGATGCTGTGCCAGCACTATGCAGTAATAGACACAACACTGGAGTGATATCAGTGCTGTTCCAGCTACGAGTGCAGAACACGGTACTGTGGGCTGCTGCAGGGAAAGGTGATTCCATCCCAGACAGACCCAACACATATGTGGAAATACCTTTCGGTACTGGAAAGTATATTGACCCCTGCTGTTTTGAAAAGCTTGGAGACTATAAAAGTGAAAAAGTGAATGATTATTTTAAAATATGGGCGTGCCTTTTCTCAAAAGTGGCAATATGATGTACTTCATAAATAAACTTAAGTTTTAAAGTAAATATACCTTTACATAGTTTCAAGAAACAAGAACCATACTCAGAATAAATATCTACACTAAGAAAATGACCCCAAAGACAAGAGACATCACTTACTCAAGGACCCTGGAGCTGCAGGCTGCTACCTGTTGAGAATGTGTTCCAACTGAGGTCTCTAAAGAACTAAATCCCCTCTGTTGGCACAGGACATGGGGTATGCTGCCAGCTGCTTGTGTAGTCCCAGGCACAGGCAAAGAGAAGGAAAGATATGAGTGACAGTGGTAAGATTTTACTTAGAGATCTCTGCATTTTGATGATTCTTTAAGGAAAAAAAGATAAAACTTCTACTGTAAAACACCCTTTTATTTAAAGTTAACCTTTAAATAGTTAATTTGAAGTTAACCTTTTCAGTTAACTTCATAAAAACATGCTAAATAGTGTAATTATCCAGAAAAATGTTCATTTGCTGCTATAATATAAAGGGGTACATAGGGGACAGAGGAGGAGAAACTGAAACGTTGGAATAAGCCGGATACTGAGTTCTCTTACTTCACAAAGTAAACAACTGTACACAGTTATTAAATCTTTTCTGGTTCATGCATTGTCAAACTACACACATATATGAATGCATATTTAAGAAAATTAAGCACCCTTCCCCATATCAATTTTGAGGCACGTGTCCCTAACTCCTTCTAACAGGACTGAAACTAGTGATAAATCATGTTTAATTGAAATTGAAATTTGCAAGTTATCAATACCAACATTGAAACAAGGGATTATCTGAGAAGTTTAAGACCTTATTTTAAGTGGATCAGTGCCTTTTTTTGACTGTATTGAGCAACATTTTAAATCAAATCTTTTTAGCAGGTTTGTATCAATAATTATGAGGCAGATTGTTGAAATAAAAACTGAATTTGAATCTTTCGATTCTTTACTGTTTTAATTGCTCGCCCTTTGAGAAAAGTAGTGGGAGATTAAACTGCTTGTGAATACTGAATTCTGAATAAATTATTGAAACTGCAGAACTTGGTTCTATTTTTTTGTCTACCTGTGGGCATTTGTATCCTGGATCTCCATGGGGACTCGGGTGTCTCTAGCAGCATTGCCTGGTATCCATCCTGGTCTCCATCTCCCTTACTACTTGTGAATGTTTGCTGGACTGACCAGCATTTCACACCACCAGAGGAGTTGGTTTTGCAGTAAATTCAATATATAAAGTTGGAGAACAATAAGGCAAAGAGATTTTCAGTTCAGTGCCAAAAATTATTTCAGTGTCTCAAGTCTTTTTGTCTCCCACTTTCTGGAAGAAATCATATTCAATTTAAATAATTATTAAAATAATAAAATAATTAATAATTATTTTTTACCTCCCAGACCGGGTCAAACAATTACACAGCCTAGTCATGAAGGAACCAGGATATTCTCTTACACAGATAATGTCCCTCTAACCACCTTTTAGCAATTTTTTTTTCCTCTCTCCTGCTTGCAGTATACTGATACTCTACTGTCAGTTCCTTAGAGCTTTCCAGAGTGATTGTAGACTTTGAGGACACATAAAGACAACACTGTGTCACTTTATTTTCATGAGATGGCCTCAGAAGTCTTTCAGACAGTCTGCATTTCATACCTTGTTTTCATTTTTATGTGCAATTGCATAGCTACTTTGAATATTTCATTGCTGCAGCTACTAGTAAAATTAGTATCTTCATTTCATGTTCAGATAGGCACTTAGCAACTGGGCCACGTCATACGGGACCACATCAAAACTTGCATGTTGGCCGGTGATGATAATGCTCACAAAAATAGGTGTTCACAAGCAAAATGTATATAGCTATTGAACCTAACTTTCTTCAGGTTGTAAAATGTGTAAACGTGTTCTCAGTTAACAACTGTGCTAATAGACATCTTCTGGAGCAACAAATTGCAATACATTTAAAAAAAAAAAAAAGGAATAATTGTTTTTCTTTAAAAGTTTCTTTGCAAGGACATGCAAGACCTGTTACTTTAAATATTTTGGTAACAAGAAGGTCATTTATAGAAACACAATGATTTTCTGGGTTTCAGGAAACTAATAGCAAAACATTTTGTCACAGTCTTTCTGAAGTCCTGATATTTTTCTTTGTGTATTTTTTGCCAGTTCTCAAGTTGGGAGATGTAATATTCTCAGCTGAAATTCCACAACCCTTTCACTTAGAAACAAAGATCCAGAATTCTAGAAGTTTTAACAGTCACGCATTATGATTCTGTAACAGGCCCAACTGTTTGGAAGCTGTATGAGATTTATTTTCACAGTTGTGACTGAAAAAATTATTAAAAGCTAAAGCTTTATATATGACAGGCAACACAATGTTTGGGGAAATGTTAGCACAAGAAACAGCTTACAGGTCTGCATATTAGATAAAAGTCGGTAATCTACCTCATGTTAATTTCTTCAGTCTGAGTATCCGCTTTTCTGCTTATATTGCAGTTTCATTTTTGTTTGTAGCAGTGGCTAAACTTTCACTAAATTCAGCATTTTTCTTCAGATTTTCTCATTTGATTCTCCTTTCCAGGAGGATCACTGCTTTATTCAGCTGTTGTAAAATTTCTGCCTTCTGTATTGGAATCTATGGAAAAAAATCAGGAAACAGACATCTTACTATAACTTTTCACTCTGAAACAGATTGTTAGTATATTGATGAGAGAATGGGATTTCTATGCTTGAATGTGGGAATTCGGTGCAACAGAACATCTGGAGAGATTAAGGGGTTTAGAATACTCTAGTGCATTAGGACAGGTAAAAGGTTGGCAGACATACATACTTATCCTGCCAAAAAAAAAAAAATGCTCCAAACTATCATTGTATTATAACCTATTCTTAAACAAATTATTTAGGCTGTAGTTTGTAATGTACAATGAAATACAATATACCCAAGACAAATTATTATTATAACACGTTTTTTTTAATGCTCAAAAGTGCAGAAATTGTATTCTTGTGGAAAAACTTCTCTTTGATACACTTTTTAAAGGGGGGGGCATATTTAAGGAATTTTTATGCAAATTCAATAATGAGTGCAGGGAAGAAAACTTGAAAAACTTTAAAAAAACAACAACAAAGAGAAAGTGAAAGTACACACAGAGCTTAAATTCTGTAATGAGTATTTCTTACTATTTCGTTTTGCCGTGGAAGATTTAAGCTCTCCTTTGCTAGTTTGTTTTGAAATGGGTTCATATTGCTCATGCCCTTGGAACTTGATAACATAAAAATTGGTTGCATAAAAATGGAAACCAACCCTTGTAAATCTGTTATGCAGGAAGAGTACAATTGTTCCTGTATTAAATATGTTTTCACTGATACTAAGGAGCAGCAGCGTTATATAGCAGAAATATCTTTAGGCTCTGCTTTCATTTTTAAAAAGAAAGTCTAATATGGTTGTGTAAATTAGCAATGGTGTAACTGCAAACAAATAGAATTTTTCTTCATTTCCTATGATGCTGAAGAGAAAACAAAATTATAACCATGGAGATTTTTTTCCCTTGAAAGTAGAATAAACATTTTTAATATAATACTGTCAACATCTGACAGTTAGAATCATAGAATCATAGAATATTCTGAGTTGGAAGGGACCCTTAAGGATCATCAAGTCCAACTCTTGACACCGCACAGGTCTACCCAAAAGTTCAGACCATGTGACTAAGTGCACAGTCCAATCTCTTCTTAAATTCAGACAGGCTCGGTGCAGTGACCACTTCCCTGGGGAGCCTGTTCCAGTGTGCAACCACCCTCTCTGTGAAGAACCCCCTCCTGACGTCAAGCCTCAATTTCCCCTGCCTCAGCTTAACCCCGTTCCCGCGGGTCCTGTCACTGGTGTTAATGGAGAAAAGGTCTCCTGCCTCTCGACACCCCCTTACGAGGAAGTTGACATTATTTTTCAATGGGTGTTATACTCCACTGTCCGATAAATGTAAAAACATACATTTCCAAGGCAAGGTGATAGTATTCATTATTTTATTGTACACTTAGTCCATAAACTGATCAAACCTCAGTATGTTCATATCTGTGCATAGCTGGACATACCCTTTCACCACTTTAAGTTTCTCAATGTGTCAGCATCATCTGGCAGAATTTCTTTTCCCTCCTGAAAGAATCTTTCCTAATCTGAAAGACTTTGAAGACTGACCCTTAAAAGTTGCTTTTTACTTGTTGCTTATCCTGCTGGTGTTACCAAGATGATGAGGAATAAACTCTCTACATAGTAATAACATAAAGTTCATTATTTGTGTAAATGGAGATTTTCACAGATTTTTTTAAAAAACATAATAATTCTAATAATAATTTAGTTGTTTGTTAGTGCTTTTGTAGATTTTTTGTTTGTTTTTAATAAACTTTAAATTGTATTTCTTATAAATTTATTTCTTTTAAAAATTATTTCAGGCATATGGTTCTGGCTGTGACATTGTTATTCTGGCAAATGACTTTGAATGTGTACAAATTATTCCTGGTGCTAAACATGGAAACATCCAGGTCAGTTGTGTGGAGTGCTCCCAACGACAAGGCAGGGTAAGGATTTTAATTGTTTGTTTGTTTGTTTTATAAACTTGAAGAAGGAAAAAATGAATACTCTAAATGACATAATTAAACATAATATGTTAATGCTATTACTGAATTAATTTCATGACAAATATTTTTACTGATCTTTAACTTTCTGAAGAAAGCTTCTTATGCAATCCTCCTTAAGCAGAAGATTGTTTTATTATAATAGTAATTTATTTTTGTAAGTTTTGGGTTGGGGTGCGGGGAACAAGCAGGAAGCATCTTTTAAAAATGGATTTTATACCTTTCCAGGATGTACAATGACAAGTCTCACAAAATGTAGGAATATGTATTAGTTACTGTATAGCAATGGTATTAAAATTTTTGTTTTGTGAATGCCATTATTGTACTCTTGCATATAGCTAATGACAACAAGAATATATTCATGTATACACACTCACATTTGTTTGTGTATATTTGTGCTTCCTGCAAAGTAATGAATTAAAAGTTCTTTATTTTTCAGAAAAGTCTAGGCATGTTTAATGTGTTTCAAAGTGCTACAGTGTGAGCTTTTGCAACTGTGCGGCCCTTGACTAGCTGCTCGGCTTTACTTTTAATCCCCAAACAATGCATAGCTTTATTTTTAATCCCCAAACAATACTAAACAGACAGTCTAGATTGCTGAGAAAAAGAAAACAACTTTCTATGAGGTATTGCAGAGCACTGAGCAAATTTTGCTTATCAGTTTTCCCTGCCTACCACTGTTAGCTTGTAAACAAATTGGTTTTAGTATTTAGAAAGCCCCAGTTAGAATTCAGGCAAGTTTAGCTGGCAAGGCCCCTGCACTACAGCCAAGCAGTCCCGGTGGGACTGGAAGAGAGATTCCATCTGCATGGGGGACCGCTGCAAGATCACCATGAACCCCTGGGTGCTTCTGCATACAGGACTCTGAACTCATGGTCAGTTTTTCTGGGGCGAGTGTGTTATTGCAACCTTTTTTTTTCCTTACCCCGTATGAAGAGGAAGTAAGATTTCATAAGAACAGTAGTGAAACTTTTGCATAATTTCTGTATTGAAGACACCAAATCCTGAATGGGAGAAACTTAAACAGTTGTTCTTTTAAAAATCTTCTAAGCAAGAAGACAGAATTTACAAGATAGTCAAAAGTACTTACAAGCATTTGAATATTAGGAGCACAACCAGATTAAATTCCTAATAAAGGCCATTGTGTAAATAGAGGTTTCTGTGAAAAAAAGTAGATGAAAGCAATTAAGGAGTGGTACAAGTACTTCAGTTTTCCCATTTACTGTTTGTCTTACCTGGCAATATATTTAGCTATTCAAATGGAATCAAATTTCCTCCCATTTTTTAGTAATTACTATTTAGAGGTACAAAATGGAACACAGGATCACGCTGAGACCCAGACACTAATAATTATTTCATTAGTTAGTTGTAAAGTAGAGCGAACAAGAGTAGAAGTAGTGAAGATATCAGCTTTCTCTTATGCATCAATGGTAGTTGCTTTAGAAGTATGTATTAGATCTGATGGACAGTGTGTATCCCACTGAACAAGATGTATTCTCTGCTTAAGTTAAGATCTTAAAGATGGGCTCATTCAAAGGTATGCATTTCTCAACTTCCTTTAGAAGGTATTTGTATAACACAATGAATTGCATTTATATTAATTTTACTTTTCTTGTTTGATTACACATAGAATTTGTACTGGAAATTCTTTAGCTATTTTGAAATACTAAAGAGCAGCTAGACTTATCTACACCTTACATCTTGAGTCTTCATTTTTTTTCCAGATTGCAGCATCGTATGGAAATGCTGTTTGCATTTTTGAACCACTTGGTATAAATAATCATAAAAGAAATAGTGTAAGTATGTATTTCATGGCTGTAATTCAGTTTAGGTTCTTAGAAAAAAGTATGTCTGCCAGTTCTTATTGAATTGGCACACAAAAGACTAGTCAATAAACTTTTTCCACCATCCGTAATAAAATCGGATGGTCAGGATCATCTACTGTATAAACCGAACTGGGCATTGCACTTTCCCAAGTTCCCAACATCTCATGCTAGAGTGACATGGTGGTGAGCTGGTATTTCTTTAAATTGGTCTATCAGATCTGGAGTACAGATACATGACTTGTTTGTGTATATGTGTTTCCAAGCTAGTTTTAACAACGTGGTCATGACTGAATGCTCAAGTCTTAACTGTGCTCTTAAGTGTGTTTCACAATCTTTGTTGTATCTATAGTGCCATTCCGTATATTGTTGTAAATGTATGCCTGGTTTACGGTAATCTACAAATACATTTGTGTATGTGACAGATCCAGGTCAGGTTCACACAGCACTCTGTGATGCATACAATTTTTTATAAAACAACTGAAGAAATTATTAAAACTAGATTCCACAATCTGGCGCTGGGTCCTGAATTTGTATGTAATAGGCTAAATAGTAATTTTCTAAAGAAAGAAAGAAATACAAATGCCTTTGTATTTTGCTGTTGATGTGAAAATTAATTCTTTATTTTTTTTAAACTACAGCAGCTAAGGTGTCAGTGGCTTAAAACAGGGCAATTTTTCCTCAGTTCTATGACTTACAACCTAGCATGGGATCCTCAAGGTAATGTGGAACTTTTGATGCATTTGTTCAACATTTGTAGTTGAAGAACTTGAACACAAATTATTTTTATTGAAATGAAATGGGAGAACAAATACAGACATTTTAGATGGTCCATTCTCAGGCAGTGTTACATAAAATGCGGTGCTGCAATTAGCATTTGTGAAGATGCACTACCAAGTGTTTGAGAGTTTTGTGCAAGATTTTAGTTTGGGAATCATGGTGTTAAGTTGCTAACTGGCTTAAATCACTACTTAAATCATTTAAATAGGATTTTAGCACAATTGAAGTCAGCAGCGTACCAAGAGAGAGAAAATGATAAAATGCCTAACAATATGTAGTATTTGAGATGTTAATGGCTGTTTAGCATCTTCAACAGTCATTGTAAAATATGATCTATCAATTTAAGTCATTTAAAAACATCAAAACAAACATATTCTTTCTTAAAAGACATTAGAAATTTAAAATGTTTTGATAAAAATAGCTGTATAATATGATTGATTACCCTATCATATTTAAAATGACTTCATAAAGTTGTGCTTTCAACTTGTTTTTAATAATTCTCATCAAAATGTGATGACAGATGATGAATGCATCATCTTGGTTTCCCAGCTTTGATGTTGTTCACTTTCAGGTAACAGGCTACTGACAGCAACTAACTGTTTGCAATTGTGGGCCCCACCATCTAGTGACATTCTAGAAGAAGATGAAGATGATCCTGACAATCAGATGAAAGATGATAAAGTTCTCCCTGTTCTAAATGACTGGAAGTGTGTCTGGCAGTGCAAGTGAGTGAGATAACTCATTTTAAGACAGATTGCAATGCCAACTCATATATCATCTCTATCTTTCTCTAGAAAACCATATTGTAAAATTTGCTTTTAAATAGGCTTAAAATACCATAAAATTCAAACAATATAAGTTACTCAAAGTAAAAATATTTTTCATGTGACTAAGTCATCAGGTAACCTTGTCAAAGACTTGACTGTATCACTGGCAATATGTATAAATTGTCCCCCTTCTCAGCTTTGAAAGTAGTGCTGAGATATTGAATAAGACCAAACATAGGAGCAATAGCAGGCAGACATGCTATGCTGATCAAGATGAGAGGTGTTTTCTGAAACTTAGGAATCACAGAATCACAGAACTGTAGGGGTTGGACCTCGAAAGATCATCGGGTCCAACCCCCTGCCAAAGCAGGTTCCTCAGAGTTAAGAGTCCTGAAACGCTCTTTCTTCCCAGTTACATTTGAGATCCATGTTACAGAAGTGTTTCATGATCTGTCATTTCTATAGATATACAGACTTGGAAAGCAGCCACCCATAAACCTAAGTTTTGTCTGACTTTTGAAAACATTTCAGATTTTATGCCTATAAAGCACTGTGTAGGCTGCTTGCCTCTTTCAGCTGACCCATACATTTCAGTCATTGTGAAATAGCATTGCAAATTATCTAAAAGATCTTCACTTTCCTTTATTCCTAAGTCTTGGTTTCACTGGGAATAGAAAAGCAAGTAGAGCAATATTCACATCTGTGATCTCATTAGATCTAGCCAGGGCTTGCCATACTTAATTAATTTTAATATACTGGTTTTCTGTAGAGAAAACTGTGTGAGAATAGTAAATACATTGTTTCAATCAAGCAAATACTCTTATGCTTCTGCCGTTTCTAAAGTATGTTTAAAGTTACAGCTATAAATTTGAATATATTTCGTATAAATAATGCACAGTAATACTGAATCAACTGAATATACATGGAATAAAAACATGGAATAAAAGACTTTACTTACAGTTTAAAACTTTACTTTTGTGTCTTTAGGACTGCAGTATCGGTACATTTGATGGCATGGTCTCCTGATGGTGAATACTTTGCAACAGCTGGGAAGGTAAAAACAACAAAATAAATAAGTGCTTGAGATGTGTTCATTTCTTTGTCAAAAGTAAATAAGTAATTTAAAATGGTCCTATACCATATAAATACATTATAGTCTGAGCTAAGTTAAATTATCATCTCCTATATAATACATAAATTTCACATAATTCCTTGAACTTCAGCAACAAGAATTTGGATTTAGCTATGTACTGTTACTGACTACTTCAGAATTGACCTAGAAATACATTGACATTCATACGGACATATCATTATATCATTATGATATAAAACATAAACATTTAAACTGGTGTAATATGCATATCACTGCATAAATTAGAAGAGAATTTTCTATTTACAGTGAAGTCTGGGATCAGTTATCAGTTCCTAACTTCTATTTCAATTTTTCATATTTTTTGTCAAATTGCTAGTCAAGCTAAGATTTCAATTAATAATTCTCTTTAATTTTACTCTCTCATTTGAGTGATTTCCTTTGTTTTTTGAGGCAGGATAGTTAAGCATTTATTGCTTGTGCTTAATGTTGGTCAAATGATGAGATGAATTTTAGTAAGCATTATTTTCTTACACTTACTAAAGAGGACAACTGAATCATGAGCTCTGTTGTTTTATGACTATAAACATAGTAACACCACCTTAAAAACATTACATTTGGAATCAATGTGATTATAAAATTAACAAAACATTTGCTTTGTTTCATATTTCTGCTTCCCATGAATATACATATATTCATGTGTATATATGTATATATGTATATATGTATACACATATATATATGTATATTCCCATATATACATAAGAATTTGACTAAGTGTGTGAGGCTGTTGGTTCCAGTAGTTATTTCCTATTTGTAGGACAGCTCTATCTTAATTCCTATATAATCTTTAATCATAATTCTTAACAGGGCTGTCTATCAAACTTCTTTCTTGCAGAATCTGTGATTAGATACTGTATTTTTAGGTGCTTGTCAGGAAATACAAATAAAAGATCTCTCAGAGATAATTAATTCATTTATTTACTTTATTCTGTATCTGTACTCCAGCAGCCAGTCCTGAAATCCAGGGATGTGTCCTGCAGCTGTATACAATGTATTTTGGTCGTACTAGTAATGTTGCCCTTAGCCCACATCAGTGTAGATGTATTCCTGTCTCATTTATCAGCATTTGTTGTATTGCCGTATCAATATTTCAGTTGTCTTTCAGTTAACTACATCAGTGGTGCCCAACAATTCAAACCAGAAAGGTAGCATAGATTGCGCTAGTGGAGAGGAAGGTTGTATCATACGGTTACTGCTCAATTATGTGCCTATGCTCAGTAGATACAGTGCTTTCTGTGAAAGTAACGTTTCCTGTCCATGGGAACCAACAGTGACTTACAGCACAAATTTTCCTAAGGGAGAAACTGATTGCTAATGAGTTTAATACTGTCCTGTGAGTGGCAGCCCGTTTCTGGGTTCTGTCTTTGCAGGGTAAAGGATGTGGGATTTAAGCATGCATATGTGGTATGCAGAAAATGCATAGACAACCAAGAGGAAAGTAGGGAGCCAAACAGACTGCAAGAAAAATTACTTCTGGGACTGATGTGTTGCCAGCAGACTATTTATTTGGTCCTCCAACTCATTCCAGGATGACCATCATTAAAATACATGGCCTCAGGAATAAGTTGTATGGAAAACGGTAAATAGTTCTGTGCAATAGATTGAGTATTTATTAAAGATACTGGAACAGCAGTTTCCTCATCATTTAGCATTTTATTTTTGTGACATTTTCACTTACAGATATCTAATCCTGTGTCATTTTGCTGATTTAACTAGGATGACTGCCTCTTAAAGGTTTGGTATCCTGTGACTGGTTGGAAGTCATCTCTTCTGCCCCAACAGAATGAAGAGAAGAAATGCTCAGGGGTTGTCCACTTCTCATTTGTCTATTTAGCTCATCCTCGAGCAGTGACGGGATTTTCATGGCGTAACATTAGCAAATACATGCCCAGGTTTGAAAGATTTTATTTAAAAATAAATAAATAAATGTTTGAACTTTTTTTTAACACACTGCTTAAAATTTGGCTACAAGAACATGGTTCAATTTCTCTGCTTATACTTTCAAGAAATAAAACACATGAGTATCTTCACGTATGCTTCTGGATTACCTAGTACAACAGTCATAGTCACATTAATAGGAGAGACTTATTTTAAAATATGGTCTTAACTTTAGTGCCTTCTCAGGTTATGCCAGAAAGCATAAGGCTTGGTCTTTATCAAATAGTATTGTGGCATTGGAAATAGAATATTTGCTTAAACAATTAGCACTTAGAAGCTTTGTTTTATATACTCATGTTTAATTAGCTGATTTCACTTTTCAGGATTGAGTAAAATTGTATTCTTCACATAATCCAGCAAGCCAGATAATTTAGGGAGTTTCATGTCCACAGTTTTATGGTAACTGCTGGATTTAACAAATAATAACCATTCTATGTTCACATGCATTTTTGCTAATAATTTATGAGTTTATCTATCAACATACTAAAAGTCACTACTCATATAAAATGTTTAGTTAGCATAGAAATTTGGATGAAGTAATTATAACTGCTAAATACCTGTACATTCCCCTGATTTTTGCTGTGTCCATATGCCTAATTTAATTATATTGGATAATTCCTTGATATGTCTATCTTTAGGGGTTTAGTCTGTAATGTGTTACTCACGTCATGTCTTGATGGCATCTGTCGGCTGTGGGCAGAGACACTGTTACCAGAAGATACTCTTCTGGGTGAGCAGATCTGTGAAACTAGCACTTCCAGCATTAGCAGCACCATTTCTCAATCTGGAAAGCAAAAAGACAAAATACAGCATGCACTAGAGGTACAATGCTTGTCAATTTTTAATTTCAGGATTGTTAAAACTTGTAAATGTTTACTAGAAAAATTAAAGTATGTAGAGATATAATATCTATATGTTACATATTAGAACTATATCTAATATCTAGTTCTTACAAGCATAACAGAATAGTCTGAATTATTTTATATGAGTTAAGTTTCTTATTAATCACTGAAGAAGTCAGAGACATCTAATAAGCTTCATGTTTTTAAAACTACTACTTTTTCTGTAGCTAATTAATAGCATTGGGAAGAGACTAAATTTTATATAGCTAACTGATAGTGTTGGGAAGAGATGATGTTTAATATGGAATATTAAGATGGTTTCATTCTGAATGGGTATGAAAATAACAGTAGAAGCAGTAAATAAACTCTTCTAGTTCTTTAATTATCTGATTTGATAATTACATTTCCAAAAGATGATACTACAGGGCTATGAGTTTCAGTGGTGGTCATGTGAAGTATATTAAATTTACAGGAAAAGAAAACATATCAATGTAAAAACAAAACTGTACAAACAGTAATTACATAACTATGCATTTATATCTTTTCTTTTTTTTAGTATTGCTTAAATTATGCTTTCTTATTATACCAGACAATTCACCATTTGAAAAATATGAGAAAAGGACAAAGGAGATCTTCAGTTCTTGTTACCCACACAGATGTATTACCAGACCAACAGGGTACTCATGAAGTTCAGCGTCACATTTCACACCATGCAAATGCACTTGGTCATTTCCACATAGCAGCAACCATCAACCCTAATACAGGTGAAATAGAACTGCTTATTAAACTGTTAATAATATATTTTCACAAAAAGGAAAAAATAAATAAAGGGGGCTGAGGTGCATGTTCTTTGCTTTGCCTAATTGAATAGAAGGGATTTGTAGGAAGAGTGTTATTTCACAATTCTGTCATTTGGCTTTGAGTTTTGTAAGCCAAATGAAGCTGTTTTTTTTATTTTTTTATTTTTTTTCCAAAATTCACAGACTGCCAGAATGGTTGTATTGCTTAAGCAGGGTCACCTATACCCAGTTGCCCAAGACCTTCAGCATTTTTAAAAGCCATAATTTCGTTTTTGCACATCAGAAAGCAAAAGAAATTTAGCTACCTAAATTTCAAGTCTGCTTTGTACTTGATTTGGGGAGAAAACAGTATATGATGAATGGATTACTTAATGGGAAAAAAGCTGTACAAGATTTTATTAGCAGGAAAACAGCTGCTTTTTGTAGAATAATTTAGAATATTTTAAAGAAGAGACTGAACAACAATCCTGTGTGTAAAATCAGTAAATGATATGACAACACTGAAACTGAGCAATTAGACCCGTTGAATCTCATCTACCAGTCTCATTTGAATCAATTGTTTTACTTTATTTCTTGATGCTAAAATGTCTTTCCTTTTTTTTTTCTTTTTCATTTTTTTACTCAAAACATATGTAGAAACTTGATCTGTATCTTACCTTTTCTAAACGTACAGGCACAAGGTCTGTTCTGCCAAAAGTGAGTTAATTGTCTTAACCAAGAAATTGTCTTAACCAAGATATGTGTGTGGGTTTATTAGATGAAAGGTTTAAGATAAAAGTTTTTGATTTGTTTACAATTGTCCACAGATATCCCATCAGTTTTGGCTGGAACAGCTTTTAATATAGATGAAGGCAATGGAGGCTTTGTTGTTCACTGGTTGAATAATAAAGAATTTAATTTTACATCATCTATTGAAGTATTTATGCAGCATCTAAGAAAACTTTCTGAACAACAACTAGAACAAGATTTTGTTGATGTTGAGGTTGAAGAGGAAGAAGAAATGGAAGAAAAAGAGAGAAGTTTGCATATGAAATTAGATCATGGTTAGTAATCTTGATCTATAGCACAAGAATTATTCTGAAACACATTTATTTAGTGCAATAATTAATGCAATTATTTAACACATAGTAATGTATTACTAATCTAAAATAAATAGATATAGATGCAATTTTGGCTCCTATAATAATTTGGTGGCATGAAAAACTTACGGATGTACTCTCTGTTGGAACACAGTAATAATAAACACAGTGAAATAGAAAGGTAGCTCTGGTTCTTTATTTCCATTTTGGAGCTATTCCATAAAGTTATGAAATTATAACTAAGACTTGCTCTTGATTCACCTTACAATCTCAGGACAGTAATGAGGCATGAATTGATGGCAAGCTTTAAGGAGGGTTGGACATAGCTCCATTTTAATGAAACTGCACTCTTTCCAGTAGAGGTAAGCTTTACATCTTAAACCTTACAGCACACAATGATCCCAATCGTAGCTGTTCACAAAGGAAAAGGAAGAGAAAGACATATTTTGAAATTAATGATGAAAAACATGCCCTACCAGAAGGACTTAAGATTGCTTCAGGAGCATCACCTTAGCCAGTATTTGTATTCCTTCCATGTTATTAAAGATTACAAATCCCATTTGTTTAAAATTTGAAAAACTTATGTCTTCCCTTGTATTTGTAAAGTTAAGAATGAAGAACTATCTTAAGAATTTGTAAAAATAAAAGCCTTTCTACTTAAACCAGTAAGAGCTATTAAAGACAATAAACTGATGTACATTTATTGTCATTTATAAAGCTTAGGTTTTTAAAATCTAGGTTAACAATGCAATTTATGACTAAGACTTGCTCGTGTCATCATTCTTACTGCACATGCAATACATACTACTTCATTACTTGTCACATACCATGTTTCATAATAATCAAATAAATTTAAAAAAAAGACATTAATTTGGAGCCAGCATCCATATAAAATACCTGTTTTTGTATAGTTGAGCAAAATGATCTTAGAGCATTGATGTTAAGTGTCTGAATTTTTATGGTTGTATTTGTTATTACTTGTATTCCATAGTTAGGATCAATAATCAAATGCCAGGGCCTCTCACTGTTGTACAAACAGATGAAAGATGTTTCTACCTTCAGTTTGCATGAATGTTCTTATAAGATAGCACTATTAACAGATTCTAAATATTGTTGTTTGGAGTGGAAACTGTAGTAGGATGATACCTAGAATTTGAAAATAAATAAATAATATTTTCTGTTGCAGACTTGTCTGTAGATAGAGAATCAGAGACAGGGACTGGAACAGGTTCTTCAGAACATGAAGATGGAGAAAGAGAGGGAAGCCCCAGAACATCTCTACCAGCAGGCCTATGCATGCCTCTTCCAACAGTTTTGTTAGATCGGAAAATTGAGTTGCTCCTAACCGAATGGAACAGAAACCCAGATATGCTTTTTACTATCCATCCTATTGATGGTACATTTTTGGTGTGGCATGTGAAGTATTTAGATGAACACACTCCAGGCATCTTTCGACAAGTTCAGGTGTTGTATATTTGAAATTGTTTTATTATTTATGATCTTAATGAACAGTCATTATGTTCTTGCTATTTAAATCTGGTCATCAGAATTACTTGAAATTAAACTAATTCCTGTGAAACAGTTGACATTCATTTGGACTTACACTGGGTTGTTATATTCTAATTATTTTTTTTTTTCCCCTCCAGGTTTCATTTTCTTCTAGGATTCCTGTTGCATTTCCTTCAGGAGATGCTAGTTCCCTTAGCAAAAATATTATGATGTATGCTTGCCCTGTCTTATTAAAAGATAGTAATGCTGTACATCAGAAGACAGTGGACTTTCCAGATAAAACCCTAGCAAGTAAAGGACCAGGCTTTGCTCAGAACAGCACAAATGTGAATATAATTTCTCCTATAGTGATGATGATTTCCAAACATATAGATGGCTCTCTAAATCAGTGGGCAGTTACTTTTGCTGATAAATCAGCTTTCACTACTGTGCTAACAGTCTCACATAAATTTAGGTACTGCGGTCACCGTTTTCATCTTAATGACCTAGCTTGCCATTCTGTTTTACCATTACTGTTAACATCTTCTCATCATAATGCTCTACTAACTCCTGAGTCAGACAGTTCTCAGGATTCTGACAGCATAAACAGAATAATGGATCCTATAAAACATGTAAAAGGTTCTTCTAGGCAGCAACTTAAAAATGCAGCAACCCGTACATTCTATGACCCAAATGCAATCTATAGCGAGCTGATTCTGTGGCGTGTAGACCCTATAGGACCTTTGTCATACACTGGAGGAGTATCTGAGTTGGCTCGAATTAACTCTCTTCATACCTCCGCTTTCTCTAATGTGGCCTGGCTTCCAACACTTATTCCAAGCTATTGCCTTGGTGAGTATTCTTAGCAAGATCCCATATAGAGTTAACACTGGGGGCTATAAAACTATT
Source organism: Aythya fuligula (assembly GCF_009819795.1). Lineage (NCBI taxonomy): Eukaryota > Metazoa > Chordata > Aves > Anseriformes > Anatidae > Aythya > Aythya fuligula. The sequence goes on along the minus strand of NC_045569.1, from coordinate 188,237 downwards.
TTTTCAAAATAAATTCATGTTGTATTTGGAGTATATTAACTTTTCAGCAATTTCTTTATATAGTGCCAGTGAACAGTCTTCCTTCATTTGAGACTATGCTACTTCAAAACAACATAGTTCATGTGGGCTAAGAGTTTGTAGTTACCATGGATCACCTGGCATGGAGTAACTTCTTTGTGTTAGTTAGCAATCAGTCTCACAACAGAAAAACATGATCCCATTCCTCAGTGCTTTAGGCAACTTTGCAGAGTGCTGTCTGCATTGACATGGTAGTTAAGTGTGATGATCACACTCTGCAAGTGTGATGATGGCAGAAGTATCTGGGTTGTTGGCCTCATACAGTTGCAGGAGGCAGTGGATTGAACAGAACTAGTGATTGGACCACTTGATTGAAAAAGTTCTAGACATGTTAATCTATTAAGCCACTCAGATACTTATTTTTTATTTGTAAAGATGTTGTAGTAGTTGTGTACAATACTAAAATGTAAATTGTGTTGTGAATATCACATTAGTAAGTTTCATACTAATAGTGCCAGGATATTTTATTATACTAAGGCCAATCTGACCTTTGCAATTTTTAAATGGGTGTCGAAGATATTGTGCAACCTCAAAAATCTTAAATGTGTTTTAAAAGGCGTAGCATTTCTTTGATTTAAAAATAAAAAAAATCCCTTTGCTCACATACTAATGTTCTATCCTGTCTCAATCCCACGAAGGAGCTATTCTAAACCTTGTTTACCTTGGATTTCTACTCTAAATCATCTCCAAGAACCCCGAGAAGCTAGAGTCCCTAAGCTCAAGTTCCAAACACCTCCCTTGGAGGTGACAGTGAAGAGAATGTAATCATTTTAAAGGCAGCATTCTTTTAGGTGTACTGTCTATTGGTTTTTGCATGTGTGAACAATAGTTATAAGCAATAATGAGTTCTGCTCAGGTTATTCAATATTTATGAGGAGTTTTAGTTACATAAATGAGCAGAAAGTTATTTTGAAGTCTAAATAATGTTTTAATGTACGTAATTTCTTGGGGTGTTTTTGCTTCAGTATTTTATGACAGTCATTTTTAGAAACATTCAGATACTGTGAAGTGGATTATAATTGACTACGTGATACTATTTCATGCTATTTTTTTCTTTAACTATAATGTTTTTTTTGTGTTTTCTGTAGGTACATACTGCAACTCCGCTAGTGCTTGTTTTGTTGCATCTGATGGCAAAAACTTGAGACTCTATCAAGCTGTTGTAGATGCAAGAAAACTTCTAGATGAACTATCTGACCCTGAATCATCTGTAAGTTTTATGTAGCAATGGCTTGAAAGTTTTAAAATAAAAATTAAGGTAACTTTTAAACTTTTTTTCCCTCTCCAGTGATTTTTCTTATTTCCTCATGTCTGTATATTAGCTTATATAATTACATGTTTTGCAGATGTCTGTAAACATTAGCAGACAGTAATGTGGATATTACTACTAACAGTGGCTGAACTGAAACAAAATACCCCTGATGAGTTTCCCCAACTTGTAGTATGTGGTGAAAGAAAAAACAGATTTTTTTTCTTTGTCTTCTCAGAAGAGGGGAGTCAGGAGCAAGTGGGCAGGTGAAGATAGGTGAAGACTAGGGTGTATACACTTATACACTAGGGTGTGTATATGAGGGGGGACAGAGATGATGGGATAGAAGGGAGTCAGGGCAGGTTATTGCTAAGGGTAATACTGGCTCTTATTTTTGCTGTTGTAGTCTGTTCTTTCTGTTCTTTCATTACATTTTGTTTCTATGACTGAGCAAAGTAAAATCTGGCCTTGTAACTATTACCGTATAAATAAGTACATTTTTCATTTTTCCATTCTTCTGTTATTTTTTAAGCTATCCTGCAAGCTATAGCTTGTCAGTATTCAGATCAGTCTGAGGAACCTATTACAGGAGCAGTGACTGTGAATGCTCCAGCAAAAATCAATAGTACATTCCATTTATATATAAGCTGTATTTATTTATTTATTTATTTGTTTGTTTGTTGTGACAAAACTGAAGGTTTAAAAAAGTGAAGCGGTGTATTTGAGTTTCTCATAGTACTTATATTGTTATGTTATTATGAAAAGATAAGTCTTTAAATAAACATTTACTTTCTATGTAAATTGGTATGCTATCCCCATGAATAGCTGCAGACTGAAAACAGTGCAAATGTCCTGATGAATGCATTATTCATAACTGCCAAAATGACAACAGGAAGAAGCCTATTACTATTTACAGCAACAAGGAAAATTATAGCATCAGTTTATTGTAAATGATTGCAATTTCCTTCTGTCTAAAGAAAAAATATGCTAACTCATCTCATTTTCCTCTGTTTCAGAAACTTATTGGGGAAGTGTTTAACATTGTGAGCCAACAATCTACTGCTCGACCAGGATGCATTATTGAACTCGATGCAATAACTAACAAAGTAAATAAATGGTTAATTCTTTAGGGTATCACATAAAAATGTTTAATAGCTTTGTTGCTGATTAACCTAATCTGTTGAAAATACAGAAAAAAGAGGACATTTCTCTATGGTGATAAGGACTGCCTTGAATTTTTGTGAATGTTGAGATACCTTGAATGTTTTTATGAGACAACTTACAGTTGTGAGGAGCTCAAAGCCTGTTGTTATAGAGTGTAACAAAATTTTCTAGGCATAAATCTTGTTTAAAATAAACTTGACTGAATACTGCTTTACACCCATCATAATTTAAAGAAAGAAGAAAAAAATCACAACTGCCTCCAGAAACCCAAACAAACAAGAAGACCACCACCAACAACAAAAAACAAAAACTACTTAAGTCTTCCAAAATGTGGTAATAATAGCCTTGTATGACTTACAATTTTTTGTCTTTCTCATAAGACACGCTTTTACCTGTTAACTAATATAGCCATGTGTTTCAATCAATGAAATGATTGAATGGTAGTGCTATGAAATTTAATTCGTATTATTATTTTGATCTTGCAAATTCCAGTGCTGTTTTCTGTTAGGTAGCAGCCTGGGAAAGTAATCTACTTTACCATTTTTTACTTAGACATATAGACATTTTTGATACATACAAAGAAGTACTTCTCTATTTGACAACATTTTGTTTGTTGTTGTTGTTTGTTTTTTTTTGTCTTGTAAGTATTAATCACATAGGACCTTCAATTTTTGGTTCAGATTTATCAAATATTTTTTAGAATTTTTATAGATTATTTTATGACTTGACATGAGGAGTACAGGGAATAGCTTAAGAGGTAAGAAACAGTCTTCTACATAAGACCTATGTTGTGGGAAAGACAATAGCATGACATCCTGGGTGTCTTTTATGTTTTCTATTTCTTTTAGCTCCTTAGTCATACTTTCAAGCCTCTAATGTCCTAGTATAAACCTTAATTAATATTTGTGGACCTTACCAACTTCTACAGAAATGGTAAATAAGTTAGTTGGGTCATTATTTTTCAGTATCTAAATCTTTCTTAAATGAATGTAGAAATCAATGTATCAATTCGGGAGGCTGAGACTAGGAAGAGCTTTACATGTAAAAAACAGCCTGCAAAGATTCAAAAGGACGGCAAGCTCTGGAGTCAGGAAGAAGCCCTCTCTCTTCTACAAGTAAACACTGAATCCAGTTTCCTTAGAGGACATCCCAATCATGATGGTGACCGAAGACTTTCCCATAATACAAATGTCATTCACGCATCCTCTCACTACCTCCTTTATCTCCATAGCACCTGCTGAAGCTCTAAAAAAACCCACCTTCTATATTGAGTCAGTCAGCTTTTGCCAATTTCATCCTGGTAGGATTTCAAAAATACCTGTGTGAAAAAAGATGCCTCTCCATGCTTCTCTGGAAAAAAATGTGTTCAACATGAAAACTTTGCTGTCACTGTCTTTGGGGGACACATTTTCCTTGTCTGCAGAAATGAATTTCACTGCCAGCAGCCTCCTTTGTAGAGGGGTGGAGGTACTGAAAAGAGGTCTGTTGCTGTCAGGAGGAACAGCTGTTGAGTTATAAGAGAAGGAATATGTGCAGTTTCTTCCTTTTATTTTGTTAGCAGATTTCTCAATCCATTGCAGTCAACTTTCCACTGAAGATTGATAGAAGTCTAAGAGTTGTTGCCACAGTCCTTTATTCTATACCTAAAATAATAATAGTAATAATAATAATAATAATAATAATAATAATAATAATAATAATAATAATAATAATAATAATCTGTCATTAGCTTCAGCAAAAATATTACAGAATTAGTCTAGTATGGTAGATTTCATTGAAACTGTTGGAATATATACACAATAAGTTCTAGAACATGCTGTTCTTAATGTAAGAGATGAAAATGTTCTGTTTTTCTGATGTATTAAGATAGTTTTCAAAATTATAAAAGAAAGTAATTGATCCTCAATCGATAGTTGGATTGTACAAAAAACATAATTATGTTAGTAAAAAATGTTGTTATACCATTCTGAAAGCGTAACTACTGCTTGATTTTACAGTGTGGCTCAAACACACAATTACTTCATGTCTTTCAAGAAGACTTCATTTTGGGATACAAACCACAAAAGGAAGATGTAGAAGGGAAGGAAACTGAGATATTTTTCCAGCCATCACAAGGTATAGTATAAGAATAACTACTATGAAGTAGGTACCAAAACTGGTCTTAAAGAATACTGAAATCTAGCAGACATTTACTAGATTCATTTTTAATGAGAATATATTGAATTCACTGAAATGGCTGATTCACGTTGCTCATATAAATCGTCTACATGGTAATGGTATTAAATAAAACTATTCTAATTTGCCTACAGTGAATTATTTTAACTTGTATGACAAGGTCTGTTTTTCAAAATGTTTTGTGTTATATTTTAAAGATGTGTACAAAGTAGACTAGAAGTGTATTTCCTGAATTAATATGTTGTTCCAGGTGATAAGGTGCATATGTCTGACTTTCCCTTTTATCCTATAGAAAGTAACTGGGGAATTTGGTACTAGACTCAAAAGCTTAAAAAAAAAAAAAAAAAAAAAAAAAAGGAAGAAAGCAAGCACTCTGAGAAAACTGAAAACTGTTTTATAATCTAGCAGAGCAGTTCAAATTGATTAGGAAGGCAAATACATCTAATAAGTTAGATTTGTCATTAATACTCAGGTTTGCTCTAAGTCAGTCTCTATTTTACTAAGTCTTCTATAACTCTGAACAAACTAAATGTTGATTAAAATGTTATTAATAGTACCATTTGAGTATTTTGTTTTGTAATCAAACAATTTCAAAGAGGAAAAAATACTTTTTTAGTATCAGTTTTTATCAATTGTTGAATGTAAACTTCATGATTATGGTAATGTCTTTAAATTACAGGTTATCGTCCACCACCTTTTTCAGAAAAGTTCTACCTAGTCGTAATTGAAAAAGATAGTAATGGCTGTTCTGTTCTTCAGATGTGGCATCTTCATCTCAAATCTGTGCAAGCCTGTTTAGGTGAGTGAGTGAGTAATTGTATTTTCTTAGAGATGAACATTTAAGTAACATAACAGAAAATTTGAGGCTTGGTGTTCTAGAAGCAGTAGAAGAGTAAGGTTTCTTGCAAACATGGATTGCATTCCATAGCTATGACAATATGAAAATTTGTTAAAAGAGTGAGTAATATACTTAAGCGCTGGATTCTTTAAACTCTCAGTATTTCAGAATACTATGGATATCTTAAAATGAGTAATCATAGCATAAAATTATTTGCAGTACAACTAAGCAGCCAATACACGATATAATTATTTTCTGCATAACCAAAACAATGCTATGAAAAACATCTGATTATAGCATGTTTATGCTTTCTCCTCACATACATTTTTAACATTGTTTGCAATGATTTTTCTTTCGTGTAGCAAAAACTACTGAAAAAAAAACTGTTTTAGCAGAGAATAAGCTTAGTGTACCTGAACAGAAGACAGTAGATTCTTCTCCAGATATATCACCTGGTGTAAGTCCCATTCCACGATCTTCATCAATCGCTAATCTTCAGACTGCTAGTAAGCTCATTCTGAGCTCCAGACTTGTATACAGCCAACCACTGGATCTTCCTGTTGGTGTAGAAGTAATAAGAGCAACTCCCTCAGCAGGTAAATTTAACTTTTTTCTAATTAATCCACTAATTTATCTGCTAGTTCATAAGCTAGTATGTTCTCAGCCTATCACTCTCTTGATTGATACAGGCAACATGGGAATAAACGGGCACTCTCAAATCCATGTCCATGTCTCCCAAATCACAAAAAGTGCATTTTGCAAATCACTCCTTTCTTCATTGTAGCAATTCCTCGTAGAAAAGCTTTTTCTGAAACTTACTGCTTTAATGACTGGAAACTTAACTTCTAGTCTTAATTTATTTATGATCAATTTATACCCCCTTGTTCACCGGCCAACATTAATCTGATGAGTATATGATGCTTTTTTTTTCTTTTGACTTGATGTACTTACCCTGTCTACTTCTGCCTGTTTGTCTCTGTGTCTCTCATAATACTCTTAAGTACCATAGTGCCCCTCTTAAGTTTCATTTTGGTAGGCTACACAAGCCTAATCTTAATTTCCCTTATTGTATCTGATTGAAGCTTTGTATTTCTTTATTATTCTAACAGTCCTTTTCTGAATTAGTTTAGTTCAAGTTTATTTTCCTTGAATAGTGACCAGAACTGCAGGTGATTAACATCTAAACTGTTAAGACTGTTATCCGTCTTAAAACATTTGCCCATACCCAGGTCAAAGTTAAAAAAAAAAAAAAAAAACACCAAATTGAAAAGTTCTCTATTAGTAGTTACAATGTTGTGTCTGTCTCATATAGGTATTTGACTTTTTATTACTGATACTAAATGTTTGTTCTGACTTCAGGTCATTTGAGTTCTTCATCAATATATCCAGTCTGCCTTGCACCTTACTTGATAGTAACATCATGTTCGGACAACAGAGTGCGATTCTGGAGATGTACTGTAGAAAAAGACCTGAACAGCAAAAATGAAGAAAGGGAAAAATATCATTGGAGAAAATGGCCTTTAATGAATGATGAAGGAGAAGACAACAGCAGTACAGTCACCATAGTAGGAAGGCCAGTTGCCGTTAGCTGTTCTTACACGGGACGTCTTGCAGTAGCATACAAACAACCCATACAGCATAACGGTTTTGTTTCAAAAGAATTTTCCATGCATGTTTGTATACTTGAGTGTGAGTCTACAGGAGGATCAGAATGGGTTTTGGAACAGACAATTCAACTGGATGATTTAGTTAGGGTTGGAAGTGTCCTTGATTCAAGGGTCAGTGTAGATAGTAATTTATTTGTTTACAGTAAATCAGATGCATTTTTGAATAAAGACAAATGCCTGGTGCCCAGTATCAAGCATTTGGTGCATTTGGATTGGGTATCAAAAGAAGATGGTTCACATATATTGACAGTTGGAGTTGGTGCCAACATCTTCATGTACGGAAGACTTTCAGGAATTGTAACAGATCAAACAAGCAGCAAAGAAGGTGTAGCTGTTATTACTTTACCACTAGGTGGAAGCATAAAACAAGGTATAAAGTCAAAGTGGGTGTTGCTTAGATCAATTGATTTGGTATCATCTGTAGATGGCACTCCTTCACTACCTGTTTCTCTCTCCTGGGTGAGAGATGGTATACTGGTGGTGGGAATGGACTGTGAAATGCATGTTTATGCACAGTGGAAACACGCTGTCAAGTTTGGTGATGGTGAAAGTGATATTTTCACTACTGAAGACACAGCAACTAAAGATCCACTCAGAGCAAGCTTGATAGCAAAGAAGACCAGTGTAATTGATGGGGCAGGTATTGTGGATGATGTTTTTGGCACTCCAACTGTAATTCAAGACGGAGGCCTTTTTGAAGCTGCTCATGTTCTTTCACCTACTCTCCCTCAGTATCATCCAACCCAGCTATTAGAACTTATGGATCTGGGTAAAGTTCGCCGAGCCAAAGCCATTCTGTCACATTTAGTTAAATGTATTGCAGGAGAAGTTGCGATAGTTAAAGACACAGAAGCTGGAGAAGGAACTGGTCCTAAACGCCATCTTTCTCGCACCATTAGTGTAAGTGGTAGTACTGCAAAGGATACCATCACAGCTGGAAAAGATGGTACTCGAGACTACACAGAGATAGACTCCATTCCCCCACTGCCACTTTATGCTCTGCTTGCTGCAGATCAAGATGCCACTTACATTTCTGAAGAAACTTCTAAAATACCTCAGGGATCTGAAGATCGTGCTAAAAGAAAAACAGAGGATCAGTACTCAGATCTATTCCAGATTCAGCCTGTCACAACTGATGACTTTATTGATTTCGAGCCTGAAAAGAGGGAAAGTAAATCCAAAGTTATTAATCTCTCACAATATGGTCCGACTTACTTTGGCCGAGAACATGCCAGTGTCCTTTCAAGTCACCTGATGCACTCAAGTCTGCCAGGCCTCACTCGACTAGAGCAGATGTTCCTCGTAGCTTTGGCAGACACCGTGGCAACAACAAGCACTGAACTAGATGAGAACAGAGATAAGAATTACTCAGGTTAGTAATGAGCATATTATTAAATTAACATTCTTGCTCTTCCCAGCTAAGGCAAGCTTACTCCTTGAGTATTTTGGGATTAAAAAAGCTGAAAGCGAGTATCAGTTATTCAGATTAGATACAGTAGAGCAAAAAACATTTTATAAATTACTGTATTTCAAGCATAATACTTTATCACAAACAACAAATTTAGAAACATACATTCCTTACATGCTGCATACAGTAAGTCATATATATGCCCCTGTAGTCATCTGCATATTCTAAAGTCAGTATTTTGTATTTTACAGGAAGAGATACCTTGGATGAATGTGGCTTACGATATTTGTTGGCTATGCGCTTGCACACCTGCCTTCTGACATCACTACCACCTCTGTATCGAGTACAGCTACTTCACCAAGGTAATTCTTGGAATGTGGCATTACTTTCATTTTATCCAGTTGAGCTGACAGGACCTGATAATATTTGATTTATATTGTGATACTTTTATTATCTCCATATTAATTTTAGATGACACCTATTCCATTAAGGCCCTTGTTTTGCAAAGTATATGCTTCCCTGCATGCAGTGTGAACAGACAAAAATGTAAAGCTCTAGAACAGAAGAGAGATTCTGTGCCATTCAGTTTGAGCATGAATAATTTCCCCCACCAGATAACATACAAATTGTATCATATTTTACATTGTTTCTGCTGGAGGACTGAAGGGTTTGCTTTACAGAAGTACAATTTTATCTTCCCTCTAAGATAATTTTATTATTTTCATCACAGCAGGTTTTTTTCTTGCTCTGAATAAATGCTGTTCTGACATACAGAAAGAAAAGCAATTACTGCCTCAACAGCATACAGAAAGATTTCTGGGCCAGGATGGATCTGTCTCTGAGATTACATATTTTTGCTTCTATCTAGCACCATACGAAACTCAAGAACGTATATAAACAGGTTGCTGGAAAGGAATGGAGGAAGCACCGAAGGGAAGCATGTATTTCACAGAGAAAGAAAAAAGATGCTTCCACTCTTTCTTGAACAGTTGTGACAAACAGTTGCTCTGACATCTACCAACACTCTTTGCAAAACTCCCTTTGCAAAAAAAAATTTGCCTCTCTAACATATTCCATTTGTTTATTAACAAGTTTTAATTTTCTGAATTTTATTATGTTATTGTTTAGGCCTATCTACCTGTCATTTTGCATGGGCTTTTCATTCTGAGGCGGAGGAGGAGTTGATCAACATGATTCCAGCTATCCAGAAGGGAGACCCACAGTGGTCTGAATTAAGAGCTATGGGTATAGGTTGGTGGGTCAGGAATATCAACACACTCCGAAGGTGTATTGAGAAGGTATTTTTATTGCTTACAAATATAGTTATGTGCTGTTATGCTCTAACAGATACTTAGGATGACTTGTGTAGAGCAGATCCCTTTGTACTGCAGCCCAGCTACTATTTTAACAGTTGTTTGTTTTTTTCCATATCCAGCACCAAAACATTAGTAGTGTTAGATAATGTTGGCAGTTCTGATTTACCACATTTGAGTTAGGAAAGCCATTTCTGGAAGACCTAATCATTTCCCCCACATTTCACAGTATGTTTAAGATTATATTACTCTATTTTAAGAACAATCCTTCTTCAGATATATGTGACAGCATATATCTATTGATGAAACAGGAAATTATTCAATAATGAGTCTTATTTAAGAAATAACCATTTCATTTTCAAAATGCATAAAAAATCCTCTTGTAAATTCTGTTGGGTTTGATAATAAAATAGTACAGAACATAAAAGGCCTGAGCAGAAAATAAGTGCAGCTTTTACTCCTTTCTGGAGAGTCACAAAAATAGTGTTTTATAGAAATATACACCTGTATTATATAAAACCAAAATAACATCAAATCCTATTTTCATGCAGAGCTTTTTTGTGGGAGTTCTAATAATAGATAAAATACAGTATATTTTTTAGATATTATTTTAAAATGTTTCCTGTAGGTATCCAAGAGATTTAAATTCTTAATTTAATAAGATTTTCAGCTTTCTTATCAAGTTTGATGGATTTGATTTATTTGATTATTTGTCTTTGCTCTGAATTACAACAATTAATGTACTCTTTGAGTTGTTTGTGGAACTTCATAGTTTACTAAATTTCAGAGGTTGTAAAAATAATTTATTTTAGTGTTACAGAATATTTGTTGAATCCAGGAGCAAAACTTAATTATTCTAGTCCTCTAAAGCTAATGCAGTTACATTGCCTAGTCCTATACAGGGGAAAAAAAAAAAAAAAAAAAAAAAAAAGGTCATTAAAGAAATACTTGTATTAGCTTACAAATATGTAAATAATGAATTGCAAGAGGAACTTCTCCTAATAGTATGAGCTACTGTAACACTTTTGATGAAAAGATTTTTATTTTCATGGTTGTAACGTCCCACTGTAGTGGTGGGGGGGAGGTGTTAATATCTGCAGTAGTGCTGTTTTTCTGAACCTTAAGAACATTAACTGTGTAATGAGCTGTCACCTATCAAAAAATCAGTTTCTGCAAAACATTCTGAAAGAAATTACTGTTGCTTTATGTAAATAGTCACCCAGACCATCCTCTCTGACAGAGAACATACATTCTTAGGTTAAAAGCAAGTTTTATATTTGCAGTAATAATACTAGATTTTGCTTACTTATAGGTTTTGCTTACTTTTACTTATAGGTTGCAAAAGCTTCATTCCAGAGGAACAATGATGCCTTAGATGCTGCACTTTTTTATCTTGCTATGAAGAAAAAGGCAGTGGTGTGGGGTCTGTTTAGGTGAGTTCTACTAGCTGTAAGTTTGATTAAATCATAATTGAACCAGGAATGCGAAACAGAACTCGTTCAGGATTAGAGTTTAATTGGTGTTGTTCAATTGATTGTATCCTAAGGTTATATAAGTTGTATATATTACATTTCTTTATGCAGGTCCCAGCATGATGAAAAGATGACTGCCTTTTTCAGCCACAACTTCAGTGAAGACAGATGGCGAAAAGCTGCTTTAAAAAATGCTTTTGCTTTGTTGGGAAAACAACGCTTTGAACAATCAGCTGCATTTTTCTTGCTAGCAGGTTCACTGAAAGATGCTATAGAGGTATTAGCTTTTGAGAAATTATGTTTCAGTTTCTACTTTGAACTTCGTAACTGCATCCTTAAAAGCTGTTCTGCTGATCTTTTTCACAGTGTGGCAGCAGAAAGGGGATGTCTATACATGACCCCCTTGTGCCCTGTAGACATGCCATTTACTTTCACACTACTGTTAAAAACAGCTTAGAAGATAATCTGAAGGCCAGAAGTATTCAAATACATCAGTTCTCAGTAGAATGGCTCCTGGGAAGAGCAGTCATAAACCCACTGGCAAAACTTTGGTTTGTTGTAATTAAGTTGTTGCAATGCTCTGTTCAGTTTCCAACTATTCTGCATTTCCTAATGTTAGAACATCAAGTTAAAAAAATAAAAAATAAAAAGGAAATCAGAGAGCTCTTTTGAAGCATCCTGATAATCCCTTTTTAGTGGAGCAGTGATATTTCCTGCGAAAAGGGAGGTGAGAGTTGTCAGCAGGGTCATAACTTAGGCAACATATCTCAGGAGATAAAAGAAATTAGAGAATTTTTATTTATCCTTCCTATTGTATGCAGTCAGTGAGTCTTTACCTGTGAAAGTACATTTCTGCAGATGAGTCAGTGGAAGAAAATCTTTCCAGTGATGTGCTAACATTAAAGTTGAAAGCTAAGTTTATTCAACTAGCTATAACGTCTTTACCTTTACTACTGGTATATTATTTTTTTTGTCATGCTGATGCACTGCCATGCATACTAGAATTGCTGAAATAGAAGTCAGATCACCTCTTCCCAAACATGGAAGAAAATGTCATTTGGATATATCTCACCACATTTTTGACTCAAAAATCAATATATACACAAAAGATCAGATATGAGATAAAAAATCTGTTCTGTAAACATATATTGCTATTCACTTCATTGTTGTTTTAAAAAACAACCTTTTCATTATAAAGAGACCTTTTCCCACCTTTCTTATCATAGGTGTGCCTTGAGAAAATGGAAGACATCCAGTTGGCTATGGTTATTGCTCGTTTATACGAATCAGAGTTTGAAACCTCTGCCACATACACCTCCATTCTTCATGAAAAAATTTTGGGTTGCCATAAAGATGGAACTGGGTTCAGCTGTACTAAGTTGCATTCCGATCCATTTCTGAGAAGCATTGCATACTGGATAATGAAAGATTACACTAGAGCACTGGACACTTTATTGGAACAAACACCTAAAGATGACGATGAAAACCCAGGTAAGGAGAAAACATTAGTGTGATGGAATTCTCTAAGACAGAGTAGAGAAGGGGTAATACTTTCTGTGTATGCACGTACTCCCTTTTCTTGAAATGCGATTATGCTGAAATCATTAATTGGATTATATACTAGCCCACTCAATTTCTTCTTCATTTTTTTTTCCCCAATTTCTTCCAGGGGCTTCTCTCCAATCCCCCTGTATTGAACTTAGTTTTGCTGTCAGATAAACTCTGGAGGGCCTTCCTTGTTTGGTACTTCCCTATAATACCTCTCTACTACTTAGTGCTGGCTAGTCTTTTCCAGCAGACTTCAAGTTCTCATTCTTGCTTCTAGGAATCACCATTGTCAAGCAGGGCTTCCTATCCCGTCTCTTTTGAGATTAATGTTAAGTGACAGAGAGGTGGCTCCATACATTTCTATAGTATATTCCCTACCCTAGGAAAATATCCATCTGGCCTTATCAGCTTCTTGTAGGCTTAGATGAGTGGAATATAGCAGCAAAGCAAATGTGAGTATTTCTTATCTTTCTACTCATCCAACCCATACCTTTAATCTTTTTTTGTGGGGAGTAAGTAATACTTTTGCTTTGTTTTGGCAACTAGACCCCAAACTGTCTTTGGTTTTGTGTTTTGATACATCTTTGTAATGCAGGAAATACTGCAAAGCAAAATAATACCATTTGAAAGCCATTGTCAATAGATGTCATATGTGTTTAATTCCTTAGTTATTGTCAAGTCATGCAATCCTGTGGTATTCAGTTTTTACAATTATCTTCGGACCCACCCTTTGCTCATCCGAAGATACTTCAGCTCACCAGAGGGGACTTTGGCCACCTTAGGTCTAAAAACTGAAAAAAGCTTTGTTGATAAAATTAATCTTATAGAAAGAAAATTATTCTTCACTACTGCAAATGCTCACTTTAAAGTGGGTTGTCCTGTACTAGCCCTTGAAGTTCTTTCCAAAATTCCCAAAATAAGAAAAAAGTCTACTATACCTACAGAAAAAGATGTATCTAGTCCTCCAATACAGGCTGGTATTCAAGATTCCAAAGCCCTATGGGGTGGTGCTGGAAGTGGTGCTATAGACTGGTCAAAGCCAATTTCAACTTCCTTTGAGCTGGAGGGTACTGTTGAATCTTCAGCACAATTTGACTGGAGTCAGCCAGCAGTAAAATTTGATGATGAGCCTCTTACCCTTGACTGGGGTGAAGACAAAAGTGAGTCAGACGATGAGGATAAGGATGTTGGCATAATGATGAAAAATTCAAAATCCAGTTCTGAGAATGAAGAACAAGATAAGAAAACCTCAGACATTAACGTCTCACAAACACCACATGGAGAGATTTCTGATATTGGAGACACTGAGGTTGATGTTATTGCTGAACAACTCAAGTTCAGAGCCTGTTTGAAGATCCTAATGACTGAACTGAGGACTTTGGCTACAGGTTATGAGGTAGATGGAGGAAAACTCCGATTTCAGCTGTACAACTGGCTTGAAAAAGAGATTGCTGCTATGCATGAAATATGCAACCATGAAGCAGGTGGCAAAGACTACTGTAAAACATATACCAAAGTAAATGGGGATCTACTCGATCATGAGGATATTATGGATAAGCCAGACATTGGTTCCTATGAACGGCACCAGATAGAACGACGTAGGTTACAAGCAAAACGAGAACATGCTGAAAGACGGAAGTGGTGGCTGCAGAAGAACCAAGCTCTTCTAAGAGTTTTTCTAAGTTATTGTAGTCTTCATGGGGCACAAGGTGGTGGTTTAGCATCTGTAAGAATGGAGCTGAAATTTTTGCTGCAAGAGTCACAGCAGGTAAAGCAAATTAAACTAATTTCCTTTAACAAGTCTGAACAGTTCTGGACTGACAGTTTTGTCAAATGCTTATGTTTGTGCCTAGATAGATACCTCATGTTCTGCAAGTCTGATGTGTTTGGGGTGAGAACTTGCTATATTAGAGTTTTGTGTATCCGCATCCTGGTTCTTCAGAATCTGTTAGGGGATTACGTTACCTGTAATTATGGTACATAAATGTTGCTGTATATATAGTAGCTGCAGCATTATATTTATGTTGCAATGAAATTATTATATAGGCCCTTAGAATATTGTGATCAAAACTGTAAGTTAAATTCACAGTTGATGAAGTATGATAAAATCTCATTCTCTACACCACTGCAAATCAATGCAAGGGGGCTATAAGGGGTGAGATCTTAGTGTCAAGGCTCAACAAATAATACCAAGTCAGACGGTGTAGTGCACCCTTTTACTATATTATGGCATTTTCTACATTTATTTCATACAGAATAGATATTTTCCAGCAAATGTTAGTGACTAGTCTGAGCAAATACTCTGATAATGGGCAAATCACTTAACTAGCTCCAGTCCCAGGTTCTTCACATTTAAAACAGGAGCAATAGTTGACTGTTTTGGTGGTGGTGGACTTAGTCTGTCATTTTAAAAGGGGGGGGAAGAAGGGATGACAAAAACCCTGTTCTTTTCCACTTGAGAAATGCAGATTAGTGCGAATTTGGCTTTTATTATTAAACTCAGATCAGTCACTACTATGTCAACCCATGCTACTTACTGCAAATGCACATCTAGTTACTGTTTCTAAGTAGACAATCCCAACACTCCTTAATGAACTACATAAAAATACTTCTCCTGCACTAAATCAAAAAATGTTCTAGCAAACTTGGCTATAAGGTCATTTGTGTTCTTGCAGTAAATAAGAATTAACTGAGTAGATGTCAGTGAAAGAGAATAAATAACCCTGGAAAAAGTATAAATAAAATTACTGGGTTTTGTTGTTGTTGTTTGTTTATTCTCATAGTAACCATTTTAAATGCAATCTTTTATTTTAAACAGGAAACTACTGTAAAACAACTTCAGTCTCCACTTCCATTACCCACAACGCTACCATTGCTTTCTGCAAGCATAGCATCCACGAAAACTGTGATAGCTAATCCTGTGCTGTATTTAAACAACCACATCCATGATATTCTTTACACTATTGTGCAGATGAAATCGCCACCACATCCTAATATTGAAGACGTTAAGGTAACGAAAACAGTTCTCAGAAAAGGCTAAATGATTATTTATAAAGTGGCATTAAAATACGCCCACAAAAATAGTATATGAGTTAACTTTTCAGCACTTACCCCTTTCACAATAATGGCCTTCTCACTTAAGCCTGATGAACTGAAAATGGTAGATAACCACGTGTTTTCTGACATATATTGGAATCTAGTTAGTTCTCTTTCATCCAAATTCTGGTCAGTCATTCTCAGGAAAATATTCCAAGTTTGGATGTTCACTAAAGTACTGAATTCTTGCTCTTAATCATGATCCTATAACTGTCATCATCCAAGGTAAATCTGGTAGGGAGATTATGAAAGTAGAGATGGGAGGCTGTAAGATATAGCTTTCTCTTAGTATAGTAACTATAAATCTTACTCCAGCACAAATTTCTCCAGTTGTACTGATTTTCCTGGAATTGTGATGAATTACTTTATCTGGCTCCATACCCTACAGTGAATAAAGTCTGTTCAGATTCATTAAGTAGACGGAGAAAAAAGCCAAAGAGCCCAAGACTATTGCATTGTTAATTAGTAAGATGCTAAATCATTAGGTTGTGCATTTAGATCAGTACTCATAGTCATTAAATGAATTTGATTTTCTATTGACTAGATAAAAGTAGAGAAGAAATAGGAAACTAAGTGGGTTGTCCCATTGCAAGTCAAAGATTTCTAAAACTGTAACCCAATGTCATTTATTTCTCATTTACTCATTATGCAATAATAAGCACCTTTTTAACTCTAAAAACTCTAATTTCACATGCATTTTTATTTAAAAGAGAATTCAGAGAAAACTGACACTTACTAACTGCAAAACTCTTTAGATAATTTATATCTTTAATCTGAGATCTAACATCTTATTAAATAGATGGTAGGAAAAGATGGAAACAAAGAATTGATTTTAAAAAAAGCTTACAGGCTTACATTTTTAGCAGTTTCACATTTCCATTTTCATCACACTTTGGATTCCATCAGACTTTCCAAGAAATTTTTGCATTTCTTCTTCTATTTAAGAACTGGAGCGTTTCTGCTGCATTGCAAGGCAATAACAGAGTACTATTCTTGTTACTGAGAGACTTTTAAAAAAAATTAAGCATATGACTGAGGTGAAAACCAGATTATATATAAAATAAAATAATCATACAATTATTACACAAACTTTTGTATTACCCATATGAAGCAACTAATACTATATTGAGCTATGATGTCATATAATATGGCTTCCAAGAACCATTCCTACTATAGAAATCATTATTATAATATTGTGAGAGTTCTATATAATCAATTACCTTGACATAATATTAGAAGGCATAATATTAGAATATGTATGTTTAGATTTTGACTGTTATTGACTAATCTCCATCAACCAGTTGAATTTTTAAAATACTGTATTGTAAACCTAGGGCTATTTTTAATTACCATTTCCTGCACTTGGTTTAAAACTGGGAGATTTCTGCATAACACATTTTTAAATGCTGTTTAGAAAGAAATATGCTTTACACACCATTTATGTATAATTTATATATAATTTACCAGCTGTTTTTATTTTAGGTGCACACGCTTCATTCTTTAGCAGCTTCACTTTCTGCATCCATTTATCAAGCACTGTGTGACAGCCACAGTTACAGGTACAAATAGAAGTTTTCTTAGAGTCCTACATTTGGAGTATACTTTGTGCATCCAAAATGGAAATTCTTCATGCTTGTGTCTAAGAAAAGTGATTAAATTACTGTGTATGGCTGTAGATAATTATACAGCTTACATTTTGTTAGCTTTGATACTCCAAATCAGTTTTATACAGATAAAATAACAGCAGTTGTTTTTTTCCAACAAGTAACAGGACAATCTGCTGTCACTCTTAGGATACTTCTGAGAGAACATTTGAGTGCTGGTTTTCACAGCACATCATTGCTGTATAGGGGTGTGCAGGAAATATTTGAGCCTAACTTAAGTCAGGTTTCAGAAAATGTATATTTAAAGCTAAAACTGGAAGAGAAAGCTGTAAAGCATACAAAGTTTTAATTTTAAAAAAACATTTTGTATTCCATGAAATTATATAACTCTTTACTTAATCTTGTAGAATTTTAAATGTTGCATTTTCTAACTAACATGAGAAATGTACTATACTTGATTGAAAAAATATTCTAAAATCCTTTCTCATCAGAAAAAAAAAAAAAATTGATTTGTATTTAGCAGTCAAACAGAAGCAAATCAGTTTACAGGGATGGTTTATCAAGGACTGCTTTTGAGTGATCGACGCCGACTGAGGACAGAAAGTATTGAAGAGCATGCAACTCCAAATTCGTCTCCTGCTCAGTGGCCTGGTGAGGCAAAAATAATGGTTATTTTAAACACCACCCACTGGACAAGCTCCACATTACAATATTTTCTCACTGTTCTGTAATACTTGTATAATAACTTACAGTACAACTTGATGCTAATCTTTCAACCAAATCTGGATGAAATGATGGATGATCAATGATGGATAAGTGTTTTGTATTTAGTTCTCAAATTAGTAACAGCCTTTAGCTTCTTCACATATCAAAACAAACAAAAAAAAAAACTTTATTGCAAAACCTTATTCAAAGAAGAGATGATGATCCTCATGATAAAGTCTGTAAGCTGTTACTTTGTTGTCCTAAAATGTTTTCTTCCAGTCTTTCTCACCCCCAAGCAAAGCTTTTCCATTAGCTGTTTAAACAGTACTGTCTTACATACATGCTTTACTTGCTGTAGCTGTCAAAACAGCTACTTTTGATGTACTGACATAGATTTAGTATTTTGAAGTCAACTCTGGCAATAGTGCAGGAGGCATCAGTTTCACAGGCAAACTGAACTGAGACACAAGTCAGAAGTCCCAGACTAAAGAAGGGTTTTTTCTTTCAATCTTTATGATTTTAAGAAAAATAATAATAGTATGTTTCATCCAAATAAAAGTATCAAGTGGCTATTAATCTGTTTACCATAAAAAGTAGAGATGTCACATTGACTTTTTCCCTGTTTGTAAACCTACTCATTTAATGCAGAACTTTTCCTCTTCTCTTTGCAGGTGTGAGTTCACTTATAAATCTTTTAAGTTCAGCTCAGGATGAAGATCAACCAAAGTTAAACATTCTTCTTTGTGAAGCTGTTGTAGCTGTCTACCTGAGTCTGCTTATACATGCCATGGCAACCAATTCATGTAATGAATTATTTCGACTAGCAGCCCATCCACTGAACAGCCGAATGTGGGCTGCCGTTTTTGGTGGCGGAGTGAAACTGCTTGTAAAACCTCGAAGACAATCAGAAAATATTCCAGGTACTCTGTTTAAAGGTCATACTAATGATTTGTATTTTGTAACTTTTAGTAACTTATTAGAGAAGATTTTTAAACACAAAAAACCAAGTAAGCATTATTTTAAGTATTTATGGGCAAGAAATCTGTTATGTTAGTAAAAAATCCAAAACAATGTTAGTCTTTCTCACAGTTGTCCTTTGTAATGGCACCCAGCTTATTTTGAATTTACCATTAAAACAATACAGGTACATAGTCTGTTCTGAGAGTAGTAGGACTTGCTTTTTCCTGGGCAAACAGGCAGACAAGAGACGGTCTGCGCGCACAGGATCGGTGGAGGGGGATATTGGGAATGCTGGGAAAAATCGGCAGTCAGCTGTCGGCTGTTGAAGAGAGCAGGTCACTCGTACTGTGAACACCTGTCGAAACGCCTTGTCACGGAGAATCATGGAGTGTTTACTGAAGCAGCGATACGCAATAAAATTTTGTGTAAAGCTTGGTAAAACGGGCAAAGAGACTCACGACATGATAAAGGAGGCCTACAGTGATGCTGCCATGGGTAGATCGGGTGTTTTTGAGTGGCACAAGCTGTTCCGAGAAGGTAGGGAAAGAGTGGAAGACGACGACTGCTCCAGACGCCCT
This sequence comes from Aythya fuligula, assembly GCF_009819795.1. Lineage (NCBI taxonomy): Eukaryota > Metazoa > Chordata > Aves > Anseriformes > Anatidae > Aythya > Aythya fuligula. The sequence goes on along the minus strand of NC_045569.1, from coordinate 168,382 downwards.
TTGACCAGCAAGACCAATGAAAATGTGTCACGAGTGAAAAATTTACGTGGAAGTCCTCACAAGACTGCGAAAACGCATTGCTCGTGTCCGCCCAGCCATCGTCAACAATTGGCGGCTGCACCATGACAACGTGCCGAGCCACACAGCGTTCTGCGTAGTGGAGTATCTTGCCCACAAGGTGGCAACGCTGCCTCAGTCCCCCCACTGCCCCGACTTGGCCCCACCAGACTTTTTCCATTCCCGAGAATAAAATCGACGCTCAAGGGGAAGCATCACGCATCGGCAGAGGTGCTTCAAGAGACCGTGACGAGGGAGCTAAACAGCATTCCGGTCCAGGCGTTCCTGGAGGCGTACGAAAACTGGAAAACTCATTGGCAGCAGTGTGTAGATGCGGAAGGGTGCTACTGTGAAAAATTCTAATTGTTTGTTCTATTCTCATTAATATATATATTTTTTTTAAATTAGTCCTTCTACTTTCAGAACAGACCATGCATTTACTCAGAAGGCAACTTTTTAATTTGGCCTGAAAATTTAACTGTAGTAGCGGTATTAATTTTAATCAGGACTTGAAGACTGAGCACTTGTTAGGTTAAAAAAAAAAATCCAGACTTCATCTTTGTGACTGACTGTTGTCACAAAAAACAAGAATGTCAATGGCGTAGAGTTTTTATTTTTATTTTTTTTTTTAACTCTACTTAGAATGAATATAGAAAGTCTTGGATATAGACTTCTGCATTTAATTACTTTTACACACAACATAGTTTTCTTGGGATTTTTCCTTCAGTTTTTCTAAAACAACGATGAAAAATTTCAGTTCAAGGTAAAGCAAAGTGCTTAAACAGCAAGATAACAACAATATTGTTAACAGTCAGCCATCACACCAAGTAGTTTTGACAAGTAGTGAAGAAATCAGTGTTGTGACACAGGGAATGTATCCCAGAAGCATGGTAAGCAACCTGCACGTGGATTGCTCTGTGTATTTCCCAGTATAAAAGTTTCAGAATTATTAGTATACACCATTATTTTTCTTAATGTAAGAACTGATGGCACTTAGAATGGAATTGCCAGTACTTTTGTGTCTCAAACTTGCATTTGATATTAAACTACCAAAAAAATAATTAGTGATGAGTAATTTTAACTCAGATGTTTTGATTCAAACAAACGTACTAATCATATTTCTTTATGAAACTACTATTAGGTGCTTGCTTATAACACTTTTCAGTGCTTTCAGTCATTATTTTTAGTGAAGAATAGATGGTATAAATCAGTGCTAATACCTAGGTTTTCTGTATGTGAGAGGTAAGCCCTACTGTACATGTATAACTATTGCAGTAACTTGGAAACAAGTTACTTCTAATCTCAATAATTGCTGTCATTGATGACATTATCATACAGTCACCATTGGTCAATTAGCATTCTGAATTGCATCATTGTAAGTATTCATAACTTATTTCTCTTTTATGGAGTAAATTAAGTTTATTTGAGAATAATCATTTTAGGAATGATCGTTTATTTTGACAATGTGTTAATATAAACAACTTTTTATAAGAAGTCATATTTTCTTTAAGATGTATTCTGTTTTCCTTTAACCTACAAGCTGCTACAGTTTCTGATGTTTCAGAGGATGTTAATAAAGGTTTGTAAAAACTTGCAGTGTAGATGAATGCTAGTGATGGCTTCTAAAAAAAGTTTTTTAATATCTACCTCCTTTATAATAAAGTAAGTGTAATCTTCAATGTTACCTGCTTAATGACACTTTAAAAGACTAATTCCACATTTATATTTTGATAACTATTAAGATGGTCTAAATCATAACATTTTGCAATAGACTTCAGTTGTCACAAAGACTACTCAAATTCTTTTTGCTATCTTAAGAGTTCCTTGACTTATATTTTGAACCACTAATGCTGATTGTGCAGTTTACTGTTTAGTGAAATTTTATATATTGCTTCTATTTCTGAACAGAATATCTTAATTTTTCTTTCTTGAGAAGCTAAATGCTACATCTACTGAAAACTTCATCCAGATAACAAAACGTATTTCTTATGATACACCCAATGCTACGGTTATTGAATTTATCATAACGGAACTTTTTGTATGATTACACTTAATTTATTTAGGCTGGCTTTGATTCCTGAATTGGTAGAAGTTAGTACCAATAATAATATTTTAATGTTCTTCAATTATAAAATACAACTACTTTGCAAGATGCAATGTTAACATCAGCTTTTCAAATTATCTGAGTTTAGCACCGCCTCTTCCTTCAGAAGAAATGGATAAACATCGTCGTCGTTTTAATATGAGAATGCTCGTGCCAGGAAGACCAGTAAAAGACAGCGCTGTACCACCACCTGTGCCTGCAGAAAGACCCTCTTACAAAGAAAAATTCATCCCTCCAGAGCTCAGCATGTGGGACTACTTTATGGCAAAGGTAATTTAAAATGGAAAATATAAGTTCATAGAATCATAGAATATCCCAAGTTGGAAGGGACCCATAAGGATCATCAAGTCCAGCTCCTGGCACCGCACAGGTCTGCCCAAAATTTTAGGCCTGGTGACTAAGTGCACAGTCCAAATGCTTCTTAAATTCAGACAGGCTTGGTGCAGTGGCTACTTCACTGGGGAGCCTGTTGCAGTGTGCAACCACCCTCTTGGCGAAGAACCTCTTCCTGCTGTCCAGCCTAAACCTCCCCTGCCTCAGATTGACACCATTCCCTCGGGTCCTGTCACTGGTGATTATGGAGAATAGGTCAGGGCCTTCCTCTCCACTCCCCCTCGTGAGGAGGTTGTAGACAGTTACAGTTACAGTTACTTTTATGAAGTTACAGTTCACAAAAGAGTATTTCTACTCCCTTAAGTTCTATAGGACAAAAATAATGTGAAATTTTTCAGTGCTCTTCATAGTAAGCTGCATCATCTTAAAAAGCTTTATCTTAATAAAAGATAGAGTCTCAAGTCTGTTACTTGCCTCAGATCTGTTACTTAACTTTCAAAACAGGGCTCTTGCTTATAATAGAGATAAACACTGTTCCTGTTGCTACTTGTTTGTTGTTTTTTTTTTAGGGAACCTTATTTATATGTTAAGTTGTTGTCATTGTCAAAGAGTTTAAATGATACCTAAACTAGAAGAGTTTAAAGAGATCAGAAAACTACTTTTAAAGCAGACTTCTATTTTGTATTGCAGCCATTTCTTCCTTTGTCAGACAGCGGTGTAATATATGATTCTGATGAAAGCATTCATAGTGATGAGGAAGAGGATGATGCTTTCCTCTCTGACATACAGATCCAGGAACACAAAGATGCCAATTCTTACAGGTTAGAAGAGATTGCTACTGTTTTAGAATAATAATGTCACGTGCTTACCTTCTCTTCCAAATTAAAGAACATACAGGTCTTCTACACACTCCACAGGTTCAGTTGAGTATTTTTAGTGCCATGGTTAGATATACCGCTGTCACTGGGATTACAGGAGCAACAAATTTTGATCACAGTAACAAACATTTCCCCGTTTGCTTTCCCGAAGAAATTGGAATTAGCAAGTCAGAGATGTGTTTTGGATTTTCTTGGTGGGAAGGGAAATAAACAAGAAATACCCGAAGAAGAAGACAAGTAATACCTGTCATCTTTAAGACACAAGGAACATGAGCTACTACAATGCCAGCTTTAGACTGATGTTTCAGAAAACCGATTCAAGTGTGATTGATCCTTAGTTCTTGAATTACAGACAGATTAAGTAGAACACTTAAAGAGAAAATGTTGCAAGATAAAATGGAATAAAACAGATGAACTTAGCATTATAAAAGTGGAGAAAAAATACGTCTTTTTAAAATCTGTTCTACTTTTCAATTCTCTCTTTAGTCCTTACACTCTACAGGCTTTGTAATTTTAGTACCTGTGAGACTCTTTTACTTGGGAAAACTTCTAGCATGAATACCAAATTCAAGCAATTGCTTGTCTGTTTCATTTTGATTTAACTGGAGAATTTCAGGAAGTATTTCAGGAGGCTTGTACTTAATTCACATTCTTGCAGAGGCTCACATGTGCACACTCTTTTATATGATATGTTTTTAATGGAAAATAATTCAATAATCTTAAATTTATAAAGAGAAAGTGATGCTGACTGTTATGGGGGGGGAGACAGCCTTAAATTGAGTAGTTGATAGATATGTCTTTCTTTACGTGTCTGTTAAATTTAAAAACCTTGGTGAAACATCTCTGCCGTTTTTCTCACCTGTGTATTAGATAGAAGGAAAAAAAAATCTGTTCTGCAGACAGATATGTTAGTGTTGTTTTAGCACAACTAAAACTATTCTTTTTATACAGCTGGGCTCTTCTGCATCTGACAATGGTAAAACTAGTTCTGCACAATGTTAAGAACTTCTTTCCTATTGCTGGTCTGGAATTCATTGGTACGTGAAATTCAGCTTAACATTTTAGTTTTCTTAACAAGTGTCTTTCTGTCAGACTTTACTTTTAAATACATTTATTTTACTTTTTATTTTAAAATTTATATAATTTAAAACACTATTTGTGACAGTTGCAAACAAATACATTTTCTTTGAAGATTTTTTTTAATTACTATTATTCTACTTTTTTTTAATATGTGCTGTAAGTTATATTATTTTTTCTCTAAGTCTTACTTTTTTAATATTTCTGTTTAGATCTACCTGTAACATCACCATTAGGCATTGCTGTAATAAAAAATTTGGAACACTGGGAACAGATTCTTCAAGACAGAATGGACCAGTTTGAAGGCCCACCGCCAAACTACATTAACACTTATCCTAGTGACCTTGGAGTAGGTGCAGGACCGGCTATTCTCCGCAATAAAGCAATGATTGAACCTGAAAATACACCATTCAAGTAAATATTTTTTCCCTAGAAGAAAAAACACATTCCTTGACCATAGACATATTAAAGATTACTTCCCCCTAAAGCTAAACAGCCAAATGAAGCTTAGCTAGATTTTAGTTCCAGACAATGCTTTACAGAAACCATTTTCCTATGTCCCTATGTGACTTCTTATGCAGCCATCTCCTGCAGCTGCTTTTCTTACTCTGCTGCACTTTTCTCAGCTGCATTAAGAAAGGAAAATAAGAAGGAAAGAGCAGTTCTTGGAGGACTACAAATCGAGGGCATTAGCTCCGGCTAGGAAGACCCTATTCAACCTCTTTTGCTACTCCTCCAGTAGTAGCTATCTCCCACCCTACCTCAGCAACAAAAGTTATACAGTATATGCAGATGTCAATAGGAGAAGAGAAAAAGAGTTGCAGTACAGTCCTTATAAAGTCAATCCTCCTATGTTGGACCAGTGTCATGCTTGCAGGTATCTTTAAATGAAGATGTTGAAGGATATTTCCAACTCAAAAATAGTTTTGCTTTTCTCCATATACTAAAAAAAAAAAAAATTTTGTTTTGTTAACTATATGTGACTAAATATGAGATATATAATTTGCATGGTTGGTACTGTAGGATTTTAAGATATTCTAAGAAATGTAAAAAGAAAAAAATACATCCCTTGATATTTGCCATGTACAAATTAGAATTTAAATTTGGAATTTCATTTATAGTAATTTGGAGTCATTCTCCAAATTTAGGGATGGATGGGGGGATGTTATCTACCTTTAAATAAACAGAAGTCTTTTTCTTTTTCCTGCATCATCCAGATCAAAGGATTATTCAGCTCTTCCAGCAAAAAGGCTATGGCATTTTCTTGTGAAGCAAGAACTTCTTCAGGAGACCTTCGTAAGATACATATTCACAAAGAAAAGAAAGCAAAGTGAGGTAAACAAAGCATATAACTTTATTTTATTTTTTTTTTTAAGAAAGTTCAGTTATAACTGTTCTTCAGTCTCTTCAGTATCTTTTAAATTTTCTTTCAATTTTTGTTGGCATTTCAATTTCTTTCATTTTACAGTGTTTTTCATTTAGTCAACATGACTATCATGTTGTTTATTGAAATACTAACCAAACCAAATATTTTTAGACAAGACATATTTCACCTTACCTTTATGTATTTGAATACTGTCCTAGTAAAGAAAAATAACATTTACAATAGAGGTAACAAGTAAATAAACTTGAGTATTCATATATTTTTTGTTGTCATATTGAAAAATAAATTTCATTGAGCTATTACTTTGTGTATATGTATATATGCATGAGTAATATATACATATAAAAGTAATATTATATAATAATATATAATATGGGGTTTTATGAATTGTACCAGTTACAACTGTAATGAGTTGTAATTGTAAATTTTAACCAACACCAGTACCATACAGAATAACTATACTATTTAATATCTTTAAGGTTTCTTGTAAGTATGGAGTTTGTGTGTGTATTACTCCTCCATTTATTTGCTATATCATACATTTTGTGTTCATCTAGGAGGCATTACATTTTAAGTGAGTTTGTTTAGATTGCTGTCATAGTTCCTGTGCCTTTTATAAGAAGTTAATAATACATTTGTCATCATTTGCTGACAGAGTGGCCTTTAAAATCTAGTTTGGAATGTTTCATTCTTTTTTATATTTGTTTGTGCATGTGTTTTGTGTTTGTGACTGTGTGATGTTATGTAGTCTGTAGAAGATCGTGTGGAGCAGGTCAAACAAAACTGCGTAGCAGAAGATCACAAAAACAAGGTAGTATCCCTTCTCCCAAACCTCCAGCACATTCTTAAAAGTTCTGTGGAACTGGCTTTTCTTTCTCTAATGTGACTAACAGAAGCTATGTGTTCTGTGTAGTCTGTGTGGCAGGCTTTTAATCAGTGAATGAATTAACTTTGGATGTCCTATAATTGGGATGAGTGAACTCCTTGTAAACAGTGTTGCACACACAACTTTGTGTTTCTTACACTCAGACATAACTTCTGACTTTTAGATCACCAAAGCGTATGATAATTCTAAAGTTTGCTTCCTAAACAATGCTGAGGCCACTGAACTTTTCTTGCATGAATTTTGTATCGACTTTTGCAGTCTGAATGTACCACTACAAAATGGATTTTCACTCTAAGTAAAATTTCTCATAAATGTTTTGTAGGTTGAAGCAGATCTTGGCTACCCTGGAGGAAAAGCAAAAATCATTCACAAAGAATCAGATATGATAATGGCATTTGCAGTTAATAAGGTAAGCCTTAAATATTACTAGGATGTGCAATAAATCCTAATTAAAGTTAGTATAAGTTTTTTATTTGTTCTGCATAGGCAAACAGCAATGAAATTGTTTTGGCATCTACACACGATGTTCAAGAACTTGATATTTCAGCTCTACTTGCTGCTCAGTCATTTATATGGATTGGGGAAGAATATGACAGAGAGTCTAAAAGGTAGGATTATTTCTTTGTGGTTATAGTAAGAGTTTACCGTGAGGCTGGGTATATAGTTATAGTAAATGTTGACTGTACACAAAAGAATGTTAATTGGATAATCTTCAGTAGGTTTTAGATTACATTCCAAAGTAGTAGTGATGAGGGAAGGGAAAAGAATATTGCTATGTTCTACACATGATAAAAATAAGATTTTGAGGGGTTTAACTATATTGGGCTTGTCTGCACTGTTCAGTGAAGTAAACTCCTGTGATGCATAAGCTACTAAAGGAAGCACTACCTCAGAAACACTTGCAGTTGCATCGTTGCAGTGTTGAGGCTACTTGTGGTAGCTGGTGATAGCTGTCTAGTGCAACAGCCTGAACTACAGTAAGCTACTACCATTATCATGGTGAGAAGCATGAATGTGTCAGCTGCAGCAAGCACTTACTTGCGCTACACCTTATTGCACAGAATAGATGCACAGGTCATCAGCTTTGGATGCTGTATTTTCCTTTTGTCCATACTCTTACCAGCAATGTTCTCCTCAAGGGAGCTTGTATTCTCAGCATCTACCATGGTTGGAATCATCTGTGGAGGTTTAAAATTGATATATTGATAATAATTGATATAAATTAAATATAAATTGATATAAATATAAATTGATATATTTGGAGCATTTGGAAAATGTTTGTATAATGTAAGTGTAGGAATTGTGCAATTATTGTCTCATTATAATTACTTCCTCTACCCACTGCCATTGGGCTCTAAACCATGAGATAAGCAAACAACATTGATAGCAAAGAAGCATTTTTTTAAAGCAAAACCTGCCGTGTTTTGTTTTGTTTTGTTTTTTACAGTTCTGATGATATTGACTTTCGTGGTTCTACCACAACACTAACACAGTCAACTGCGCCATCTCTTGGAGTGAATCAGATACAACCATCTTCATCTATGCCATGGTTAGGCAGTGGTCAAACTAGCACTGGAGCTGGCGTGGTAAGTACTTTTGTTTCATGCAGCTCTGGACACTATTACTATTTTTTTGCTGTATTATTTAGTAAAGTCCTGGAGTATATAAACCATGTTACTGTTAATTCAGTGTTGACATAAAAGCCTGCAGTGACCAAGACCTGACAAAACTAAGTATTTTCGTGTAGATTGTGGCATAGAATTATTAGAATTTAGAAAAAAAATGGGACAGTCAAGTTTTTCTTACGGGACCTTTGAGGAGCTAGGACTAGTAGTTTTTCAAAAAAAAAAAAAAAAAAAAAAAAAAGACCTTGCTTTGGGACTAATATCAGAATTATTGCATCAGATCTCTGTACAATAGAAGATAACATGAACTGAAATTTCATGACCGAAAATCTAAAACCTAAAGACAACTAGACATAATTAGCTACAAATAATGTTAGTTTACAAGCTTTTTAACTGGGGGGGGCATTTACATATAGTAGAATAGTTGAATAATGTGTTTGTGTCTTATATTGATTTTTACTTTAAAATTATTTTTATTTCATTTTTTTTATGAAGCTTATTAAAAGAAATCTGAATAATGTCAAGAGAATGGCTTCACATCCAGTCCATCAGTATTGTAAGTAAATCAGAATTGCCAGTATGAAGTAAATATTTTTTAATATTATTCTGTATTAATGAATATCTGTTTTTGATCTCAGATCTTACAGGAGCACAAGATGGTAGTGTTCGAATGTTTGAGTGGACAAGGCCACAGCAATTGGTATGCTTCCGACAGGCTGGGAATGCCAGGGTTACAAGAATGTATTTCAATTCACAGGGCAATAAGGTAGGTACAATTTAGGATTTTAAATTTCACTATTCATAAAAGAACACATTTGATAGTGCTGTGACCTCTAAAACAGTTCTAATTGATAACACACAAAACTCGTAAGATGGCATAACCAGTATGATTTCATTTTCGCTGCATACGGAAGCTTTATAATAAACAATGACCTTTATACTTGCTTCTTTTCTATCAGCTTCATGCTGATACATGTGGGGTTATATTAATACAAAGCAAGATTTTCAGTAATCTCCACTGTCTTTACACCTCAAGAGTAAAATCTATTGCAGGAGAAATGCACTGATTTATATCAGCTTGACTGTCTTCTCTTACCTGTCCCTTCCTAAAAGAACTATGTATTCCCTTCATAGTCTAAGCAGTCTCAAAACTCTCTCTCTCTCTCACACACACACATTTAATCCCTCTAAAATTTAACTGATATCATTTACAAGATGTATCTGAAGCCTCCTTCCTGCTGTCCCTATAAAGGAAGTCTAACGTGATTCACTCAAAAGGGAACTTCCAGGGACTGTCAAGCCATCTTATCTGTCTGTTAATTTCTGGCTAGTCTTTATTATTAACTACATTTTAAGCAACTCTCAGTATTACATACCCCTTTTTTCCCTATTTTCAGTCTTCTTGTCTCCCTTTTCTGAAATCTGTGTTTCTACTTGGAGGGTTTTTAAATTAAACATTAAAAAAAATTGAACTAACCTATTTTGCAGAAGCAAACTTGTATCAGACTAGGTTTAGGTGTTCAAGAAGTGCTTCGTACTTGCTTTCTGGCTATGATAAAGTTTTGACAGAATGTGTTACCTAGAAGATAATTTCGATCCATTAGTTAAAGAGAGTAAATCTACAGTGGAGAGAAATAAAAAAACTACAAAACAGCCACATACTTTGGCCAGAAATGAGCATGAGGTAAACTGCAGAAAAAGGTAGACAAAGAGAAGGGAATTGGGAGAAATACCCACCTCCTCAGTTTTTCATATAGTACGTTCTGTTATTTCAAGAAGTCTTGTCCTCTGCATTTTACTGACATAAAATGTAGCTTTTTAATTTCATTATAGTTAAGGGGCATAAAAAGTGAATTAAAGGAGTTGGCATGACAACATTTAGAAACAGCATCTGTCCCATTTAACAGCATCTATCCCATTTATCTCTCCCGTCACATCTTTTTTCAGGTAGCATAAAACCTCTTTTTTTTTAATCAGTGTTTTGATTATGTTTGAAATATTATAATCTAACATCATACGGGAATCAATTTTAAAAAGAATGAATTATCGCTGCTGGTTCACATGGAGGTCACTCAAGAAGGACTCATGAGCAGACAGAGAAAATATGAAAAATAATTCTAAATGTTTCTAAAAACATTTTGTAAAACATTTATAACTGTATGGAATATACAGTATAATTGCCATGCATTTGGGTTAATTGGCTCAGTTGTTAATGGTATACTAATGATACATGATACAATATGGTCTTCCCACAATTGTGTTCAAAATCATGCTTTTATGAGATGCTGTCATGCATCTTACTTTACTAAGCATTTTCAAACAGTCGGGGAGTAAGGATTCCTCTGTAGACTTTAGTGTTTAAAAACAGGATTCAAATGATAAGCTTCCACACTTAAAATGCTTTCAGTTCCAGAAAAGGTTTAGGCATGTAGGAAAGCATCCATCATTAATCATTAAACAATCAGTGCTGAACTGAATTGCCTTTTAATTTGCTTGTTCTATCTGAAAACCATTGTTGTTGATATTTGATGTGTAGGCAGTGGTTTCGTGGGTTTGGTATGTTGTTTTTTTTTTTCCCTGAATTCAGCTGTTTGCTGTCATGAAGCAAACATCCAGTAACCAATAAGTTATGCAAATAAATGCATTTCACTCCTTGCAGTGTGGTGTTGCTGATGGTGAAGGATTTCTAAGTATTTGGCAAGTAAACCAAACCAGCTCAAATCCTAAGCCCTATCTGGTAAGTACGTAGACAACTTTTTTTTAATTCTTTTTATAGACAAAACTTGGGTCTTCAAGATTTCAGGCAAGCCAAGAGTGTAAGAGTTTCACTGAGGCATTTTTGATTTTGCTGCTTTTTAATTAGCATACTTTACCAGTATGTATGGTTTCAATAATATGTTTTTGGAAAAGTAATTGTAGAAGAGCCATAAGCTACAATGTAATTACAAATACTACCAGCATTACCCTTGATAAAATTAAAAATCAGAACTCACAGTAATGACTTTACAGCCCCAAGACGTAGTAAAAGTACACTCTTTTTTTTTTTTTTTCACTGCTAATTAACTGTACACAAAGACCATGCTTAATTTGAAATTCAGGCTAATGCTATGCTATGTGTTTTTTTTATGTATGTAATTCAATTGTTGTATTACATTTTTATACTGTTTTTTTAATTCATTACTTCATCCTTTGGACTTCAAGCTGTGTTTTATATCCGTTTTTTAGCTTTTAAAACTTTAAAAAACTGCTTGCAGTATGCTATCAGTAACATGACACTAATAGTAACTTTTGTTGCAGATGACAACTAATAAGATTGCATCTGTGTTTTTGTTTTGTTTATAATAGAGTTGGCAGTGTCACAGTAAAACCACAAGTGACTTTGCATTTATAACCTCTTCAAGTCTAGTTGCCACATCGGGACAGTCCAATGATAACAGGTGTGTTTAAAGATCACCAATCAAAAATTTCACCAAAGCTACCAATTAATGTCCATTAACCTACTGCCTTTCATGCATTAATGTGTGGCTGACATTGCAAGGATCAGCATTATAAGCTTTGTTACAGCTTGGACTTGACAGGTTGTTTCTTTGAACATCATTCCTTCAGTCGTTTGTTTCCCAACTTATAGTTTGTATAAGGTATGGTCAACAGCTGACCATTTTTTTCAAGGTGTATTCCAAATACAACTAGTTCTGAGGTGCTGTTGTTGCTAGGGGAGAAATATGTTCAGTAAAGTCAAGGTAATAATTTTTCTCAGAAAAGAACAACTTGTATAATTTCATGGTATGACCTAGGATTAGTACACGTCTTAAAGGCAGAAAGTATAGTCTCCATTGTGAAGGACAAAAGAGCACAGAAAGCATTAAGCTCTTAAGTCTTTACGTGTGCTCTCCAATGACTGCAAAGAGTCAAGGGCTCCTTGTTCAGTTCTACCTTGTAGGCTTTGACACAGAACACAAGCACCCTCTGAGTCATGTCACACCATAAATCACTTCTCAACAAGCCATAATGACTTTTTTTCCCCTTCAGAAATGTGTGCCTATGGGACACGTTGGTTTCATCTGGTAACAGTCTTATACATGGTAAGTGCTGCAGAGAAACTCAGATGTCTTCTTTTCACTGACTCAGGAAATATAGTTTGTGTATGCATTTGGTCCAAGGGGAGAAATTTATGCCGAGGTACTAGTCTAGGAATTTGTGTGCCACATGAGTGCATGCACCAGGACTGATACTATGTAGTCTCCAGCATGATGATAATCTGCTCTATAGAAAAGTATGAAGAAGGGTGATCATACATAAAGCTATTTTCGTGACAATATTAATAAAGCCTGAACTATTTGAATACAGTCCTGAAAAACTAAGCATCTCCTGAAAAACCAAGCATCTCCATTATTAAAGTTTGAGTGTATGCAGGCTTTCACTTAAACTAGCACTTAATTAATAGATCCACTACTCTACTGAAGTACAGGAGAAAAGACAATTATAGGTAATAGTAGAAGCAACTCAGAAAACATTGTCCATGTTTTTCAGCACTTGGACTAGATTCTTAACAAGATGTTCTATTTGTTCAGGTTCAATAATTTCATCTTTACATAAAGAACTAAAGCAAAATTCTATCATCTTGCACTATGGAAAAAAATACAAATTTGATATCTAGGGTTCATAAAAGAGCAAATTCAACCATCATATACAGCCATAAACACTTCTAATATGTGAATAAACATAGCAATTACCTGTGTAAACAGCAGGAGCATTCTTACTTTCATATTTTAAAAGTAGCAGATTGCACAGAAGTTCAGTCTCATTTTGAAGAAATCGAGTTAGGGCTCCTATGCAAATTAGAATTCAGGCAATTAGAATATATACATTTTAAACTTGGGATTTTAATTTAGTTTAATATATATGGTGAATTTTATTTATTTATTTTTAATTCATGTATGTACCTGTATTCTAACTTTAATTAGATTGCATATCACGCTTCCTTGTGCATTAGACCTGTGTTGCCCTAATAATAGCAAAGAGCTGTTAACTGATATGACATTACCAATATGAAGGAATGCATCTGTCGGGTTAGAAAATGTTCAGATAACAATTCATAGCAGAAACGCATTTTAAGATAGAAAGTTACTTACAGTTTCAAATCAATTCAACTGTGGCGTCCTTCTTCAGCCTTCGCCTGTCATGATCATGGCGCCACGGTACTTCAGTATGCACCTAAACATCAACTGCTAATCTCTGGCGGTAGGAAGGGATATATCTGCATCTTTGACATCAGACAGAGGCAAATCCTTTATACCTTCCAAGCACATGAATCAGCTGTAAAGGCCCTTGCACTGGACCCTTCTGAGGATTATTTTGTTACAGGCTCAGCAGAAGGTAACATGAAGGTAAGCCTTAAGAGTAGCTGAGTCGTAATAAGAGAGTATTTACCTTAGGTCCTGTATAGATATATTTTGATCAGCATGCTGTAAATTGCCAGGTGAATGTGGTAACAAAACAGTAAAAAAAAAAAAAAAAAAAAATCCACAAAACTTCTACACTTGTTACACAGGATACTTGCTTTGTATTTATAATGGAAGCTTAAATATACTAATGTGCTTCTAAAGGAATTAGCTTTTGTTCTCCACTAAAGAAAATAGAATAGTCTTTTAAAAGTTGTATGACTGAATTTTAAATGGATAAAGCAAAATGCATGATTCTGAAATCTTAGATTTATTTTTCCGTCTTAAGGATGTGTTGGTTTTGGCCTTTGGATGTTTGTACTACTCAGCAAGCGCTCAATAACCTTAACATCTCATAAAGTTGTTGTAACACCAACTTCTGTTCACTTCGATGTCCCAGGCAGCTACTGAGGTCTCATAGTAGTCAGACACACAAAAATTACAGAACAAAGTCCCTGTTTTAAAGGGCTTATTTTCTGAGCAGTAAAGGAAGGAAATACAAAAACATGGTAAAGAGATCGAGAGCACAGTTTCTTTCCTTTTAGACAGATTGTGCAGTGTTAATAGGTGCCTTCTGTGCCTGTGTGTGCTTGTGGCCTGCTCTTGTTGAGAGCTCCTTCAGCCTGGGACATAGGACAGCTCAGTTGCACTGCCACTCTGCACACTCAGTAATTACGCAGCAGACTTCCTGCAGCATTCCTTAGCAGAAAAGCATTTCCAGCTGCTGCAAAGCTGACACACTCATCTTCATCTTGGATAAAAATGCAGCCTGTTCATTTCTGTACCTTTCATGGGGAGGAAGCTGGCAGGCACTGCTGATGAGGTAAAACAGCAGCTTTGCCCTGCAGAGTAACCAGCTGGTCTACAGTATGGTAGCTTTATGGTATTTTACATTATGCTTCACCAAATGCCTTAAGACTCTTGGACTTGTTATAATTGTTGCTTATAGACAACAAAAATACCCTTTATCTTTGCTGAACAGGGTTTAGAACAGCTAAGAATCTGAAACACTAGGGAAAAAATAGAAATCCTAATTTTAACCTCCTTCTGTCTCATTTGTCATTCTTTTGATACAGGTGTGGAGACTGACTGGGTATAACTTAATTCATTCATTTAAAAATGAACATGCTAAGCAGTCCATTTTCAGAAACATTGGTGCTGGTGTCACCCAGATTGAAACCGTGCAAGGGAATCGTATGTTCTCCTGTGGAGCAGATGGCACACTGAAGATGAGGGTTCTTCCTAATGCTTTCAACGTACCTTCAGGCATTTTTGACATTCTGTAGCTTTATGTGAGCTGATCTTGTTTTTATATAACGTCCCTTTAAGTATCTAAAAATGCAGTGATATGCACTGTGGAAAGGAACTATTTTGTTGCCTTTCAAAGTAATTACAGCGGCATTAAGTATTATGGGAGGAAAAAAAAAAAGATTAAAAAAACCTTTTATAATAGGTATATTTTGAGTATGCCTATAAGGATCACTGGGGTGGAAATGCACATACTGTATTGCAAAAGCAAAGAATAAAATCCAGTACAGTCATAGGTGGGGTTATTGTTCAGTAACCCGCAAACTGCATTTAATAAGTGTATTGTAAAGATCCTGACAGCTGTTATTCACTTAACAAGCACTGTGGCTCTGCAAGTCAGTAAGCATTTCTGATGTGATTCTGATTATTTTTATTTTTTTTTCACATTAATTGAAGCATGTCTACAACTTCTCATTGTAAAATAGTTTACTTTTAACTAAGTGTACTCAGTGCATTTGATTTTCTCAAGAACATGTAATGGATGCAAATGCTGTGAAACAATGTGCAATCAAGAACGTACTGTGAAACATATCATTTTATGCTGAGATTTTTTTCCCTGTTAGTATTAATACATAGTTGATAACTTGCACATTAACTCATTTTTAAATGCAATTTCTTTTTTAATTTGTGCACTATTTCCATTTCTTTCTGACAGTTATGTTCCCTCATAGTCACCAGCCTTTACTTTAGGAATGTACTGTATGCATTAAATGTTTGTAGTGAGGACATCCATGATCCTGGTCAGCTTTTAGTTTGGAAAATCATTAGTCCAGAAAATACTTCATTAAATGAAGCTATTAAGAGTATACCAATAGACCATACAATACCACATTTCAGATGAATGTCAGGCTTTATGTGGCCAGCTAGTAAATAGTGGATAAAACTAATAATTAAATTATTACCACAGCATATTGTATAAACTATGCAGAGTTCAATATTGTTTGCTTGTAATATAACTAGCTACTGTTGTCAGTTGTATTTTTCTGTTGTAAACAAAAACCATGTTCTTAAGACACTGGAAAAGATGTCTGCATATTTAAGTGTTAACAAACTGTCTTATTCCTCCAATGAACATTTTGATGTCTGTGCTGTACTGTAAAATATACTATAATAAAAAGCACCTTTCTCCAAAGGCAATTTTAAATTGCAGGCTGTGAAGGAGGAAAAAGAAGAAAAGTAAATGTCATTGTTTAGTTTTCGCTTTTTAAGTTAAATAAATTTCATTTATTTCATGGAACAATTCATTCCAGAACTTTCTTACATTTAAATAGACTTAACTGAACCTCTGATAGATTGACTGGAGACTGCATGAGCTAGCTTTGACTTGGCCTCAGAATGTACTGAGGTAAAAAGGATTAGCTGTTTGCATTTTGCTTTCAGCTGTCCTAGAAAATTTTAAAGCTAACAGAATATAGTTCATCTCCAACAAAGGTAGCTGCAAGAAACACTTGCACTTACACAAGCCAGCTTCTGTCACCAAGGAAAGAGGCCAAGTTTGCTGTCCCTCCTCCAGGTTGAGCTGAGTGGGTCAACAATGACAGTCAGAAATTTAACATGGATTTAACATCTGCACATTATAAAAACATTTTCTGGCTTGAACTATATTTGCACCATCCTTACCATGCAAGGCCTGAATCATGGTCTTAGTGCAATTACCATGTATGCTGAGAAGAAAGGAGTTTAGCGAGGTATTTTTCCAGCACATCTGCTAGACCAAGGTTCTGCCTGCATAGATAGTCCTTCAGTGGTGCCTTGATGTCACAGGTATTAATTAGCTCAGTGCAGTCAGGGGTTTAAGTGATGCTTTGTTTCTAAATATTTAGATGAAAACTGCATGGGCTTTACCAATAAACACGGACGGCTCAAAAAACGCCAACCTAAATTTCTGAGGTAATGATGATTTTCCATTGAAACACACAAAGCAACAGACAGGATTTACCTTGCAACGTTAATTTTAGAAATACGAAGTACTGAGTAAAATTAAAATCAAAATTTCCTATCATTTTTCACCTCTTAAAAATGTGAATGTGAGTGGGAAAAGAGGAGGCTCAGCGGTGACCTTATCGCACTCTACAGGTACATTAAATGAGGCTGTAGCAAGGTGGGGGTTGGTCTGTTCTCCCACGTGCCTGGTGACAGGAGGAGGGGGAATGGGCTGAAGTTACACCAGGGGAGGTTTAGGTTGGATATTACAAAGAACTTCTTTACTGAGAGGGTTGTTGGACAGTGGAATGGGCTGCCCAGGGAAGTGGTGGAGCCACCATCCCTGGAGGTCTTTAAAAGACATTTAGATGTAGAGCTTAGTGATATGGTTTAGTGGAGGACTGGTTAGTGTTAGGTCAGAGGTTGGACTCAGTGATCTTCGAGGTCTCTTCCAACCTAGATGATTCTGTGATTCTAATTTCCAAACTAACAGTGACAAATTTGTGACAAAACAGTGACAAACAGTGACAAAGCACTATAATAAATACATGCAATCCTGCCCCAGGTATTTTATTTTTCTATGACTACCGGCAAAAAAAAAAATATATACCCTTCATTTTGTCATTTCATTTGTATGGAGGAATGTGAGGCAAATTTAGTAAAATATAACTTACTACAACTAAGTGTAGTTATAAGGAAGTTATACTTCCATGGAGTGGTAGAGCTTAGATGGCAGTGAGGGGTAAAGAAGAGACTGCAGCAACACAAGTAACTTGAACACTGTTAAAACAGAAATTTTAATCAAAAATTATACATGTTTTCTTCAATTTTGTACCTGGTTACTTTCCTTCCAACATTCTCATTACTAAACACAGTTTCATATGCTTCAATATTTAATAATGCCATTATTCCCATTTTCCTTGTACCTGGGCTGGATTTTGCTCTTAGTTATGTAACAGTTAGCTGAACTTTTCAAATTTGATTATTTTTTTTATATGCATCTATATTTAAGTAACTATTTCCATCCCCATTATATTTAACAGCTGTATATCTTTGTCCAAAACATGTTCAGAGAGGATCACTGGAAAGTATTAAGTGAAAATAACAGAAATGTTTTTGTACACAAGAGGTCATTATTTAGACGCTTATACTAAGACCATAATTACTGACTAGAAAATGATTGCAGATAAGATGGTTGTAACTGATAGTTATAAATAGTCACTGTCAAACACATAATCATGGAATAATCAACATGCATTATATCTAATTATCTGCTCAAGAATAGGCAAAAAACAAAAGCAAGTCTGTGCTATGTGCCAGCTGCAATATTGAACAGCTATGGTTTGAACAAAAAATAATTAAAAATGGCCTGTATAATTTGAGTGTTTATACAAAGGGGTCTGATCTCCCTTTTAAGCACACATGCAAACCACCATCAGTGAACAGAAAATGTATACCAAATGAAGAGACTTCGCTATGTATGTAATATAGCTTTAAATAATAATTCGTTTAGCCAAGCACAACTCCCTAACATGCTATTTTAAGATATATTCATCTGCCAAAATGTACAGGGTATACCATTAGGCTCCCATTCTCCCACGTGTACAAATTCTTGTCTCTAAGACTGTATGAAAGCATAGCAAGAACAGACTGTGAAGATCGTAACTCAAAACTTATATCAATCTGCTTTTCTTTCAATAAATCAAAAGCAAAACTTACTGTAATATCCTTAGTATCAGTAACATACATAACTCCACATGCTATGAATGCATTACCAGCCTTGGACTTAGGATATGTGGTATTGATATGCCGAATGACTGAAAATGTTTCTTCATCAATGTGTGCCACTATTATATTTTCATCAGTGCTTGAGGCATATATAATCCAAAGACCCTTTTCATCTACTGCCACGTTGAAATATGTCTTCGAGTTAGCAAAGAGGTAGTTACGACCATGATATAAGGCATTTTCAATTGGCAGTGTGCCCAAGGATGCTTTATCAAGCCCAAATCTGAAATGAAAATAAAATAAGTATTTAGTATTTTGTGTTAGAATTTTGTTTTTATATACAAAGGTTGGTTGTATTGATTCAGTGTACATAATGATAGAAACGTAGCTAAAAATAGTTGAGTTTAAAGACCATTCTGGTATTTTTTACGTTGTACTCCACTCAAAGCATCTTCCAAAACACTAGGAGAAAATTCTAGTGTAATAACAATTTAAAAGGTGTGCAATGACATGAACTCACTTTGGTAGGTTTCACTTTATTTAGTTTATGAACTTTATTATCTCTAGGGTGAAAGAAGCCAACTAAAAGAAAGAACGGGTATGAAAAAGAATTAGATATCAGGTGAAGCTCCAAACTTATAACTGAAATCAGTACTGAAATTTGCTTTCTACTGGATGGGAACAAAGGAAGAAAATGACCAAACTGGCATGAATTCTGGGCAGGATCACCTAGTCTTAGAGCTTGCCTTTTGAAAGAGGTTCAGATAATGCAGTGATTTGCTCAAATAAACATCAAAGGAATAGAAATTCTACTTTTGCTGAGCCAAAATTCTGACCTTGAACCGGCCTCCAACAGGACAGCCTAAATGTCTTATCTCTGATGTATAAAATTGTTTTTATTCCTTGAAATTCCTTAATAGGATGATAACCTGAGGACAGTGGCATTTAGCAGTTAAAATTGAGTTCCTCTACTAACTAGTTCAGAAGAGTAATCAGCTACTATCAAGACATATATGCAGTTAGTCACAGAACAATGTCGTTCTTTAGTAAAGGCAGAGTGTACTTTATCTTTTTAATTAATGTATTCTGTAGTGCAGAATTACAGCACATTTCACTGTGACTTCTGTGTAACTATATAGCTCATTTCCTCAAATAAAGGAAAAGCATTACTCGGTACAAGAATCTGCTACAGTTCCAAAAGTCTTCTGAATGGACAGACTTGACATGAGCACTTCACATCCACGAACTTTCAACATAAGAGAAAAATACTGGAACACTCATTTTTCTGTGAAGAGTTGTTGATAGCATATGCAGGAAAATCATCCTAAGAAAAGAATGACTAGACTATCAAAATGATTTTTGTCAGCTTCTGTAAAATTGAAGTATGCAGCAACTCTATATTCCAGCAGCATATGTGTGCACTAAAAAATGCTTCAAGGCTGGAGAAGATTTCTGAAAAATGCATATCAACTCAGTCAATCTTATTAATCACTTCATGTTGGTAAATAGCTTCATGCAAAAGCTACAAGAACAGACCTTAGCAGGAACAGTTATATAGAAATACAGCTTTTCTTCAGGAGGTTATTCTATAAATAGCCAACAAGACAAAAAGTATATCAAGATTCATTAGAAATGTGCAGGATCTGCAACATAGAACACCATGTCTTTTCCTCTTTCATGTGAAAATTCTGAAGGGAGCAGCAAAGTGATGTTTCATTCCTGAGGTTCTCTTTCTCTCACCCAATCAAGCACAGTCCAGCCTAGAACTCCAAGTGGTTCAAAGAGTCCTTAATCTTCTGCCAGCTTGGGGTAAACGGTGAGATTCAGGTAAACGTTTCATCAACCATGGGGAAGATCAAGCTACAAAGTTTTCTGATCATCTGAGATGAGTAAGTCAACCAAAAAGGAATACAGGTGGGAGAACATTAGACAAAGGAGAAAGGGGTGAAACATTCCAAAATGTGTCAAACAAAGCTAGTTTTTAAATGTGTTTTTATAGTTTTTAGTCAAAATAGTTTTTAGTCAGCTTTTAAATATGACAGTAAACTCCTTACAACATTTGCAAAATCAACTAGATAGGTCCTCATCTGTTATTCACATTAATGAATCAAATTCACATCAATACAAAAGTCCCAGAAGCTTTATTGCAGCCCAGAAACAAGGACTTTACTATAACAAAATTCACAGTGCCTAATCCTGTCTATGCTGAAGGTAAATAAAGTGAATAACTGAAAACAAAGACCATCTCTCAGCAAATTAGAGAGTTTTTGAAATTTCCACAAACAGCTTGTGTTTGTCTGTATATGAAGGCAGTTCCAAATTAGCAGTGCCCAAGCAAGGGCAAGGAACTTCTCTCTCATCACTGTGCATTGCTTAGACAGAGATGGTCATTAAAAAGGTTTAAACAAAAAGTCCTACAGATATTTAAAGGAGGTTACCAAAAATTGAGCTTGTCTTTGGCAGAACAAATATTATAGAATCCAAGCAGCTTGCTCACATTCCTTGGCATCCAAATGAATATAGGAAGAAGGCACTCACACCTGCTTGGGTAGAGACATCAAAGTATAGAAATGTTCTTGGCTCAAACATCAGAGTCATGTAGTGGAGCTTGAAAGCAGTTGCAATCTTTCACTTGCCCTTGGACTGCCTTTCTTTGGCACTCCACACAAGATGAGATTTTGGTTTTGATTTGTATTGTCGTCAGTAGAAAGTGAGGAAATAAAGATGTAATTCCCGGTTCAAATTCAGAAAGACACATTGTGAGAGTTACAGAAACTTAATATGAAGAAATCAAACAGCAGAACCACTCCTCCACAGTGGAATTTACACCAGGTCACTACGTCCTCAGCTGATGCCTTAGTGCATTCCTCTGCACTAGCAGCATTAACAACTCCTACCAGCAAAGAACAGTGCTATTTGAGAATAAGGCATGTGTGTCAACCCAGCAAGAAGCTCTGGAAAGCCAAAATATTCCATAAGTGGGCTTCAGTCATGGAATCCCGTATCTGTGTCCCCCAGACTGCAACTGAACCGATTTCCACCCTGATGCAGGTACACATGCACAGGTTATTTTCTTCAATTGTGCTCTTTTTTTCTGAGCCCCAAATTCATTAGTCAGTTCCCACTTCTTTCTGGCAATTATGAACACAGCAAAGAATTCAAGTGCAAGAACACCCAGAGCAGTGTAATGTATAATACAAAGCTCATGGACCCCAGGACAGACAACAGAAAAAATCCATTGTCATCTCTGCACGCAGCATCTTTTCAATCTGCAGGCCCAGTTGTCCTATATATATCATGTATCATGTAGCAAACGACATAGTTAGAGCTGAACAATGTTTAAAGAACTGACCTTCACATCAGAGAAACGGTTGAAGACTACCCTCCCAGTTCCTCTGCTCCCACAGATTCTGCACACACAGACTCTATGGAAGGCCAATGGCCAACATTCCAGTTGCAGACAGAAAAAAAAGTTAGTTGTTCTGTCCTGGAAAGAACTCTGAACCATTTCCTCTATTCTCCCTATTTTAGGTAGGACCAAAAAGAAACATAAAATGGTACAGAAAAAAAGGTTGTCTTAATCTAACTATATTTGACTTACTTCAGAATGACATTGGTTCCTCCCTTTTGATAGTACAGATGATTGTTTTGTACTGCATGACCACATCCATAGAAGAACCCTGTGATGTTAATGATTCTGTAGCTATCATTCAGCAAGGCATTGGAATTCTCATATTCTTTGATAGAGTTTCCTAAATGAAGAGAAAAACAGCTATCTAGTTTATCTAGTTTCTGAAATCTCTACTACAATTCAATCAGAATCAAGTTTGTGACAGACAACAATCTTATTTGTGTTTTCAACAGTGATTTAATGTTCTGGAATATGCTAAAATAACCCAGAAACAAACACCAAGAACCTACAGAGGTGTTCAAGGGCCTGCTTACCACTGAATGTGCTGAGCCCTAATTCTGAACATAGTTGGTAAATTGTCAAAATATTTCCTTTTTCCACTTAGTTCTTGGAAATTATCCTGCAGTAAATGTAGCTCATGCAGCATCTGATTAATTTTCGTGTTTTCCTAAATAAAAAGGCAAAAGTACTAGCTACAATTTAAGCTATTAAAACTATAAGGGAACCACTGAAAGAAAAGAATACAAAGACGTGAACAACAGACATTTAAATTTGCATTGATTAAAAAAAAATAATCCTCAAACTATTTTCAGTCAACACCAGATCCTGAAAATGTCAGAAAATACTTCAGATATCTATAGCCATATGTATAGTTAAGTATTATATTGGCAACATGGAAAATATTCTGAAAAATATGTGAGTAAAAACAGACTTTATGAGAAATATTAATTTGGATTGAAAGAATTTAAAAGCAATGTTAATATAAAACTGACTTTTGATGAGTAAGTACTACTACTATACCTGAAAAATGCATGGTAAGCCAAATCCTTTCATCACTTATATTTGCAGGTTCTCGCATCCAAGTTCCAAACGTTTGCTGTACACTGACAAAGTGAACAGGACTTCCTACAGATGTTATGACACATTCTAGTAGAGAAAGAGCACACATGCATTATCTATGTTAGAGTACAAAAACAGTAAGGAGCAGTTAGTCTCACCCCCTCTGTAATAGGTTACCAGCTTTTTTTGAATGATCAAGGGCTCTGTCTTCAGATTTTCCAGCCAGAGTGTCATCATTTGGTACAGCACATGTCTCACCTAGAGTTGAGAGAAAAGGGAAAACATGATATCTTTCTATATGCAACATGACAGATACATAGTCAATGACTTCATCAAACTAAAGTAATAACAACTGGGATTTTATTTCACCTGGAAAAAAGTAGTTCTGGTAATTAAAAAAAAAAAAAAAAAGAGAGAGAGAGAGAAACAGAGAGAAAGGGAAGATTTTAAAAAAAGGCATTTGCTCTCACTTCTGCCAAGGAAATGAAGTGTTTGTGCTTGTCTGTTCCCTTAAAATTGTTGAGCTGACAGACAACTTTGAGGAATAAATAATTCTGCCAACAGATTTAATTCTCTAGCTGTGAATTCCTGAGCAAGTGCTTAGAAAGACTGTGTTGTGCCTTTCCTTAGATAACAATAGATAACTGAAACAGCTGGCATCTGGCTGACTTATCAGTAATACAACAAATGCTTCCTTGAGAATGAGCGATGACTAAACTCAAGTTTCATGCCCAAATCTAGATACACCATCAGAGGGGGTGTGCTCTGTAGGCAACTGTGGAAGTTTTGCACTTGTCATTAATTTCCAAAACAGTAATGTACTAACACATACACTGAGCACTTTATGCATAAGAATGCAGGTCATTCATCCATGACATTAAAGTAGCAGAGGGAAGTTATACGCCACATTCCATATAGAAAAATGGTTCACAGAAGCAACAAATAAACAACTGCAAACATTTTCCCCCAGCCCTCAACAATTTTTTAAAGGTTAACTGATTGGGTAACTGATTGGGTTTTCTCTAACATTTACTGTTTAATCAATGCCTTAATTAAGTTATTTATAGAACTTCTTCTGTAAAGCCTTCTTTAAAAGACCTCTTTTCTGCTTTAAATCAGTGCAATGTTTCATTTTACTTAGAATTAATAATCACAGAGAAGAGTTCTCAGTTCTGTGCTGAAGATATCGTGATTTCACTGTAGGCTTGTTTTCTAATCTCATTTCTAACATTCATCTCCTTACACATTTTCACTGCCTAACATGCAGCCTGCAAATTCTTTTAGACATGCACTTTCATTGTTGCTTTCCAATAGATTTCTGGGCTTCATGGGGCTGTGATGAAGTTTAAATGAGTAAAATAGCAAAAATATGAAATAACTATAAAGTAATGCTGAAAGGGTAGTGTGACATTGAGGAAAGTAAGGGCAGATTGCACTGCATTGCTGTTTTCTCCTTAAAGTTATATCCTGTCTTTGTTCACAGAGAAAGAAAATACTCCAAGATAGAGCAAAAAGATCACATATTTCTCCCATCCATTTTTCTAGGACATTCACTGATATGGCATTAAACATGGTAATTGATCACAACTTATCTCTCAAAAAAGGCACAAACAGTCAATCCAGCTGTAGGAAGATGTATGCCTATAACTGGAATCTAGCAATCCCTCTAGGTCACTTTCCAGCTTCTGATCTCAAAATATTCTCAAAATATCTCAGAGAAGGAATCCATTCCACAGAAATTATAAATTGAAATGCACAATGTATTAGTCTCAGCCCAAGAAAACTGATAAAGTTAGCTGTGTGAGCAGTTCCCTATACAGTAATTTATCTAACAATACGGAATAATCAAGGTCCAAGCCTGTGTTTCTGGTGAAGCTGAATGCACTATTCAGATTTGAGAATGTTTGCAATACTCTCTGAGAATTTTCAGCTGCAGGAAACAGAAAACAACTAAGATTGAAAAGACAGTTTTGTTTTGTTTTTAATCAGAGACTACTATGTGAAATTTTCATTGCTTTCTTTCCACCAAAAAAAAAAAAAAAGAAAAAAAGATAAATATCCTGATTCTCATCCTAAAATATTCTGGATGACAGTTAATGGAGTTTACAAGATATGAAAACTATTGATTTGGTTTATCTGGGGGAGGGTGTGAAGGGATGTTTTGTTTTGTTTTTTTAGAATTAGCTAACAGTACCACTGAGATCAAACACACCTGAGCTTGCAACTAATTATTGTATTCTCTTAAGGAAATTAAATTTTGAAAAAAAAAAAAAAAAAAAGTAAAACTTGATTTAGATAAATCATTCTTATATTCTCAAGCAATAAGTTAATTACAGTTATAAATCAGCATGTGCATTCTCTTTTCTTCAAAGGGATATGAAGATTTAGTTACAAAAGGTGATTTATTTTTGCGTTATGGTGACACAGTCTACAGGCTCATAAAATGTAAATGCTCACAGAGGAACACCTCTTCTCTGCAAAGTTATTTGAATATAACTCCTATTTGCACACTGGGATTTCAAAACCATCAGAAATCCATGCAATAAAGGTTATCTCTCCAAAGCACTTCAGTCTGTTTCAACACTTGGAAAGAGGCTACCTGAGTAAATGGTCCAATTTTATCTTGTACATGTGTTTCTGAATTTCAAATAGGATCAGATTTCTGTTCAGCTATCCACTTTCCACTGTAAAGAGACTCTTTGGGCTCCTTTCTGATAATTCAATACCCAGCATCTCCCAATTGAGATTCTCACATGCTACTACAATTACAGTTATGTTCTACATTAAGAATAAGAGGCAGAAATCATTGCTGTATGTTCCATCCGGTATTAAATATTCTCTAGTTAATAGCACTTATTAAAAAAAAAAAAAAATCTTTTTACCAAACTGGAGAGTGATGGCTAAGGGGAAAAGATGATGCTAATGCAGGTACTAGTGTTAGCTCACTTGAAACTACTCTTAGCTAAAACAGACATCACCAACAGCTAATCACTAGTTTTCTCCTTGCAGTACACATTGTAGGTGCTAGACATCTTTAGACATGTTTTGCTTGCAAGATGAAGGGCTACTAGTGTCAAACTGGCAGAAGGGAGAACTATTTCAAATCCATTACAACTGAAACCTTTTTTCTCAACACTTGAGAACTGTGGGCTCCCTCTGCAACTTTACTATTGCAACATAAGATCAATATCACCCTATTAACGGTGAGACATAAAAATCAAGGTGCATGTTTTATACTTAATAACTACATGAATTTCTTGGTCTATTCCCTTTTGATATGCCTCTCAAGAAGCTACATTCCCAATTATAAAAGGAATGCCACTGAACCAAACACTGTCACAGAGAGCTACCTTCTTTTATAGAAATATGAAAGAAAAATTAGGAACTGAGACATTCTTTGTTATTCTTTTGTTGGATCACTCTGACCTCCCTGAAAACAGATTTCTCAGCTAGGGGAAAAATTCAGAACTGTAGGGATAGTAACAGTCACTGAAAGCTACAATCATTTTTGACATCAAATTTAATTCCATTGAGGGGTAAAGGATAAGGACAACAGGGACCAGATCCAGTATGTAGATCCAAGCCCAAAGGTTTACTTCCATTCTCAAGCTGGAGTAAGCTAGAAATACAAATGCTGTTCTAGCACAAGCTTCTCTTTGCATTTTATTATCAGTTAATAGCTTGAGCCAAATTTTCCAGTTATCACAATACAACAGTTTTTGCAGAGCCCATGTTCCAGAGCATCCAAGGCCAGCAGCTCATCTCACCTCCCCTTGTTTCACTGTCCAATAAGAAATGCTCTCAGATAACATTTCTGGTCAACATTTTCTAAAGTTCAGTGACTTCACACATCCATTTTGAAATACTTATAAAACATGGCTGCTGAGTTTTACAATAAAATGAGTGAGAACATCCTTGATTTGCAAGCACCAGGGTGTCCCCTTCACCTCCTCCCAAATATAAAAAGAAGGGAGGAGAAGAGAGGAGAGGAGGGGAGAGAACCTGATGGCAGCTCCTAAATTTTAGCAGACAATCTATGAACTGGCATTCTAACCAGCTGCACGGGTTCTAAGAGTATTTGCTGTGTAATTTGCAGCCAGTCACTGCAGCAGTTTGAAGGAAGTCTGCTCTGTTTTTAATTTTTACTTTCTGTAGCTCACCAACACAGATACAGTAGAGCAAATAAGAGAGTCTAGTTCATGAATTGGGATGCAATAATGATAAGAAGCAAAAAAAATGAAAACAAGTCAAGATCACCTTGCTCCAAAAACTTCCATAATCAATTAGACATGGAGCCTTTTGCCTTCCTCCAGCTAGTCTACCTTGCATTGGTTCTGTCAATAACCAGGCAATTTAATTTTGCAGAATACAGTGAAATGCAACCTGGTTAACAGGCATTGTATTTATACATAAAATTAAAATTCTGCCTTTAAAAGCTAAAAATATCAACAGCACTTCTCTTGCTTTCCAAATACATTCTATCTAGCAGAAAAACCCATTTGTAAACACTGTTTTAGCATTGGAATAGTATGAGTAAAAGACAAATATTATAGATAGCTTGCTGCCTTACCAGGAGTGCATTTCAACAAAACATATAAGTACATACTCAGCTTTAAGTTTTTTCAGTTTTACTTATGCCAGGAGAATTAAATACCTGCTTATTGTTCCATGAGCCTTGGAGCAATGGGTTTTGAACCAGCTAATAATATCAAAAAGAACAACGGAAAGAACTAACCTGTGCATTTGTTGCTGTATATGTTCTCCTGAAGCTGTGTTTTACCTTTACGTTTTCTTGGAGGTCCTGGGAGTCCAGGTGGTCCAGGAGGCCCAGGGGGTCCAGGTTCACCTTTTGCACCTATGTAAAAAATGAAGTACAATGTTGCAGCCCCTGCATGCAAGCAGACAATCTGCAGAAAACCATATATGTCCACATGATGGACTTTTGGAGATCTCTGAAAGAGCCTCTGAATTCTTAAGAGGTTTTTGTGTGATCAATAAACTCCCTGAAATGCTCTTTCTTAGAATGTGAGCCATCCAGAACTTCACAAGTTCTAAGACATGAATGCAATTTAATCTGTCTGGATTACAAGTGCATTAGAGAGTTATAAACCACTATTGCCTTTTATATTGTGATTTTTAGGACTTCAACTTAAGAGGCTACAGTTTTAGCAACTTATAATGTAGCTGCCATGATGTTTCCTTCATGTATTCGAGTGGAAATCTGCTCTCATTTTCTAATACATAAATAAAACTACACTGCAAGAAAGAGCAAAAGATCAACTGTCTTGAAGTGTAGTAGAAAGGGTGGAATTCATGTACACCTCAACACAAAGACCAAATAGAAGAGTATTTGTGAAGAATTGCATTATAAATGAAACACACTCCCCTAGGAAGTCCTTTTAATTTTTGGAGCTCCACACACCCTTGAGACTATTACTGACCAATACTAATATCTAAACTGTAGCAATACCCAAAAACTTCACTGTGGATAATGTGGTTATGTTAGTTGGTCCTACTCTTGCAGAAGCAGAGTGTATCTTTTTCTGTCATGTACGCTACTGCAAGAGACCTCTTCTTCTTCTTACCTTCTAACACTACATCATTGTTTGCATTCCCCTTTTCACCCTTTGCTCCTCTTGCGCCTTTTCCACCTGGCATACCATCTTTGCCAGGTAAACCCATTTCTCCAGGTTCTCCTTTCTGTCCTTGATCACCTTTTTGTCCTGGCATGCCTAGAAATAAAAAGCATTTCAGTACCAAGAACATTGTTGCATTAATCACACAGTTCCTAAAATCAGTGCATTTTGTTGAAATACAAAACATATTTACCCTTGTTGGTGGTTTTCTTTTGTGTTTGTTTGTTTTTTTCACTTGTATTTTTCTGTATTGTTGTAATTTGCTTTGATTTCAAAGGAACTTTATAACCAAATAAGCAGGGGAATGGTGTATAATTCATTAGGTGTGAAGAATGTTTTCTTTACCTAGTAATCTCTGAGTTTAGAACATGAAACATGGAGACCTGGGCCTTGCCAATGCTGGCTAGAGTATTTCTGGACTAGGAACACTAAGGAAAAAATATGAAGTCAGTTGTTTTACATTTGTAGGGCATTAAAGAAGAAGTGCACTTTCATAGCACCTCTTTTCTTAAAGCAATGTCTTTATGTACTAACTTCATGTACTAACATTACAACACATTGTACTTTCAACATTTTCTATGTCCCAGCAGAGCATAGACTCAGCCACCCAGCAACCTTTTCACGTGGCTACTATTCCCTGCCCCTACACTTGTTACAAGCATGATCAGTCCAAATATTTTTTGTGCTTTATCAAAGCAAAAGTAGCTTTGATTTAGCAAAGTAGCATTTTTAACAAGACATTCGTTTGTCCTGTGTAATCTCAGCTAGAATATTTTGCAAAAAGGAAAACAATGCTGTGTTTATAAAACTGACATATCAAAACTTTTCACCCTCTATCTTTGTGTCAGCTAGTATTTTCATGCTTTAGGAGAGAAGCATTAACCATCATAAGACTGGAAATATGTGTTCTTGCAGGCATAGGTTTCAAATACATTACATTTGTAAGCACTTGAGAGGAAATTGCTTGTTCATCTACTTAAAGTTTCACTGTTTAAATTGACTCTGTGAAACCAGAAACAATTACTCTTTTGGGGTGAAATCTGAAATGCATCTTTGGCACAATTGCCAAATTGCCATGCAATAGGGTGAAAAAAACAGACTAATAGGTGGGCCGCTATAAATATAAATGCTAGCATCAGCCAACCTACTTATTAACATACACTTCTCTATCTTCCCCTCACCCCAGCATTATCCCGATGCCCTTCTGTCTCCTTACTTTCCTACCATGTGCAAACCACTGTTTTGTCACTCTGCCTTGAAGAACCAATTATCCATCAGTGTTTTCAATTAACTATGACGCATCAGATATGTCTGTAAAGCAATTACTGCTTTACACCTTTACAGTAATTTACAGCCTCAGAGCACAGTAACTGTCACCCACTGCACAGTGATTTGTAGAATCAAGGATCTGAGAGACAACAGCACTTCTCTGTGTTATTAGCAGATATATGTCAGGGTGAAATCAGTAAATTAGGACAAACAGTTTCCTTGACCAGCATAGAAAATTGCTTGTGGACTGCATGCAGCCTATGGGCTATTTAGCAGAGTTACTCTATTTGTGTAGATTATATTAAAATAGTACCTAGAGACTCTGCTGCATTACAAAGTCTATCTGCAACCCAAAAAAAAAAAAAAAAAAAAAAAAAAACAAAAGCTGCTCCAAGAGTTTCCATATTAAACAGACAGTTTAGAAAAAAAGAAAAATATGGAAATACAGTTTCCCCGCCATGATTATTATGTATCTGAAAGCAAAACTATGGTAACATGAAACTCCCACTCCCAAACTCTTGCTCTGTTGGTTGTTTTTTTTTAAACCACCTGAAGTCAAAGCATCCTTATGTTGGAAGGTTGAGGGAATGGAAATATTCTTGTAAAGACAGTATTTAACAGCAAACTCAGAATACTGAGATGCAATTAATCTCATTCAATAGCTTTAATTTGCATTATTCAATAGCATATATATACTATGGAATAAATCTGAAGTAATCTACAAAAACTTAGTGTAAGACAAAGAATTTTACAGAGTTCTGCAATGTACAAATTCTTTGTAAACATTAAAACCCTTCTCCTTGTAACAAAGGTCTAAAAGTAATTGCATTTGAATATAACAGCAAGAAAGTTTTTTTTAACAGCAAAGAAAAAAAAAAATACCTATTTTTCCTCTTTTTCCATTTACTCCGGGTTCTCCCTTTTGACCTGGTATACCTGGGACTCCATCTGATCCATTGTAGCCAGGGAGCCCATCAAGTCCAGCAGGCCCTGAACAAGCCAAACAGCATAATTGAATTTTCACTGTTAAATGCAATTTAGCCTTAAAATCACTAAATCTATATATATTATATTTATGTGTATATATTCTTTAGAAATACAAGATCCTTTAATTGGCCATTATGCTCTCCATGCCAATACAGTATCCTCCTAAAAAACACCCACAAACACAAAAAGTGAGCATTTGCCCTGGCCTTAGCATAAGAAAACTGACTGAACTGAATGCTGCACATATTTCGCACGAAGACCAGCACAGATCAGGCCACTTGAATGATCAACACAGTGGAACCCATTGTTACAGTCACTGTCAACATCAGAAATACATCTTCCACAGGCTTTGACATTGCTTATGATACAGGCTAGACTAATCTAACACAAGAAGAGCATTTACCTACTCATCCAGAATACTGTAGTACCAAACTTTGACTTGATACAGAAGGTATCATTCCCTTTGTCACTATTGAATCCCCACAAACAAAAAGTACCCAGTACTTTTCTGATAGAATTACTCTAAGCAGACCCACAGCAAAAGAAACCTGGAAAGCAAGCAAGTAACCATTCATATAGGCTAGCAACCATTATGATAATAGAAAGAAGGAAAAGTTATTATGGAATTGGAGGGGGGGGGGCGGGGTCAGAAACCAGTAACCAACAATTTTTAAGAGATATTTATAGTGTTATATTAAAATATGTTTGCCCTTTTATATATGTTCTTCACCTAAATGCTAGTTAACGTTTGTTTTTTACCACATACATTTCAATAGATGTGAAACTATTCTCTTCCCTCTGATACAAAAGCCTCCCTCCCACCACTTAAAGGGGCATAGGTTGACACAATCATAAAAGTTATAAAGGCAGTCATGCAACTTTCCCTTATTCTAATAGGCAAAGAAAGACAGCTGTTCTATAAAGATACATTTCTATATTTCAACATTTATACCAGCTTCTGTTTCAGTTACCTAAATACATTACGGCAATTATCAAAGTACCTTACCTGGTGGACCTGGGGGGCCTACATCACGGACATGCAAAAGAACACAAGAAAGAGAAAATGGTGAGTTTCTCCCAGCAAGGAAACAAAAAACAATTACAAATAGAACTGATTGGCATTAGATCAGGACAATAAAAAGGGGGAAAAGTCCGTCAGATTTCAAAATGAGCACCTATGGTTTTAGCTGTTTTGTATTAAAAACAGCCATTTGAACATGAGCACAAACTCACCTAGACTTACTGAAAGAGTATCCTTAAAAGCAGTTACATATACATACATGGTCGGCCTTTTGCAAATTTCAGTTGATAAAGACTTGACAAACAGCCACCTCTACAATATAACCTCACTCCGTTTAGGTGCCTTTCCAATGCCACAGACCCAAGCCATCCAACAATTATTACTTTTCTTTTATATAAGTTTTTTCCAAAATCTTCTTACACTAGAAAAATAGCTTAATAACACTGGTGAATGGCATGATCCTGTTACACACCATGCTTCCTTGTATTTCTCAGATTTTCCATTACTGTTCAGTATTCAGACTATTTCGATAGGCAAAATGGTCTTGTCATTCCTGTGAACTACATCTAAACCACAAACACTATTTTTTGCATGTGATTGGTCTCCAAACTGGACCAAGCTTCCCACAGAACCTGGTTAGTGAATTGGTTGGTGCACTAGAAATTGGACTTGCTTCAGTTATTCTGCAACATGTAATACAACAAAATCTGTCTTATTCGCTTATACTCTCTGACTTAATTCCAGCTTAAGGCCTTCTATGAGAAGAAAAGCATAGCAGGCAGGAGTAAAGCATTACTTGAAAGTGTTTCTGTAACAAGCTACATCTTATGTCCAATACATATTAAAAAAAAAATAAATAAAATAATAATAATAATAATAAAAAAAGCAGGTTAGGAGAATACAAAGGAAAGTGGGGTTGTTGTAATTAAAGAACTAAATTAGTGCTGTCAACACTTTATTCAGTTAAGTAGTGTCTTGTTTCAACAAAAAATCTCTAAAACAGAAAATAACAG
Organism: Aythya fuligula; assembly: GCF_009819795.1. Taxonomy (NCBI): domain Eukaryota; kingdom Metazoa; phylum Chordata; class Aves; order Anseriformes; family Anatidae; genus Aythya; species Aythya fuligula. The sequence continues at coordinate 135,241 of NC_045569.1, read as the reverse complement.
AAGTTGCTGGATTTCCCTAAAAACGACAGTGTTCAGCATTAATTAGAAAGCATTACAAGTAAAGGGAAAATCATTTTATAATACCATTACAGTGATTATTCCTTTTAGTCAGTACTGGCAGTAACATCACTTAACAACTCACTCCCAATTTTCCAGTAAATGAACATTTTTTCCACACTACAATGGTACATTAGTACCTACAATTACTTTGTCATCTGAAACTAAGGATCTTGAGTATACTTGTATAAGCATAAGATAACTAAGAAAGGTGCTTGAGAAGTAATAAGTATCACAGAGGGTACATCTGTGTACATTATGGTAAATCTCTTGTATGCTGAAATCATATAAGCCACTTAAAAATATAAAAAAGACAGCAAGTGAAGTGTTTTATAAACTCCTAAAAAGTGGCTTATTTCTAATCTTCTCATTTCCAAAGTGAACACAATTCAGTCTGCTACAGTCTTCAAACTGCACCATACCCCTTCAGTTGGCTACTGCCTGATGTTCTCTTCATCAAGACACAGAAATTGCTCACATCATTTTGTGTCCCAGCTGTTCTAACTCCAGACTGCCAACAAGTGAAACCCAGCACACTGTCAACATGTTCCTAAGGCAGGGTAGAGGCAGGGTAGGTTAGCATATTGCCCTTCCAAGTCCCACTACTCCACAGAAGTTACAACAAGGAGAGTAAACACATTTATCCCACGGTAGCCTGGAAGTGTGGGGATACATACAAAAAATACCAAGGCTAAACATCAACTAGTATTTTAAATACACCCAAATCTATAAGATACGATTACAAAAATTACATAGGAAAGAAATAGCTCCAAGTAATATAAACTGAATTCCTTGACCTCCAGCATTTACTATAAGTAGGTATAGGTAAGCCCCAAAATAGCTCCTGTTACTTTTTTTTTTTTTTTTTTTTAAATAAATAACCCAACGGATTTATAAACTCTGATAAATACCTTAATTCTTGGACATTTTAAACTCTATCTACCTCAAGTTCTTTGAAAACATGGTAAATCTGTATTCTTGAAGGTATAAGTGTAATGTTTATAGTAACAAACATACCTGTTAAGCACACCCCTTTTGTGCTGTTACATAAATCCACCATCACCCGGACCTAATATTGCAAAGAAAGTAAAGTTTGAAACAATGCATGCTATAACGATTCAAATAAATTTATCTGGTCTAACTTTGACTACAGAAATCATTTTTCTTCTGTCATAAGTCTTTCTGTCAGTTTTGTTTTCATGTTGAAGTTTCAAACGTTTTGTCCCCTGAGCAGCCTGATCTAACGTCAACATCAGCCCTGATCTGAATGGGGTCTTGGACCAAATGACTTCCCGAGTCTCAGACATTCTAAGAAGTTTTAGATAAATTTTATGTAGCTGAGAGGAGCTAACTGGTTTTGAATATCAGAATTTCATTTTTCTCTATTCCTTCATCTCTCAAAAAAACTTGGCTTCTACACTGTAATTTGTAAAATGCACCTTGCCTGAGTGTTCTCTAATTCAAACTGCATTTTAATCTAAATGGTTTTGATGAGACTGCTGAAAGGATTACAACTTGCTTTGGAGCCCTCCAATTATCTCTGCATTGTATTTGCCAACCAGTGTGATCCCGCTGACAGTTAGAAAAAATAAAAATATGGCATTCAAGGAGTGTGTTATAGCAAGCAGCCTACATCAGAACAAAAAGATTAGCAATACAGCCTTCCAATCATCCAGCCTGACCTTTGCCAAGTAGAAAAGCTACAGATAAAAGTACTTTGTTTAAATTCTAAAGGCTTCACTTTCTTCAGAGGGAGAAAGGGGAGCAGGGGAAAGACAAAATAAAACATGAAGTAACTTCTCAGAAAATTAGACAGAGAGATGTAAGCCATCACCTTTTGCACAGTTTTAAATCTCACTTTCAGTCTTGGTGCTTACAAGATTATTGGACTGTTACTCTCTCATTAGTCTTTCTACTAGTGTATATGTCCTAATTTCCTATTTTAATCCCCCCCCCCCCCAAAAAAAAATACATATATTTATAAATACATAAAAATAAACAAACAAAATGCCAGAACCTAAAATATACTCATGCTATTAATGCTAAAATAAGATTTTTGATGCCTAAAGTTATTTCAAAGATTCTTGAACAGTGGCCATCCACAAAACAGAATAGATTCCCCCCAACCAGCTGTTGTGCAGAGCAATAGGATATCAGTACCCATAACACCCAACCACAAAAATCTGTGCCTCTGCTGCAAGACAGACTCTGCTCAGAAAAGACCTCCACTCAAGGCCTATATTCAACAGAGACCTGGAATATCATAGCTGTGAAAACCTATGCCATACCATCTCATTAGTTCTAATATTAATGCAGATGTTATCACTGCAATGACTTACTGACAAAAACATCCATGGGATGTTACTGAAAAGGTATTTCCTGTGAGAAGTTTTTGGAACCAAAATCAATAGCCACATCAGTAGGAGCCTTTTCTCCTTTCTTTGTGGGCTTAAACCTGCAATCTTTATTGGGACAGACTTCCCATTCAGGTTCCTTCAACAGCAATATTTTTCTTGCATTTCTTCAGACTCAGAACTCAAAAGCTTCTAAATTAATCAAAACTTTTCAGCTACTTAACTGCTCCTACATAGCAAGGATAATTTTGCACTGAAGTGCAAAAAGCTATGCAGTTTTGCCAGATAAAGGGAATGCTCTTGCAGCTACAGTTCTTCTCTTTCGACCCTTCATTTAACACCTTGAATTTAAAGCTCGCTAAAAGGGCACGACCTATTTCAGAAAAGCACGATGTCAAAATACCGCCTGGTAGCGTCCTGGTGAGACGCAGGACAGAGACACGGGCGACTCCACCAGCGGAGCAGAGGTTTGAAAACCTGCCACCTCCAAACCTGGCGGGCTGACCTTTTATTCCACCCCTTTTTGCTGTAGCTCCACTGAACCTCCTAGCGTTTCAAAGTCTGAGAGCGCTCCTCTGCCCTACCGGCACCAGGGAGTAGGTGAGCATCATCAGCAGCTCGTCCGTCTCGGCGCGCACGTGCCCGCGGGCGCGCTCGCCGCGGCGGCTCCGCTTGCTGCGGGGGGCGCCGGGAGGCGCCCGGGAAGGCCCGGCGGTGCCGCCCAGCAGGTCCCGGCCGGAGCCGGGGGCCGGGGGTTGCCGCGCCGCCTCCAGCCCCAGCTCCAGCTCCCGCAGCGCCGCGCCCAGCTCCCTCCACTGCGCCAGCAAGAAAAGCGTCCCGGCGGCGCTGAGCGCCGACAGCAGCCCCACGGCGGCCAGCAGCGCCCGCAGCGCCCGGCCGCCCGCAGCCTCCATCGCCGCCGGGCAGCGGCTGCCGGCGGGGAGGGCTTTATGGCCCCGCCGCGGTGGGCGTTATGGAGGGGCCGGCACGGGGCAGCGCGGCCGATCCGCGCCCCCCTCCCCGCTCCATCCCCGGGGGGCACCGGTCCCGGCCTTGAGGACTACCCCTGCGGTCCCCGGGAGCGGCCCTTGGGCGATATCCTCATTGGTTTCCTTCCCCGAGGCCGAGATGTCAGCCGTCAGGGATCGCAGAGCAGGAAAATCCCTCCCGGTGTGCTGCCAGGCTGCAGCCCCAGCAGGCTCTTTGCATTCGTAAGAACAGTGTACAGAATTCACCAAGAGCACTACCTGCAGCTTTAGATGTCCAAGTGTGGCTGGAATTTTTCAGATTATTCCTTGTGTGACACGGAGTATCATGTTATCTCTCTCGTACAACCAATTTCACCCCTCATTAATTGACAGGAAAGATAAGAAAAGAATTATAAAGAGTTGAACTGCTGTGAGGAACAGCAGAATTTGCCCGAATACAAAGAGTTCATAAAGACCATGAAAATTACACAAGTCAGAAGAACATTTGTAGAAAAGTTGTTTAAAATGCTGAAATCTTATGTTCAAAGACAAAGTCCTTGTGCTTTCTTGTGTTGTTGCTATGTCAAATCAATCTTGAGAAATTCAGACACTTTAAACGCCAAGTTCCCTACAGGGAAGGGTTCTTGATTCTCAACAACAGTTCTCTGCATACTTCTGTAAGTGGTCGGGTACCATAGTTTGACACTATTCTAACTATGCCCTTGACATGCAATTCAAGTTAATCTCATAGTGCACTAAAGAATAAACTATTAGGTCAAATCGAAATTGAATTTAATGTATGCAGTTCTGTTCCATCCAGTTAAACACAGAAGCAATACTGAGAGGAAAACACCTCTAATATATTAAAGTCCTCATCTCTCTGAAATAAAAGAAATACTACAGAAAGCATTGGTATCCTCAAGCATCACATTGGAGACAGTTTTCGTCTGAAACTATACTGATGGATTTAGGTAGAGAAGGGTAAATGTAGAGGGGACAAAAACATCATTCCACCTCATTCCACAATGACAGATGAGACATAAAAAAAAATTACCATATAGCCAAAGGAGCAAGGCCCACCAGCACGCTAATCTCTCAATTTTTTGAGCAGTTCTCCTGGGCTATCACTGCACAATCATAGAAGTCTACTGTGCCATAGTACAGGATAATAGGGGTCTCTCTGGTAGTTCATACATATTGGAAAAATAAATAAATAAATATAATGCCTTTTTATCCCTGTAGGTCAGGCAGATTTGGAAATTTGGGCTTACTGTATTGTGTAAATATTTCCTACCTTGTGATTTAGGAACAGGTTAGACCACCTCACGTCCATTGTGCTCAACTTCTTCCACATCACAAGTTTTACAGCTTTCTCTGTTTGACAAATCAGAACAAGGAATTTGGTCCCCTTAATGAACAGGTATTTTCAGAAACCAGTACACTATTTAAAACTTAATTAATCCATTAAAAAAAAAATACTATGATGGAACTGCAGCTTCACTATCTGATTCTATTTATATTCCTACTACTAACATTGGAATTGAATGGAGCTTTCAGCAAAAAAAGAATCTTACTGAAGTTTAAATTACTGCTTGAGCTCTGCCTTAGTTTTGCAGATAGTCCGTTGTAGAAAAGACAATTAGCATCATACAGATGTGCATACATGTAGCTTTATGCAGGATGAAGAGTCTTAGAATGTGCTCCATCAGTAAAACAGTGACATTCTAAGGAATAAAAGCACAAACAAACATTCATAACCCCCCTGCAAATCACTTCAGAGGCCTTGGCCCTTGGCAGACTATTCTAAAGCTATCAGAGAATTAAACATACATAAAGTGTTTCTGATGCCAATGGATTTCGTTCACTCTGCAGTTGATATCCTAGCTTATTATAGAAGTACTTTCTTAAGTTTTTCTTATACTATTAAATTTGGGAAGGAAAAAAAAAAAGAGAGAGAAAGAGAGAAATATGACTTTGCACAGAAATTCTCAGAAGACGCTATATCTTAAGCAAGCTTAGTTTATAATTTCATACCTATAATAAAACCAGTAATAATCTATCATAAGAGCAAACTAAAGCATTTTTCTGTCTTAGAAAATAAATAGAACAGCACTCCAGAGACCACAGAGCATAACAGTTATCCTTCCTCTTTATTGTCCATTCCAAAGTATAATGATCAAGCAAAAAGAATATAATGAGCTACCATTTGGAGAATAACAGGGGTAATACAGCACTCTGTTTCTCCATCTGTCTAATCTTGTAGGATTTTCTCTGTATTATGAACAAAAAGAAGCTGAACATTGTTGATTAAAAATAGTGGGCCATTGAATCAGTGTGAACACCCTATCCAAGGCCGTGGTATGAAAGCTGCTTAGCTGGCAGAGCTGCAGGACTCTTCCCCATGCTGTTAGCTGCTCAGAGCTGCTATCCATAGCACGGGCTGTTCAGTAGTCTGTGCTGCTATAGTGCTTATCTTGCTAGGACACAGGGAATATCACCTCTGTCGAGAAAATGCCCTATTTTTGAAAGTCTGGAATCAGCTGAAAGCACAGCTTTGCGGTTAAAGAGGGTTCCCAAGCATAGGCTGCTTGGAAAGTCCTATTAGCAGACCAAGCCATCTTAACTGGGCTGTGGCCATGCCTTTCCTAGCTTTCTACTGTATCTGTACCCATACCATATAATCAGCACTTCATCTAAAGGTCTCCAAATCTGCTTATGCTCTACTACCCCCAGTTCAGGGCTCATTCTGTGTCTTAATCTAGATCTCCCATCCCAGGATAACACACCTGAAGTTTTGGTCCATCCGTACAGCACTCATCACCAACTGCAATGCATCCTCATGTTTGATGACTCTGTTCCTTCTTCATGATGAAAATCAAAGATCCCTATGGTAGACTGATGAACAGTGAAGCAGACTGAAGTTTGGGGAATCCTGCTGATAAGTTCTAGAGACATTACTGCAATTTGCTTATCAAAAGGACAGAAAAAGTGTGCTCAGAAGCGATCTAGACTAACATAAGAAAACTATTGTTCCGTAAACATATACACAAACTGCAGATAAAACATCACATTTATTCTGTTCACAATTCCAGCTTAGTCACAGAGTTGAAATAAATTGCTAGGAGATAAAACAAAGCCTTACCAAAACAGGTATTTTTTTATCCAAATTACAGACCATGTGTGTAATAAAGAATATCACTTGATTATTCCAAGGCAGAGAATGTATTCGGATGGTGTCACACTTAAGTAATGCTACCACTGATTTTTAACTTTGCAAAAAATTCTCATAACTGAAATCCCAACTATTTAGGCAGCTCTCACAGTGATGAAGCACACTGGAGATTGGCATGTCTTTGCATGCCAAAGACGTCTTTGCAGATTGGCACTTGGATAACTAATGCTGAAAGATTGACTAGGTTGCTGAGGATGATGCTCTTAAAAGACAGATAACCAAACATCCTCCAATGATGCTATTGCAATGAAGATACTAAAAAAGACTGAAATATTTATAAGCACTATTAGAAAGAAAGTAGCCTCTTTCCCTGAACTAGTTAAAGTGAGGGGAGAAAAAAAAAAAAAAAAAAAAAAAAAGAAAAGAAAGAAAGAAAGTTTTTTTAAAAGCTTTCATAGCCTCCTATGATAACTGTCATATATCTGACATATATTGAATCCTCTTCTTATCAAGAAATATGGTATATGCTAAATGTTTTAGGATTCCAAACCTACTTTACAAACTTACAAAATAGGAGGGGAAGAGGATTTTTGAACTCAAACCCATGGAGAGTTATGCTTTTCAGTGAGTTCTTTGTGCTGTGCTTTCCTTTGAGACGTTTGATATTGACAACCACTGCAACTGTATGCTCAGCATGGATATAGTCAGGAAGGCTAGCAACACTGTAAGCCATGAATGCCCTTTCTCTTTGTCTCTTATCACTGCTCAAATCACATGACACATTAGCAGCCAAACAGCTGTAGAGTTCCTCCATCCAAATCACAACTGCAATTCAACACTGGCACTGAAACCAATGTTATTTCACTATAGCCAAAGCCTAGCATTAGAATGTTACAAGGCTTCTGACCACATGCAAAAAGAAAGGCTTGATTTTGAAATTCGTATTAGGTTCTATTCTATTCATGTTTGGAAAAAAATTGAATATGTAGGTTTGAAATGTTTGTGCAATAACTGTAGGGTCAACTACAATGGCAGACTTGAGTAATTTAGACTTTGCACTAAGCTTCATGATTAACCTTACCCCACAGAATTACTCCAGACTTGCATCAGTGACAGACACTAGAACGCAGCCCACTGCAGTTCTGTACGTACATTCTACATGCATGTAGCATATTGGATACACAAGCTTCCTTTCATGGAGAAACAAACAAACAAACAAACAAAATATATACAGTAAATAGTAGAATTGTGTTCATTTTGTATCAAAATAAGTCCCCTCTTTTTTTTTTTTTTTGGTTAATGTTTTATGCAGTTTTATTAGTAGTAGAAAGAAATGTGTGTAATTTTTTTTTTTCACTGCTAGACTTTGGCGGGATTCATCATGACTTCATGCATTCAGTTCCAGCAAATGGATGAACCCTCAACAAATGTATGTTATTACCAAAATGGCAACCAGTTAAAAAATATCACAGATTGAACACTACTGGAATAAGTACTGTTGTGGAGGGATTCTTTAACAGGGAGTGTAGTGACACAACAAGCGATAACAGCTAAAAGAAGGCAGGTTTAGATTAGAAATTAGGAAGAAATTCCTTACTATGAGGGTGGTGAGGCACTGGACCAGGCTGCTGAGAGAAGCTGTGGATACCCCATCCTTGGCAGTGTTCAGGGACAGGCTGGATGGGACCTGGGCAACCTGGTCTAAAGGTATCCCTGCCCATGGCAGGGGGTTGGAACTAGATGATCTTTAAGGTCCCTTCCAACGCAAGCCATTCAATGATTCTATGTGAAATTAATCACACGAAGGACAAATGGTATTTAGTTGGATTAGGGTAACATTATTTTAAGCAGTATTTTACATTTTTTTTAAATATACAAATTCTGCAAGGAAATATTTGGGATTGATAGTTAATTCTCAACAAATTACCATCTATAAAAGCTGGATCTATACCCCAACCCATTCCAGCTTCCACTGAATATTTTAGTGGCAAACCAATATAAAACTCGTTAAAGCATCAGCAACAGATACCTTAGGAATTTCCCGTGATTTTAGGGAACTTATTACAGAGTGGTAAAAATAAATAAATTTATGCAAAGGATATACCAGCCACTACTTCGGAATATTCAGTCAATTATAAAAGTAAATTTAGAACCAACAAAATCAATTTATTACTAGGTCAGCCAAGCTGGTGTTTAAAGCACAAAATAAAATCCACAAATATCTGCAAGTAGTGCAACACAAAGAGTACTATTCAATGGCACCAGCAGAATGTTTCATTGTCTTACAATAACCTTGGCAGAAGATGCCTTAGAGATGCATCATTAGAGCACTGTCAGCTAAAGAGGACTTTCCCAGAAAAGTGCTCAAAATTCCTCTGACACACATTTAGAAAAATCAAAGCTGAATAGACAAAGATGACTTAAGGAGCAAGTCAAACAGAGCAATTCAAACACCATGGCTACAATTGCTTATTCACAATTTTAACTACAGGAATAAAAAGCAACTGATCACAAAACGCATGACAAATGGTAAGTGACTCAACAGATCTATCACATTCTTGTAATACCACCAGGATCTGAAAACAATAAATACAGCTGAAAATATCCACAAGATAGCTACCATTGAAAAATAGTCCTGTCTTTTTGCAAAGGATCCTGCAGTTCAGCAAGCTATCAAAGGAAGAAGAGGAACTCCCCAGCCACTCCAAAACCCTGCCAAGAATTATGTACTGAATATTTATTACCAAACAAATTTTATCAGATTGTGTCTAGGTTGAGAGTGACGCACAAAACACCACCAAAGAACATCTTCTGGTAAAGGTATTCCAACAACACGACTCCCAGAACTTTAACCCAATTCTGATTTGTATGCTATAGACACTCACTCCATCCACTTCCCACAGATCTGTTGGGGGATCCAAAGTGAATGTCATTGTGGCCCAAAGGTACCAGAATGGAAGAAGAAAAATAGCTGGATATGAAATAGAGCAGCCTTAAGGTTTCCTCGCTACTTCAGACGTTTCTCTTTCTGTCCACACAAGATTGGGTATACATTGCATCCATTCCTCTTACTGCTAAACATTGAGCACAGTGCAATCTTACAAAAAGCCATTTATAGCTAGCTGTATCTCTTGGTAATTTTCAGTCAGAAAGGACTGAAAACCAACAGAATTCCGGATTGTTTCTTCTCAGTATTTCATCATTAATTTTATTTACCATTGTGATTCACTGGAAATTAAAACCGCATTTTCCTATTTGAACACTTCTACTTATTCATTTGTTATAGCTTTATACACACTTTAAACATGTATCTTAAGACTATTTATAAAGCCAAGAGAGCACTCAATAGTCTGTTTAACAAATCACAGAAGAAATCTCAAATCAAGTATTTACTGCATGTATCTACTACTTTCAGAAATACGATCGCAGTAATAGTCACAAAGACAGCTGCAAGAGAAATGCACCAACTGCACTGGAAGATTTTATAAGTGGAGGAGATGGCAATGTGATTTCAGAACATTTGCAAGTAAAGAACTGCTAGGTGTATCAGTAGATTATTATATGCACTATATATTAGCTTAAGTTCAAACCACAGAACATATCCTTTGAAGTCTTTATAGTAAAATACACTGCACTTTTAAAGATTAAGAGGGATAACTGAAAGGTTATATTAAACATGGCTGTAAAATCATACATTAGAATGACACTAAAAAACAACTGTCTTAATATAATGTGCTGTTTTCATCTTCAAAATCTACCAGTATCCTAGAATATGATTTTCTTTAGTCAGAAGTGTAGTTTCTATTAGTAACCAAATAATTACCAACTACATTTCTACCTATAAACAGGACAAAATCATGTACACTGGACCAACTAAATAGGAATTTTAAACTAACTTATCTGTGGCACCTGAGTGCCTCTTACAGAGGGATGTAGAAACTAAGTCACAACACAGACTTCTACACAAGATGAATTACATTCTAGAAATGATTGCCTTTCCTCTACTGCTAATGGAGCAGATATAGATAGTCCAGACATACCTGCCTGAGGTTAAGGACAACACACCATGCACACAGTAATATTGCCACTCAGGGAGGGGGGGATATTACAGTAGTCCTTATTCAGACGGACTTCATAAAAGATCATCGCTATTTCAAAGATTTCATAATCTCATCTCTAGTCAGCACACAACAGGAATAGGAAGCAAATGAACATAGAGATGGAGTGCTTTTTTATTAGGGCTTTATTACTAGATTTTAAGGATTTTTAAAATAAATTATCTAGTCCTACAATTTTCAGTAAAGCTACTCATGTAACTTAGTTACAGAATGTACGCTCATAAAACTATTTTGAATATTTTGCCTTATTTTGGGAGAAAGCGCAGAAGGCACTGAGGTTTTACTGGCAACAGGGCACTCCCACCCCCTACTTTCAGAGCTGTATACCTCTTCATTTTCAGAATAAAAAATTTGCAAGCCTGTGCAGGTCTCAAAATGGCACATGGCTATGACACAACATTCAAATTGTTCTGGGAATACAGGATGGAGGGGGCACTCTGGCAGAATACTTAGTTCCTTTACAGGCATTATAGCTACTGCCCACATCAACAGCAAGCAATTTGGCACATTCCACATCTGGGAAGAACCCTCTCAGATTGCAGTCTGAATTTTTATTCCTGGTCTCCATAGAAAAGGATCTGAAGGTACAACAAAGGGCCAAGAAATGCCACAAATCATGACCTGAGAAATAGTACTTTCCTAAACAAGTAGATTAAGTCAGAAAGAAGAAATATTTAAAAATAGATAAAAAAGAGTAATTTTATCAGACTTCTGAGTGTGCATGACAGACTGGATGCTATAGGACTGCAGTCTCTAAGGTGCTGACTATACCTTCTGCAGGTGCAGAGGTCTTGCAATAATCAGATCTAATATTCTTCATAGATGTTAGATGTTCTACTGGCAGGTACATTTTATATTGCAGGCGGTATATTTGGGCAGCTGAGCTCTAACTTTTCTACTATACAGCTTTTTACTTTTTTTTTTTTTTTTTCCCCAGCCTTAGTCTAACAACTTTTGTTGTCATCTATATTATGTTAATATCAGAGTTTCCAAAAAAGATGAACCATAGAGTTAAGTATAATTGCCGGTTGTAGTTCAGCATCTCAACAACCAATATGTAAAATGAATGTGTTTACTGTTTAACAACAGCTATAAACTACGGATTTAATCTCAGATAAATAAGTGCAGCTGGCACAGCAATACAGTTTATGTTGATTTCTACCTATGTATTTTCTAATATGTTAGCCAATTAGTAGGACATTCAGGAAACCCTTTAGAGTAGAGCTCACTGCAAGGTAAGTTTAGAAACATATTGGTAACTTGCCTTTTCTTCTTAGACAGTTTTTTGTCACATGAAATTTCATGTTCAGTCCACTTTCATTCTTCCTTCTAAATCAAGATCTGGATCTTTGTGTCCACAATGACAGGTAGACCTAAAAAAAAAAAAAAAGTATTTTGCTCTCAAAAACACTTTGTGAATTCCCAAGGCTCTTTTTTATTGCTTGTCTTTTATTGATTTTTTTTTTCCTTGAAGGTGCATAAAAAGAAACTGCATCACAAACAAGAAGTGCCCAGGACATTCATCCCTTCTATTTGTTTCCTTTTTTTTCCCATCTTTATTACTCTGTGGTTATTTTTGCATTGTCCCTTTGAAAATTTTGTATTGTTCCTGCATTAACTAGTCTAGTCACATATTTCACAAAATCACAGAATCACAGAATTTCTAGGTTGGAAGAGACCTCAAGATCATCGAGTTCAACCTCTGACCTATTTCAAAAAAATTATATTTTATACAAGCTTCTCCTCATGTATTCTCACCCCCACCCCACCCTAAAAAAATAATAAAAAATAAAGAGAACTCTACAGGATGTGGTATTGACTTTTTGTCATACCAAAGCAGCATTACTAAGAATGCAGAAATAAACAGTACTGACTGACCCATGGCCTTGTATTTGTATCCTGCACTTTATAAAGAAAGCAACTTGAACTGCCTATTCAGACTAAGTTTTTTTTAGAACCCTGCATTTATGTGTCAGCTATACCTTAAGGAGAGTTTAAGAATTCCTCCGTGACAATTAAAAGGAGTGCTAGGAAACCAGACCAAGTATATATAACTAAGGATTTAGCAGAACAAGGAGACATCTTTCTTAATGCATTGCCATTCATTTGCACTCTTTGTTATGTTTCAACTTCAAATAATGTCAGGGGACATTTTGATTCAAAATTGACTCAACTGCCCATAGGGCAAAAAAACTTCACATCCTTGTCTCCACATATCATAACCACATGAATATTACAAAAATAAGCAAAATGGGAGTTTAACTTGTAACAGTATTGATTTTTATTTCCATGAAAGTTTTGGATTATATTCCTCTTGTTACACACTGGCTAAAATCAAATAAAAAAAGAAGAAGAAAATCACTGCACTTCCTTAAATGAGTTGTAGCATTTCCTCCATAACAGAAATAAGCACGGAATTTAATGTATTTCAGATTCAGATTTTGTGACTAACGTTAGCATATGTTTAATGGCAATGCAATTCAATGTGATTATACAGTTTCTTTCAGGTGGGAAAGCCAGGTATCAGTACTTAAATTATTTGGAAAAAGGAGGTTTAGCAGTGAGAAAGAACTGTAGCATTCCCTCAGGCAAAATAGCTGTTGAGGTAGTTTTTTTGTTAGGTTGGATTTTTTTTTGATTGGTTTATTTATGTATTTTGACAGTTCTAAAGTATTTCACCACAATACATTACTCTTCCAGCATAGAGCAGATGCAGCATGATTTTGGGCTAATTCTGAGATTATTTTCATCATTTTTTTATTGACAAAATTTGGAAGTTGACGAGTGCATTTGAATGCTAAGAAAAGCTGTCTATTTATTTATTTATTTATTTTAATTAATGATCTTATGCATGAGTGATTTTATCATTTTTGTCTTGTAGAATTAAATCAGAGTCTGTTAAAGGTCAGTAAAGAACCAGATGTCATGGAGAGATGAGGATTACTCAACAATTTTTATATGAAATAGAGCTGGTTTGCTTATTCATTATAAAAGAACATTCATCATTTACAACACTCATAACCTGATTTCCCTACTTATTACTCAAGCTTATTAATCAATTATTTTTTTTTTTTAGTAGAAGATCTCCTGAACTTGACATCTCCCGAGCCTAAAAATATAAACAACGTCATGAAGGAAAATAAGGATCAGATTTCCTCTTGAATACATATACCAGCCATATGATTTTTAACAGCAGAGCCAATGGTTTCCATCATACAACTGCAGCAGAGAAATTTCCTTCCAAGATCTAAACAACAAAGTAAAATACCCCAGGCAGAGTACCAAACTACCATGGTCATTCTGCTAGCAGTTGCCAAGATATTTCCTTCAGATAACTTAGGTATTACTGAGGAGTATGGCACTGGACTTTGCAGTGATGTGAGACAATCTACAAAAACTTCATCAAGAACTACCAATAATCCTCAGTGTTTCAGATATTAAAATTGACTTAATCCCAAACACTGAATCTGAGAGGATTCTGCAAAAAAGTGTTTCCATTATGCTGTTTTCTGAAACAATCTTCAGCAAGCATGTCTCTTCAGGGGAATAAATTTCAGTACTGCTTAAATTTGGGTTTAGCTTGTTGTAACTTGCTCTTAAAAATACATTGCATTTTACTTGTATAGACACAACACTAATTGTGAGCAGCTACATAACGGACAAGCTAACGTTTCATTCTAGGGCCAGCTGCTAAACATAGAATCATAGAATCATAGAATATCCTGAGTTGGAAGGGACCCTTAAGGATCATCAAGTCCAACTCTTGACACCGCACAGGTCTACCCAAAACATAATTACAGATAATTCAGAAGTCTTACCTTTGTAGGCTATGACAAATTCTGCTTTGTCTGCATTTCACAGCTTATTAGGAAGTACCTAGATTAAGCATATTTACTTCTCATAACTTTAAAAGTCAAAAATAATATTAACGATCACAGCTTTAGGGAAAAATTCTGAGTCACATGCTGGATTCCCACAGAACTCCTGAATTCTGAGCTCTCAGCCAAAGAGGAATTTCAGTTGCTTTAGTCCATAATCACACACAACTATGTTGCTTTTGCCAGCAGCTTCTTCTGCAGACAACTACAATTACTGCCTGGTGTCATGTAGCATGAAGTTGTAATATTCCATCAAACACTTACATGAGAGGGCTTAAACAAATAGCATGGTTTCTACATTTTTACACAACTGGCTTGTGGGCCTTACAAGATGGAGGAAATGCAGAAGCTTAGAACAATATATTTCAACACAGAGGGAAATATTTTAAAGCAGCATTTCCAACCTGAAATTCTACTTAGCTCTAAGATAGTTTAAGCTAAGACTTACGGTATTATTTCTCCATGTATCACTTCAAAACATTTGTTTCTTGTATTTGGAAAAAAAAAAAAAAAAAAAAAAAAAAAAAAAAAAAGGGAGAAAAACAAAAGAAAAGGAAAAAAAAAAAAGAAAAAAACACCATGACATTATAAGAGAAATGGATCACAAAACACTCCGTAACTTGGACAGATACACAGGAGAGTTTATATAACTCTAAAACTCACTTTCTGAAAATCCTTCTTCTTATCATTGTCCTATAACTGTTTGAGGATAGTTGTGACAATAGTTACAGGAGTTACTGTGGTGGCAGGGAGAGGGGAAAAAATGGTAGGAGTTAGGGAAGAGAGGAGGTTTCTTCAAATATCCTTCAAGTAGGAATAATTTGAACAACAGAAACAGTGCTTAACAATTTAAGCTTTTCAAAAGTTAAGGTGCAATAGACAACTCCAGAAAAAAAAGTATAAAAAGTATTTAGCTGTCAGATAAGTCTATAGAAATTTGAAGACTCATGCTAAACTACTCTAGGTAGCCTGCCCATTTTTCAGGTACAAGGAAACAGATGCTCTCTTGAGGTGCTTTTACCCCATCCTGAAAAGCTGCTCTCAAATTACATCATTATATCCATGGGCAAACAGAGAAAATCTGAGATAGTCCTCCCTAGTTCCTGCACACCCAGAAGGGGCAAAGAAGTCTTCACATACCTCTATTTTTTTTCTCGCCAGCTTCAATACCCATTCAAGAGAGGGGAAGAAAAAAAAAAAAAAGAGTACATAAGTTGAATAGATAACAAGCTAAAGGAACTGTAGATCCCCAGATAGTTAATACAGACTTAGTTTTAGATGGCACATCCATGACCTGTTCCTGTTATATTTCATTTCAGCTGCTTCTGCGTGTGACAAGAACACACTGTCCCCATCTTCAAAATTAGTAGCACTTCTTGAATTAACAAGTGTAGCCTACCATAGTCTGAAGATCTGAACTTATGAAGAGAGACTAATAGAAGAAAAATACCCATACTGTTAACTCTTTCCATTTTGACTTTCACTGGCTGTTTTTTAATGCTATTTTATCAGTCTTATGTGGACAGAATAAGAGTGGTTTGGTGGGAAGTCACCAAGAAACTACAGCTCTTTTTTTTTTTTTTTTTTTTTTTTTACAAGGTTTAAATCCTCTTAACAGGCAAAAGTAGTACTTAATAACAGCTATCTAATGCCTATTGCGAACAACAATAGCAACATAACCCTGCATTTATTATTATTATTATTTTGCTTCAAGGATCTCAAAGGCCAATACATCCATTTAGCCCTAGTTCATACAGTAACTACTGAGGTAGACGATTGTCATGTAACAGCTAACATTATGATATTTACAGAGTGCAACTGTAAAGTACATATTTTTATCAGCAACTAAAATATCTTTGTGCCAAAACCACAAACTGGTGTGTGCAGCTCCTCCTCTAGGCTTAGTGATAAAGGTTTGGGGTGATGACAACCCTAAAAGAAAAGCTGAGCTAGTCCACCCTCTCCCATGCAGCTGTAGACATATATATTCTTCAGGGAAGGAGTGGTTTTAACGAAGCACAGAGCATGCAAACATCAACGGAGACCAAATGAAAACGGTTCCTGAAGAAGCTGCAGTCAGCCATAGCATTCACTAGTGAGCTTTTCGTACATTTGTTCCAGACAGACAATAAAAATTACTGAAGAGATCTTTTTTGGTATTCAAGCCCACATAGAACTACTTTCATAAAGATCTTTCCATAAATAAAATAATAAATAAATAAATAAATGAAACACATAAACCAAACCAAAAAGACTTCCAAAGGTCATAATCTCTGAAGATTCGTATCTATCTCAAGATAGCAGTACAAACAGAGGCACTTTTTGACTGTACCTGAAGGTATAATGAGCTTCTCCCAAAGCTCTTCTATCTTTAGGTAGATAAAAAAATATCTCCAACATTTCTGAGGAAGTTGCAGCAAGCAGATATTCTGAGGAAGTACCCCGTAGCTGGTGGAAGCATGTGGAAGACCTCTTTAAGAACAAATGCACTGAAGACACAGATGTTTGATTTTCACACGTAACATATTAGCGGAGTAGCATCCACCCCATTTACTTAGCCACCTTGCATAGGAGCATTTAGCATACAAGCTTACGCACAGACTTTCTCTTTCTCAGTTAAAAGGTAGGATTATGACATGGAAGTCAAATTTCTTGACTAAGTTGAGTCCTGGATAATGGCTGACAGAAAAATTGGATTTAACATCCTAAATTTCCAGGACAACATCCTGGAATCATGCACATTGTGTCTAAAAGAGATGGAACAAATGACAAATCAATGTTACACACCTGTGACTATTTTCTTAACTGACTTCTATAAAAGCTCATCTTCTGCATTCCCAAAATAAAGCATATTTGCCCAGAAGGCCTGACAAGAGGTGGTTACATGTGACTCACTCACAGTTAATTTAGTAAGGGAGGCAGAGAAATTCCACCAAGAATGCTTTCCATCAGAATTTCTCAGTAGCATTAAAGCAGGTGGCTTGATTTTGATCATGTTTGACAGAACAAGAAGAACTCTGCTGGCTTTCTACCAGATCACCTGCTCTCCTTCAGGATTTGACAGGAATTGACCTTGTGGGCAATATTGCAAAGCAATACATTCCTTAATCTAGAGTAAGCTACCACACGAACTGGCCTCAATTCAGAGACCCTAATTCTTTTCAGCAGAGCCCCAGCTGGGGATTTTGGAGTTTACTGAGAGATGGAATTCCCTACAGCTACGTTATGCTTTAAAATACATGCCTGTATTATTCTGTTCACCCAGCAGAATTTTAAAATATAATAAATAAATACATTAATAATAAAATAAAATAAAATAAAATTTATTTTATTCTAAAAATAAACAAACAAACAAACAAACCGATAAAATTCATTTCCTAGTACCCGCCATCCAGAATAACAGCTAAAGTACTTTGCTGAAAAAGAAACACAACCATGACACTCTGGATGTTGAACACTGTTCCCAGTGCCAAAGCACCTCATCTCTCTCCCTCAAGCCAGCAGGGTTCTAACAACATGAAGCTGGGGATAGCAATTAAATTTAGACCTTAAAGTTACTCTGAAACTTGAGGCTTTTGGAAGATACCTGAGTTGTGAAGAACTGAGAAGCAGAATTGCCAAATTAACCATGGTGTTAGAACTGACAACAATACAGGTCTTCTGAAGATAGTCTCAAAAGAAAAACTCTTTACTAGTACCACGTACTTCAACAGTGTCCTGAAAGAAAATCAAAAGAAACTAAAAATTCAATCGATTCACTCAATACAATTTTAGGGAATTATAAACTTTGTTGTATCCAAAGTATGTTTTGTTGAAAAAACATTTCCTCGCCAGAGAGAACTTCACAGTTTTAATATAAGATATTCTCGTGGCCGATACATACTTTTAAATTAGAAAGCAACAAAGGAAGCACTTGAGCACACAGATACTTGCAGTAGTCTTAGCTCTCTTAGCACTACTTGACAACTAACTTGTTTAAGATAACAGTACATATAAGAAGTTAAGAGAGAAGGTGGCAGTAAAACACCTCAATAAAAGAATTTAGGTCTTTCTAAATTCAAGTTCTTTCTTGAAGTGTCTAGAAAAGACAGGTAGCCATTACTGCAAACACAGGGATGGAAAGGACTGCCATTTAAAATTCTTTTATCCTTAAATAAAAGGAGAGGAAAGTACTACATACATTTGTCCAATGCTTATACTCTGCACTTAGCAGCTGGTTTGGGCCACTCTGTGAGGTGGAGCGCTGAGCTAGGTAGTTCTTTAGCCATGCCCCGACAGTATACATTCATACAGATATCTCTGTTTCCTTCTATCATAAAACAACATGTAGTAGATTAGGGACAGATTTACCAGTGGCTATGCACTGTTGGTATAGGGAGAGCATTTACCTCATACCCTAACAAGTGCACTGAAACCATCAGGCCATAAGAAGAATTAAGATCTGAGCCTGATCCCATCCTACTCGTTTCACAGTATTGATATATATATCAGTATTTTTGTTTCCACTGATTTAATCGAAGTTATTTTCTTTTTATGTATAAAGTTGCTATATCAGATCCAAGTCCCCAGTGAAACAAAATTCTAATAAATGTTATCATATGAACCACAGGGACCCTACAAGATTGTGGACCCTTCTGCTCAACTATGAAGATCATTTTGCATCCTCTTCACAAAAGGCTATTGTAAAATATTTAGAAAAAGCCCTTGCCTTATTTTTAATTGTATAAAAAAGAACTTTGTTAATTCACTGAATGCCTACTCAGGCACTGAAGAATTTGTAGTATTCAACTATAGATCTTTGTAGTGAACAACAAGTCCAATCATTCTGGTTGCATTATACGGAGTTCTGGGAATTCTTTGGCATGAAATAACTGAAATATATTTTCTCTGGTATATGGACGTAATACTTGATTTAAAGATATATCCCACAGTCGGACTTGACAAAACCTAATTTAAATATAAACAAGTATTTACATAAAATTCAACCCTTCTTGTGCCCTCTTGATGACCAATTCAACAGGCTTCTTGCTCCTGAATTATGATTTACATACTAATTCTTTTTATTACTAAGTAGATCCACACTTCTGTCAGAAGAAGAAGCCCCAACAAATTACCAGATTTTCAATTTTTATAAAGCAGTCCTTTTGATTAAACAAAGGGATCGTGGTACAAGGAATCAAAACATCTATTGGTTGGAACCTGGCTAAATCATTTTTGACTCCCCTAAAACTCAAGCAACTCATGATAACAAAAATAAATTGTATTGGTTTCACCTTCCTTGCATTCACTTCTTGTTGCACCAAACTCTTAATTCTGAGGCTTTTAAAAATATATTAATACTAAAGTGGTTTATTCTTATCATTTGCACATATAATAAAGAATATCTAAGGATATATGTGCTTCTAAATTGAGTTAATCTTTGTTTTAATTGTGATTTAGCAATAATGATTGTAATGCCTCCCTGAGCACTTTCTCTAATTGCCATGTTATTTTCCAATGCTTCAAAGTGACCTACATAACCACATGCTATCTTCAAAGTCAGTGAGCAACAGCTGTAACCATACAAGAGGGGTGAGGTATTAAAGCTTACCTTCATGGAAAAAAAGTGTTTGCACTAGCAACAAATAGTGAGTTTGACTTTTGCTAAAATACATGGGGAACTCAAGGAAAAACACAGTAATAAAATTAGCAAGTTCAACACAAGTTGTTCTTCTTCTTGGCTACTAAAACAAAACAACACTGAAGTTGGTAAAACAGATTAAAATCATGGGAAAGAGCTGGAAACTTTCTATGGTAACTTCCTTGTATTGGTATATAAAGCTCTTTTCACCTGGTACCCATGGAATAATCCATCATCTTCAAAACTGACCATTCATATTAGTTCATCCACATTAACAATGTGCAGGAAATATACCATAAAATGGATCAAAATCAGACTCAAAACCTATCTCCTCCAGAATGTAAATATACTTAGTTTACAAATGGTAAGAACATAGAATCAGCTTGTTAAAACAAAACAAAAAAATATATATTAATTCATGATTTCCCTGTGAATTTTTAATTAGGCTTAAAAATTGAAAACAGATGTCATCTCTTTTTAAAATAAAATAATTTTAAGAAACATATTCAGAACATAAGATACCATGCACCAGAATTTAATCATTATTGTGACCAACTCTAAATACAGGACACAATAGAAACACTAAAGTTCTGCCCATTCTGCTTGTACTTTTGATTCCAGGAAAATTATACAGTGAAATCATTCTGTAAACAAGTCTCTGCATAATAAATAGATATGGAAGGGTGTATGCATATGGAAAAAGAACAAGAGTTCAGTTTTCAGATTGCAATTATTTTGGCTTCTGGTTGTGTAAGCTGTGTACCTTCAATGAGGTCACAGTCATTCCGGAAGCATTTCCCTATGAATTCAGTTCTTATTTTCCCCAAAATGTCTACATTCATTATTATTTATTTATTTATTTAAGAAAGGCTTCTCAAAAGAGATTTCGCATTCAATAAAATTCTAGGCCTCTTCCAGCCTTCCCCTGAGTTAAAAATATTCTATCACTAGAACTATTGTACATAAGTCTTTAATACCTTTGTTCCAAGTGAGATCATAGTCCTTTATATATAAGTCCCTTCCACCCAGTTGATGGGTTTTCTTAGTAAAAGTGCTTGCTTACTTCTTTAAAATGCTAATGCATTGAGTGAATTCATAAAAAGAATGAAAACATTTTGTGAGAAAATTTCACTTTTGTGGCCTGACAGCAAGAGACAAGGATGCATAACATCTTACCACCATAGGACATAACACAGCCTTGCTGAAAACAGACTTTTGTGACTGGATTTTCTAAACTTGACAGCATTGAGCAAAAAGATGATTCTGATTTATTCCACAAAATGCTACACTGCAAATCACAGAGGTAAATTTACAGAAAAGTCAGCTGAGTCAGGATTTGCCATAGCAGAAACTGAGACAATTTATAATTTGGTATTTTAAAGCAGTAACAGGCACATATACTTTATTCATATTTCTGAGTTAGTCTCATCTTTTGATAACATCAGCACCTATAAGCAAAAATATACAGGACAGCCATTAAGACCATTGTAATGTCTGTGCAGGGCTGTATCTTACAAAAGGTCATCTACAACTTTGGCAATTCCAATGTCAGAATAAAATGCTTGGACTTTTCTTCTTCCTTTCTGTTGGAAATCAATAATAGATTTAAACATGATAGGTAAAGAATTAGTATCGTTTCTGATAGCTGCACTTC
The DNA here is from genome assembly GCF_009819795.1 of Aythya fuligula. NCBI lineage: Eukaryota > Metazoa > Chordata > Aves > Anseriformes > Anatidae > Aythya > Aythya fuligula. The sequence continues at coordinate 113,420 of NC_045569.1, read as the reverse complement.
CATTTAAATGCCAAATCTATTTTCTTGATATTTAAAGACTTCAAACATGATTAAACTTTGTTTACTTTTCTGTTTTGCTATCCCATTACAATTCTAATCACCATTAGGCATGTGCATCTCTATCACTGGCAGCTGATATACTGAGATGAGAGGTAAAATTACAAAATTCTCTTTTCAATTGCAATGGCCCCTGATCTATTACAAAAAACAAACTTCCATCTCTAAGCAACTGATCTCTTAGCAACAAGAAGCACCTGCATAAAAGATGCCACAGAGAGTGATCACCAGAAAACCTATCCAGATCTTTAAAAGACGCACATCCATAAGAAAGATAACACTCTTCTCCAGTAAAATCAAGAGGAGAACACAGGTAATTTTTAAATTCATATGCTACATTTTTTCTACAGATAGTATTACTGGGACATAACAGAAATGTTCTTTTATTTTGTTTTTTGTGGAGGAATTATGTTTTCTGGAGCTGATTTGATTTGAATGACTGTAATTAACTTTGTGTAAATGATATGTTGTCGGTATCTAAATAGATATTTTTGATTAGAAGATCTGTAAGTCTTAAGCCAAATTCCTGACATAAAGTTAACAACAAACTGTTATATATTTTGTGATTATTTTAAAAAGTTTCTTTAAAAAATGGCACAATGTTCTTGCAGAATAACTATAAAAGGTTCACTTCATTCAGTCTTTCAAAGTGTTTATGTTATGTCAAGAAACACTAAAACTTTTTAGGTTATTTAGATACAAGCATCACTGATTTAAAAAAAAAAAAATGAAAAGAAGGAAAAAATGAAAATGAAAAGAAAGAAAGAATGAAAAAACTTTCCATTGTTTCTGTGGTCTCTGATTTCAATCTACTCTGAAGTGTCATGACCAAGTTAAGAAACTTAAGATACAATACAAACCAACATATGTTATGTCCAACAAAACAAATGTTGGACAAATCAAGCATTGTTGTCACAGCAGGGGAAAGACAGAATTATTAGTGAAGTTATATAAAGGTCATCAAGTGGAACAAGTCAGGAAATGATGCAGAAAATTGGTTTGTTCTATCATGACTTGATGTATCTCAGTTAGTGCTTGCTATGGGGAAGTGCAATATTCTTTAAACTGGTATATCTTAGTTAATTATTTCTTGCAAAGGAAGTCATTTGAAAGCAAAATGGGTTGAGAATATTCATGCATTCTTGTTTTTTCAAAAGCCTAAATTTTCCTCAGGATTAATTGACATACTTTAATAGAATGCTTGGTATTTATAGCCTGAAAAAGTCAAAAATTATAGTTACTTTTCTTACAGAGTGGTCCCTTCTATGCCAACTTTTTGCTTATGTTGGTCAAAGTGTTTGCTAGGAATAGAGGTACCACAGCAAAAACGTAATTATAGCAGAGAGAGCTGTCTTCCATCTGCCAAATCACAGCCAATACCTCCCACATGGCAGTAATAGCAACCTGATAATAGTTATATACAAAAAAAAAGTCTTCATGTAGGTCTGCTTTCCCATAGTTATAACACATCTGATGTGTTAGCACATTAGAGAAAACTTGTAACATGTAAAGCATGTTAGAGAAAAAAGTTGTCTGCCTACAACTCATTTTCTGGTTAGTTTTGAGTTTAATTAGAGCTTATAGTGTTTTTAGAAAACTTTTGAGGTAGAGGCAGTAAAATAGAGCCTTACCAATACTGCAGAAGTTTGTTTATCTCCATAGTTCTTCTTGATGGCATAGGTGCACTGCCATACTTATTCTCCCTCAGGAGATGTATATTTCAGATGAAACCCTTTTACTGTCTACTGTGGATAGTACATTTCATGGACATTATGTTGGTTCCTAAGCAACAATGAGACCCTTTATGAGAGGTACTAAAACTGGCAAGTTATTTTTCCAAATCATATGTCAGACTGCAATTAAAACCTCAGAGGAGGACATGGTCCAAAATCTAATTTCAGATCATTATTCTTCTAAAAGAAAAATCACAATTCAAATAATTACAGATTGTTCGGAAAGCAGAAACCCTCATTGTACAGTCATTTGGGCAGCACAGAGTGTACCTTGCTTCACATATTCATGTTGTATAAATAGCTACAAGAAAATAGTATGCATACTGCCAGAAAGAGGGAGAAAGATAACTCCTGACCTTTAAGTTACACAGGACAGGTTATCACTTCAAGTATTGCCCACCACAAAGCAATCACAGCTTTAGAACTGGCTAGTTATTTTGAATTCTTTATGCACTAGTGGAAAGTGATTTTTCAGGACGTGAGCATTCATCCTCTGGAGATCAATTCAGACATCCAAAGTAACTAGCTGTTTCTAGAAGGATGCATTTGATTCAAGATTTTCAGATTATTAGGACATACCTTGCCCCAAAGGTAATATCCAAACTAATTTGACAGTATATCATAAAGACTTTATTTGTAAAGTTCACTAAGCTCTGTGATCAATAGCAATTCAAAGAGCTCAGATAGCTACTTCATCAATAACTTATCAACTTGGTCAGTACTTAGTTATATAACAGCAACATCAGATGTCCAGCATTAAAAACTACTAAAAGGATTCTTTGGGATGTTTAAAGGCAGGACTTACAGCTCTGTTGTACCAGAAGTGTCATTTACATAAATCACAAAGAGAAGAGCAGCCTATAGGATACTATTTGACAATCACTTTGCAGAAATCACAATACCAAGCTCAATACAGTGGCTTCAAACATCTCCTCCATGATACCTAAACATCAGTGACGCCATTTGATACAAGACAAATTCTGATTTAACACAAAGATAGTAAGCTCACAAAATGAAGGCATACAATTACAATATCAAGGCTCATAAAAGAAGCGTTGTCTTTCACATAGTTATCCAAACACATAGTAATATTAAAATAAAAATGCTACATGTTATTTCTAACTTACTTCTTTCCCTATCAATGTTTGCCCAATCTGCATTTACCAATTAAGACCCAGTCCCAGTGTTCAGAAAAGTAATTGATCAAACAGACCTAAAATAACAGGAATGTCGGTATTTACAATAGTACTTCAATTAATACCTTCTCTGCACTTCACAAACTTACAGTACACTGAGTAGGAGGGGTGACAACAAAGGAGTTCTGTGCTCACTAAGGTAGGTAAGAAAAGCCAAGTATCATTTATGGTCGTATACAAGTCTTTGGTGGCATCCACTAACATAACCAACATACAGTAACATTTTAGAAAGGATATTGAAGGCAGCTGACAGAACCTTAAAATATCAGAGAAATATGCTCTAGGAATCTAGTTCTATTCAGCTGTGAAACAAGGTAACATTGTCATAAAAAGTTTTACTGAGATTAAGAAAACCACAATTCCAAATAATAGCAGAGGCATCAAATATAATGATCTTTCTCCCCTCTTGGTACACAGGTATTTTCTTTCAACACCACTAGATCATGGACACATTCTGCATTCCTGTTTCTCTCATCCTCAGACACAACAACATTAGGCTCCCTTAGTAGTCAAGAGCCCCTTTAGATAGCTAGGATGACTGTTATTAAATTTCCACTTCCAAGCTTCTGCTGAAAGTGTAACCTCTTCCTCCTTCTCTAACCTTAACAACAGATTAGTTCAGTAGTGCCATTTAGATTAGGTTATGTAGTAATCAAGTGGCACAGGATTAGTCTATAAGACTGCAATAATCATTCAACATTGCTAGAATACATTTCCATAGCAATTAGATGTGACAGACCCCTATGACTGCACAAATTCTAGCCTGCTGATTCAAACTCTAGAAATGGCTGAAAAAGGTAACTGTAGGCTATGTATTCATTTCTTGATATGCACATTTTACTATAATTATCTTTCTCTTGTAGTTCAAAAGGATTGAATAAAAAGTAGGAGACATACCTAAACGAGCCAGAGTGCTTTCAAAAGCACATCTAACTTTAAAAGATCTGCTCTACGCATTCTAATCGGAAATAAAGTCAACTGTAATAGGACAGATGACATCTGGAGTATCTCTTATGCAGAGGATTACTGAAGCACAGATTCAAAGCAAGTGAAAATGAATAAGGAAAAATATTATAATCGAAGATAAAGAATGTCAGGACAAGAGTAACAGCATCAGACATCCAATGAATTGTGATGAAAATCTGTCAGTGACATCCCCACTGCATCTGGAAAGAATTACAGAATTAGGAAAGTGCAGAATATCAGGGAAAAATTTCTAGTGTGGCACTAAATAAACATATGCAGTCAGAAGCTTACAGAATAATTTTACAACTCAGCTTACAAGGAAGAGTAAGCACTATCAAGTTTAAAAACATCTTTTAATGTGTTCTCAACTTTAAACTCCATGGCCTTTCAAGAGAACAAGACAATCCCTGTACCAAGGTTTGTGTATGTTATATATGTTACACATCTGATGATAATTACCTACTTCAGACTAATTCTTCAGAAGTAACACAGCCATGCAACAAAAAGGGGGATTATTTTTAGTGGTTCTTACAATAGTTTCCCTGCAAATGCAGCTCATTTTACAATAGTTCCACAAATGACTTTTTATTCAACAGCTAGTAATTTACTATTTTGCAATAAAACCCACAATTTAAAGGCAGTGTTAAAATAGTTACATGAACTCCTTCATCATGTGCTCTAGTAAAGAAATCTGATATGCTCTTAGGGATGCTCTGATTTATTTTCATCCCAAATGGCATCCAAAAAGTTTGCATGCTCTGAGATACAAACACAAGTATGGAAAATGGGAATGATCTGCAGTTTCGTTATCAAAGCAAACCCCTGAAAGTGCTGAAATGCCAATGGAGACATACCTTGAGCCATCATCCTCCTGACTATCGCACAGTCCGGGAGCATCCACAGAAAAAAAGACAAACGCTACTCAGCTAGCTAGACATTAGCCTTCTAGTTGTGAAATGCACTACAAAAGCTAAGTATGTACTTATATGTAGAAGGCTGAAGGTTTACAGTCTGTATGAAATTGTCAATCTTAACTGAGTGAAAACCAACTAGAATCAGCGTCTAGTAAAAGAGAGGAAGGCTACAATGTTTTATATGGAAAAATGAGTACTTCCTCGAACTGTATAATCTAATAGCTATTTTTGTGTGAAATCAGTCTATTTAAAATTTCATTTTTCCAAACTGCTTAGTTTAACCTAGGTCAGCTGATTCAGATGCTATTATTTGGGCAGTAATATTTAGAGATTTATAGCAAGCAGCAGATTTTTCCCCATGCCCTTCCTGACAAATGAAATGCTGCTGAGAAAAAAAAAATCCAGGAATCAGGAATGGGAGTTTTTTTGAGAGTTTTCATGCTGTCTTATTAGCTCCTGCTCAAAATTATCAGTAAATTTCAGCTATTTGGATATATAACATTCTATATTCTGTAAACTATATATGTAGTTGGCACTTCTGGTGACATAGCCATTAAGTACAAAGCTCTAGCTGAAAGGACTGGGTTCAACACAGTTGTCACTTGGATATATGGACTTCTTTTTATTGTGGGACCCTGTCATCATTCATCATAACACCTTCTGCAATAAAGCATTTAACAGAACCTAGAACTTTCTCACACTTCGGTCAGGTCTCAAAGATCTGTGACCTACAGTGCCCTCTGCTGGCAGATGCTTTCCCAGCTGTTAAGATCTACTACAATTATCCGTGATCAAGAGGCCTGTGTGTATCCATTTAATTTATGCTAAAAAACCACTTCCTTATAAGCCTCTTTCCTCCTCCTATTTTAATTTAAAAACCTTCCCCACCCGCACCCCACCATATAAGTAACAATCAGAACCAACAGATCACTCATCACACACTTCAACCAGCTGCAAGGAAAACAACTTGTAGAAGATTTCAAGATGAAATAAGCAAGAATAGGGAATGTTTCTTCCATGCAACACAGCTTTGTTCCATTTCTAAACATCTTCAGTCTATTCAGTAACTACTTATTATCAATGTTTACATGCCATTTTTTTATTTTATTATTGAGTGAAAATTCTTTAAAAAATAAAATGGGTACAAGCAGGATGAGTAGTTCAGCTGAACTGAACTTATATTTTCAAGGTGGCTTTTCCAACAGCAACAGTGTATTAGAAAAGCCAAACCTGTCTGCTTGGATCGTATTTATTAACATAGGAAAAAGAACTTTTCAAAACAAGAAATGTCTGTTTTGTTTTAAGAGCTATAGGAACCACATTTACTAAAAAAGCGACTGCTTCAGAGTATAAGAAGTTAAAATAATATTCCCTAAGTGTAGTCATTTCTGTATACTGTAAGCTCGTACAGTGCAAGGGATTGAATCTAATAAAAATATTTACATATACATACAGGCACATTGTGGCAATGACTCAAGGCAATTTAAAGCTAGCACTTTCATATTTATCTTTACAGAAACATTACCATTAGTGTTTAACAGTATGTTAATTTCACTAATAAACACTGTTATTGATAAAAAAGTTGATGATTACAAAATCATTTTTCAAAACATGCTAAATGGTACAACAGCTGAACATGTACAAGAGTATCCATGTACATAACCTAGCATATTGTGTTTCAGTCATTTTGGATCACAAAAATACCAGAGTGCTTTCACAGCAATGGTCCAAAACACTGGAGCATTACAAACGCTTACAGGATTTTGAGCCACTGCTTGCTCCCTTCCCTGTGGTTTTGTCTGTAGCCTATACGTTTTCTATTGTGACTGAAAACACCAATTTCTCACTATCTAGAAAGCATCTGTTACATTCTTAACATAGTTTAATACAGTTACAGCACCAAGAGTTACTACAAATTAAACTGTACTTTCTTCTGCGAGACCAAATCACAAGATAAAAGAGAAAACATTTGCTGAAAGTAAGCTGCAATAAAAAGTGTACCATTAAGTAACTACTTCATTCAGTTTTGAAAAAATGCTGCGGGAAGGAAAAAAGAAAATCTATTTCTGCTTAATGTCAGAGCAGAATTAAGACCATGTTTTATTACTTTACTGCTGAGCAGATGCAGGCAGTATCTTTCTGTGGTTAAGTGGGTTTCCTCACTCACATAACATCTTCCTTCTCAGGTACAATCACTTCCCATATTTTACAGATTTTTAATTTTTGAATTTACAAAAGCATGCAAAACAACTTCAGAGGAATCCTTCTGATCCCCCTATGCACAAGAGACCTTTCTCTTTGTTTGTTTTTTCTGTCCTGTTTCAAGCCCTGGTTACTACCTGAAGTACCAGACAATTCATGATCGTGTTTGTTATAGCAGACACTAATTTTTTCAAAGTGTTCATCAGCAGAAGCACCACTAGTTTTATAGTCAACCTTTGAATTTAGACTCAAAGGTTGACTATAAAAATGTACATTGCGTCAAACAAAATCCCAAGGTACACAGTATCTGCAAAACTAATGCAGGTATTCTGGAAATTCGAGGACTAACACTAAAGGCATGCAGGAAGGAAAAAGGCTAAGTAACAGAGATAAAAGCTTACAAGTGAATTCATTCAATGCTTCTACATGTGCTGAGAGTTTAATTTCTTGTGTTTTGGTTAGAAATTTGCAAGGAGTAAACCTCAGCATTGGCCAGCCAAGACAATATCAAAGATAAGAGGTCTGTCAGCCAAAGCATCTAAAACTATGCTTCAATATCAAGGTCAGAAAAGCTTACTTATTTCCAAGCCAAAAGAGTGTCTGCTGCACGTCTGTTTCAACTTCTGATGTAGCTTGTCCTGGCAAGCAGTCCCAGCAGTCAGTCTCATTATAAAATAAAGCTACCTCAAGAAGTAATTTGCTCATTTACAGGACCTCTAGAGGGTTGAGAGGTACCAACTAAAGTATATATTTTTAAGCTTTGTAAACCTCTGACTCTTTTCCCATTCTCTCTTTATCTAAAGCAAAGCAGAATCTCTTGGAAAAGATGATATTGGAAACTCTCAATCCAATGCACTACATCACCAGCCTAGTACCAGATGTGATGCCAATGGCCACAGTGCCCATAGTCATTCTTATGTGCTTTCTATTTCTAATATGGAATCATGAAGAAACATCATCAATACCAGGTAAACTAACTCTGCAGTATCACATAAAAGCTGTCAAAGTATATTTGTGTGTGTGTGTGTTTCTCAGATTTAAATGAGAGGGTAATACTAAATGAATACTGTATTATTATTAATAATACAAGTTTTTAAAATAATTGATAAAATAAATCAGGCTCTATTTAACCTCAGTACTTCCATAATAAACCTGGCTTAGCTATATAAATATATGATATTCAGTTTTCCTTTTATTGTGTATATGCTAGAAAGATATAATACTATTTTATGAAGTCTAGATGTTCATATATTCATGTGCATTATAAACTTCTACATTTTATATGTTGTAAGTTTAAAGCTTCCTGAATTGTCTTTAGTAGAGGCAAACAGTATCAATTCAGAAATTATTTACATTTTAGTAAATTATTAATTTTCCTCACCATGTTTGCCACTGGAGACCCTCCAAAACAGAGCAACATCAGAGAAAAAATATTTGCCAAATTTCCTTCCGTGTGCTAAATCTCTCCAAAAGTTAGAGAACAGGCAAAACTATACACAAAAGGTAGTGCTTTCTATTTGAATTCTTGATGAGATTGACAAAAAGATACAAATTAATTTGCTTTAAGATTACAGGTATTTAAATAATCTGTGTTCTTGTGATTTCTATTAGTAAACAGTGGAGTCATAAGCAACTTGTAAATCTTTTAAACAGTATAAAATACAAAAGATTTTATAAACACTTAACTTGTTTCATTTAATGGAATCCGATTTATGTTTTTACAGACTTTGTAAGGGCAAGTTAAGGTTTCAGTGAAGAAGGAAAACCTCCTTTTAAAAATAATGCAATGACTATGCAAATTCTCTCCTGTTCTCTCCACTTTCTCCTTTTTCTTGTAAGAGGGACATTTGATGATGAGTTATAGCAAAAGGTTTTAGTTGAGAGCTTTGATTAAATGCTTATTAATCCAGTCTTAGTTCCTACTGCAGCATGCTGTTTCTGTAAATTCACAGCACTAAAAAATAATTTTTCCTTTAAATATCTATTTTCTTACTCTGGTGTTAATGACTAAGAGAAATGTAACTAGATTACATTACGAGAGATTAATTATATTTAATTATATCAAAAAGGTGTTGACTTTTGTAGGTGTTACTATGACACTTTGGCACAAATTTAGCCAAGATCACTCAAAGGTTTTATTAAAAGCATGCATGAATAAACCACATGCATTTTTTCTAGATTGCTTCTTCCTTCTATTATTTAGCCACCGTTCTTTCAAATATAAACAATCTCAAAGCAGTAGTTTGAAGCTGTATAAAGTAATGAATTTCATTTATTGTACCCATATTGAACGAATCGCAGGCTTTCATGGATAATAAATGAGGTTTCAATGATGTAGATGCAAGTTTCTGTAAGACAGAATTTCAAAATGGGATTTTATGTGGTGCCCATTGCAGATGTTGATGTAATGTAAAAAAATGTCCTTTCCAAAAGAGTGATATATTCTTGTCAGAGAGCACTGATGACAAAACTCGTCTTTTTTTTCCTTAGGGCCAGGATACTGTATGGGAATTGGCCCCCTCATTTCACATGGGAGATTTCTCTGGATGGGAGTCGGTAATGCCTGCAACTACTACAATAAGACATATGGAGAATTTGTGAGAGTTTGGATCAGCGGTGAAGAAACATTTATAATCAGCAAGTAAATCTTTATTTTCTATCTTTAATAATATGAAGAGCTTTTTCATATTTTTACAACCTTTTTTGCTATTTTTTTCAAAAGTAGAATTTAAGTTATTATTTTACAAATTTATCCTAACATAACAGTATTAATTCCTAATGTTCACAAATCCTTTTTTAATCTTTTGTTTCTTTAAGGACTCTACTATTGAGGTATCTACTAGAGACAACTACTGAATAGAATATCTCATTTTCTTAGTTGAAAGAAAGATCAAGAATTATGGCTCAATCCTAAAAAAATGTTTACAGTTTCTTCTTATTCCATTTAACACTAGTATTACATAGTACCCTGACTGCAGTGCAGGATTAAATCAAATTTTAGTTCCTGTGTTCTTATTAAGATTCTCCTTAAAATGAGAGTAATGCTTGAAGATTATGGCTCCAGTTCAGCAGGGTAATTAAGCAAATGCAGCATTACAGGATCATGAGTAATTCCACTCCAGTTACTGGGGTTACTCAGAGAGTTCAATTACACACAGTACTAAGCATAATACTAAAATGCAGTCTATCATTTTATTAGTTCCAGTAGCCAATTGCTTACATTCGATCTTCTGGATGATCATGAGAAAATAAGAAAAAAAAAATTTACCATGCAAAATGGATAATAAATGACAATATTATTAGCAATATCAATCAATGAATATTCACCTCTCATTATGTAAAAGTTTATGAAAGATAATGCAGTAAGGAAGACTATTACAGGATTTTCCATTTGAGCAAGTCAGCTTCATCTCTATGTATGTAAAAAGAGGTAATCATTACAGGAAAACTATTTACATTCCTACCCTATGTAGATATTGTAAATATTAATTCACGTAACATTGTATATAATGTTTTGATCACATAACATGCTGTGAACTCTTACTGCTGTCTTTCACTGTATGTATTACCAGTTCTTCACAAACAAATCAGTAGTGCTGGTAAGAAGCAAAGCGATAGACTTTAGCATACCATAGCATCAGACTTTACACTTTACAGTCTATACATCACTTTTCTTCAGTTTTGCTGAAGATATTTACTTAAAATCATAGATATCGTATGGAAAACTAGAATTTAACTTTTTTAATATATATATATATTTATTTTTTTTTTCAGAGTGCTTCATAAATTCACTCCAAAACTAGATGTATCCCAAGTACTGAAAAAGTATAGTGTTTCCACTGTTGTCATCTGAATTTTTACTGTCAAATCTAATTATATTGAGATGTTGCAATCTTGGTTACAAGAGATTTTGTCTTTTGGAGTAAATAGTTTTATAAAGAAAATCTGCTTATACAAGGTCATATGTCAAAACCTATCCTTAAAATATTATTCTATGTCTCTTGAGTAGATGCATGAAATGGAATGAGCAAAAGGAGCTTCCTGCACCTTTCTATTTCTGGGCACAACTATCTTAATTCGACACCATCTTTTCATGTTCATGAAACATAGATGATGTTCCTTGATGCATGAAAAACATTTAGGGAAACTAGCAAAGAGAGCAACTGGGGGGGGACATAGGAAAGGGTATGCTCAGTTCTTTGGAGGGGCTGGAGCTGCATGCACGCTGCATAATCCATGCTTGTTTGCTTGCACAACATAACATCTTATATTTACCACTGCTCATGCAAAATGCTGGTGAAAACCTAGCACTGATGAAGTTGTGAAGAAATAATTCCCATTTATTTTACTCAACTGAAAAAAAAAAAAAATAATAATTAGCCCATGTAAGAAATCTGCAATTTGGTCCACAAAGAATGTACGACTGTATAGAAAATAGCTTATTGTTTCATTTCAATCTGTGCTCTGATTTTCCTTCTTTTTTGTTAGCTTATATTTAATCAGGTTTTCATCACACTACCATTTCTAAAATGCTAGCTCCCTCTAAAGGAAATATCTTAAAGCAATAAAGCTGATCACAACCTGTTCACCAGAATGTGTGTAAATAAATCTTGTAAACTGTAAAAGATAAGTATGTATATGCTGGATTTCATTATATTTCGATTTAGGAATACTCATCCCACACATCTGATTTTATAAAATTTCTTTTTCAGTTTAATAGATTAATCTATCAGTAATTATCCTTGATAAAATTATGATGCTGCATAACCAAAAGTACTTAGTATATTAATACTTTGCAGGTGTGTTTAGGAACGACCAAAGTATACGTGAAATTTAACACACATCATAATGAAGTTGTCAACTGTCTGGTTATTTTTAAGGCGTCAAAGGAAAACTGAAGTCTTCCATAAAAAAATATTAAATACATTGAAATAAGCAGAATTTGTCTTCCCTCCTTAACATACTTGAATTAATTATATTTCCTAAAATCTGCCAAGTTAAGTTAAAAAGTTAACTTCTTCAAGTTAAGAAAAATATTTTTTCTTACATAATGAAGTAAGAGGTATCATATTTGGGGTGGATGTGTTGAACTGTTTACAGAAAATCCAAGTGTATGAATTATATGGAATGATGATTGGAGGAAGGGAGGGAGGGAGGGATAGACAAGCAGACAGAGATATACATCTCTTCCCAAAATATTTGCCAAGGATTGTGGAAATTGGTAGGATACAATGATTAATACTTCTGAAAAAATAGGCAAAAATAGTCAATGAGTGCTATCATAGACAGATTAGAAATGTACATGGATGTTAAACACATTGTCTTCAGTTTTACAACTTCATTCTTTACGATATGTACCTTAGCCCTCATAGTTTTGCTCAAACTACAATCTGAAATTTTTGTAGGGCAGTGTTTTCCTGCATCTGGTATGAACTTGAGAGTCTGAGGAATACTCCTGTAGTGATTTTAAAAAGCACACACCGACTCTCAGTAGGATTGTATTACATGGTATGTCAGAAATTTTTAAAGGAAACAAAAATCAAATATCAAAATAATAAATCAATTTATATAATTGATCTAAAGTTAGAAAAAAAAATATTATACAAGAATGTATGTAACTCATTATTTTACCCCATCTTCTGAAACATCTGACATTGGTCATTGCCTGAGAGTATATGTGTGTGTCCCTATATATATATATACACTATTCAGATTAAAGACTTTTGGTCACCATTTGCATTTTAATTGAAAAATAGGTTTAAATCCAGACAGAATTATTGCTCTAGTACAAATTCTGAAGCCATTTTATCATCTTGCTTTTAATTATGTAATAGGTGCAACATTTAGTGTCAAGCACAGTACCTTTTGCTAATCTGAGAATGAAAGGCAGCACTTCAGAGAATGTCAGAAAAAAAGTTTTGTGTATAATCTTTGAAACTGTATTTTAGTTAGATTTTTTTCTCCCCCCATTTCCTTCCCAGATCTTCAAGTGTATTCCATGTAATGAAACATTGGAACTATGTTTCTCGATTTGGGAGCAAGCTTGGATTACAGTGCATTGGCATGTATGAAAATGGGATCATATTTAATAACAACCCAGCACATTGGAAAGAAATTCGACCCTTTTTCACCAAAGGTAAATAAATCAGTGTGCATTAACACACTGCCTCACTCTATCACACAGTATTTTTTTCTGAAATGTTGTTTGTCCTTTGCATAATTAAATTAGAAAAATCAGTTCTCTCTTTATGTCTCAATATATTTTCTTACACATGCTCCTTCACACTTATTCTGCTTGGTATGGTATTTGAAACAGTCTTCACATCTTTTTACAGATGCTTAATCTCTTCTGCTTAAAAAAAAAAATACCCACAAACCATACTTAAAATTATTTTTAAATTTCAAGACCAACAATCACGCTAGCTCAACTGGCATTTCTATTAATGTATTTGGAAGTTCCAACCTCAGCTTTAATTGGGTTCAAACTTTTCTCATTCTAATTAAAAGAAAATAATGTGTGTATAGTTTCAAAATTAATTTAGAAGATCTGCAAAGCAGAACTATATATTAATCCATTTAATATGCTAGGAATCAATGTAGAAACAGAAAAATCTTTTCCTCTTGTAGTAATGAGAAAAAGGTTGTTGTAATTAGTATCATTAGCTTGAAATCAAATAAGAAAATACAATAAAATAAAATAAATACAATAAAATAAGTTATATAATAAATACAATAATAATAAAATACAATAAAAATAAGAAAATTCAAATTTTACTGTTTTAAGAGTCTGTAAATTTTGGACTCACCTTCCTTCCAAATACAAAATTTTCACTGTTTGTATATCATTATAACTAGTTATGATCTTACAGCCTTCCTAACAAAACTACCACACTTTGTTGCCTTGTTGTTCTGCAAGCATTACAGTTAAGAAATCATCTGTTAAGTCTTCCTTACCATTTTGTTGATATCTGTACTTCTGTATGACACTTAGGACTTTCCTAATTGATCTTGCCATTGAAAAGTACCAGCAACTTTGTACTGGTTAAAAATAACAGGAAATAAATAATTTTTTTCTATTTATTCCTAGAACTACTAATTCTCTGTATTTACAACACAGACAACCTCTCTTCTCATTTATAAATGTACAATTACTCTCAACATATATTTGATAAAATATTGTCCTTTAGGCAATTAGAGGAATTCTTATATGGAAAAGTAATTTACATAGAATAAATTTAAATAGAAGGCAAGATTTCCAAAGTCACTCAAAATTATCTGAATTCGTTCCAGACAGATCCTATCATAAAAATTATGCAGCAACAGAACTGACCACTGCTTTTGCTTGCTTTTAATTTCTTATAATGTTAAAAATGCATAATGACACTATTTCCCAATGTCCACAGGCAGACAGACTAAGATTGGCTAACACATCTAGACTACTACTAGATTAAGCCTCAGGATGTCCGCAGTGACACTATAGGCTGTGGGGAGCTTATTGGAAAGCTGTCATGCTGTTTAAGAACACCCAGGGATTATGATTCCAAAAATTCCTATCCTCCTTCCTGTGAATCTCCAGTCTAACTTCCCTGCTCACCATCCTTGCAAGCAAGGCAGGACATCCACAGTGCCTATATTGCAGATGAGGATATGGAGGATATACACCTCCAACACTGAAAGATAGTGAAATGTATTTGGCTTCATCTGTGCTAACGCTGTGTGAACCTATCATGAAATGTGTGCCTGAAATACAGAGTGACTGAATGCAAGGGAAGTTTGGGCCTTGGGTTCATTGCCATTCTAAGTCAAAATGCTTACGTTTTTCTCTCAAAACAATTTTGTTCCAGTCACTTAAGTTATAAAGATTTTTATTGATGCTATTATTGCCAATAAGTTATTAATAAGGCATGAAAGCTAATCTTTTTATCATTTTGCATATACCTATTTACAGCCCTGTCTGGTCCTGGTCTTGTGCGTATGATAGCCATTTGTGTTGAATCAACAATTGATCACCTGGATAAACTAGAAGAAGTGACCACTGAAGTAGGAAACATCAATGTGTTGAATCTTATGAGACGGATCATGCTTGACACATCTAACAAACTCTTTCTAGGGATCCCTTTGGATGGTACTAACAGCCTTATTTTTATAACTTATGATGAACCTTAAGTGCATAAACAAGAAAAACTTAGTTATATCACTCAGAAATATTGTTTCAGAAAATGGAACAAGAACATATTGTTATATTACTAAATAATTAACTGAAATTGATTAATAAGTGAGTCTAGTTATGAGAATTTTATAAGATCAAATACATATGTTTAACTTGTCACAATCAAGCAAATAACACGTAAAAACATTTTTATGTACTAGGCTGCTACAGCCTCAACATTACATACATGTAAGAAACAGAAATCTTTCCACCAAACTAAATGATTGCATTGAAAAGTTCACCTGACAACTTTTCAGGTGAACTTTGATGACTTCTTCACCTTCAAAACCATTTGACAGAAATAACATCCTGATGTACAAATTATCCCATATCAATACAGTGCAATAGAGTTCTGCTCCTTCTCTCCGGTGGGAAACTGGCTCTGGTTGACACATGATCTCCTTTTAGCTAGCTATCAAGAGTTTTTACAAAGAAATGTATCTTGTCTGCAGTGTGCCACAACTGTTTCCTAATGTTATCTACTACACATTAGAAACAAAATGGTAATCAAATTCCTGTCAACTCAGTGGGAGTAGGGAGTGGGGCCTCATTATTAATTTTCCTGAAACGTTTGTGTTATTTGACTATTGAAGATTAGTTTTTATACAGCTGTTTGTAACATCTATTTTCAGAAAGTGCCATTGTACTTAAGATTCAGAACTACTTTGATGCTTGGCAAGCACTTTTATTAAAGCCTGACATCTTTTTTAAGATTTCTTGGCTGTGCAAGAAATACGAAGAGGCAGCGTAAGTATCCATAGTTTTTACAAATCTTTTGCATAAGATTATTTCTTTCTAGGAAGAACGTTCCTTTCATTTTTCTCTTCCTTTTAGAGAATAAAATGTGAGAATTTCAAAGGTGACTGGTTGAAGTCCACTATCTGCAGACCCAAGATAGCAGAATGAGATCTGTCAGTGATGCTACAAGTGGCTAAACTCAGGGGAATATTTAAGGCCCATATTCACTCACCAAATTATTAGTTAATGCCATCTCAGATATGACACTGAGTTGAAATCATTGGTTCAGTTCAAAGAGGAAAGAAAAAGCCGTCTTATGGGGAGAAATTACTTTATCTGTTTAAGGACAGTCAAATATTAGGCCACAGACTGTCAGTTCCTGGACATAAGAAATCACATCTACATCCGTAGAACTATCCCAAAAAAGAGTTAACCCCGTTAACCCCTCAGTATAATTCTACTTATTGGTGTCCATAATGCGCATTTTTGTGTCAACAACCTTTTTTTTTTTTTTTTTTTTAGCTAAAAATTGTGTTTTGCATGATAATCTATTTCAAGATTATTTCTTCCTTTATACAAGAATAAATGTTTTTTGCTGTCTTCCTATTTGTAAAAGCACATGATCCCTCTTCTATTTTGATGCTCTCATTTTCTGTCTTCTGTCAAAGGAAGACCAGCTATAAAAAGAACTGGCAATGAGTTTGTTCATTTTGGATTTGGAGTCCATTTAAGGAGAGAAAAATACTTTTTATCAAGCATATGTAATAATTAGTTTTGATAATGCTATATACTATATAATGTATATAGTATACTAAATACTATACTGATAATGCTTTATACTATATGTAGTATAAAGACTTTAAGGGAAAGATGGAGGTTCATAACCAACAGCTCTCTTACAAACTAGATACATACCAGTGTTATTATGGCAGTGCTTAGTGCTTTATTCTGTGATTCTAATAATAGCTAAATGCAGTGGCCCAATTATTACCAGAAAGTCCTTGTGGGCAAATATTAGTGGACATAAACAATCTCATTAAAATAACCATATTAATAAATCTATACTGGGAAAAAAAGAAAAAGAAAAAAAAAAAAAAAAAAAGATAAAGATCTCTGAATTTAAAGCAACGAGGAGGAAAACCACAGGTTATCACCACTTCTGATAAAGTTGGGTTGCTCTTTCTAATACATAAAAATGTTATATATGAAAACCTTACCAAGTTTTAATTTTAGGTTTATTCCCCCTATAAAACCAGCCTTTTAAAAAGAACATTACCTTCAAATCTGTAGCTAATTTAAAATGCCAAATAAAGTATTAAACACCACTGAACTTCACTATTTTTCCAACAGAAATACATACTGTTGACACAGTATGTCTGATTACAGCTTTACAAAACAGTGAGATCAACTATACCATCAAGAAAGTACAATTTTTCTTGCATTTTTTTAAACAATTATTCCTCTTGCTAAGTTCATTTGCAGTGTAAATATGCAAGGGAACAGAAATCTTTGGAAATATTAATAAATCTTTAAAAACTCTATTCACGGGTTTCATTCCTTTCAGTTCTACAAGAAGAGAATAAGATTTCAGGCCAAACAAAGAAGAAAATATTTTTATAAGAAAAGTATTGCTGCTTTTGTATAGAACCATATAGCCATTTATATGAAGACTAAATTTCTGCCTTTGTTAGGCTTTTTCATTAGTATAATCTTCATGTTTCTAAACATATCCTATCTACCTATATCTAGTCATATACTAAAAGGCTGCAGATATTTATCAATATATTGGATTTTATCCACTTTCAGCAAGGATTTGAAAGGCGCAATGGAAATCTTAATAGAACAGAAGCGACAACAGCTTTCCACCGTTGAAAAGTTAGATGAGCACATGGATTTTGCATCCCAGCTGATTTTTGCACAGGTATTGACAATGTACCAAATTATTGCTAAGTTTTTTTTTGTTTTTTTTTTTTTTTCTGCATGTCTCCATTCACTAACAATACAGACTTTACAACTCAGACTTCATGTAACTATCAAAGTCTTATGAACAGAAACAATTTAGTTGGCTTGGGAGAATCCCCCAGGTGCTTGTATGATTTTGTTTTTCATGGCTTAAACAACATCCTCAAAACTCTACCCCTGAACATTCTTCAGTCTTTCCCTAACTCTTAAATTTTATCTGTATATATTACCTTTTGTATGCAAAAGCTTCAAAAGCTGTGTAAATCGTATCTTGCATAATCTCTGACAGCTCACAGACTCCGTGGGGAAAGGTAATAAGTCAACAAGAATCTGAGATAAGAAAAAACCCATGCTTTTCTGGAAGATCATACACATCCCCTAAAACACGGATTTCCTGGTTTTTCTCTGAAAAAAAAAAAAAAAAATAAATGCATATGGGACTGTCAGGATCTTGAATTCTGTTTAAGCAGTATTCTGTTGGCATCACAGTTCAGCAATCAACATTTTCCCCAACATTTCAAATTTTTCCAGAACAGAGGAGACCTGACTGCTGAGAATGTGAACCAGTGTGTGCTGGAGATGATGATTGCTGCTCCTGATACTCTGTCTGTGACTCTCTTCTTTATGCTAATACTGATTGCGGAGCACCCCACAGTGGAAGAGAAGATGATGAGGGAAATTGAAACTGTTATGGGTAAGCAGGACCTGCAAAGTCACTAATGTAGGAATATAATTTTGCTTGGGCAGTGATCTAATTTCCATTACTCAAAGTCTAAAAATTCTAAGGATTATTTTCCAACACAAGTATTTGTTGTAAAGTATATGAACTATTACTGTATGTAAGCAATTTTATTCAAGGTCAAGTGAAAGATTAAATATTTTTAAGACAAATTCAAACAGGATTTATAAGAATGTACAAGCTATTAGGAAAAAAAAAAGCACTTATTCACCCCTCAACAAGAGCCATGCAAATCATCACTCACCTCATAAGCTCCAGTGAAATTATTTTCTATTTCCCTTTCAGTAGCAAGTGGAGACACTCATTTCAAATACTTCTAATCATCGACAGTTCTCTACACGTGTATAGAACTTAACTAAGTTTGACTACGACTGCAGAAAGAAAATATTAAAGAAAATTAAAATTGTTTTATTATTCTGCTGTCATCCATTTTGATTTCAAACTATATTAACTATAATATTTTAGTATTAATGATGAGCCACTCAAAAACAATCAAAATATTCCATATCTATATTCATCCCTTTCTCTAGCTTTCAAAGTCTCAATCCTACTAAACTATATAGAAACTAATTTCAACCACTCCTATTCAACATTTACTTTGAACAGTTAAACACTGGCAAGCATATAACAAATCCTTTGCTCTTTTTCTAAGGTACTTTTAATTCAAGTTTTAAATACAATGCAAGAGCTGTGATGTTATCTCAAAACTTTTTAAAAAATGTTTCAAAACTTTTTAAAAAATGTTTTGGCATCTTTCCGCCTCAAGCTAGGAGACAGCATTTCTCTTTGTCTTCTTCATGGCCATTTTTTTGACTGTCTGAAACACTGCAACTTAAATAAATTGAGCAAACAGTGAGCTTTGGTATCAGTTTACTGACTAACAAAAAATTTGAATCCTATAAGCCATAAAAATAGCAAAATCTTCCACTAATATATAACTCAAAGGGTTTTTTCCCACAACTATACTTGGCTTCTCAGTGGCACCTAGATAGAATATAATGCAAGAGGTTAGCCTCTGATCTGTCACTAAAGAAAACCTCCATAAAATCATTACGTGCCAGAGTTTATCAATCTTGAAGTCTGCTAAAATAAACAGCCATTTACCCTTACAAATGAGTGTTTTCTTCATCAAGTATTGTGTAGTTTGAAGAGACAAGCACTAACTTACTAAGTTACAAGTCTTCAACATTTAACTTCCCACAGTAATATCTGGCCTTTAGTGTACTGTTGCTTTGATGAAAAAATATTTCTGATTTTACAAATATTATTTGAGAGAACATACAATTGATTCCAGATTACATTAAATTATTTTTACCAAGTAATGCTTCTATCACTGTGTAACAGACAGAAGGTTTTTTCTGGTTGTTTTTTTCAAGTTGAGATTTCAAAACATTCCATAAAATACCAAGATACATTCTACTCTTTCTTTGTATTTGAAAATTATTACTTCACAACCCGATGAAAGGTAACACAGCAGTGGAAAAGTACAAGATGTCACAAATTCATCAACTAGCTACAAAACATCCACAATTCTATATATTTTGTCTATAAAATAGCTAAGATTGCAGTTCCTTGAATTTAAAACAGCAGCGATGTCTGGAGAGCATTATCTACATTTGTGGGACTTTAAAGAATTAATTAGATGCTTCAAGTTTTAATTTAATTCTGATTCAGAACAAAAGGTATTTTCAGTAACCAATACAAAGGAATTACTGTTTGGTATTTGGAAATCAGAACCCATAAAAACATAAGATAGAACCACTAGAAATGCAAATGTGGACAAGGCAGGCATTGAGAAATTTTCAGAAGAAAACTTAGCAGCAAGGTGTTTGGCTGATTGTTTTTCAGCCTTCACTAGGAAAGAGACTAAAAATTTCTGGAAGGATTACAAATCTTACAGGGAGACATGCATGTAAAGCATATTAATGGCCAGATTTATGTAATGCATATTGATGTGAAGCACATCAATGTGTAGGCTTAAGAGTGATCTATAAGTGGGTGATTCTGAAGAGCTGGCATAGCAGAACATTATTGCTACTTCCCTTCAGAGCAATAAATCATATTTTACTCTGTTTGGAAGACTTGTGTACTCCAATATTCACCCTCACAATTTCTTTCTGAAAGCCTTGATTTTAGGAAGGCAGTAGTATGTTGCTGACTTTTCCTTAAGCAAATGACTAACTGGAGTAACAAAGGTCCTTTTTATGTGGGAAACCTACCATTGCAGTGGTCAAGCTTTAGGTCTTCAGCTGCTTGTGGCTTGAAAGTTCAAGGCTCCCACTGGGACTACATTGTGGTACTGAAACTGCTGCTAAAAAACAACTAGGAAGATGTTATTCATGGTAATTGAAATTATTAATTTCACTCTAGGACCTACCTGTACATCTATCCAAACCCAACAACACAATGAAAATGTAAGGTCTCTACAAAATTATCATCTCCCATCCATAAACTATTCCCAGATTCTACTTGCTGTCAGTTTTCAGGGGAAAAAAAAAAAAAAAAAAAAAAAAAAAAAAAAAAAACAACAACAACAACAACAACAAAAAAAAACAATCGGGGCTTATGCTGATATACCATGTTTCCCAAATATGTAAGAATGCATAAAACTACTTAGATGATGTTGGATCCTTCCCACCTTTTCAGGAGTTGAGAATCTTTCAAAATATTTTGGGTGTATGGTGAACTTATTAAATTCATAACCAACTTTTGCACCATTTGTTTTATTCCTGAAGGTGACAGAGATGTACAGAGTGATGACATACCAAACCTGAAAATTGTGGAGAATTTTATTTATGAGAGCATGAGATACCAGCCTGTTGTGGACTTGATCATGAGAAAAGCTTTACAAGATGATGTGATTGATGGCTATCCTGTGAAAAAGGGAACAAACATTATTCTCAACATTGGACGTATGCATAAGCTTGAATTCTTCCCAAAACCAAATGAGTTTTCTCTTGAAAATTTTGAGAAGAATGTAAGTTTGCCATCTTATTTCTCACAGGAGATTGGGTATTTTTATTGACAATGTATATTCCTCTTATTTCAATCAAGACCTTTGTGACCTTAAGTCCATTTTCTCTTTGTCTAAGTGCATAAGCTAGTGATACATCCTGCTTATTACTGTTATTATTAGAGCTAGGTGGGCATTTCCCTATCAAAAGTTCCTTTTAATTCAGAAATAATGATGTTATTGAAAACAAAAAGTTTCTCAGACATCTTAATCTCGATTTAAAAATTCTGAAGTATGTCCAAGGCGCACACACAGTTATCTCCCCTGATACTGGACAAAATAAAGAGGCTTTGGGGAGCTAGAGCCATGCCACAAGTACGCAGAGCTGAGACAGCGTAAGGAATCAAGAAATCTCTGGAGAGGTGGAGCAGTATGGCAATTTCTAAGACAGAGAATCTAGCTCCCATTTTATTCATAAAAAAAAAAAAAAAAATCTAAGTAAAAATAAACATCTTTTTTAGGCTGAAGTGGCAATCCTAAGCTTTAACCAGCTCAGTACTGAAAATGCTAGGTAATTCTCTTCAAGTTCAGCACAGCATTTAGGTTTTAGTCTTACTCCCAAAAGAATTAGAATTTTCTTCAGCGTACATTAAGTCCTGTATCAACAGTGTTATGTGAACTTTTGTTTTTTTTTTGTTTTCTACATGTAGACTCCTACTATTGGGAAACATCCTTCAGATTATTTGTTTTCATTCAGAACTTTGCTCTTCTGATTACTGATGAAATAAATCATTTCCCAAAAATTTATTCGTTCAGCAATAATCACATGGAGAAATTAAAAACACAGTGAAAGAAGATAGACCAATTCTATGGCAAGACTGATTCCTTGTTTTTGACTGTTAACCAGTGCAGATGGAAATAAAAGATATTGCTGTCCAAGAAATGGCACAAAATATTAAATATTAATGCTTGGTTAGCACTCCTGTGGAGCAATTAGCTAGATCTCTGGAACAAATAGCCATGTAAGAGTGAAAGGCATAGTCAACTTAGCCCTGTGAAGGGAATCTCAACTACAGAACATTAGCCTATTATCACAGGTGCACAGGCTTTCATTGTATACAAACTATATTGTCTAGTGGCCTGTCAAATACTAAGGTTGCATAGGGCTAAAGCTAAAGGGTTAATGATCACTGCAGCTGTCATAACTCTCATTTTGACTAACCGAAAAACAAATGGAAGTAAGTTTTATTACCTGGCAAAACTTTTTTTCCTAAGATATTAGAAGCTACACCCATAAGCATCTATAGAGAATGATTTCAGTTTTAAAGGAATAAGTAGAAGATCCACTTCAGTTCTTCCAAAATGGGCATACAAATAAATAATTAAGAAAATAAAGACACAAAAGATATGTATGTTCAAGCTAGAAATATGTCTCCAAGCTTTACATTCTCCCTATCAAAAATCCAGGAGTACTACATATGCCATAGACACAACAAGAACTAACCATGCAGGATAACATTTCTAAACTGCTAGCTGATTACCCACAGCAAACTCTGCACACAGTACTAAAAACAACAGATCAGGGAAAAAGGCACTAGAAAATTCAAGAAAATGATAAGTGATTAAGTTTATTGAAATAACTATTCACTGTGAATAGATTTCATGTTGCCACCCATTGTCTTCATTCTAGATATTTCTATCAAAATGCATTTCTTGCTTATTTAACAAGCACACTTTGCTTCTAAAAATATTTCCCCTTGACCAAATATTTAACCATACATTTTCTAACTGACTTGATGCATTATATTTGCCACATAATTATTCTAGCAAGTACAATTTTCACACAGTTCTCTAAGTGAATAGCAACCAACACCATTATTTATAGGATGACATTGTTAGAATCTAAATATTTTTCCATTTTCCTCAGCTGTGCATTTGCCATTGTGCTATGCTGCCAGCTGCTGCATTTGCTTTGTATTATAAACATTTCTATTTACCTATCATTCTTCAAAAAGTACGGCTGTTTCTTTGAAATAATTTAAATAGTAAACATTTTTTAGTCTGGAAATGAGGAAAAAAGACACTTTTCTAGAAAATTCAATATAAAGCAGCCTTTTCTATTCTTGGATTAAATAGGAAATCAGAACACAGCTAGTGTGTTCTTTTTTTAAACTGCACAAATGATGAAAAATAATTTATTTATTTCCTTGGTGTCTTGGTATGTCATAATCAGTAATCTTCATGTTTTAGGGGGTCTTTTTGGATAATTGATCTATTCAACGTTGATAAAGACAACAGAAACTGGCTGTGAATTCTTCAACAGTTGTGGGAATCCCACATTTTACATTTTATTTGATAGGACAGGAGACAATCATTTATAAAATGTTCTATGTTAAATGCCAAATAAAAATGACAGTACATTTTATGAAACATTGATTTTCAGAAACACTAGCTTTATCATAATTGTAGTAGGTGTATAGTGCTGTGATTAATGTTAGTTAAGGCATCAGTATTTAGCTTAGACATTTATGAACATTATAATTAACTTTTTCTGAAAAAGTTTTTAATGAACTTTAATGTACATTAGAGTGAAACCTTCACTACTTCAGAGCCTATGGTAAAATCCCTATAGTTCACAGGATGAACAGACTGAAATAAATGGCAGAATTCAAATGCTTAAATTTTACATTTGCTACTACTTCAGTATTTGAATTGGCATACCTCCTGGATTTCTGTAGTCATTTCTGTATTTTGGTCTGACTTGAGCAGGAGGACTGTTCAGCGTAAAGAGTAACAGAAAAAGAAAGAATACATGAGGTAAAGACATAGCTTGGGTACAAGGAAATAAGTAAATTTTCCTAAGAGATTCACACTTTTTTTTTTTCCCAAAGAATATATTTCCTATAGATTTCCATAATCTTTTTAGCTACTTTTGTGAAGAAAAAAATGCCTTAAAGTTTATTCCTCGTGTTATTCTGTGCAGGTTCCTTCACGCTATTTTCAACCGTTTGGATTTGGCCCTCGGGGCTGTGTAGGAAAGTTTATTGCCATGGTAATGATGAAAGCAATTCTGGTGACTCTTCTGAGACGGTGCAGAGTACAGACAATGAAAGGAAGAGGACTTAACAACATCCAGAAAAACAATGACTTATCCATGCACCCAATAGAAAGGCAGCCTCTGCTGGAAATGGTTTTTACACCAAGAAGAAATACAAATAAGAAGCAGAGTGACTAAAATGGATCAGCATTAAAGTTAGAGGGCGTTCTCAGCCAGTCACTTTAAGAAATGTTCCTCATTCCTAGGTAAAGATATAACGTAAAATGTTTTGTTGCCCCTAAATCACTACAGCTCCAAGTGAACACCTGTTCAGCCCATATAATAGAACTAAAGTTCTGGCCATAACTTCAATGTAATAAAATAAGATCAAATTTGCAAAATAGTCCTGTTGTTGGGTGACACCGCACTATACACAGGACTCCTGACTCCTTTTTAAAACTGTCAAGTTCAGATGAAATCACATGTCACTTTTCAAATGGTGCAAAGTCAGAGCCTTGGGGGTCAAAATCACATGCCTGGTGTGTGCTAAATTCCAGGACTCATTTCTGGGTTTGTTACCTTCTGTCCCCAAGTTGGACTTAGCAGTACTTACTTACCATGAAAGTTCTAATCATCTGTTTTCAAACACATCTGAATAATACTAAATTTGACTTTAAGAATATGAAACAATTTAAAATGCATAAAGCTGTCACACTAAAAACATATACATGTATTACATATCTACAATAATGTCCTTTATAATATTTAGAATATATTTAAGTTCTGAAAAAAGTTTGTAAAAAGTCATTCAAAACATTTATTTACCATGTTTTGCTGTTATATTAAGCAGATACCAAGGACTTAGTGTTAGACTGATTGTAATTTTCAGAGAACCAAGAAATTTAACAGTTGAGAAAACTGTTCTGTACTTTTAAAATCCAGTGTTCTGCTACAGATTATGTTTAAGAGGGTCTGTAAACAGTTCAGGAATGACCTTAGAACAGAACATTTTAGGAATGACCTTAGAATAAAGTAATGACTATGAAACATTACCATTAGTATCATACAGAAGGAGTGGGGCAATGCCCACAGCTCTGTTTCTGACAAAACTTCCCATCTTGCTTCAGTTTGGAGAAGTTCAAATTCTTCCTAAACTGCTTAAGTAGTACCAAATCCTGTTTCAATCTATTTTTAATTGCAGTTCTACTTCATAGTAAGATTTAGAGTTGTTCCCATATCCCCACACCACAAAGCAGGAATGAAAATCCCTCCCTAATTATCCACATAGCTCTTAGTGCTTTTCCTGTTCTAAAGCATCTAAGCATCTTGCTCCATATACTCTTGCTCAAGAGCCAGTCTTTTTTTTTTTTTTTCCTTTAAATACAGTGAGGTCAAATGAGTGGGCTGTACTCCTCTACTCAAGGTAAGATGCAAGTTTCACAGGGTACTGCTCAGCGTTTTGTAGTGGCAAAGGAGGAAAGTTCTGAAGCAACAAGTAGATTTTTCAAAAACACTTCTAAAAGTTTGTGGGTTTTGTTGTTGTTGTTTGTTTGTTTGTTTGTTTTTACTTTTTTTTTTTAATATTATTACTAATATTAAAATTAGGCTTAGTTTTATATATGGTCCTTTACAGGAGAACTAGATAACTACCTATATTTCTTCTTGAAAATGGAAATTAAAATATCTTGAAATCTGCGAAATATACCTTGACATTTATTACTAGCCTAATGATAAGTTGTTTATTTGGTGAAGAAGGAAAAGACCTTCCTGGTTTACTGACAATAGTCCTTGAAAGAAACTTTCCATTTTTGGTAAGCTTCAGTGTTCATGCTGTGTAACTTAAAAAAAGGGGGTTTCAGGGTAAAGCCTCTTGATAAAACCAACCAACAAACAATAGGTTTATATTAATCTTTTCCTCCAAAGACACTTTAACCATAAACAGAAAATAAATTATTTAAATAAATTGTTTATGTCCTTGCTTAGAAAACTTATTAATGTTAACTAGTGTGATCCCTCAGACCACTGCTCTCAGGTACAGGTCTGGCAGAAGACCACATATTCTGTAGCATATAAAAACTACACACAACCAACAAATAAATGTTTGTTCCAGATAAGGGTAATGAATTAGGTCAGGTTGGAATTGGTGATCAAGAAGAGCTGCACATCTAGGTTATTTCTCGAAACATCATGGAAGCTTTCTACAGGATTTTTGTTTTTTTAATCAAACTTGAAAATGGAATAATTTATTGTAGCTAGGTTACTTTTAAAGCTTTCTCTGCAGCATTGGCATAGTACCCAAAGATGACACAACAGTGAAGTCCCATACTATTTGTAATTACAGACAAAATTAAACATGCATATAAATAGGATTTCCAGTTTTTTAGTCGTTAAGTGATTTAGTGGCGTGAACATTTGGAATACCTAATGTAACCTCTATTTCTACATACACTGCAAGTTTTAAACTAAGAAATACAGTTAGTTGGAAAAAAGAAGTGGGTAGAGGGTAGCATCCAAATTAAACCCCATTCTTCCTCATTCTGTATCATAAAACACCAAAAGGAGTGCTTTGATGGCCACGAATTTTTCATCTGAATAAGAACTTTAAAAAAAAATAATCCACTGAACCTTCTTTTGCTTGGGAATAAACTATCACTTTATATACACTGTGCATCTTCATTCATTTCAGACACAAGCATTTTGAATAGTGATAATTTACTCTCTGGTTTTCCATCTCATAATTATAGGTCTCTCAGAACATTTTTTTTCTCAAGGTTGGAACTAATAAACTATGTTTATCATTCAAATTTTAAAATAATTATATGAAATCATGTAGACAGGAAAATGCATGCTGCTCTGATTTCTTTAATATATTATATACTGATGGCTTTATAGGGTGGAATTTCATAAGCATGATTACTGTAATTAGAAGAAATTACAGAAGAAATAAAGAAGGAATAAAGCAGTTTAATTTTTTACCTTTTGTAAACAAGCCTGCAAAATTATTTTGTATTGTATTTTAATTACATTTTCTTTGCAAATAGTGTTTTTGGTCCTCTAGTTTCTACTGTACCTTATTTTGTCCACTTTTGGACAATGGAGCTGTTAGTTAATCTGAGCTGTTAGCTAATCTGAGCCCAGTTCTCCGTGTCTTTATTATGGCTGTTATGCAGTGGTCTATTTGCATCAGTATTTGCATGCTAAGTCCCATTTCACTTCCTCATACTTAAATTTGAAAACAGTAATTGATGAAGCAGCATTTCAGAGATTACCATGTGGATATAAACAACTTAAATCTTTTAGATATATATACCCTATTGTATATAACTCTGATTTTAAATGGTGTTTTATTATCAGGCACTGTAAAAATGTAGGTGACTTTTAGAATGACATCATATCTACTATCATCAAGCGACTATTCTATTAATGTTCAATCTATTCACACAGAACAAACTTGAAGACTGTTTAATACATCACTGTGATTATGGGCTGTTCACAGCACATAAATGTGGTATGCTGTTAGAAAATAAAACAATCATCAAATAAAATCTGTATGCAAAAAAAAAAAAAAAGTTTAAAATTATGTTTCATCATGTTTTTCCAATCTGAAAAAAAAAATATATCACAAAAAAGTATTTAAATTTATGAATATGTATGGCTGCATAAACTGATTATTAAAATATTAGATACAGTGGATGAAACACAAAACCTGCTAAAATCAAATTTTCCACTAAGTTCCAAGGATCTAAAATTGCACAAATGATTTTAATAATACAATGGCAGAAATAGAGTAAATAATTTAAGTTCATATGAGACTTCTTGTCTGTAAGGGCATTTCTTCAAAGATTGAAAAGAAGGCACATTATTTTAGTGATTCTGAAGAAAGGGATTTGTGGATGTAAAAGGAAAAAAAAATCTTGACTTGACAACATAAATATAAAGGGGCTCAGCTACTTGTAAGAAAAGTATTTAATAAAAATGAAACAGAACAAGGAAATAAACAGAATACATGATTCAAAAAAAATCTTTTTCTACTCATATGCTGGCATGACAAATTCAGTTCGTTTCTGTGAAACTAATTTCTTTTGCTTTTGAATGAAAGCTTTAAAAGAGCTAATTCTTGTATTTGGATAAGTTACAGAAACAAAGGTAGTAAATGGCATACAACAGAAATCGCAAGAACTCTTTAAAATAGCTGCAAATGAATATATTTTTCTAAAAGCAATCTGATCATGAGACACTCTCAGCAAAAAAAAAAAAAAAAAAAAAAAAAAAAAAAAAAATCTATCCTATAATTTTACAAGCTCTATTAGCTGTAATTTAAACATGAATAAACAATTGCCATTTTATTAGATTGTCTACTTTTTGCATTCTTGAATACCAATCAGTTAATAGCCCATTAAATTTCATTTTTAAATAAACTAAAAATCTCAGTTGAAACTTTACAGCAGGAAGGATTGTAATACTGTTGGATAGAGGAAAACAATGGATGCGTTGGGCTATATAAGCCCTGATCCATAGCAAAATAAATACTTCTCTAAGACTGGAATTTTCTGCTGACATTTTTGAGTTACCCACGACTTGAGAGGTTAAGAATGTGAGAGCTCAAAACATTATCTGTCTACTATTATTGTAAACGTTAAACTTTGAGGCATTAAAACTGTATGCAGAAACAAACTTGTTTTTATAAGTCCAATGTTTCTGAACATAGACCTTTAGTTTTATAGTGTAGACAAGATATCAACAATTCTACACACTGTATAATGTCATTCAAATGCAAAAATGTGTTAAAAAAATCTTACAGAACTGATCTTTTAAATTTATTTTTAAATTTATTTAAAAGAGCCATGAGTCAACATTGTGCTCTGAACAAGGTCCAGCAGATGGCACACACAGAAAATTTATTCATACAACAAGAACAAATCCACATATTAGCAAAGTCCCTGATGATGTACAAAAGCTAAAAGCCAGACTTCTATGGTCTTATTCAGCTACTAAACGCTGCTATAGGAAGAGGTGGAGTCCTTCCAAAGTCGTTGAAAACATACAGGTGGAGACAAAACTAACCACCAATAATGTGGACAGAGCTTACTAGGATTATTCCAATTAGTACTGCCATTAGAGCATTATTTTCACATATCAGCTTTTACTAAAACTGTTCTCCCAGTCTGCCTAAGTGGAATCTATATGCATCATTTGGCATCAAGGTTGATAGAAACCTGCTTAGTAAGTTCCAAAATGATTTCTGAGAAATTGCAGGTGTCTGTTGGGGTTTTAAACATAATTCTGCCTAACTGAATTTGATGTCTTCATACTACTTCCCTTTCCCTTAATTTGATGTTTTTATACGCTATTTTACTCTGTTGCTTGGTTAATTTAATTTAGTGCCTCTATGGCATTCTTCCATAGTCCACAGTATAAAAGGAATCTCTAAAGAAACAGAGTCTATGAAGGAAAGTTGATTTTTGTGTATTGATTGATCCTTCAATAAGTAATGCAGGTCCTAACACTTCTTATGGCCTCACCGTGCTTATACAAATAGTTACAAGCTTATCAGTCCAAGAACTCACCAGATCTTCATAACTCTTTATTCTTTAAACAATTGCTGGACAAAATCAAGATCAGTGAACTCAGCTGCAAAAAAGGATACATTTGGCACAATATGCACAAGCTGCCTGATTAGCACTGAAAATACCTCCCATAGGATTTCAACCATTTCATTCCTTCTTAGTTTTAGAAGAGCTGATTAGCATCTCACTCAATGCCTTATAAACGTATCTTTACCTTATAATGATATGGAGATGGAGCTGAATCTCATTCTCTGTTTATCAGTCATTGAAAGATTCTTTGCAAGTCATAAAGATGAAAGATTCTTGGCATATCATAACAGCTGTATTCAGAAACTGCACCTTCTAACACCTGTAAGCATATTTGTACTTATATTCCCCCTTATTCACTCCAGCAAACATTAGAAGAAACTATTATTCAACACTGAAAAAATATAACAGAGACATGAGAACATTATAAATCAGTATTACTATAATATTAAGTATGGTGCTAACTGCATTAAGAAAATTGCCACTTACTTCCATTTCAGAAAGCACATAATTAAATTTTATAAAAGGATTAGATCCAGCTATGGCATGAATCCTAAAGCAGCTGCAAATGGATCTTTCTGTGTTTGATGTGAACAGAAACACTTTCAAATGAAATTTCATCAGCTCCAAAGTATAAGTAAAATTGAAATTATATTCATTGATCTCATCTTCCTTCTTTCAAGAAGGATAATGCAAAGAAGATAGATTCATACCATAGAAATGTTATCATTCCATTATATTATTTCACCTTAGGGTTTCAACGCACACTCTGAGTATCAATTAAGTCTCCAAGACAGAACTAACTTGCTAAATGCTCTCCAGAGAGAAATTATAATAAAAAACAATAGACTAGGTAACTCAAAAGCTAAATGCTCAAGGACCTTAGCTTTGTCACTTAGCTGACAAACTTTGGTCAAAAAGTTTGACCAAAGGACACTGGGACCATAACCCAAAACATTGTCATGAGATCATAGAATCATTTAGGTTGGAAAAGACAGTGACATTTGCAACTCACAGAACAAGGAATTTTATACAGGCTACATAAAGATATATTCCCTAGTGAGTAGTGCCTCCTGAGCTTGCTCTGTGCTCTTTGGAGACCACACTTGTCCTCAAAAGCCCTGTGGAAGAGCTGGAGTTTAAGAAGACCCATGCTCTGAAATTTAGCTGTCATCACTAACACTAGGATCCAAGTACAGATAACAGTGTAACCGTATTTCATGGAAGAATTGGAAATGATGCAGTAATGACGTGTAGGAATAGTCTCCAAACATTATAATCTATTGGAGGCCCAAGTTTGCAATGTTCTTTAAGTTACGAAGCTAAAGATTATCAACTTGTGAGCTTCTCAAAGCATACTATTAGACCTGTTCAAATTTAAATAATAATAATAATAATAAAATTATGAAATATTCTGTTTGAAGTTTGCTAACATTAATCTATTTTCACACTTCTTTATCGGGTGGTGGGGCAGGAAGAGATACTTATCTCTGAGTATTCAAGGAATTCTCTGTAGAATAGAGCATAGGGACAGAACATGAACAGAGCAATAGAAGATTAAACCAATCCAAAATGCTGTTTCAGCATTTTTGCTTCTGAAAAGGCTGATTAATTAGCATGGTGTATTTGTGTCACCACAGTCTTTCAAACAAAATACCACAGACAGGACTTGGATCAGAGTAAAAACCCATAATGAATATTATTGCAATTGAGCCTTCACAAGTCCAATAACTGTTTATATACAAGTCCACAGTTTGAAAAGGCAAAAAATAAACTGAAGTGTGACATTTATTCACCAAGGCTTTTTAGCACTTGCAGTTTATAGCTGTTGATTTCGATATCCTGAGCAAATCTAATGAACTGTGAGGTACAAATCCCACTGACTGCATAAATTCTATGGTTTCTTCTGAGAACAAGGAAAACTTAATTCTAAATATATTTTAGAGTTCAAAAAAAATAAGTTAGCAAAGGCATAATTTTATTCTAATATTAGAAATAAACAGCAATACTTATGTACAGCCTAAATTCTAGAGCAAGTTTTCCTTCAGCCTGTTACCTAGTTTATGCTTAACCCCATCTGCAAAGCAGTGTCATTATTGCTTTCCGTAGTATTTTAATTCTGAAATCTTAATGCTGTACTTTGTGCAATCTGTTTTTGCGCACCAACTCCAAACATTTTCTAATACTTTTGCAATGAGTATTCCATTGTAATACATATTTTACTATTTTATAGCTACTTCCTATTTGCAGATTTGTTGTGCTATTTCATTACACTAATTATCTATTCTTCTGTAGCATTCTGAAACTTTACATTTATCCACCCAATTTTCAGTAACATTACAAAGAAATACAGTTACAACAGCTTAACTGATTTATGAAGAAAGACAGTTTACAGAGCAGTATTATGCTGCATACTACGTAACATTTAGTCTTTGATCTCTTCTAAGTTCCATGTAGAAATCCTGTATCATAATTATTGCATTTTACATACATTTTTTTCACTAGTAAATATCTGAAGTAACACGACTGCTGTACTGGAGCTCTCCAAAGCAGTGTGTTTTTATAGCATAAAAGTACATGAAACCAAAGGTTTTAATGCATGCTTTGAGATAAACATGAAGTCACATGAAAGATGCAAGGCCTGTTGGCATAGGTTAAAAGAGTGTAGAATCAAAAATCAAATTTGTTAAAGTTCCAATAATAAGACAATATATTTCACCAAGGAAATTTTCACCTAACTGACTGGATATGACCTCAGCTGGCTAAGCTGTTCAGGAAGACTTCTTTTAACAGTTAAACAGTTCGCTCTTGAATTCCTTTTTTTTAAAAAATCTATTAAATTAGTTTTCTTGAATAATTTTGTTCAGACATGTTAAATAAGTTGTAGAAAAAAATTTACAGAATTCAGAGAGCTATTTCATAAATATTCAGGATCAATAAGTGTTATATGTTGAAATAATTTATTATTTATTACTAAATAATTTTGGTTATTAAAACTATTTTAAAAAATAGAAGATTAACTAGGCAGTCAAATGAGGAAGGGCTAACTAGCTGACCTGAAAAATGCAAACCCATACACAGTAATTGCTAACTTCTACCAGCTCATGCTAACATTTTTTAAAATGACTGCCTTGGACCTTTTAATAATGAGTACTGGGATGGATGCATGCATTAATATCACCCTCTACAGTAGTATTCCGTTATTTTCTTATTATTTCTATATAGCAACATTGCTTGCATGCAAGCTATACAAGGAATTACTTTTTTTTTTTTTTTTTTTTTTACAAATACTCTTAATTGAAAATGTTTGCTAAACTAAACAAAACTACATATATTCTCCAGCTCATTAAACAACAGCATGAGTTGAATTAATTTAACACCTAAAATAAGTTTCCTTGCAGTTTGGGGAGTGGGGCATAGCGGAGAGAAATGTTACATTCCATTTGTGCAGAACAGCAGTCCTATTCTCCGGAGTCATTGGGCTTTATGATAATCTCAGCCTTTTTAGGAAGCAAAGCTTTCCATTTCATTTTTGCATAAAAACATTTAAAAGGAAGCACAAGGTCTCTCCCTCTCTCTCTTTTTTTTTTTTTTTTTATTAAGATGCAACATTTATAATTTAAATTTTCATTATTTGATGCATTATATTTTGAAGAGGGAAAACAGAAAACAAGACTGATTTTGCATTGCTCTAATGTAGTAATATCACATGTTGTACCTCATTCATTTCCAGTTGCTGGTATGTTAGAAGAAAAATATCTCTGGTTTTTGAATGGGATAAAGAGTTTAAAATAAATAAATAAATAAATAAATAAATTTATGCTATCATAATCTTCATAACAGAAGTACAGCAGCCAGCCTATGGACAAAGCAGGAACCATTGTTGTAAAGTACAACACCAACTCAAACCCACAGATCTAATCATCAATAAAACACATTTTGAATTCAGTGTCAAGATAGGCTTTGAAGAAAAAAAGTCACTCACATTTTAAATGAAAAAAAAAGTAACATTAGACCATAGCATTTACCATAGGTACAGAAAAACACATAGGATCCCTTTATAGTCTGCATGGAATGCTACATGAATCTGCATTTCTTTATTTTTCTCTATTTTTATTTTACTTTTTCCTCTAAGGAGTTAAAACCTTGTCTTACTAAGAAATTCCTTTTCTTTGCATGCCATCATATGTTTGAATACATGTAGTAAATCGAACTGCTTATTTGCAGCCATCTCCTTCTGCTCATGCGCCAGAATTGTATCTTTCAGTATTAACTATTTTACATGAAAGACATCTTGCTGTTCTCATGACTTTTCTGCTAGATTAATCTTCTTTTCACCTTTGCAACTGCTATTAGCTGAGAATAAACAGTGAGCTAATTTTACATGAGACATCCAGTTCCAAGGAACGTCTAAACCATCTGGAATGGATGTGAGAGGATTCTTGACACTCAGTTTTATTAGGCTCCCACAGGGTCCTGAATTATTCTTTTTTTTGCAGAATAGCAATGTGACGGTATACCACAGCAAGATTTTCTGCATGAAAGCTCATTTCCCCCAGCATTATTGTGTTGTACTATGAGGTATATGACCTACTTTGTTTATTTCACTTTATCTGGTCAGCCTGTTAATGCCACTACAGGATAAATAGGCTACTGTTAAAACAAAATGATGTAGTGTCATTTCCTGCCAGGTAAAAATGAAAATACTTCACATTGGCAGTCTCAGTTTCCCTCAAGAAATAAAGGAAGTTAAACGTAGGTCAGTTAAATAAATATCCCATCATAACAAACTAATGCTATTACTATCAAACTACCAAGTCTGATCCATTAGTTCTTTAAAAAGACGTGAATAATTGTGTGGTGGAAGCATCCAATTCCACGGTTAACTATTTTTTCTGCTATCATTTGGAGTCACATTTTAAATTATTTTCTTCCAGCCTCTCTACATCTTGATTACAGGCTGATCAGTAGTAACAGATATTTTAAAAGAACACTAGGAACAGGGATACTTTTATCTTCGTCCTTTTAGAGCCTAGACTGATCTATACATGTAGTTCTACTGTTATGGTCTAGCACAAAGTGATTCACAAAAATATCTATTAAAAGACCAATCCTCAATCCACACAATATTCTAAAGACGTTTATGTAATAAATAGTCCAAACTAGAGATCAGATTTAGTAACATCATCAGATTGCTATTTTCTTGTCTTTTGCTGTTACAGAATACACCAACCATGACAACTGAAAGCCATTCAATAGTAGAGCAGTATGTCAGGTTCCTGCTTTCCAAAATGTTTTCCACTGGGGGAGGAGGGAAGAGAATCCTTTTACGTTATACTAAAAGCAAAACAAACAAACAAACAAAAAAGTGGAAATCATTTCAATGGAAAAAGCAGCTTCACTTTCACTTCATACGATCCTTATATCACTTTATATTTCATTGCCATGCCTGTATGTTTCCAATAAAGACTGGAGAACTAATTATGCTTTTAGATGAACAGAAAAAAAAAAAAAATGTTACCTGAAACATAATCCTAAGTAAAAGCAAAAGCTTACAAAAACTAGCTTTAGTAGTACAACCAGAGATCATAAATTCCATCTCTAATGACCCTTGTTCTTTGTAATTG
Source organism: Aythya fuligula (assembly GCF_009819795.1). Lineage (NCBI taxonomy): Eukaryota > Metazoa > Chordata > Aves > Anseriformes > Anatidae > Aythya > Aythya fuligula. The sequence continues at coordinate 77,493 of NC_045569.1, read as the reverse complement.
AATACTGCTGACTACAGGACTTACATGAAGCCCCTTGAAGGCAAAGGAAGGTTTTTCTTTCATGCACTTTAGCTCAAGCTTTTTACGTTTTATAAAAATTAAAAAAGACTGATCAGTGACAGGGTAAATTAAAAATGGAAAAACATATCAGACTGAAGACATTTAGAAATCTGAATCCTTCCTGCACTACCAAAAGCTGTTTAAAAAGCCTGAACAAAATTCCACCATCACCACAGTGTTGTTTGCAGAAGCAGGCACCTTAACATCATTTACTCCAGGAGTCAGTTGCTCTCCTGAAGCTCCCTGTCAGTTTCAAGAACCAGCACTCTAACTTTCATCAGGATCTTTTCCTATTTCACACATGCTGTTGATGTAGAAACCTGAGGGTCTACTGCTTTATGTCCCATCTACATTTTGCTTTGTTCAAGTCAGCTAGCTGCCTGGACACAATGGCTGGCTTTAACAGTACTAAGAAGTCTTGTGGAGTGTCCTCTTTCCTCTCTTATCAAAGTGCTCCCTTTTGCCTCTCTGATATTGCAGTTCTTAAAACTAGGTATCACATAGGGCATATTATACTGATCTCAAAGTCAGATGGCAATTGGAGCTATTACATCACCACAGCAAGCTTTGAAATATTCTTTTATCAAGATTACAGATGTCCTTTACGAGTCCTATTGGAACAACATGGCCTAATGGTCCTACAAAACAATGAAACAAAAGAAATTCCTTCTCTCCTGACTGCCTGTTCCTACTCCATCTCCATCTCTTGAGAAGTTATTATGGATTGTGCTTTTCATTTAAGTTGGTATATGACTATTCAAAAATCTTTTGTCTTGCATCAAACCTCAGATGCTTGCCCCATCTCAGCAACAAGTAATAAGTGACTACATTTCACATAATTCTCCACAGTGTTTCACTCAAACTAGATGTAGAATTCTACAGAATCCAGTAGACAAGACAAACAAAATAAATAGAATTCACTGATTAGACTACGGAAATGCTTGATGAATCACATACAGTAGTCAATAGGTTCTCTCTCTCTGCCACCTCTATTACCATATTTGTCATAACATAGAATTATTTTGCCTTAAAGTTGAAGGAAGTTTTTGTAGTGGGGAATAATTTTTTTTCTGTCAAATACTATACTTTATTAAAAAAAAAAATCAGACCCTTTATTGCACATAAGTGATAAACTCCAATGCATACCTTACTAAAGTCAAAGTTTTACTGAATTATAATGAATCAGACCATTAATCCACTGCATTTTGATTGAAATTAAAGGCTTATTGAAACGGTATTTTATTTTTAGTGGGAATTTTATGCATTTGGCATTTTTGCTCTTTCAAAACTCCCATACTATATTACCAAATCACTGTTGTACTCTCTTTCTTCCCAGCATTATATACTTCCCACTACTCTGTAAGGTTTCAGTATTTTTTTTCATAATACAATTGTATTATGTTTTAATCTATTTTATGTCTATATTAAGGTTGTTTCTAAGGATTAAACAGGGAGTCGATATATATTTAGTTACTTGCTGTACTTCCACTGCTCAGTAGATATCAAAGTACTGCAGCTGTATTCACTGCAGCTGAAATTATGTACGATACATGGATCAGACTAATATTTCAGTAGAGGTTTTTCTGGGAGTAAAAACGAGAGGATTTTCCTCGTCCAAGTCCTTCACTAATGCATGTTCATATCATCTTATAATAATCTATAAAATCACTACAAAATAATAATGAATAGGACTTAAAACAAGTATATATTATATAATAGCATTCTAGACTTGGGGTTATTCTCACGCTGTTCAAGGTCATAGCTGGCCATTAACCACATTTGCAGCAAGGGCACTTTACTGAGCCCAGGTCCTTTTCTACAAGGCTGCTCTCCAGCTGGGCAGCCCCCAGCCTATACTGGTGCATGAGGTTATTCATTCCCAGGTGCATGACTTGGCACTTCCCCCCTTGTTGACTTTCATAAACATAAGGTATCCCTCAGAGGAAGCAGATTCCTTGAGGAACAAAGCTTGGCTGCAGACAAATGTTGACAAGAAGGGGGAACCTTAGAAGCATTTGACTTAGTACAGAACACCCACCCCGCACCATGAGACCCCGCAGTAAGTCTCACGAAGACCTTTACCATTCTCAGATCTTTAACTGTTTCTATTGTAACAAATTCTTTTAAATCATTGTGTTAATTGACTAATACTTAAATACTGACTAAGAGCTGTTAAAAATCATACAATCTAATCTTGTTATTTACCATAAAAAGTATATAATAAAGCCTTAATTACTGCTTTATTAAAGTTGTGTAAAATCAATTTTGCAACATACTCGAGGGGTAAATCACGTGTGCATTAGATATATGCTGCTCAGCCATGCCTATCTTTTAGTTAGCCTGAATCTGTCCTTTCCCAAGCCCTATTCAACAACACTTTCCCTAAGACTCAAATGCAATTAAAACCTATTTTAGGAAGGAAGAACAACTAATACTTGGCACTCACAAAAGGAATCATAATTTTGGAAGGACTGGAGGGTAAAACTCCAACAAACTTTGTTATAAAAACAAAATCTTTATAAGGTCAATTTTAAAATATAAAATCTTTAAATTACATTCCTGAATAATCTACTTAAAGGTATTTGTTGTTTGGTCAGTCATCACAACACAGTCACCACGGCATTTTCCTGCCTACCAAATACAGTTGAAATACCAGATTCTCAGACTAATGTCTAGTTAGACAATCCATGAAGTAGAAGACAAACTGTATAATTCTGATATCCTAGACTGTTATAGGTAAAGAAGAATTTATTATGAAGTGCCAAATTAAACACACTTTCTTGACCTGCAAGTCCAAAAGGGCTGATACGCAACAATTACTTTGATATAGAGGCCAGAAACATTAAATCAACTCTCGTTACCTACTGGGCAGCAAAATAACTGGTCAGCTGGGAGTAATTCAGCAACTTATATACATATTTTATTAATTCACCTGAAAAAATGAAACTCATATGAAAGACTTCCTGCATTTCAGAGACAGCTCTGACCTGAGAGCAGTCATTGGTTTGTTGCTTCTCCACCCACAAATGCACATGCTTACACATGCACATCAGATCAACCAGTTGACAAAGATCTACACATAAAAAAGAAGAAAGGACTTATTTTGGCAACTCTTCTTATGCACTGTGTTGTGACACTGCTGCCTTGGAATAAGTCAAGAAGAAGAGATTTAGATGATAAATATACAGTATGGATTTATTTCTGATCTCTGAAGAAGATGAAAACCTGTAGATTTACAAAGCTATTATGTGTAATACTACTCACAATTTTTTCCGGGACTGGATACAGTGGACTTGATTTGATCCTGTTTTCTCTTCTTTCTTAAAACAGAACAGGCCAAACATGAAATCACTTTTCTGATCTTCCAAGCCTTATTGGGTTCAAACAATTTAATTAAGATAAAACATTAGTGACAGAATAATGTCCCGGGGAAAGATCAAAGTAACACTGTTCTGGAACTGGCCCTGGGATTACATTGCATCCTTTCATACAATGCATTTAGGCAATTGACGGTTGTGCTTCAAAGATTAAAAGTGATCAAAATTCAATGGCAATTATGCAAAGAACACGGATCAGAAAATGAAACTCTGCTACAGGATAAAAATGAACACATTAATTGAGTTTTGTTTTTTGTTGTTGTTTTGTTTTGTTTTTGTTAACCTGTTTCTATTTTTAGTGTTATTTTCTTCTCTGTTCATTAATGGAGGGGAGAGGAGGGAATGTCAGTATCCAAACTTGAGCCCCTGTATGTAGAACAGAGTTTCCATTGCTGCATGTTAGAAAACTGGATGATAATTTTTTCCAGTTTTATTTAGACTTTGCCGTGGGACACCTGTTCTTGTGTGCTGTATTATATTATTAACACTTTCTGAATACTTTTACAGGACAATCATTTTGAAACAATGTTCCTGCTTTAACTTAAGTATTCTACAATGTGTCTTTTAATAATTAAAAATACCAGCACAACCCTCTCCCTTCATTACAGTACCAGCTGGGTTTCTATTTCTAAATTGAGGATGTAAGAAAAAAACAGATGTAGTGCTATACTAGCTGCAGTGACAAACTTAGGTACTTAACAGTCTGTTACGCAGAACAAATAGGAAATACTTTCTCCCTGCTAACTCCCTGGAATTAGTGAATGATAAATGGGATCCAGTTCCAAAACATTCCAGATATTTTCTTTTAAGAGCCAACACCCATTTGCAGCACTATTTCCTATGGCAAAATCAGCACTTGTTCTCCATTTTTTACAAAAGGGAGATTGGCCAAGGGTGGAATCAATCATTGCTTTTCCACTCAAATTTCAATGAGTATATGTATTTGAGGCTGAACTTTGGAGAGCTTTTATTTGAAGCTTTGAAATTAACACTGTAAAGACAAGCTTATCGTTTAATCCATCATACACCATTAAGTCAATGTAACATTGTATTTGTAGAGCTGGTTGGGAATTCCTAATAAAATATTTTTTCATCTGGAAATGCCATTTGCTGAAACTGAACATCTTCCCCAGAAGCTATTTTCTGCCAAGAAAGTATCCACAGGCCAACAGCATTATTTGACAGAAGGGAGAGACTGATCCCAAAAGTAAGATTGGTTTATTTAAAGCTGTTCTTTCTGTTGGCAGAAACTTAGGTTGAAGCCTCTACTTTAATGAACATTTCCACTCTGTTTTATTTCACAGTTTAGGGGAGAGAGAAAAAAAAAAAAAAAAAAAAAAAAAAAAAAAAAAAAAAAGATGGGTGTAAAAAAAGTTTCCAGACTAACACAAATTTTTTTAAAATTTAAAACATGGTAAAAAAAAAAAAAAAAAAAAAAAAAAAAAAAAAGAGCAGCTTAACCAGATTCCTAAATGTTACTATAAAACTACAAGCATAATTCACTGATGAAATCTGGAAGAATTGCATTAGTAGCTGAAACCCAAGGTTGTGTGCCAAATTAAATGAAATGTCCTTACCAAAATAACCACTGTAGATTTTAAAGGAAACAGAATAAACACTTGAAGCATTTGCACTGTACTGTTGCCATTCATGCCAACTTTAGCACCAGAACCTTGGGTTGGTATAAAAAATACTGACTAGTGGACTAGCGTTTTTTAAAACAAATTTGTCATGAGGTAACAAAGCATTTGCCATCTGAATGATACTCCAAGGAATAAGGCAAGTCATAGTATTTCAGATTTTATTTTCTGAAAAAGCCTTACTTTTCAGACCAACAGAATGAATAACTGCAGAAGAAACATCATTACACTTAAAAGTAACTTTAAATTTTTTTTCCTCCATAAAACAGAGTGGAAAATTGAGCAATATTTCACTGAATTAGATCACTACCTCTTTGGCAGAAGCTCATCCTTGTTTCATGTGTTGTAATGCCTGAAGACACTATCAATAATTACCTTAAAAGGTAAAAACTTACATTTATACTACTGTGTCAGATATAATAAAAATGTAGCAGTGAAATCAGTGCAGTATGTTGCCTTAAAGCATACTTGGCTTTAAAGTACAATAGCTATTACTAATAAGCAGCCTCTGTAGACACTTATTTTAACAGATATTTACCAAAATGAATGTTTAGGGGTTTTTTTGTTTGTTTGTTTGTTTTTTGAAGTATCTAATGTGACTGAAAGAAAATACAGCAAGTTAATTTAAAATGTAAGGAGCAAGAGAACATTAAAGGGTTTTTTTATTAGTTTCAAACATATTTTTAACAAGTGTAAAACTAAGCAATGTATTGTATAATAATGAAATTGCCTGAATTAATGCACTGTCTGGGTCTGAAGGAAGTAGAAGAGACTGGAGAACAACTGAGAGCTTTGGGCCATGGATGTACAGAATGAGTGCTAGTCACCAGATCTCTGGATTGATCAATCCAGTGTAGCAATGATACAGGGAAGGTGAAAAACAGTCTGACCCATGAGTCATGGGCTTGGTTATCATTCAAAATAAATTACAACTTTATGACACAAACAGTACATAGAATTTTCTTGTGACATAAAAAAAAATGCTAGCAAGCATTCTTTATTGCACTACTTACTTTATAGATGATTTGAACTGATTTAAAGTTGATACAGATCTAATGCAATTGAACTTCATCAAAGAATACCTTTGTATTGCTCATTACTGAAACAGTTTTATTTTAGCAACTAATACTAAAAGCAAAAGCTTGGAAAAAAATAGGAAATTCTCTTAGACTAATAATAATAATAATAATAATAAATAAATAAATAAAAATAAGTTAAAAAAACTGTCAAACCTTACTGGACTTTGTTCTCCTCTGCTACCAGTCTGAAGTATTAACATTTCCACTGGGAGACCTTCATCTGGGAGGAAAAATAAATAAATAAATAATCAGATATACTTTTAAACTTGCTACTCTGCCAATAATTCAGCTGTGTTACTATGGCAGGCAATGCAACGGGAGTGACATCCCCATCATAATAAACAGCTAAAATAGAGACAATTTCATTACAAACTAAAACGAACATTTTGTCAGCTGTTACTATAATACACAACTGCTGAAAATAGCGTCTCACAAATAATGATAAATATTCATTAGGACATCATTACAAGGCTATGAAAAACATGACTCAAACTGAGCTCACATTGCTTGCATAGCTGTATTACAAGTCATGTAACTTTCTCTTTAGATGCTAACTCTTTAACTGTTTTGGATAAATCATTTGCCCTAAATATCAGTAGGATACGTAGATGTTCAGGATTTCACTGCAGAATCTTACTGCCTTGCAGAATTGAGCTTTTTTTAAAGAGGAACAAAAGGAGAAGAGTACAGGCAGATGGTAGGCAGCCAGGGAAAAGTCATGCTGGGTTGCCTCAGCAGCTAAAATGAAACAGAGGGAGATAGTCCAGCACACTCATTGTAGAGAAGAAAAGGGGAAAACCTGGGGGGTATCGTGCACAGTTTGCTTCTGTTCCTCCTGTTCCCTGAAGTGCAAGAGGTCAGAACGGAATGAAAATTGGCAAAGGAAAAAATGGCAGCCCTAGTCCATTCATGTGCCAACAGCACTTGACACAAGCACCTCTTTCCTCACGGCCATTGTCACTGCTTAGGCTGTAAGCTTGTCTAGGTTTCTGTACTGAAGTTATTTTAGCCATTTAAGGAGTAAGCAGATAACAAAATAAAGAAGAGATAAGAGAAATTACTAGGCCAATTGTGCCTTAATAGATACTGTTTCAACACGTCTCCATTTGACCAGGTATAACAATGTTCTTGAGAAGCTGTGCACAACAAGTCACCTTTCATTACAGGAGAACTGCATCTGCTGGTGTACATCTCATGTTAAATTGTTCAAGGAACTAAGACAGCATAGACCTATTCGCTTGTTTTGGCAAGTTATATTTCTGTCAGTTTAGCTCTCTTCACTGGCTTTTGGGAGAAGAGGGTGGGTCTGAATCGGACAGCACAGTGTCAATAAGGACAAAAGCCAAGCTTCAGCATATACAGAGAGGCTGAGGACAGGACAGCCAGGCCTGCTTTTTCCAGTGACATGATGTCAGCTCAGTTCTGTTACCAATCCACATCCTACATGGTGTACATGGAAACCTCATTTATCATGGTAAATTACACTGTTCAGAATTGAAACAAAAAAAGGCCATGTACCCTCGCTTTGTGTCAAGCTTATCAGATATATTTCTGCTATGGACCTCTGAGTTGTGATGATGTTAGAAAGAAACGCGGAGTCCCCCACACCTTGACCGTGCAACAATTACTTGGTTTCTAAGGGCTGCTAATACCAGCACCCACAAAGGTTTACAAGTCACAAACAGAGCTATAAATCATTGTGAAGAAAATGTAGTCCAAATAATCATAACAAGAACTCTCTTAAAATATCAGTTTTACTTTGTAAATAATATGAAGCATCAAAACTATAAAAACTTTCAGCCAGTTTGTGTCTGCCGTGAATAGCCAAATTACAGTTTTAAGCCACTAGTACAGCCCTCCACCTTCTGGCTAAATTTAGCATATGCAATGTGCAAGTCCAATACAATTTTTAAGTATGAACACTCATTGTCTCAATTTAGTCCTATTATGAGATAACACACATTTGTACATACTTCATTCAAGGAGATTTTTATCAGCTGGTAGATTATAAAAATTAAAGACTTGAAGTTATAAACAATGCTGCTCCGTATAAGAAAAAAGTGCTGGAAAATTGGATAGACCAAGCAATTTAAAAACCAAGATGTAAGGTACTAACAAAACTATTTGCTCTTTTCCCTACATTTTTTACATAAGCACTCTGCATTGTACCCCAGTTGGTTACCAGTTTACCAAAGTAGTCTGGCAATAAAGCAAAATGAGAATACCAATTTTGAGAATATTAAACTCATAAAAGGCATATTTCTCTTGAATTATACCTACAAAAGCACTTTAATAATAACAGGTAAAATCTGACAAAGAGGGTAGGTAAAAATTCCCCATTATCTTGAGTAGATTAATAAAGGGAGTGAGAAAACAAGAGCCAAACAAAAACAGACCACTGCCTATAACAGGCAGGAGGTTGAATTTTTAACGATGAAGTATCTGGAACAATTTCAGGATTATTCCAGGAAACATTACATTTCTCACTCAACCCTATATTTTTTACATTTTTTCCTGGAACTTCACCTATCTAAGGGCACAGGAAAGGAGAGAATTTCTTCATAAATCAGAAAAAAAGAGAAACAGTGAATAAAGGCTGAGTCATCATAACCAAAACTTCAGCTTCCACCTACACCTCTTACACATGCACATACACATAGAAGATGAACAGCATTGTTTATGAATACTGACACATCTTAATATCAGATGAGTCATTATAGAAGGTATTTCAGGATTCATTTTATCACAGCATGTGACAGGGATATAACAAATGGCCTGCTTAAATCCAGCCTACATATGCTTTGTCCAATGCTTCATAAGGTTACCTTTTCATACAGTATGTATTTTTCAATAACAAGAATATCTCATTTAAACAAAAGTCCACTTCCTGAACTGAACCTGTTTTCCTACAGTAAGTTGGACTAGTGTTCATCGTGATCCTGTTTTCTCTACAATGGTAATTGTAGAAATGCAAGAGTATATATTTTCACTTCTACCTCTAAAGTCCATCCTTAACTTTGGAAAAAAATTAAAAAGCTACATTACCAGTTAACCAAGGTTTGCATCTCTACTATTTCCTGTAGTTTGCATCAGGATTTGATTGCACCAGTGTCTCAGCTGAACATTTGGATCAGTCCTTATTCCTACTCCATGATGCTGTGGGGAGGTGACAGCAACACCACAGGCTCCATGCCTCCTTTATGTAGTTAAATGCTGCTCATTAGAATTCCTGCACTCCTAGAACTCATTAGAACAAAGAATACTTAGTCCTTCAGTAAAAAAAAAAAAAAAAAAAAAAAAAAAAAAAAAAAAAAAAAAAGGATTAGCCAGGTCTACCATTACCCCAGATAAAACATTTTTTAAAAACATTTTTAATTCCTTTTAATTCCAGGACATCATCACCTGCTATATATCTTTCTCTTTTTCTCTTTCTCTTCATACTATCCCATTAGAAGTGCATGTTAGTACCTGACTGACTTTACCAAAGCCCTAAACAGGCTTTATAGGGACATGTGGTCTCATTAAAAGGACTGAGGTTTGTTGTGCATGATTTCTTGGTAATTATGGGGTGCAATCACAGTTCATTGTCCTTTAAAGTCATGTGAATTTTATTTCTTTACCTAATCAACCAGTATGGTTGCTTTGGACACCGATGTTCTCCTGAAACATTGAAGTTTGCAGACTTTTTGATGTCTTCACACTTTCCTTCATATTCTTTCATTATCGCACCTGTTGTAGCAGCTGATCTGCCCTTAGGCTTGTTCTATCCACAATGAATCTACAGTGACTCAATTTGCCACACATTTAACTGTTGATACAGAGCTGAAACATTGTTATATAAGAACATTGTACGTTGTTATATCTCAGTAATGAACTGGGCTTCTTAGCCTTGCACAGAGAAAGAGGGCTTGGATTTTCACATTCTGAAACACACAGTGTTCAGATCCATTCAGAATCTGACTTTGCTCACGTGCTGCCAATCAAATCATACCAGGCCATGAGTGTTCCACATCAGCACTGTTCCTCTGCCAAAAGGCAATTCCTTTGTGGTATTCGGTGCTTCTGATGAGATGCTGAGCCTCTGCTTCTAGTTGCTTGCCTCAAAGTGGGAAATGCTCAGCCCCTGCTGTGCGTGGATCTTTATTTGGTATTCATTTCAGATCCACCAGACACTGTAATTTTAATCTGACAAGATGCTTGGTAGAAAAGTTATAGTAATGGCTGGGTTGTTATCTTTGACTTGAAATTGCCTTGCAGATAATGGAACTCATTCTCCCCTGCTTACAACTTCTTGTCTATTTTTCCCCCTCCCCAAAACAGGGGCATAACATGCCCCTCTGACAAACATTACAACCTCTGTCTTTAGCATAGACGAAGCTTTGGCATAGTTCTGCTTTGAGCAGGACAATGGAGTGCTTGACCTCCAGAGGTGCCTTCCAACCTGAAATATCCTATAATCCTAAAATAGTTTTCCTGTTACAGACTGTTCAGGCTGACTGGCAACCATAGATGCTGCACTAGTTAATTGTAACACTGTTGTAATGCAATGCATTGTATAATTGTTTTATAGGTCCTTTTCTTTGTATATCTTTAACAAATTAAGCAGTGAAAGAGTAAAGCAAGCCATCATGCAGTGAAAGCAATTCGAGACTTCAAGCATATTAGTGTTAAGTTTCTGCACTGCAGTTCTGTCATCAAGCCCCACCTCACTCACTATAGGTCTTTGGCATGGAGCAGGGAGGAAAGCCAGGAATTCCAGGTATTTTCCTTCACTTCAGAAAGGACATTAGGATTTCTTTGCACTGAAATAGCAGAAACAGTAGTCACGATCTCTTTGTTTCCCTCACACAAATTACACTCATAGCAGCAGATAAGTAACAAACACTTCTCTTTTCCCCAGACACCCAGACATCAGCAGCAGAAGAGAACCTAATAAGCAAGACTCAATAGTCAAGATTTCTCTTTCCAAGTATGTGTCAAAACAGCTGATGGCATTCTTCTACTGTCATATGCAAACACTAATCTTACAATACTTGTTCTAGTTCAATATCCACCTCCCAGAGCACTTTCACCTACTGAAGTTGTTCAGAGTTCATCAGGTTTTAACCAAATACCATTCCTTAGGATGTGCTCTTTCAGAGCCACGAGCAAATAAATTGAGATTAACACAGCACCCTGCCCTCCCTGCCTCACCATTGAGCAAAATACACTGGGAGTGTAATGCAGGAAACTCCACATGCTCCTCCACTAGTCATGAGCCAGATGGAGCACACAAGGCCAAAGCAAGAATGCAGCATTTCTCCCAGTCCAAGGGCTTTGCAATGATGTTCTGCACTCAAGGGAGCCTTGATAATAGAAAATCTACCAGCGAGTCTTTCCTTCCCTGTCGCTTCACCACCACTGGCTTAGGTGACATGGTAATACGACCCAGACCGTTAGTTTTTATCTCAACTGATCAGATGTCATGAAAACTAAGAGACTCCCTCACAGTGCATCCACAGATTAATGCATGAAATGTGAGGGAAAGAGGGCTTCAGTCATCCTACTTGAGCAACATGAAGTCATCATCTCTGTGTGTTGCTTTTACACCTCCGAAATGAGATGGAGGCCACGCTGAACTCTCAAAGTGTTCATTCAACGTAGATACCAAGATTTCATCCTTAGAATGATTCACTGCATGCTGAAAAGCTCTATAGGTCTGCTTTAGACCTTTTTTAGTTCAAGATTGTTTTTTTTTTTTCATATTCAAGTCATACTAAAGCACAGACTTTCCATGTCTAATCCAAGTTTTTCCATAAAATCATCTGTTAAGGAAAAAATGGAGTTGTCAGATGAAGAAATGATTCTGCCTAAAAACACAGAGCCATCATGATTGCAGGAGCAGCTCTACTTAAAATAAATAAATAAATAAATAAAATAAAAATAAAAATAAAAATAAAAATAAAAATAATAAAAATAAAAATAAAAATAAAAATAAAAATAAAAATAAAAATAAAAATAAAAATAAAAATAAAAATAAAAATAAAAATAAAAATAAAAATAAAAATAAAAAGAAGGACACAGTGCGATAGGTTTCCTTTGTTTAGGGGTTGCTAAGAGTAAATAGTCTGTTGTTCACTGAGAGACTGGGGAATTTATCACAGTCCTTTAAATTGTTTCCTTCAAGATCCCAGCAGTACCAAAAAGGCCCTTTATGCATATTCTCAAGCCTTCCAGCCCTGCTACCTTAGCTGCAAAGCACAGAGGCCCCAACAGCTATAATCCAAAAGTTTAGTCATACAAAAGTAAAGGATGCAGGGCTATATATCTACAGACAAATCAGTACAGTCCAAGTTGAATTCAAGGCATTTATATATTGTATTTATGGGTACAGAGTCCCTCAAACATGTGTGCAAGAAAAATAATTCACCTGGAAGTGGTCTGGACAGCAAGTTTCTAAGTAATTTCATTCTCTTTACTGGGAATGTTGTAGGACTACATGTAATCCAATTGTCTGTGTTGCATGTTCCTAAAACTACCCATAAAATGCAATATTATGTCTCGCTTGATGATATTTTCTTATTTATAGGTAGGTGGCTAGCAGAATGCCTTTTTCCATGCTCTTGAAAATGGTCGTGAAGTAATGGGCACACACTGTCAGATGAGGATGTTTCCATACTGTCCTAAACATCACATCAAGCTCTACAGAAACCATCACTTACAGCCAATTCCGTGGATTTTAGTGAACTGTTCCAAAAATAAAAAATAAAAAAAATCCGAGAGACAATCATAGATTGCAAAATATGATTCCCTTTAGTCCAAAGGGTACTACAGTGTTTAACAGAAGTTCTGTACCAAGACTGATCTCAGCTGCTGTTTCACTTCTTCAGTCACAGGTATATCACTCCTGAATTGAAGTCCATTATTTTTCCAATGTCTAAATAAGTCATATGGCTCTAAAACAGGAGTCACAATATCCAGCATAAAGGAGCACCAGATCTAGTCAGGTGCAAAACACCGTATACTTTAAGACTTTTCCTAATAATACCTGATTTGAAAAATTCTACTAAATTAAATGTGCAGCTCTTTGTGGGCCTTGGTGTTTTCCATTTGTAAGAAAGCATGACCTACCAGATCCTAACAATTTAGGGTGTCTAGGCAACACTAGGATGTGAATAAATATTAGCCTTCAAAACACCACATTATGAAGTGTACGATGGGTTGTTCTTTCTGTGTTGGAGAGGAGAAAAAAGAAAAACAGAAAAAAAATATATAAAAATAATTTGTTAGGCACTTATATATACCACAAAAGTCATAATCATAAACTATGTGGATATTTGCACAAAGAACAGAACTGGACACGTTAATGAAATAACTGATGCTAACTACAAAAACACCCTGAAGAGACAGCATGGTGTAGGTCCACCTCAGTTTCCTAGCAACAAGATTTTCTCTGCTTTCTCAGAGTATCATGAAGTTGTGGAATCCTCCTCCTACACATAATCTGAAAACAGGGATGAAAACAAGGATGACCCATCTTACAGACTAGAAGCTGAAAACACTTTCAAAGCCTACTGAAACATAGCTCAGTAACAAGCAGCATCTGATGCTGTTTTAGCTCTATTTTACTTGCATCTTAGCCATGGTCAAATACTTAAATGTAGCAATCAGATAATCAGCTCTGGTAAGTAATAACACAATCCAACAAAACATGGAAAGAAAAAGAATGGGATGTTAGAATAACTTCGTTGACCACCCCAAGAATGAAAAGTAATTAAGTAATTTCCAGATAGAGTAGTAGAGGGGAAAGTGGTTTCAGCTGGCAGCTGTCCACTATCTTTCTCTAGATAGCATCAGAACCCTCCCACACCCCCAAAAAAGTAAAAAAAAATAAAATAAAAAAAAAAATAAAGCCAATTCCCTCATATATCCTGTACTTTACAGTGACTCCTACAAAAAAAAAAAAAAAAAAAAAAAAAAAAAACCTTCATTTTGCCAGTGCAGAACAGAGAAAGGAGGGAGAAGATTCATGTTTTGGCTAACTGGTCTTATCCTTTAATATTATTAGAGTCTTACCTGTAATGGAATTTAAAATTACAGGTAAAATAAGCAACTAATTTATTAGAGCTTTGAAATAATAATGCCTCACTCCCTGCTCATTAAAACAAGAGAAGATCATGGCCTTACCCATTAAATTTCTACATGATTTCCTCAGAAGAATTTTTCCACCAACAGAATTAACAGGTGCATTTTCACTTCTAGAAGACTGCTTTCATTTCCTTCATTGCTTAGAATTGCAAATTCTTGCATTCATAACATTGTAATCTATAGCAAATTGCATACACAATTTGTCAGCTGGGCATCCTTCTAAGCACAGGACAAATTGCTATCCCCAAAAGAGCAGTAAAGTATCTTTAAAATAACAATAATCACTAAAGTAGTACAAGACTACAAAATGCTCAGGCAATTCTAATTAATGCTCAATATGGAAAACCATATTCTACAAGCAAAATCCTATTTTCTACTTAGTGGAGTAGAAAAGTAACACTGTTACGGACAGTCTGGACATGAACATTTATGCCATTCAGCTCTGATGGGAGTCTTGTTTCTATAAGGTGAAAGGAAACAGAATAAGAATAACTTACTACTTTAGGGAAGAAGGAGGTAAAAACAAAAAAGACAAAAAGCGGGCACTAATCAAATTGTGCTGGTCTTCTAACCCAAAATATAGATGTTAGCAAGCTTGCCTCCCAAGTTAACTACACCTTCTTTGAATGTTGCCTTCTTTGCACTGTGTTGCATCAGCACAATGAGAAAAGTCCTTCTTTCTCTCTTAGTACAAACAGTCAAAATTTGGATCAGATTTCTTAGGTAGGTCAGTTTCTTACTGTTCCTAACAAACTTTTCTGTACTAGTTAACTCACAGTCACAGCCTGTTTTAAACAGGTTAAAAATACCAGCACTTGACAAAATTATCCTTTCCCTACCTACCAAGGGTAACCTACCAAGAGTAATGCATTTCAGCATGATTATAAATTGGACAAGAGTATGTTTTTTTTAAATCTATTTTATTTCTTTTGGGATCACTGAAGCTAAATTTCAGTCCTTGCTTTAAATTTCATACACCAAAAATATCACAGTATAGTTTAGCTCCAGGCTGCAGTCTCAGTCTCTGACTGCTTCCTCAGCTCTTCCTCAGCTCTTAGAATCATAGAAAGATTAAGGTTGGAAAAGCCCTTCAAGATCATCTGGCCCAACCATCCCCCTACCACCAATGTCACCCACCAAACCATGTCCCCAAGCACCACATCCAACCTTTCCTTGAACACCCCCAGGGACGGTGACTCCACCACCTCCCTGGGCAACCCGTCCCAGTGCCTGACCACTCTTTCTGAGAATAAATGTCTCCTAATTGTTTTAATTGTTAAAGAGTAGTGCTCTTTGTTCAGTTCTTTGTTTTAACTATTGAAGAGTAGGGGCATGACGTTTCCATTTTTCCACTCAACAGTGACATCGCCCGACTGCCAGGACTTTTCAACTATGATGGAGAGAGGCTTGGCAACATCATCAGTCAGTTCCCTCAGGACCCTGGGATTCATGTCATCAGGCCTCATAGACCTGTACCTGTTTAGATTCATTAGGTGGTCTTGAACCTGCTCTTCACTTACTGTGGGTGGGACTTTGACCCCCAGCCTCCATCTACGGGTTCAGGGAAATGAAAGACTTGGGGAGCCTGTCTACCAGTGCAGGCAGAGGCAAAGAAGTTGCTGAGTACCTCAGTCTTCTCCATGTCTGTCATTACCACTTAGACATGGAATCTCACTCCTAATATAAGAAATTAGACACCTATAATCGCTTACACACCACTATTTTCACCCCTCAGTTTATTTTCACAAATGCTAAAGGCACATGGTGGTCCTTGGGGACTCCTCCTGCCACCTCAGCGCAGCAGCCCAAAGGGAGCATGTGCTCTTCTTCGAGGCTCTGCACTGAAGGGCTGACACCTCAAGGGCTAGGGGATGGGAAAGAAGCATTCACACAACCCCTGAGAATTGGCAAAAGATCTTTATTGCCAGGTGGCTCCAGGGTAATGCCTGGAATGGAGCCTGAATGATGACAAGTATGGAGCTCGCCGGGCCCTGCTACATAGCTGGCGGTGTTCCTTGACGGCACATTGCAGAGAGCTGCCAGGGTAGTACCATGTTTGATGTGGCCAAGGTTTCTTTGTGATGTCAGCATACATAGAATCATAGAATCATAGAATATCCTGAGTTGGAAGGGACCCTTAAGGATCATCAAGTCCAACTCTTGACACCGCACAGGTCTACCCAAAAGTTCAGACCATGTGACTAAGTGCACAGTCCAATCTCTTCTTAAATTCAGACAGGCTCGGTGCAGTGACCACTTCCCTGGGGAGCCTGTTCCAGTGTGCAACCACCCTCTCTGTGAAGAACCCCCTCCTGATGTCAAGCCTAAATTTCCCCTGCCTCAGCTTAACCCCGTTCCCGCGGGTCCTGTCACTGGTGTTAATGGAAAAAAGGTCTCCTGCCTCTCGACACCCCCTTACGAGGAAGTTGCAGACTGTGATGAGGTCTCCCCTCAGCCTCCTCTTCTTCAGGCTGAACAGGCCCAGTGACCTCAGCCGTTCTTCATACGTCTTCCCCTCCAGGCCTTTCACCATCTTCGTAGCCCTCCTCTGGACACTCTCCAACAGTTTCATGTCCTTTTTATACTGTGGTGCCCAGAACTGCACACAGTACTCGAGGTGAGGCCGCACCAGCGCAGAGTAGAGCGGGACAATCACCTCCCTTGACCTACTAGCGATGCCGTGCTTGATGCACCCCAGGACACGGTTGGCCCTCCTGGCTGCCAGGGCACACTGCTGGCTCATATTCAACTTGCTGTCTACCACGACCCCCAGATCCCTCTCTTCTAGGCTGCTCTCCAGCGTCTCATCGCCCAGTCTGTACATGCAGCCAGGGTTTCCCCGTCCCAGGTGCAGGACCCGGCACTTGCTCTTATTGAACTTCATGCGGTTGGTGATCGCCCAGCTCTCCAACCTATCCAGATCCCTCTGCAAGGCCTTTCCACCCTCATTCGAGTCCACAACTCCTCCAAGTTTGGTGTCATCAGCGAACTTGCTCAAAATACCTTCTATTCCTACATCCAGATCGTTTATAAAAATATTGAAAAGTACTGGCCCTAAAATGGAGCCTTGAGGGACCCCACTGGTGACCGCCCACCAGCCTGATGCAGCCCCATTTACCATAACCCTTTGGGCCCTGCCCGTTAGCCAATTGCTCACCCATCGTATGATGTTTTTATTTAGCTGTATGGTGGGCATTTTGTCCAGTAGGATCCTATGGGAAACCGTGTCAAAAGCCTTGCTGAAGTCCAAAAAAATCACATCAGCTGGTTTCCCTTGGTCCACCATACGGGTGATCTTATCATAAAAGGAAATCAGGTTAGTTAGGCAGGACCTACCCTTCACAAACCCACACGTATCTATTAAATGATGATAGCTATTACAGTGCTTTTCATGAGTACACCAGCCTGTGGGAGATGCTGCTCTGTTGAAAACACACAGTAGCAATAACACTTGGTTATGAAAGACAATACCATAAATTGTGAAGCAAAACTTTAGGGACCAGTTTTAGAAACACTACATCCGAGGGTAGACACAATGTTTAAACAATGTTAAAAAGTGATCTGTGAGATCAAAGAATATGATTTTGCATTCCTATATTTAGAACCAAAACAAAGATGTAATCCTACCCATGAGTATTCACAGTCTAAAACAGACAAGTCAAACACAAACATGGTAGTGGAGAGGAGGGTCTGTGATTTAATAGCGGAAAGAAATGAGAGACTGCTTCATGGGATAGGCTTTAAGGCTAGTTTGAAGGAGGAAAGGTTAAGCAGCAAGTCACAGAGGAAGCTGGCCAGTCTTTTACTAGGCAGAAACAGAAAACGAGTTCAGATAGGGCTTAAGGTAGGGATCAAAATATACAGGTAGAAGTCTGTGCTTCACATTTGACTTGAATAAATAAATAAATAAATAAATAATAATAATAAGCATTATAATACCATTCTTACATTTATTCATACAGTAGCCCTGTATGAATAAATATATTAGATATAGATGCTATCATAGCTGGGCTACCTAAGTATTTATAATACAATTAAACTGTATCTGTATGAACATACAAGCATAATTTACAGACAGAACAGTGAAAAAAGCATGAAACCTAAAAGCTCTCACAGGCAGATCTCCAGCACTCAGTTACAAAGAGCAGGCAAAGATGGATTTCAGATAAGTTCCATATGGAATGAAGATCAAGACCAGATGGAGCTGAAATGCGAATGGAGGGGCCATACTGTGATGTAGCCGCTACAGACAGCATCATGTAACTGGGCATACCCACCACACAGGGGGCATTGCAGCCGACTACGTTACCAGCTCCCCTGGTATGTTGTATTTGTAGAGCTCTGCTGGCAAATGTATTAACTGAGTCTGGAGAAAAAAGTGTTCTCATTTCTAAATATCCTAACAATTTTTACGTCTACCCTGGTAATAAGAAAACAGTCGCAGAGCTACAGTCGGAGCTTTAGCTTATAACAATGAGTATGTAATTGCACAAATTATACTAAATGGAAAAAAAAAATCATGAAATGTCAACTTTCTCCATGTGGAGCTTTTTTTAGTGCATTTAATATGCATCTAGCTAGTACATATATTGCTGTTAATAAAGCTTTTGTGTTTCTCTCTGCATTAGTATTGTAATAAGTGGAAACTATGAAACTCAAAGATCCAAGTATATGGAATTTTCCAGGTCACATGTTAAGCCAAGTGCTGGACTCTGCTGGACAGACAACATTAAAAGGGAAAAAAAAAATGAATTCTAACCATATGTTTTGAAATGAAACAATATACTCATTCTGTTACAGCTGAAGGCTTCAATGACTGCTTTACAATTACCAGCAATAAAGAGGGAAAGTAATATTGAAATAGCATTTGCTGTGGAATAGAAAGTAATTACAGCATAGAAATGAGAATGCCCAATGTATATATCACAAGTCTGACGCAATACAGTACTGTTATACCATTTCCATCACAATATTTATTGGTTTGCTTATACAAGAATAAATAAATAAATAAAAATGACAAGAATTAGAATATGTGGGATTCAGTTTTCACGTTAACTGTCCCAGGCCAAGACTTCCGTGTTTCAGAAGATCATGAAAAACAATCTGTCCTTTTACCAACTGAACTATGATTAGAGAAGTAAGACTATTAAGAGTTTAACATGTAAGCACAATTACAGTAAAAAGTCCACACAGAAAATTGGGTAAAGCTAGTGCCTATAATATCTTGGAAGTGCAGATACAGCTGCATTGTGCTAAGCTCATTACATGACACAGAATACATCATACCAGGCAGCCCTCTTGGCTACTGGAGAGACAGAATGTGCTCCACTGCACATACACCCCTGCAGCAACCATTTTGTTTTTTGCTTACCAAATTACACTGATTGTCATTAGAAAGTCAGAATTTGTCCAGGTTGGAAATTACCATTAGAATTTCACACAACCCAAGACAGTCCAAAAAATAAATTGAATTTAAATACAAACTTACTCTTCCCATTACACTTAAACCACCATCTTCTTTTACTGGGGAGGGATTTTAGTTTCAATTCCTACTGGTAAAAAGCAAATAAAGAAAGCAAGAGAGACACAGATTGAACTCTTTCCAGCTTTCAGATTCTGTTCTTGGTGCAGACTTTGGGATTATCTTTTGTGACTGTTAAACTTTTGTGACTGTTAAACTGTTAAGCAGCAGGTGTTTTCCTGCTGCTATGTCATTTGCATCATGCGTGTAGATTCCCTGTAATCAATACATTGTGCACAACAATTCAGATTTTGCATTTGTTCTTCCTCACAATGGAATCACAGATTCACTAAAATTTAAATGTTATTTCTCATACTAACTTATGGGATTGTAATCAGCAGTAATGCCATTTAAAATTTAATGAAAGCAATTACAAACAAAAGTCAAAGTTTGTTTCCATGGAACTGAAAACAAAGGCACTCTCTTAATACTACAGACCCAGTATCTGACAGCAACTTGCCAAATTGTTTTACATCTACTTTCCACTCTAGACATTGAAGATTTTTGTCAAAATTTGCTAAATAAGAAAATAAGCAAATGGAAACTAAGTCTTTTATACCAAGTTAAATCTTGAAAACTGCCTAAATTCAAGATAACTGCCTAAATTCAAGATACCAGGGCGTATTCCAGAGCCATTCTATAACCATTTTAGAGTTATTCTAGAACTTTTGACGTCCCAGTGTTGAAAGTTGCAGGTGTGTTTTGTTGTTGCTTTTTTTGTTTGTTTATTTTTGTCACAGTACACAGTAACAGAGAAAGTCTTTATTAAGAATGTTAGACATAGTCTGATGACAATAGATAACTACATATACACAGCTTCAAAGCAATGTCCAGGTATTATTTTGTCCAGCAGCACCAAGATGTGCATGTTTGAGAGCAGTTACAGAGGAAGGAAGGAAGGAAGGAAGGAAGGAAGGAAGGAAGGAAGGAAGGAAGGAAGGAGGGAGGGAGGGCGGGCGGGCGGGAGGGAGGAAGGAAGGAAGGAAGGGAGGAAGGAAGGAAGGAGGGAGGGAGGGAGGGAGGGAGGGAGGGAGGATCTGTGGTCTACTGGTCTACTACTACTACTCCCTGGGCTGGAGACTGGTAGTCTACAGACAGGGCACTGGCTGGCTCTCATGACATGGCATACCCGAGGCTCAGATAAATCTATGAGGCCTGTTTTAGGCTGATATTTGGTTCCCAGATAGAAAAGTTGTCTTGCTACTTTCCTGGGACTTTTGCATTAGAATTAAGGTAAAAAACAAAGAAGTAGGAAGAAAAAAAAAAAAAAAAAAAAAAAAGAAAAAAAAAAGTAGAAGAGCAGCCAGGGACAGAGACCTACCCGAGCTTGTCAGAACTGATCAAGTGTCCTCAACCACCTCAATTAGGAGATGGCTCAGGGCTGTAGTAGCCTGCGGGACATGTGCAGTGTGCAATGTGGTCTAAACTATAAAGTTTTCAGAGTTCAAAATGATCTCCTGACATAGCCTTTACCAAACGTTGCCAGCAAGCAACAGCGAACTGGCAGCTCCAAAATTCACTTCGATACTCCCCCGGGCATTTGCTGAGTGCTATGTATCTGCTGGCCTCCACCGCTCTAATGACAGATTGTAAAGAAAACAGAGAGATTAAGGGGAGGGAGCTGTGAAGAGAGAAAGCAATGACTGAAGGTAGGGGCTATGCCCACAAGCAAAGACAGCCCGTGTGAAGGACCGTCACTTCGGTCCTTCCCACACCCCGTAGCTCTGCCTCTGGAGCCGACCCCGAGCCCACAAAGGGGAGACCACAGCCGCCGGGATGCCTCCGGGTAGCCCCACTCCACGTCCCTGAGGCGGCAGCGGGCCCGAGGCCGCGGCCACAGCCGCGAGGCCAGGGAGGCACGGGCGGTTCCGAAGTTGCGTAACAGGCTGCAAGAGGAGCCCGGCTCTCCGCCGCGCCCCCGCTGCCTCCTCCCCTCGCCGGAGCGCGCCCGTCTCCGCGCCCCTTTGGCAGCCAATGGCACTGAGCGGGGTGGCTGCATGTGGTGGCGCCGACCCAGCGCCCGGGCTGGGAGGAGAGGAGGAGGCAGCAGGCGCCGCTGGTCTCTCGCTCCCCCGCTCCGGGCTCTCCTGACAGCGGCGGCCAGCTTCGGTCCCTCCGCCCCGCCGGTACCCGCAGCATGGACTCGGACTCCGGGGAGCTCAGCGAAGGCGAGCTGGTCTCACCTGCAGGTAAGGGGGGAGATGCTGCCTGCGGGACCGCTGCCGGCCGGCCGGGGTATGACTGAGGGAAGGGGTTCACCACACCGCCGCCGCCGCCTCGGAGCACTTCGCACGGCAGCGGCCGTGCCGTGCCGAGGGGCTGCGCGCGGGGACGGTGCCGCTGTGGCGAACGGGCGGCTGCCGCCCGGCACCAGCCCCTCCAGCCGCCCGGCCTCTCGGGAGGGTAGGCACCGGGCAGAGGCGAGCAGCGTCCCGCTGCCCCACTCAGGAGGGGTCCGGCCTGGCTCCTCCTTGCCTCCTGCCCCGACTAGGGAAGAGAGCTGCCTTGCAGCTCGTGCAGTTCAGGCATGTCGTGCCGGGCGGTTGAATTAGCAGCGCTGGCATCAATCCGATCCATTGTGCCTTATGTCCAGAGGCTGCAAAGTTCTCCGGGTTTGGCTAGTTTCTTGCTGCCACTACAGTTAGCCTGTGTGCAGGAGGGGGGGACTGCTCCTCAGAGACCAGGCATGCCGGGCCCCCAGGCCGCTCAGTTTCTGGTTTCAAGAGTCCTAACTTGTCCCCCCCAAAAAAAAACATAAAAGTGCTGCTGTTCTGCTGCAGCCTGCATAGTTCTTAGATGAGACAGAAGGAGAAAATAAAAACAAACATCTTTCTGCCATTTCCAAATTTCCACATTCCTAAGTCCTACGCAAAGCAGCAGCAAACCGTTGCTGATGTGCTGTAATCAAAGGGTGTCCCATGTAAGCAGTAAATGGGGCCAAACTTGCCTCAAGCCCTGTATGTATAGAAGTAGATTTGTGCTACCAGCACTGGCAACCAGCTCAGGGCCACCCCTTGCCCCTCCACACATACCTTCAGTCGGCGGCATTACCACCGTCGGGATGGGGCTGCGGTACTGTCACACGTGGCTGGCCCAGGACAGGCACTGGGCGAGAACGGGCACGAGGAGCAGGAGGGACACATGTGACCCCAGCTTCCCAGAGGGGAAGTCACGGGTACCTTCTCTGAAGGTGTTTAACTGGCAGGAGACAAGCAAGCGCAACTGGAATAGTGTCAGGAGCTGTCATAGAGATCATCGTAAACACAGATAGAAAGTTACTGCGCTACATCATGAGATCATCTTTGAGAAAAATCTAAGCTAGACAGATCGTGATGAAAATGTCATTTTATCCCAGCTGTCATCTCCTCCTCCTCTTCCTCATCCCCTCCAAAAAAAAAAAAAAAGGTTTCTACACCAAACATTTTAACCCATTAAAAAAAAAAAAAAGTGCCAAATAATCTGTGAAATCTTTTAACTGTCCTATTAATGCAGGAGTGATGAACAACTGAAGGAAATCGTAAAGGGAACCTGCTTTCAGCAAGGGGAGTGGACTCGATCTCCATAGGGCCCTTCCAGCCCCTACGATTCTGTGATAAAATAAATAGGTGTCATCTTGTCTAGCCTAACATACGCTTCAGACCAATCCAGTTTTAACTACTAATGGTGTTTGTTCTTGGCATTTTGTTTTTTATTTTCTTACTCAAAATCTAAAGAAATAAGACTATTAAGAGGTTGTACAACTTCTTATGGTCACAGAGCTCAGTTATGCTGAAAGTACTAACAAAGACCACCAACAGTTGCACTTTTCATCCAAATATACAAAGCAGTGCATGGAGTGTAAATTACAAGCATTACATTTATAGAGAAATTAATGTGATATAGCTCTTGCCAACAACTTGCTCCTGTTGCAAATAGATTTTCCTTTTAAATAAATTAAAAATAACTATAGATTGCCATAAGTGCTTTTTATGTCATCACTTGCTAGCTGCCAAGAACTGATGTTCATTGTTCTCCTCTACACCTTTTCCTTCCTTGTACTAAGAGAAGAAAAATTTGGTATTTTGGCCATACGTGGCATGTGCCAATGCAGTAGAACAAAACTGGAACAGAGTGAGAACTTAGTGGTTTTGTCTTAACGGGTTGCAATCAGTCTTTCCTAAACTAAAGAATTATTACATGCTGTTTGTATCCCCCATCATCCCCTTCTGATTTATTTTTTTTAGATTTCATTTGGTCTCTTTTCTGTACTCTGACATATGTGCAGTGCTGTATCTCTCTGGCCGTGGGTGTTCAGGCATCCTGCTGTCAGTCACTGCTGCAGTCACGGAAACAGAGGGGCTGCAGCATGGGTTTCAGTCACCACCTTGCTCAGGGAACTGTCATACCCCACAGACCTAGTGACCAGGGGCATTCTGCCTGCAGATTAATAGGGCAAGCAGAGAGCCTTGGATAAATATTCAAGATGAAGTCCTAGTAATGGTCTGATTGTGGGCAGTGAGTATGGAACAGCTAGGGTTTTGTACTGGAAGTGACACATCAACTTGAACGTCTAGCTTATTCTCCTTTAACCAGCCTCCACACCTAAAGTACATAAAGCAATGACTTCACCTTGCACAGCTATAAGCCTGTTATGGCCACTGCCCACTTTTCAAGTTGTCCAACTGCTCAAACCCAGTACGGTAATTTCTCTCTAGGGCTTCACGATGCTAATGCAATACAGATGTTTAAAAGCACATCCATCCCACTTAAGGGCTTGCATTCCTCCTACAGTACGTACTGAGCTTTCTGCTCTGTCCTGCTGGAACAGCCCCTCTACCATTGCTGGGACATGGGCAGCGTGAACAGGACAGGACAGCAAGGTTCCTTGCGCACCCCCACCATCTGCCACACGTGCTTGACTTCCAAGAGCCAGCTGGAGTCTTGCTCTGAGATCCCAGCAGCCTCATTTCCTTTAATAGCCCACTTAAAGCTAAGTCTCCAAGGAAGCAGAAGTATTTTTTCATGTCTTCTGAATCTGTTGTCATGATAGCATCTTTATATTTCTTTGGTGCAAGCAAAATGTTCCTTATATGTGAGTATCTTAAAATACTAGCTGTACTTAAAAACACCACAAAAACAAAAACCCCACACCTCAGCACACAAGAACATTCAGCTCCACAACCTTGGCTTCCATCAGACCAGACTCCTCACACCCATCCATTACTGCTTTGTATTGAGTTGGCTGTATAGCCAAAGATCACATTTTTCCCCCTCAAAAAATTACTCATGAGTTGACCCCTAGTTAAAAATAAATAAATAAATAAATAAAAAATAAACAGATCTTCATGATTTTTTTTTCTTTCCAGAATCTGTACCTTGTAATTAAAAATAAGAAAAAAATATATATATGCTTACTAGCACTACCTTTGGTAAAGTTTCTCAAATTTTATTCTGTGTCAGTAGTGTTTCTTGTCCTAAATATAAGCTTTCAGAATATGAATGAGTAATCCTAGAACAGAACATTGTTCACATTTTATGTCCACCTATTCAGAGGTGTGTTTTTTTTGTTTGTTTTGTTTTTGTTTTTGTTTTTAAAAAAAGTTCTTCAGAAGAGCAGTGGATTTTTTTTCTAGTTCTTTCACAGGCACCCTGCCACATGAAAGTATGATTCTCTGTGCCATCTTTTAAACTAACATTTCACAAAAATCCAGGTCATCTCCAGCAGCAATGATTTAGCAGTGGCTTTGAGAATTCTCCATGCAAGTGAAAGGCAACAGACCTTCATTTGGAGTGCATTGTCCTAGGTTCCTCAGCTAAAACAGGCAGGAATTCTGCCATATAGTTCTAATGCAATATTGCTTTAAGCCTTTCTACAAGCTACTAGGTCAGAACATAGGTTTCCATGCTTATTTAATGAACTATTATGCTACACTAGCATATGATATCTAGATGCTTAAGTACCTGTATTGTCTCTGAACCAATATATTGTTTTTATTTTTAATAAATTTACCTTATCCCAGAGAATGAACTGTTGCCAGTGCCTTCTTTCCCACTGAAGTCAAGAGAAATTTGTCCTAGGAAAAAGAGCAACTTGTGCTCCAAGTAGAGCTCTAAAGTGGTGATAGGATTTTTTTTGGAACATTAACACTGTGGAGCCTACAGGTTTGTGCGATGCCAGGGAGAACAAGATGAAAACAACCTTATCACCAGCCTGGCATCCATAAAGAAAGTGGGAGTTTTATATTCTTCAGCAGGGCCAAGATCTTACCCTGTGACTCCCAGCGCAAAAAGATTAACACATTTTAAATTTGATCAATTATCTGAACTCTACCCTGATGAATAAACATGCTCTTAGTAAAAACAACAACAGATTTAAACATTACTTAATGCTGTAAAACAGCCACAGCAGACGTGAATAATGTTTTTGGACCTGTAATATTATTTGATTCACAATGCTTAGAAAATAATGCTTTCTGGAAATAATTTATCATGGTATGTAAACTGTCTGTACATTTGTGATATTTATCTTTTGAGCCTTTTGCATATTTTAACACCATTTTACACAGATAAATGCCATTGAAGTGTTAATATAATATACCCTTGTAAACAGAAGATTAATTAGAGAGTTCCATAAGATATGTGGCACTATGCAAAAACTGTTGAAGACATCGCATAAGTGCAAATAGGCATTTTGTAATTCTCTTCACAGTATCTTGCTGGTCATTTTATTTTATTTTACATTTAAATCATGACAAAGTATCCTTTGCCTGAGGGAATGCCTGTGTCTTTGAATAGGGAGAATTTTAAGAAAATGTTTCACTTTTTATGTAAAAGGTCCAAGTCACATATGCCAAAAAATTTACTGGACTTTAGACAAGCAAGCAGAAGTGGTAGATAGCAGCATGTTGTAAGTTTTGAAGCTAGAAAAAACAAAACAAAACAAAACTCACTATTTTTTAGTAGAAGCTGCAGACTCTACTGAATGCTTCTGAATTAAGTGCTTTCTACCAGCTAACAAAGGACTCTCTCTCCCTTCCCTTCTGCTGAAAAAGAAAAAAAGCTAGTTGAAAAGAGATGGACAGAGAAGAACTAGCATGTCTGAGGGTCCCATACCCTAATCCTTCTTAAAGAGCTTAGATCAAACTGCCAACTAAGGCAAGCGTAGCAGAGACACTCAGATACAAGATAGAGCAGGCAAGAGACACCTCAGGGTCATAAGGCAATTCCCACGAAAGAGGAGCAGCCAGGGCAGGCGCATGACCTGAGAGCCTGACTGGGTAAGTTTTCTCGAACCATTCTACTCTTCCCTCCAGGAAAAACATGGGCTTTCTGGGATTTACATACAGACCCCTCCTTAGCAAAATGACTGTCAGACTGGGTGCCTTATCAAACTGGGAAAACAAACAAACAAACAAACACCTTCAAAAGGCAAGAATCCACTCGTGCTGTGTTCTAGTACATTAGTACAAACCACAAATAATCCTATTTTTGTTAAGCTGAATAGACAATATGGTTGAGTAGGTCAACCTGTTCAGGCTTCTGTTTTTTAAAATCAAGTGGAAATACGAACTTCATGAAACACTTCACTGAAACCAAAGGTCACCTGCTTGAGCATCTGTGGACCAGGCTGCTAAGCAGCAGCAGTGGATAGCATATGAAATAATACCCTTTTTCAGTAGCTTTGATGTGCTCCAGTATGGAATTTGTACCTTAAGAAAAACTCATCCTTCCTGCACTTACCAAAAATGAAAAACAAAGATCTTCAAGATTTTCCTCCTACATTTGGCAGGATGGCATATCGAACCATGCGGTCTCAGAAGGACCAGTCACCATGAAGCAGACTGACTCTCGGGCAGTGAGAACAGGTACATAAAGGATCTCATGTTATCTTACTGAATAAATATTTGAGATTCTTCATCAGAATTACTTACTTTCAGGGCAGAGCATGCTAGTGCCAAACAGACACACAAATGGCAGACAAAAGCCAGCCATGACTTCACCAAATCAAACAGCTCATGTTTCTCAGGCACAGAAATAGACTTTACACTTAGATGAATATACATGTATGAAGGGCCCTAAACTGAGGTGTTCATACCTAAATATATGTTTCTAGCAGTCTGAACAGAAAGTCTCTACTTTAAAAAATAAAATAAAATAAAATAAAATAAAATAAAATAAAATAAAATAAAATAAAATAAAATAAAATAAAATAAAATAAAATAAAGTGGATATGGACAAACCTTGGAGCAAACATTTGACACGAGTTCATAGATGGGAATATGAAGCTGTACCCTGTCACAGAAGTCAGTGGTTATTCCTGTCTGCTCTGCCAAAAGCCTCGAATGACAGTGGGTTTCATTTCATAGGACATTTTGGCAATAGCATATGTGCTGTATAAAGCTATATACATATCTCCTCAAAAATAACTCATACTTTGAAGAGATGTGTCTTTCATCTTTCTTTGCATCTACACCAAAGTCTAAAAAGTCATGGCAGGAAGAGTAGGTCACTTTTTTTTTTTTTTTTTTTTTTTTTTTTTTTGGTAAAGAAAGAAAAAAGAACAAAGCTATAAGCCCTAGGTAAAAAGGAAGATGGTAGGCCAGGTGGATTCACAAGTACATCAGCCTAGGTGGGAGGGAGTTCTAAAGACCTGGCCTTCCCGAAAAGCCATTTGGCTGTTTGCATTTTACTTGGTATCACTTGGGGTGACAGGCCCGGTCAGGTCCCAGGAAAGTAGGTGAACCCTCTACCTTCCTAAAAGCACTTACTGTCATTTCTCATAAGCTAAGCAAAGCCTGGCTGTGGGCCCAATCAGTGGTACACTAAACTGTTCATCTATTAATATATCTTTTGTCACTGTTCCAGCCCATGCCAGATAGCCTCCCACAAAATGTCCTGGCATGAGATGGAAGATAATAGTGGCCAGTATGAATTAAACATTTGCAGTGTGGGAAAGAATTCAGCTTGCATCCAGATGGCCGTACTCTAGTGTGTACTACAGGTTCTGTCCCAGTTTACTTACAGATGTAGACCCAGTGGTCAGAGCAGGCTGCAGCCTTTGCCATGACAGTGACTTCTGGTGCACCACTTGTAGGTGTCCAGGCTGGTGGGTTGCTTGTGGGCCTCTCTCAGAGCAGCTACCTTGGGCTACAACCAGGGTTTGGAGCCTTGCCCAGTCAGAGTTGAGTTATTTGCCATTTCCCCGCAGAAATCTCTTTGCCAGTTAGCTTCTGTCAGCATCTTATACGCTGACAGAAGTTTAGTTCAGGGAGACCTGTGGAAAGCTGGGACAAAGTTGCTGCGGTAATTATGATTTGGGTCTGTGGTATAAAACTTCCTCTTGAGAAGCCAAGCTGAGCTCAGGCCCTGCCTGGTAGCCAATGATTTTCTATTCTTAAAGGCAGCCATCTTAAATGAAATAGACTGCAAAGAGTAAAAGTTACTTCTCTGTCCTTTCCAGTGGGCATTAATTCCTCCTTGGTAGAGATTCTGCTGTCTGTCAAAGTTTGGTATGCTGTCTAGCCTCCCTAGCCGAGGTTTGACTAACATCCATCAGCATAATAACAGATGGAAGATTATTTCAACCTATGATATTTTGCCATAAAGACATTCCTTTGGTCTTCTTACTGGTGCTGTTTAATATGAAATGTAATCTTATGAAACACAAACAGTATAAATTAGCAGAACACCTAATTACCACCAACAAACATTTTATTTCTGGCATTAATTTTGTTTATCCAAGCAGCTTGTGTTACAGGGAAAAAAAAATCCTCTCTTTGAAGACATATATTAACACTATTACTGTGTCACTGTTTTCTCTCCAAATAGTTTTCCTTAATTTCTACAGCATTTAATTTATGTGGTGAAATCACTGACAGATGCAGATCAAAGAATTGCACGTTTCTTGGACTTTTGAAAGTGAGGTTCTTCGGGAGGTTATTTATTTTAAAGACGACGAACTTTCAGAGGATGTTTCCAATAAAAACTTTGTACCACAGTGTTATGTCAGACAAATGTCAATGCTTTTTGTTTGCTTGCGTTTAATTTTAAACTTTGTATATTTGTGCACTATTTCTCCCTCACTCTTAAAACAGAGGGAAGTAGGCAAGAGGTATCACAAATTATCTTTGTGGTCACTTCAAAGCAAGTTATAGTTGGTGTCTCATTATTTTGATACTCATTACTATTTTGATGCATCTTTTCTTTAAAAGCTTCTCCTAACAGTGGAGACTATTAACCATAGATGCAAAAATAACCAGTACAGTCACGACATGCAGCTACTGGATTTCTTAGAATTCTTTATTGAATTAGTGAGGGGAAAATATTAGCTTGGATTACAGATTTAGGAATGGAATAAAAAGTTCACAAGCCTAAATATACATGAAGACTACTTCCATGAACTCTGTGGAGTGCCAGTATGCCCTTTCTTACCAACTTGGACTAGTTGGTGCCCTTTAAATATACCAGGTGCTGTAACAGTAAAAAAGGAAATGTTTGTTCAGCAGTTGTTCTCTATCAGAAGCCAGCTTCTATCATGTAAATCTAGCCAGAGAGAACTCCTAGCCAGGCTCAGGCTTTTTCCTCACCTGTATTTGTTTGTGAAAGTGTATTTTCATGTCAGTTCTTAAAGGTTGATGTCAGGTATCATCCTGCATAAGAAGGAATGACATAGCACTTTGTATCCTCAGAGCAGATATATCTGAGATTTCACTCTTGCCAGCTCCCTGCTTTCTCCAAGAAGAGACCAATATGTTCATCCAAAACAGCCACCACTGGTATTTCTCCACAGAGTACTTCCTTTACAGAAGTCATACAGAATTGAAGGAAAGCCAAGAACAAATCATCTTTTTTAAGGACAGATGAATACCAGTGTTCAGCATAATTCCATGATTCAAACATTAAATTTTGGATTGAATCAGATTCCTAAGGGCTTAGAGCAGTCCCAGCACTCAGTTGCTAATCAGCCAGTACACTCTTGCAGCCCAGCGGACTATTTCCAGATTGTGAATTAGGTTTCTTTTCAATGGGTTGTTATCTAGCCCAACAAGCTTACAAGAAAGTTTTGCTGATTTTGCACAGTGCTAAGTGTTTAAAAATGTATTAAAGAACAGTTAGAAAGTAAATGCTTTCAATGTTAAAATTGCTACCTGCAATAGCTTGTACCAGTAAAAGGGGATGTTTTGACTACATGAACAACAGTGAATGGAACTGCTCCCTGGGAGGATATACAGGGCTTGAAATAAAGCTCAGCACATGCAGCCTGCTAATGCACACAGAAGGGAAGGAAGGTCAAAAGCCACCTTACACCCTCCCTTTGACTGCCACATGCTACTGAAGAGGTTAAGTCCTTTGTACAAATGGAAAAACAACTTTTTGGATATTTTCTTTAACTTCCGACCTCTGGAATCTTTTTTGCTTTTCGTTTTTTGCCCATCCTTGCCTCTTGAGCTAACATTTTGTGTTCCTTCTCCAAATATCCACAACTTTCTAGCCTTACTGATCTCATTTGATCGCATTCAGGCCTCATGTGGAGTACTGTGTTCAGTTCTGGGCTCCCCGGTACAAAAAGACAGGGATCTCCTGGAAAGAGTCCAGCGGAGGGCCACAAAGACGATACAGGGCCTGAAGCATCTTCCCTATGAGGAAAGGCTAAGAGACCTGGGTCTGTTCAGCCTGCAGAAAAGAAGACTGAGAGGGGATCTCATCAATGTGTATACATACCTGAGGTGTGGGAGACAGAGGGATTTGGCCAACCTCTTTTCAGTGGTTTGCAGGGACAGGACAAGGAGTCATGGCCACAAGATAGAGCACAGGAAGTTCTGCACCAACATGCAAAAGAACTTCATGGTGAGGGTGACGGAGCACTGGGACAGGCTGCCTAGGGAGATTGTGGAGTCTCCTTCTCTGGACATATTCAAGGCCCATCTGAATGCCTACCTGGGCAGCCTGCTTTAAGAAACCTGCTTTGGCAGGGGGATTGGACCTGATGATCTTTTGAGGTCCCTTCCAACCCCTTCAATTCTGTGATTCTGTGATTTCCCTTGTACATGTACATCAGCCAATACACTACTTTCACAAACCTCAGTTCCTCCAATCTCAACCCGATTCCTCATGCTTAACTAATTTCTTTTCAAAAATTCTTGGATTTATGATTTCTGCCACTATGAAATAGGATAAATACTGTTCCCTCTATGAAAGGGAAAACTGATGGGAGTAGGATATCGTCTTGTCTTAATTAGAGGTATTAGAAACAGATCTGCTGTGCCAGAACTAACCTGCCTCCTGTGGCAAACAAACAACCCAGACAGTGGGCTTGCAAATGAGATAGGCGTCATCCTGATTAACAAGGCATGTCAAGTAAAGGAAAGTTTGATCTTGAAATATTGGAGCAGATAAATAAGATGTTTGCTAGAAAATGAGAATACAATAATACCTCCACAGAAAACAGCAGCTTTGCTCTTACTTCCAGAATGCATTCCTGAACACCTACTTGAAGAAACAGCACACTCTTACCCCATAAGATCAGATCACTGGGCTCGAACAGAAGGTCCAGGGGCAGAATTACATTTCTCTGCAGACAGCAGCCTGTGGCTGTCACTGATCAAATGAGGTCAAAGGAGGACACTGCTTTCTAGTGACATAGGTTAATTACAAGGAATAAAGAAAAGCAGAGCAGAACCACTCCCACGTTTACCAACATATTCTTAAGTGTTTTAATGAAAAAGTTTGACTGAATAGATATTGTGAGAGGATTCAGAAGTTGCCTCCAGGAAGCAAGCAGAAACTTTCAGCAGCTGCTAAGAAGCAGTGCAGGCAAGAGATGCTTATGGAAGCAAAATTCTTTTGCCATCAAGATGAGGAGAGTAAAGACAGACGCAAGGGATGTACTAAGGAAAGGTGGTGAAGCAGGGAAGTTGTCAAGGAGGAGCAGGTTCACCAGAACACCAGTATAGCAGCTGCACCCACTTTTTCTCTCTACCACTGACCTGGCTGAGCTGAACCAAACAAGTATCAGCTCAATCTGCCCCTTGTAGGGCCAGCAGTCACCCTGACAACTAGTCTTTGCCTTCAGCAGAGAGGAGTCCCTCACTCTTACTTTGGAGACTGCCTTATCTTTGTGGTTTTTCTTTGCCTGAGACTGAGTTTGGAGTAGATGTGACTCCTGACAGGTTAGCAAAGTTTAGCGCGCACGTATAGCATTGTCAAGCACCGAGACCAAAGAAGCTACTCTCTGTCTCCCACTCGTCCAACACAAGGGTGATTGGAAACAGGGTCCTTACCTTGCACCAGGGTATCTTGCTGGATCATGTACCTCAAATGCCAGACCCACCCTCCTTTGTCCCCAGTCAGGAGCATCTTGCAAGTGACCTGCCAGCACAGAGGAGGATACCTGGTCCTACCCAGCAGGCAGGAAGAGCACAGCTCTGCCCTGGGGCAGCCCCACACAGCATCTCTTCCCCATTTACATGTTCCAGCACAACAGAAAGGTTGTAAAATCATATCATGTTCATATCTTCAGATCTGTGCAGCTTCGAAATCCCCACAAGAACCATGTCCATGCTTTCCCATCCATACACAGAAGACAAGTAACAGTTGCTCTGCCTTGCTTAGAGCTCTGTGTAATCATCTTTTGGTTCTTCTCTAGAAAAATATTGCCTTAGCAACAGCTGAGCAATACTAAGACAGCAATGTGCAGGAAGGGAGTTTAGGGTAATTGGGAAACCACTGTTCTATGAAAATGTGAAAAATATTGAATAGAATTCCTTGAATTATTTCCTTAATTCCTTGAAGTTACTGTAGTCAGTGACAAAGAAGTAAAAAGCTACACACGAAACGCCTCTGGTTTTGCACCATGAAGTTTGACTAGACATACCAAATAACCAGTGCAGGCAGCCACAACTATAGGAGGGTTTTTGATTATATACTCATCACTGAAACAGCTTTTCTACATTTATTGATTTCCTTTTTCCTCATAGCCACATTTGAAGGAAATTCAGATAGCATATGTGCAGTTATATTAAACACTAGTTGTGGAATGGTTCATTTCTTCCCTCACTTCTACAGAAGATAAAGCAGTAGTTATGTTTCCTAATAGGGTTTATAATTTAGGGACAGCTGACACCTCTTAGTCAGTTTATCAGTGACCAAAGGACAATTCTGTTCATATGTTATTAAAGAGGTTGAAAGTGAATCTTTAAATAAGTACTTAGCTTTCTTTTAAACCAATACTGCTTCTTTACCATGAAAGTCATAAAAATACACATGACATCACAGAACTTAAAGACTCACAACTTTGGTTGTTGAAAGCTTTATAACTATCTGCTTTGATTCATTTGGTTTGAAACTTGGCTTGGTCTAAAAATTTTTGAGGCTAAAAATATTTTTTATGGACAGCATGTGACAGAGTATAGGTAGGCCTTTTATTTTTGCCTCCCCTAGAGTGAGCAAAAGTGATTTCTTCAACTACCGAAATGCTATATGTAGAAGAAAAACTAAGTAATTCCAAGTCATGGGCTTCAATAGTTCTTTATTTTGCTTTTCATGTTAAAGTCTAAAGAGGAATACAGTAAACAATATAAAAGCAATCTCCTTCATAAAAACACATACAACATCAGAAGCAGCTTAGTAATTAAAGAGAACAGTGCTCTGCAAAATGGAAGCCATTCTCCTGTTGATTCACATTTTTTACTCTAATAATGAGCGTACCCTGGGAGATGCACATAGTTTAAATCAGATGTTTAAGACAAGGTTTAAGTACTTTTTAAGAAGTCATTAGACCTAAATAAGGGGTAGGTTCTTCATCTCTCAAGAGGTACATTTGGAATAACAGCTCTGGAGAAGAAGAGAATGTTACAGACCATTTTTCTGCCATCAAAATTGCACCCTGCTGGTGGGGATTAATCTCTGCCTCCCCACTCTGGCCTCTGAGGAGCCTTATGGCTGGGAAGCTGCGTTCCTGGGGGGAACAGAATTACACACAACACTGCTGCTATGCCATGGAAGTCCTGCACCTTGACACTTCGCAACTATTTCTCAGGCCTTGAGAGTCTGAATTCTGCCAGGAGTTAAAGTAAATTCTAGTGGTGAGTTTGTTTTTTGTTGTTGTTTGTTTTGTTGTTGTTTTTGTTTGTTTTGTTGTGTTTTTTTTTTTTTTTGGTGGCATTGTTTTATTTTTAGCAGATGAGTATTTATACACATGCAAACATGTAATATAGGTATTTGAAATACCATAGAAGTGGCGAGTTCTGCAATACCACAGTCAGACACATACAGAGACATCACAGATGAAGCGTTAGATGGCTACAGTTAGAGGCCGTAGGTGAGATACTCCCAGGATACACGCAGATGTCAGATCTCAACAGTTGGGATGTTGATTTGGGGTATACATAATTTAGAGTTGTTCTATAAGAGTACACATTGATATATGCATGAGTAACAGGAAAAAAGGCAAGTATTAAAGAAACTCCACTGTCTTTCATTTGGAAAGAGAAGAAAATATTTATGGTCAAATATGGTTTTTTTGTTTTTTCATCATTAAAATTGTGGCAGGATTCCTTTCGTCATGTAATGTCCCAGTAAGAGTGTGTACTAGTGATACTACACTCACATTAAGCCTGGACTTTAAAAAGATATTAACTGTTTGGCTACCAATTTTATGCATTGGTGGAGTTAACTCATCTGTATATCTTCTAAAACAAGATTTGCTGCTTTGGTTTTCTAAGTAACACTTTCCTGAATTTCAAAGTGAAAGGGATTTGAAATTTAAAGACATGTATTAACATACTGCAAAGACATCAGTCTAATTTCCCTTTGAAAGGATATCATATGGGAGGTTGTGCATACGGATGATAAATTACTGGACTGACAGCAGGGTCTTAATCACACCCTTAGGGAAGTATTTCAGTTGCGTCTTTCTCCTCCTGTTTCTGGTCTGCTTCATCCATTTACCTTTGTCCTTTTTAGGACAGAAATATTTTTTGTTATGAGTCTGTGCAGTAAGGATCCCAATGGTTTATTAAAAGCTAGTAAAAACTAATACCAATGCAGTTCATGCTCACTGCAAGTACATTTACAGGTATCTAATGAGAAAGCTTCAGCCCATAAGAACACCTCTGAAGTTGACAACTTGAATATGAAAAATACATTCGACTATGCATTTGACACTGTCTTTTAGAAATGTTTTATAAGAGGCTGCAGTTTGATAATTAATTTCTTAACCACACTTGACTTTGTTATGTTAAGCAGATACCTGCAATTTTACTTTTCTTTTTTGAACTAATGCTACGGCATGTCATGAGACAGTAGAGGAATGTTACAAACCAAAGTAGAAAAATCTTACTACATTTTTAGCAAGTTAGCTAGAGAGAAAACACGTTCTTCCTCAGCTTTCCATTGCTTCCTATTTAGACCATCTAGCTCTCTGGCAGTGAAAGCATGTGTAGAATAAAAATAGCTCCAAATTGTGGGTTCTGTTGAGTAGTAGTGTTTCTCCTCCCCCTCCTAATACACGAGCCTCTTACTGAAATGAAGAAAGCCTTTCACCTAAGGAGAGCTTACCAGAACAAAAGAAGTCTGCCAAAATTAATGTGCTCATGACTGCTGGCATAATTTCGAGTATAATTCTTTCAAAATACAGGGTGGGATCAAGCACAAAAAATGAGATCACAATCATCAGTGGTAGGATGTAGGCTTTCTTCCATGACTGTGATGCACACACCATGGTCTAAGTCTGTAGCTTCCCCAAGAAACCCACTCTAAGTCAGAGCAAGAAGTGTTTCCCAGAGCACCTAGATTCACTCCATTTTCATAACCTGAGTTCCTCACAGTGTTCTACCACAGTTTGAGTGGACTTCTCATATAAAACCCAAAGTCCACCTACAGCATAATAAAAGATGAAAACACCTTCTCATCTGGCCTGCTGGTTTTATCTCAGAGAAATGAATGCATTATATGATTGATAACTTCTTTCAAGCTCACATTTCTCTGTAAAATAGATACTGAAACAATACACAGTGATTCAAAGCCTAGTTCAGCAATGGAAACAAAGATTTTCTACACCAAACCAAATTGTTATCCTCACTTTACTTTTTATATGAGCAGGCAATAACTTTCACCAAAGATGTCCTAAACACCTCATTTTCAAAACTGGCAGCCTGTTAGAGACAAGCTCCAGTCTTTCTGAAAAAAGATCACTACTCCAGTTAGTATCTATGCAGATAGCCCACCAGTCCTGACAACAGCCAAGCAACCCTTGCTGGCTTTAACTTCAGAGTTTCTGAACCTTGTTGATTGATCAGTTGCCTAAATCACCAAATTGCAGGTGATTTTAACACAAACATTGATTTCCAAAACATAAATACAGACAGGTTATGTGCATAGGCTCATCAAGACACAGCTAAAAAAAAAGATTAAGGAAAACCACTTGATTCTTCTTTTCCCCTAAACCAACCCAGAGATTTCTCTCCTCCTCTGCAGCTAGCTTGAAAACTATAGATTATGTTAAATTATGAAATCAAGCGTGCATCCCTTGTATCTTTTGCTATCAGGCCACATTCATATGAGTTTTTAAATACATAATCCATTCTGACCTCACTAGATTCAACTGAGATTGTTCCCCCTTCTCACTCCCAACACCACCTCAGGTATTACTGTTTCTTAACTGATACACTACCCTATAGGGCATTGCCCTATAGACTGCCTTCACTTGTTCAGAAGCTAATGTTCCTTCAGAAAGCCAGGTGCAGCCACCTTCTGTGCCAGCTGGCTTTGAAAGCAGAAAAGGAGCTCGTCTAAGTCATCAGCAAACTATACCTGGAAGTCTGTCAATAATATCTTCTATTTGCATATTATGTAGCCTTGAGCATAAGAGCCATTATTGACAGCTAGATGAACACGCACACACTTTTAAATAAGAGAAGCCTATCTTTCTATAGGTAGCTGTAAGGGAAAATTGCCCAGTGCCTAGAGGCACTTTGTGGGTGTGAATTACACCTTTAAAAAAGAAGTGTGTTTTTCTGCTCAATTAGATGTACACCATCTATTCCAAGCCTAGAGACTGATTACATGTTGTTTTACAGTATAACACTACTGTGAGGCCAAGAAGCAAATTAATACCAAGTGCAGTTGCTGAAGAGCAGATACACTTTCTGGCAAACCTGAGTGTGTCATTTTGTACATTAAACATCTGCTTTGTCTTTTTATTATTATTATTATTTTCATCTTGTTACAACAAAACCATATATGGTAGGAAAAAGTCTTACAAAACAGAGCTGTTCCTAAAGTGACTCAAGATGGATGGTCTGTTTAGTCTATCCTAGAAATCTGATTTTCAACAACAACAAAAAAAAAAAAGAATGTTAGAGCTTATGAATTATACATAGCCTTACTCCTTTTCACATACGTAATCGAAAAGCTTAGTGGATGTGTGAGACACATAATGTCTCCAGAGGTCACTCCTTGGTTCACGCAGGACTTTGCAGAATGCCCTTCTGGATGCTGCTATCAGTTTGTGACTAAAGAGTTACAGCTTGAGATTTTTGTATGTTTAGGTTGGCTTCTTTCAGCAAAAGCAACAGCTTACATAGTCGATCAGAGCCATTTGCAGTACCATGAGATAATGAAACAGAGCTATACTGGCCACCGAAACACTAGCTCCACCTGTACCACTTGGCTTCTTCTTTTGATCCAAAAGCCAGAACAACATAGCCAGACCATAGAAACTCTATA
The DNA here is from genome assembly GCF_009819795.1 of Aythya fuligula. Classification (NCBI taxonomy): domain Eukaryota; kingdom Metazoa; phylum Chordata; class Aves; order Anseriformes; family Anatidae; genus Aythya; species Aythya fuligula. Next base: position 38,984 of record NC_045569.1, on the reverse strand, counting down.
CACACGCACTACTTTCCATAGCTCTGCAAGGTCACTCTGTCACAAACATTCTCAGGGCACACCCCGGTAGCCATTCTGGGCTGCACAGAACACACACCAAGTCAGACCAGGGCCCCCTCCGACCCAGCACCAAACACGAGGACAGAAAGAACCCCAAGAACATCATGCATGCTTCCTGCACAGAAACACTCACACAGCCTCCAACAACTAAGAGCCCCAAAACCTCCCAGCTTAGCACCACACCAGTAGCACTAAGGACCCACACTCCCAGCTCACAAGTTGTGCATCCCAAGTGCAAATCTTCCATAGCCACCTTCTCCTCCCTCCGCCCACCCACCTTTTCTATTTCAAGGACCATGTGCAGCTGTTCAGTGATGCCCTTGTGCTGATGGGCAGCACCTTGTACTATGGTTGGCAGCAATCCCCTTTGGCCCAGACATCATCCCAGGATGGCCCCAGTGCAGAAATAAAGTCCTATGGAATATAAATGCCCACACTGCATACTGGTCTCACTGTTCTTCCCTCCTTCTGTGGCAGAAACTCCATGAAATTGGAGTTCCAGCTGTCAGACTGTTTTTTGAATTCTGTTAATATTTTTGAAAACTAGTCACACCATTGTTTGTCTTGCAGTGTAAAATTACTTAATATATAAAATAAGTACCTTCAAAATACAGTAAAATAATTTAAGTGCTCAAAATACTTTATTAACATCATGAGAAAAGACATAATTACTAATTTTCCTATTAATAATTATATTTTTCTTGTGTGGTACTGGAACAGGGCCTGACCTTGCAGTTTTACTTTGGTAAAATTCCCATCAAGTGAGCAGTTAGTGATAGACAAGTCATTACCTGAGAAGAAAGCAGAAAAATATTTTTCTAATGAAATTTTACAAGGTTTCTGGAGTCACGAGTAGCTAGCAGATACCATCTCAGTGGAAATTAAATTCTTAAGTAAGTGCTATCTCGGATCATACAAATCACACTGTTGGAGCCTGCAAGGGACATAGCAGTGGAGTAGGAAAATGGAAGTCTTAAATTACTGCCACATTAGCAGGTAATCTAGGTGGAAGTTCTCAATGTAGAAATGATGCTGTTTGGGTCTCTCTTGCACATCTTTCCCCACATCTTTGCTGGTTGCTAAGAAACAGCAGTGTGCCGGCACAGCAATCAGTCCTCCTCCATTCTCAGGGGTGGTTAATAGGCCTCTGTGCAAAGCTGGCTTCCGAGCATGAGAGAAAAACTTTGTGTTTACATACAGAAAACAACTAGAGAACTGAGGGTTTGTGCTAAGTAAAACGTTCAAATGGTGTAAAGCTTTGGAAAGTTCACGTTTACCGGAATATAATACTTGTGTCTGACAAAGGAATTGTGATTAGCTGTGTCCCAAAATCTGTCATTTTGCAAACCTTAATGAAAATTCTCAGCTTGAGCGTGAAATCCAGTGGCTACAAAGACAAAGATGATGTGACTGGTTAAATTAAAAAATAATGGGGGGTTGTTCTCTGAGATGGATAGCAGGTACAGCATAAAGAGGTTTACAGCTTAAGAGAAGTAAAAGATGCTGCTGGTATTTTTTTAAGAAAATCTGAAGGTATATTTTTTGTATGGAAATAAAGAATCTAGTACAAATTATGCGGGGATACAAATGTTTAGGTTACATAAATATACCTGTTTATCCTTGTCATCTGCATTTCTGATTTGTTTGAATAAACGTAAACACCATGGTATTGAACAGAAGCTTAGCTTTTTCATTTGCTAGGAAATTTTCCTCTAGTGCTTTTGTTATACATAGTTGTAAATAAAGGATTTTATCATTTGATTTCCAAGCATGAGGGAAAACTTTGTATTTCATTGTGAAAGAAGAATGAACAAGTGCCTGCTATTTAAGGCTCAGGACAGACTTCTCATTATCTTTCTAAAAAACTTGTGGCAGCAGCAGTACTACTTTTATACTAAGTCAAGTAAGGGAATTTTAAATACCTCAGAAACCAGTTGCCTTTAAAGATAACCATTAAGAAGACATATACAGTGAATCAGACTTTAGGTTCTATAACTGTAATACTGCAAAAAAATACTGAAACTTGTCTAATGAGATCCTGCAAAATGAATAGCTGCTTGTGGGCCAGACAGATTTCTGCCTGCAGCAACCACAAAGGACTTCTTGGGTGTCTCTAATGGCATCTAAAAAGAGTGATAAAGTGTCAGACTGCTACTGTCCAGAGAGATTACCAAATGAGAAAAGTTAGGTGTTGTACATGAATGCTTGTAAAGATAGGTAACTTATTTTCTAAAGTGATTGTGGGCGAAGTCCAAAATACAGGTCGGAATCACTTCATCTTAGATGTTATCTAAGGACAATCCTATAGGAAATGTTTTAATTAGGACATCACCTTTCCAATGTTTGAGAAATTGGAATGTAGAAGAGGCAGGTAGCTCTGATTCCAGCTACGATATCAAACAAGAAATCCTGCTGTGTACAATTTTTATAACTTCTGCTAAGGGCAGGAGGGAGGTCACTTGTTTATGTTTCATTTTTCTTTTCCTAATGGGGCTAGTACGGAACGACATTTCTAACACAAATGCAGTGGACTTCTCAGTTCTCACTGAGCAGAGACTCAGATCATCTAGGTGCTAAGTGTTAACATTAATAGCTGGCTGGGTCTCCACTCTGTTAGATAGCCTTCATTTTAGCCTTCATTCTATCTACTAGAGCTAACATGCTGTGTGGTGACAGCTTATTAAGCAGGATGCATTCTGCCAGAAATGAAAGCTATCTGTGGGCAGTATGCTTTGAGAGCTTTCAAATTATAAAAATGCAGAAAATGTTTTAAATCCTTATTCAAAAGTTATCATTCATTATCAGTCAAGCCTCTGTTTTCTTTCCTCTCCATAAAGGTACAAAGATTGATGCATCTTGTAAGAAATCAATGATTATTTCATTTTACTACTGATTGGGATGTCAAAGGGCTTTTAGGATATATTGTAAATAAACAGTTTGACAGAGGCCACATTGGCAGTGACCCAAAAAGAAGCTATGATAATTTTTGGAGCTGCTGAGTGCTATTTTGGAAGTGAGCTGAAAAACTAGCTGTTGTCAAAGCAGCAGAGGAAGGTAAAACCATACAATCAATGGGATAGCTACAGCCCTAGAGGTAGCAGAGGAAGATATATTGCACAGGCCCAGCACATAATGAAATGAGTGAATTGAGCAGAACTGGGGTGAGAGGGGGATAAGGCTTTCCCTTCTCCCACTCCTTCCTCTATCTTGTCCCAGCTGTGACCATGAAATTCATAGGGGTAAAAAAGGTTCTCTGTTAGACATGCTTCAGTGAGGACCTAAGGTCCGTATACTAGTAAGGGCTTAAGTTGGCCTTAAGCAATTTGAAGTTTTGCAGGGCTTGTCTACATGTTCCATTACTGCCAGATAATACAGTATTAAAAATAAAAAGTGAAAAAACAAACAAAACAAAACAAAACAAACAAACAAAAAAAACACCTTCAATTCTATCTATAAATGACTGTTTCTGGTTGATCTTGGTTGGTAAGAGTTTTATGGAAACTTGCTGCCTTGTGAGACCGCAGTTTGAAAAAGCACAATGGGTGTTCCACTTAAGGGCATGTGTTTAAAGTACATAGAGATGCATGTTGATGTCATTGCCCTGTGAATGTCATTGTGGAGATGTAGTGAGGTGTGGTGCAATTCAATGGAATGGTGAGTTTTGCTGCTGATCCCCAAATCTGTGCATCCCTTGATTGTAAGGAATGTTACCTAAGGGACTGACAGCCCTAACTGAGCCTAACATAGTGGCTTTAACATATCTTTTGTGAGACTGATCTGTGAACAAAACTAACTATGAGTCAGAGTAGCTCAGCTGCAATAATTACAGGCTCATCCACTGACTTCGTGCTAATTGGTGATACCTGACAGACCGCCTGTCTTCTGGCTTGCTCCTAGGCTCTTTTAGGGTAAGAACTACATTCGTGGGGAACAGCCATAGTTTGTGCTATCCACATGCAATATAAGGGAAAAGTAGAGGTGCTCTGCACATGATCAGAATCCATGCCCCTGCTCAGGGTGCATCCTTCACAAGCATAATTCCATCAGTCTCTGCAAGGCCTACCAACTTACAATCTCCATATGGAAACAGTTGCATTTTTATGTAAGCATCAGTTCAGGTGGTAGTTCTGTGCTCAGAAATCCTGAGGTTCTGAAACCAACCTAAAAAGCACATGCTGAAAACAGTAGATTGTTCAGTGAGTTCCAACCCTGTAATATATGGTCCCACAGAACAGCAGGAGGGGATAATTCCAGTCAGTAGGAACTGCAGTTTGAGTAAACCTGTGCGATGCCTGCATGTCCAAGTACTGTTGAACATTATTTCAGGGAAGTTCTCATAATGGCTGGTGGAGATGTGGATGTGTGACAAATGGATTTGGCTTCCTGAATCCACTGGCTAAAACTCCTACGTATGGTGCAAGCAACGATAGCCGCTGTTACAGCAGATGAATTGTCATAGCAGAAAGGGAGGAGCTGGCAGGACATACAGACACTAGGCAAGGACCACATTCCTGCATTCCCAGTGGCATTTTCTGGCAGGTCTCTGTGGTCCAGTGTTTCAGCTTTCAAAAGGAGCTTTTGGAAAACAGGCTATGGAATAGCCACTTGGTTTCCAGACAGAAAACAGCAGTTCAGACCCACCAACTGCAGATTCTTTTTAAAGAACAACCCCAGAAACGAGTCAGTGAAAAGCAAAGCACAAAATAAGCTGCTGTTTCAATGGACAACTGAGAAATACACTTGTGGTGGGTTATTTCTGTCATTCTTGTACAAGAATTGTTTCCATCATTTTAAGTCATTTTTCCAAGTAACATAGTCTGTTTTCATTTTCCAGCTAAATGGAGGAGAAACCTTTAAGTCTTGAAAACAATTGTCAGTAACTAGATGAACCAGTAATGCAGCTAAGTAATTGTGCCAGGTACCCATGCAAGCCTGCTATCTACTCCAAAGTGCTGGAAAAGGGAGATAGTTCTTTGAGTGGCAAACTTAAAATGGGCTAAACCCAGCAATAAAGACAGGCCTTATGTACGCCAGAGGAGACAAACTCCTTCAGCTAGAACAAAGATCCCTGTAGCAGCAATGACTATAGCCAGCTATGGGAAGACTGATCTGCCAAGGAGTAAACACTAACATCCCAGTTCTCTACTGCAGTGATTTTCAATGTTTTGTTTAATTTTTGCAGATTACTTAACCTTTCTTCAGCTGAGAGCATTTACATAGTAAAACTAAGCCAATAATTGGCTAGGATTTCTTAGTCACCTTTTTCACAGACACCTTTGAAAAGGTTCACGAGCTGCTCTGGTCTGGGTATGTCCACTCAGGTCTACAGTCTAGGACTCTACCTAGGTAAGTAACTTTCTATAATAGTCTTTACTGAAACCCAAACCTCTGCAGAAAGTTATGATTTTTTTATTATTATTTATTTTTTACTCTGTAGGGAGTTGGTACAAGTGTTATACAGCACATGAGCTGTGGTGCATAGGTGATATAAAACCTCTCTGTAAACATCTGAACTTCATCCAATACAAGTGGGAATGAAGTGATTCTGTGAAGTGCTTTGTGGTTTAATGGATTTCCTTTTTTAGTGTTTGGCACTTTTGTTTTTAATTAATTAGTCTTTATTCCCCTGCTAATAAATTAGGTCATGGAGTTACACCTATTTCCTTCCATAACTTAAGCAGTATAGGTACTACCACAGAGGTAGCACCTCCGCACTGCTCTGTGTTCTGCAGTTTTTTGAACACAGTCATTATCAAAGGCTGAACAATGCAGATATAAATGAGCCATCAGAAGTTATAAGCTTTGAAGCTCTGTATAACTGGTCCTAACTAAAAGCAAGAACTTAAGCATCACCAGCAGCAGTTATATGGACAAGAAAGAAACCTTTCATGTAGAGAGCACCTACAGAGACTGCTACTGATCACCACTGCATGAAAGAATACCAAAGAGGAGATGTGTGAGACTTCTGTTGTACAAGGTTAATGCATTGTCTACTTGAATCATGAACAACAGAAGAATGAACACCGAACACTGAGAAGTTAATAAGGAAAAGTCAGTCCGATTTAATTGGAAAGCATCACTTGGCTGGCTTCTTTAGTAATTGCTGGAAGCCATCCCAACTCTTTATATATTTAGAAATGATATAATGCAACTCATAAATAATTTCTTAATAAGCAACAATTCTTCCAAAATATGTGATTTAATCCTGCAGTACTTGAGAAATAGGACTTATGTTTAGTGCTTCTGCCATTTAAACATTTTATGACAACAATAATTTATCCATTGTTTATTTTAGAAGTAGGATAACCCAATAAATGCATTTGGTATCCTATGAGGTGACAAAGGCTTTGGACAGTGGATAATAAATGCTGAAGCAATTACTACTGTCAGTCCTGTGGTGGCACAGAGATGAAGTTATTATATGATTATGGAAATCTACAGAAGTGTTTGCAAGATTAGACACAGTTAAAAGGCAAAGTCTTTACACTGCTGAAAAACTAGCAAAATCTAATGCTACTACATTCTGATTAAGAATGGAAAGTTTCCTGAGAAAATTTAAAATACATATGTATTCAAAATAAAATGTGTACGTACACCTGCACAGCTTTGTGTGTGTGCCAAAAGGGCATTGAGTCCTCAAACCAAGGTCACTATCAGCTCTTCACCTCTATTAGTTTGAAGAGGAGCAAAGAGCTGGATTCCCAATTGCACAACATGAACTCACTTTTTCAGCCAAAATCTATGCAGCAAAGCTAATGCAAACAATAGGCACAGGAAGAAAGGGCTGTCTGACAGCCTGGGAGAATGTCAAGAAATTCTATGGAATTCTGTCCAAAAGACATGCATTTCCAACAATATGTCAACCCTTCCACATTTTCAAAGTAGTTTAATAAGAAAGTTCCCTGCTTATATTAAAGATAGCCTGTAATTTATGAATTTCCTTCTGCTGAATTGAATAAGTAGTTACAGCCATAACGTATGTCCAGTTTCAAGTCCTTTTAGGTCCAGAGTAATTACCATTCTTCAGTGAATCAATTAAAAGTCTGATGAGGGCAGTGCTCCCTCCCTTGCTATACAACTGTAGTGGTTTATCAGCACAGATGCGAGCATGCCAGTTTATATCAGAGGACTTGGCTTCATATTTTAGGAAGAGCAAACAACAATTTCAGAGACTGGGACTGCACCTTGTGGCAGGAGAAAAAAGAAAAACTGCAAATGCATTTTGATTCAGGGTTTATGTTTTCCTACAACTTCAGTGCAAATTTCAGCAATGCTCTGACTCATCTTCAGGATATTAGTCAATATGACAATTAAACATTAGCTTGCATGAAGAGTTACCTTTGTGCAGGCAAAAAATTAAGACACGTTTGGAAGATATGGGGGGAACAAAAATCTTTTTTTTTTTTTTAAATTCTATTTTACACTAAATTCTACTCATTTCATTCAGAGTAACCTATAAATGACAAAGCTATTTACATGAGTAAGTTTAAGCAGGGCTTGGCTGTGAAGTCGCTGGCTGTTAAAGCAGTATGTTCTGATTAGTTTCAACTTTCAGTTTAAAAAAGGAAACAAATACTACCGAAAATCAGCGAGGTGCCAAGGCTGGCAACCCAGAGTCCCCTGAGCCGCCAGTCTTTCCAGTCAGGGCACTGCTGCAAAGCAGGGTTTTAAGAGCTGTGCTCTGGCACTGGAGAAATAAATGGCTTTTCATTCATTTTCTTCCCGCTTCAGGGGGGTTAGTCAGGACTAACGGAGTACAATACATTCATTATTGTACCTGTTTGGGGGAGAAGGATTTTATATTTCCACGTGCAGGTGGCTTTGCTGGTGTTACTAACCTCTTGCAGTTAGTCATGGCTGCAAAAGCATCACTCCTTGGTTTGCCCCGCTCACGCTCAGCTCATTCCATTCAGTTCTGTACATCTCAATTAGGGAAAGCACACCAAACAGCTTTACTCTGCAGAACTTGGTCATTAACAGCATACTGCTCCCAAATGTTGCAAACTCTGCAATGAATCAGAGGAATTTTTTTTCCACTGAGCATTTTAAAGACTCCATGCAGACGTATCTTCCCATAAAACTGAGTTGAGCATTGTCACTTCCCCAAGTAAACATCAAGTCTGAAACATTCAGGCAGTGGTGGCTATCTTACCTGTAACTCCAAAAATACAGCAAAAGACAGCAACTAGAGGTAATAGATAGACACTTTGGGAATTGTTATAATTACAAACACTTTTGAGGGGAAAACCACACACTCTGTGTTGCATGAGAAGAAAGATGCAGTTGTTAGAGGGAAGTGATGACCCTTCTGAATTGAGAGCTGTACTTCCTTGTTAACCCAAGGATGGAAGGTGCATCTATAAATCTGCTGTTTCCCATGCCAACATTTCCGTACAAGTTACTTACCAGTAAAACGAAGCATTTTCTTGCTGTGTCAGTGATCAAGGTACAAGTGTACTGCGAGCCCCATTTGTTAAATTCTGTGCAGTCTCCATATCTTGGCTGCTTATCTGAAGCAGCCAATGTATTAGTGCTTAAATGGCATAAGGAGGTCCTCATGAAAGATACCTTACTGACAAGCCTCAAACTGCCCTGTATTTAGCTGCCAATTACCAAAAAGCAGTCCCTGGCCACTTGAATTGACCTTGGCCCCTGGAGCAGTAGCACAGCCCATTCCTGTGGTCACAAGAGCAGCAGCTGTGGTGTCAGAGTTGTAAACCCACCTTGGAACTGTTTCCACCTCTGCACTACTGCTGCTCAGGTATCGCGGGATGAATCAAAGCTGAAGCAGGGGACTATGTGTATACTGAATAATTAATATTAAACAAGCAATCTAAAAGAACATTATTTTGTAGAAAGCCTATGGGAAGAAGAAATCCATTTAGCTTGCATCTTTGCAGCTAAAGAAAATAAAGCAGGTATGTTTTGCAAAGGGGATGAATAAAACAAGAAATGCTTCTATTGATGCAATACAAAATGTCTATTCAACAAAGAGCAAGCTAATGCACTATGTGTTGTTCAGTACTGTTTAATCTTTCCTCATCCAAGTAGGGATGGTTTTCGGTTTGTTTGCTTCTAAGGTTTTCCTGGTCAAACAAATATCTGTGTGGTCCTACAATCAAGTAGGAAAATAGAAGAAAAAAATCACATTCAACTCCCTACAAGATACTGAATTTCATAGAAATACAACCTTATTATTTGGATCATGCAAGACATTGTAAGAGGTCTCAACTAGCTTTGGCACTTTTTTTTTTTTTTTTGTAAAAAAAAGTCCATTTTTTTCTACAACAAAGAAAGGGGGAGAAGATTACACAAGTAGGACTTTAAGAAGAGTGTGATTACAGTCACCCATATTTAACCAAAACATATTAACTAACATATGGGTTAAGAATGACAGCCAAGAAATAACATAGAACTAAGAGTTCCAGAGATCTTGTAAATCATGAGAGCTTGGTGGAATTACCTTATGTTATTTTGTTAATTTGTTATAATTGTTATTATGCTGTTGGGGTTGTTTTTTTGGTTTGGTTTGGTTTTAAATCACCCACTGAAGACATTTCATCATTCTTATCTCTCAGGCAGTTTTCTCATTTGCTGCTGTGTTGGTCACCCATGCCTTTTGTCCCTTTGCCTTTAAAACTAAAGGAAGGACAACAACATTAAAAGTCACTCTTAATCCAGCTACTGATACAAGTAATGTATAGTCCTGTATTCCAGATTAATTGCATTATAATCTTATTAAAACAAGAAGAATGAGACAAGAACAAGCACCGTAAAATTTAAGATTGTTCTGTTTGAGAAGTTGCCATGGTAAAAAGTAAACATAACTAAAGGAAACCAGAAAGTCCTTCTCTGTGTTTACTGATCCAGTCCCCAGTCTGGAGGATCAGAATCCAAAGATGCCAAAGACAAGATTTTGGAATTCAGGACATAAATTCAGGCAGAAGCCACTGTGCAATGCATGGTTACCCTCTGGTAGCTGTGGGAGATTAGAATGAGAACACCAAATATCCTGTAGAGATGATATAGTCTGAGAAATATGGTGCAGTGAATAACAAACATAAACCACACACTGGTTGAAATGCCTCCCCTTTAAATAGCAAGTTCCCTCTAAAAGAATTAGGGAAGAGCACCAGATGGGTATTAAATCAGTCATGGATGAAAAGTGGTTGGAGTCAAGCCTGAGCACACCATGGAAAATAGGGAAGCATCCTTGAAAAAATAATCTCCCTATTATCATATATCAGAATTTTACATAGCCACCTTAGGCTATTACCATTGACAAGAGCAAGCACTATTTCATGAAAGACTGAATACAGCAAAACAGTTCTGGTCCATTCAAAAGGAGGTGGAACAATGTTCTAAATCTCTTTGTTAGTTTGCAGCTGTAGAATCTACAGGTATTTCAGAAGCAGATCCTCGGAAGCATTTCATCCAGCAAGTGCTGCATGATATACAAGGAACCTTTGTACAGAAAATAAGAACAAATATTTTCTTTAAGCATGTTGTTTATCTGAGAGATATCTAGATAACTGTCTTATTGCATCTTAGACATTTATTTCCATTTTCCTAAAATTATCTTCATAAAGAAAATGAAGGAGAGCGCTACCTCCAGATGCATATAGTTTCATTGATTCTTATGTCAATAAATAGGATTACATAATGCTTGGGGAGCTGAGTTTTTGTTTTTAAATAAACATCCTTTACATGTAAATGCAAATAGGGTAATTTAATAACACAAGAATGCATTATAGGCCTATCTAAACATTCAGATGTATATTTTTCCAGTATTGAAATTTGCCAAATTATTTTATGGCTTTGGTCTGTTGTTTTTTCGTTGTTGTTGTTGGTTTTAGTCTGTGTTAAAACAGGCAGTCATAGAATTGCCAAGCAGCGCTGGAAGTTTCTGGACCATACTTATCACAATGTTAGTAAGATTTATCAGCCTGCATTTGTCCAGTGTACAAAGCAATGCAATTAATGCAGCTGTCCAAATTAAGAAAATCAGTGCCGCCCCAATTAAATTATTGGAGTATCACATTTATAGATTTGCTATAAACAGCACTGATATTTACAGTTAACCAAAAGTACATCCCAAGACAGTAACTGAAGGGCCATTTGTATCCTGTTTGCAAATTCCAGGGGGAAAAAAAGGCGTCAGCCAACTGTGAGCACAAACATGGACCAAAACTTAAGCAAAGACAACTGTCTTGGTTCTTTTTAACCCTCACCCCAACTGATGCCATTTGTCAGAAATCTCACAAGCTCTAACACGCTGCTTGGATTTTACTGTGTAAGTCTCTCGCTACGTAAGAGAGCACATTCTGTCACTGAGCTTTATTTCTCTGATAAAAACTTGCCACAAGTTTTTTACCACACATATTAAAGTCAAGTAAGCGTCAACTGATGCTACATTATGCCAGCACCACTGGGCAGTGCTTAATTAGAGTTCACATAGTGGAAGGCTACTCTGAGAGGCTCATGGGGGTGCCCATTTGCCATAAGAAAACGTGCACTTTATCATGAGCTTATTTCTTATAGGAGGGCAGGTTGTTACAGGTGAAGCAATATGGAGAGCTTTGCATGCATTTTCTGTGTAAGATGGAGTGTTTAACATCTGGGGAAAGGACATGGAAAAGCAGGTAATGGTAAATCGATTGCAGGCTTTTGGCTTGAGGAAAGGCCAGACAGCCCCCCCAAGGTGATGGGGGAGCACCATCATGGCAGCAGCAACCCAACCAGTCGTGAGACACTTGTAGCTGGGGAAGGCATGATGCTTCCAGCAGCCAAAATGCAGGTGAGCTCACCCCAGAGGCAGAGATCCTCAGCAGCTCCACCAGGCTTGGAGGAAGAGAACAGACTGCTGCAAAAAGAAATCATCTAAGTAGACTTGGAAGGTGGGGGGAGGATAAAAATAAAGCATGCTAGCTCTTGAGTTTAGCAGCAAATATAGCTGGCCTCACCTCAGTGGAGCCAAGATATATTTCTGCTTAGCACTTTGCCACAGGAAACCTCAAGTCTATTGCAGGGTGGGGAACAATAACATCACACTAGTAGCACAAATTAGCAATAATTAAAATGAAGAAAAAACAAAAGGACTTCTATTACACACCAACATTAAACTCATGTTGAATATATAGCGTGCTATATCTGTATGAGCAGGGCAGCAAGCTTCTTTTTTGGCCTATGTCATCCTAGGAAGTTTCTTGAACTTTCCTAGCAATTGTCATTTATTTAAGTGATTTGTTATATTACAGAATATCAGTCAACCTGATTACTCAATAGTTTATTTAAATGTTACTGCTAACATTTTATTCCCTATGAGCTATATAGAAATATTTATATGTGGAGCACAAGAGCTGGATTATTATTTTCCAGGACTGGTGGTGCAAACATAAGAAACTCTTGAGATTTTGGTATGAGAATTCATAGTGATGAATGACACCTATGTGGCCATTCCTTCCTAATGTTCCATTCACCATTTAAAAGCATACAAATATATCATTTGATTGAAGGCTCCTCAGGCGGTGATTGCTTTCTACTCCTTGTTTATGTAATTAGGTTTGCATGGCCTTGGATCCCACTATGACAACCACAGGAACTACAAAGACGCCGTTTCACAAAAAGCTGAAACCTACAAAAGCACATGAACATGGTAGTCTTCTTTCTCTAGACAGGCAAATCATATGGATCCCTAGACCCTCCTGCTAAAAAGCATCAGGCCTTTTGTCAGAATTAGGGCCCACATGGTCTGGCATATTCTTACTTGGCAGAGTCCCCCCACGCAGGGTGCCTGTACTTGGCAGTACAGAGCAGAACCATGAAATCCCCTCTTCAAGAAAGGGAGCAGTATTTTTCTTCATTGTAGAGAAAGTTGATGGTGAAACATGAAATTGGGCAGAACACAGTTTGTTTCTACCAGGTGGGTGAGAGCTAAGAAGCAGGCATTGCCCCACTTCTGGCAGAATGAGCCCTGGAGGCAGCAGAACCTTAAGAGAACTGAGAAATGCCAGCTTAGGTCTTTAGGAAAGAAGGATTTGCCAAGTCCTGAAAGCAGAAGAAACCAAGTAGTATTTCCCTCAGATGACTTCTGGGATGTCTTAAACAAGCCCCACACTGGGTGGCCACTCTGAATGCCATACCTAATCCAGGAGAGACCAGGCAGGTCAAACTCTGCAGCTTTCTAGGTCAGACTCAAGTAGGTGCCTACACTTAGAATCACCCAGGAGGAAAAGCAGCTTGTGCTTGGCTTTTTAGTTTGTTTAGAAAGCCTTGGTTTCTTTAGCATGCACTGGAGAATCTAAAAATTTTGGAGTTTAGAAACAGCAAAATAGAACAAATACCTTCAGAGGTAGCAGTTTTGCTGGAATTGAGTAAGCACGAACACTTTAACAGAACTGATGAAATGTTATTCTACTTCCTAACCAGATACAGAGGCAGCAGCTCTGACCTAACACTAACAAGTCCTCCACTAAACCATATCACTAAGTTCAACATCTAAACGTCTTTTACAGACCCCCAGGGATGGTGACTCAACCACTTCCCTGGGCAGCCCATTCCAATGCCTCACAACCCTCTCAGTAAAGAAGTTCTTCCTAATATCCAACCTAAAACTCCCCGGCACAACTTAAGCCCATTCCCCCTCATCCTGTCACCAGGCACGTGGGAGAACAGACCAACCCCCACCTCGCTACAGCCTCCTTTAAGGTAAAGAGCGATAAGGTCGCCCCTGAGCCTCCTTTTCTCCAGGCTGAACAAGCCCAGCTCCCTCAGCCGCTCCTCGTAGGACTTGTTGTCCAGACCCCTCACCAGCTTCGTCGCCCTTCTCTGGACTCACTCAAGCACCTCCATGTCCTTCTTGTAGCAAGGGGCCCAAAACTGAACACAGTACTCGAGGTGCAGCCTCACCAGTGCGAATTACAGAGGGACAATCACTTTCCTAGCCCTGCTGGCCACACTACTTCTTATACAAGCCAGGATGCTGTTGGCCTTCTTGGCCACCTGAGCACACTGCTGGCTCATATTCAGCCGACTATCAACCAATACTCCCAGGTCCTTCTCCGCCTGGCAGCTTTCCAACCAGCTACTGCTGTTAAACTGTTATTAGAGTCTCCTTGATGAGAGAAGAAGCATCCCTGTTACCGGGATGTTCCTCTTGGCATGATGTTTTACAACATATAGACAATGAACAAATTAAAAGCATGAAAACAGATTGCATTTATCCTCTAAAGGAGTTCTGACTGTAAGATACTATTTATGTTACTTGGGCCAGTTACATAGCTGTGACAGTATCAATACCATGCTTATCACTTCAGTTTAAAGCCATAACAAGAAAACCATCATTTGTAGTCTAGTTTCTCCTCCCACTTTTTCCAGTACAGACTCAGGATTTTTCCTTCATTAGAATAAGAAAAGACACTAGCTTTTGGTAGATATTATTCATGCAGATTTTGAACCAAGGAGGAACAGAAACAACATAAATCCACCTTTCTGAGCTTTGTATCCTTCCACAGAAAATAATCTTTGGCTCTTCTTATTGTTAGATTTGGCTTTATTTTCATTTGGGTGTACTAAGGTTTTCATGGTGTAACAATTCACATCCTTTACATTAAAGAAAAGGCTGGATAAAATTGGTCCTTCTTTATAACAGGATTTCAGAGAACAATTAGGATAATTTAGCAGGTGGTGTAGTTTTTCAGAGAACAATTAGGATAATTTAGCAGGTGGTGTAGTTCATGTGGATAGATACGTAACAGCATACATTTCTACACACACCCCACAAGCCATCTCCTGTTCCATTTCAGTGCTTTGTGCATCTTGACTGGGCACCTGACCCATGCTGTGGGTGAGCAGCACAGAACAGATCACCTAGAGGACACATTTAAGTCCAGATCAGACTTCATCTAAAAGGAGAACAGGATTATAGATCACATCTGAGGCACACAGCACTGTGGGCTTTCTTCCTACCAGTAAGTCCCCAGTCATTTGCACAAAGACTTGTAAGAGATGGAGAGTGTGATGAATCCCAGCTGCATTGCATTTACCAGTATTAATTTTTCCTTCAGGCAGAAGTTTTCCATCCAGAATCTGGGTTGGCCATCTCCCCAGCAGCTAGTCTTCTCTAGAGACAGTTTAAAAAGAAAAAAGTAAAGGATTCCACAAAGCCTAATATTCTGTAACAGTAAAAATACTTTTAAATAAAAAGAAAAATGACCAGGCAAACAGTAGAGTATTGTTTTAAGCACTAAGTGAATGGAGAAACTTCTAGTTCTGTTGTCCTTTTGGGAAAGAGAGTAAACAGTCATAGCAGCTTCTCTTTAAGCATTCATGTCTTTTGACTTTTCAATTTCAGCCCTGCTGTTGTTAAGAAATAATTTTCTAAAAGTTTCAGTCTAAAAACAAGACATTGATTTATCCCTGAGCTGACAGTATTGAAAGATTCAGTTTAGATCTTACTTTTAAAGGTATGCATAGTGCCCATGTTTGTGTGTGGGCAGCTATTTCAGTATAATGTGCTTAATCTGGTCTCAACTGAAGGAAAAAAATGAACTAAAAGGAAAAGGAATTTACTCATAGGCTTCTCAGCCAGGATAAGCAGGACTTTTTTTTTTTTTTTTTTTTTTTTTTTAAATTGCAACACTATTGGCTCATTTGTCACTATACCACTGAACTGTCTCATTAAAGATGAACTTTATGCTATCAATCCTGAGTAACGTAATGACGTAGCAAGCAGGTTTTGTTTCAGCACAGGGTAGACTTCTAAGTGAATCTTCAAACTTTCAGTACAGGGAAAAAAAACACTTAAAATGAGTTAAAAGAAAGCAGACTGGGCACCAGTCAAGCACTGATATTATCAGTTCTTACTCAGAGAGGGAGGATGCCCTCAGGTCTCAGGGACTTGCAAAAGCAACATTCCCATCTGGTATTGCACCTTTGTTACGAAGCTCCAGCACAGAACATCAGCTAATTGCTGCTGAGCAAAATAAAACTTTCTGCTTCAAATAGCAATGAAATTTCTCCCTGCAGTTTACAAGGGCAGAGCATGGGCTGATGTCTTGTAGCCTATTATGGAAAAGGTAGTACAAGGGTTTAAAGCATAGGTTAGAGTAACCAAGGCAAAGCACCCCATCCTGCAGGCACTGAGAGGGAAAGTGGGCAAAAACCAAGAGGGGTTCTGCAGCCAGGAGGGTCACTACAACAGCAAGCAGCCGATTATCTTGGAGCACTTGTTCACCCTGAAAAAAAATCATGTAGTTACAATAACTCAATAATTTCTCCAGCTTTTTTTTTTTTTTTTTTTTTTTTTTTTTTTAAGAAGTCCTTTTCTCTCCCTGAATATTCCCAGACTAGGAATTAAGATTTTTGACTACACTTATTAATACATTAAGCGTCTTTGCAAACCTAGGCCTTCACATTCTTGGAAGGAAAAGATTTTATAAATACACAGACATAGGCAGCACCCACATACCTTATGAGACATACAAAATACTATCACTAAGCGTGACTCAAGATATAGGTTCAAAAGAATATTTCTTTCTTAATTGACTTACACACCTGCTGAGTCTCTTCCAACAAAGCTATTTATTTTCTTAAATAAAAAGCCACAAGAAAGACTTGACTTCAAGCTCCTTCATACCCCTAGCAAGCCTTAACACTTGCAGCAGATTTAGTATCCTTTGTTTTCTTTAATGATAGGTCTCATCATGAGATGTCTGTTCCAGCTGTATGACTCAACAATTCTAAATACATTATGATCAGCCTGGAGTGTCCACTCCTATCTTAGGAAAGTTGCCTGATATCTTCCCCTCATTTGACTTTTAGTTTAAGCTGAGTTTGGAAGCATGTCTGGAGTTAATTGTGGAAAAAAAAACATCAACAGTTTAATTGGTGTTTTATTTAGAGAGCCACAGTATTTTCTCCCCAGATATACCACATCTATGCCATTATCTAATTTCCCTCTTGTCCATCACCTTCCTAATTCAAAACCTAGTTATCAAGCAAACAGTTATGAAGGAAGTAAAACAACAGCATATGGTGTTCACAAATATGTCTTCCTCATTCTCCAGATATGCTGATGCCATTCACAAAAATCAACCCCAAGCTGAAGCAGCCTTTCCCCTGCTGCTTCCCTTGGCCTCTTCCCATTTATGCACGCACCAATGTTCAGTGTTCCTCCTGCCCATCTGGGGTTTGCACTGTGTCAAAGTCCTCAAAACATTTCAAGCAAACAGGACTGCACACATATCTTCAGTTTAAAAATAGGAAAATACATTTTGCCTTCTATCGCTGCCCTTATGTGGGACAAGGTGGGCTATTTTGGATATCTCTGAGCAGCATGATGGAGGACGGTGACGAGAACCATATGCTGTGCAGAGCAGCTGCTTCAGTTCCACAGGGACATGGTGCCATCAACGCACCCTCACCTCTACCTGGGGAGCCTGCTTGGTCAGCAGCTGCTTGGCACCTTCTGCAGTCACAGCCTATTGAGTTTTAATCAGTTATTCACCTTGACCTTGTTCAGACATACATTTTCCTCCATTTTCATGCAGCCTCATACCACACTATAGAGCAATGCCATCTTTGAGTTTCACAGCATCCTTGGACCAGCCGTCCTTGGGGTCCTGATTGCTTGCTTTCTCACGGAATTCTGTGCATCCCTAGAGCGTAGATGTAGTTATTTTTCATGCCATTCTTAATATATCAGAGTCAAAAATAGAATTACTCCATGTAAAAGGCAAGGGGGTTGTATCTCTGGAGAAGGAGCAGTTACTGCAACAAGAAACAGCTTCAAGCACAAAAATAAACCCCCAGTTTTCTTCCTGAGCACATGAGAAGTGGGGGAAAGAAAAATCAGTGAAACAGAAACCAATAGCCTGTTGAATCACACATACTGCATGGAGGCCTCATTTAATATTTAGAGATGATATTGCCAAGCCTTGCTCTCCTAACATATTACTATATTCCTACTGAGAATCAGTGGCTCCCATGTGATAAAGAGACTGCTGGGGAAGGAATAAAAATCATCTGAGCTACAGATGCTCTGCAAAGCCTACATGTCCTGTTAGCGAGGAGTTACGAGCATGGTAATGACTGAATGCAAACACCACAGGATCCCAAATAACTCCATAGCCCTCATCTTCTCTCGCACTACCAGTGGAGGATATTAATGAACATGCAAGAAAGAACCTAAAGTCATTCATGAAATTGGGCTGAGTTCCCTTAAGACCCATTACAACCACCACAGCATTCAGACATCAGAGCAGGGTGTAGGTGCTCCCAGGCTCCAAATCCTCACCTACACCAGGAAAGCAGCCAGAGATTGAATCAGGAGGTTTGTTTCTGGGCCTCTGCAAGCAACTGCTCAAAGCACAGACCCAAAAGGCATAAAGCACCTGCCACACTGCTCAACACTGTCAGTCCTGGGGCCATTTCTTCTTTCCTCCTCTTGGAGGTGCAGGCTGTTTGTTTTGAAGAGGCGAGTTGTACCTGCACTCCAGCAGCAAGAATGACTGCGTATTGAACACAGAAAGCCTCGACAGCTTTAGGTGAGGTGATTCTGGTTCCTGCATCTCCCATGCTTGGATGATGCAGGGAGGTTTTCTATTTTTCAGTGCTTGCAATTTTAATTTTCCAAGTTTTTGCACAACATGGAATCTGCCAGCCTGGAAACTGATCATGAAGTAGCACTGCAAGCATGTTCTGCCAGTCATATACAAGTAGTTGCCACAATAGTTGCATATATGTAAACACAGAGTAGTTACAGATCTTGAAAGCTTTATCATGGATTATAAGAGTCTCGGTGGCAAATAGTACCTTCACAAGAAGATCTTTTCTAGGTAATCATTACATGTGTAGAAGGATATGACCAACATATTTTTCCACACAAGTCTGACATGTTTTTTTCCCCTTAACAAGAAAATTGTCTTACTGTTCCTTATAAATAAGATGTTCTCCCAAAGAACATGTCCTGTCTAAGCAGGAAACAGTTTCTTAGCACGTAAGAAGGAACTTACTACTGTCCTGTTATGAAAGTCACATGTACTAACATTAAAACAAACTTAATTTTCTATAGCAATAATTACTTGTGTAATTAGACTTTTAAAAAATAAGGTAGTTTTGTGATTAACAAAAAGTACATCATCTTTAAAAAGAAGAGGGCGTAGGAATCACAGGAAATGTGATTAATTGTGGGGAAGATGCAATTAAGCACAAAATATTTCAGAGACTGTAGTAAAAACGCTGAGTTGATGCACAGGATTTGCTGGATATTAAAAAAAATCACAATTTGAAGGTGAAAAAAATCCCCAGTAATTCTAGATGCCCTCTACTGCCTGCACAGAGCTCTCTGCTGCTTTCCAAGCTATCCATATCTACTGAGGAACCTGCTCTTGCATTGTGGATATATCAGCATGTTTCTCTTCTCTAAAAGGTTTTCGGCTGAAGTTACCATTTAAAGAAAAACATTGCCATTATAACCATAAATTATTTCCATCTCAAAATATAAGAATAGGATCAATGGCAATTGATGATTGCCAGTCCTCCTGCACAGCCAGACCTGAGCTACTCACATGCAGGGCTGGGGTTTCCCAGTAAGAGCAGTTTCCCCCTGCAGTCTCATTCCCTAAAGCTCAGCCCCAGCAAAGTCTTGGTTTGTTATGGCTCCATCTGCTGCAAATATCCCCCTTATCGAAGCTTGCTGTCAGTGTGTGTTTCGTCTTGCAGCATCAACCAGAGTTAAACTTTGTCGAGTATGGATGTTCAGTCTGTTTGATGTATTTCACACTTGCTATCAACGTGAGTAACATCAAAAGTCTTTAAACCTGTTTATAAAATACGATTAATTCATCAAAAACTTGCAGTTGTATAGCAAAGCTTAAACACCAGTATTTTATTAGCACTTGTGGCAGTAAGACTTACTCATCTCTGCAATACCTATGCATTTCCAGATAAGAAAAAGCTTGTTCATAGTCTGTGTGCAGCACCCTGAGGCTCACACAAGGCCTCTGCATTGCTTACACTTCCCAAAAGTCAGCCAGACATTTGCTGCCTTGGCACAGCGTCCCTGTGTGTCACCAAACAGGAAGTGCAAAGCTTAAACCAAGTGTTTGAAAATCAGTCCTCAAAGATACCAACACTGCAATTAGACATTAGCAGCCTGCTTTAGATCTTGGTTCTGATATGCTATCAGATTAGTAAAATTAAGGGTTTGGCAGCCATTCTCAGAGCTGTGACTTGGCTGCCCACATGCCTTGCTTGTCCTCTGCAGCCTGCCCCCAGAGACACCCCTGCAGCAGCATGGTCAGTGCAGCATCCCTCCACCTGGGACATGGCACATGAGGATGGTCCTCACTGAGCCCTTTTAGTCAGGGATTGGCTCCTGCCTCACAAGCTATCAGGACATGACTGGGGTGAAACACCTGATTTGTCTGGAGATGAAGCAGTCACAGCACCACACCAGCTGTCACATAGCCCAGGCAGCTCCTGAAGGCCGCCACACCAAGGCCCAGTTCCAGCAATGGGACAACACTGTTATCCAGACTCCCTTTGCCAGCTCCTGCCTTTAGACAGAGCAGCACAGACTGATTCGCATCCAGCTTCTGGGGGGCAGCAGGAAAAGCACTTGGCCAGCCCCAGCGGATCAGGTGGAGGCAACAACTAAGCTGCTTCTCCCTGGCTGCAGCCCAGAGGCCAGGCAGAGGCACTGGCAGCAGCTCAGCTGCTCCATCTGCATGGCTTTTCATTGCTGAAAATGCTCCTCAGCTCCTCTGCCAGGCACTGGAAGGCTCACTCCATTATGCACCAACATTATATTAGTAAAGTATTTCAGCAGCTGGCTTGTGTTTTGAAAATAAGATTATCACTAGGCATCTCCAGTTCCGAGGTCACTAAAAAGTGTTTTTTTTTGGGGGGGAGTGATTGCTGCTTGCATGAAGCACTGAGAGCAGTGTTCTTTCCCCCACTCCACCTTCCATTCAGTCACGTTCCCTCTGTTCGGGGCTGTTGCTGCCATTTCAGCCTGACTTCAGAATTTTGGATACTGGTATTTGGCCCCAGGGCTGTGTAATTATCACTCCTGAACCTCCCATTCCCCTGCAGAATGGAGCAGCCCTCTTACACTCATGGTAACCATTTAGAAGTGCTAACAGTTTGAGCACGCCAGGCTCCCTGTGCTTACACATGTTTAAATTGGCCCTCCCTGAAGGCCGATATATTCCATCTGGTCTATTGGATTTCTTGGCTTAAAGTTACTGGAAACACTGAATGTTTCTTCTGCAGTGATCCCATAGCTGTCCAAGAGCAATACGCACGCTTACAGCCAGCAAGCTGTACTAAAACACTGTGGGAGAAGTACTTCTACGCTTCTTTCCCTGCCTGGTCTTAGAGCTATTTTGAAATCCCAAGTTCCACCATTTGCTTTTTCTAACCTATCTTATGGCACAAGTGATACGTGAAGGGTAAGTACAATGCGCAAGTTTTCTGCTTCCTACTTCTCAATGTTTTATCTGATGGTTGCACACTGAGCAATAAGAGGTTTCTGTTATTTATTTTACATATTCTTATTTCTAAAATAGCACTTGCTTGTTCTTGTGCTTATAATTTTACTTAACAGGTTAATAAAACTTCATTTATTTTCCACAAGTGTTATTTATGCTCTATAAACTATTTATGTCAAGAAAGAGACATTACAGGCAACCAGGCTATACTTAAGCAAGCTCTCAGCAACAGCAGCAACATTTGATCAGCCATGTAGTTATCCACTGCTCATTTAACTCCCTGTAGGAGTGGTATAGAATCACCTAGGTTGGGAAAGCCTTTAAGATAATAACGTCCAGCCATCACCCTGACCTACAAGTCCCATCATTAAGCCACATCCCTCAGTGCCACAACTCATGATACAGCCCATACAGTGCCATGGCTTACAATAATATCACTGCCTCCTTCATTCTCATAAGCACCTGCACTCCCCAGGCTCTGGGGCAGGTGTAGCACGATCTTAAGACACACAGATGCATTCAAACTGTGCCACATGAATCACTGAGATCATGAACACAGCACATCCCTTTTGTGCACAGTTGTGCCCATTCCCACAGCAGTTTCCATAACACAATCTCTCTTACAGGAGCAGACTTGGAGGGTATATCCGTCCTTTGGCTTAGTCCATCTCCCCAAGGCCCAAGCACTGCTAGCAGCTGGATGGATGCCCACATTTCCAGTAGCTTTGCTGACTCCTTGAAGCCTGCTTCTTGCTGCAGATACTGCATTGCATTTGAAAACTGAGGATTCAGGAACATTAAAAATAATTCAGCCTCTTCATCATCTTTGTTTTCTTATGTACAGTATGCCTCTTGTTCAGTTCAAGGGGCAGCTCTTTGCTAACTTAGAGGACAGCTGCAGCACAGAGGCAGGGACCTTTCCTGACGCTCTTCTTCCCCCAGCCCCTCAATGCCCTCAGCCCCCCTCACCTCTGTGGGACACATGCAGGCTCACCAGGTGCCCCACAAACATGCACTTCAATATGGATCCAAAAGCACAGCACCCCACCAGCTGCCACAGGCTGGTAGTGTAACTCATCACAGCATTATTCTCCCAGTTTCAATGGGCGATAACACACACAGCTGCAAGCGTCATTTGGCTTTAGCTGAGGCAGTCAGTGGCTGAGCTGATTGATGAACTGGCACAAGCTGCAGCAGGCACCGTAGTAACAACTCCCAGTGTCAGACAAGCAAACTTAACTCCACAGGTGGGACAAAACCAGATAAATTGCTTCTTATCTCCTTATCTTCAAAGCAAGCCTGTTAATACACTTAGCAGAAAATCTGTGGTTGGCAAACTCTACCAAATCTGAAGATCAGCTCCTTCCCTGCAGATTTTTACCTGTGAACAAGCGCTCCCTCCAGAGCTCACAGCAATGCATTTTTCAGCCTTTTGCCAGGGAGAAAATAGCCTGGCTGCAAGACTTTTTTAAGGCTTTGGCTAAAGGAGCTAAGTGAGAGTGAAATGGATTCATCTGCTCAGGGTAGTTGTTTCCACATCCACGTCATTGCTTCCAGAAAGTCAGCCACACTCTCTCCCATGCTTGTACTGTTTCTGCTGTCATGTATATACTGGGTGAATGGCTATTTACATGAAAATACAGTTGCTGAGCATTTAGTTCTAACCATTTGTACTTGGCACAGCCATCATTTTGAGAATATTACAGATACTCTTGCCTTTTAATCTCAAAAACTCTGAAAACACTTATAAAACTCAGATATCCCCTCTGTAGAGTCACTGAACTCTTCCCACACTTCTGCTATTAGGCAAGCCTGTTATTAGGCAAGCCTGTCATTAAGGTTAGTGGATGGGAGGTGTCCTTGTCCCGCTCGGCGTTGCGTGCAGGAGCTGGTTGCGGCCAGTCGAGTTGAGCACGGTGCTGACTGTGTGCGCCAGGCCCTCTGACACCCCAGCTGCTTCAGCCTGGCACCAGCCAGGGTTTGTTGTCACCGCTGTGGAAATACGGGTCTGGGGAGCTGCATTTTCTGAAGGGTGGGAGATTGCTGTGGGATTGATCCCTTGATCCCTTCATATGGGCTTTTGGAATAGCTTTTATCATAGACGACACTTCAGATGGTTTAGAGAGGAGTGCAAATCTGGAGGCAAAACCCATCACTGCTTTAGTGAAAACTCAGGTGCCAGGATTTCTGTAACGGAGGCTAACCACTACCCAGTGAAGTGGCATGCTCAGAGGCTGCATTTTCTTCTTCAGATTTGGTGTACTGTTCCTGAAAGTTAATGGCATCTATAATGCTGTTGGTGATCTGTTTTGCTACAAAGCAGAAAACAAGTGCTGCCTGTGGGAGGTGATGACGTTTAAAGGGAAATGTGCTGCAGGAAGAAATGTCTTCCACTGTAAACGTGCAGTCCACACAGAAGCTAGACCTTAATGGTGTGGCTAACCGCCTGTGGGCTTTGGGAGCCCACTGGTGGCCAGGCCACTGCTGCTCCCTCTCCCCTCATGGACACCCTGGTGTCCATGTGTGGGGCTGGGTGCATGTGTGGGGCCTGGCCAGGCCCCCAGGCCTCGCTTTACCTCACGCCATGGCCCAGCAGCGCGTATGCACAACTCCTGCTGCAAGGTCCGAGCATAGAGGGACCCAGCCAGGTTGGCAACTGGGGAATATGACACAGCGGCTGAATTGGCATGAATACCAGTCAAATTAATATTCTAAAAGCTTACTGCAGTTATTTGCAGGTTCTGATCAAAACAGATACTGAACAACCGCATCCACTTGATTAATAGCAAACGCTTGCTACAGAAACAGACACTAATGCTAACCTTCCATTTTACTGTGTTTAATGCACATAATTATTCATCACAGATACTATTTATATACCCCTGTACTGCAAAGTGAAAGAAAGCTTTTGTCTTGGTTTTTATCATTTTTAGATTAAATCCAAGTTTTTCTATTTCCTCCAGTCAGCAGATCAGGCCCACAGTTTTGTCTCCAAAGGACAGGCAATTCTTTTAAATATGTTGAATTATTTTTTCCAGGTGGTGGTTCAGCTGAAATTAAATGCTACTCTTTTCTGTTGCTCAGTGGTACAGATGTACCACACAGGGAAAGATGACAACTTTAACGTGATGACAACTTTTAACTAGCAAATGCGGATAACAGTTTTTAAACAGAGGACTTTAAATTCTTGGTGCTACTTATGCTGCCTCATGTGACAATGTAGGAAGCACCAAGAGGGAAAGAAGGCTGGGGTGAGAGCACAGCAGCATGAGCAAAGGCCATATAGAGTACTGTGATACAAGCACACATTTAGAGTGCAATACCCCAGGCCCTACCACAACAGTGATGAATCCCTGTTGCACAACTGAACTGCAGCGTGGCTGCTGCAGCCACACGTTCATGCCCTGATGGCTGGAAGGAGCCTCAGCCAAAAACCCACTCAGGCTCCAAAATCAAATCAGCACAGGAAGATTTGATTTTTTTTTTTTTTTTAATCTCTTAGTGGACCACTTCCCCAGCAGCTGGCAAAGGGCACAATTTCTCCATTCTCCTCACATCAGACTGAGCTCGCCCAGCTACACACACACTCATCACTGTTTTGGTACGATGACAAAATGCCCTTAGCTCCTACAGAGACTCCACTGCTGCAGTACTAAACTGGGTGGTTATTTCATATGAAATGTTTCTGTTTCCTTTAGTTTGGTCACATAGGGTCAGTTAAAAAACGTTAAGATGAAAAGCAGAGGAAGGTCAAATTAAGCTCTACCAGTAGAGCTTCGTTGGATAAAGTTCATTAACAGTAGCCACATGCTCCAAAGGAACTATCCTATCCTAGAACTATTCTATTCTGAGTGGAACCTGCGAAGATAGGTAAGAGACAGAAAAATCCAAGATATTTACGTTTATTTGACAACTGTCCAGCAAATAGCTGAGGTATTTTCAACTGGCAGGAACTGCATGCACTGAAGCACCAACGTTTTGCAAAAATCACAGCCTAGAGTTTTGTAAATTGGTAACAAACTGGAACTGTGGCGATGAAAGCAAAAGAAATGCCCTACTCCGATTTACTAGCCTGTCTATGCCGCTGCTGCCTGACCAAGGAGCAACAGTGTCTCCTAGTGGCCAAAAGAATAATTCTTTCAGGTTCACGTACATGTTTGCCAGTATTGTGCTTTTTGCTTCTCCGTGATAGCTCAGTTACCTTCATAAACACATCCCAACGGATCTTTCTGCCAAGAAAGCTTTAACATTGAACTACGGAATAGAAAAAGCTTTGTTATTGAACCAGTGACTAGAAAAGAGGTGGCATAGGTATCCCCCACCACAACGTCCTATTCTTCACTTGTAAACAAAAATCCTCAGTGACAAGACTTGAAACATGGATGTCTGAAAGCCCATGGATATACTTGGGAATTCAGTGTTGCAAATGTTCCTGTTACTGCAAATCATGACCATATGTAACGATCAATTAAATAAGCACTACCTCAGTTATACACATGGGTACTACTTTTCCTACCTGTTTGTGAAAATGATTCACCAAATAAAATTAACATTTTCTCTTTTCTCTGCTATCCTGAAACAGGTCCTGATTGTTTCAGTTCCAAGAATCTTGCACTGCAAGCCCAGAAAAAGCTCCTGAGCAAAATGGCCACTAAAACCATGGCTAACATGCTAATTGATGACACAAGCAGTGAAATCTTTGATGAGCTGTACAAGGTAACAAAGGAACACACAAGAAACAAAAAGGAAGCCCATAAAATTATGAAAGACCTGATTAAAGTGGCAATAAAAATTGGGATCCTCTATCGAAATAATCAGTTCAACCAAGAGGAAATGGAAATCGTAGACAAGTTCAGGAAGAAGCTGAACCAAACTGCCATGACAATTGTCAGTTTCTATGAGGTAGAATACACTTTTGATAGGAATGTTCTTGCAGAACTTCTGAATGAGTGTAAAGACCTTGTGCATGAACTAGTAGATCGACACCTGACACCGAGATCCCATGGGCGTATCAACCACGTCTTCAATCATTTTGCAGATGTGGAATTTCTAACTGCCCTGTACAGTCTTGATGGGGATCGTCGGCCATACCTCAAAAAGATCTGCGATGGCATCAACAAACTACTTGATGAGAAGATCCTCTGAAAGTACGCTCAGAAACAAGAAACCAACCAAAAACTTCTGTCTAGAACTGGCCACCCTTCATGAGCCGTGGTGAGCATGCGAGCTTCCTTTGTACCGTTCTTGATACAGTCTCCAGCAGGAGCCTGAAGGTGCTCACTTGGCTCATGATGAAGTGGAACACCTAAATCAGAAAGCTATCAATGTTAATGTTTTGTTCCAGATAATTGAGTCTTTTCCAAGGAGTGGTGTGAACAAGGCTGCTGACGTATATTGTTCAGAAATAGATTGCTATACATCACGATCTTACTAGCTTTGTGGTCAAGGCTGAGCACATGAAAGAATGTAAGCTCCAATGCATGGCTATGTAAAAATAGGTGATGGAAAAAGAGCAATGCATGGAAATTACCCCTAGGCTGCCCTTGGTGTGTATGTTTTCCCACACTAACTGAAAAGTCTTAGAAGGTAAGGCTCTCATGGATTAAGCTCTCTCCTTTCTAAAGGATCAGGAATCATTGTGAGAATGCATCTCTGATTTCACATGGTATTTAAGTCTACTAGGGGATAAAAAGTAATACAAATTGAGTAGAAGTGGTACAAAATTTAAAGAGCTTTTCCATGAAACAATGTTCTCATTAGAGATTTTTGGTTTATACCTTCTAATAAGAGAAGATTTCACTTTAATTTTGAAAAGCAGCTCAGTGTTTCAAGCTTAAAGGTAATTAGAAAATTAGACAAAGTAGTACAACATTGGTTCTCCCTCTCTCAGATTTTGGGTATTTGGTAACATAGCTGAGGCTAAGGCTGAAGGTTATGCTGCTCTTTGTGCTCTTACTGTTTTGCCCAGCAGAGCAAAACACTCTGCAAAGATTTTGAAATTGCACTTGTGAAGAAATCAGTGGATCTATAAAGCAACATTAACATCTCATATCCTCAAAAGATAACATTCAGCCTAGGTAAAATGGTTTACCATATCCATGATGTGAATTTGTGCCTACAGTAAAATAGAGTTGTGACAAAAAAGGAGCTCCATCTGCTATGCTTGCAGTGCCATCTTAGTGCAGAATATCCACAGCCCTCTTAGCTCCAGTGACTCTGGAAAGCTTCATAAACAAGCTTTTGTTTTGTTTTTAAATGAAATATACTGATGTCTTTAAACCAAAAACATTTTGAAGAGATACTAGTTTCTTGAAAGTTTTGTTGGGATAAAGGGAGAACCAGAGCAGAGCAGATACTCCAGCTTGCTGGATCTCGCAGCTCAGCTGATGGTGCTGCCTGTCCCTAAGTAGGGGGAGCATGGGCAGAAATCTCTCCTCTCTCCTCGCTTTCTGCGTCTTATCCCACAGATTCACCTCAGTCCTTTACTAGGACACAGAGAACGGACAATCCCATTACCTGGAGATATCATATTGCATATATTATAATGCAGAGACTTACGTACTTTAAATTTACAAAATGCAAGAAGCCATTCCTCTCTAAAGAAAACATCCAAGGGTTATCACCCATTACTTCAAGATAACAAAAAATTATATTTTCCCATTTAAACTCTTAAATAATGTGGTGGTGGAGAAAACTTTTCAAATTTTTATTTTCATTCTTCTGTCTTTCCTCATCCCAGAAAAACTGTAGCTCATCTCTTGCAAAAACAACTTTAACCATTCTACTGACTTTCATACAGGTAAGAATACACATACCCAGATCACGTATTCACTACGGTTTGTACAAGAAGCGTTTTTTATCTGTTCCCAGGAGAATGCATTTTGGAGCACAGGAGGAACACTAAAAATGGCAGCACAAGACATTACCAGGGCAGTTTGTAATGATGTAATTTTCCCTCATGTTTCCTTCAACCATAAAAGTACATTTAGTAGCAATGAAGGTAAACTGTTCCTTTGCAGCACAGCACAGTAATAGCGTATGAACTTTTGGGATGGAAAGTCTATTAAGATTTGCCTTACAAGGTTGCAAGTTGAGACATTTGCAGAGCCATATTTACATGCACCATTAGCTGCATTCTTTCTCAGAGCATGTACTTGTCAACTGATGCTTTTGAATAGTAGTTATTGTATCCAACATTCCTGCCCCAGTGCACGTCAGATTCTGTGTGTTTGTTTCTCTTGTGGCAAACAAATATAAGATGTTTTTTAAAGCCAGACAAAGAGATTATTCAATATTGAAGATATCCACAAGGAAAGAGATATCCTATATATGACTTCCTTTTTGTGCAAGTATCAATATCCAAAATCTGATATTTTAGGCCAGCTGAACATCTGTCATTTACAAATCTGAGTAGCCTTAATGAAATAAAATGTTTTTGAGCATTTCTCATATTTGCCTATCTGGTATATTCATTGTTTACTTTTGTACTAGTAGTTTGGTATGTAACGACATTGCTAATGGGCAATGTCCAGGTCACTTTAAGTATATGATGTATTATCATATTTGTGGATTAAAGATGTGTGATTACTGTCCTTTTTGCTTTTGATTTATTTTTCTACCATCCAATGTGAACTCAAATTAAACAATAAGATGAAGGAATGGATGTAATCTAACTTTTTCTACCTTCAACTGTTCAACCTAAAAGGTCTTTGAAGGGCAGGTCTTGTGAAAGTAGGCGGTAGGTATGCAGACAATTTACATGTTTAAAAGAAAACTGGAAACCCCCATTTCTGTTGCATTACATGCACATAACACAAACATGCATCAGCAACAAAGGAAAGCTGTTTTCCACCAAGTTCTTGAGCAGTTGACCTGAGGGCTGATGCTGGCTCCATGTATTCTGCGCTATGGTCAAGGGTTTTGGGTTCAGAACCCCCCCGCACAAATCCCAGGGAGGAAAGTGCACAAGCTTCTGCCTCCAGGGCCCTGACTGTCCCCAGGCACAGCCTGAGCATTCCCAAGATACTCTCACAGTCTGTGTCAAGGCCAGAGCAGTTTTAACACACCCTGATCTAGCTCTGTACCAAGCACCTTCTTGCAAGTTTTCCATTATTTATTTAGTTCCTGTTCAGCTGTGACTTCAGTTAGAAGACACATCCCTGGCACCTTTCAAATCCCTACCCTAAACAAGGTAGATACTGGAATTTACCAGAATGTTTTAACAGCAGCGAGCATATATTCCTCTGTCCTTATTCCCAGAAAAGGCAAACAGTTTTGGCTGAAAGAGCTGATTTGCAAACAACTCACATGGCAATTAGACCAGAAGCAATTAAAGAGTAGAACAAATAGAAATGCAAACTACCTTAAAAGGCAAGTTTAAGGCGACCTTAATAAGTGGTACTTCAAGTACCACTGCTGGTAAAACACTGTTCTCAGGTTAATTTTATTAATCATACCATGGCAGGACACAATATTCTCTGCTTCACCACTGTCAACTTTACTACAGATAAAAACATGAAAATTCAAGAAACTCTCAAGAGTAACCACTTCTGGCATCCTAATGAAATTCTACACATACCACAGAGCAGTACGTTGCACTGAACTAATCTCACTTGAGTTAGAAAAACATTCTCATAGGAAGGCATATAAAGTACTGACCCTGAAAAGAACCAAAAGGTAAAACACCATTACCTCTTATCACAGCAACAGGATTGCAAAAGCAAGTCTTAACTGGATGACTTCAGCAGATCCATTTTTACCTGCTACAATACAAGCAACACCAGAAAAAGACAATACAGATTCTTACCACATAGAAAAGATAATACAGCTTTTTATGCTGTTTTATGCTGGAGAAAAAAAATATTAGTATGAGATAACCATCTTCCCAATATTTAGAATCATCAGTCAGTGTCATTTCTGAGCTACTCACAAGTATAGAACCTCCAAACAGTGCTATGCGTTACATAAGTTTGTGCTCTTGGCTCCTTACGTGATGAGAAGGGGTTTGGAATACCCAACAGAAAGTACTGTGGAAGTGGGAGGGTTGATATACGTTTAGGAAAAAGCACTGCATCATACTGTCCTGCTGCACTTTCACCAATTTTCAGACCAAAATGTTTCATTAAAAATATTTGAAAATACTTTGAGAAAATGAGGAAATCAATAAAACAGGTAAAATACTGATCCCGTATGATAATTTATCTGTTGACTCCAGAACAGTCTGAACTCCAAGCTGCCCATGGTACACAGCAGTAAAACAGTGGAGTCTCCTGCTGCCTAGGTTTTTATGCAAAACACTGTTCAACTGTCATTTCAGAAAGGTCAGTAGGCTCTGAACAGCTTCTATATCCTTGTTGAAAGAGAAATCCTTCATGCCAACAGGATTATGTGCTCTGTTCTCTCTAGCCTACTTCCACACATTTTATTTCATTTTCCCAGAAAATGTGTTAATCCTTCAAGACCTACTAAGTCACAAAGAAAAGAAACTAACACACATATTCCCTTTTAAAGTTTAAACAAACTCCCTGCCTATTTCACATCTCCCAACCCAAGAAATTCTAGACAAGTAGATTGAAGCACTGCTTTACCAAGACATGAACAGGGGGTGAAAGTGAATGCCAAAGCCCACTACTTAGTAAAATTGCAAACAACATTCCACATGGCTGCATTTTTGCCAGGAACTGCTCTCAGACGTTGTCTAAACCTATACATTCAGGTGTTAATACAGCTGTTAATTTAGGTGCTTGCGGCGCGGGTGCCGGCCGTCCCGGGGCCCTTGTGGCCGGGCGGCCCGGGTCCGTGGAGCGGGCCTCGGCCGGCGTGGGGGTCGGCCGTCCCGGGGCCCCTAGGGTCCGGCCTCGGGCGGCCCGGAGGCCGGCACTCTCAGGGCCAGGGGTCCGGCCTAGGGCGGCGCGGGTGCCGGCCGTCCCGAACCCCAAGATGCTGGCCTCGGGCGGCGGGGGATCCTGCCGTCCCGGGACCCGGGGGTCCGGCCTCGGGCGGCACAGGTGCCGGCCATCCTGAGCCGCAAGGTGCTGGCCTCGGGCGGCGCGAATGCCGGCCACCCCGGGTCCGTGGGGCCGCCCTCGGGCGGCGCGAATGCCGGCCATCCCGGGTCCGTGGGGCCGCCCTCGGGCGCCGCGGGTGCCGGCCGTCCCGCGGCGCGGGGCCCGGTCTCGGTAGGCGCAGGTCCTGCCATCCCGGGGCCCGGTGGGCCGGGCTTGGGCGGCTATGGGGCTGGCCTTCCCGCAACCCGGCGGTCGGGCCTGGGGCGTTGCGGACGCCGGCCGTCGCGGAGCCCGGGGGCCGGCCTCGGGCGGTGCAGGGGCCGGCTGTCCCGGGGGCCGGACTAAAGCGGCGCGGGAGCCAGGCATCCCGGGGGCCGGCCACGGGCAGAGCGGAGGCCGGCGGTCCCAGGGCCCGGGGATCCGGCCTCGGGCGCACAGGAGCCGGCCGTCCCGGGGCCCGGGGGACCGGTCTTGGACAGCGCTCGTGTGTAATGACTCGGGGACCAAGGGGCCGGCCTCGAGCGGCATGGGGGCCGGCCGGACCGGGTACCGGGGGGCCGGCGTCCGGAGGCACGTGGGCCGGCTGTCCCGGAGTCCAGGGGTTCAGCCTCGGGCGGCGCGGCGGCCGGCCGGCCATCCCGGAGCCAGGAGGGACGGCCTCGGAAGGTGCGGCGGCCGGAAGGCCCGAGCACCTGGGGTCCGGCCTCGGGTGGCGCGAAGCCGGCCGTGCCGTGAACCGGGGGGCTGGCGTCGGGCAGTTCGGGGACCGGCGGTCCCGGAGTGCGGGCGTCCGGCCTCGGGCGTGTAATAAATGGCTCAGTCTTCAAAATAGGACTATAATCAAAGTTTACAATTTATTAAAGGAATAAAGGTAAGCAAACAGCGCTGGGTGCGCCGGGAGTCTCTGCTCCACCAAGATGCACACCAGTTACATCAAGCAGCTGATTTTTATGCTCCTAGGCTGATACATATTCATTACTACTTTTAAAAAAAACAGGGTTATTATAATTAGTTTCCGGAATCCAAACCCTCCTACTGGAGCATGCGTATCAGTCTCCGGTGGTCCCTCTGGGGGTTTCTTGTGCTGAAGGCTCATAGTCTTCCTCCCTCTTGTCCTTCTCCTTTGTCCAACTTGGCTGTATGTCAGAGACTTGTGCAACATCCCCTGCAAGCTTTGTCTTTTCGTTGTTTTTCAGCTCTTCCCGACTCCTTAATCTCCTGGCCAGATAGCAGAGACTTGCATAGTGTCCCATGCAATAGTCATAATAGTTAGCAGTTATTCTGAACCCCCCCCCCCCCCAGATATCAGAGACTCCAAGGAAAAGTCTACAAATACATTTCCCTTCAAGCTCTCTACTGACACAAATTGCTAAAACATTCCTTTGCAAGATACAATAATTATATACATTAACCACTCTGTTTTTCTTAGACTTGTGGTTATACAAGGGTATGTAAGACAGAAGGTCACATTCATCATACCATGCAGCCCTAGGATTGTTTCATACTGACACGAATCAGATGAACATATCTCACAGGTGGAGTGGGGGCTGGCCCTCCCAAGCTCCAGGTGGCCGGCCTCGGGCGGCTATGGGGCCGGCCATCCCAGGGCCCGGCGGTCTGGCCTGTGGCGGTGGGGAGGCTGGCCGCCCCAGGGCCCGGCTGGTTGTACTGGGTCTGGCTGGGATGTTAACTTTCCCTGCAGCAGCCCATACAGTGCTGTACTCTGCACTTGTAGCTGGAACAGCAGTGTTATCACACCAGCGTTGTGTCTACTGCTGAGCAATGCTGGCACAGGATCGGGACTCTCTCTAACCCTCCTAGGGGGTGGGCAAAAAGTGAGAAGAGAAACATCACCAGGGCAGCTGACCTAAACCAACCAAAGGGATATTCCATACCATGTGATGTCACACTCTGCAATAAGAGGTGGAAATAGGAAGAAAAGGGTAGGGCTGGGCTCACATTGTGAAAACATCGGTCCTCCTCCTGAACACCAGCTACGTGCGTTGAGGCCCTGATTCAAGGACATGGTCAATCATCGCTCATTTGTGGGAAATAGAGAGTAATTTCTTTCCTCTGCACTTCCACATAGCCTTCATTTGTTTTATTTGTTTGTTTTCCTCCTTTTTTTTTTTTTCCTTTCCCCCTCTCTTCTCCCCTTTCCCTTTTTTTCCCTTTAGTTAAATTGTTTAGTTCATAATAATATTTCTTTAATTATTATTATTATTTCCCTTTAATTAAATTATCCTTATCTCAACCCGTGAGTTATTCTTTGCTTCTTCCTCTCCTCATCTAAGGAGTGGGAGTGAGAGAACAGTTGTGGTGTTTAGCTGCCCAGCATGGTAAAACCACCACAAACACCTGTTTGTCCTTTTAGTCATGAGCTTTTCTAGGCCTCAAAGGAAATGAGCAGAACTAGAATATTCTGTCACCTGCAATTGGATATTATGGCCGTCACAGATTAGGCAACCCAGGGTTTGGAGAGCTTGTCAGTGTAAACAGCTGCAGCTTCCATAATTACATAAGAGATATCTTCATCAGAGAAGATAGAGAGGCCTTTGAAAGCAGCAACCCTGGCATTGTTTAAAAAAATAAAAAATAGTGTTTTCTTTTGCTCACTTTAGAAATTAAATATAGCATCTTCCCTGTTATCGTCATGCATGAAATTGCATGAATATTGTCCTGGGCTGGTTAACGTAATGTTTGGCCCCTGTGGGGAAGGCTGTTACTTAAAAATCACAGAATCACAGCATCACAGAATCACACAGAATCACAGAATTTCTAGGTTGGAAGAGACCTCAAGATCATCGAGTCCAACCTCTGACCTAATGCTAACAGTCCCCACTAAACCATATCCCTAAGCTCTACATCTAAACGTCTTTTGAAGACTTCCAGGGATGGTGACTCAACCACTTCCCTGGGCAGCCTGTTCCAATGTCTAACAACCCTTTCAGTAAAGAAGTTCTTCCTAACATCCAACCTAAAACTCCCCTGGCGCAACTTAAGCCCATTCCCCCTCGTCCTGTCACCAGGCACATAGGAGAACAGGCCAACCCCCACCTCTCTACAGCCTCCTTTGAGGTACCTGTAGAGAGCAATAAGGTCGCCCCTGAGCCTCCTCTTCTCCAGGCTGAACAAGCCCAGCTCCCTCAGCCGCTCCTCGTAGGACTTGTTCTCCAGGCCCCTCACCAGCTTCATCGCCCTTCTCTGGACCCACTCAAGCACCTCGATGTCCTTCTTGTAGCGAGGGGCCCAAAACTGAACACAGTACTCGAGGTGCGGCCTCACCAGAGCCGAGTACAGGGGAACAATCACCTCCCTAGCCCTGCTGGTCACACTGTTTCTTATGCAAGCCAGGATGCTGTTGGCCTTCTTGGCCACCTGAGCACACTGCTGGCTCATATTCAGCCAACTATCAACCATCACTCCCTGGTCCTTCTCTGCCTGGCAGCTCTCCAACCACTCATCTCCCAGCCTGTAGCTCTGCTTGGGGTTATTGCATCCCAGGTGGAGGACCCAGCACTTGGCCTTGTTGAACTTCATGCAGTTGACCTCAGCCCATCGGTGCAGCCTATCCAGATCCTCCTGCAGAGCCTTCCTACCCTCAAGCAGATCGACACACGCGCCTAGCTTGGTGTCATCTGCAAACTTACTGAGGGTGCACTCGATGCCCTCATCCAGATCATTGATAAAGATATTAAAGAGGACCGGCCCCAGCACCGAGCCCTGGGGAACGCCACTAGTGACTGGCCTCCAACTGGACTTGACTCCATTTACCATGACTCTTTGGGCCCGGCTATCCAGCCAGTTTCTAACCCAACGAAGCATGCGCCAGTCCAAGCCAAGAACAGCCAGTTTCTTTAGGAGAATGCTGTGGGAGACAGTGTCAAAAGCCTTGCTGAAGTCAAGGTAGACCACATCCATAGCCTTTCCCTCATCCACCCAGCGCGTCACTTTGTCATAGAAGGAGATCAGGTTCGTCAAGAAGGACCTGCCTTTCATAAACCCATGCTGACTGGGCCTGATCGCCTGCTTGCCCTGCAAGTGCTGCGTGATGACTCTCAAGAGAATCTGCTCCATGAGCTTCCCTGGCACTGACGTCAAACTGACAGGCCTGTAGTTTCCCGGGTCTGCCCTCCGGCCCTTCTTGTAGATGTGCGTTACGTTTGCTAGCCGCCAGTCAACTGGGACCTCCCCCGATAGCCAGGACTGTTGATAAATGATGGTAAGTGGCTTGGCCAGCTCCTGTGCCAGTTCTCTCAGTACCCTTGGGTGGATCCCATCCGGCCCCATCGACTTGTGCACATCCAAGTGCCGTACCAGGTCACCAACCAGTTCTTCGTGGATGGTGAGGGCCACATCCTGCTCCCCATTCCCTTTCACCAGCTCAGGGTACTGGGTATCCAGAGAACAACCGGTATTGCCGCTAAAGACTGAGGCGAAGAAGGCATTGAGCACCTCCGCCTTTTCCTCATTTCTTGTAACTAAGTTTCCCCCCTCATCCAGTGAAGGATGGAGATTCTCCTTAGTCCTCCTTTTTGTGTTGATGTATTTATAAAAACATTTTTTGTTATCTTTAACGGCAGTAGCCAGATTGAGCTCCAGATGAGCTTTGGCCTTTCTAATTTTGTCCCTGCACAGCCTCGCAACATCCTTATAGTCCTCCCTAGTGGCCTGTCCACTTTTCCAAAGATTATAAACCCTCTTTTTTCTCCTAAGCTCAAGCCACAATTCTCTGTTCAGCCAGGCTGATCTTCCCCACCAGCTTGTCTTTGGGCACGTGGGGACAGACTGTTCCTGCGCCGTTAGCGTAAGGGTTAGGTTTTGGGTAAGGTTAAGCGTAATGGTTAGGTTAAGTGTATGAAAAGGGTATGAGAATGAAAGCTGCTTTCCAGTAATTCAGAAAGCCAAGTTACGTCTCAGCCTTGAGCATCTCGGGCTTTTGCCTGGGTTTTTGGGCCTGTCCGTAACATTTGGCACCAGCACTAATACTTTTTTTGGCATACGTTTAACGTTTGGGACCTGTCTCGAAACACTAGGGCTTTGTCATGGGTTTTGGAGCCTGCCTCTAGAGTTCAGGGCCTGTGATTAGGCTTTTGGGGTCTGCGTCTTGGGGGGGGAGGGTGTTGGGGCCAGTGTCTGGGGGTGAGGGAGGAGCTGCTTGTAGACCACTGGTGCCAGCATTGAGGGGGTTGGGAGCTGACTGTACACCTTTGGGGCCTGCTTCTAGGGTGGGGGAGGCTGGGACCTGCATCTGGGGGAGGGGTGAGAGCTCTTTGTATTCCTTTGGAGCCTAGGGGGGGGGAGGGGGGGGAGTTGGGAGCTGCTTGTACACTGTTGGAGCCTGGGTTGGGGGGGAGGTTTGGAGCTGCTTCTACACCTTTGGGGCTGGCATCAGGGGTAGGGGGTTGGGTGCTGGTTGTATACTGTAGGGGCCTGCATCTGGGAGGGGGGCTTGGGGCCTGTGTCTCAGGGGTTTGTGAGCTGGTTGTATACCTTCAGGGCTTGTGTCCATGGGGGGTTGGAGCCTGCCTCTGGGTGGGGGGTTTGGAGTTGCTGGTGCACTGTAAGGGCCTGCATTGGGGGGGATTTTGAGGTGGCTGTTCACCTTTGGGGCCTGTGTCTGTGGGGGGTCAGGGCCTGTGTCTAGCGGGTTGGGAACTGCTTGTACAATGTAGGAATCTGTTTCTGCGGGGGTTGGGAGCTGTTTGTACAACTTTGGGACCAGCATCTGGGGGTGGCTCGGAGCTGCTTGTTCATTGTAGGGGCCTGTGTTTGGGGGGGCTTGGGGCCTCCCTCGGGGGTAGGGGGGAGCTGTTTATATAGGGTAGGGGGCCTGCCTTGCAGGGGTTGGGAGCTGCTTGTAGAATTTGGGGCCCTGTGTCTGAGGGGGGGTTGGGGCCTGTGTCTCAGGGGTGTTGGGAGCTGGTTGTACACCTTTGGGGCCTGCCTGCCTTTGGTGGAGGGTTGGAAGCTGCTTGAACATGGTAGGTGGCTGCATTTGAGGGGAGGTGTTGGGAACTGCTTGTACAATGTAGGGATCTGCATCTGGAGGGGGTTGAGAGGTGCTTGTACACTGTAGGGGTTTATGTTGGGGGGAGGATTGGGAGCTGTTTGAACAGTGTAGGGGCCTGCTTTTGGAGTAGAGTTGGGATCTGCTTGTACACCTTTGGGGCCTGTGTCTGGGAGGGGTCAGGGCCTGCATCTGGGGGCGTTGGGAACTGCTTGTACAATGATGGCATCTATCTGCGGCGGGGTTGGGATCTGCTTGTACACTGTAGGGACCTGTGTCTGGGGGATCTTGGGAGCTGTTTGTACACCTTTAGGGCCTGGAGGGGGGGGGGGGGGGGTTGGGGCCTGCATTTTGGAGGGTTGGGAGCTGCTTATACAATATAGGGAGCTGTGTCTGCGGGGGTTGAGGTCAGCTTGTAGAATTCGGAGCGTGAATCTGGGGGTGGTTGGGAGCTGCTTGTATAACTTTGTGGCCTATTTCTGGGGGGGCTTGGTGCCTGCATGTCGGGGGGTTGGGGCCCATGTCTCGGGGGGTTGGGAGTTTGTTGTACACTGCAGGGGCCTGCATTGGGGTGGATTGGGAGCTGTTTGTACAGTGTAGGGGTCTCCCTCGCAGGGGTTGGGAACTGGTTGTACACCTTTGGGGCCTGTCTCTGGGCGGGGGGAGCTACTTGTACACTTTTGGACCTATGTTCAGGGGGGTTGGGAGCTGCTCATACATTCTAGGTGCCTCTCTTTTGAGAGGGGTTGGGGCCTGCATCTGTGGGTGGTTGGGAGCTGCTTGTACACTATAGGGGCCTGGGTCTCGGAGGGGGGTCTGGGCTGTTTGTACACCTTTGTGGCCTGTGTTTGGGGGGGTGGGTGCCTGTGCCTAGGGGGGTTGGGAGGTGCTTGTACACTCTAGGGGCCTCCATTTGGGGGTCTTTGGGGCCTCCCTTTGAGGGGGAGGGAGTTGGGAATTGGTTGTACACCTATGCATCCCATGTCTTGGGGGGGAGGGGGGTTGGGGACATGTCTCTGAAGGGGCGGTTTGTGAGCTGCTTGTACACCTTTGGAACCTGTATCGGGGGGGGGGGGTGTCTGGGGCCTGTGTCTGGGTGAAGTCTAGTTCTTGGGAGGGGGTGGGGGGGTGGGAGCTGCTTGTGGGCATTTGGGGTCTGCAACTGGGTGTGGTTGGTGCCTGCTTCTGTTAGCAGTTTGGGGCCTGCTTGTAGACTTCTGCAGCCCGGGTGTGGGGGCTTTTCTGTAACATTTGGGGTCTGCATTTTTTCTTTGGGATGCATCTTGAGCTTTTGAGGCCTAGCTGTAGCGTTTGGGGCCTGCATCTGGGGCTTTTCTGTAGCGTTTTGGTTGCGTGTTTGTGATTTGGGGCTTGTATCTAGGGTTTTGCCTGTTTTCGTGGTTTCCATCTTTG